>NC_138906.1:145950645-147180001 GCF_965231255.1 Vanellus vanellus
GGTGTGATGACCCAGAGAGTTGCTCCTTCTTCTATAAAAATCACACAATTTGTCCTCATGACTTTTTGTGCCACCATTTCATAATGCTGCAAAAAGCCCATGAACCCCTGTTTTTCTGATTTAGGGAGCAGTATGAACCAGATACTCACCGAATATACCAAAAAGGCCAGCTCACCAAGTAATTCTGTATTTGTCTTGCTGTGAGCTCTTGGGGTACGTTTGGAGCGAATGTCACCAGCAAGTATGTCCCTGCTACTGTCAGTGTTCCTCCTTTAAAGAAAAGGACACATTATTTTGGTATGACAATATTTGTTAATCGTGGTCATCCTTGCTCTCCAGCTGACTTGGAAATAGTTTCTAGAAGAAAATTTAAGTCTGTTTAATCATATCTGGGCTTAGGTACTTGGGTTGCCTCGCATTTGTGGTCTTATCTAGAGTGTAATTTTTATGAAAGACTCAAAGGATTTTGGAAATACGAAAAAAGTTGTCAGTAAAGCCTCATGAATTAGGGCTCCAACTCAGCAATACATTTTCAAATATTCTCAATTTCTAATACCAAGTGCACAACAAAGGAGAATCGATCCTTCGTATTTCTCACAGGCACAAAGCAGGTCACACAAACTCATCCTAAACTGAAAGGACAGGTTGCTTACTAAGGCAGCCAGCTAGGTCATTAACCAGTGCAAATAAACACAGCTCTCCAAAAGTCAGTGTGGCCACAGAGATCTGCACCAGCTCTGGACCTGCCCTGGAAACATTGAGCTTGACAGATACGTTGCAGTCCAATGCTCGTGTGAAGCTGCCATGAAGCCAACATTTTGGCCGCTCCCTGTCATATTTGCAGACCTATGAACTGTTTTATAAAAGGCTGATTTGCAAAAGACTGTTCAGCCATTAGGTTGCCAGGGCCCCTTTTCAAGGTCGAACTTGCATTATTGTGCTTTTAATAAAAATCTGGAAGTTCTGCCTTGTGGACAGCCAGCTGACAAACACAGATGTTCACTGAGGTATCGAGATAGAAGTGAGCCGATCCTGAGCTCACAAACTGTAATGGATTAAGGAAGATATTAACTAATCAATTTTTTTTTTCAAGTAATCTTTAAAATCCTTGGCAAACCTATAAATCGGTGTGGAATACAAGGCTCAGGAATAGAAAACAAAGCACATCCGGAGGACTTTGCTGGCACTGCTATTGCACACAGTTCCTTTGGAAAAGCAGAACTGTTCTATATTTATGTGCTTGCAAAAACATCACCATATTTCCCATCACACAGCTCATTCCTATGGAATGTAGCAACATTGTTAAATCCTTCTTGCAAAGTTGAACTCACAGAAATAAAATAAATCAGTGCTTGAACACTAGTTAAAGCAACACACAATGCATAAGACCATAAAGGAAACATGATCAGTTAAGGGAGGGGGGAATTTGAATGTAGCAGCTGAGCTGGCAAACTCGGATCCCAAACCTAAATAAATATTATATAGTATTCCTGGAACAATACTGAACAGATCTCTCCAAAACATTCATGAGAACAGCTGGTGTGTCCTCGTTGTAGTATGGACAATCGATTCTAGACTCTAGGAACCCCACAGAAATATCAGGTGCCCTGTAGCAACATCAGGTGCAGTGTCCCAGCCGAGATAGTTTGGTGTAAAGCCCAAAACCTGAAATATGCTTGTCTGTCACTATTACTGTGTTTTTAAGCTGGATGGTTTTGATATGCAAAAAAAATCTTGGACACAGACAAAAAGTTGTCATGCTTTTAGAGTGAAGACCATGTTTCCCAGCAAACACTTGACAACATGATTATTTGTTCTCTGAAGTGATAAAATTAATACCAAAAGGGAAGTTGTCACTTTTAATTGAGCTTGAATTTTTGTGCAATATCTGTGCAGTAAGAGAAAATATCTTGTATTTGAATGAATAAGTCAATAACTTCATTGTTTTTATTAAAATTGTGTTGTACTCATAAATATAATGCTAAATACAACCTCAGAGGCAAAAATAGACAATGGAAATAAATTTGAGCAATAAGGACACATAAGGAATGAGTTACGGTTATAAGAGCAGAGGATTTGGGAATGCAGTCTTTTCCACATGCATTGAAGATTCTCTCTCTTTTTGTCACTTCTTCCCACTTTTGCAAGTATCTGCCTCGAAACACTTGCTCGGGAAAGTGGGAGTGGGAAGGTGGGGGCTGTGTGAGAGTTGCAGCTTGCTAAGCATATGGCGACACACATGTCTGTATTAGCAAACACTTACTTACCCAATATATCAGCAGCCCTCATGGTCTTCTTTAGGAATAAGACAGAAATAAATGCACTACCTAGAGCAGAAATATAAAGACATTTTTTATATTTGATAAAATATCAAGTGCTGTAGCAAAAAGCTGCCCTGGGCCAAGTGTAAATACGTCTCATGGCTGTTGTTTTTGCACCATACTGTGATATAACCAGCCAGGAGTCCATTCCGGCAACCAACCAACCCTCAGTTTTTGTAAGATTTTAAACGTATCCAGCAGGCTGTTACGTGGTTGAAGAGGTGCAATACCCTTCCTGGCTCCCACGCAGACATTGCTTAAACTGCTCTGATTCAGTCATTTATGGAAGCGTCAGGAAAGCTGAGCACCGATCAGCCTTATTGTTCCACTCCTCATTTTGCCACCAACTCACTCTATGGACTTGCTTAAGGCAAATTGCCTCATCGGAGGATAAAATTCTGCTTTTTGAGACTTCAGTGTATTAATATAAGAACAGTAGCAGCAGTACAACTGAGAGGAAGAAAGTCACTGCAAAAGCATAATATTTAGTATGAATTAAGAAAGCGGTCATGATGCGTGCAACAAGCAGGTGGAAGAACCAACATATGTACCATACAGGAGCACTGCCCATGGCCTTCTAGAGTGACTTGTAATGAGGAAAGAGAAAAATGGATGTGAGCCCTGGAAATGACCTCCTGTTCCTTGGGCAACTCTTTCCCTTGTCCAGCTCTTGCATCATCCCGTGCCAGCTCCTAGCCCTGCCTCTCCTGGAAGGGCAGCAGTGGATGGGTGAGCAGCAGTAGCGACCAGGCCAGGATTTCTGGTAAGCAGCTCAGTGTGGACATGTGCTAGAGAGAGAAGAAGGGGTTGGGCCTTAAAATGGATGAGACTGTTGGCCACCTGGGAGAGATGGCTCTATTCCAGCACACACCATTGGAGCATCTACCTCTGAGGAGAAGCAAAAGAGGATGAATACCTCCTGTGTAAAAGAGATGAAAAAAGGCCTTTGGGAGAGGTGCATTGCTAATGTTAGATTCGTTTAGAAACCTCAAAGAAAGACTCTGCCCAGGAAGGACAGTGACAGGACATATTGAAGCTAAATCATGGGATGCTCTTACAGGAGCTCTGGTCCCGCTTACAGCGTGAAATTCTTGGTTTATTTTTGAAATAATAGTTCAACTTTTTGCAACCATCTTTGCCTCATTATCTCTATTGTTCTGATGGAAAATATAATTTGTGGTTAGCTAGTAGATATACTCTAGATAAATCTAGGGAGGTTCATACCAAGAGGTAAACAGAGAACTGGAATTCAGCATCATGTCTGTGTTATGCAGTCAGTAGAAAATCAGATATAGCAGAAGCCATAAATTTAAACTGTATCAAGGGTGATGGAGATCTATGCAAATGAATAAGTGCAATAAAGGAATCTTCAACTGAAAATGCCTCACTGAAAAGCTGCCTGACACGGTTTTCTTTATTCAATGTTTCAGTGACAACTTTGCTGGAGAAAAGACATCAGTATCCAGGCAACACTGGTAATAGCAGAGCTACCTAGCTTTAGAAAAGAGAGAGGACAAAAACCAGGAAAGAAGCAGCAGCAACCCAAGATAGTGCAGGAATTAATTACCACTCTGTCTTTCTGCTGTTATAGCTCTCCCAAACTCCACCTCAGGCCACCCACCTAGGCAGTCACTGTCACAGCAAAGAGTTTTTGGTTAATGAACTGATGCCTCAGTGATTTTTTTTTTTTTTTGAGTACCCCCTGTCTGAGCTGTCTGCATTCAGCACAGATCTAGTAAATGCATTTAAGGGTTCAACTCCAATGTTGGCATCCAATTTGGGGTGAGATGAATTATGCCCAAAATTCCACTGCCTGCTTCTCTGGAGATGACAAATGGCACCTTGAAGGGGATCACAATCTTGGAGGTTGGCAGTGGGCACAGGGAGGCACTGGAATGCATCCAGATAATGAAACTTGTCACTCAGCCTGTCATCTACTTTAATAATGTATTCAAATGTGGAAAACTCTTTCTCCAGAGATAGCTGGTAATGCACAAGAGATCATGAGCTTAACAGCAAGTATATATAATTAATGCTCTTTATGATGTGTAATATGTCGAGGAATCTAAAAATAGGAGAAGTTTTAAGAACACATATTAGGCCATCTGGGATTGGAGGAAAAACTGAAGTAAGAGGGGAGGTGCAACACCATGGTGGGGAGAGTGAGACCCACGAGAGACTCTGAACATAAAAGGCAACTGTCCCTGTAGGCAAGCCACCAACACTTCATATGCATTCAAGGGAAGAAGAAAAGCAAATGGGGTAAATCTAAGTGAAGAAGCAGAGAACAGTTCCAGAGAATTGAGGAGATGCTAGAGGACATACATGACTGATCAGCAGCCTGGCGAACTCTGGCTTTTACCTTCAGGGCTGACCTTTAAGCAAGTTACAGTAGCACAGCCAAGAGAGCACCTTGTTATTACACACTGCCTAACACAATATTTAAATTTTACTGTTTTTTTTTTTTTAACGTTCTGGGTTTTAAGCTCCATAAGCTTGACTTTTAAATAGTCTTTTCTGTTCTTCAGTTTGTGGGGCGGGTTTGAACCAGGTTAAATCAAAGAAACCAAGGGCAGATTGTCTTGACGCAAACAGTGGCAGACTAGAAACAATGAGCCAGAGGAGGAGGGAAATGAAGGGAGCCTGTGAGCCCCAGGAGCACAGGCTGCCCTTTGCTCGCTTTGCCTTCTGCTGGCTTTGCAGCTTTCACTGGCCAGCGAGACAAATGGCAGGCACCAACATGCACCCTGGGAGCACAGAGAGAAATTCACAGCCCTCACAGCTGCTCTGCCCCTCTTTCTTAACTCCTTTGGGCTCCAGCTCACAGTCTCAGGTGCATTTAGCTGCTTAAGACATAACCTCCTCCAGAAAAAGCAGTTTAAGACAATATGTTAGATGGCCAATGCATTCCCCCCAAACTCCTCTCTGCCTAGTGGCCTCCAAGCTGACCCTGATGTGAACAGGAGGTTGGGTTAGGGACATCCTGAGGTCTCTTCCAACCTGAGTTATTGTAAGACTTTCTGAACCCTTGGCAGAAGAGTAAATAGGCAGCCAGAGGCAACAGCTAAGCTCCCCAGATATATGAGTTAAAGACCTTGCTGTGTCCCAACTTCAGCTCCTAAATGCAGCCCTGCTGAAACCCCTGTGCTCAGTTCCCCAGACGCTCCGCTCCTTCCTTAGCATCCCTCAGACCACAAGAGAGGTGTCTCCTGTCTTCTCACTTCTCCTCCTCAACACCAGTGATGTTACACCCTCACGCTTTCCTCCTAGGCAGCTTCCCCTTCACTATGATTTTGCCCCGTCACCTCAGCATGAGTCTAACTTCCTACCACCCAGCCCAAATTTTCCCTTTCCCATGCCAAGGTCCTCTTGTTTCCCCTCTGTCATAGAAGCTGTGTGCCTCCTCCTCCTACACCATTATACTGATGTGGGAAATAAATCACTGAACATTATGTTCAGATCTACGGATGAATAGACCAAGGAACTTGGGCAATTGCTGTGCTGAAAAGTATTAATGTGTCTTTGCAACTCTTCATTTGTTTGCCTGTTTTTTAAAAGCCATAGGCAGTTATAGAGATTGAGATCTGTGTCAGAGGGAGGAATAGTCTGATTTTTTTTAATTGGTCAGCAATAGAATACAACAATACAGACATGCAGACAAAAAAATTGTGTCAAAGTGTAAGCTGGCAACAGCTTGGCAGAAAAACAAGCAATTTATCATTGTTTTGAAGCCTCATTTGATTTGAGCCACTGGTTTTAGCAATACGACACATGCACAACTCAGCCTGAATTGTCAGCCTGTAAGTCATTGAAGCAAAGACTGCATCCCTGGTTGTCTGAGAAGACTTGTGTGCTTTGGGTGAATCAGAACATTTTTAGCTTTTTAACAAATTACTAAGGTAAAACTTTCAAAACTAGGCACAGATCCTACTCCCCCTGAGAGTGGTGGCAGATAGCCTTCTAGATCTAGAGAAGGGCAAAAAATCTGGGAGATGATGATCTGTGAAGGATTAAACATTACAGAACAAACATATCCTAATGAAATCATAGAATCATAGAATGGTTTAGGTTGGAAAGAACCTTGAAAATCATTGAGTTCCAATCCCCCTGCCATAGGCAGGGACACCTCCCACTAGACCAGGTTGCCCAAGGCCATGTCCAGCCTGCCCTTGAACACCTCCAGGGATGGGGCCTCAACAACCTCTCTGGGCAACCTCTTCCAGTGCCTTAACACCCTCAAAGTGAAAAGCTTCTTCCTAATGTTCAATCTGAACCTGCCGTCTTCCAGTTTAAAGCCATTCCCCCTCATCCTATCTCTACATGCCCGAGTAAAAAGTCCTTCCCCAGCTCTCCTCTAGGCCCCCTACAGGAGTGTAGTAGAGGGGCAGAATCACCTCCTTTGACCTGCTGGCCACACTTCTTTTGATGCAGCCCAGGATGTGGTTGGCCTTCTGGGCTGCGATCGCACATTGCTGGCTCATGTTGAGCTTCTCATCAATCAGCATACCCAGGTCCTTCTCCTCAGGACTGCTCTCCAGCCAGTCCCCACCAAGCCTGCGTTTGTGCTTGGGATTGCCCCAACCCAGATGTAAGTCCTTGCACTTGGCCTTGTTGAACTGCATGAGGTTGGCTTGGGCCCACCTCTGCAGCCTGTCCAGGTCCCTCTGGATGGCATCCCTCCCCTCCAGCATGTCTACCTCGCCTAACAGCTTGGTATTATTGGCAAACTTGCTGAGGGTGCACTCAACCCCACTGTCCATGTTGCTGACAAAGATGTTGAACAGTACAAGTCCCATGCCTTGATTGCATCATGCTTATATTAATGTCCACAAATTAAGAAGTAAATAAGTCCTGTAAAATATCTGTATGTATATGACAGAGACTTTCTGAAGGCTCATGAAACTCTTCAATCTGGAAATAAAGTTAGTGTTTCAAAGGAAAAATATTATGAATTGGCACTACATCAAAATCATGATAAATAAAAACTATTGGGTAGAAAATGGGAAAAAAGAGTTTTTTCAGGAGCTTAATTGTTATGTTGAAACTACTTCGTCTTCCCATGCATCAGCATGAAACAGGCTGGTTTGTATTCATTATTGAATGAGTATATATTCACTATATATTGAACGAATATATTCACTGCAACATGTGAATTTCAAATTAAATTGAAAAAATTGTAGAAAATGTCTATTTCTGCATGATATGCAATTAAGAGCCTTAAGGGTGGGCTGTAATGGTGCTACACATAGCTTAGTCAGCTGCTCATTCTCTTAGGAGAGTGATCATTTACGATTACCTCCATACGTAGGTTTTCTCCAGCACAAATAGAAATAAAGAGTAGTGTGATATGTGGGTTCTACCACTAGCAGCCACTGAATGGTGAGAACCCAACTCACAAAACAACTCCTTTGCCTCCTAGACATGAAAGCTGCAGTTAGGATTGTTTCTTCTTTGTTTCTTTAAGAAAGGGATAATACACAACAGGAGATGTTACAGATAGAAAATACCTACTGATCCGTAGAGTGTAGTTTCTATGTTTTGTCCAATCTGGCCTTAAAAAACTCAAATGAAGCAGTGTCCATCACTTATTTTTCCTACCCAAAACTATTTCACAAATAAGTATATTTCATTATGAAGGTGTTTTCCTCGTAGTGAGGCTATTTATGAATCTCATCTTTTTACCTCTATTTTTATTATCAGGTCTTACACTAAATAATTCATTTCATAACTGTTCATAACTTCAAATATTAGTATGTCCTTCTTTTTCCTCTTTTCAATTCTTAGATGAGCTTCATGTACTATTTAAAATAGATTAGTACTCTCCTCATAAATGCTTTTACTGCTTTTACTGCTTCTGTCTTGTCCAACAGTTTTCCAATAAAAACCCAAAATTTAGTATTTGCTTCAAATGTTCATTCTGTTAAGCTTAACTGATTCAGTCAAGTAAAGGCATTTAAAACCACCCATTTTGCAGAATACTTTTATACCCATTTCACTGGTGGTCTGGATGAAATACCAAAGGAGGAGTCTTAGCCATGATTCAAAGACTATTGTTTAATATTTACACCTCTCCCAGTTTGTGCAACAAGAAAAACATTTCACTTTGAGACCGAGCATTTATGCTGTTTTATGCAGCTTAAGGATCTGCCTCCATCTAACAAAGCAATTTAAGCTCACCCAGCAGATTTTGCACTAAATCTGCTGTGCAGTGCTCAAGCAGTGAGAATGCAGCTGCTGCCAGTCATATTTTAAGAAGTGACCTTAAAGTATGCTTTCTACAGACAGGTCCTCAGTCTGCCTTCCAAGTTGAAGAGATTCAGGGCCATCCCAGTACAGAAGCACTTGGAGATACCTTAATCCATCCCCAAACTCAAGCTATCGTAGTCTCCCACACAGCCAGGAAGATCCGGAGAGATGGTGGGGCAGGCAGGACATTTGATCACTGCAGCTCAAATAAGCAGGAGGTTAAGGGGGCAGGAAACGGGGAGCGGGTCTTCCTGGGCAAGTACCAATATTTCCACAGGGGATCGAGAGGCTACACACTAAGAGGGGGACAAGAAAAAAGGCTGAACTCATGAGGTTGCCGGTCAGGAGAGGAATGCGGTTTAGCTGAAGGACAGTGTGAAAAAAATTATTTAAAAAGGTGCCCAAGCATTTTTATTAAGCACAGCCAGAAGGAAAGGAGCTAGTATGGAGAAAGGAACTGTGCTCACAGTCTTGGAGCAGACTAAAATATCTCTCTCCCAATTCAAGTGCTACTGGGGAGGACAGAAGGACAGGAAGCACAGATGGCCCCTCATGCCCATGCACAAACCACGGGGACAGGCAAGTCCACTTGCACTCTGCAGGCACTGACAGATAAATCGCAGCTGATTTTGAGTACCTGTAGCACCATCTCCATGTTGGAGCCTGCATACAGACAATCCATGCCTGAGAATCTCCCTGCCCTGAGACTATTAGCCGAAAATGTCCTTCATCTTATCCTGCCTGCATCTCAGCTATACTGTCTTGCTCAAGGGGAGGGCAGGAGCTCAAGGAAAACCAGTCTGCTGACCTACTGTCGGTCATTTTGGGGTAGACAGGGGAAAGGACCCAGGTATGAGGAGTATGGATGCACTTAGACCTCGTGGGGCCTGGGTCTTCTTCAGTGCCAGAGCTCTTTGTCAGGGAGAACTAACACAAATTTGGAGAAACTTAAGAAGAAGTGTATGCACAGCCAGAGTTAAACAGAGAACTAGCTCTGACCAAGACATCTGGGAACAAATTCATCACAGCTAATTGACTACTCAAGCCTATTCTTAGTTTATATGATAGATATTAATGATGCACTGAATACAAAGGAAGATATTACAGAATTTAGTCAGTCGGTGCATGACCTCTTGATAGCTCTCCTGCACACTGAACATGTAACATTTCTAACATGATTAAACATTACCACTGGAAAATTGGTGGACAAAACTTGAAACATTTTTTCCATCCTTAATGCCAATATCCTAATAAAAAAGAAAGCTAAATATCAGAGGAATTGCTCAAAAGAGAGACCATTAAGGTGAGCTTAATTCTGGAAACTGGATTATAGGACAAACACACTGCAGAGAGAAGGAAGAACCCTGAAAATCCTTTTGTTGTGTCTTCTAGACAAGTACAAATAAAGTATTTTAAAGAATAGTCTGGGGAATGTTTCCCAGTTCTCATTAATAACAGAGTTCTCAAAATCCCAAGTTCTTGGGCTACAAAGATTTTACATTACAGTGAGTGGGAGAAATCCATTTCTATGAGAATATTTGAGAATCTTTCTCCTAAAGCACCATCAGGGATATCAATTTTCAGAGCCTAAAGCAATTTCTTGCCCCACAGCTATTTAGAAGGAGCATATGAAAATGCAAAGGGATCTCAGCAATGTCAGTCTAAGTGAGTTAAGTATAAAACAACTCTCTACAGAATGATGCAACCTGCAGAAGAAATTATCTGTGATACCACTGGCTTCTCCTCATTCTCCCCATCCCCAAGTTATTTCTGCAGGCAAAAGCAAGACAATATGCTGAAAACCACAGCAGCCTAAAATTACCCAAGCTACATGTAAGACATGATTTTTAATTTTTAAGTATAAAAAGATTTTTAATGAACACATCAAACATGTATTACTCCTCCACTTTTAAATTAAAAATTTACTAATTTCTCCTCTTGAAGAAAACAACTGCTGTCTTCTCAAACTATTTAAAACCCTGAACAGATGTAGAGCTTGCATCACTGCAACCACACACAGAAATACTTCCACTGTGTAAGAAGAAAAATATAGTCTTTGTAGCTTAATTCTAAGGAAAAAAAAAATTTAAATCTACTGGTGTCACGCCACTTCATGGTCTGTGGTGCTGGATTCTTTCTAAATCCCAGCCATCATAAGCACCCAGCTCAATAGAATGAGACACAAACTTTTCACTATTTAATTGATACCGGGTTAAGTGCAGAATTTAGTTGGATGCAGTTAAATGTGGTAGCAGAGCATAATAGACGTTGGCTCCATCTATTTTAAGACCCAGGACGCTTCCTGTCTCAGAGGTCTGGATATATATGACGGGCACAGCCCAAATCCATTCTAGGCAGAGACGCCAGTCTGCCTTATCCTCCTCCAAAACCCTGGTTTCCAAGCAAAGGGAACTTTCTGTGCAGACCCAGAGTGAGAGACATCTTCAGGGAATCCCCTAGATGATCGGGCATACTGCAAAGCACATTTCCCCTCAGTACACCATAGGTACTGCGTACCCCACATCAGTGACAGTCAGCTCTTACCACGTGGAATACGTTGACATCAAATTTCAAAAAAATGCTTACCAAACAGGGTGGACTTAGGGTTCAGATTCACACTTGGAGTTTGTTATCAAGTGCTTCATTTCTTCATTTAAAAAATTAACTTATGAAAGACACACATTCAACAATAGCTCAAAAAACAACAAATTAGACTGTGCAAAGTCCACCCTCCACCACCTAAAAGAGGTCACAACTTAATGAGAAAAATAGTTCTTCATATTTTAAATTGGGAGATCTGCTACCTAAACTATCCTTTGCCCAGTTGTTAGCAGATGGTGCACGTGTGTCCTGGTCATTTTGTCATTGCCCTAAGTGATGGACTCTTGTAGAATTAAAAGGATGGTCTCTCTCTCTCTGGCTTTAATTTCAGAAGACAGGAGAGTATCTAATGGTAGGAAGTGTTACTAGGAAATTATTGTTGTAATTGGCTGTCTACATCAGTTTTACTTTCCCTTCCTTAAGGGAATGTTTGCTAGACTAAATAATATTTCAGATATCTCTATTGTTTGGGCTATGAAATGGATACTATTAGCTGATATAAGGGAACGGAATATAAGATATCAAAGTGCTTTCAGGTGTCTTCCAGGATAAGCATTTTGAGTTAGTTAAAAAAAAAAAAAAGTGGATGAGAATTTTGATAGGATATAACAGTTAGGAAAACGGTTTTTTCGGTATTTGTTGTAAGGAGGGGGAAATGGAGAACGGAGGAAACAGAGGCAACATTTCTTTGCATATTGCAAAGGAAAGAAGAAGCCATCTGCCAAGATAAAGATCAACCCTAAGTGTGACCTCTTCTTTGTAGCAGTTTAATAACCAATGGACTTTTTTTCCCTTCCCAATGTTTTTCACTTCTTCTTTCTGTTTTTCTATACTTGCATTTTATTCAGTTTGGGCAACAAATTAGATTATTCTGTGTCCCTTTATGTTTAGAGACATCTGGAAATGTCTACAATTGTTAAAGATATAACTACTACTACCAGAATCACACTGGGATATGTCGTATTAATTTACGTTTTCATCTCAGGTAATATCTCATTCCTTTCTTTGAGAAATCTTTCCTACAATGGTGAACTACTGTGGTTTTATATCTCATTCTCCAAAATTCTGCAATAGTTTAACATTAAAGGTTACAGTAAATTGCCTGCAGTTTCCTTCCTCAACTCTGTCTTTGCTAAATTGCACCCACATATGGTTGGCTGCCTCCTTCCGCTACAGCCAGGCAGTCCACTGGCAAGATAATTCATCTTTTCTACCTTCCCATGCAGAATCACTCACTTGCAATGTCACTTCCAAGCATGAAACTGGTAGCTAGAGACAGACCATAAAGTGTTATCACTTGTCAATAGCAAGCGGATGAGGTCTGGCATTTGCAGAGCTGTTGTGGTATCTCAGCCCCGGATGGTTCAGCTGTGGATATGAGCGACTCAATTAAGGGATACAGCTGCACCCTGTATTCCTGTTTTCACAGCCTCTGTACAATATTGCCCTGTCCACTCCGCTTTGCGTTAGCACAACATAACATATTTTTAAAAGTACGTTTCTTTATCAAAGCAGCAGACATCTCATGCCTGTCAAGACCTTAATTACAAAAAAACACATGAAGTAAAGAGTAAGATCTTATCAAATGAGTCCAACGGATAGGACTTCTGCTACAGTCCAATTAATGTGCACATGAAGGAACAAATGAACAACTTTGATAATGTCCATAAATAAACTAAACATTTCCGGAAATTTCAAGGCCCTTTTTGTTACCCGCTGCAGAGAGTCAAGCAAGTTTGCCCATGTCAACCTGAATCACTGCGATGGGCAGGGAACAAGCAGCAGAAACCGCATGGTCTGACGGAAACATAGAAAACACGTTGTAGGTAGTCAGGATGAGAGCACAGCTCCATGTGGTCAGCAGGATGCCGGCCCCCCGCTTCGGGGGCTTGCAGAGCCAGCGACGCTGGTACAGCCCTGGGTGACCAACCGGCAGGAACTAGCGGAGAGCAGCGTGACACAAAAGACAAAACTATGGAAAAAGAAAGATATTAGAAGAGTCTCTGAGTTAAGTAGAGGGTTTGTGTTAAACTGTCAGCTCATGTAATTGTATGAATAATTTCTTCAAACCACAACATTAACATTTTCCCCTTGTGTTCCTGCTGCAGTGCCTGCGGTATTATTCCTCTAGTCACAAACAAGTGTCCGATTAAAGTATGTACCCAAGCAAAAAAATGGCACGCCATCTCACCTATGACAGATACACATCCCAGTGGAGCGACAAGGGCAATGGGGGCAAATCCATAGGCTATGAAATTGCCCACCTCTCCAAGCCCCAGGAGGGTAATCCCACACCACCACAGCTTGCTCGTGTAGTACGGCTTCGGCTCTGTTCGGCAACCCAGTCGGAGATGAGAACATTTCTAGAAAATTAATTATTAGGAACAGGCATGAAAAGAAAGACTTCCATTGTTCTCTTGTGTCTGACAAAAAGTGGAATAATTAAGGGGGCTGTCAACTTCAAATTCCAGGTGTGTCAAGGTTTTCTTTTTAAACACGACTTTCAGCTTGCTGTTTCAGTCACACTGCGTTGTGTTAACTCAGCGCGGCTTTAGATGTGTGCTTTCTTAGCCGTGGTGGAAATGACAGAAAAATTAGACCTCTGAATAAACCTGAAAAATGTTAAGTGAATAGTAGCTAATGCTTCCTAGCTATCACTGCACAGCCCTGTTCTTCTCCCAAAGCAAAGCTCAGCAGTTGTGCTGCGAATCTGGAAACACTCAAAGGTAGGAGATGGGGCAAAACCAGAACTGTGGCAACAAATTGGGAGAAGGGGACCAGACGTGATGGCATTCCTGCTCCCTGATACATACCCCATCCAGAAATACAATTTCAAAATGAAATAGGCATTACTTAGTCAAATCTGCTGTAGGGAGGACTCTAAATTAATTAGGTAGAATTTAGGATTTTGTTACAATATCCTGTTTGACCTTAGGCAAAGATCTCAGGTAAAGCATTATTTTCAGAAGGAAAACTATCTATACCTGTGCCAACAGGTATAGTATATCCTCAAGTAATACTTCATCAACACTTCTTGTTACGTGGTGAAGGTATCATGGACACATGTAATTGTTTTCTCTCTGTCTGTCCAGCAATAACCTGTATATAACAAGATCATTTGACTTTGACCGCATTGGTTTTCTGAAACAGAGTCCAGGCAGTCTCCATCGGGAAGGTGTCACGATTGGGAAGAATACAATGTTTACCACATTAGTTCTGCAGAATATTGTTTCCTTTCTCAGATTTCTCACCAGCCTCCTTGCACAGCAAGGGAAATGGGTCAAAAAAGTTGGAAATCAAATTATACAACTATTGTAGTATAAGTGGTGATAAAGTATACTTTTTTTTCCCATCACTTGATATTTGATTTTGGAAGTGTCCCTGCAGAGCCCCAGGGAAGTTGTAAACTCTTTTCCTCATACTCCCATTCTACTCTGTAGGCTACGCTACAGACTATGGGCCAAACAGTAGTGTCTGTGAGACACCATAGACTCAGCCCTTCCTCCTGTTGAGAGGATGCAGCACGTTACTGCAGCTTCATGCTGTGGAACATGTTCAAGGGATGAAATCCTCAGAAGAAGTTTAACCCTCCAAGGAGAAGGGAGCATAAGGAAATTGTACTTCCCTGAGCCACAGACCAGCAATTCACAGTAACATCCGGGATTTTGCGTGTTCCATTTTTATAAACAAACAAACGAAAAAAGACCAATAAAGATCCAACTGAAATGAATATTAAATAATATTAAAATCAAGAATCCAAATTTCTGCTGAAAATCAAATAGAACAAGTTCTTAACTGAACCCTGAGCTCTGGTTTCTCCCCAGATTCTCGTAGGAATAACTCTTGAGGGCACAGTGTGATTGAAAAGATGTGTGATCAACACAGGAGGGTGAGCTCAGCAGCTCCCCTGCAGCCCTCTTTCTCCAAATGTCTGCCGCCTTTGCATAGCAATGTGTGTGGATGGTATTTAGGTGGAGGCTGTTTATAATCCAGCTGAAATACATTGCAAATGGTGGGCTGTTCTTTAGCTGACAACCAGCCAGAGGGAGGAGAGGGAGGATAACTGACTGCACGGTGGCAAAGGGAGAGTGAACAATAAAATCTGGTCTGTTCATTTGATATGAGCGTGAAAATAAATGTTGAGATCTAGAGAAAATCATTATTCATAATTGTAAGATATTGTTACTAAATGGAGAAAAAAATGTTTTAAAGGATAAATAAAAAATTCAATTGAAGCTGTCAAATGGCAATGCAGAGCTATTGAGTTTTCCTAAACAGCATTTAACAAGCTGGAAGATAGTTCAAATCCAGTAATTGCTGTTAATGATCACAAGTCAATAGAAGTCTGTCTGCACGCCTCAGTACATCCCCTGGCAAAGCTGCCACTTTGACACTCAGTGCCCTCAGCAGATATGAAGTCTGAAAAACCTGATTATTATGGGCTAGTCTGAATTTCCACTTCACCAACAAGAATTTTTCCATTGAAACAGAGCCCGTCCTAGTACCATCACCATCAGCAGACTGGAACTCATATTGGAGAGGCAGCAGTCATCTCAACCTGGCTAAACAGATTTCTTTCTATGGGTTTCTCCAACTAGAGGTACTTAAATTAATAGAGAATCAGCGAAGAACCTTCCAGCATTAATAAATGGGTTATTATGAATAGAAAATTTCATATTCCACAGCTCTCTGTTTCATCCTTTACAGAAAAAGCAGGAAGTACTTTTCTGAGACATACACAACTCATAAAATACAAGCTAGCAAAAACACTTTTTCTGGACAACTTACACAACAATGTCTTCTGCGCTTTAAAAACTTTTGTTAGAAGACCTAAAAATACCACAAAGTCTACAAGATACAGATTACAATGAATTATTTAACTTTCTACTGAGTATGTATTATAATTATTAATACAGAAAGGATTTTATAAAGCTCATCCTACAACCCTTTGCCATAGTTGTAAGGTCAGCACCTTCCTTTGCTTTTATGATTTAAAATAATATTTACTCAGATTATTTTATCCTAATTGCAGAAGGAAGACTAAATTGGTCAAAGTCATTTTGGGGCCCAATATTGAAAAAAATTGTATGCCTCTATGCATTTAATTACATTAATCACTTTATCAAGCAGCGCTTAAGACCTTGTGGTCAATTTCATTTCAGATTTGGACACTTTGAGACAGGTTCAGTGGAACCACAAGCAGGTCACAGCTGCTCTGTGCCTTATGGCACATTACAAGGAGGAGGACAAGTTACGAATTTTTTTCTGTTCCCATACGAGAATGACAGCACGGAACAGGTGGAGGGCTAGCATACTGCCAACAACTACAGCAGGGCATTATTAAACGCCCATTAAAGAGAGGGAACATTTATTAAATGCAACAAAATTTGTATTTTGAACTTCAATGTAAAAACAAATTTTAACAGAAGTTACTTGCTAAATATAAACAACTCTGAATAAAGAGCAATAATTCATACCTGTATATTCAGAGAGACACTAATCAGAAAATTTGAAGCAGCAGCAAGTAAAACTCCCAAGAGCTGAGTCTGCAAGATCACAAAACAAAAAAATACAAAAATACTTCTTATTAGGTTAAGAAGAACAATATAACGGTCGTTTTCTGATAGCACATTGCAACCCAATCAAAAACGAATTATTGCACTTTTCAGTCACTGAGTTCATGCTGCACTGAGTAAACTGATAAAAAATATCTCTGCGCAGTTGATTAGGGCTTAAGTAGTAAACAACTGGCAATGGAAAGGGCATCCCAGTGCAGGAGGTGGTTTTGCTATCCTTTAGTAGAACACCTTCTTAAATCTCATGAAAGAAGAAACTAGACAGGTCTCAGTTGAACACTACACACAGGTACTCTTCTTTTCCAAAAAAAGGACCCGTTTTGTTAAATAATCCAGAAGGAAAATCAACAGCAATCAAACCATTCATACTGGAACACAATTATCTTATGGGTTAACATATCTACTATTTGACAGGGCAGCCAGGTACATAGATCTCCTGATGGTTTCTTTAATGTATTGTGCTATTTCATCAAATTCTTTTCTAATCAGCCTGTCTAATTTTCAGAAAGATTGCAAACTTTCTATGAAGCTCAGAAATTAAAAACATTCAAGCAGGATTTAAAGATGCCATCTCAGCAGGCTCAAATAACAGGTACATGGTAGAGCTCCCTGTCTACTTTCAAAATGTTGTAATTCTTTGTACGTTGTCATAAGTGTATTCAAAACACATTCGAGGTCACTGATGTAGTGCTGGGAGAAGCTCCATTAGCTTGTAGAGTAGATGAACATACTATCAGTGAGATTTTATAAACAAGGTCATGGTAATATAACCCAGCATAGGTATTGCTTGCAAGCTGTAGAGCAGCACCCAGCGCAGCGCTCACAGCCTCAGCTTTCATGACTCTTCTCCAAGAAGGTCCCCAGGCACCTATGAACAGTGACTACCAGCCACAGAGACTGTTGCCCCTCAACATCTATAAGGAGCAATATGTGGTCCAGCCTCTTGGAGATGACAACAGGAGGAGATCATTGTTGTGGCTTGACAATTTTCAGACTAGGAGAGATCATTCCTCAAAATGTGAAGAAACAACAGCCTTATTACAAATGGATGACAACATTCTTATTTAAGAGACACAGTTGAATCCAACTTCCTCCAGCCCATGTATTTCTGTGGTGGCCTAGACTCAGAAGGAGAATTGCTCCTGGTGAAATGCCTGGCCAACTGCCAGGTGTCACCAGGACATGACTGATGGGTACAAGGGCATGCAGAGGGGAATGCAGGAGGTGAGAGGGTTCCCTTTGCTCACACACCCTCTGTGCCAAATAATACAGCATCAGTGCCGCAGCCTGTGTGCAAGAAGCACTCGATGAGAAGCATTACTGAAGAGTTTTGCCCATACCCTCTGGTGCCTGGCCACTGGAGGTTCTTCACATCTTGCATCCTCTCCCCCTCACCACCGTGTCCCCCGGTGGCTGTTCCAGCAGCATGTCCTGGGCTCTCATGAACGCACAGTGTATTTTCCATGCTTTGGGAACACCCCTTACAGGGAGCAGTGGGGAGTGCGTGACAAGTTGTCTCGGCACACCTCGGCACAGGCGTCCCTGCCGAGATTAGGCACAAACTGTTACAGGGACAGGAGCAGCCAAGCAGCCTCCTTACACGCTGCGGAAATGCTGTCAGATGGTTCCCACCCAGGGCTCCACAGGAGCAGAGGGGATGGGTTTTCCTTCCTGAGGCTTTGATGATGGTGGTACTACATCTTGCACAAAGTTTGACCATTTCATGGGTGGATTATTGCACTCCCCTCATCATACTGCACACACAGCAGCTTCAATAAAACAGCAGTTAAATCAAAATTGTTTTCTTGCTCCCAAAGACTTGTTCTTTTTAAATGACAACATGCTCCCTTGTGAGGGGGTGGAGAAGTGGCCTTGTCAGCCTCATCATGAAGAGTTTAAGAAAAAGGAGACAGCAGGGAACAGAAAACAGAAACTTCCACCTCATTTACCCCATCACTTTATTTCTTTCACATCAGTAATTGTGATACATCTACACCACTCCCAGCAGAGAACGCAGTCTCTCTTTCCATTTCAGTAGCTGATCCTGCCCGTATGGCTGCATCTCTGGATAACCCCTCGCAGCCCCTTACTCCTAGCTGTCAGCTGGGGGTCACAGACAATGTGCAGGATTCAGGAGGCAACCAGCACCCCAGGGAGGACACATGGCTGGTCTGAAACCAGCCTAAAGGAGGGTCTCCTTCCAGCTCTTGAGTAAAACTTGCATGCAACTGTTGGGCAGAGGATGAGGCAACATGTTCCATCTGTCATCCAAGTAAATGTGCAAAATCCACGTATGGGTACCAATGGTGACCTGAGTATCTGCCTCCAGAGACCATGAATCAAACGCCCATTTCATGGCTTTACACGCTGCACAGATAGGGACTCCAGCAGGAAGTCTTCCAATGCGTTACTGGTGTGCTCTTCAGAACTGACTGCTTTCGTACCATGGCGGTTGCTTCCTCAAGTACATATGAGTTTGGCTCAGATATCCTTGTAGGACACGTAAGATTTCTAACATGATGACCACCCTGTGTCTGAACAGATACCATCTCCCAAAAGTCGGTCCTCTTCTTACAGGTTCCAGAAATCGCCAGGAACAGAAAACAGGTAAAAAACTTTGGTCTTCTCAGTCCTCTAATTTTCTGGGAAACACTGAGACATGTGTGACCACTGTCTCAGTACTTCCCTGTGAAATACTGAGATCAGTATTTCCCTCAGCTGAGATTGGGCTGCGACATGGGTCTGCAGGTGGGCCTGGCTCAGCAGGACCCATGGCTGGGAAGGGCAGGGCTGTGGGAGCTGGAGACCAGCCCTGCTGTGGCATGGCTGGAGCAGAGGTTAACAGCCCAAGGGGCTGACGTGGGGTCCTGGGCCACAGGCAGGGCGAGAGAGCCCCAGGGGCGGGCAGGGACAGGCAGGGCTGTGGGTGCCCCCGGGGCCCTGAGAAACACATGCAAAGCTGTTGAGGTGATGCTCCCTTGTGCCTATCTTAGGCAACCCCCTGTGTCTGCACATAAGGAAAAACTGTGTGTGTATGATCAAGGCAAAGTCATAGTGGCAGTCTGGGCTCAAATCTTACCCTCATTGCTCAGGTCATTTTATCATAATGACCACATGTTTCACCTGAGCGTTGCTGTTGGCATATATACTGCGCTGCCTGCTCCAGACTGACATGTGTTAATGAGCTCTGTTTAATACGGTGATAGCACCACAGTTCCAAACCCAGGGCTGGACAAACGTCTAAAGATTAAAAGCAGAGTACAATGCCCTAAGGAGGTCAAATATCACATGGATCCATTCAAGGAGATGAGATGAAAGTACAGAAACACCAGGCAGCAATAGCATGGCAAAACTGTCTTGTACAGGTTCATATTCAGACACGCCAATATTAAACAAAAAAAACAGGGAAAAAAAATGCACTAAAAAGGAAAATTAGATTACAAACTTCACAAATCAGATTGTGTCTTAAATCAGCAGGCAATTTCTAATGCACAAGAGCTATCACATAAAGCAGTGGTCAAAGAAGGAGAGAGAAAAATAGGTTACCATCTCAGGCTAGTAGAACCATGCATGAATGAAAGATGACCCGCAACAGAAGACAGGTCACCCGATCAAACCAAAATTGTTGCTGTATTGCCTTGAAGGCCACCACAACCCTTCTGTTCCCATCTTGTAATGCAAAAGGCTTAATTATTTGTGCAGTGTCTGTCATAGAATCACAGAATGGTTTAGGTTGGAAAGAACCTTGAAGATCATCGAGTTCCAACCCCCCTGCCATAGGCAGGGACACCTCCCACTAGACCAGGTTGCCCAAGGCCATGTCCAGACTGCCCTTGAACACCTCCAGGGATGGGGCCTCAACAACCTCTCTGGGCAACCTCTTCCAGTGCCTCACCACCCTCAAAGTGAAAAGCTTCTTCCTAATGTTCAATCTGAACCTGCCGTCTTCCAGTTTAAAGCCATTCCCCCTCATCCTATCGCTACATGCCCGAGTAAAAAGTCCTTCCCCAGCTCTCCTGTAGGCTCCCTTTAGGTACTGGAAGGACACAATAAGATCTCCCTGGAGCCTTCTCTTCTCCAGGCTGAACAGCCCCAACTCTTTCAGCCTCTCCTCATAGGAGAGGTGCTCCAGCCCTCGGATCATCCTTGTGGCTCTCCTCTGGATGCGCTCCAGCAGGTCCATGTCCTTCTTGTGTTGGGGACTCCAGAGCTGGATGCAGTACTCCAGGTGGGGTCTCACAAGAGTGGAGTAGAGGGGCAGAATCACCTCCTTTGACCTGCTGGCCACACTTCTTTTGATGCAGACCAGGATATGGTTGGCATTTGCTGGCTTTGCAGTCCTTTCTAGACAGTCCCTGAGCACACAGACCATGGACTGAAGCTGTGGATCTGCCGACATTTTCCTCGGTGACAAAGCCGGCTTGAGGAATGCCTTCCTCTGGCCCCCCATTCCCTCACTGCCTTGTTTGTGTTAAAACAACTATTTGTGAGGCTGGCAATCCAAACAGTTCCACTATTTGAAATAACCCTCCAAAAATATACCCCATTAGCATTAAGTTCTTTATTAGTCACCTGCCAACGTTTAGCACTAACGGCGGATCCAGATTCACAAGCCACAGCAAGGGTTTTAAAATCATGACCCTGCACAGTTTGCCAGGGCCTGTACAGGGGGCTGCTGGTGGGGGAATGAGTTTTAGAAGTGGCAAATTCATCCTGAGCAAGGTGCCCTCAGCACTCGCCTGGCATCCTGCATCTCAGTCACGTGAGGCTCTCACACAAGTCCAGGCATGGGGAAGGGAGGTTTGAACGATTGGTAAGTAGCCATCCATTTGCCAAGTGAAGTGGCAACATATTGCTATTTGAAATAAATGAGCAGCAGTATGACATATTGCTGCGTACAGTCCTGCCTCAAGCGCTCGTGCAGGACCTGATGCTTATTTACCCTAGCACCTTTTCACATCACTCTGGCAGTATTTTAAAAGGGCATTTTAAATGCAAGGTCTCTTTTTATTGTCAAAGTAAAGGAAGGGGTTTATGGCAAACGAAAGCCAGGCTGACATCTAAATCTTTGGCACTAATTCTAACAAATTTTTCCTTTGCAGACTAAAATCTACATTGGAGCCTCAGTTATACAGTGAGATGCAATTTATCCATATTACACATATGTTTTCCTAATACACATTAAACTGCAGTTGCTGGGCCTGTGAAATGAAAATTTAGAAAGATTAACTTAATTTGCATTGACTAAAAGGTATGTGGCCATTATTTGTCGAACCTTGCTATGCTTATAAATTGAACTGATGAGCAGAAAAAAACCCACTTCAAACGTATCTTGTCAGCTCACTCATCAGGGGTAGTTAAACTGCTCCTCCTATTTTTCTTTTTTCCTCCTATTTTTCTTTATTTCTGCATTTATTTGTGATCTGAAGGTGTTTCCAACAAATGTAATGACATATACTGCTTCAAAAACTACACATCGTTTCCAGTAATTAGGATTTGGTCAGATTTCAATGGATCTTATTAAAAAAAAGGGGGGGGTGGAGAAATGCCTTCTAAACTTCCGATTCCAAGCTAACTCTGAAGCAAAGGGAATTCAAAGTCCTTAACAAAAAACATATTTTCCAAAGAGCCACCATGTGGAATTAGGAGAGGCTTATCATTTAGCTATTATTATTCACAGAGCTCTGGCTGTACTAAGTGCTTTACAGATGCATAAAGCAAACAAGATCCTTGGTTTCAATGGTTTTCATAGTGCAATTCATATACTCATATATGGGTTCAGGCCCATATGTGGTCCTGAAGTACAGTTGAAATAAGAGTAAAAGGGCAATTACCAGTATTGGAACATGTAATAAAAATGCATTGGATTTGTTCATTGTGACATAAAAGAAAAAGGACATTGTTCAATATACAAGAAGGAGAGAATTAAAACATTTGGCACCATCTTTGTTGGAAACAAAAGGAGAGAGGAGACTTGGTAATTAAGTCAGGATAAATTTGAGTGAAGATGGTTTGTAGGTTTTACACAGGTCAGCAGGCTGGATTCCAGAGCGCAGTAGAAAAAGTTCGTGTCTCATGAATATTACAGCATCCTTGCCATTACTAGGTTTTACCTTTCATTATCTCACAAATTTAAAATATATCTTTTTCCAGAAAAGAGGCAATCTGTAAAGGCTGGAAGGGGAGCCTGGTAAGTTATGAAAAGATGTGGGAACTTGAGAGGATAAAGCAACTACAGAAGTGGGACCCTTCTATTCATCTCCATGCTTTAATTATTTTCATGAGATCTTATTTATATTCATCAGTCCAATTACTTTAATTAATGTCCATAATGGACAACACACTGAGACAAAGAATATGAATTGTGAAATATACTAAAGTAACTTTCAATATGCTCACTAAGGCTATATACAAACATAGACATCCACTATAATGTTAACAAGCGTTATGAGTAGTATTTTTTTTTCCTTTCTGCAGAGTTACAGTCAAACCTCCCAACTCATAAATTTCAATTTCTTATTCTCAGGGAACAACTCTGAAAATTAGAAATAAACGGGAGAATGGAGAAGGTGCAGAATGGATTTTCACACTGTTCCTCAGGTGAATAGCCTGGGATGCTTCGCTGCATAATCAAAAACCATTTCATGTTTTTAATACTGCCTATTAGATTGCAAATAAAAACCTCTCCAATGACTCTAAAAATTTCAGTCATAGTTGGTAAGACCTGAATAGAAAGATTTTCTCAAGGACCACCACATGACATCTCCATGGCAACTATAGAAATGACATACCCGGAAAAGCAAGAATAAGATTATAAACTTTTGCCATTTTCCAGGTCACTCGAGAAATAAGGAGGCAAACCAGAATTGCCTGACCAGTTTCTCCCACAAAACAGCCAGTTGGCTCAGGGATACTCTCCCCTATTGCTGCCCAGGTGCAGGCTTTCTGGATATTCCTGTTTGACCCTGTCTAATCCCTAGTGTACAAGGTAAGGTTCAAGCCAGACCACTCAAAGGCCAGGTATATTAATTCCCAGAAGCTATAGCCTGGCTCACATTGAGAGGCTGTGCTGCTCCTTTCCCTGCTTCATGTGGCTCCCTGGACCCCTAAATCAAGAGCCGAGGAGGGGACATAAGGTTCACAGGGAGCTGGAGCGCACCAGTTCCTGCCCTTCGAGACGGAGCTAGCTCCGCCTGTGCTCAGAAAGGCGGGCAAGCTCAGAAGGGAGCCATCTGAACAACGGCACAAATAGTGCTGTTAAGTGTTACGCCAAGTTGCGGGACAAAGCATGGAGAGTACCGTTGGAGAGACGTGTACGCACAAACATGCTTCCAAACCAAACACAGCTTGCTCATTCCCTCTTGTTATTGTAGGACAAGTCTTGCTAGAGTACAAATGAGCTATTTCTAATTCCACTTAAATCAGATGATACACAAAACCCTGACAGCAATGTAGCCAGCTTAATACATTATTTACCAAATCCTAAAAAGAACTTTCATATAAAAATCTCCCTTTACCAGCTGAGAGGAACAGGGGAATGCCATGCCTTTTCCAGCATGCACCTCTCCGGCCTCACTTTCCAACAAAGGCAGGTTTGTCTCCCATCCTGTCTCAATTAATCCACTGTTAGCTATAACTAACCCTTCCTTTGATGCGCCCAGAAAACACTTCACATCACACCCAGAGTGAAGATGCTCGGTTGTTGAACCCCAGTGTCACACATGTGGGCCAGGGGTAAATGTAGGCTGGAAATGAGGACACCTACAAGCTAGTGGTGTTTCAGAACAGTTTCTAACAGGACAACAACAGAGAAGGGGGAAAAAGAAAAGACCTGACTGCATTCAGAATGAAGTTTGATCCATCTGCTAAAAGAATTACTTGATTTTATGGTAGGGGAATGGGCAGCCCAAAAGCCCTTCCAGTCTGCTGTTCCTGCAGAGGAGGGGTGCTGGACATTAGTTCCTTGCTTTCCTTCCTGCCCCTCATGCACTTGGCTCTCCGAGTTTCATTTCCACAGAGACTGTTAATCATTTACAGATAGTTCCTAATGCAAAAAAAATTACTGGACTGCAGAAGGCAGAACCTTCTGGTTAGCAACATTATTCATTTTAATATAAACAACTGCTAGATTATCAGTGATGATTTAAAAACAAGAAGTCTTGCACTCTCTAAAATATTCACACGTATGTCTACGGGTGCATACACACACAAACAACTGGATGCTTTTAATTTGCAGATACTTCTGGTCAAAGCTGTAAGACGCAAATCTGGAGATGACAAATGAACACTTTGAAGAAATGATCTGGTATGCAAATTTGTTGCAGGGGCCTGAGATATAGGCAATGGGCTCATGTTTTCCCAGCTGTCTCCTTGTGACACATTACAGTTCTGCATTTTGATCTTTTACTGCAAACTGTAACCTGGTTTTAGTATTGGTTACCGTTTTGTACTTCATGGTGGGTACCGACATAAAGAGGTGGTGTCTAGTTCACAAGAATATAAAACATCTACGACATAGGTGCTTTCTGCTGCAGAAAACAGAAATCAGTTTAGCTGGATGATCCCTTCTAGGTACCTTTATCACATTTTTATGTTCTGTGTTGCACTTACAGAGATAACAAGGTGGTGAGTTTTTTCCCCAGTTTTGAGTATTATTGATCTTTCAGCAACTGTATCTTATATGGATTCTCCCATGTAGAACTTGCTGCCTTTTTTTCCTGGTATTTTAGTGTTAGTATAGACTAAAATGGTTAGAAAGTTTCTTCTTGACAGGTATTACTCTAGATATGGAGCCATGAAGATAAATTCTGTCTACTCCCTTTCAGGAATTAAAAAAATGAAGAAGAACTGAGCACCCTTTTCATGAGTCAGATGCTATCATCTCTATGCTTTTGTAAACCACACATTGCTCTTTAGTTTGTCCTGGCAGCTCCTGATCTGTAGTTGTTGTGGTTTAACTCTGGCCAGAGGCTCAGCCCCACACAGCCACTTGCTCATTCTCCCCCAGCAAGGTGGGGGAGAGAATCAGAACAGTAAAAGTGAGAAAACTTGTGAGTTGAGGTGAAGACAGTTTAATAGGTAAAGCAAAAGCTGCATGTGCAAGCAAACCAAAACAAGGAATTCATTCGCTACTTCCCATCAGCAGGCAGGTGTTCAGCCATCCCCAGGAAAGCAGGGCTCCATCACGCATAACAGATACTTGGGAAGAGAAACGCCGTAAAAGTCCCTCCTTCCTCCTTCTTCTACCAGCTTTTACTGCTGAACACAACGTCATAAAATATGGGATATCCCTTTGGTCTGTAGGGGTCAGCTGTCCCAGCTGTGTCCCCTCCCACATTCTTGTGCACCCCCAGCCTACTCACTGTCAGGGTTGTGTGAGAAACAGAACACACCTCAATGATGTGCAAGCACTGTTCAGCAATAACTAAAACATCCCCTTTTTATCAATAGTCTTTTCATCACAAATCCAAAACATAACACTATACCAGTTACTATGAAGAAAATTAACTCTGGCCAAAACCAGTATAAGTGTCAAGAGACAGAGCTAGAGCCTTGATCAGATGAAAGCTGCTATTATTTATTTGACTGAAGCTTCTGCAGACACTACAAGCTTTGCTCTCCATCATCTTGACATGATGACTGAGTCTTTGCTGCATGGCAACACAGACACTGAATGATAATGTTCATGGTACTTTAGACACTGCAGGGAGTGAAAGATTGTCACTGAAAGAGAGAGAAAAAAGGAAAGAGATTAATGTCATTAGAAGTCAATAAATACAAGAACCTTGTGATAATTCCAAAGAAGGGGAAAAAAAAAAACCACAACAAAAAAACCCCCACAAAACTAGAAGAGAAAGATTAAGAAATAGTAGGTTAGAGTCATAAAGCAAAGTAAATGAAGTCACGATCTATTTACTTCCAAGCTGGAGTCCCAAAAAATTAAATTCTGTTTTAATTGGGAGTACAAGTCAGTTAACTATTTGTGTACAAGGTATTATGTACACAAAACCTATAATTTGGTTGTTTTTCATAGGAACCTCTTTCCAGTGGAGATATCCTTGGCTGTTGAAGAAAAAGGCTTCAAGTGCAATCCATATCAGCTGGCTTTGTTTTGAGCAGGATGACATCATCAGACATATTATCTAAGACTCTGGTGGAGATTTTAGCTCCCATGAAGCTGATTTGGTTATAGGGGATTAAATGTCAGCAAGAAATAGGCTTGTCCACAAAAGGATATGTACTTCTCTGTTACTACGTCACCTCTGCCAGCTTGAAGAAGCCATGTCCGAGGAGCCAGCATTTGCTTTGCTGTCAGTCATTGCTACCACAAGTGGAGGGGTTTCCTCCAAAACTTACACTCATCATGGTCTAGACCTTGCATTCACCACAGACCTCTGCATCACAAGGTTTTTTCTGCAGAACGCAGCGGGATACGAATGGGAATATAGCCAGAGAGTCACTGTGTGACTTATCCAAGAGTTAAACTCCAAAGATCCCATGGTGTCTCTCTATCACAGTTCCATATCTCTCTTCATTTCCCGATTATGGGCAAAACAGGCCGTATCACCAAACAGGCCAAAGCTAGCCTAGATGATGTAAATCAACCATGGACATCATGGAGGAGAATAGAGTTACACTGGTATAACCACAATTTAAGCAGTACACATCTGTTTAGTTTGATATTGACTATTTACTTTTGAGCTCACTCTGCAAATATCACTGCCACACTTCTTAAGATCTCTGCTCCAGGCCTGGCATTGATTCGCACACCAACTGGTTGTCTTTTGAAGCTGCTGACAGCACGTTTCAAAGTCCAGATTAGTCACGGAATGGAAAGCATATCTCCCAACTGTTCACATTAAAGATTGCCATTTTTCTGGGACAATCTGTGGTGACGTTATAAACACGAACATAACAGTTTATACATGTCACCAAAACTCCAGATGGAACAACCACAGCCTCCAGTTACTAGGTTAGCCAAAGGTCCTCACCTCCCTTACGACTGAAGTGCAAAGTCTGCTGTTTGCTCATCTTTCTAAAGCCTTGGGGTTTGAGTTTGGTCAAATTTCTACTTGAGTCATCTGGATTTTTTTGATTCCTTCAAACAGGAGTTAATCAGATCCAGCAGACTTTTGGAGACGTGCAAGGGTAAGATTCAGACATCTTTTTTTGGATGCCCAAAGCAGACTTCAAGAGCATAGGAAAAGAAAGATCATACTTCACTTCAGAGAGCAATAAAGTCTTCTTTGGGTCACAAAATTGTAAGGGCCCACAATGTCACAGAAGAGATTTTATTAGAAGGGCAACTTTTGTTTTAAAAATTATATCAATGAGTATTTTCCTGTCGATTTAGCCAGACAAACTGCTTCATCAAAGAGTCGAATAAGCACTAGGGCAAATGAAGCAGCAGAAGTACAGATTCAAGATGGGAGCAACTGCACCTCTGTGGGTGGCAACGATGTCCTGGATCTGCACAGCAACCTCATGAAATCTCAGGAGCAGACAGATGTTAGCCTGAGCAATCAGACCTTCACCCTACATCACCTTGCAACTCCCAGGCAAGGCTGTGAGACACCAAAATCAACACAGGAGCCAGAACCAATTTTAAATTAAAGTGCATTATTTGCAGAGTAGCCTAGAAGTTGTGGGCAGGGAGGTCGAAGTGCTGCACTGATCCAGACACCTCCAAAGCAGGGTAGGGATTCAGACTCGTCCCATGCCTGGTCTTTCCTACTCAGTGCTGACTCAAGGAAGAGAAGCACTCACCCTGCTTTGCTGGCTCCAGACTAAATCTGATTCTGCTGCTCTGGACACTGTGCTGAAGAACAGTGCTTATGTTTAAGCCCCGTAGTCAGTGGCTGAGCTGAATATCAGACAGAGTCTGCACTACACTCGCAATCTTCTGTAAAATACCATTTTTAAGTTGTCCAAAGCAAAAGTAATTTCTGCACTAGGTAGGATATGTATAACTTGTGAGTCAAGTTTCCTTGCATTTGTCTTTCGGACCCCACTTTCTGACAAATGACAAGAATTGAAATGTTCCTTATTGCCTAGAAATTTCTGAATTAACATTCTCAATCCTCTTAAAGATTAGCTTAATTGTGAAGCTCCTGTTTAACTCACTATCACCTTATTCATTAAAAAAAAAAATCAAAATTAAATGCACATGATCTTCAGTTTCCTCAGAAAAACTGAAAACTCATTTTTCCATAGCAGCTGTTGGGAGAGGAAGCATTGAAAACAGTCTGAGATTTGGGAAAAATAGCCCAGTGAGAATCAGGGAACAGGCACTTAGCAGAGCTATAGCTGGTGTAAGCACAGCCCTAGTCCTGCGAGGGCAATTGCTTCCAGTGTCCTGGCTGAGGAGTGTCCAGGAGGAGCCACCAAGACTGCTTCAGTCAAAATGAACTATGAGTCATCAGCCTAAATAAAAGGGCTTTGCTCACCAGCTTCTGTTGGCTGTCAGGTTAGGAAGCACTCATTCAGGCAGCTTTGCCAGCAATGCTGAAGAGAAGAAAGCTTCCAGAACAGATGGAGGATGAGCTCTCCCATCAATAGCATTTGCTTTGGGTCTGTGTGCCCCAAGCTCAAAACACAGAGCTGAGTTGGTTTGCATCTGCTGCCCAGCACCATGCTGGGCATTGGGGCGAAACTGCCACAGGCACCTGACTCCTTCCAGTCGTGGTAGGAAAAAGGCAAGGATGATAGAGGCCTGCCAATAACATGGCAGTAGGAACTGGGCTGTTCTGGGACCCAGAGTAGTGCTGGGTGGAAACCAGATAAGCAGGTCACTCCTCAGGCTGGCTGGGAAAGCTGCATGCTAACTCCAGTTTTTGGACTACTTTCCCACCCAGGGCATCTGTTCCAGACCTGCTGCCCCATCTCCTGCCTCTTCTATATTCAGACGTATAAACAGCTCCATGGCTTACTCCCACTCTGCTTGCAGCGATAGAGGGAAAAAAGCTACATTTCCCTAAGGAATTTGAGAGTCACAATGATATAAACATGCTTATGGTACTGTGCAAGGGGACAGGGAAGGGGTAAGGCTCTCCTGTACTTGTAACCCGTACCTTTGAGTGATGTGTAAGTTCCCATGCAGCAACTGATCTTTCTTTAACCTGGAGGCTGTGGCTTATACAAGCTGTGTGCTCATTTCACATCAGACATGTTGTGATCTTTACATCTGCAGGAGCAATCGATGTTCGGCAAGGCAGAATGGATATATGAGGTTGTAAAAAAAAAAATATGGGTGATCCTTTCTAACCAGTGCTCTATTTTGCTTTCTCATGTCAGCTTCTCACTCATTCACTCACAGCTAATGCTAATCAGAGCACAACCCCCAGTAGATCATACCTACAGCTCTGGCAGAGCCTGAAAGCTTGGGTGCAAAACTTGCCCAGTTGACAGTCCTGCATTTATGACCCAAAGCCATGCAATCTTTTCTAGCAGAGCTTAATTAAATGGGGACTAAGCCATGAAAATGCCGCTGGATTCCCGAACAGCAAAACACCACCAGAAGGGCATGCATCAGTGCTGGCAACAACTATTTGCAATGCTTCTTCATTATAAGCTTTGACTTTTGGATTCCTTATGACCAATTCAAAAAAGGTGTATTTGAAAGGCTGAATAAAGTCCTCTTCTTAACTTCTGATTTATAAGGGCTGAAAATAACACACATTTCCCACCTAAGAAAACGGTATGCATTTTCTCCCATACACGTTCCCCCATAAGATAAAGGAAACTGAAATTGTGTGAACTCTGAAATCTGACAGGTAGAGAACAACACGATGAAATACAGTCAGTGTTTTGATACCCTTGTTTGGTTTCAGTGAACAGTTTTAGAACAAGGAGCTGGGGAGGAAAGAGAAAAAACTTTTCACCATAGTCTTCACAGACAAGTACAGCAGCAGAGAGCTGGGTGAGGACAGGTTTGTTTGTCTCTACTCTCCCCATGCTTGGGGACTGGTTTACTGATTAGCCTGAAACAGTTAATGTCCTCAGTCCATCGGGGAGCAGACAGCAGCATGAGGTACCCTACAGAGACTGGGAAAATTGCATTAAAAAAAAAGTACAGAACACTTCAAGTGGAAAAAAAACAGGAGGGTTTGCCTTCACCTTTAATTGGCCTGATCATATCTGGTGGTTGCTTCTTGCAGAGGAAAGCTGCCCTGGTTGAAACCCACATGTGCTGTGGCCATGCTGCCCTTTTGGCTCCCACCCGCACTTACATGGACACCTTGGCTCTAGAGCTTTCCCTGATTGAAAACCATGGTTGGAAATTTCATTGTTTAAGTGCTTAAAATATCCTGATGAATGTTCGTAGGATGTGCCATGACAATTCTTCTCTCTGGTGGCAGTGCCAGCTGAAGAGGCCTTCACTGTTTCTGGGGTGCTTCCTCAGCAAAGGCAAATGGAGAAATAATCTTTCTCTCCGTGGTGGCAGTTCCCTGCCCTCCTGCACTGGGTTTCTCACAGCACAGGGGCAGCAGCTCCCACAGCAGCAGAACTACCAGCAGGGACTGTGCTGCCACTGGAAGAAACCAGGACCTTGCTGAGGCTCAGTGGCACTAGACATCAAGCCCTTAGCGAGGTGGGGTGAGTTGAAGCACTGAAGACTTTCTCCTTGAACTGAATCAGCTAAAAACCTTAATTGTGGCACTTCACACAAAATCTAGACTTCGAGTATATGATTGAAGTCAGCATAGAAGGACCTCACAACTATCTGTTTAATCGGTGGGATTTCTCACTGCACCTGATAGCAGCCACCAGTGCCCACTGATTAGACCACACAAAGGATGAGGTTTCCTGGCTCCACATACTTGCCACCTGCACGTATGGCCTGTGACAGGCTGAGATATATTGTCAGGGGACAAGAGGCCACGGATCCATCTGAAGGAGCTGTCAGCATTTTAAACCTCAAATATAGAGCCAAAATGATTTATTACCACAACCCATGAAATAAAACAATCTCTGGAGGTGAGTGTCTGGGCAGCCAGTAATAACTCCAAGTTTATTAAGAGGCAGGCAAAGGAGGAAAAAGAAGCCAAAGTGAAATGAATTTCCATCTCCAGCTCAGCTTCCGCACTTGAACAGCTACACACAATGACTACACACAATAGCCACGTGAACTACTAAGTTATGGAAGAAGTATTACATCTGAGCTTTCATTGACTATTTCCACCCAGGTCTTTTCTCCTTCTCTGATACAAAGTCAAAACAAGATCGATATTGTAGTTAATAATCTCAACTAATCTTGCAAAATGTTTTTGTCCATAAACAACAATATTGGAAATAAATAAACAGCCTTTGAGAAGTGCAGAGGGAAATAAAAAAGGATTAAACTGAAGCAATTACATACACTTCCTATTAAGCAGACCAAATCCACATGTGGTGGCTTCTTACGTTCATTACTCCAGCAGACCCAAAAAATACTACAATAATTTTAGTTTGTCATGAAATACTTCAGGTAACTAAGTACATATTTCATCAGATTTTACTACACCATTAAACACGCCCATGTCCTATGACACACAAAGCAGGTCCGGGATAGGGAATGCTGTGGGAGCATAGGATCCTGTGTTGCAGATTTCAGAGATGCAGTTCCTCCAGCAGCATCAACCAAGCTGCGTCCACGCTGATGCCAAGAAGTCCTACCTCCACCCTTTTTTTCCCACGACCATACACTTGCCCTGCTACCCTCACACTGACAGCTAGCGCCAATTAGTCCAATCAGGGACCTGGCAGGAGAATAACCCCAATTAAAAAAAAAAACAGCGAAATGCAATGCCAGCACAAGGAGGCATTATACTACGCAGCCATGTGGACACAGACACTTTAACTTCTTCCAGGGAGCTGCACGTTTACAGATGTTATTTAACGCTTACTCTAGTGCCATGGATTTCCCTAATGCATGTGTCAGATCTGCTGATCGCATGTGGATGTCTCTAATGCCCACGTGGCACTTCGGCAGCTGTGACCAGCAACCATGCCAAGCCCCTCATGTTTAGGGGCTCTTGAAAGGGGATCTCACTCTTTCACCTCCTGATGGTTCATGGGGCTGAAGGGCTGAAAAATACTCCCCCAAAAGCAATTCAGCTCAGCTTTCCTGGGGTGTCCCCAGGCAGATGAGAGCTGATGCAGTTATAGTCCCTTGTAGAGGTAAAAAAGACAGCCTCCTCTTCAACACCTAACAGAGAGGATGAAATGGCCTCAAGAAAAGGGGAAGAGAAAGAGCCTCCACATGAAGTCCTGAAACTGGACTCATCCACTAAATCAGAGCCAAGACATCCCGTTTGCTGGGAACGGAGGGAGAAAATGGTTTCTGATATTTAAAAAAATGTAAATTTTGAAAATAGGGGTGCAGAGAAGAATTTAACTCTTCGGAAAATTAAGGTGGGCAGCATCACACAACCCGTAGGTACCCATTACCTGCTCCATTACCTCAATTCTACAAGTAAATGGAAGCAAAGAAAACCAGTCTCACTTGCTGATGCCAAACAACACTGAAAAATTATACAGGTCTTCCCAGGAAACTACCAGGCTTAAAACATATCAATCCTCACACAACCACACCAAGAAGCACAGGAGCCGGGCTGGCAGGTTCTGCAAGCAAACCCATAACTCCACCATGACGTGCTGGTGGGTGTCCCCATGCCGAGGGAGTTCCCTGTTGCTGCCTGCCCCCAGCAGCTCTGCAAGGGCTCCCATCCCCAGGCCCCCAACTCCCAAACCCACGGTAACCCTTGGCTCCACACTCTTGTCTCCCAGAAGAGATTCCAGCTCTGATCCCAGGAAGCACCACCACCAGCCATCAGCCAGAAGCCCTGTTGCTCCAGGGAGCTGAGCACAGGAATTCACAGGCTTCCTTCCCTCTGAGAACATGGGGCTGAGAAATGCCTCCTGCCATCTGGATATCTACCCAGTAGCAAATGCAGAATCCAGAGGGGAAAGTTTTCGGGACCTTCCCCAGGCTATGACCTGCTACTGGGCTGCTCACAGGGAAAGGAGAGCAGTTAGTTGCAAGCCATTTTATGCACAATTTATACCAATACTTTGCATCATAAAAAAGTGGTTTGCCTTTTATGCAGCGAAAAACAAGAATGTTGAGTATCCTCCCATGCCTCCTAGTTTGTGAAGCAAAAAGCAGGGAAAAGGTAAAGGGTTTAATCAACCTCCAATTCATTTTTATTGTTAGCAGATGCTGCAACTTGCTAGTTCTCGGGGGCCGCCTCAGTCTCTCTCTTTTGCAGTTGCCTAAATACATTGTCAGCACTGACAGTGACAGAAATACCGATGACAAAAACCAGCAATGCTCTAGTGCGGAACAGCACAGCTTTCTGCACAGTTCCTACTCCAAAAGGACTGTGTGGAGAGGGAAACCAGGGCGGTGGGGGCTGAACAACAGGGTGAAGAAGGAACAGGTGTTAGCAGCAAACAGGCGCTGGAAGGGGGCCCTTCGGAGGATGGTGGGGAGAGGCTGAAATGATTACCCCACTCTCCCCAAGCCCACTTGTTCCCAAACCCCAGCATGGTGCTGCGTGGCGGACACTTACCTTATGTGTGCTGTACCAGGGGCCAGAGAGGGGCCCGTTCCCGGCACCCGGCCCCCCGAAGGATGTGTTCCAGGATACCCACTCTGAAACAGGGAGGATGCCCATGTCCCTTCCCTCAGGCCCCGGCCACTGGCCATGCCATGCACTGTCACACAAGCAGGGACGGGTGGCTGTGAGGAGAATCGAGCAGGAGCAGGATGTGGCACTCGCTTCCTGATGTGGGAAAGGTTGCTCCCATGGGTCACTCCGCACAGCCAAGGGCTGCAGCTGCTGGTGGGCACAGAGCAACCCTCAGCTAGGGAGTATTTATAGCATCAGAGAGGAAGGGGAGCTCGACAGAAGGTTTTGCTGCTCCTTCCCAGGGCATTCAGGTGCCTGGTTTTTTCTCTCTCCACTTCCCCAATGCCCCACCCTGCTCTGAAAAGGCAGCCTGGGAATTTAACTCCTTCAAATCAGTGCCTAAATCTAATGGTCAATCATTAATTCCTCGCTGCTAGGTTGAAAGAGTTGGAAGTTGTTGTTCCCATATGCATACAGTCACTTGTGTAAATTCTTACTTCTGTCATGTATTTGTAGCTTGTAAGTATTTCCTGAATAGTTTCTTTGCAGAGATTTCAGTCAATGGGTTTGCTCCCAGGCTGTGGCTTTATCCATTCATTCTGTTAGTTTTGATTTGATCACTTAAGCTCTCCTGGGGAAAGCAACAACTAAAAAAGCTCCTTAAAAGGGCGAGTAGGAGCTAGCAAGGTGGGAGCTTGGCAGAATTACATGGGAGACAGAGATAGGCTTCCAGAGAAGCATAGAAAGGAAGACTTAAGCCACTGCATCTTCAGGCTCTGGACAAGATAACTGCTTGCAATCCAGAAAGCTCATACTGTACCTTGGAAGTATTGGGTTGTATTAGTTTATCCCATTGGTCGGCTTGGCTTGAAAATGTCCAAAGTCATGACAATTAGTGTAGCAGACAAGGATCAGCGGGCAGCTACTCTACCACCAGCTACAGCAGAGTTTTCTCCCGCTTTTAAGAAGAAGTGGGATTGATTGCTTAGTTCCAGTGGGACCCATCAGCGAGGTGCATCAAGAGAGAAGCGAACAGGTCAGCATGCGGGAGAGCAGGCAGGGGACTGAGCTTCCAGCAGGCAAGGAGATAGGATACCTAATCGAAATGAGCAGCAGCAAAGTTGCCTGTGGAGAGAGAAAGGAGGACACAGCCCCTCAGTGTGATAAACTTGTTCAAAAATGGAAGGGACACACAATTACAGGAAAGAAACTGAAGTTAAATTAATACTCTCCTACTTGAATACATAACCAATGCCTGCATTAGCCACAAGGATGTTATTTGAATCCAGCCAGAAGGTGATATAGGAAAGGCAGAAGTGGCAAGGTACTGCTTCAGTTAGATGATGATATACCACCTCAAAATACAAAACCTTGCTTTATAACAAGAAATGGTTTGTTCATGTGTGTGGCCTAACTTGAAATACCAGTTTCTGTGATCGCAGCTCCAGTGAGTCCTCTGTAAATACTAGAGCTAGCTGCAGCCACGTATACATAGGTACACCGGAAAAAAACAGCTCCAATATTTCCCAGCTATGTAAATTGCTGCAGACTATTTTTACAGTGTTGTGTAATTATTCTCTGGAGTCTAAGCTTACATTAAAAAAAAAAGTTTCTAGGCAATGTGGGTTATGGTTGCAAAAAAAAAACCTTTAAAGTGGAACTGGAGTGTAAACTGCTACAGTCATATTTGCCCAGTCTAGAGAGAGTTGAAACAATAGCTCAGAGGGAAGTGTGAAAGGACCCATTCTTCTAACTGGAGCGCTAAACTGGAAGTCTGCTGACAATTTAAGTGTCAACATCAGCTACTTCAAGGCGGATCATTTTAGCAGAAACACCAGGCTAATGTTCTTATTTGTCATCCTCAATTTGCACTTGTTGGATAGCAGATCCTGGGGCGAAGAGCAAAGCAGCAACTGGTCGTCAAAGGTTGCTGGGCTGAGGAAACTTCTCCCATTTCTCTTCCTCCTTCACCCAGTCACCTCTGCCTCAGCTCAAACTGGGGACTTAAGAGGTCGACGCTTCGCCAGGCTGGAAGTTGTCTTTGGTAGGCAAAAGCTGCAGCGGTCCCCACCAGCCTGCCAGTGACCTCTGCAGTATGGTTCTCTGTTGCCAAAAATGCACAAACTGGTAAGGGATTGAAAAGGAGTGTTAGGGGAGTGGGAGGAGAGGAGCAGGCTGAAATATCTCTTGAGGACAGTTCTTGTTGTTTTGCTTCATTCTTGTTGGTTCACTGCCTAAAATACAAATGTGACTGTGGTTTTCTCTTGCATAAGAAAGCTATTGGAACAGGTTTTCTGTAACGTTGTCTACGTGGAGCCCTTGTTGAATTGCTTTTCAAGTTGATCTAGCAGTGACGGATCACTGTTCCACACTGAGTCCAGACATGCGCATGTTGTCTAAACACGGCAGAATCCTTTATGGCATCCTTTATTTATTAGAAATCTCTGATTGTCTCGCATGTATAAGAGTACAAAGTTATTCAGATGAATTTAACCTTTCTTTACATTGCAAGCCAGCCCTATTAAGAAAGTAAACAGCATTTTAGAAACTATTTCTGCTCAGTGACCACCCTCTGTTAGAAAAAAACAGCTCGGTATGTGCCTATACTTGTGCATTGCTGGTTTCAGGCAGAAAGGGATGCTGAGGTGATTGGCATAAAGGTATTAAAGCTTTTGCGACTGCCACTTAAAATATTCTGAGGAAATGTCCCATGGAGTGGAAGCAGATGATGGGATCTGCAGGATGTTTTGACTGTGAATATTATTTCCAGTTTTCAGTGGTGCTCAGCTTTACTGCAAGCTTCTGCCCAAAGTTGAGTTCTGTTTGAGGGTCCTTCAAAGCAGGAGTGTCCTCTGCTAGGTGGGCCAGCAGAATAGACTAGAGCCACTTCAAAACCATGGAAATATAAGGGGTTTTCAGTGGGCACCCCAATACATTAGCAAAACAGCGCAGCAGAGATCTGGCACCAGAGTCAGGGTCACGTCACTGGGGATGTGTTCAGAACACACCATGTATGATTCCCCGCATGTGTATTATTGGTTGTTGTCCTTGTTCTACTGTGGGGAATTTGGGGTAGCTCAAGAAATACCTCAGGGAAAGTATCTTCAGAAAGGTGACCTGGCTTGCTATTGCTGGCTCTGTCTGTCCTTAAGCCGGGGCAAAGACAACTGAAGTAAGAGTTTGTATCTGGATGCAGTGACTGACCCACATCAGGACAGGACTGAGCCACCACAATCCCTGTGAGTAGCACCTCGCTCTGTCTAGGTACACATAGCAGGAGGTAGCACCAGTGAAGATGGAGCAGACGCTACTTGAGTTGTTGCCTTGCTAGAAAATCCAAAGGATGATGAAACTGAGCCATTTAAAAGATGGCAATCTTTGACTCCTCCCATTCTAGTGCCAGTCATTTAAGGGTAGAAAAGAAGGGGTTGCACAGCCTGGGAAATTGCATCCACCTTCTCTAGTGGCTCCCATCAAGCTCTTATCAGCTTGGGTTACTTCTGAGAAATGGAGAGGCAAGAGACTATTGTGGATTTTAGTTGCAAGGATTCCCTTACTTTGATGCTGTATTTCTATTTGATATTCTTTGGCCAAGCGTGGGCCTCTATTAACAGAAGATGATGTTCTTCTGTTGGGTTACAAGGCTTTGCAGACTGTAACGTGTGCTTTGTCAACCTCGGGTTCGGACAGTCTGGGAAGGTGTTTGATCTCTGTGTCTCTCTGGTTTGTCTGATAGTAGGACCACATAAACCAACAGGGTTTATGCAGTTTCTTACCTCTAGTTGCTTTAGCCTCCTGAGGTCATCCACGGACAGCTTGACCTGGCACCAGGGTCACTTCATTTCAGATACTCAATGCACTTGGGTGTCTGAAGAGGAAACAAGAGGGCCTTTCATGTTTGCTTGCCAATGTCCCATCACTTCTCTGAGCTTACACTTCGTCACTGTAGAGAACCACATTCTTATCTTAGAAGAGTCTACATCCTTGACTACTGGCCTTTGTCACAGTTACGAAGACACCCTAAACCAGAAAATGAAAAATGTTGTGGTTTCCTCCTCTGCCAAATAGGAAAACAGTCTCTACCACCATCTGCTCTCCACTGTGAGGATAGAGTTCAGGTGATGGGAAGTTCACTGCCAGGATGGATGGTCCCAACTTTGTGATACAGGAGAAATGTGAAGACTTTATGTTGACCTGCTGCACAGAGGACATGGCTGCTAGTGCCAGGTTAGTGCAAAAAGTACTAAGCTTGTGCAGGATGATCAGACATGTTTCTGAGTTTCACGTCCACTGGCAGACTTTTGCTGGGTCAGTCACTGTGTGTAAGACCATACCTGAAGGCCTGGACCCGTGAGCTGGGGAATCTGCCTGGGGTGCGTTGCAGGCAAGGGTATACTGTGGAGTGTTAGTGCAGGACAACTTGTGGAAGATGTATACAGACAGTCTGTTGATTTGTACAAGCAGCTTTCATCTCCCTTCCCCCAGCAGCTTTACAAGTCCACGGTGCAAGTATGTGCTACTCCATATGCTATCAATTACAGCCCTGACTGGAAGTTGCTTTCCATCTTGAAGTCTACAAACGTACGGAAACCAGGAGTCCTGGAATCAAGATGTACATTACAGACCTTGGAGAAGGCTTTTGTCCTTCCTTTCTGGATGGTGGATCAGTGAGAGATTTGTAGACTTTGGACATTTTCATTTTTGCCTTTTAAACTCTACCAATTTAGGCTTAATCATGATCCTTTCAAAATCAATGGCAAAGTTCCCACTGACTTCAAAAGAGACGGTCTGAGCTCTCAAATACTTTAAAGAACAATTTAAAACAAACAAACCTAAGATGGATAAGAATTGCATTTTCTCTCTCTATTAGGCATGCAACTTATTTTCTCCAAATGTAAACGTTACCTGGAGAGCTAAGCAGCGATGTGTTTTTTATTATTTCTTTAGGAGACTACAGTACCCAAAGTATATTCCATACATACTTCTTCATTTAGGAGCCAAACACAGCTATGTAAAGTGAGCAGCTTGTTTACAGTAGGGCCTTATAGCTTGCTATCAAATTAGTGGCAAATCAGGACTGTAGTAAACAGAGGTCAAAGATCAAACCCACAATTTCACATAAAATTCCAGACCATGTACACAAAATTTAAAATGCAAAATCTTCAAATCACAAGACCATCAACTGCTCTTAAAACTAATCAAAAGCAGGATAAGGACTGGAGGAAATGAAATTTAAACATGATTTTAATCCAAATTTTAATGGAACAGCTACATCATGGATATCTTCTAAACCGTGACAGCTGACTCTATGCTACTTGTTCTCACTTGCCATGAAACAAGGTTTTGGTACATCTCACTTGCTATTCATACATGCCGTTTTGCTTCTTTTTCTCCAATTCAAAAAAAATTACAGGAGAAGTGTTATTACATAAGACTTTGCAGTGGCTTTGTTCCTGCTAAAGCCCATGGTAGTTTTGTATCACTCCTTTTAGTGCAGTGATTCTCTGTGTTCAGGCCATTTGCTCCATTTTGTGCTGGAAGGACTGTGGTTGAATGCAGTCAGGTCCCTTGGCTGATGGTCCCTTCCTTACCTGGAGACTAGTGCCCACGTAAGGGTCTCACAAGAAATCCAGGACCATGCCAGTGCCATATGTGTGCGTTAGACTAATCCCCAGTCTGAAGTGGTCAGGGAGGAATCCCGTTTCTGGACCCAACTAAGGGAAAATAAGAATGCAGACTCCTTAAAACCGAAACTTATTTGTTTAACAAAGATTTGGTTACTGAATGCCACCAGATGTCAGCATACACTATATGATTAAAAGCAAGCGTCTAAGACCTCTGAGAAGTAAGCAGTGATAAAACTGCCTTCTGTCTCATGGAAATGATGTACTGGATCAGCTTTGCTGTGGGAAAAATTATGGCAGGGATTAGCTGGAAGAAATTGCCTGTGAGGTGTGGCTCAAATATCTGCTCAATTTTTCCATCCTTGGGGGTTCCCATCTGCCTTCCCTTCGTCCCTTCTCCCCATCTGCAGGCCTGTGACAGGCCTGGATCAGCCCTGTCCCCAGTCTACACCTCCCTGCAGTTTCCCAGCATGGGTCCGAAGACCTGCATCTTCCTCGGATACAGGGCAAGGTGGAGGGAACTTGCTGGGGATCCAGAGACTTGCTGTTCATATACGTAGTTAGGAAAGATACACCTCGACCTCAAATACCGCGGCAGTATCTGCTCTGGTGATGTAGGAACATGACAACTCACCAAGCAGGTGAGCACAGGGAGTCGTTGGTGATGACTGACTTAGGGAAAAAAAAATATGAGCAGCGGGAAAATTGTGGTGTGATTTTTTTTTTCCTGATGTACTCTTTCCCACTCTGGCAAACACCAGAAAGACAAAGCTGTCCTTTGGATCACCCAGTTGAATACCTGCTCAGAACAAGTTTTGGACTACAATCTGTGTATATGAGGGCTTTATTTTCTCCTACTGAAATCAACAACACAGCTCTTCAGAAAAAGGGCAAACCTTTGGGAACCTGTGGCCAGGCTTCTTCCCTGTCTCTTCTTACCTGTCTTATGACAGGACCTGTAATACAACCAAACATGTCCAGTCTACATCCTGATGGCTTGACGATTTAAATTTTGCTACAGCTGGGCACACATGGTAAGTTTTCCTTTTCCTCCAGTCATATATTCCTCACTTTTTAAACCGTTAAAGCAACAAGGCTTTGTAGCGTAGCCCTGACCTGAAGGGCCCTTTCAAAACTTTTTCTTAATGAACGTGTACAGAGCTGAAGCCATTATCCTGCCACTGTAAATTTTAACCTAAATCTGCCACTGTCCGCACACAGCCCAAGATGTCAGAGAACACTGAGCTATCAGAAAGTACGAGTCTAAATAAGATAGCCAGAGCCCAAGGGACAGCTGAGCAAGTTGATGTTCCTCTGGAGCTGGCAGTCAAAATGCCATACAGCTGAGTTTTCCAGCACATGTCCTCTTTTTCTCTTGGAAATTTAATTTAGTTTTGAGGATTTTGCTGTGTTTGGCTGACTTTCTGGGCGTACAGCAGCTTTGGTTTGAAGGTCCAGAACTATAGCTCCAAGTGCACTGGCAGCCCTCCAGACTTCACAGCCGTGGCTACTGTGCTACAGCAGATAAATTCTGCTGCAGGCACGTGCTGTTGTCACCATGCACCAACACAGCAGATCTGATGCTTTGGGGCAGCTTCAGAGGTCGCACGTTCATAGGGAAGACACAAAAAGCACAGTGCTTCTGGACACTATCAACGCCGTTGCCTACGTGCTATTCAGCTGCTCTGCTCCTGCTCAGCCAGTCTGGTGCATCCCAGAAGCATCAGATGTCCATATCAGAGGCACGTCTATGCAGACCATCTGTGCAACAAGCTCGCTGCACGTGTGTACGCAGTAACATCACGGGAACTCAGGCAATCCAAGGGCAAAAAGTCTGTCAGGTCTTTCAATCTCATCCACGGTATGAGCTGGAGCAACCTGAGGATGGCTGTTTCCATCAACTGAGTCTCACCTAAAGAAGGGCACGTCCTGTTTGTGTCTTATGTTAGTGGCCTAGCAGTAAGGTTAGGGGACAAGTAGTCATGAGATTGTCTGGGGAGTGCCTGAATGCCTGTTTAACCTGGCTCTAGCTATGATTTGGAGAATCTCCCCACCTTTGAAGGGGATAAGGCAAGCACCTCGCTTCAAATCAGTGGAATATCCTTAAACAGGATTTGGGTGCCTATGTGCCTTTGAAGATTTGACCTGTGCCTCAGAAACCTAATTCCATTGAATAGCCCATTGACTTCAGAGGAAGGAAACTGCATATTATAAAATCTGTATTCCAAAACCACAGTGAAACCAGCCCTGGAGCCAGATGCTTTATGTATTACAGCCTTGACAACACTTACATATGGTGGCAGTGAACTGAAACAGAGTATGATAAGGTCCGATCTGGATTGGATCTGTTTGGAAAAAAAGAAGTGATTTAAAAATAAAAATTATGATATTTTGGTAAATCCGTAAAATCCCTGCAATATTAAACATAAAAACTAAAATAACCTGAGGCAACCTCCAGGATAACTGGACTGAGAAAGCACTGGTTTCTTCCCTCCAAGAAATAAATTGTTAACATGAATATCACATATGTTTGTGTGTGTGTGTGTGTACTGGGAACAGGGGAAGAGCTCAAATATGTTTAATAACCAGTCAATTGATATCACAAAGCTTGTATATCCACAACATTGCTTGTTAAAATATTTGGGGAATTGGAAACAAGCTTTCTTCACATTACAAAGGACAAAATCTTTTTATGCCTTTGCGTTTTAAATTAAGATTCAATAGGTTTATTTCCTTAGAAGTTCTGTTTTCATAAATGTACCACTTTTCCTTCTAACAACAGATAAGATATACTGATTATAAACTAGCTTTTATAAATGCCAAAGATCAAAGTCCGATGTTTTTTGCTTTAACTACAGCAGTACTCACCACAGCGTTTCGGAAATGCTGCTTTCATCCTTGTAAAACCATCCAAGCAAACAAAACCTGTGCAGATCTTCAGACGTGGAGATAAATTCTTTGGATTATCTGGACAGCACAACTGTAAATAATAATAAATCAAGAACATGGTGATAGATTTCTTTCGCAGAGAACATCTTCACTGAGGTGTATTGACACAGATGTTTCCTGAAAGAGCAAGTAGAGATCCCCAAAGCATTTGCTGCAGAAATGCAGATGTTTGCTTTGGTGAGGAATACTATCATGGTGTAAGTAAACAGGATTTTTCAGGGGTATCTGTTGGGGGAGGGTGTGTTACACTTGCTTCAGGCAAATGATGAATTTTAAGTACTTCACTGAAGAAGCAGCTAACTGCATTATTGGAAAAAATACATATTTGCCTGTGATTTGGGGTTTTTGTAGACCTAAACAGTTTTGTTAGAACATGTATTCAAGTTCTTAAAAACAATTCATATAGAAAATACCTCCAGCAGGGATGCTCCATGAGTTTTAACTTCCTTTGGGGACAGTATTTCTTTTCTTGCCAGAAATTAGGTTCCTTATTTAGAGTCTGTAGAACATTCCTTCCTATATTTATTATATTTTTTACCATATTATAATAATTTTAAGATGGATAGGTCTTTTTTTGTTTTACCTTGGGCTGCGTGACAGTGTCCCTTTTTCAACTTAGACATGAGGAACTGATCTTACTTCTGAAAATACCTTTTTTATTATTAGAAAGCCATTTGCGATACAGAGTTTACAGACTGTTTATTATAGTTTTGAACATGATGGAAAGAAAAAAAGAGCAGTATAAATTGAAATCAAGCTTTACCAGACAAGGAAACATATTATATAAGGAAAAGATTTACAGGATTTCAATCAAGAGTGGCTTATGTGTGTAACACATGGAGAGGTTTCAGTTTGGTTGTTGCGGATCCTCCAATTCCTCATCCAGTCTTTGCACATGTGGAATAAATGGATTCCACCCAAATCTCAGGCATGCAAGGTTTTCCTTTGCCCTGTAATATACTATCCTAAGCGGAATAGGTTTTGTGGGTTTCTCCTAAAGGTCGGTGATCAAATCCCAGATGCATGTGTGGGTGGGGAGAGCCCATTTCCAGTCCACAGCGGAACAGGTTTTTTCAACTATTAGCAGAGTTTCATGCAGAAACCTACTCATCTCTTTATAAATCAAACACGGCAATTCTTGTTATTTAAATAAGCACAATATGCACAGATATCTTCACTTATTGCCATGGATGTATAGATCAGGTTTGTACCCGCTGGTTTGCTAGCTCAAGACACGGGTAACTGAAATGTACGACAGACACCGTGGAGATTTGCTTTATAAACAGCTGAGATACAGATAGAAACTGTAAGCCAGAAGGGATTTTAGGTCTCTGACATTTTGAGGAGGTTTTATTTTTTTCCCTTTTTCCCAGAGGGTGATTTAGATTCTCTTTGAGAAATGATATTTTGGAGTTTGAAGGCTTTAACAGGTTTCCCTTAACTTTTTGTATTGGATGCAAGCTGTGCTTTCCATTTCTATAAAGTCTTGTCTTGCCCCCTTGTCTTTTCTATTTTTGTGTTATCCTTCAGGATGAATCTTTTTTATGTGTACATCCTCCCTTTTCCCCTTTGTCCTGGGATATAGGAATGGCCAAGTAAGGATTATGCCATTAAGCCTGTGATGGACTTCTAAGATTGCATTTATTTAACCTGTACAGCTCCTGAGTTTGCTACTTTAGAAAATCCAAATGTAGACAAAGACTCCTAAAAAGAAGAAGAAAAAAAATGTTCTAATTGCTTGCCAAAAGGATTGCAGGATTATCTTGGGAGATGAGAAATCCCAATGGACAGGCAGGCACCATGCCAATGTCACAGCCCTTCCCAGTCCAGATACACGTGCCCATCCCTGGTGGCAGGATGGAAGAGGGATTTGGCACATGCTATCTTGTAGCTTTCAGCTGGGATTGCTGCGCGGCAGCTTCTGTTACAGCCTGCTGGAGGGGCTGCCTGGCATGCTGCAGAGCTGTATGGTGCCGGGGATGGTGATCGGGTGGGACTCTGATTTTCATCGGTATGGTAGTGCTGCACAGGCAGCCAGGTCTAAGTGGGCTGCAGTAACTTTTAGCTATTTTTGCCTTGCCTATCACTGAATGTGATTTTCCTGCCATTAGCAGTCATAACACTGATAAGGGTGCTTGTAAAATGAATTTTTTTTTTTTTTTTGCAAAGGTGCTTTTTTTTTTTTTATTAAACCTAATAAAAAACACAACTCAGTCTCAGATTTCCAAATGAACATTTGAAAGTTGTCCAGGAAGGATCGTCTTGCCACAGAAAAGACAAAAAATAATGAAGTACAGTAAATATTTCATTTGAAAAATTTCAATGCAAAACATATTTGCCAGGCATTTTAGCTTTTGTAGGTCACCCATCAGCCTCGGGTATGGTTTGCAAGTGTTCCCTGTGTAGACATGTCAGTGGTTTTAAATAGCATGTTACAAGTATCAAGCTTTTGTAATAAATTAGTTTGGTACCAGTAGCTCAATTTTATGTTGCCTGAAGATGTGAATACAGATTCCTCTAATTCCCATATTTTCAACAAAGAAGGGTGCATTTTGGTGTCTGTTATTGTTAAAAATTTGCATTCTGGTAGCACCTACAATTCCCCAGCACAGACCAAGGCTCCAGTGTACAAACATGACAAAACGATAATTCTTTCCCCTAATAATGATTTTCACATGGAGACCAACAGCAACTTCTCTTTGCTCTGTGCAGTTTGATTCAATGCTCCAAGGTACTGAAAGCAGCTACTTCGAAACGATGTTAGATCTCAGCGTGCGGTCACATTATAAGCAGTTTGTTTGTTTAGGATTCCCCATGTGTAGCATACCGTCTGGTGGTGCATGCTTATTTTCCAGCACGCGCTGGTGCTGCTGAACTGTCAGAGAGAAATTCCTTCCTTTGCAAATGTAGAGTTATCTTTGAAGTGGTTCATTGTGAGCTTCTTCTCAGTAAAATACTGTGCGATACTAACCACAAGGGAAAAAATACACAGGAACTGAAAGGGAGGTGGTTTAAAATTAAGTAAAGAGAAAGCTCCTCTAGGGATGGCTCAAGTCTTGTGTCCCTACATAGCCTAAATTCTTACCCACAGATTATTCTTCCTATTTATCCAATGGAGAATAATGGCAGAGAAAGACTTTCAAGTTTCTTAGGCTTTCATTTTGGGTAGTTCATACAGAAAAGCTACATTGGGACCTGGCTTTGTAGGAGCTTTATACACCTCATATTGAAAATATTATCACTTTGAGGCACTCCATCCAGATGCTGAAGGCTCTGAAACCACTGTCTCCTTTCCACAGGACCTTTAGTGCCGCAATGTAGAGTTAAATAACAGAGATGAGTACAAAACAAGTCCATGCATTGTGCTGAACCAAAAGAGAGCCCTCTGTCCAAAGTGGTATTCCTGCCATCTCTGATGTCCAGGACTGACACCAATTTACCACCTCTCAATGCCTGAAATTTCTCATTTCCAAAGATAATCCAGATTTCCTCTGCTCAACTCTCAATTATCCAAACTTTGTCCTTGAACAAAAGCTGGTCCTAAAGGATGTGACTGGTCCTGAGATTTCACAGATGACTTACATCGGGGACTGTTACCGGAAGGATTTTCCTTTTTTTCAGATCCCTCTTGCCCCAGCTCTGGCTGCACACTCCTTCCCTCCTCTCATTTCAGCTCTTGCAATCCTGCAGCCCTGTGGAAAATCAGAGACACGAGCCAATCTGGCTGAAGACTTTTTTTTTTTCCCCCTTTTTTTTTTCTCCTCTGGGTTTGTTTTATAGATTTTCTGCTTATAGTTACCCTTATCTTGATGTAAAAATCTCCTACTTCGCCCTATAAAATATGCACACACTACAGTATGCAAAAATAACACGTTACTTCGAGTTTCCTTAAGGATCTGCTGCAAGAAACACCACGACCACCACCCCTCACGAAGGCCCTGTGTAAAGTGATGGAGCGTGTGCACAGGGTGACTGAAGAGATATGAGCAGAGAACAGAATGCTTTGGCATGACCTGGGAATAATTAACCTAATCTGAAATACAACCAACTATCCTTTGGTATTTAACTTTTCCTTGTACGTAATTAAACCATAAGCTCCCATTTAAATTTTAAATTAGCAGTTCTCGTAGCTGCCTAAAGACAGGAAGCCAATGAACCCTTACTTCTCAGAGGAACTGAATTTTAAATACTGGAGCCTCAAAGCCTGCCCAATGTTTTGCCATATTTATCCTTGCCTAAAAGCACTGACTGCCCATTCAGGTGCAGAACTGAGCATACACAGCCTGTTAATTGACACTTTCCTATTCTGATCTTGGTTGCAGCCTGCCAAAGTCACTGGGAGAAGAGGGGAGATAAAAAAGCAGCTTGTTGGCACTCATAGCCAGCGAACAAAACCACACAGCGTGCCTGCACCATGCCATTGGAATGATGCTGAGGGCTGGGGCTCAGCCCTGCCCCGGCTGCAGCGCCTGTGGCGTGCAGTTGAGTCACCCGCTGCCCAAGGAGCTCAGACGGGAGCAGGATCAGCCCAGTCCACTGATGCTCAGCCTCCCAACAGCTGTCTCACAGGCCTTGTTTATGACGGGAAATTACACTGTGGTAGTCACCAGGAGTCCTGAGCAGCATGTTCTAACATGATGTAATTTCCCAGTGTAAACCATCCCACCGGTGTCTCTTTCCAGTTGCAAGGCCAACAAACAACATTAGCACTGGGCTCAGTTGCCAGTACTGCAGAAGTGTCCAAAGATGCCAGTGCAAGGAAGGTGCAAGCTCTTTTCTCATGTAATGCAACTGTAACAAGCCCAGGTCAGACTTCACACCTATTCTGCATGTACAGAGGTGCATCAACTTAATTATAGCAGCTTTAAACAGGTTCCATTAAGCCAGGGCACTTGTTCAGGTTCAGGGTTACAGCCTACCTGCCTAGGTGCAGCTGTGATTGCTGTCCTCCCCTCTGTTAGCACCAAAGGGAACATGAACACCCTCCTCCTCACTCCAAGCAGGCAGCCCAAACCATCCTGGGTGACTTCTGCAGTCCAAATCATCCTGGGCTACTTAAAACAGTTAAAATCGCCTCCTGAGCCAATGCTGGGGTTAGGCTACAAAGCACTTCCACCTGTGTCCCCAGGAACAAGCTGCAGGGATGAAGATTGTGGACACCTGCCAGCAGCATCTTTTCCATCAACACAGCTGGATCCTGAATAGGATGTCTGTCCACGCTGAGGAGGGGAAAGTTGCACGCGGTACCTCCAGGGGTGAGCAGAGCAAGGGAGAGCAGGAATCTCAGCAGCAACGTTCGCCTGTGTAGTGTAGGCACTTACACAGTCTCACAGCTCTGAGTTACCTTATGATTTATAAGGTATACATCAACAAATACTGACATTTCCCCTGGCTCTCTAGCCAACCAGTGGTACTTAATGATTTCCTGCAGGCAAAGCAGATACTTCAAAATCAGAAAGTCTCAGCTTCACAAACAATTTGATGCTTACACTTGACAAAAAGTCCTCTCAGGACAGTGTGGTGAGGGACAGAGAAGCAGAAACAGGAGAGCACAGAAGGAAAGGACATTGGAAATTACTTCGATGTACTCAGCATCTTGCTGTGTGTATGCACTTTGCAGAAGGAAAAAAATATTATGTTAATAACAATACTACTACTTTGCAGTTGGTATGGTGCAAGGGCTAAAGCAAGCACTGACCTCACCCTGTCAGCAGGGATTATCTGATCTTTTTGGTCTCACTTGTGGCATTTTTCCTTACATAATATTCCCATTGACTGCAACTGATTTACACCTGAGTAAATAAAAGCAGGAGCTGTCGAAATTACTTGCTTCTCAGAAGACAGAAGAGAATCTAGAGTTAAGAGTCTGGTTTAGGACATTTTTCTCTTTCCCAGCTAATTGATAGGAAGCCAACGTTTTCTGTCAGAACAATGTCACAGTAATATAGCAATAAACATTTGTAGAACCGAGCTTTTTCATAAACTCCTTCCAAGCTAGGTGGAACGCTGAACGCGTCCTCAGCACATAAGAGATTAATTTATCCTTCTTTTTCTTTTAGAGTTGGCAAGCAAAGGCACACGGCCTGAAGTGCCATATCTCCAGGGACAGCATGGTCCTTGAATACAACCGTGATCTCAGCCGGAGAATTTAGGAAACCTAAATCCCATAGCATTTGATAGGCTCCATTTGATCCAATCCTACACCTGGATTTCTCACATTTTGCAGCTAGGCAGGACAATATATTTGTGTTTATGGTGGAAACCCAGAAAACCCAGACATAGAAAAGGATGGTATAAGAAGAGAGGCTGGTGTTTGCTTTGAAGTGTTGTCCTACCCACAACTTGAAGTAAAATGTATTCCCTTTATATGTCATGTGAATCCACGGTGTCTCTTTGCCAGGCTACAAGCACCGCTACAGCCTTGTGGTCCTTGCTCCATGCCCTCAGCTCCACCCCTGTAACGTTTGCTGGCAGCGAGGAAAGCCCAACCGTAGGTGCAGGTGTCCCCATTACCTGCCACGCTGGTGCACAGGGCTGTAGGAGACTGGCAGCAAGTACAGGAGCCACAGGGGATGTTTCCCTCTCCAAAGGCACTGTGATACTTCAGAGTTGACAGCAACGATCTCCTTCTTCAGCTGGTATCAGCAGGAGAGAAGGTAAATACACACAGAGTGAAAATCACCCACCCGCAAAATCCTAAGTGCTTGAATTACATTTAAACACCTCTGCACAGGAATGAGTTTCCTCTGCAAATAGCATCTCTCTTCAGACAGCAAATACTGGTTTAACACAGTCACTTCTCACTACGCAGCCACAGTTCATTTATATCAGCCAGTCATGTTGTCATGAACCTGGTTCTCTTTGGGTGGCAGCTGATAGCCTTTATGGGACTGATAATGTAATCAAACCCAGGGAAATTAATAAAAGGTAAAATATGGTCTCTATTTTGCCATTAAAGTGTAATGACAAGGAAAAAGAAGTGCCATTTGTTGCAGAGCAGTTGGAATTAATACTGATATTGTTTGGGCTTTTGATGGAAGCTTTTATTTTAATGAGTTGCCGTCCTCGGAAGAGTGGGCATTACTTGCTGAGTGGCTCTAAGTGGCATATTAGATCTTTAGCTTGTTTGCAAAATTGCCACCATTTTCTTAAAGCTTACAAAAGAGACAGTAGCAACCCACGTGTCCTCCTGCATAAAACCACTGATCTCCTCAAAATTTGTCTGTGTGCCTGCAGAGGCATCATTAAAACTGCATGATGCTGGAGGCTGCAGTGCCCAGGAACAGCCCGCACGCTGAAGACAGCAAGAGCTGGCTCTGAGTTAAAACAGTGAATTTGTATTTATTTTCTTTTATTGCTTACTCATTTACTAAGAGGGAGAACATTTGTCACTTGCTCAGTTTTTCCAGCGCTGCACCATCTCTCCCTTTCTCTCTTTCTTCACCATAGTCTTCAGCCGGTTTGTGTAAGACGTGCACAGTCTCTTCTACACCCACTTAACTCCCAAGGTCTCTGAGATGCCTACGCCCTTTATATGCACTAGAATGCTTTTTTTTTTTTAAACTACAGCAGACGCAGACTCCCACCACAACGAAGTGGGGGAGGCAGAGGTCACCCACTCCCCAAGGTGCAGAGGAAGGTGCAGGTAGGGCATCCTGCTCTGCAGGGAAAGCCTCCCGTGTCACCCTCCGGTGAACCAACCCACCGCACTGACCAGAAGAGCCCCATTAGTGAGAACTGCTCTAAAAGCTAAGGTAGCCTTGCTCTGTGTAAAATGTTGTTGCTGTAAACAGGCCTGAGGGAGTCGAGATCGTTAACACCATTAAAACAAAGCTGCACGTCTTGATCCTGGCAGGGCTGCAGAGCAACAGAGGAGAGCGAGAGCACCAGCTCCTGCCCCCGCGCTGTGCAGGCAGAGGGCAGGCAGAGGGCAGGCAGCCCCTCTCCCTCCCCGGGTGGGTGTCAGTCCTGCAGCAGCTCTTTCCAGACGCCCCTGCCCATGCTGCCTTCCACACCAGCGTCCTCCTTTGACCCCATGCTGGAATCGGGGCAGAATAACCCATCAAAGAGCTGCCATTTGACAAAGGTTTCTTGTGGTGGCCATTGTGCCTCCCCACCAGGAAACAAAGTCTCCCTCCGGTGACAAACCTCACGCGCCCTCAGAGGCATGGAAAGGGCCCTTTTCTCATTGATCGATTCCCGTCGTTTTCTCAGGGACTCTTGGTATTCTCTGTGATGGGACCTTATAGATTTATACTTACTTATGGCTTTACATTGTTTCATTTCCTGCTCGCTTCTCACTAACAGCCTGCTTTGATTTAAGTCCATGTGGCCAGGCAGGATATTATCAGCCAGGAAAATAGAGAGACTCTTGATATTGGTATTGATGTACTGATATTTATGAAGAAAACAAAAGGCATGTATTTTTCCCATTCTCTCCTCCCAGAGTTTCCAAATACACCTTAGCTTGTAGCAGTAGCACAGTAAGGAAGAGTCCCGGCATCGGGGGAGAACAAAGCCGGCCTACTGCCTCTTCCCTGTCTTTTAGGAAATGGGAATGTGAGAACTTCTGTGATCTTTCATGTAGGTGAATAGTTAACTCTAAAGTCTTAGAGGAGTGCGCATTCATTACCTGACACTCTCATTGCCCTCAGGAGTCAAGAAAATTAGACTGCAATTTTGAGTCCTTTCTGCTTCAAAAATTGCCTTATTTTTAGAAAGAGACATTCCTGCATTTATTTTGTCTTTGTGTGATAGATTTTTTCCCTTCCCGAGTCTAGGACTTTGTACTTGCCTTTATTGAATTTCACCTAATTGCTTTCAGACCATTTCTTAAATTTATCAAGATCATTTTAAATTCTTCTCCTGGCCCCCAAAAAGCCTGCAACTGTGGTGTCATGTGCGAATTTCACAAGCATGTTTGCTCTTCCATCATTCAAGTCATTCTTGAAAATATGGAACAGTACCAAGCCCAGGACAGATTTCTATGAAACCGCACGCATACAACTATTCCTATTTGTCAGCAAATTCTTGAGAACTACTCTTTGAGTACCTCTCTGATTATATTTTCCAAGTATTTGTGCATCCTGCCCATAGCAGTTTCAGCTAGACCAGACTGCCGAGTTTCTGCAGGAGATCATCGTATAGAAAACTGTTGAAAATCTTACTAAAGTTGAGATAGATCCCATTTACTTTTTTCTTCCCATGATGTCCATTGCTTTCCAAAAAGGGAAAGTAGATTACTTTGACATGATCTGTTCTTGACAATTTCATGTTCCTGTTTCTTATCATATTTTTTCCATATAGGTGCTCCTAAATAGATGCATTTATTTGAATAACTTTAAATCATCACAAAGCTGTCAAAGTTATAAATTTCCTTTCTCCACCCCTCACCCTTTTTAAAGGCAGGTATTTTTATCTCTCTTAGCTCTATGATACTGCCACAATTCAAAGTCTATTGCTTCTGGTTAGAGATTGCATTCAATAATTCTTTGGGTCTCCAAGTTTTATTAAGCTCTCCTGCATGAAACCTCTAACCCACCGCAATAAACTTTACATATACCTCCCCTGATTTGTCCTAACTCGCTGTCCCCTTGTTACTATTAATTACATTATGCATCTGTTTAAAACTTCTTATTTTCCAGCCTTTTTGGTAGGATTTCTTCACCTTCTACATCAGCTGCACTCACTGAAACCTTTTTCATCATAGAACCATAGAATGGTTTAGGTTGGAAGGGACCTTAAAGATCATCGAGTTCCAACCCCCCTGCCATGGGCAGGGACGCCTCCCATTAGACCAGGTTGCCCAAGGCCACATCCAGCCTGGCCTTGAACACTTCCAGGGATGGGGCCTCCACAACCTCTCTGGGCAATTTGTTCCAGCCCCTCACCTCCTTCATAGTGAAAAATTTCTTCCTAATATCTTATCTAAATCTACCCTCTTCCAGTTTGAGGCCATTACCCCTCGTCCTATCGCTACATGCCCTTGTAAAAAGTCCCTCTCCAGCCTTCTTGTAAGACCCCTTCAGATACTGGAAGGTTGCTATAAGGTCTCCCTGGAGCCTTCTCTCCTCCAGGCTGAACAACCCCAACTCTCTCAGCCTGTCTTCATAGGAGAGGTGCTTGTTAGATCATCCTTTGATCATCCTTGTGGCCCTCCTCTGGACCCGGTCCAACAGGTCCTTCTCCTTCTTACATTGGGGGCTCCAGAGCTGGATGCAGTATTCCAAGTGGGGTCTCAGGAGAGCAGTGTAGAGGGGAAGAATCCCCTCCCTTGATCTGCTGGCCATGCTTTTTTTGATGCAGGCCAGGACAGAGTTGGCCTTCTGGGCTGCAAGTGCACATCACCGGCTCATGTTGAGTTTCTCATTAACTAACACTCCCAAGTCCCTCTCCTCAGGGCTGCTCTCAATCCATTCTCCACCCAGCCTGTATTTGTGCATTGGATTGCCACGACCCAGATGTAGGACCTTGCACTTGGCCTTGTTGAACTTCATGAGGTTTGCACAGGACCACCTCTCAAGCTTGCCCAGGTGCCCCTGGATGACATCCCTTCTCTCCAGCATGTCAACTGCTCCGCATAGCTTGGTGTTGTCAGCAAACTTGCTGAGGGTGCATTCACTCCTGACATCCATGTCGCCAATAAAGATGTTAAATAGTACCGGTCCCAGTACAAACCCTTGAGGAACACCACTTGTCGCTGCTCACCACTTGGACATCGAGCCGTTGACCGCAACTCTTTGAGTGCAACCATCCAGCCAGATCCTTATCTACCAAGTGGTGTATCGGTCAAATCCATGTCTCTCCAATTTAGAGACAAGCATGTCATGTGGGACAGTGTCAGATGATTTGCACAAGTCCAGGTAGATGCTCTCCCCTTATACACCAATGCTGTAATACCATTGTAGAAGGCCATCAAATTTGGTTTGGTAGGATTTTTTTTGCAACTCTTGCTGTTGGCAACAGCTTTGGGGCCTTTAAGTCTTTCCCATAGTTACTTCATACTTATGTCGTAGTTTCTATTCAGCTTAAGAACATGCTCTTGTTTCTCCCTTTTGGATTTCCAGATGAAGAGGAACTCTTGCGTGCATTCCTCCTGAGGGTAAGAACATCCAGTTACCCCCCAGAAAAACTGAACTTGGGGAGGGTGATGCTCTAAAGAATGGTCTGACACTGCCCACAAGAGAACCTATGTGTGGGCGTTTGAGCAGGGAGGGCAAAGGTGTTGGGACAAGAACAACTTCTTTGTGGACACAATGATGTCTTTTAAAAGTGAAGTTGCACTTTAGGGTTCCTCCAGTGACGAGGCAGATGTGCAGGAGGCTCCAAGCATCTCTGCCAGCATTATTTTTCACATTCCCCTTATTAGGAAAATGCAAGACTTTGGCTGGATCAGGGAACTGATCCGGTAGAAACAAATATGTATTTTAGCAGAGCCTTTTTATTTTTCACTGATCTGGTTCAGAACAAAACTACACAAAATACTGAGCCAGTGCCACAGAGGCAGCGGTAGCATAGCTGGAGGCAGGGAACAGCAGGAACCTCTTAAATCCCCTCTCTGGTGGGGACAGGCTTTCCGCAGGCCGGCTCTGAAGGGGAGACCAACTTGCAGATCTGAAGTGAGCGCCAGTGAAATGCCATGCAGAGCAGAACTGGTCAGGAATTTTTGCTTTAATTATTTTTCCCCACAAAAAAGTTTACATTGCAACTTTTGGCAGGAACAGGGCAATGGCCAGAAACTTTCTTTTTTTAATGTTTTGTAAATAATTGCAATTGGATAGTTCAAGGGGTTTTGGTTCAAAGCCAGCTTTTTTCAATTGTAAGTTAATTTATAATTTTAAAAATATGATATCAACATCAGAGTTATTTTTAGATTATTACCCAGGCTGTGCAGATGAAGGGGACTCCGTGGATTAATGGCTGCTCCCTGAAAAAAGAAGTGCAGTGCCTTTATGATGGAATTTCCGTCTTCTTCTTCCTTTCTTGAACACTAAATATTTATTCTTTTTTTTGAGGAGGAAATGTAGGACAGGCAGGAGTGGTTGCTGCAGGCCACAAAATGAGCCAGGGTGAGCTGGATCACAATTCAGGAGCTAAACCTGACTTCTCTGGGCTGCACCCTGATGAAGTGGGAAACCTTCTGCTATCCAGTGATTTTGAGATGAACGTTAATAAAAGCTTTAACTTCAGACAAGGCTGCCTAAACTTGACACGGCAAAGAAGTGGACTCAAGTGGAATTGATCAGCTGAGGGGGCTGAACAGTCGATCAGCAATTTACCCTTGTAAAAGGTGGATTACAAAAACACAAGGTAGCTATTCTGGTTAACAACATGTTAGATAGGGATAGTGAAGCTTTGCATATGTCCTAAGTAGCATGAGATAGCTCAGTTAACTCCTGAGATATGTGCCAGAGAAGTAATGGCAGGGTCTGGCCCTGCTGGAATGCGATGACTTTTAAGAAGTATAAAAGTCAAACGAGTTGTTGGTAGTGAAGATATCTTCCCAAGATGTAATCATGGAAAATTCCTTTCAAGAGTTGGTGTTTAGACCTCAGCAAATGCACAGCAAATTGCATTGTGATTTATTTGTCAGTGTCTTTATACGTTGGGCGTTACTTTACCCCACAGCTGGAGTCAATTTTTAATATTTAAAAGTGGAAAGAAAGCAAAACCTAAACACATACAGATCTGTCTGTTTTAGATTGTACTTTTCCCAAACATTACTGTTTAGAATTGAACCCTGAATAGATTTCTGCAGAGGCCAGCTGGCAACACAGAATTAAAATAACTGGGACTGGGTAGACTATATAGAAAGACCTCCTAAACTGCAGTTAGCTGATCTGGTATTCATAGTCACTCCAGAAATAAATCTAATCTTTCCCGTCTTCTGATAAACGACATGAGGTTCCATCATCTTTTTTTTTTTTTTTTTACCTCCATGTCTTCCTCGCTCTTTTTGTCTTTCTCTTTCCCTGCCTTTCTCTTTCTTTCTCTCTTTCTCTCACTCTTCCATAGCAAAGCGCTGTACCGAGTAGGTGTGGTACAGTGCATTCTTTAAATATAGTAGTTGCTGGTTACCATGAGAGCCTGCTGAAAAAACAGATAAATACAGTGAGGTGGCAACGATGATTTACATCACTCTTGAATCACACACACTCGGAGCAATTAATGGAGAAATAGACAACAAAGAAATTTTCTGGTGCCCATCAGCTTTTACTCTGTTAGCCAGGAAAGGCTAACGAAATAACAGCTGGAGTCAGAAACAGATCCTATTTCAAAGCCCATAGTGTACCCACACTAGAAATTCAGACTCCTGTGGTTCATGCTCAAGCTTTGTTACGAAGTTGTGCCTGGTTTGCTGCAGCATGAAATGAACTGACATGCCAGTGCTTAAAGCACAACTCCGAGGACCAGGATTTGGGAATTTTATTGCCTGTTCTGCCAACAATGTGCCAGGTGATTTCAAAGCTTAGACACAAAAGCGAGCTACCATCATATGCAGATAATCACACAACGGCTAAGCCCCAGTAACTGTCTGTGCATGTGTTTATAACCTCCAAGTCCGCCACTAAAGGCTAGGTAACGACTTGGCTGGGTCCACAGAGAAAGACAGTTAAGTTGGACTTGCCGTGGGCTGAGAGCAGAAACACAGACACAGCTCAGCTGATACGCAGTGAGTCGTTAAGCCCGTTACCAGCTCCTGTGTAGAAGTGCTGTGAAAAATCACTTTGCTTCTTCATATGTCAACTACAAACTGCGATAACATTGCCTGACTCACCAATGTACTGTTACCGTAGTCCTTGATAAGGTCTCAGAGATTCTCAGGTGGAAGGGAGCAGTGGAAACGTTCTAGTTGCTTTATTATTACTGTGGATCCACCATACAATGAAACAAAAATCACTAAGGCTATTCCCAACCTTCCTCCTTTTTCTTAGGGTGAGGTACCTGTGGAAGAATCGTTGTGCCAACTGCCAGCAGCTTCCAGCTTCTCAGAGCCTCTCTGTGTTATAGTAGAGTACACATGGAAACAAGACCATCTTTGCATGGCATATCGGACTTCACGCACAATTTCAGTCTCCAAGTTGCTGGTGAGTGGCCCTGGCACCCCTGCAGGGAGCCATGGATATGTTTACCAACAAAAGGGCTCTGTAATATGCAACATATGGAGATAGGAAAAACAACTCTAATTGGGAAAGGCACAATCCCATTTGGTAACATTGTTGTACCTCTTAATAGTATTTTATTTATTCTCTCTTCCCTACTGAGTCATGGTGGATGCCAAAAGCCAGGACCACCAAGCAAAGCTGGCTCCTTCCCAAAAATATGCCTTGCCTGAGTGGATTCGCTCTGTGAAGGATTGCAGGGAGATGTTCTCCTTCAAAGATTTTTATATGATTGGAAGGGATGTTGTGAGATAGGCAAAGAATGCTTCCAGCTGAGAAAGGCTTTAGCTTCCTGCCTGTCTAGTCCAGGGCAAGAAACTTTTTGGCTGTCTTTGTGGAGCTGCTGTCTGCAGACCACAAGACTCTTGGTTCAAACCTCAGCTGTGAAAATGTGCACAAAAGGAGCGTTTATTCAGCAGATGGGGGACATCTCTGTTTGAGGAAGGCAGCTAATTCAGTGTCTGGCCAGCAGCTGGCACTCCTGGCAAATGATATATTTTTTTAAAATATCGACTCTTGTGGCTTGTCGTCCCCATCATGAATTTTCACATCGTTTCTTTGAAGATTAGCACAATTACAAAAGGTTTCTATTACAAACCTTTCTGGATCAGAGGGAATCCTTAGAGCAACTCCTCACTCTTAAGGGCATCTGGTCTGGACTGGTCAGGCTCCATCATGATGGAATTAGTTTATCTTTCAGAAATCTGCAGGAGGTGAGAAAGGTAATACAGATTGCTGTAGTGGCTAATAGGAAACACCAGTGAGGAGGGGCATTGCTTAGACTCTATGTGCATTCTTTGAAAAGAAGCATCTTGCTAGCTCTAGAGGCTACCTGTAGTCAAAGGAAACATGGCAAGGGATCTTTCTGACAAAACTATACTTCACGGGAAAATCTTTTGTTCCTACTCCTGCAATGTTTTTGTTTTGTTTCTTCATTCAAGTTTTTGCCAAATTAAATAAGCACAGTCCTGCCTGGATTCTGGGCAGGATACACAAAACCAGGGCCCCTCTCTCTGGGTCCGTGATGCCGGGCCAGCCATAGGCTCACGGCAGTCAGGACTTCTGCTCGTAGGCAGGGTAGCCCCGGCATGAGGGCCTCTGGCAGCCAGCCCCAGTCTGCAGGGCTGGGGGAGGGATGCCAGGCAGCACACCCTGAGTCTGGAGACCCAATGACTCCAAAAAGTGAGAAGCTTGCAAGCTCTGGCTCTGACCGGGTCTTGGCTCTCTGGGTCAGGGCAGGGATGCTGCCATCCCACAGAGACTCAGGTGGAGGTGCCTGATTCCAAGCTGCTGAGCCAAGTCCTGGGAGGACATAGACAAGCCCCAGCATTTCTGTCTACAGGACAAGATAGGAGGGTGGGACTGCCGCAGCTCCTGAACATAAGTAGGAAAGAAAGGAAAATTTTTTCAGGCCAATTGGGCCCAAGCCAATATTTCACAAATTTTTCTCAGACCAGACTCTCTTGTTTGGACCACCGCTAGTGACACAAAAAACCTCACATGTTAAAATGACTCGCAGTACTAAAATGAGGAATCTAGTCCAAACTAGAGAGGCCACCTAAAGGAGACCATCCCCTTCCCTGGCACACATGCAGTCACATTATGAACTGCATTTAAATCTTACTTACGTGAATTAGGTGCTCAGCTATCTGAATGGAAATGAATACATTTGGACTAGATCTTCCTTTTTGCAAGAATGACCCAGATCTTACCAAAATATTGCAAAATTTTCATGTCCATACAAAAATTCCCAAAATCAAGGAAATTAAAGAAAAACACTTTTTGGTGTGCAATGAGAGCACAGGAGAGGAAAAGGAGAAGTACATAACATACAAGGAAAATACATAAAAAATCTATTCAGACACAGAAATATAAAGGGTTCTGTCTCTCTCAGGCCCCAACCCATTTGATCCACAGTGCGTACATGCCAACTTTCTTCAGACATTCATGCCTTTTTTCTCTCTGAGGCAAGAAAGACATAGATGTAGAGTTTAGGGATGGAAGGACAGTTGAAAATCATGCAACTGGATCTCATAGCACACAGAAAATCTCAAGGGCTGATCATCGTGTCTCAAACTTATTGTTGAAAACATCCATACACAGACTTGACCAACATTCCTAAATAAATTGCTCCAATGTTAAACTCTCCTCTACAGTAAAAATGTGTCTGCATGTATCTACCTGGTAAGATCTATTTTTAAAAAGTGATGTGGCAAAGGAAAAGATTTAAGGTACGTTATCAAGTTTTCCTCAAGATTCAGATATAACAATGTTCTCAGCTAACTGGGGCCTGAGGAGGTTTGGCCTGGGTATTTCTCTAGAGAAACCAGATGTGTGTTTGCATATTCCCAGCATTGACTGCAGTACATCATAAATGTGAGCCAGGACACCACAGCCCTGTCCATCTTTCCTCTGTTCAGCATCACTTGAATGTGATGGTCCTGCTGCAGTCACCTTTAGCTGCTGTGGTGTCCCAGTGACATGCTTCTAAGCTGAACAAGGCAGTCCCAGAAAATACATTCTTAATTCCTGTGGTTAAATCTCACTCCCCAGGGTCACACGTGCTCATGAGAAACAGAGGGAATGTTCCTTCATCCCACTCTAAGCAAAGCACTTCTTCACAACCCAGAGGAGGTAGCACCACCAGCAACTATAAAATTCTGCATGCAGGTAAGCTTTGGCCTGCCCGAGAAACAGCCTCAGTCTCAGAAACTTTTCACAGACACTCTCTGAAAAATGTCAGGGAAACAAACCATGGCAGAGCTTCATCCTCCTGACAAAGTGCTCAAGCAGATCAGCTAGAAATGGGGTTTGCAGGAAGAACTGTAATGGAGGGTCAAGGCCACTTTAACCCCCATTGTAAATACCTGTCACATGGCACAGGTAATCCTTCCCAAAAAGCAAAAGACATCTCTGTACAAGGGCAGGTATATCCCCAAATATGTCCTCATCAGCACAAATGATTCAACAGCATGCAGAGAGGGAGAAATTCCAACAGCGGCAGTGAAATCAACCTTCCTATTCCTGGCAAAATATGACCGAGGTACTTCCTGGAGAGGCTCCTCCAGGCAGTACAGCACGGTGCTATTGATGGGTATGAAGGAAAGAGCATTAACCTTCAGAAACAAATCCTCCTGCTTTTCTGTGTCAGGTTTTATAGCCCAAATAAGGAACATGCCCAAAGGGTCTTAGCAACAATCTTATATCCCCTTTCAACAGTTTGGTTTTAAGTAAGCCCAAACAGGCTGTTGTCCGTCTCTCCTAGTCATCAGGAAAGAGAGCTACAGCACTGTAGCACTTAAATTCCTGGGTGAAATCTTGGCTGCACTTAATCATTGGGGTATTTGCTATTTACATCAACAGGGTGAGAACTGCATAGCTCTACTTGCCTGAAACCACAGAGAGGAACTATCTGCAAAGTTGGCTGCAGGAGGCTTTCACAGAGGTGTTTCATGGGATTTTGAGATTGCTGCCCCAGGAGGGAGACTCTTCATGGTTTCTCGTTTGGTAAATTTGTGCTGCTTTTAAATTCTGCCATCAGATACACAGGAGAAAACACCAAAGGGTTAGGTGTGAGCATGTACCCCAGAGCAAAAATTGCTTCTTTTGATAAAAAAATTACGCAGTGTGAACTCCTGGACTTGTGAGTGCCTTTGAGCATCTTGGTTCAGGTACACACCCAAGCTGTGTCCCCTTTCTGTACTTGGGCAAGAGCCGCCTACAAATGATCACTGTACCCTCCTACATTCCACAAATACATCCAGAAATGGGGTCTAGACAGAAGCCAGTGTGTCCAGTCAGGTACCTGGTGTGAATAATGGTGACTATATCTGAGTTGTACCATACAGCCTGTCCACTACTGCATATTGAGATGACTGGTGATGCTTCATTGCAGTTCTTTATTTTGTTATTCTTTACTTAATGCTAGTTTCGATCTATGGTGCACCTATATTCTAGGGGCACCTCTTATGAATGTAAATGTGATCTGCAAAGCCTTCAAAAGTGAGAGCTATGCTTCTGTGCACAGTGCTACATTTGTTGAATTTACTTTCTGGGCTGAATTGCCAGTTATGTATAATGATAATAGGACCTAGCTTGTATATAGCATGTTTTAACAATACATCTCAAAATGTTTCACAAAGCAACACAAATCCCCTTCCATATGCCCCTGGAATTTCCATATTCCTAATTCAGCTCAATGCTTTACACACTCTGATACAATTCAGGAGGAAAAGGTGAAGAGGGAGGCCTTCGCCTGCTGTTGTTATCCAAGAGAACTTCATTGCTACAACACACGGATGGAGAACCTGAAAGAAAGCATAGATGCAAAACAGGTCAGCGAAGAGGGAGCCAGCAGCTGTGTGAACCTAGCACCACACTCACACACAGCTACACTGAAATCATCCGCGTCTTTGAGTAGGTGTAGAAAAACCTGTAGCCTAAATTTCACCTATCTCCTTACAGCAGTGGGGGAGCCTCAGAGAGTGATTCACAGAACCTGAATAAGGCAGTAGGCAGGCAGCTGCCTGCAACTAGTCAATAGGAACGTCAGGCACAGAAAGGCAAATGGAATTTAGCCCCAGTGGTCTAATATAAAAGATCTGCCAGTGACCGACTCGCTGCTTGGGTGGTTCTTCTGGTGGTAGTTTGTGGTTTTGGTTATTACTTTCAACAAAGGAATGAGGATAATAAAGATTTCTGAGTCTAAATTAATCTTGTGAGGCTCGTAAAAGTTATATTCTGTACCAGCTTTGTGTTAGGCACAATCCAGTGGCTTTTATTTGCCTGAATGTCCTTGACTTCTGAAATATGCACAGTACATGGAGATACTAGGTTCTATAAGAAGCACAAGGGTGAAATTCATGTTTATTCTGCATTAAGCCAGCTGGCGTTGAATGTCAAAGGCCTGTCATGAGAAAGTTTCTTGCAAACCAAGCACCTCAGATAGGGTGCAATCAAAGTTTTACTTTGAATTTGGAGTCAGACGCTGTATTTTCCAAAAAATAGCTATACTCACATGACTAGCAAATGGGCCAGAACAAAATGAGAGTTTTTAGATAAATTATGCTCTTCTGCCAGCTATTGTGAAACTCTGAAAAACCTACGCATGCTTGTAAATAGATCACACTTACATGGAAGGAGGTCTCTAAATGCACTGTGACTCATACAGCTTAAATATAAAAGGATGATCGTACACTGCACAGTGCTGGAGTTTCTTTCAGTATTATACCTTAACAGAGTCGTGGTGTACAGTATTACAAGGAGGCATTGGTAAGAGCACCTACCTGGTGAATTTTGAGGAATAAAGATCCAATAGTCATTTTACTTTCCTTCTCAGTAACTACCAATCAATCTTATGGTTATCAACAGGACATTTTTAAAGCTTTGGAAGGTCTTATTTCACCCAATAAGGAAGGAGAATATATGGCCGTCCTCAGAACATTATACTGCAGGTTTATGAACCTGCTCACCAATGTAATATAGGACAGCTTTTCTTCTTTTGATTTCTTATAGTTATGAATACTCAAAAATGAATTGCTTACAGGCTTAAAGTTAAGTGCATGCTAAGTGCTTTGCTGGACTCTTGCTTTGCTTAAGTGCTTTGCTACATTTGCAGTAGTCTGTGGGCTCAAATCCTCATCTGTCTTCCCCGTGATTTTGGTATTTAATCTCATAGTCTATGTCTACATAGCTCTGAATGTCGATGGACTCAGCAGCCTGTGCATCTCCAAGCCACTTGGCTGCTGTGGTGACCACTGACCGGTTGCTTCTGCAAGACTGCCTGTTGGCAGGTCATCGTGCAGCTGAATTTAGATACAAATTCCAACATCCCCTGGAGCATGCGTGCGGGCTGTACTTCCAACAATGCCAAAGAGGGTAGGAGTGAGGGTGGCTGGCGTAGGCCTTCTTGATGGGGGTCCTGAGACTGCCGTTACGAGACAGTGGAGATGTAGTCCAAGACACGAAGATCTTGATTTGAAGCTTGTTTGAGCAGGGAGTCAGGAATCTATCCATGGCCTTCTGAGCATTTAGAGTCTCAAATGAGCTCCACTTGTCAAAAACAAAGACTTAAAGACAGCACTGACATGTTTTATACATTTTTCACATTATTCCACAGTAATGAGGACTATAAACATCCTTTCTTCAGAACTGAAAGATGAGATTTTTGGAACTCAACTCTTTGGCAAATTTGGTAAGGAAGTTGCCTGGAGCAGTGAGTTTGGCTGATGAGTGTACTTGCAAGCTTGTGAGCCAGGATGGGGCAGCATCAGCAAACGCTACAGGAAAAAACAAAGAACTCAGCTTTGAGCACATTTACCCTGGGAGCCTGCTTTCAGCCCCGTCCACCGATCAGCACATGCTTGAATGCTTCCTTTAACTGGGGCTCCGAAACAGCACAAAACATTCACTCGGAGGGAGGAAAGGAACTCCTGAGACTTCTGCAGCCTGAATTTTGAGCATCAAATGCTAACATCATTAATTGCTTCCAACCGAGCTAGCAAAGCCAGAGCAATGCACAGACATCTGTGCATGAGCAGCTCACATTGAACGCATTTAGGGACGTTGGGGTAAGTCTACTTGGAAGGCCAGTAACGTTCACTAGGCAAGTCAGTCGCTGCCAATTATTCACTACGCTGTAATTCAGAACACGGTCCTTATGTTACAGATTTTGTGATCGTGGCCCCTGTTCAGCAAGACTTAGAAGTGCAAGGCACTCTGCTTACAGGCTCTGGCTCTGCACAAGGTTTCAGCATGTGAAGGACACCTATTTTCATTGGAAGAGACTCACCAGCAGCAACTGTCAAATTTTGGCCCCATGAAGTTTTTTTTCTGAAAGGAAAATTTTAAATCTATTCTTCGACTTGGTAAACAACTGAGTATGAGTTTGTGATTCATCTTGCCATTTGAGGAGACAAATTAATGAACCCTAGTAATACACTAGTCCAATAGCCTCTTTTAGCCTATTAAAAAAAAAAAAAAGATTATATAGAAAGAGGTTAAAAAATGTTGTCTGCCCATTGAGCTGGTGCCTGCGTTTCTTGAGTTACGAGGTGCATACATTATGAGCCTGGAGGGATGCAGCATTTTGAGTGCATTTCGATGCCTTCCACTTGCTTTGCCATTGAGATGTTTGCTGACAACCTAAAAGGGTGGAGGCACCTCTGCAGATCTCTCTGGGGGCTTTTAAGGTTTATTTTGTGTTTTTGTTGTATTCCAGGCTCGCAGCTGTAATTTTTCTACTGTCCTTTGAATGTTATTACTGGCCATGAGTTCATTTCCTTACCCAAACTGGCTGAGGCCTGTTTGTAGCCATCCCTTTCCCTCACCACATTTCATGCCTGAAGAGGGATCCCACAGCCGGTGTCTCTGTGTCGCCTGAGTGGGAAAGGGGGAACACTCACCCAGCAGCCCTACTTTCCCCTTGTCACAGGCAACCATCCTCTCTGGCCCCAGCAGGACCGTGCAGTTGGGAGGCCGTGGAGATGTGCACTAGAGGTACAGAATGTGCCTGAGAGACAGGCAGGACCGCCACCTGCTGTCACAGGGAGCCCTGGTACAGCCACTAGTTGTGGATCAAGCAACTCCTGTTTCCCACAGGCCGGATGGACCACGCATGGACCACTGCTGGTGGAGGGGGTGGTGTCCTCTGCCCAAGCTCATCCTGCAGGAGCAGCTCTGCAGAGTCACGCAAGCCTGCAAGGACTCTCTGGCCTTTTACACACAAGGAAAGCTCCAAGGGACCTTGTAAGTCCAGCCTGTCCCCTCAGCCCGTTCCCACTGTTTTCAAGCCCCAAGGTCTTACGTGAGCCCCAGCCCACCACAAGTGCACCAGGGCCAGCGCAAGGAGGAGCTGGGTTCGACTGGGTTCGGCTCCAGCTGGGGCCACAGCTGGAGCAGCCTCACCCTGGCCTGCATCCAGCTGGCATGGAGCTGCTCCCCGAGTGGCCATAATGCACAGATGCTAGCTTAAAAACAGCGTGCAAACACAGCCAAACTGCTCATTTACCTGAGCTGGTAGGAATGCCCATGACAACGTAGTTCACTAACTCGGGTTCCCCTATTGCTTTTCATTTGGTTTCTTGCTGTAGCCTCTGGATTGCCCAAAGCTGTTGAACACTCAGGAGATATGCTGACAAAATAGAAATCATTAAATTAGTTTAAGTAGGAGATTTTTAACAGATCAATCGATTCCTTCACTATTTTTTTTCTCTGTCTTTTGAGGCATGAGGATGCATGTGCATCACTTTCTGAGGTTTTCCTCTACTGTCCTTTATTTTTTAAATAAAGCTTAAGATTCTCACTCAATTACTTTTCTCTGCTGCTTTAAGAAAAAAAAAAAAAAAAAAAAAACAGAAAGATGATGAGGCTTGTGTTAAAATCAGTGTTGGCAGCACTGTTTCATATGTTGAGTTTTTCCATGGCAGAGAGTAACTTTGCCACTAACCCAGGATATGGAGCAACATGTGGTTTACTCATAGAACCGCAGTCTGGTCACCAACTGCCCCCTGTTCTAGGGATTTATTCTATTAGTAGATAATTCCTTTGGTTGTCATATGGATGAGGAAAACAAACCTTCGCTTCATGGGTGCACAACTTATTCAAGCAGATAAGCCATTAAGACACATTGACATCAGGGAAGATCCCGTTGTGATCCCTCCAAGCCTCTCCCACAGCCCTCGCATCACATTCCCAGTTGAAGAAAAGCTCTCAGCACCAGAGTCCTTCTGCACAGAGCTGAACTCTCAGAAGAGGTACCACATTGCTTTATACATATATAAATGCACCGTATTGGCATCATGAGGGTAATGCATCCTCTACAGAAGACGGCATTCAGTCCTGAACTTTCACTGTCAGCATCAGTACTTTTGAACTTTCTATGAGGGGTGAATATTTTGAATTCCTCAGACTTTGCCAAGAGAAAGATAAATGACCATGGTGTAAAATGTCCATATTTTAATGGCACCCATTTTGTATTCAGGCTCAGGACTTAGAATAATCGAATTAGTTTCATTTCTGTTTATAGCTCATTTCTGCTCAATTTCCTCTCCTGCCTTTCCCACAGTAACTCTGTGTGGTGGGGCTCAGACTGCAGATTCTACAGGAAAATGGTTAAATTCAAGTGGAAATTTATTTCACTAAAAATACACTCACAGTTCATACAAACCTATTTATTGATCCTATTTGCAAAAAGCATCACCTGTGAGCTAACTGAACTAGACTACAACACTCTAAGCTTTTGATGATACGGATTTTCCCAGATATTGCTTACTGTCTGTTTCTAATTCATATACATGTTCCTGATCTATGACAACTGGCTGGTTTATTTTTAATATCATTGCTGCACATGAGCAATAAAGGGTGACACTTCTTCAGAAACCCACAAACTAGCAATAAGCTTCTTCAGTTACAAAGGAAAAGAGCAGAGCTCTGCCATCAAGGAGAAACCATCAAATCTGGGGGAGAAGTTGCAAAGAGAAGAAAAGGGTTTTCACATGGTTGGCAACCCACATACTTTTTTTTTTTTTTATTTGGTCACTCAAAGGTTTCTTGCAATTGCCAGCCAAGTGCTACAAAGTAAATTCCAGCTCCACTGGTACTATCAGAGCTGTTCTGGCACTCTGAAGTTAACATAAAGCTAACTTCTGTAGCCAGGTGCAGTTTTTCCAATTGCAGAGGATCATTGTGGATGAATGGGAAGGTCACCAAATGGACACGTGTGGGGTTACCATAGGCCATCTAAGGCTCCCTGGATCGTGGGGAGGAGAGGGCATTTGACAGGGGAGACTCACAGTGGACTTTCACAAAAGGCCCATCCAAAAGTACCATCCCGGGGCTAAACAGGCACTCAGAGGATGACAATAAGCTGGCCTAAAACCCCATTTTGCTTCTTCTTTTCTAACTGAAATGAATGTAAATAAAAGTCTCCTCCCAGTGGCACCATCTCTCCAGCCTGCTGAAGTGGAGCAGGACAAGCAGCAGGAACATGACAGCAGGTGCAGCTGCTCTCAGATGGGCTGTGGAGGGAGAAGCCAAGCCCCCGGTAGGCTCTGGGAACTGCTGGTGGCTGTGAGCTTATGGCTGGGACCACACCACCAAGATACACACTGAGCAGTTATTCTCTCTACAAAGTGAGGGGATGTTGCACTTTAAATTTCTAGATCTAATCAAGGTTTATTCAGTGAGTTCACAACTGTACATAGGTAAAGAGCAGTTCTTTTCCAACAACCCCACTGTATTTTTCATCACATCTTCTGTTGGTAAAGACAATCTGTATAAATAATAAATTTCCACCTTGGCTAGAACTAGTGTTACACAATGTTGTGATGATAGCTTTAGAAAATATCAATAAAGTGAACACTAAGCTTATGAGGAACCGACATATCATAGTGACAGCCATTATCAAATCAGGCTGACTTTAATTAAGGTTCTCTCAGGCCGGGTGCTGAGCCTGGCACTATTTGATGTCTTCACTGGTGATCTGGAAGCATAAAATCATTGCTAATAAGATGCTTGGTAACAGAAAGGTAAATAACTGTGCGGACTGGACAGTTATGCAAGACTGAATGTCTATGTTCATTCTATCTGAATACCCTTTAACACAGGTAAATTCCGCGTTATAAACTGCTGAAAAAGGAATGCAGACAAAATCTTTGCAGGGAGGAGGGTTCCTAGCCTGGGATGAGTGACTCAGACTAGGTCCCAGTAAACAAATACCTTACCAGAAATTCCCAGCGCAATATTGTAGAGGAATTGGTGAGCAAAACTAACTGAAGTCTGCCACCGAATATGAGCACTGAAACCACTGTACTGTGTATCATCAGCATTCTCTTTTTCAAGTCTTTTTTAAATGGCTTCTGGGAAACTGAAGAAGATGCAAAGAGAGATCAAAGTATTGGAGGGACAGAAAAAACACCTTATATTGGGAGACTTAAAGAGACCAGCCTGATTTTAAAAAAGAAGGCAAACCATGTTAATGGGAGAAAATACCCAGTTTGAAGGGGCATTTCATTTTCATAGAGAAAAGCGTAATGAGAACCATGAATGGGAGATGAAGCCAAATGAATCCATACTGGAAATAAAGCACAGATCCTTAGCAGTGTGAACAATTAACCACTTGGGAAAAAAAATTGGAAGGGATGGATTTTCCATAATTTTTTCATAATGTCCCCTGTTCAAATCTGAATGCCTTTCTGCAAGCTAAATTTTAGTAAAAAAAACCAACAAAACACCTAGTTGTTGGACTCAGAAGCAATGGGAAGTAATTGAAAATCTGGAGATAGACAGGAGGTCGGGCTCAGCTGGCAGTCCTTTACGGGCTTAAAAAAAACCTGCATTTATGAACAGTGCTGCTCTTGGAATGGATAACTCAGTTTTGTTTAGCCAGTGATATATATCACTTAATGAAATCTAAAACAAGGTGACAGATACCATCAAAAGCATCACTGATAAAAATTGTTCAGATGTTTGTTTGCAAGGCTCTGTTGTTATATGTCTTTGTTTGTACATTTGCTGAAGGATTTCTTGGCCTGCAGAGGTGATTATGTGCCTTATTGTACGGATGGGAAGAAAGCACTCTTTTCATGCAGATGATGCAGACCATATTGATTGTCGTAGTGAATTTATTAGAGAAGGAAGGTCCAAAACGCATACCATTTAGTTGCTTGGGGATTACAGTCAGTTGCAATTTTTCTGCTAATTTAAGTTACTGTAGAAATAAAAATATTTCCATGTTGATTGTATTTCAAGAGCAATGAGATTGCATGTCTAGTGCGCAGCTTTATTTGACAGAGAAACTTGCATCTGTATTATATCACTGACAGCTAGAGCATTTGCCTGCAGAATACTACGGAAAGGTCATGATTACCAAGAGAAACATAAATGTGCATGCACTTACTAGCTTATTTGACTTGGAAGCTTACAGCTAGATATAGCTGAACAGAGTATTGCCATAGTTAGGAATATTTCTCAGAGAGGGGTGTAATCAATTTGTAATTTTTAAAGAAAAGCATGAATGTGTAGGCAATCTACTGTTCTTGCCTTCGATTGGCTTGTTGGTCTGTGTTACATTATTCTAAGCAGCAGCTGCCTATTACGAGATTTGCAAAGGTCCTGCTGATTCTGAAAGAGCGGGTTTCATGTCGACAGATTGAATAATAATACTGTGTTCGAGACTTTGCTTCCCACTCTGATCAGTTTAAATTCTTCAGGAAAAGAACGTGTTCTTGTGTGTAGGTATCTCGTGTGTGTCTCCTCAGTGGATAATAACAAATATTTCCCCAAAGCCAGCTTCATCAGAAAATGTAGCAGCAATTGCACTGAAAGACTCAAGCTCTAGAGAGGGGAAAAGTTCACCTCCCTTGGTAAAGCTCAGCATGCCTCTGAAATCATCCAGGCTCTCAGCTCTAACTGCCTTCTTCTCCCCCACATCACAAAAATAGCCTTTGAGTTCAAAATGATCACATACTCATCTTACATAAAATGCACAGGTTCCCAGAGAAGCTTGTGTCCTATTTGCTGAGGCGTTTACAGAATGATTTCAATGCCTGCACACGATGGAAAAAATTCAGGGCTCGTGCTACTGTTTTAGAACTAATGCATGGGCTGGTAATGATGAAAAACATAACGTTAGAAATAATAACGGGAAAGGCACTTACTGATGGACGATCAAAAATAAGACTGACAAAATGAATCCTTGTTTCAAAAGGAAGCTGGAATTCTAGGTATTATGTCTATATTGCCTGCCAGGCCTGGACCTAACACTGTGTTTGAGGCCCAAATCACCTGCTATGTAGGTAGGTTGGGCAGATGCCCATTCTCAGGTCTAAGTTTTACACAATCAATGGAGAGCACTTGGACCTCTTCTGCCTTTGAATATGTGGATGGCACACACACATGTGAATGCTTGAACCAAACACACTACTATATGTTTACCCCATCAGTCCCTGCAGTGGCATCCCATAGCCGATGTCAGGCAGGTCTGCTGCAGAGGGCTTTTTATGCAAGTTTGATGCAACATGCCTTGGACACTTGCTGGGGGATCCCTGCCACGGTCACTGAGGTTGCAGCAGGGGCTGAAGGTCTGTGAGGAACTTTTCCTTTCAGCTCTCCAGGGAGAGTTAGAGGAAAATGCAAATCTGCCCTTTTCTGCCCAGCTTGCCAGCTCCCCAATAGCTCCCCAGCACGCTGAAAACAGCCAGTACTAACCCCTGAAGGTTGAAATCACACATTTTCCTCGTGTTTGTATAGAGGGTGAAAAGGACAAGCCGTGGCCTAAGACATGAGTCTTTATACATTCACTTTATACTTTCTGGGTCTCTCTTTCCGCTTCTGTAATAAGATGGCAGAGCATCTCCCTCTATACCTGCTGCAGTGGGTGCTCGGCAGTCCCAGGTCTAGTTCTCACCCCAGTCCTTGGCTCAGAGGACCTCACAGCCCCACGCTGGCTTCTTGAACGAGTGGAGTTTCTGTGCAGCTCACTCCTTTGCTAGCCTGCCTGAGCTGCTGACGTTAGTTCTCCTGCAGATCCACCTGTGACCTCTCTGCCTTCTGGAGTTATGGGGTATGACCCCATTACTAACATCAAGGTACTCAGCTGAGGGCAGGTGGCCACATGAGCACAGGATCTGTCGTTAAATTAGACTTTCCAACCTAATGCCTTCCTTTAGGCAGGACCTGATCTCTCTGGCAAAGATGGTCCTGCAGAGCACCTTATGCCCAGTACACTGCTGTTCATTAGGCTGTGTGAGGGTGGTGGAATCCCTTCCCTGGAGCAGTTTTCTTCTCTGTCTGGTCTGGGTGGGCTGCTAAGCTTAACTCTCTGTACAATGCCCTGAAGAACACTTTCCTATCAGAGGATCCCTCTCTCTTCTTTCAGACCTTGCTTTTATTCACACATACCTGTTTAAGACCAACTTTAAATCTGCAGCCAGCTCCGTTTTCTGCCTCCAGCAAACTGGATTGCCCCAGGAGGTGACAGTCTCACTGTGCTCACTGTACAGCAGGCATCTCAGCTGAGAGCCTGGTGTTGCCGCAGGGCTCCTGGCCCCAGCTTCCCTTGTGAACCGGTGGGGAGCCTGCAGGAGGCATGGTGCTGAGGGGCAGTGTTGTTTGGGCGCACACCGTGTGGCTGTGGCTCACTGCTCAAGGCAACCAAAAGCAGCCCAACACAGGGGAATGGTCTACATCTGACCCACCTTCAAGTGAAAATGCTACTCTGGGCTGCAGCCCGAGCAAAATGTCTTAACCCCAGGATCTTACGGTTAGGGCATCCTGGTTCGGCTTATCCTACTGGACAGCTATAGGCAGTGCCTGGCCCTATGTGCCAAGTAGCTCAAAGCCAGCAGCCTCCGACCTTCCCGTGTCTGCCTGCGCTGCTGTCCAGGCAGGCACACATGGTTAATGCTCTGCAAAGACACTGCACAACAGGGTTGGGCTTCCCTTCTGGTTTTAGGAGCCTAATGCTAAGTTCCAACAGGCATTTGCCTTTCTTGCATCTTTGCCCAGGGACCGCAGTTGTCTCCAGAATTACACAGTTACTGAGCTGGCGGGGTTGAGAACCCCATTTTGTGCTCAGGCTACTACAGATCCATGCAGACAGGACTGGTGTATCCAAGTCCTTTGGAGAATCCAGCCCCAGACCACAGTCTCCTTGTTGGCTTTTCTGGAGACCAGGTGATTTTCCTGCTCCAGCCCAAGTCTTATAGCTTTGAGGGGCAGTTGATTAGTCACAGACAGGGACTAAACACAACTGCCATCTGTTGAAAAGATCATAATTTTTTCTACATTTCCAAGAAAAGAAAGTTCCCAAGAACCTAATAGCCAATGTGATTTGCATTAAATGCAACACACTGAAGTCCCCCTTAATTTAACTCGTAGAGACAGTATCCTGCTATCAATGCCTTACTGCGGTTCAGGGATTTATCCAAGTAAATCTTAGCAGGGGGCTATTTAATCAGCAGAGCCCAAGCTCAGAGTTTGCAAACAGACCTTAAAATAAGAAATGTAGAAGTAGGTTAGACTGAGCAGGCAGCTCGGCATTCCTTAACACAGAGGCAATTTGTTTTCATAACTTCTGTAACTACAGCCTCTCACCCCTCAGCACATAAGCACCAATCAACCTGCAGGGAATCATTAGCTTAAAACAATTACCAGCAGATTTCTTTCAGGTCTCAGGAGTGCCGGGGACTGCAAAGCTTATCATTTGGCATTCACTGCATCCTTAACCTTTCCAGAGGCAGCTAGAGAGAGCAGAAACCTACAGAGAGCCTTTCCAAAATCTTTTAATAGCTGCTTTCTCCTTTTGTGTTTATAGCCACCATAGCTGTTGCAAAAAGCTTTCTAAAGCACTCCAGGCTTCCCTGGAGCAAAGGCTGGCTGGTGCTGGGCATTGTAATAGCAGCACATTGTTTCACAGGTGCAAAGTCACTCTAAACCCTTCCTTTTTCCTCTCTCCAGAGACCGAAGCTGGCCATAACTTTCCACACCAAGCCATCCAAGTCTGGTGTCATTACTGCAGATGTGGTTTCGGCACAGTGCGTGGGGCTGGGAGTTGCGCTGGCAGCTCACTAATGCTGTGTGTCTGCACTGGGGACCCGCTCGTTAGAATCACCATGTTGGCTGAAGAGTAACATTTTAATGACATTTGCAGATGTCACTCAAACCATGGGTGGCTTTGCCCATTTAAACACAGTGCTTAGGCTACGTGGCTTGGTGCAATTGATGCTTTGTGCCTTTATAAGCATGGTCTTTGGGAACATTTGTCACTTGTGAACAGAAAAGTCCAGATCCTCCATAGCAGCTGAGACTACTTAGTAAAACCGAGGAGCAGGGACAGCAGGGACTAGTTAGTAGCTTCTAATCTTCTGTTGTACTCTGGCTTCAAGCTGAGTTGGAGAAGCTTAATACCATTTAATGCTTTTAGCTCCTAAAGGATTCACTGGAAGACATACACTTATTTCTGCTACAGGCTTAGGTGGAGAATAAAGCTGAAAATCTGCTCCCTAAAAGTAATGGAAATATGATTTTTCTGCACCGTAATCCCCATGTAATCCAAGAACCAGGATCTCTGTGCAACATCTATTCTATCTATGCCAAAGAGCAAAAACTCCTCAGTTGGTGGATCTGCAGCTACAGCTGTCTTGGTTACGTGCTTTTTACATAAGGCTGACAAAATCACCAGTAACCTTCATTCACAAAAGCAGTATCTTCAGACTGTAGCCCTTATCATTTGAAGCATCCTTACAGAAAACATGTGGCTCTGCAATGAGACTTCTGTTAAGGCCAAGAGATCCAGATCTCATTCATAATAATCGGTATCTCCAGCATTACGGTGACATCTGTGAACAAAGCGAGAGGTCCGTGATCTTTCTGCTTCCCCACTCAAGCGACAAGAACCAAACCACCCATGCATTCAGTGATGCAAGGCAAGGTAAGGAAATGCTCTTTTTATTCATCTCTGTGAATGGCATCCTTGCCAACGTTCCCAAAAAGTGTTTCACAAGGTGACCAGTCCACTGCCTGTCCTCCTCACATGGCTACAGAGGAAGAAGCATAAAACCTGAAGTACTAGACCTGTTCACCGCCAACCTGACTGCCTAGCCATGGAGCAATAACAGAGGGCGAGATTGCCAACGCTTGTCTGCTTCCCCCCGAGCAACTTTTAAAATTACACCCAGGTCCCAATAATCCAGACATAAGGAAAACATATTATTGGTTGTGGGTTAAGCGGAACACACCATGATGGAGTTCGGACAAGCACTCTGGTTTCACCCAGAGGCACCCAGTTAGTTACTGTCTTTGTGGAAATGATGCAGAGCTGACTTCTACATCACAAACCTGTCTTGCCGACATGACTGCTAGACATCAAGCTATCAAAGACTGTCCAACAGAAGACCTTTAATATCTCCCTTGGAAACCATCCTTCTGTGTGAGTCAGTGCAGAACATCAGTAACTAGGTTTTGACTTTTTTGTAAGTTTTTGCACCCATACACTCCTTCACATTTTCCTGTTACTTTTTCTGTATTTTATTCCTAAAATGTGAGTTTTATCAGGGAATTCTGACACTGCTTTATGCCTGTTAAGATTTTTTTAGAGAAACAGAGCCCCTGACCCAAACCTCCCAGGAGCTGTCACTGAGGCATGATCAGCCCCATGGGCCAGGGGTGACACCCAGCAAGGTGAGTCAATGGAAAGGCTTTCCAGAGCACATTCCAGGCTGAGGGGGAGGTATGGAACTTATTATGGGATGATTAAAAGGACCACAGATCGGAAAAGGGATGGATCAAGATTGTTTTGGAGAAATAAGCGTGAGAAAAGGGAGAGATAAGGAATTAAAAGGGGCTGCACGTAAACATGTGGCTGGCAAGTATGTTTGCTGGGCCGTGCCCTGCACCTGACCAGCGTAGTCTGTCCTCTCTTCTCATTAACCTCTATCTCTATCTTCCTCGGTGAGGGGACTCCTTTCTGCATGCGTGAGTGTGTATGGAGGTCTAAGTGACAGCAACTGGATTTGGACCACAAGTTGTAAGGCCCCACGTGCCTGGGGTGCCAGCAACCCATGTGAGTAAGGTTTTGTACATCAGTGTGTCATTGCTAGCAAATATCAAGCCAGACTAGTCGGTGGGTAGAAGTGGCCTGGGAGCTGAGTATCAAAGTGGCCATAAGCCTGGGCTGGGTATGTGCATGTCTGTGAGTGAGACCACTGGAGGAACTGGCTACTGGAGGCATCAGGAGATCCAGACCAACTCCTGGAGATACGATGTGGTCTCAGGGTCAACTGGGAGAGCCATTTGTGTGTGTGCGTGTGCAAGTGCACATATGTGTGTGTGTCTCTGTGCGTGAGGCGGCTGGAGACAAGAAGATGCAAGGGCTAGTTGCTGGGTAGGCTCTGTGTCTGACCTTCCCCGGGATCCACAGTGTACCACAGGGGGACTGAGGGGTACGTGTGTGTGTCTGTGGGTGATGGAGTCCATAGAAACTGGAGACTGGTCTTTGCTCCAAACCCTGGCCTACACTTTGTCTTGTCCCTTGCTGTATATAAAGCATCATCTGTGTAAGTAAATTGAAAAGCACCAGAGTCTGTTCCTAGACACTGAACTCAATCACAGTAACTGTAAGGTTGTAAGAACAACCCTTGTCATGCCCTAGGTCTGTGCCAACAAACACTCCTAAACAGTTTGAAGGCATGATTTGAGATGTAGCCCAAGTTAGGGTTTGCATGCAGTCATCCTTTTTTGGAAACTAAGCGAACTTAAGGCCCCTTCTGTGCCAGTTAGCTTCAGTGCCAGAGATTCAGCCTGCACACATTTAATTTACTGACTGAGCTGTAGGCACAGAACACTTCCTTGGCTCCTGCACCCTCCACTTGGTCACTGAGCATGGTTTCCCTGCATCAAAAAATTCCTAATATCAGCCTGCCTGGACTGTGGTCACTGGCCCTGCTTCCTAGCCAGCTTTCTGCTGGATCAAACATCAGGTCATGCCACCCACCCCTATGCTCAGCATTGGCCCATACCTTTGCTCATATTGCCCCTTGAGAATCCCTCCATTGATTTCCCTGGTCTGGAAGTTCACACATTTTTCTGTACTACCTATCAGTTCTTCTTACTCAAGATCCATAAACATCCATGTACCCTTCTCACCTTGGAAGACCTCTTTGCAAATCCTCTGTCCCAAAGCCTACCGAGCAGACACTTGCAACAGGTAGCCCACTAATGGGCTGAGACTACCACTAATCAGGTTGACCAGGACTGTTTTATTGTTTCTTTGTGCCGAAAGGCTTGAACTCTGCCCCTAAGATAAGAGGGCAAGAAGAGATAGGCAAGACAGCGAGAGACATTTCTTATGGAAAGAAAAGATTTTTCTCCTCTGTGCCTTCTCTGTACCAACCTGTATGGCTGAGCCATGGCAGCAGCATGTTGTGGCATACCTACGATAAGTGATGGGGTGCAAGAACTCCTGTTACCTGATCCTGCCTTAAGACAGCAGGTTCCTGCAGTCATATTACAGGTCCTACTGCAATGTGGGAGGGATGTTGGCTCTGCTGGAGATGATATTTTAACCGTGTGAACCTCCAGCCTCCACCCTCCTAGATCAGTCACAATTTGTTTCTCAGAATTTGTCAATGGCAATGTCTTTCCCCTTGCTACAGATTCGAGACCTTCCTAAGCAGATGGATAAAGTATTTGCTGGTAAGGAGGTAGATGAGAGCCAGCATGGAATAACAGCCAGCTGGCCATCGTGACCCATATTTTACATTGTTAAGGGACTGGATTAATAAATACAATGGGATTAATAAATTCAATAAGCAGGGAAGAGCACGGGGAAATTTCACTGCTGGTGCAAAAGGAAGCACGTTCCCCGTCACCAATGATGGTGCGTTTGCTTAGCACCAGCATGAAAATCATCCCAGAGAGTCAATAAAGACTAAATCTTGCCAAAAAAATGTGATCACTCCTTTCTTATTGATTTACAAAACCAGCAGATGAAGGCAATGAAGCAGCAGCCTACAACCAGTCCTGAGAAAAGCCTCAGCTACAAAACACGACTTGAAAAATGAATGCAAGTTGGCTGGGAAATGAGCACTGTCACAGAGATTGAACACAGGCTGTGAGTCCATAAACAAAGAGGAACAAAAGATAAACACGAACGTAAAGAGCCGATGGGAGAATATCTGGGGCAGGGATTGGGTGTGGGGAGGGGAGGAAAGGAGGGCTAGAAATCTGCTCTAAGTCTGGTTTTATTTAATGTCTATTAATGATCTGGAAGGAAGCAGTAAACACCACATTCATTCAATTTATATTTGATGTAACGACTCCTATGAATTAGAGAGGTGGTGTGTAAACTAGTGGGGACAGACACAAAACATGAAGAAACCTAGACAGGCTGGAAATAACAAAACGACAGCCAAGTGGATGGGCACAAGGCAATAGTCTGCAGGAGGAAGCAGAACCTCAAATGCAGACATGAAGTGGAGAAATGTACTAAAAGAAGGCAGACAGAAGGTCCTAATAACGGCAGAGACCAACAAACTGGCTGTGAGCTTGTGGAGCAGACTCATCCCGAAGGAAACAAGAGGGTAAGTATCTGGACCTATTGATTTATGAGGAATTAAGTCAATGAGATGAGTTTGGCTGCATGACAGCTGAGCAAAGAGAGCAGAGTGTGCTCAGGCGTTAATGTTGAGACAATCTGCTGGAGGTGAGGATCCACCCTGGGGACTTCTATCTATTTGGACAGTGTAAACACCACAAAGGAGGAGGAGGACTGATTTATGGAGTGGGGAGGAACAAGGGTCAGAAACAAGCTAAAAGAAATATAGGCTGGCTCAGTGACAGGGTGAGCTGTATTGCCCTGTGAAACAGCTACCTGCGGAGAGGTCTGACATTTCTTTCTCCGAATCCCGTAAAACTAGATTGCATAAGAACACGTGAGAGAAGGGGCTCTAGGAACCACATTTTTGTCTTGGAGAGGATGAACTGAATGGATATAGAGGGCAATGGCAACCAGGGTGACCGCAGTCCAGATAAAAGGGTTTGTCTGCTAATGCATTTCATCTGTTGTAAAATCCTAAGAAGAGGTGAGGCTCTCTCTCCCCTAAACTGCCCTTACAGCACAGTTGTCTGGGAAGGAAGAAAAATCACAAAGCGAATGAAAGCACAAGGATAAGAGAGAGGCCAAGGAACTAAAGTGAGTGACCTGCCAGCAGGTACCACCTAGGAAAAAGACAGGTTCAGATCAGGGACCTTGGCACTTCATAGGTCAGGGGCTGCAGTATTCCGCAGAGACAAGGGAGACTTGAGCTCGCTGCCCCTTTCACCAGGCTGAATTTGAGCCCACATCTCCCCGCTCCCCAAAGACTGTCCTAACCACACAGCCTAGCAGAGGGAGCAGTGGCTACCAATCCTCCCGTTCATGGTTTTACTCCCCTCAAGGGTTTACTGGGTTACCGGATGAGGAATGAAAATTATGTTCTCATCATGCAGAAGGTCACAGGTCTGGCTTGCAGTCCTGAGAGAAAACACTGCAGCGGTCAGGAGTGACTGGTCTAGCAGAGGAATTATTGAGCAAGAGGAAGACATCCACTCAGTCTCCTCTCCAGAAGGGAGGAGGCGCAGGGAATCTGAGATACATTCAGCAGAAGAAAAGGGCAGGGTGGCAGAGTGGATTGTGAACTTCCAAGCTGACTGCTCAGCACAATATGGATTTGGATGGCTCTGAAGGCGGGACCAGAAGCTGTAGATTATGAGGAATTTGGTTGACAGACATGCAGATGGCTCAGATATTTAGGCAATCCGAGGGTGAAAAGGAAAGGGCAAGGGAATTTTGAGGTCTAGTTTTGGTTATGAGGTAGGTTAATCTAGCACTATTATCTTACAGGATCATTGTTTTAAGGTGTTAAACCTCTTTCGTGCACCATGAGAATGTCCAGAATGTACTGGAAAATTACCCTTCATTTAGATAATTCCATTCCCCAGACAAGCAGCTATAATGCATTATAAAATGAGATCTTACGCTCTGGGCTGAAGGGAAGGAGAAAATAAATCTATTGAAAATCATGTTTTCAAGCGTAAGACACTGGGAACTGGCTTCCCAGCTGTTTGGAGAAGATAAGGACTAAAATGAAAGTGAGGAGCATTTTAATATATCACTGGTGAGGGAAGCAACAAGCTGTATTTCTTTACTTAGGCAATAGTCAATGTTTTTGAAAAACTACACAAGGATGGAAATAAATTTCCAAAAAAAAACAATTACACCTTACTGCAGACAGTTGGGAAGGCACCTGAACTTCAGATCCTCATGAGCAAGGGAGAACTCTCACCATACAGAATCATAAAATGTATTCAAACATTAAGTATTTCTACTTTGATTCCTCTTATTATACAGGCAGCCCGTGAATGAAACAGCCATCTCCAATTTTAGTGCAAAGAATAGTTGCACAATATCTTCAAAATGCAGGAGGTAAATGCCAGGCTCATGTTTTCTACATACGTCTCCTAGAGGCACCGAATCACACAATAGCTGAGTCTGGCAGGCACCTCTGGAGATCATCTAGTCAATCCCCTGCCCAAAACAGGGTCACGTTGCTCATGAATGTGTCTAGGTGAGTTTTGAATATCTCCAGGGGCTGAGACTCCACAACCTCTCTGGGCAGCCTGTGCCAGAGTTTGACCACTGAAGACTTTTTTTCCTTACGTTTTAGAGGTATATTTCCTGTGTTTCAGTTTGTGCTCACTGCCTCTAGTCCTGTCAGTGGGCACCATGAAGGGGAGAGAGTCTGGCCCCGTCTTCTTTGTACCCTCCTCCCTCAGGTATTTATACACACCATTGAGACTCCTTCTCGAGGTTGAACAGCCCCAGCTCCAGCTGCCTGCTCTTGTATGTCAGATGTTTGAGTCCCTTAGACATTTAATGGCCTTTCACTGGACTGGCTCCATTATATCTGTATCTCTTGTACCAGGGAGTCCAACGCTGGACCCAGCACTCCAGACGTGTCTCACTCATGCTGAGCAGAGGGTAAAGATGACCTCCCTCAAGCTGTTGGCAACGCTCTACCTAATGCATCCCGGGAGGCTGTTGGCCTTCTCTGCTGCAAGGGCGATTGCTGGCTTATGGCCAGCCTACTGTCCACCAGGACTACCAGGTCCTCTTCTGCCAAGCTGCTCCCCAGGCAGTCAGCCCCCAACCTGCGCTGTTGCAGACCATTGGTCTGCAGCAATTTTAAAATCTCTTTGGAAATAAAGAGATAATCTCAGTTCTGCACCCTTTATGTGCGGACTACAAGGCAGTCCCACAGATGAACCTTTCTCCCTCTCTCCCCTGAGGACTGAGGAAGCAGTTCAACAAAGAGGAGATTTCAGCTAGCTACTGGAAAAGACTTTTTAATGGTAAGGAAAGTAAACCAATGGAAAATCATGCAATCGTGAAAATTCTGTCACTGGAGCTTAGAGAAGTATCTAACAGGAATATGTTAGACCTAGCTGATCCTGCTTTCAGGCAGGGGAGTGGATTAAAGGAACTTTCAAAGCTTTTGCTGTGATTCTCTGCTAACTCTCTACACAAAAACAGTGGCATCAATATTTGAAAAATCTTACCCTGTTAGTCTAGGTATGACACCTATCATCTGGCACAGTGCTGAAACACAGCTACTTATTCCCAAAAATGGCATTTTATGATTTTCTCTTCTGCAGGATCCTGGTGTTCTATAAACACTGATGGTTTATCTTCCCGGGGCTGTTGAAGATGAGGAGGAAGTATTACCTTCTACTTTTACTCATGGTCATTGAGTCAAAATTGCCAAAAGAAACCATAGACTTCGGTTTCTCATTTCAGATGCTTAAGAAAAGGGTTTTTTTCAGCATCTAAAACATATCTTCAAATCACAGTCCCCATAATAGTGAGTATTCAGCATATCCCAGATCAGATTCCAGTTTTCAGGGTTTCCAGAAAATCAGTGACCATCTGTGAAAAGTTTTGAGTTAAGTGACTAGCCTAGTGTTACATAGAAATGATGTTCAGGAGAATAACAACAAAATCCATAATAGCAACAAAATCCAATACCAGGACAACACTCAGTTTCCCAAACCACAGTACAATCCTTTCTTATCTTGAAATCTTCTGCCATCACCCTCCAAATTCCACCGTATCTGCAATGAGGTAACCATGATTCACCCCACAGCAGGTCCATCCTCTGCAGTGAGGAAAAATAAAAGCAAAAAAACCACCAGTCTGTGGTCATGCAATTAGAAATTGGAAGATAATGTACACAACGGACCTGAATTATAGCAACTTTCGTTCTGGCATTCCTTAGCCTAGCTTGGCAATTATTATGCTCTTTTCTTATGGGTTTATTTTTTTTACCGTTTCAAGTCATTTCTTAGGTTTTTACAAAAGCAAGCTGGAAATACAAATTCCTCACATGGAACCAGCTGATCCACAGCTGAGTAAACAGCAGAACTGGAACTTTTGTATCCTCAGCACAGTTCAGCGAGTGCGTGGAGAGACACTGGCAGAGCTGCTAATACTGATACGCTGTTATCCTCAGATGGTTTTTACATTTGCATATCTTCAGACATGACTTGCGCATTCCACAGGAAAACAGTGGTACATCTTACTTTCTTTAAAAAGATACTCTTCAAACAAATTTACACCTCTCTTTGTCACTCCAGCTTCTTTCCCTCAAGTTTGGTCAATTTTATAGGTATACCAGCATACTGGCTATGCTCCATATACAAAAAAGTAATGCCATATTGCTAAAAGAGGGTCAGTTGGCTACATTTGTCTCCATAGATTTTAGGGACAAATATTGCACTGTGGATGTCTACCTGGATAGGGAAGCTAAGTACCTTCTTCCTGAAACTGTGCATAGTCCCTGTGCTGATTTCTGACTCTAAAACAAGGCTGAAACATAAATCTCCATTCTGATCTTCCACAGGTTTTATATACTTCCAATTACACTGACGCCTGTGGAACTATTTTCAGATAAGTAATGCCAGCAAGTAACAGTAGTGCTATACAGATACTTTTTATCATTTAAATATGGCTGTTTTCCCACGTTAAAAATTCACAAATGATCGAATACATATGTCTATATATAAAGGCCCAGTTCATTTCTTCTTCTTGGCAGTGTAAGTCTTACCTCACTCAAAGTCGACACAGAGGCACTACTCAAACAATTAGATCTGAAGTACCTCTGGTTGTCTAATAACTTCAGACCCATGTACAAATGGGTCTTGGCCTTCCAGCTTTAAATATCTAGAATAACTGAAGAAGTCTAATGCTTTTCCCTGCAGAAGAAAAGAAGCCAAGGCTGGAAGTATTGCATTTGGGACGTAGAAGCAAGAATCACAGAATCAATCATCCAAAATAAATTATATGATTATTAACATCACTCAGAAGCTGTGTGAAAGAAGACAAGCTGAAAGGACGTGTTTAAACATGCCAAATGTGTTTGGGATATCTCAGATGCATTTCACTGTCCTCAGATACGAACTGATTGTTTTTCTATTTAGGGCTAGCTAACTTACAAAGCAAGTCAGTACACTGGGAAGCCAGAAGAAAGTATGAGAGCAAAAAAAGGACATGTTTTTGCCTGATCATCGCTACTTACAACTCTAGTGACTCATGACACAAATGTAACATTGGATTTTTACAATTTCTTTGTTTCTAATGACTAGGCAAAATCCCTAAACGAGACAGCTTTCAAGGCTTTAAGCCAAGTTCAGGGCTGATGTAGCCCATGAAACAGCAATAATCATAGAATCATAGGATGGTTTAGGTTGGAAGGGACCTTAAAGATCACCTAGTTCCAACCCACCTGCAATGGGCAGACACCTTCCACTAGACAATAAACAAAGGGAACAAAATCTGATGACACTGATCAAGCTCAGTGATATGGCAGGAACACCAGTCCTTGAATGGTAGCAAATGAAACACATCTAATATTGGTATTTGAATCACATCCCTACTTCTTCTTACACCCTCAACTGATATTCATGCTACATACCTGTGCACACATTTACTACAACACATGTTCTAGTACTGTTGCTCCATTAATGGTCCTTGATCTCTAATTTATATCCATTGTTTGGCTGCTCACCAAAAGAACATCATGTGCCTAAGAGCCAAGAAGATTGACATCTACTTAATACACTGAAATCCTCTGCTCACCACCATCAATTGTCAGGAAGATCTGCATTAACAAATGCTTGAGATTCTTTAATTTAATCTGAAGGAGTGGCAGAATGGCTGAGGCGAGCAGGATCCTCTGAGGAGCCTCTAGTCAATCCCCTGCCCAAAGCAGGGTCAGTTACAGGTGCTTGCCCATAATCTTGTCGAGCCAGGTTTCGAATATCTCCAAGGATGGAGACTCCACAACCTCTCTGGGCAGCCTGTGCCAATGATCGATCCCCCTTGCATTGAAGAAGTTTTTTTCTTAAGTTTTAGTGGAATTTCCTGTGTTCCAGTTTGTGCCCATTGCCTCTAGTCCTGTCCTTGTGCTCTACTGAGAAGAGTCTGGCTTCATCTTCTTTGCATCCCTTTTATGTAATCGTGTATTTTATATGCATTACTGAGATCCCCTGGAGCCCTCTCTTCTCCAGGCTGAACAGCCACCGCTCTCAACACCTCTCCTCACATGTCATGCTCCAGTACCTTAAACATCTCAATGGCCCTTCACTGGACTCACTTTAGTTATGTCCATATTTCTTGTACTGGGGAGACCAGACCTAGCACACTGCACCCCTTTGGAAGAAAGAGGATTCTTATTCTTCACCCGTGTGTACAGAAAATCAACACCTTCCATGCTGGGAAATAGTTTGCCTCTTCCACGTGTTTATTCTTTAATTCCTTCACAGGTAGAGAGTTGGAAGTCTTTCTGAAAATCACCTGATGAGATATATTCCCTTGGAAAAGAGAAGGTCACAGCAAAGCACCTGCATTGAAGGTAGGCACACCAGCTTCTTGTAGCTCTTCTGAAGTTAGCTTTAACAAGTAGCCACAGCAGTGTGGTCATAGTGACAGGGTTCTCTGTAGAGAAGAGCAATTCAAGCACAGTTTTGGGAATGTATGTAAGTTGCCAATGTATGCTGAAGTCCGGCCCGGCCTGGCTCATACTATCACTATCCGTAAAAGCCAGAGAACAGCTAGTGTGAGAATGCTTCTCTACACAGTACTTCATGTTAATTTGGCTATGTAAGCAAACCCCTCGTGTCTTATTTCTTCTTGGGATGACCTATAGTCTTGGGCCAGCCTCCAGGAAAGCCCCCTGTCCTGCACAGAGAAACCTCACCGCTGTTGTCCCTCCATCTTTGCCAGGTTTTGTCTCTGATACAAATCCACCCAGGTTAACCCAGGAATTTAGTTAGGGGAATTGGATCTGTAGATAAGAGAAGTTTTCCTGGCTTAGTTGTTTGGCTACATTGCAACAAGAATGCCTATCTAGAGAGTGTTTCCTGTTACTAAAGGCATCATTGAGGAATGTTTAATTCTTAGCAGAACTGTAGTTCTTGTTCTACACAATCCAGATGATATAAATAAATAAACCATGCAATGTTCAGAGAAGACAAATCACCAGTCCATCAAAATGCCTGATAAATTAGTTCAGCAGACTGGACTACAGACATGTTCAATGAATCATCATCACCAAGAGTAAATAAATTCAGATTAAGCAAAACTTGATTGAATCATGCTGAAGTTTGGCACTTAACAAAATAGATCAGTCTGAAGTCTCACATTAGGAACACATAATCTCTTAAGATTTATGAGTGTTTTTGCTCACCACATATGTTTCTAGGTTACTGTTTGCTGTGTTGAGAACTGGATGCTCTGAGTGTACAAAGGTTTGCCTGCTATTACACATTTTAATCTCCGAGAAACTATTCTCCTTGCTCCTCACTTTGGGGTACGGAACAAACTTTTACAGTAGTATACTTCCTGATTGCTTCCTCCCCAGTAAAATTCCCAGTTTCTCCCAGGTTGTTTTCAATTCCATCTGATCATTCAATGCTGTTTGCTAAGACATCTGTAGCATGTTGTGAGATAGCCAAAATGCGAACGGACCAAAAGCTGAACACAGTCACTTTTGTTCAGCCATTGGAAAGAATCCTCAACTTTTTAAATTCAGTGACACTATCCTCACACTCTGGGCATTGTATTAATCTAGTGGTAGCTGCATATTAGGAACAACACATGTCCATGGAAATCTTTTAAACCACAAATCAAGACAAGAAATAACCTTCCCACTTTTTATCTATAATTACATTTGTTAAATGTTTATATTGTGGCAATATCCAGAGGTCACAATCAGGGTGGAGATCCAGATGTGCTGACAGCTATGGAGATGGAAATGTCCTTTACAAAGAAAATTGAACAATTATAACCACTTGAAAATCTGATGTCAAGTTCTCCTCTGGTGTAATAACATAAAAACCTCAAATATCTTTGCATTTAAGGATTTCTTTGTGCTCTAAATGTTGGCTGGGGATAGACTTGGTATTATTAACGTTATTATGCTAAGAGGTATAATATGCAGTACAAGTTCCAGACTAACACTGGTGGGGACTCTCCTTTCAGCCTTGGATGGCAATCACACTTCACAGAATGTTTAAAACAACCAACCCAGATTTACCAGCCGACATCATGGATTGCGGGTCAACATTGTCTAAAGTTGATATTTATAACCTGAGTGTTATCACAGAGGCAACAATGCCTCATGTCTTTATTCAAGCAACTGGGTGTATTTTCATCTGGAAATACTGGTCTTACCCCATGCCCCGGGTTCCGTGTTTCACTGAAGGTAAAGGGCCTGAATAGCTATGTCTCAAATAGTTACAGTTAGACTTATGGCTGAATTTTAAGTACGTTCAGTGTAAGTCAAGGTGTGCTCAACATAAATAGCCTCTACAGCTACAGAAACAGATAAATGAAAAAAAAAAAGTCATAAAAGAGTAATTTTGTACCAAAGGCCTGTCCTAAAGGCTAAAAAGTGTTGGTGGTTACCTACACTCATATATGTAGATGTACACACAGAAATAATATGTATCATTTTATGATACGGCTCTGAAACAAGCCTGTTCATGGCTTCCTGTGAAATACAAAAGTAATATTCACTGAAGCAGGCGTGCCCTTGGTGAACCTGATGCTCCAGCCCATCTGTAGGGCAGACAGGACAGCTTTACAAGGCAGCGTCTTCTGCTGGCTGCAGGACATTGCTCAGTCAGACGTTCACTGTCTACTGATGGGGACCGTGTGATGCTGAGTTAAGCCTTTAAACTAACCCCAACAATACTGAGAACACAGAGCAGAGTTGCACTTCTGTTTTCCCCACTGCTACACCTGGGAGAAGGCTGGCTGAGGTACGGCTTAGCACATATTTTGTCCTAGGAACTGCAGAGAAACAATCTGCAAATCATGCATCTATCTCAAGCTCTCGCCGGAAAGTATGGCACAAGGTGTGATGTCCAAAAGAAAGCACAGCTCGTGTGTGCACTTGGCAGAGGGCACCGGGAAACAAGAATGGGAGAACAAGGGGCAGTGGAGCAGATCAGAAGGGAAGAAGAACCAATATACCAGTGGCACAAGCACCGCTGCATCTCAAACAGCTCTTATTTCCAGACACAGCAGCAATACATCTGCGCTACTTGTGGCAGATTGTGTGAGTCACAAATAGGATTTCACAGCCAACGGCAAACTTGTGAGCCATAAAACCCACTCCCTTCAATTACAAAGTGATCACCTCACAGGGATTTTGTAAGGCTTGATCAACTGATATTTATAGAGCACTTTGAGATCCTGAGATGAAAGTCACTATAAAAGGCTACAGATTTTTCATAATGTTCATAGACCACCTGCTCAGACCAGAAGCATTCACTTTTAACATCCCTTGAGCCAGCTACCAATCTGATATCTCCACGGGAATTTCCTAAAACAGATGTGGCTGTCACATTTAATCTCTCTTTTACTAGGAACTCTGAGAACAAGGAACTCCTGGAAAAGGAAATAAAACAAAGTGCATTAAAACTGATGGTGAGAAGAAGCCCCATAATTCTGTTCCCACAGCTCATGGATTCTCCATCTGTACCTTTCAGAAAGCTGCCATAGTGACTAACTCTGCGAGCTTCACAAATTAGACCTGACCTAGATTCAGTGAAGTCTTTGTTCAGCAGCTGGTTAGTGTAATACTCCGACTGCGGCGAAGTTCAGAATTGCTCCACAAAGCAGCGGTTTGAAAAGAAAAACAAATAAAACAGAATTCAGGTTTTCCCGTGCTCATAACATTCTGGCCCTCACTTGACTTTATACCTAATGAATCAGTCAGCGAGCTGAACAGTGAAGTTTAAACTACTGCTGTATTCTCATAATTCCATAGTATATGCTCTTCAAAAAAAGACTTGATTATTTCCTCTTACTCTTTATTATAGGAATAACAAACTCCAGGAGAGCAAAGAAAAGTATGTTTCTGAAAACCAGAGGTGGTTATATAATTAAGCGTATCGTTAAGTGTTTTGTTGAATTGAGGTTAAAAATTTTGAAGTTTAAAATCATGTTAGCTAAGGGTAAAACAGTTCAGAGGCTTTTTTTATAAACTGATCTGAACCATATGAAACTCTTCAGAGCATGGATCTGGACTGGCATCCCTTCAGAATAAGGTTTCCCATGGTCTTTTGGACTTTCTGCATTGTGTGTAGAAACTGAGCACAGATGTTCCAACATCTTTCAGAAACTTTAAAACCTTTGTTCCACGATAGCAGTGGGAAACATTAATTAGAATCTTATTTAGTGATCCTTTTTTTTTTTAATTGGCCTGTTCTTGTTTTAAATATAAACCAAAAATATCAAAGTGAATCAAATCCAAAGGAAATAGTTTCTTGATCCTTCATTCACTAGTGAGAGATCTCTTAACAACCAGAATATATTTGGAGGCATAGAAGAATGTGCATACTGTTGATCAGACCCTCAGATAGGCAAGTCTGACCTTTAGGATAAATTACAGCCCCAACTGCCTCTGAGATACATTTCAGGAAAGGTACTACAATTGCAAAGTTACAGTGAATGACTCAGAGTTGGACTGTTGCCACCAACGGTTTGTTAGAATTTTTGAAGGAGTGGTGGGTGCTCTCCCATTCAAAAAATGGGACATAAGCATCATGTAGGCTATGAAAAATCTCTTAATTCCTTTTGCTGTGTGGGCAGCTATAAAAGAATAAATGGTTAAAGTTGATTGTCTCTTTTCTACTAAACAGAATTTAAAAAAAATCAAAAACTATAGCAATCACAGTAAGGCTCTGTGTGGCACAAAATCTTTCTCTTTGTGCTTTAGTTTGTTACCAAAAAAAAAAAAAAGGAGAACTTGCAGGAGGTGATACCATTACAGAAACATATTTTTTTGGCTGCATGTAATGGTCATGTATCTTCCAGACAGTGCCCTTGCAGGCTATTTGCTACAAACATCTCAAGGAGAGACAGATTTATCTTAAATTCCCAGCTGGCAAGCTCTGCACATGGTGGTTTATGAGGCAATGGTGAATGGTCCAGACAAACTGGGAGACGGTATTCACAGAATCATAGAATAGTTTGGGTTGGAAGGGACCTTTAAAGGTCAGGTAGTCCAACCTCCACTGCAATGAGCAGGGACATCTTCAACTAGATCAGGTTTCTCAGAGCCCCATCCAACCTGACCTTGAATGTTTCCAGGGATGGGGCATCTACCACCTCTCTGGGCAACCTCTGCCAGTGTTTCACCACCCTTATTGTAAAAAAAAATCTTCCTTATATCTAGTCTAAATCTCCCCTCTTTTAGTTTAAAATCATTACCCCTTGTCCTATTGCAACAATCCCTGCTAAAGTTTGTCCCCATCTTTCCTGTAGGCCCCCTTAAAGTACTGAAAGGTTGCAACAAGGTCTCCCAGGAGCTTTCTCTTCTCCAGGCTGAACAATCCCAACTCTCTCAGCCTTTCCTCATTTTTGTGACCCTCCTCTGGATCCGCTCCAACAGATCCATGTCTTTCCTGTGCTGGGGGCTCCAGAGCTGGATGCAGTACTCCAGGTGGGATCTCACCAAGAACAGAGTAGAGTGGCAGAATCACCTCCCTTGACCTGCTGACCATGCTTCTTCTGACGCAGCCCAAGATAACAGTTGGCCTTCTGGGCTGCAAGTGCACACTACCAGCTTATGCCCAGCTTTTCATCCCCCAGTACCCTCAAGTCCTTCTCCACAGGGCTGCTCTCCATCCCTTCATCCTCCAGCCTGTATTGGTACCGGGGGTTGCCCTGACCCAGGTGCAGGACCCAGTACTTGGCCTTGTTGATGCCTCATGAGGTTCACACAGGCCCACTTCTTGAGCCTGTCCAGGTCCCTCTGGATGGCATCCTGTCCCTCAGGCATGTCAACCACACCACTCAGCTTGGTGTCATCCGCAAACCTGCTGAGGGTGCACTTGATCCCACTGTCTATGTGATTGATGAAGATATTGAACAGTACTGGTCCCAATACGGACCCCTGAGGGACATCACTTGTCACCAATCTCCATCCGGACATTGTTGCTCCATTCACAGCACCTGCCTTTGGAAGCTTCAGGAAACTGGCTCGGTGTGATGTGCCTTTCACCTGCTCCCTTTTGGCAATGCTGAGCAGTAAGGATGTATCTGTGCTGTCAGTTTGGGACCATTCCTTTTCAGGCCCATGCTGTTGTTTCTTTAGTCATTCAGGACCCTTAAGCTTCTTCACATTCAGGTTGACTTCAGAGGCAAACTTTGCTTCTCTCTTGGTGGAGCAACTGGTGCAAATAAAGCGGAGACTGAAGAACTGTGAACACTGGAGCTCCCAGTGCAACAGCTAAATCCTTCACAAGCAATATCAAGATAAAACAAAGGAACTGATGTTGGATGGATTAATAAAAAACAGGCAATGCTGGTATTTCGTATTTAAGAAGCTGAGACCTAGGTTTAGGAGGCAGGAACCAGTAGCTTCTGAATCTCTGCTGAGCTGCACAAATATTGGGAGGCAGAAGGGGCTGGAACCTTGTATGATCGGAGCTGGGTCTTAATACTTATGTTAGCTCCCCGAAATCTTTCCACTCAAATCTCTATGACCTCAGTCAAAGATCCAGCAGAGCTTTCTCTCAAGCTAGAATGTGGTTGCAGACACCAGATATTGTAGCATCAAGCTGTTTGGGCAGCCAGCGAGGGTAGCAATGGCAACTCAGGCATGGGAAGCAGACAGCACATCTTGTGCTCTCTCCCTCCAGAAACGCCTTTGGGAGGTGCAGGGAGCCTTGCTGGTGTGTCTGCCTTCCATTTCCTTTGCTTATTTGTTTTATCTCATTCATTGATCTAGTTGGGCATTAAGGGTTTCAGCTGTAAAATACACACGTTTGGATAGACAAAGCATAACATTCTGTTATGGTCCCCTAATTTTTTTTAAGGTTAAGTAACATTGCTTATGATACCAAGCTCTACCTGGCCCACTGCAGACTAGCCTCACGCTGTGTGGGTGGTGGCCACGAAACTATCAGTCCTTTCTTGCCAATATCGCTAGTGATAAGGCTGGGCAACTAAAGGCAAGGGCAGGCTGCCTGGCTGGACCCTCCTGCAGAGCTCTCTTAGGTTGCACCTGCGGCAGGCCAGGCAGAGCAGAGAGTGTGCCGGTGAGGTCTGTGCTAACGGGGTGTGAAGGGCAGTGAGGCAGGTCTCATGGCAGGGTATATGCCATATGGTGTGACTATATGGATGAGAAGAATTGGACACCCATCTGAAAGTCATCCAAAGAGTTGGAAGGGAGAGTCACTGGATTAAGAAATTGTGTTTGGCAGCAGAGGCAGTCTCTTCTGGCTGTTGCCAGCACAATTTCAATGTTGTTACTGTTTATTTGAAACACAGAATTAGCTAAGGGTCTTCTAACTCCAAACTACCCCCAAAAAGTCAGGAAGTGCCAAGAAAGAAGGCAATACTGATCCACATGGCAGGCAATGGTGGCAACACTGGACAATGCTGACCTGAAGTGTACTAATGTGTGTAAGGTACTGCATAGCGCTTTGCTTCTCCAGGAAGTTTGGACAGTCTGTAAGCTTGGGTCAACTAGCTTGAGAGGTTTCTCTTTCCCTTCTGCATGCTGGCTTCATAATCAAAATCAGTTTTCCTCCCAGACTGGAATAGATGTAACTTAGGAGGGAGTTTCTCATATTCTTACTTTTTGAATAAAATGTTTCCAAGTAGGGACTGCTCTTCCTGCTTGTGTTCGACTTGTTTTCTTTAAGATTGAAAGTCCTGTGTCGCACATATATATACCTATGGAAACAAGAAATTATCTCAATTATTCTTTTTAGAATAAAGGGCCCAGACTAGCTTAAGACGAGCTTTTTCTCACTCGCTTAGAGCAAGTAGCATTTTCCCCATCTTCTTTAAAAGTGCACAGAAGAAAAATGGAGACAAAACATGCTGCACCATCTAAGCATGAGGCATGTTCTCAGTGAGAGCAAATCAGCTGAGAATATATCAGATCTGGGGATCTGCCCGGAGGAGCTATGCTGTAGCTGGATTTCCCATGGCTTTATTTTCTAGATACACAGAAGCACGAGAAGTGTAAGGGAAGAAACACATGGGTAGGTTCCAAATGCAAGTGAAATAGCCTTCAAATGCTCCAAGTCAGCTGACTGGCAGCACAGAACTAGGCTTTTTAGTCACAATTTAAAACTAATAGCTATAATCTGGATCCAAGCAAGAACTTCTTTCTCCCCATCTCCACTCAGGCAAATATCAAAGAGGTCATACCCGCTGCTGACTGCACCAGTGCCACTGGGAAAGTGACAACTGAACTGTTTTAGGTAATCATCTCACATCCAAACCTGCAATCCTGAGAATCCTTCTTTCCCATTGCTAATTGCTACCAGCAATGCTTACTCGTGCAGCTCATCTTTTGGGTTGCTTTCATCCAAGAGGAATATATTTCTCAGACTCAATGTAAATGAAATCAAGGTTGTGGAGCTGATCAAGACAGTCACTTCAAAAGCACAATTCCAATCCCCAGTAACATGTGCACGTAAACATAATCACTGCAGGCTACTCTAATATATTGTCAGTGGGGTCTGTAGGTGTGGTCCATTTAACCCATCTCAGGCATCAGTTTTCACTAGGGGACAGAAGGTTGAAATTCTACAATCTATACTAAAAGAAAGTCACAAGTATCTAATGATCCCTTTTCTCCTTGCACTCCATGATTCTGGGATTTGGTGATTTAATTAAGGAAGACAATGGTCCCCATAAGGCTTGTAAAAGAAAATATTATCATGTCCCTCATAGTCAAGAGTTCAGTGGAGCAGGCACACCAGTGACTACGCAGGTCCACTCACAACTGAAGGCATAATACTGCAGAGTCATCACAGTAAAACTTCATTGCTCATGCAATCAGTGCACCGCAAAAGATCAGTATTTGTCACTCTGTTGAGGTGCTGAAACGAAATGTTCAGTTCATGTCCAGTACATGGTTCAGTTTCTTTAGCTGCCAGATGGCCTTTCTGTGGTCCACTGGAGTTCCACGCCATCACAGTGGAGATCTCTTTTTTCAGACATCAGTATCACTGCCTTGTAAACTTCTAGCTTAGTAAAGCATTTTGACTCGCCTCCCTCCCCAGTTTTATACTGCAAATGCCACAAGAACTTGTGCAAAGCCATTGCCTCCTAAGAAAAGAGGGCATGTCAGTAAGGGCACTTGCGGGATGAGCAGATTCATAAACAAATGGTACTCCTTTGCTGCCTGTGGTTATGGAAGGGTTGACATAGCTCGTTCTAAAACAGCTGAAAGATCATGCCAGCAAATGAACATCATGAGAACAGCTACCTTGCTGATGTGAGGGGGTAAGAAAAAAGCATGCTTAGAAGGGTCCCTCCTCTGCAATATTTTCTGTCAATCAGGGGTTTTCTCAAATTCAGGCTGTACTCAGATCATTTGGATAAGTACCCAGAGAGGGACATAGCCTTTATGAATTTTCTTAAATCCATTTTCAACTTATTCATTCTTTTAGACTTGGCAATATTCTGCAACAGTCCTTTCCCAGTATTTAAATAAGCATTATGAGGAAAACTATTTTGATTTCTTTGAAACATATTCACCAATTGGCCATAGTCAATAGTTGTGGCAGTAGGAATGCTGTCATGAAAGGATCTCAGCTTTGCACCCAGACACCTGTGAGTCTTTGCAAAGAAAAACAGATTGTACCTATTGATCTTAAACTAACACATTAAGACTCTAGGATTTTCAAATCCATCTGGAGCAGAAGGAAATGGTCAACAAGAATGTACATTTGAATCTGGCTCTGGGACCAGAGAGGGACCTTCCAGTAACTATTAAGTTCAGACTGAAGTTCCATCTTCAGCCTGATAGATGGTTGTGTCCTCAAGTCCAAAGTGAAGCTGTCTGCCACTCAGTGGAAGTGTTGATAAAAGCACTGACTTAGGTGTCATGTCTTCCTTTAGACCCTATTCAATATTTAATTTACGCTGTAGAAGCAGTAGTAGTAGTAGCAGCAGTTTCACTTCTTCCAAAGCTGACAATACATCTAAGACATCAGTGTATCATGCCGACAGAACAGTGCCACATGTCCTCATCAGCATTAAATTCACTGCGGGGTAGCGCAGCTGCTATAGTGGTGGAATAGCCAACAGGGACCATACAGGAGGTGTTGTCCGAGGATGTGGCTTCTTAGGTGGCAGCTTCCTACACCCAGTCAGTTGCTAGCAGGGCAATAATTCCACACGCGGTCACAGTTCAGGTCACCACAAGCCCAAAGCTGGGTGTATAGTCAAACATACTGTGGTTAATATGTCTCCAGACCCAGACCAGCCCTGGTGGGCACCTGTACATATCCCATGTCTTTGCAGAGCAGTGGCACTTTCTCATATCCCTTAAATAACATGGTAGCACATGTACCAATAAAACAAACCCTGTCTCTCACACAGTCTCAGAGTCGACAGCTATAACCAGCAGAACCAAAGTTAGTTGAGCTTTTGTCATATTGCCCTAGGGTGATATGAGTCACCCATTTATCTCCCCGCTCCAACAGCCAATTCTTTCACGCTTCTTTCCCTTCCCATCTCAGCACCATCTTGGCACTCCTTTTTCATCCTCCCCAGTCCAAGAAGTGTCCACAGGGTAGAGGAGGCACAGTGTTGGTTTATATTTTCTTATTATTAGTGTGTCTCAAAATTTGCTCTTATCTGACACATCACAAGCTCATTTAGTGCAAAAAATGACATCTCTGATTCCTTTTGACGTATCAAAGTGGATCTCTCACCTTGGATTCCACCTGTGATAGTGTGTCCACAGCAATTCATCCTGTACTTACCACCGGGAAAGGCAAAAGCACTAGGTCAGAAACAGACCTGCTTGTGTGTCTGTGGAGCAGACTGCACACCTTGCAGAAACATTCAGATGAATTTTGGATTACTACCTTGGGTGCTGGAAGCACTTTAGCCTTATTAGCAAAATGCTCTGGCTGAGACAATTACCCCTAATTACAGGAGCAGGGGGAGTTGTATCCTTACACAGTTATATTACTTCGCTGTTTATCTCCAGGATATCTGCATAAACTTCACTGTGCCTTTTAATGAGAAAATACAGGTCAGAAAAGAGAACAGTGATTTTTCCAGGGTAAAGATAAGAACAGAGATGAATACATTGCCCAAAAATGAGTATGAGGTTGCCTACAGTCCTTTTTCTTAGCCAAATGGCTTAGAAGGCAAGAACAATGTATAAATGTTTGAAAATCCTCTAAACATATCTCTACTTAGTTTCTTCCAAAGCGGCATTAGGAAAAAAATATCTAATTTAAGAATAAGAAAAAAAAGCAATGACAATTATTTTTTTTTTTACAAATTTGCTGAAGATGTTTCAATATGTTTAAAGCCCACCCTAGATATATAGGACAGCACAGAGTTGGTGCAAACACACAGGCATCACTTGAATGCAGTACCAGCAGCAACTCACTATTCCTTGCAACATCACTAAGGAATATGAGTTATTTTTGTTCTCCTAACCGTGAGTGGGAAATTACAGCAGAGAAGTTTTGTGATTTATCCAAGCTCTGAGGAAGGCGGGGGGGACACATTCAACTCAGAAATCCCAGCGTGGTGGTTCACAGTCCTGTGTCCTGCCATCCCTTGCCCCAGGCATTAAAAGCCAGTATAAATAGAGCTCCCCAGCGAGCGGTTCACCAGTGGAGCCCAGAGAGAAGGAGGCTGTCACAAACTAACCTAACAACTGTGCTGCCTCTGGGAAGCGGGAGAGCTGCCTCTCTGGAGATGAAAAGCCATTGTTACAGGGAAACATGCGGGTCAGCACTGCATTTGTGGAGCCGCCTCTCTGCTATGTGCAGTCTCTGTCTCCTGTTTGCCCCTTCCCAGGAGGGGAAGAGCTGAGGGGGACCGAACCGAGAGGCAGCAGTGCTTTCCCTGGCCAGGAGGGCAGCCCGGTGTGCATGATTCAGTGTGGATTCAATATCCCGTGAGATGCCACTGGAGGTGCAGTGAATCACCCTGGGACCCAGAGCCCCAACCCAGGGCACGTGTAGCAAAGGGAGGGACACACTGGAGGACAGTAGAGGAAAAATGGGAGGTAGGAAGCACTCACCAGCAGGAGAGCAAAGCAAGAGCAAGCACCACCCAAGAACAGGCGAGCAGCATCTGTAGCACCCCTGAAGCATGTATCTTTTGAAGCATCCCTGGGGGGGCTGAGGGTGCTATGGGTCCATGCACACTGCTGTGGGAGTGTCCCCAGAGGTGTGAGAGCTCCGGCCATACAATGCACCAGCACTGATGGAACGTGGTGGGGTGATCACAACACCCCAGGTAGGAAAGCTGCACAGGCTCTTGGAGACCTGGCCACTGGCATGCACCAGGATTTACTTGCCCCGCTCCATGTCTGCGCTCAGTTACCTATGCTCTTATAGGGCTGTTCTTTAGTACTAGCGGGGTTCCTGTAAATAGGGCTCCTGTGCTGCTGGAGTTGGGATGTATAACCTCTCTCCCCCTCCAATGGTTCGAGGAACAAGCTGAGGGCGCTGCACAGGGCTGGAGTGCTTGGGGCTCTGCCAGGGCGGGGGACAGCAAGAGAGGAGGCTTCATCCCCTTGCATCCCCCAATCCTGCAAACACTGACAGCAATCCATTTCCAGGGCCCGGACTCTGGACCATGAGTGCGAGGTGGTCACAAGGCGGTCACGAGGCAGGTGGTAGGAGACAATGCAGGTTAACCCGGTACAAACCACCCGTCCCAGAGCATCTGTGCCCTGCACAGCCAGCAACGTGCCGAGGGTGGGTGAGCTGCACTGCCGGCTCCTGCATGAAGGGACTGCCACCGACTCCCATGGCTGCCAGGACCGGGCTTCTCCCCGGGGAAACCCGGCCTCACGCCGGGCTCAGCAACAGGAGGGAGAATCCTTCGCAGCCACCTCCAGCACGGGCAGGGATGCTGCCATCGGTGTCCAAGCCATTATAGACATCATTCCACACGCCAGCACTGCCCCGCCGAGAGCAGCAGCGCGGGGAGGTCGGGCCCCTCGGCTGGAGGTGCGGTCTTTCAGCGTTATTCCTCCCGACATCGCTGGGCCGGGTTGTGTGGGGAGGTCGGGTCGTTCCCGGCCGGCCTCCGAGGGGGCGGCGGGCAGCCTCGACACGCAGCCCCGCTCTCCTCACACCAAACCGCTCTGACGGGTGCACCCATCTTTCGTCTCTTCAGCCCCCCCCGCAGGGACACTGCCCAGGCGCCACAGCGTGGGTGCAGCGGGGGGGTGTGCGTGGGGAGGGCCGCGGCAGGACCCGCCTCGTGCCGTGGGCGACGGGGGGAGGCAGCGGCACCGCGTCCCCCCGGTCCCCTCCCGGTGCTCTGTCCGGTCTCCCCCGGCGCCCGCCGACCGGCTGAGGGGGCTGAGAGGGCTGAGGGGCTGTGGTGGGCGCCCGTCCCGGTCCCCCCCCTCCCCGGGGAAGTTGTGCCGCTGGGAGCCGGCGTGAGGCAGGATCACGGGGGGCGGGGGGGGGCGAACCCGAGTTTGCGGCGCCGCTGCCGTCCCCGCGCCGGTGCGCGGGGGCAGGAGCGAGAGCGAGCGAGCGGCGGCACCGCCGGCACACCGGCTCTGCCGGGCCGCCCCTCCTCAGCCGAGCAGCGCGGCCGCCAACACCGCCCCCCCCCCCCGCCCCCGCCGCCCTCCCGCCCACCCGCCGCGCCGCCGTCCCGCGGCGGCAGCCCCCGATCGCCCGGCGGGGTCGGGGAGGGGGGGGGAGGTGGGAGCGGCGGGGGCGGGCGGCAGCCGCGGGGGTCGTCGCCATGACGAGCGCGCGTGCCGCCGCCTCCCGCCGCTGAGCGGGGCCGGCGCGCGGCCGCTGTCCCTTCAGCACCGCGCGGCCGGTGGGGCCGCCCTCCCCGCCACCGGCACCGCCACCGGCACCCCCACCGCCACCGGCACCGGCAGCCCCACCGGCAGCAGCAGCGAGGCGAGCCCTGGCGGCCCCCGAGGGCGGCGGAGATGGCGGGCCGGGGCCGGGGGCAGCAGGGCGCGCCGGCGGGGTGCCGCGGCCGCTGAGAGAGCAGGTAGGGGCGGGCGCGGCGCGGCGGGCGCGGAGCGGAGCGGAGCGGAGCGGGGCGAGGCGGCTCCCCCGCGGCGGGGGCCTGAGCGGGGCGGCGGGAGGCGGTGGCGCCCCCGGGGCAGAGCGGGGCCCCGGGCGGGGGCGGCGGCGCGGGTGTCCGGGGGGGCGCGGCTGGGCGAGCGGTGCGGAGGGCAGCGGGGCCCCGGGCGGCGGCCGGGGGGTTCTTCGTGTGGCGGGGCCGGGGGGCGGCGGGAGGGAGGGAAAGGTCCGCGCGGAGCCGGTAGCACAAAGGCCGTGAGTAATGGGGGGGAGGTTCGTAGGAGCGACAGGCGCAGGGCAGGTGAAGGGTACGGGGAGGGACAGGAGCCTGCAGCGGGAACAAAGGAGCCGCCCTCAGTGCCTTCAGTGGGAGAAAAAAAGTGGGGGGGAAGGGGAAAAGTGGAGAAAGAGGACAAAAGGGAGAAAAAGGGGAAAGGGGAGGAAAGGGGAAGAGGGAAAAAAGAAAAGAGAAAGAAAGGAAAGAAAGAAAAGAAAAAGAAAGAAAGAGGAAGGAAGGAAGCAAGGAAGGAAGGAGGAAGAAAAAGAAAAAGAAAGAAAAAAGAAAGGAAGGAATCAAGGAAGAAAGGAGGAAGAAAAGGAAAGAAAAAAGAAAGGAAGGACGGAAAGAAGGAAGGAAGGAAGGAAAAGAAAGAGCATCAATAGGTGAACATGCTGTGGATTTGGCCATTTTGCCAATTTTCTGTGCAATTGCATCCTAGGTTTTCACACCCTATACACCTTTGGAAGGAGCTCACTATGACAGGGCAGAGTCTGAAGGCTTTATCGGAAGCGAATTTTGAAGACAATGAGATCAGCATCAACGTTGGAGGCTTTAAGAAAAAGATGAGATCCAACACATTATTAAGGTTCCCTGAGACCAGGCTGGGCAAACTGCTGAGCTGCCACTCAAAGGAGTCGATACTGGAGCTCTGTGACGACTATGATGACACCAAGAATGAATTTTATTTTGACAGGAACCCTGAGCTCTTTCCTTATGTGCTACATTTTTATAACACCGGCAAGCTCCATGTGATGGGTGAACTCTGTGTGTTTTCCTTCAGCCAGGAGATTGAATACTGGGGAATCAATGAATTCTTTATAGACTCCTGCTGCAGTTACAGCTACCATGGGAGGAAAATGGAGCCAGACCAAGAGAAATGGGAAGAACAAAGTGACCAGGAAAGTACCACATCTTCTTTTGATGAGATTTTGGCATTCTACAATGATGCTTCTAAATTTGACAAACAACCCTTTGGAAACATCAGGAGGCAGCTCTGGCTCGCTTTGGATAACCCTGGGTACTCAGTCCTAAGCCGAATCTTCAGTGTCCTTTCAATAGTGGTGGTGCTGGGCTCCATCGTGACCATGTGCCTGAACAGCCTCCCAGACTTTCAGATCGTTGACAGCAACGGGAACCCTGAGGAAGACCCTCGCTTTGAAATTGTGGAACATTTTGGTATTGCATGGTTCACTTTTGAACTGGTGGCAAGATTTGCAGTAGCTCCTGACTTTTTAAAATTTTTCAAGCATGCCCTGAATTTGATTGACCTAATGTCTATCCTTCCATTTTATATTACCCTAATTGTCAACTTGGTGGTGGAAAGTAGTCCGACTTTAGCCAATTTAGGCAGGGTCGCACAAGTCCTGAGACTCATGAGGATCTTTCGCATCTTAAAGCTTGCTAGACACTCCACAGGTCTCAGGTCTCTTGGAGCCACCCTGAAGTATAGCTACAGAGAGGTGGGGCTTCTTTTACTTTACCTCTCTGTTGGCATCTCCATTTTCTCAGTAGTGGCTTACACCATTGAGAAAGAAGACAATGAGGGGTTAGCTACCATCCCTGCTTGTTGGTGGTGGGCTACCGTTAGCATGACCACAGTTGGCTACGGGGATGTTGTGCCAGGGAGCACTGCTGGCAAGTTGACAGCATCTGCATGCATCCTAGCTGGTATCCTAGTGGTAGTTCTTCCCATTACACTGATCTTCAATAAATTCTCCCACTTTTATAGGCGTCAGAAGCAGTTAGAGAGTGCCATGAGAAGCTGTGATTTTGGTGATGGCATGAAAGAAGTTCCGTCAGTCAACTTAAGGGACTATTATGCTTATAAAGTTAAATCTCTTATGGCCAGTCTTACCAATATGAGCAGGAGTACCCCCAGCGAGCTGAGCCTGAATGATTCACTGCATTAGTGTACAAGTTTGACTGCAGTTTGCATGAGAGCTATCAAGAGCTATGTTTATAAATGTTTTCCTGTTCGTCGTCTTTTTTTTTTTTCCTAGAGGATAGTGTTGCTGACACTGCACTAACTTTGCACTTGAGAAACTGAAGACATTTCTATTACAAGTTGACAGTTTGCACATTTTCATCCTGTTGCATAGGTACTAAAAGCTGACTTTTCCATACAAATGTTACCACTTCCATGACATTAGTGCTAGGGGTGTAGTGATGATCTGTTACTTTGTGCATTTCCTCATCTGAGCAGAGAAATGAATGTACCCAAGTGGAGTAAAAATTCTCAGCTGTGACAGGAGTAATGAAAAAATCACCTATCACCTATACTGGTATCTGTACTAGCATAGGACCTCCCATGCATTTTACAGCAGTTTAAAACAATCACCTGTGAATCACTGACACAGGAACACTCTTCCCCATCTTTCTGACCAGTAAGTCTGATTGTCACACGGCTGAAAACACCTCTGAGCTTCACATTTCAATGGAAATTTGCTTACTCTTGAGGATGTGTGCAAAAAACTGGGTGTTCTTTTTCTGAAATGTTATGTATGGTAAAATATTTCAGAAGCTCCTAAGCATAGACCTATCTCTGCTTCCAAGATTAGATTGATACTGAGCCCTCTGAAGAAGCCCACTCCTTGTTTTCAGATAGCTGCATATTCAAAGACTACATTTCCACAAGTGACTCTAGGTATGGAGGCCCACAAAGATATCTCAGGCTCCCATTTCCAGAAGTGATTTGCACACAGCTCGGTTCCAGTGAAGCTGAAGATATGCTGTGTTTCAGGCCACCAGAATGGTTCTGAGATTAGGCACACAAAAACGTGGGTTTTCAACAATTAGAAGCTCCAATGAAAAACTTGGATTTGTTTAATGAAACGACATGAACAGTACAGGCAGCATTTTAGGAACTGACATTCATATACTGCAAAAAGACTAATTATAAAGATGCCATATGTGATGCTGAGATATAAAATCTAATTTTATCAGGAAATCTTGAAAGCAGGTGTTGATGGCAGACAACTCCATTAAGCTTTCTGCCAAGGAAACTCTAAGAAAAAAAAAACCCTGTAAGTCACATTTTCCCTCAGAAAGAAACCCACAACTGACAGCTAAGGAAGAGTATAAGGGCCTAAGAAAGGAACAGATAAATAAAAAGAGCTTAATACTGCACTCACTGTGGGCAGATCCTCCTACCTGCTTCTGTGACGTGGTCGATTTAAATCCTTTCCATGGCTGGCCTGTACGTTTGAGGGAGTGAGGGAGCAGATCATCTGGGTTTTCAAGAGTAACCATGAATCTGCATAAACTTATTTTTTGAGTGCTCAGTCTCTTCCCTTACACAATTTTACAGAGATCAAACACTTGTAGCCAACAGGCAGAAGCCACTGCTTCCCTTTCTTTGTACTTCTAGGGATCTGTGCTATAAAACAAACCACTGGCACTCAGTCGGCAGAACAGCATTTCTCTTCAGATCCTGCTGCTTTTCCATCCCATTCATTACATATAATGTTCCGATTAATTGGGTTTTATTTTTTTGGTTTTACTTGTGAAGACTAGAGAGGTTCAGAAAATCAATCCAAACTAGTCAGAAGAGAAATTAAAATACTGAAGCTAAAATTGTCATGTTTGGAAGCCTCTGTATACCACAACAGGGAGTGGCCCAACTGGCAGAATAAAGCCAATATGGTATGAATAGGTAATTTCCTTTTTTAGGCTATTAGAGGTTGCTGTCTGGTCTGGATCTTTTGATGCTGTTGCTAAACCCAGAAAGCTGAGCACCCAGGATGAGGTTCCTGTATGCCCCATATCACAGAATACACTGTGAAACAACTTACCCCACACACCATTTCCTTTGAACGCCGTCCCCTCACGTCAGTTGGTAGTTGATTTAGGCCACAAAGTGTGAGGAAAACAGGTCCTTTCTCACCTTACCAAGTAAAACTCTTGGAGATTTCAACATAGCCTGCAGAAGTTATAAAGTCAATAGGGAAGACTTTGACTGCTGACCCTGAAAATCGAAGAGCCATATACATGGGCCTGAAGGGAGACCTAGATAACCCAAATTAGGTGTCCAAACTTGAAACATTTTGCTAAGGTTTTCACTTCTGCAGGGCTGGTTCAAGTTCTCTGCTGGGTCACAGGCATAAATTCAATAGTCTTGTCCCTGATTCATACTGCATGTGTGTGAACTATCATACACCTACACCCCCTCCACCCCCCCACCCCCCCGCCCAAAACATGGCACAGCACTAGGTTGCCCGTTGGATTGAAATACATTGAAAGAAATAAGGGAAGGAAGAGCTGGACTTGCACAGCACATAGACTCCTGTTGGCTGACGTACTACAAGGGTGGCAAACTCCTCCACTGATGTCAAGGACACTGCAAGTTCTCACGAGGTCTGTGGGCTGGGGGCCTTCAGAGAATCCAGCTCCAAGCACTGGTTTTACCTCAGTTTCACAAGCAGTAGATTCAGAGAGCTGAAAACCAATGGCTTTCCGTGCAGTTATTTGAAGAGACCTGTAAACTTGCCAAAGAGCCACAAATTCCCTCAGCTGTTGCTAGTTTAGCATTGCAAAGGTTGGATCTAAACTTTGCAACACATCATTTCAATAACCTACAGCTTATCTTATGTTCTAGATTTATTATTACTCGTAGGGCTGATGCTCTGTCATTTCTGCAAATATTGAATGGAATGTGTCCAAATTGTGTTTCACTAAGGAAAATGAAATACCCCAAGGAATTATGACTTTTATTGTAGTGGCTGAAAGGAATTTTCATTATTGCTTTTTTTTTTATATATATAAGTGCTTTGGATCAAAGACACTAAATAAATAAAGTACTGAAATTTAATATGTTCTTATTATCATGACAATGACTTTACACAATACACAGGAATTCCCTTCATAAACTTAACTAACTCCATGTTAAAAGTAGCAAGATTTTTGCCCCCCCCTCCTCTGGAAGAGCATTCCAGAGCTGCACTGCTCTCCAAGGCTTGTGCAACTTTTAGCATAGTTTTATTAATGGCTGCTTTATATCATTTTTTTTTCTCATGCTACCACTGTTCTTGAGCTTAAATATTTCATTTTCCTCTTAGTGTTAGCGTGCATGGTGCATTTATAGACAGCAACCATATGCCTTTACATACTTATTTTCACAGGATTATACCTGCCAAGCTTCCTTTTAGTTTTCTTTTTGCAAGTCATGTTCCCCTGACCATCCTAGGGGATGTAGCCTTTTTTTTTTTGCATTACTTCTGCTTAGATTTAATCTGTTTGAGCCAGAATTGTGCAGTATTGTATCGCTTTGTACAGCAGTTTGAATATTTGCTTATGACTAACAGAATTTTGCACTGAGGAACATAACAATTATTCCAATTTAAGTAACGTTGTTGTCTTAGCTCCCCCAAAATACCTAGTTAAGGAAGAATGAAGCACACCCTTCCTGCCATTTTATGAAGTAACCTTCATTGTAGGGCTCAGTCTAGTAAGTGCTGAGAATCCTCATCTCTCATTAAATAAAAATTACAGAAAAATGTTTACACTTTGAAGGAAAATGTCAACCTCTCCACAGCCTCAATGAGGTGGTGTACTTTTTGAGTAGTCAGTATTTTTGCCAGAATTCTTCAATCACTGTTTTGTAAGAGCAGGGCATCTTCACTTCTAAAAAACAGCGGGTCAGAAATGAAGGATGAGAGGACTAATTGTCCACTTTCTCCAGCGTTTGAAACTTGAAAATTGTTGTGGTCAGAAATCTGCTTACTACGGATGTGCAGTTTACTGAAGAACATTGCACTTGGCTTGTGCTGCTCTTGCCTTGCGATGGTCACCTTCCCAACACCGGTGAAAACGCTGCTCCTACTCTCTTTCAGCTGAGAGCTTTGAATTGCTTAAATGAGGATTTTGGTAATATTTCAAACGAGGCAACTTACTTTATTGCCAGAAATGAACTGTTAGAGAATCTTGATTTCTAGTACAAATCTAGGCTATTATGAGAGTCAGAGATGTCCTTGAGAAGCAATATGTTCCATTGTTTTCCTGAGATGTAAAATCTGTATATAGATTGTGATTAAGCTTTTTATGTATGTTCAGATTTTGTATTATTGCCTGGTTTATTATTTGCTTACTTTCATCAGTTGCTAATTCTCTCTTTCCCTGCAGACTACTTTATCCGTTTTGAAAGCAGACTGTTTTTTCCTCACATATTATATATAGCATGAGCTACTTCACATCGCAAACATAAAAACAAAGAACTTTGCATTTAATTTTCCAACTTTAATACCTCCAGTATTTGTACCTTTTTGTACAGAACTTTATGAGACTGCAGGGAAATACTGTATCTGGTGCTCTTTGTACTGCATTTCTTGTCCCAGTAGTGTATAACACACTCAAGAACTCAGCTTTGTCCCACAAAATGAAAATTAAATGCATAAAAAAGTGTATGTCACTGGGGATTAAGAACTGATTTAAGTTTCAGGGTATTCTGAGTATATATTATAATCAAAGAGAAGCCTGGATCTCATTGGAAGACAGGTTTCTTTTAAATATATACATCAGGCTAGATTTCTATTTTTAGAAATGCTCTTAATTGGTGGTTGTGGTGGGGAACCCACATTTTTCAGTTGAGCAAATAGTGCAAGCTTCTTATTCTCTACCTCACAGATTAGGGACTAAGCAACATACCAATAGCACTTGTAGGCACTAAATCAACTTGACATGACCTTTCATCTCTTCCAAAACAACCCCCATCCTTAGAGGCCCCAGCTGTGCACATACAAGCAGCAGAAAGCCCCTGGAGTAACTGCCTTTGCTGCGCTAGTTATCCATTTCCTCTCACAATACCCCTGACTTTAATCTACCTTTGATGGTACTTTCAAACAATATTCAATCCACAGTCACCGCTTATATCCCTCAGTGAGGTGTTGTGCCAGAACTGTTCTTTTCTCATCATGTTATTCTCCTTTCTTTTTCCCAATGTATGCACCTGGCTTCCCATTAAGTTACACCAGAAATTAATTTGATCTCCTGTAACTTATTTGTGAATTGTCTGCCATTTAGGCAAGGCTAGAAGAATATTCCCATCCAGCTTCTGAAGCATCTTTTATTGATTCTGCCTTTTTCTTTAAAAAAAAAAAAAAAAGATGATGCTTTTCACCTGAGAATAATTTACTGGGTTAACAATGCACCAACAGACCATATATTATTCAAAGCAACAGTTCTCTGCTTAGTTGATTCAGAGACAGCCATAATGTCTGTGCCTTCAGAGCAATTGTTGAAGTTGTTAAGAAACATCACCCTCATTAAGGGTTGTGGATCTCTTCACCTCTCATATATAAAATTATGGGTTATCAACCGGAGGAGGCAACCTCCAAACAGTCTAGAAAGCGTTTCCCAAGATAGCCTGACACTGATGGCAAAGGTCTGGCTCTGGTATTTGTTTCTCTTGCTAGTACAGAGGATGGAGAATCGTCTCACAGGTGTTGAGACTCAGACTGACCTCCCACTGGACACTGCAGAAATTTGTTTGCCTGACATCACCTCACCCTTTACATACAACCCTAAATCATGTAGGTCGTCACTCGGATAAATGCATGCATCTGGCTATAGGAGGCAGTGGCACAAATCCAACGCTTCAGCTTCACAGAAGTACAGAAGAAACATCAGCACCTCCTACTCTTTTTTTTTCTTCCAGGACACCAATGAGGTTTGGCTTCTCACTGAACCCTATTCAGAAATAAACAGGGCTAAGTTTTGGGGGGATTGGACAAAGTCTGCTATAAATCAGCCAATTTCTTCTATATATTTAAAGCACCCTAAGAGCTGCCCGCTTTCAGATGCACGGTCCAACATCTGCTTGTGGTCACCACATGCGCAGGCGCTCTACATGGTGCACGAGTCCGTATAGTTCTGAGCAGACTATTCTACTGATCGCACTGTTGACCTTCAAAGAAAACATTTAATCACATTTGGAAGATGAGTGGTACTCAAGCATCACAGTTTGCTTACCAGCAGCCACTGCTCTGCCCATCTTAAGCCCTGTACCTCTTGTTTCACCCTCTCTATCTGCCATATCCTGACATGGCTATTCCTGCAGCCCTCACAACCTATGGTGATGTGGTGGGGTCGTAATACGGCAAAATGAATGTCTGGATTTCCTGATTTAGGAGTGTCAGTCCCACCAACTGTAGTGGAAATTGTCCTTTTGAATTACTGTGCTATTTTTGAAATTCATGTTCTGTCCCATTCTAGGAAATGTTCTGACCATTGACACCCTAGCATAGCCCCTTTAATGACCAGATGTTTGATTGCCAAGCAAATTTTAATTTTCTTGTATTGTAGTAGTGCCCAGGCACTCCAGATGATGGGGTAGCACCTCTGTGTGTCAGGTATGGCAAAAGATAACACATCAAAAACGTGGTTTATTTTGGGGAAAAATCCATTCTCTGTATTGTTTCTTTCTTCTTTCCATACAGAGACACTGTTTCTTACTGTCGCTGTTAGTATGGTCCTTTTTTAACATTTTGATCTCTACCCTGAAAACCCAAAGGAAGAAGCCCTGGCTGAATTTTTCCCCTGGTGAAGTGTCTCTCGGTATTCCCTGTGGGATCACGTTTTAAAGAAGACAGCTGAAACCTGGAAAGAGGCTGGTGCTGCTTGCAGGCACCTGCAGGGAGAGTGGGTCATCCCCATCCAATTCCCCCTTATATGTCTCCCCCGCCTCTGGCACGGCCAGTGGAGAGGCAAGGCAGGTCCCTACAAGGGGAACATCTCCAGCTGCCCAAGACAGGATGCAGCTCCTTCACTAATCCTTTCATACTCAGCCTGGCAGGTGAGATTGTCAGGTTTTTGCATGGGACTTCTCAGCTGCGGTACTGGAAATGTTTTATAAATATAGGGCATTTTTTTTTATGCTTTTAGTGGCAAAAATGCACCGAGCCTTCCTTATACTTCTGTTAGTCAGGGCAGACCCACTCCTGGTCCTCCTGTTCTCTGAGCACAATAAACTGGAACCATACCGGAGCTCTCACCAGTGCTACCAGGGCAGTGCTGGAGAGCACAAAGGACATATCTTCCTGTGAGTTGTTACATGGCACTGGCCCATCTACCAGCACAAAAAAATGCAAATGTGCTTCCTCACGCTTGGGCAGGAGCCTCAAAGTACTGAAACCATTTAACGTGCCGGGAGATGGGAGTCATGCTGGTAACAGGAGGTGGCAGGTGTTTCTACGTGCATTTGATTTTCTTGAGGATGCCTTTAGATTCACGGAGAGGTCAGCCTAGACATGGCAAGAATATAGAAGAAAAAGGCTATGTGCTTTGACAGACAGTTAATGTTTCCCGAAACAAGATAGCTGGTATATCTGGAAGTTCTCCTTCCTGAGAAAGCACAATTAAAAAAGCAAAATGCATCTCTCCATCCTGCTAGAGAAGGTGAGAAAAAAGCCACAGTGAATAAAAGATTAGTCTACTTGGGTTCTGGGCTTTTGAAATAAAACATTAATACTATGAAGTCCAGCAAAGAAGAACAAACGAGAATGGAAAGCAAAGCTGCAGCTGGAAGGGCATTCTGATTCTTTGCTTACAAAGTGCACAGGAGAGCCACATCTTGCGTGGTTTCATTTAGAGATCTGGAGCAAACAACCGAGGCCAGCTTCCCAAACTTCAGATTCCCAAATTTTTAAGCACAGCCAGGGGTGTTAGGCATACCCTCCCCTCACTCGGGTCAGCGACAGGGAGCTCTAACTGGGATGCTCGCAGCCTCGTGGTACTTTGGGAAAGTAAGGCCATGCAGCTTCTGTCGCTTGCTGCGATGAGGGGACACAGCAGCTGTTCGGGTCTGCAGCACGGTGCCTGTTCGGCTCTGAGCAGTCTCATTTCCATGGATCAGGACAGAAGCTGGAAGGCGGCTCAGAACCACAGCAGTAATCTCTTCTTAAATATGACTGAATTGTTGTTCCTCTTTCTAGAGCGAAGACCTGAACTAAACACTTCAGTTCAGCCGCTGTCTACAAAATAAAATATTAGTCAAACACTTTGCTAATAAGACTTCCTCCTACTTCAGCTGCAAGATGGTACCTAACTGTCGTGCTTTTTGTGGAGGCTGAAGATAAGTGCTATGAGATGTATAAAAATTGTGTCAGTTGATGGGCTGAATAAATCAATGTTAACTACATTTAAAAGGCTTCAAACTTATACCCACTCTTGGAATAAATTTCCATTAATTATTGGGATGTGGGACTATTGAATTGCTGGGTCTATTATCCTAGAAATCCTCAATTCCTTATTTATCCCAATAACTACATATTTGGGGGCTGTTTAAACATCTGGGTGTCAACAAAAGAGTTATAATTATACTAACTAGGAGAAATAGGTTTATCGAATCTAATACAACACTATTGCCATCGATTTCAGCCACATTACATTGTGGAATATAAGCAGCCCGAAAAGCTAGGCTATTTCCATAAAAGCTGAGCCATCAGTGGTGGATGTGCTTCCTTAGCAGGGTAGGTTGCTGAAAAAATACAACACGTATGTAGTCCATCAGCCCTTTCTGGCACATACCCACAGCGAGTTACCAAATTACTTTTGGTTGGTTTAGAGTTTCTAACAGGATGAGAGAGACTCTTGGAAAGAGTCATAGCAGTATTTCAGCTGTATTTACTGAAATACTGAACCAGGACTTACTGCATTAAAGACTTCTGTTCACTTTTCAGAGTTAAATCAGATTTGGATTAAGCAATTATATGGGTACATAAATCAGTGCAGTGATGAATATTAATACAGTCACCCCATGATTTTCTGGATGGTGTCAAGAACTTTATTCTGTAAAGATCAACTAACAGGAAAAACAAAACAAGCTTTTCCCAGGTTTTAGGAGATGCAGAAAAAGTTATTTTATTAATTGTATTTGTAAACACAGAATTGGGTTTGTTTCTGCATTTTTTTAATACAAAACACTTTGAAAAATTCTAGTCTTCTTCCACAGTTTCAGCAGGGAAAATTGGTATATGGCAAATAAATATGATTTATCTACAGACTGAAATAAGGCCTGCATTTTAAAAAGAATCTCATGCTTTTGGATATGGTTGCTAAGAAAAATGGTAACTCTACTTAATCCTTCTTCAAATAATCTCTGACCTCCATAATCTCTGGACTATGACACCTGTTTTCACGTGCGATGAGAGATCAAAAGGACACCTCTTGCTGGTAAGCCTGTATACCCCATCATACTGTAATAAAAATGAAATATCAATTGATGCATCACACTAAAGGCTTAGTGTCAGATAAATCAAATCAAAAGCTTTTGGTCTCCCTCTTTGATGTATTGGCTGTGTGTTTTTCCTTAACAGTAACCACGCAGGCTTTGGAAGCCCAGGAGGAGCGCAAAGCAGCACAAAGATCTGAAGAGGGGAAAAAGTACTGTTACAAACATCTGAGGGCCACAGCCATCTTCTCATGCATCAGTCCCCTCAGATGAATAGGAGGTAGATGGGGGGTTTGTGTGTGTGTCTATGCACACCTGTGTACAGAGAAAGAACGATTATACTGGTCAGCTCTAAATGCTGTCCCTGAGGGGAGAAACAGGCCGAGGAGGGCTGTGTTTCTCTCTGGGAGATGGGTAGGGAGAGATACTGTCATATAAAATACCTGTCCTCGGAAAAAATATCCGCAGGGAGAAGAGTCCAGGTCCTTAGTAAAGAACATACCATTTAATTAATTTGACAGAAAAATATATACAGATACATTAGCATGTGGCTATGTATATTACAAATTTGATTTCTGAAGTTGTGACACCTAAAGAAAAAAAAAAAATTGAAGGTTACCGGGCTTTGCAGTGCACAAATAAATACCATTAACATTCTCCCCCATTGTGACAGACAGAACACCAGCATTTGAGCCCAGAATCAGATTAGTTGAATTTCTTCCAATGCTTCCCTGCTGGCTGGCTCCAGGCAGCTCCCTGCTTACTCTCCAGTTTATCCCCTCTGAATTTTCTGTGGCCTTTAGAAAGGCCTGTTTGCACCAAACAAGTACCAGCACCAGGCAAGAGCTCTTGCTGTTCACCTACAGCATGTGCAGCTCCCCTGCTCCCGCCATCACTTCCATCAAAGCTAAACCCAGTGCCTGCAAGCAAGAACTTGGGAGGCCAAGGGATAGAGAATGGAACCGAGGGACTGGACTAAGAAATGTCCTGGCGTAGGGCACAGAGCAATCTATAGCTGATGCTATTACACAGACTCTTCCACTGCACTGAGATATTTTCCTAAGAGCCACTAAACATTTTTTGTACATCAATATAAAAATGGACACAAGGAACCTTTTCCTTTCCGAGGGTTAAACACAATTTTCAGATACCTTGGTGTGGGCATGCCTGCATCTGCATGAGGGGCTACAGCCACATTGCAGTCCTGCCAACAAAGTAAAGTTGCATCAAAAGCCATTTGCCACCATGGCGTGGCCTTGTTCCTGAGATAAGGAGCTGGCTCCTGCAAGCCTTCCGAGACCAGAGTCCTTGGCTTGAGCATAGTGCTACCCTGATGCTGATCAACAGCTTCCAGATTCATGCTAAGACTCTCAGTGGCAAAGTGGTACCCACTGCTTCATATTGCTTCCTCACGCTTTGCAGGAGCCTCAGTGCCTCCAGTACAGGAGGGGGAAAGTGGCTCCCAGCAGGGCACAACACATACCATCCTGAGTAGGTGTACAGCTCATTTAGACCCCTTGATAAAACCACCTCCATTCATACCTGCCCAGGGTTAGAGCATGGAAAGTCTCCCCATGCAGAGACAAACACCATCTGCAGTCAAAACCCTCTGTGACCCCAGAAAGGAGTCAGGGAGGAAAGGAGGAATGAACACCGCCCCTTCAGTGACTTTTGACTGTGGATTTTTCCCATGTTTATTTACATGACACTGTTTCCATTTATAAAATTTAAAAAAATTAAAACTTCTATTTTTAAAAGTGGCAAGTGAATAAATAAAGCACAAATATAAAAGACAATAAACATGAATGGAAGAAAATCAGATGTGAAACAGTGACGTAGAACAGTAAGTTACATAGATGACTACCTGATTTGCTTTTGTCAGCCAACACTTTCTTCCCCTCGCATCCATAGTTGGCCTCATAAGTGACCCACCCAGGTGCAAATGCCATATGCTTTTTCTTTTCTCCCTGAAGAATTTTTATTCAATGATTTCTTTCTTCCTGTTTCTGTGACAAACATAGCTCTTCTCTAAACTGGAAGACTCTCTAAGGCCTAGTGAAACAGAATGAATCTGTCCCGAGGAATTTGTGAAGCAAACAATGGAAGAAAGTACCTCGTATCTAGCCTGTCTGGGACCAACAAATGTTCTGAAAAAGAAACATTTGGTTAGAATCTGAACATCCCATATTTTCAAGTGAAGGGAAAACAGGACAGCTGAGACTTTACTTCAGTGATCTCTGAACAGAAGAAGAGAATAAAACCTATTGCTGACATCTGCATTTGTGCACAGTGTCCCAAGAACACTTGGCTCAGGGGACGCTTGTAAAAGTAATGCCCACATTCATCTTCCTGAGCAGGGGGAAGAGAAGCAGCAAGATATGGGGAATTTTCAAGTATTTAAAAACTGTAACAAATTAAAACAAAACAAAACCAAAAAAAAAGGATGAGAGCACACCATGTAAACGGTAGCCCCTTCCATAATGAAAACACTAAACAGACAGGAGAAATACATTTTGTGTGAAAGGTATTTTAAAACAAACTTAACAGGGCAAGTCCCCAAGTACAACTTAATGATTTCATACCGAACCACCAATGTAATTTTGCCTCGCCCCAAAACAGATGAAGCCATTACTTCACCTGCCACAACACAATGGCAAGAAACACCATATGCTACCCAGGATTGGCCTTCTCCAAGGCTTTCACTGGCAATAGTGGGCATAACACCGCTGCACCACAGCCTGGCACAGAAATATCCCAAAGCCAATTTCCCAGCCAGCTGTATGACATTATAGAACATCCATCATCGCCTTTGGAAGTACAAAAAGAAACGCCACAGTAAGCTGGAGCCCTTAATATTTATGAATGCAAAGAAATAAAGACTTCCTCACATCGTAAGGTCTTTTTAATTAGTTTTATAATCACACATACACTTAAAAAGAAAATGTAACCCTCATCGTATCACATTAATAAAACAGTGTGCACACAAAGTGCTTTACAGAAGTTGTAGAGTATACATTCTGCTTGGAAGCACCAGTGCCTATTAAGGGTGACTAAGGCTCTCTCATGGACTTGTGCATGGATTCACTCATCGTGAGCCATATTTATATTTGGAAGTTCAACACACTGGACGGAGAAGCAGTCTGAACTGCTGTGCACTCTTACCTGAATATACCTGGGCAGATACAGCCAAGCTATTATTCACCGTAAATAAACAGTAAATAATTATATGACCCAATAATTGTCAGATTAATTCAGATTAGCCGCAGAATTTTGTCACTGCAAACATAGCGTGGCTCACTAAGAAGTTTTGTTCATGAGTTCCTTTTACTGAAGTGTCTTTGTGGGCAAATTCTTAGAGAATAATCTAAAAATCAGAAAAGAAATGGGCTATGGAATCAAATTTGAGATGTTAAATGTAATCACTTTTCCTAGTTAAGCCTATCCATTACCTATTGTTCTCATTACACTAGAAAAATCAAAGGAGCACCTAGAGCTGCTAATGTACCTCCAAGTAAAGGATGTCTATGAAGACTTCCAACATACTGGGATGGTGGCTCAGCTCACTCAGGATTAGGCCTTTAGCAACCTTAGATTGCAGAGAGAGGGACTTCCACAAAGTATCAAGGATGTCTGTCCTTAGACTGACCTGATACTCTTCCACGAAGATCCTCAGACTTGTAAAGCTTGCAGAAATGTCTTACAGCTGGAAAAATCCTTTCCAGAGGTGACTTTGAGAGATGTGGTTTTCTGCACTCACAGTATTACAGAGAAGAAATAAAAGCATGAGAGATGACTATGGAAATGAACATTAATGGTTACTATTAACATAATTTAGCTTCAGTTAGAATGAACAACAAGACAACAATTATACACGAAAAATTAGCTTTTATTACAAATGTTTAGTAATAGGTAATGATTTTTCAATTATTTTTTTTTTACTTACTAAATCTAAACATACAAAGTCAGAAGCAAACAAGAAATTGCTCGGTTAAAATCTTACTGAAGGTTAACTTGCCAGTAGTTCTATCAGATTTCCTGCAAGGATTTATTTTAAAATGTCTTATTTATTGTACTATCAGCTTTCGTTTACAGAGATGCTCATCCTCCAGTAGAGATGTGTAGTCATCAACGTGGATGATTTGATTCATTTATATAAACAGAGAAAGAAAAAATAAGTCGTATCCATCTCTCAATATAAAACCTATTTCTACATGTTATGCTTGCACATAATTTAGAGCCTTATACATTGGCTTCTGAAGCCAAAGACAGCTCTTACACTGACTGCAGCATGCACGTTATCAGAAGGGCAACATTACTAATTTCATATTAATTGGTGAAAATATTCTTTGGTCACAAATGTCCTCTACCTACCCAGTTTACAGTATCTCAGAAATTATTTTTCACCCATTTTAAGTAGCTTGTTTACATTTTTATTTTATTCCATGGCTTTCAGATTTTTCCTCTGCATGTATAACCCATACTTGGGTGCATGCCTGTGCACAAAGGTTGTTCAAGTTGTTTCTATGCAGATAGATCAGGAGTGAAGAAAGGATGTCCTTTATCTTTTGATACCTTTCACATGTCAGACTGCAACAGCTCTAGTCTAAAATGCCCTTTCACTGGAATCCCTCTGGATAGGCAATTCACATTTAGTGCACTGCATTACTGAAGTTTTCAGAATACACAAAATATGAAAATTGTGATCATTTTATTACATTGTCTACTACACTGTAAAGCCATGTTATTCAAAATCAAAGTCTTGGTTTTGGTGGGAAAAGTTTAAGAGAGTAAGGGAAAAGCAAGCTGCTAATGATGCAAGCAAGAGTGTCTGGACAATGACACTTTGCTTAAAAGGCACACCAAGAAAAGGCAATCTAGGTTCCTCTCCTGATGGTTTACATCTGTTTTATATTTTTTCTTATATACATAGATATGCATATTTGTGTAGGTATACACACACATATGTACATACACACGCCTTTGAAGTTTTGAGAATAAAAAGTTCAAGAATTACAAATTAATTTTAAAAATAAATAAGAATCATACTAATGGGGGAGGTTGGTGTTATTTTTTGCTGCATTATGACTATAAACCAGTGACACGGTGATATGATTATACCATTTTTTACCTTACATTATTTCTTTGTATAAATATGAGGCATAAGACTACCAGGTGCATTTATCTTGCCTAAAGTAATTTTCATGGATCTTCTGTGTTCTTGCTTTTTCATAAGGGATGGTCAATGGTCATTACTTTAAAAAATATGAAGAGAGTTGAGGGTAAGGATGTTCTAACAATCACAAGTAAAATTTATTTGACTCTAGGGTTTACATGTTAGAACGTGGCGTGCACGCAAACACACAGACAGAATGACAATGACAACAATGGCTGTATACAGCTCAAACCCAAGCATGGTCCCAGCATGGCTGTAGAATGCTGATCTTGTAAAAACTTTTGTTTTCCTTTTGCGTAAGCTTTGTGATATAACGCACCATTTCCAAAATCTGTTCCATCTAAATGGTCCACATATGATGACGGTAAATGTTAAGAGGTTTGAGATGATTACTAACTTCCAGGAAACATTTAACAGAAGATGCCCATACAGTAGTCACCATTAAAAGTTTAACAGCTGAAGGTTGAATGTAAAGATCTTTTCAGCTGTATTGTTTAAAGAAGTATGACTATCACAGTAAAGTTATTTACACAAAAGGCAACCATAGTAAAGATATCAATAGAGAACACAGTAGATTGTTCAGAAAGCAGATCACATTTTCTACTAAGTCTGAAATATTTCTTGCAATGTAAATTTTACCTGATGAATATCCCACAATATAAACCAGACAGAAGAACTTGTAGAAAGATATTAAGAGCTTGGTCCTGCATTTCTGATTCCCCAAAACCTACCCCAAAAGACCACAGGAATTTTGCTTGTTTAGCGATTGCAGGACAAAACCCTCACAGGACTGCAAAACATTGCTTCTTTTCAGTACTTATTATATACAAGTATTCAATTGATTTTCTTTGGCTTTTAAATTACTATCCCTTCGGATCTATAATGTGAAACATAACCCGAAACACTAATAACTACCCTCTCCCCTCAAAACAGTGATAAAGAATTAAATGAACCAAAAAACGTATCTAGAAAGTGTAGCTGTTACTTCATTATAAAACTATGGCGCAAAATAGAGGTTTATACTGGTCAGAATTGCAATAGCAATTGGAAATTTACACTGAAGGAGTGACTGCAAGTATTGCTTCTCCTGAATAACAAAAAAATCAAAAATGGTTAGGCACTTGTTTTCTTGTTTAATGAGAGATCATTCAGTGTGCGTAAAAATGATAGAAATACTCTCTAAAATGATGCTCTGTAGCATAACAACTGTATTGCTCAACTACAGCCACAGTCCCTGATTCAGGAGAGCAGAAAAACATGTGCCTATTACTTATTTTATGCTTAAATCCTACTGATACGAATGGGCTGGATACATGTTCAAGTGCTGTCCTGAACTGGGATGCTTGCTGAAATTGGAGTTTTAAAAGATAATATAGTGGTGAGCTTCTTTTCATTATACTACAATACCAATTTTATCTAATCTGACTCTGCTCTCCACAATATTATCCTATTACTTCCTAATAAAAAAGAAAATAGGCATAAAATAAATATGATAACCAAAGATTACATAATAAATATGCTACTAAGTGGGGAGAAAATATATTGCAACATAAGGCTCTGTAGTGTTGCACAATCAAGAAATCGTTCCAGGTGCTCCAAAACACAACCCCTAATGTACAACACCAAGTTACCACTATACACCTGAAAAAGACTGGGAAGTAACAGATTGAACTTGTATTACATTAAACGTTTGAAAATATAAACAAGTGGTACTGCGTTTCACTGCCTTTGCAGAACACCGTATGTATGTTCTCTCACTGCTCGAATTGTCTTTGCTTGTGAAGGAAAATTCAAAAGATCAGGTTTTTGAAAACTCTCATAATGGAATTCCTTCAGACTCACAAAGTTACCAGTGTCCACACTGACTCTGAAAGTAAAACAAACTCAGAAATTTTGTTGCCTCCGTTTCTTTGCATCCATCGCATCTAGGATAGGTTGCCTCTTTGCAGTGTACCTCTGACGAAGCTCCTCAATTTCTCGTTCCATCATAGGGTCCAAAGCCTTTAATCGCATCTGTAATTCTTCTAAACTCAGATTCTTTAACTGTAACACAACCAACCAAAAAAAAAAAAAACCACAAAAAGATTAAAAGTTATTTACAACAAAAATGAAAACCGTCACTGTTCATAATCCTTTAATTTACAGCTGCAGTGTTTTTTTTTCTTGTGTTCTTCCCCCCGACTTTGAGTGTATGTGTATACATACATAACTGTTTATATAACTGAAAGCCTTAGTATGTTCCACAGTAAATAATTTAACAGCATATTAAAACACAAACGCACACTGTTCATTTAATTAAAAAAAAAATCACTTTGCAAATGTCGCAGATAGATTGCAAATAAATATAGGGCTGGAGTTTAACTCATTAGGCTGGAAAAAAGCATGCCACAGTATACACAATTATATTCATGTATATAAATTATATTGCTTAATCAAATACTTCTTGCTGAACTTCAGGCTCTTATAGAAGCCTGAAAACCATACAGCTGCTGTAAGTAATAGTCTGACAGATATTTAGAGGTACTTTCGCATAAGAATGGTAGAGGTTGGAAGGGACCCTTGGAGATCATCTAAGTCCAACCCCCCTGCCAAAGCAGGTTCACCTACAGCAGGTTGGACAGGGCCACATCCAGGCAGGTTTTGAATGTCTCCAGTGGAGGAGACTCCACAGCCTCTCTGGGCAGCCTGTTCCAGTGCTCTGCCACCCTCAAAGTAAAGAAGTTTTTCCTTGTGTTGAGATGGAATTTCCTGTGTTCCAGTTTGTGCCCGTTGCCCCTTGTCCTGTCGCTGGGCACCACTGGAAAGAGTCTGACCCCATTCTCTTGACACCCGCCCTTTAGATATTTATAAGCAGTGATGAGATCCCCTCTCAGTCTTCTCTTCTCCAGGCTAAACAGACCCAGGTGTCTCAGCCTTTCCTCATAAGAGAGATGCTCCAGTCCCTTGATCATCTTCATAGCCCTCCACTGGACTCTCTCCAGCAGTTGCCTGTCTTTCTTGAACTGGGGAGCCCAGAACTGGACACAGTACTCCAGATGTGGCCTCACCAGGGCAGAGTAGAGGGGGAGGATAATCTCCATCAACCTGCTGGCCACGCTCTTTTTAATGCACCCCTGGATACCGTTGACCTTCTTGGCCAGAAGGGCACATTGCTGACTCACGGTCAACTTGTCCACCAGGACTCCCAGGTCCCTCTCTGCAGAGCCGCTTTCCAGCAGGTCAACCCCTAACCTGTACTGGTGCAGGGGGTTATTTCTCCCTACGTGCAGGACCCTACACTTGCCCTTGTTGAACTTCATTAGGTTCCTCTCTGTCCATGACGAAGCACCTGTACCTCAACAAATTGCTGCCAGAACTAGTCAAAGCAAATTGCCAACAGAGCATTTAAATAATACATGAACTAATATCCTGAATTTGTGAGAAGGAGTTACCTTTGACCAAGCTCTTATCTTTCTAAAAATATTTTCTCACAAATGTTAAACAGTTCATTACATTGCATTCATTAAGAGTGATGGGTTATATAACAAGCAAATCGCTTCACTGGCTTGCTGGCTGCTGCAAATAAAGGTTGGAGTCTTGTCAGGTACTGGGGCACATTGGGCAGTACTGCCCCATCTGCTCTTGCAAGGAAGCATCTACGTTGGAAGTATGTTTCTTTGGCTGGCCTATGTATTTTTATTTTTTTTGCTTGATGAAATCTAGTGCCTCTTTGCATTTTCTCTCTTGTCAAAATTGCCTATGTGCCAATTACTCTTCACCAAGTGTGAAAAATATCAACAAATTTCAAATAGCACAAATAATTTCATCCTAGGAAAACAGTAATCTATATTTTGTTTGCAAATATTCTGACATTGCAAACAAGCACACCACCTAACTCAGGGGAAAAAAAAAAAAAAAAAACCCACATTTTCTGAATCAACCTACTAATGACTCAATATTTTGTTCATGAATCTAGGGCAGTCTTCCATCAACACAGTCTGATCTGTTTTCCCCGAGGAATGAAATACTACTTTTGATCTTTATTTTTATCAGTATCTGAGGCATATAAATTAGCAACACACATTGCTACATACAGTCCAAATCCCAGCATTATGACTTCTCCTAACAGACTACATTGTACCTAGTTCACAAATACCTTAAATTCATAATAAAGAAGGAGTGCAGATCAGAAATTCGAAGAAGAGCATATGGAAAAAGATGCACATTTTCATGTAATGTAATTTTAACAATAAGATTCCTAACGAAGGTGAGAATTAAAACCCAGATGTCAAAATATCTTCCAGAACCAAAGATCCTTAGACCTGTATGAGCTTCAGAGACCTCAGATGTGCTCGGTAGCTCATCAGTAGTGTCTGTCTCTCCAAAGGACAGATAACACCTTTCATTTTTTAGCAAGGAAAGAGTCACCTCCCAAGGAATTAAATATCATCTAGTTCACTGTATTTCTCCCATTTGATATATGCAAGAATGGATGGGGGAAAGGAATCGTAGTTCCTCAGTCACCAAGACTTTTGCAAAAAAACACATTTCCATTTTCAGAGAAATAAAAGATTAAAAAAAAATTCTTTCATTTTTAGCCCATTGGTAAATGTAATTGTCACATGACAAAACACTCTTCAGTGAAGATACTCTTTTAGAGGAATGAAGTGTCAGAGATTTGCAGTATAATGAGAAGAGACAACAGTGCTGATTCCCCTGTTTAACTGATCCCAATGCAGCACAGATGAGAGGAGCAACAAAACCGTGTTTTTTAGCACGTGTGAGAGGAGAAACGTATTTGGGGCTCCATGGACCAGCAAACAGACTAAGGAAAGTACCATGAATAATGTCATATGTGAGTGTTTTGTGAGAGCTGCCACTGATGAAGTCTCCTAGCCGCTCTGGGCCAGCCTAGGCAGCCATTTCTTCCCTCTCAGTCACCATTGCAGACATCAGGCTTACACTGCACAGAACAGACTCCAACTCATGCGATCACATAATTACCCTGCACTGAAAAACATTTTTTTATAAATTGTCAGAGAAGAATGTGATGGGTGAGTTTTTATTTAAATTTCAATCAAGAAACACAGCCAGCAAACAGAATTAAATATTCTTTAAGGATCACAGACAGCTGGGCTGGAAATTAAAATATAAAGGGAATGAATTTTTAAATCCAGAGAATAAGAATCTTTCAGAATTATCTCAGCCACATCACCCAGGGGACCCAGGGAGCTGCAGTACTCATCTGTATGAATGGCTGATGTTCGTGACATTCAAAGGAAGTAAATGACAAAAAACAGGGACATGAAGAAACTGAAAATGGAGTTATGAAGGTCTCACCTATCTGACATCAGATGCCGGATTAGGCAAAGAGCTCTATGTACTATAGAAAACCACTTAAGCACATTTAAAAGCCACAGCTGGATATGTGTGTGTGTGTGTGTCCACAGACATATATGTCTCCTTGGTAAATTTCAAGATCTTTTCTTGACTTTTGTCTGTGCTGTAGACATTACCTTGTGAAGCCCGAAGCCTGCAAAAGCCTAAATGCTGAATGCAACAGCAAATATATCAAATGAGATGCTCAGAAATAACTCAAAGAAGATACTTAATTATTCCTATATAATTTATTCCCCTGCATGATAAATATTTTTATTCGAATTCTTAAAGCAATAGAGCTCAGCACTCACTCACTTTCATTTGCAAACAGTTCACAATTTAAACTGCCATAATTTCCCATGTAGTTTGTTGTTGTAACTACCAGGGCTACTGCCTTTAATGGGAAGAGAGGTGAGCATTCAGCTGTGCAAGCTACAGGAATTCAAAAAGGCTTTAAATTATATCTTGATAGCTTTTTAAAAGCTGTAAACTGTAGCAGTTCAGTAATCAGTATAGTATTTGTCTGACAATCATAGATCAAATTCTGCCACTTCGAATAACAGAGTCAATCATGTCCTTTCTGAGATCAAACACACAATCACACAACAGACAGCAATTAGTGTCAAGATGGGCCACCTCCAAGACTTTGTGACTGAAGTTTCTGGTAAAAGCATTTGCATTCACCAAGACCCTTCATATCACCAGGTAGTCATGTGGGTTTGGGAAAGCAACAGTCCTAACTCCAATTTAAAACGCCATGAACCTATCAATTACATACTATAATATTCAGAAAGTGTGTGCACCTTTTTTTACACAAACATATAGTCTTTTAGAATGGGTAAGCATACTCAGTTTTCCAGTAGAAAAATTAAGTGTTTACAGGAAAAAAACTTCTTTTCTCCTGAAAGGTATATTCCTTGAGCTAATCGCTAAGAGAGTTACAACATATAAATAAGCAAGGAAAAGAAAAAATACAAAACCATCTCCAGAGACAGATAACATCGAATAATTTCTTCTACAAGCTGATGGATTCTCAAGACACAGCTGCACCCAAAGCAGTTACACTGAAATTTTCTACTCTGCCTTGCTAAAGCAAAGTAAGTTGTCTTTGCCTACAAAGCGACCAGCTAACAGTTATCCTTGTGGGGAGAGCTCCCAGTGCTGCAAGCTGAGTGCCAGCAGCTCTTGCCTCTGCCTTCCGCTCTCCCTGATGTAGGTCAAACCCTGGCAGAAGAAAGGCACCCATGCAGAAAGGAGCTCCATCAACCCAAGCTTCCAGTGGCAGAAGGTCCTTTCAGCAGTGCCACCTTGAGCTGGGACAACTAGCACAGAATCAATGTATAACTAACCTTCTAACTGAACTTACTCTGGTCAATACTAGTTTCAGGTCAATTGCATTTTTTACATGTCTTCGAACAGTGACACACAAGGAATTCTTTCCTCACATAGTGATGCGATGGTCTCAGAACCAAACTTCAGCAAGGAAGCGCAACAGTTTTTACTTTCTTGGTCTTTCAGTCTAACTTCTTGCAACCCAGACGGACCAGCTCCATTTGAATAAGTATTTTCAGCAAACCAAAGAATAATTACGTGCAGTCAACACTACTGCCTGCAGGAGGACCCACATTGTACCTTACGTATTTTGTTCACAACCCTGGTGAAATCATACTAACGAAAATTCAGACCAAAATGGGCACTTGGAAAATATATATGCGTTCCTGTCTACAGACCTGAGTTCTGTAGCAATAAGCTGAGAAGGAAGGAGATAAAGTACAACCAAGAACAGACTCTCAGAAGTCAAGTCAAAGGGTACAATGCAAATCCTGACTAATGGCTTCCACCTGTATCCACCACAGGAGTCAGGAGGAAGAACATGTATCTGAGATACTTAGTGGTGCTTGCAGTCCATGGATTTAGGCGAAGGGTTCTGGTAAAGAGTCTGGAACTCATTAGCAGCACTTGGCCAGCACATATCCGTAGCCATCCAAACTTTTCAGGGGGCGAAAGCCAAAGTTTTGGTGGATGTAGCACACTATAATCTTAATCCACCCTTGACAGCTAACAGAGGTAAATAAAAAAATCTAGACCTGTGATGTTTTCAATATGATAAATTAGATTTCATTAGTAATTCCATAATGCATGAGTTACCATTGCAAACCTCCAGCCTATCAAACTAAATTATAGAATACTGCCATTAAGCTGGTGCAACGAAAACAAGCGAATGTATTTTTAGGGTTTAAATTGTTAAGAAAATAGATATTCAATCAAAAAATAATCTGTACCAAGTTTGTTGTGTTTACCTGAAAACACAAATTCTTCCTAGCAACTACTTAAATGAAACTTACAGATGCAACATGCCTTATTAGATGCCTTTGATTAAAAAAATATGGATTGTTAATACTGTATTCTGAGTCATCTATTTTCCCATCTGCTAGTAATTCCTACAATATGAACTATCAACAGAATGGCTAACAACAACAATTTTCTACGGCAATTGCAAAAGTGGGTTGCCTATAGCACTTTCTAAGATTTAACCAGCGCATGCCTTGGATTGTTCTGTGTTGTTAGTGACCTCAGGTAAGAGAAACTTTCTCTCCAGCTGTTCCCTTCCCTCTGCTAAGCAGAGTTTTCTTTTTCTCTTACGGAATGAGCTCCACTGATGATTTCAAACTCCTTTTTACTAGTATAAAAAGTTAGACTTGAGTCAGGATACAAAAGGTACAAGGTGGGCCTTTCTGACCAATTTTTCTGGTCTACAGATTCACATCCAAAATCTGTAAATCTCACTTATGTAGTAGTTGTCTCAGGCTTGTGTACAAGGAAATACTCCATGGTTACTGTCGTCTGTTCAGCTGCTCCCATGCAGCAATGGGGGGAAAACTGCTCTATGTTTGCTTATACAGCAAAATCATGCTGACCTCGTGTAAACAGTGTCAGGAAATAAGCCGTCCGAGACACACGCTGGCCACACGTCAGAGCTCCGACATGCTGTCATCCCCATCCCTGCTGTCACTACAGTGGGCAAATCAGTCACAAGAAAACAAACTTGGACGGGGGATGGAGTGAGAGCATTTATTTCGGGATGTCTGAAGAATAAGTCTCCTTGTTGCAAAACACAAAACACCAACTCATACAAATATAAAAAGGACCTAATTTACTATAATTATTTTTGACAATTTATGAGACAGAAGGACTGACAACCTAATTTTCAAAACCTAAAGTTCATTCCACAGGACTGCAGTTATCTTAATATTTTGGAAGGTAAAATAAGCACATAGTACTCAGAGAAAATTAAAGATGGACAACTTCATGTCATTTTAAAAAGTCTTTTGAGGGATAAAATTGTATACAGGTGTCCCATGATTAATTCCTGTTTTCACTAGTAGAATTGTTTCTGCTCAGACATTAAAACTGTACATCATTTTAACAACACACAGCCAAATATCGGTCACTACCATCAACATTTTTCAGCTCTAGAAGGCTTTTCATAGCTTCATACAAAGTTACATTTCAATAGCAAACCACCAAGGTGAAAGAAGGAGTTTTCTATAGCAGTAGTGCATACTATCATTTGCATACCTTTGTTGAATACAGCCCAGGGCTCGCCTTTGAGCACGTTAAGTACTGCCAATCCCCAAATTCAAAAATAATGACCTGGATGTTTCACCTTCATTAAATTACCCTTAAAAATTAGATACCTAAAATAAGAATTTTTTAGGAGAAGGGAAGCATCTTTTTATTTCCCCCTTTCACTTCTGAGTCATGAGGAAGCAGCTAGAATCCAAGCATTTCTTGGATTAAAATTAAAAAGGCTAAAAAGGTCGGAGAAAAAAAATCTGGGAGCTTATAACTTTAATGAGCAATCTCGACTACAGGAATTAAAATCTAAGGAAAAGCACAAATCATCATGAAATGCAGTGTAAAATTAGTGATATGATAACTCTTGCATGTTGCAATTTTTCACAGTTCCTGAAAAAACAGTCACGTTGTATGTATTAATGCTTTATCATATCCTAAAAAGTTCAAATATCATTTACACTGGTTTTACCTACTATAGCACATGATGTTCATGGAGTTGGGAGGTTTATAATTTTCACTAAAAGGTACAAAACAACATAGAGGAACCTGAAGATGGGAAAATAAACTGCAAGCAATGTATCTCAAAAACCTGGTAGCTAGTAAACATCCATTAATAAGTGCCTCTAAGATAAATCTTTAGTATCTGATAATAAAAAAAACAAATTTAATTTTAAAAGTGTACAGAAGGAAAAAACTACTAAAACTACTAAAGCATGACACTTTAATTTGCTATCACTCTTTCTTTAGACTTGCATCATCTATCACAGACATTTTTAAAAAAATTATTTTTAAAGTATTGCAGGCAAAAATTCATAGTTTGAAATGCCTTAGAGAAGATCTTGGCGTTTTTTAAATATTGCGATTTTCTCTACCAGGTATCTCAAGCTTAATGGTAGTTAGCCCAGAAGAATACTATAAATGTTTACTAGAGCTCCCAACAGAGTAAATAATCTAAAGCTTAGGAAAAACACTCCATCTGGATACTCACTATGCCATTTAAACTTGATTGCAAATATGCCCACACAGTGCTGAGAGCAAAGCAGCTACCGCACCTGATCTAAAAATATACGGGATTTCCCCCTAGTCATTTCTGCTTTTGGAGAAAACAAGCACGGGAAGAAAAAACAACCAAGCAACACCCACCGTCACCCCCCTTTTCAAATATTGCCCAGCAAAGATATAAAGCTTTAAAAGTAAGAGAATTCATTAGCTAGAGTTCTTAGCATACTAAGTAAGTAGTATCAAAAAGTCAGAATTTTATCTATAGTAATCTGTAGCTCTCCAGGGCAAGTGCTTTTTGTTGTCTACCAAAATGAGCTCAGATACCAGCAGGTACATTACAGTGCCCCCAAGTTCAACGTATCCCATTTCAGCAAACTGCAGTTATCATTCAGCCATAGAAACATAAATTGTGACTTTCATATTCAAAAGTTTTCTCAAGTTCACTGCCTCCTTGACAATGGATTCTTCCATGAGAGGATCCTTTTTAAAATGTTAAAAACATAATATTTACATCTTTTTAAAGTTCTACTAATCTACATGTATTAAGTACTGAGATATTTGATATCAGAACCATTTTAAAAAATAAAACCATTCAGTTAAGACTACCAAACGTAAAATAAATGGAAAATGAAAGCCGCTCCCAGTTTTGCTAAAATGTATTTTAAATGCAAATCCACGTTGAGAAGTAAATTTAAAGATAGAAGTAACATGAAATAGAAGTCCTGAGGTTACAAAGAAAACTGTATTAAAACCTACAAATTCATGAAATACCTAATGACATCATTTAAAGCTATTTTTCTTCAATAGTTCCATTTGAGATTATTTTAAAAATAGAAAGAAAAGTGGAAACTCATTGAATAACGAATTATGGCACAAGATACACGCATGCACAGAGATAACCCTTGTAGTTAAAACCAGACCCAGAAAAGCATTTAACCTGAAGAGCAACGGAAGAGCTAGAAGAATTTTAAACCTTAAACCTCAAACCTTAGTGTCCTAGTGAGGGACAATACAAGTGATTCCCAAGTTTCTTAGAAATACAAAATGTTAATCTTCAAAACTAAAACAAAACCAGATACAGCAAAACTAAATTTTCCTAACAGAAAAAGTCTATTGGAAGACAGCTGCAGTCCCCCAACACAAAATGCACATGCAAATTTGTATCTTATTTGCTGGGCAACCTTGACTTAGTTATATGCTTTATAAGGAAGAAAATTCAGTTCAGTTTAAAACAGCCAATTTAGAAAGGATTTAGGAAAATAACACATCATCTTTAATAAATGGAAAAATGATAGACATACTGTTTGCTGGGTTTTATTTCATGCAGAAAGCATTCTGGTAGTCACGTACAACAGAAGATGGATTTAAGCCACTCAGTACAGGATGGACAGGAAAAATCCTATAGTCCAGAAACTTAGGGCAATTTATAGGCAACAAATGCCGGGTTTCTTAATCCCTGAGGGAAGGAAGACAATCTAGCAAGGACAGTAAAAAGACAGTAAAACTGAGACATCAGTTGATAGAAGCCTGCAAAACATCAAAAAGAGCAGAATATGAAGGCAGCAACCGAACAAAGCCAGGACTAAGCAGACATTTAACTGTGCTGTGAGTCGCAGCAGGGAGAAAAGGCAATCCCTGCCTCAGGAAAGGCACACAGGTTATCCTCTTGGGAGAGGGATCAGGGAGACGATGACAGCCAAACTGACCTGAGCTTAAGCACCAGCACAAAGCACGTGAACGCTGCATATATAGAGACCTGCAGCGATCTGTGAGGGGAGAAGCAATCCCCCAAGGCTATCAGCATCTTTGCTAGACACTACCAAGTTTCATTTTCTGTACAACTTTAAGGATCTAACAGAAGCACTGCTTGCTTTTAAAGACTGCATCTCAGACCATAGTTTCTCACATTTTCTTTATTCCTTCCTCAATCATTTTTTGGAAATCTCCCCCTACTCCTCCCCCCCCCCCCCCCGAACTGTTCAACTACCTATTTAGTTCGGTGTGGCTCACAGTTTTCTTATGCACTGAAAGAACTCAGCTTGCTAAAAGATTTGGGCTCCCAATAGCAGCGGCACGGGCCCCAGAGTCCCTGGATGACAGAAGGGTACTGTTCCGCTCACTCCTGCGTTGCATTCAGCAGCTTGCCAGCCACAGGAGCTGGATATTTCATTTGCTTATGACAACTCCGATGCTATGAAAACTGATTTAAATCATTTAGGAAACTTTCTTACCATGCTCAAGAACTGAGCAGAATTTTTAAGAATTTCTTTACCTCAAGGAAAAGTTTATTAACTCTTCTTAACGCTGCCTTCTATTGAAGTCTTACCTACAAATCATACCAATACTGCAGAGTTTCTGCAGGTTCATTAAAGTGGATTTAGTTTTTCTTTTGACAAAATGCACCAGCTACACATTTGTGAAACACATCTTAAATAAACACCATCAAATAATCTTTAATGAACGTGATTAAATCCACTTTACGATGGTTTAAATCTAGTAGACAGCTAGTCTTGCTTCTAACCCAGATAAATGAAATCTAAAAATAAGTGAATACAGAAAGGGATAATCTATCAAACAGCACCACTTAGCTAGCAGCTTTTAAATAATATACCATATCTTTTCCTTTACAGACATGTAGTAGGCTTCTCTCGCTACGTGTAATATACTAAGAAATATCCCCAAAGTAGGAAAATACAGAAGATAATCATCATTGATAAACATTCATGTCAAAACACATTAATCAAGAAGCCCATGTACCAACATACAACCAAAAGCAATAGTAAATTAAAAAACCAGACCACTCTCATCTTAATAACAAGAAAAACAGGCTATCTCAACACTGAAGAGTACGCTTAACCATAATCTAATTCTATTCTCTAAAACACAATCCATCCCATGAAAAGTGTGATGCTCACTCTGTATTAGTTTAGAAACTCCATTTATTCATTGAACAAGATTCAATGATTCAGTGGCATGTTCACTTAGTGAGTCCATAATTGCCAAAATCATTTGCCAAATAAATATTTTATTACCAAATCTTTTGTCTATGACTCCAACATTAATGCAATCAAGCCAAAAATTAGCATAATTCTTTCCCACCTTCATAGTATTATCCCCTAGGAAGGTCTACAGCATTTGATCTTTGTTCTGTCACTGAGTGCAAAAGAACAGGTTTGTTTAGTTAGGTTTCTCAGATTATAATCTGCAGATATAGTTGTGATTTATTACTCAATGCAAACAGGTACTGTACAAGCTTTTCACAGAATCAGAAAATCATTTAGGTTGGAAAAGACCTGTAGGATCACCAAGAGCAACTGTTAACACTGCCAAGTCCACCAGTAAACCACGTCCCCAAGAACCACCTCTACATGCCTTTTAAATACCTCCAGGGATGGTGACTCAACCACTTCCCTGGGCAGCCTGTTCCAGTTGAACCCCTTCAGTGAAGAAATTTTTCCTAATACCCAATCTAAACCTCTCCTGGCACAACCTGAGGCCATCTCCTCTTGTCCTATCACTTTTTACTTGGGAGAAGAGACCCACCCCCACCTTGCCACAGCCTCCTTTCAGGTAGTTGTAGAGAGCCGTAAGGTCTCCCCTCAGCCTCCTTTTCTCCAGGCTAAACAACCCCAGTTCCCTCAGCTGCTCCTCATAAGACTTGTTCTCCAGACCCCTCAGCAGCTTCATTGCCCTTTGGACATGCTACAGTTTTGTGCCAACACTATTCATCAATCCCAGTCCCAATTTATAGTGCTCACTATTCCACTTCTGCATCTCTGGAGTAAATTATGTCAATTGTATAGCCTACAACTAGGGAAGGGTATGAGCTCTGCAAACCCTTATGATGTGACCCAAGTCTCAGTAGAATCTTTCTGTCCTCTCTGTTAGTTTTCCAATTCATCTCAACTGACTATCTAGGTTTCAATTATGTTTCAGTTTTCCAGACTTAAAATCCATAAAAAAAAGGAAAATAATTATAAAATCTTATTCATTGCATAGTATATCAACAATTCAAATGCTACACATACTGCACTCAAACATCTGTAATGTTCAAAAATCTGTAACTTCAAATCTAAATCTTTCTCCAGAAAAACACTGTTGGAAATTTAATCTAGGTTTTAAAATTAATTTAGTATTCATAATTTGAAAATTGAAGTAGAACCAAGGGCCTCATCTATATTATTTCCTAACTACCAGGGCAGGAAACAATGAGCTCCCATCAAGCTCCAACTGATGTCAAACAATCCATCCAGCACATTCCTGGACCATATAAAAAGGATAAGGAAAATGTGAGACAGACACATGCATTCCTCAAATGCAAGGAGTCAGTACTCAAACAAAATCTGTGCTCAATGCAGTCAATGCTATATAGCTTACAGGCTCATCTTTAAATAGAATTATCTGTTTCACAACTGCACTTTCAGAAGTAACTAGAAGCCAAAGAAAATTTTATTTCAATTTATAGTGCCTTGTAAAAGCTGTTTAATTGTTAAAACCATCTTCAAAGTAGTGCTTTTCCAAAGGAAAGACAAAAACATAAATGTAGAGGTTATTAAATGCTCTTGCAATTTATTTAAAATACATCACTGGGGTTTCTGCTTCCAGAACATCTATTCCTCAGTTTGAAAGGTATCCTGCATTCAAAGACATAACACTGGAGAGAGATAAAGTACAAATTAATGCGCCTGGACACATATTAAGTGTTGTTGTTCAGAGTTTGTAAGAATAGAGAGGGCATGAACAACTCCCTCATCACCAGCAGATACCAGGCATATGCACAACCACAAACAAATGCAGGGAAACAGACTTAGTGTCAAAAAGATTCCATATCTGCCCTGGACTTTCTGTATTAAGTGTGAATGGACTATTTCTTGATCCAGTTATTGCATGTCTGGATGGGGACATTAGGACTTACTGCTGAAGAAAAACTACACTCATAAAAACATAGCATACATTCTTGAATTAATGCTAATGAAATTCACCTTGTGGAAGAAGGATGCAGGAAAAAAAATCGTGAATATCTTTATAATGTTTACATCCTGTCACAAGTATAAAACAGCACCATATCAAGTAATTTAAAAACTGGTATTAACATACTGCAACAAATCCTAAGAACCACAGAAATGTAATAATTGAAAGTGTCCCCAGTGCTGGTCTCCCCTCCCCTTTCCATCCAAATCAGAGATGTGTTTTCACTTGGAAACTCAAATGATTTTCTGGGTAGATTCTATTGGTGACAGAGAAGTGGATTTGGGCTTTAAGACCCCATCTTCAGAAAAGCTGTTATGGTTTTGAATACAAACTGCCTTGTTGAACTACCACACATATTGAACAGTGGACTGATCAGCCAATTCTCTTCTCCCAGAAGAAACAAGCTGCCAGCTCGGGTTTGGATAGGGGAAAAACTGACAAAATCTATACCTCTTTTTCTGCTTACTGTCTTTGAGACTTGCACCGTTGCTGACACAGCTGGAGGGAGACCTTGCATTCTTATTGTCTGAAATCAGAATGTAATCAAAGACTAGATGTTCCAGCATCCTATCATAAGAAGAGTTGCTAACAATTTAAGAATGCTATAAATATGAAGGTGGCAATGTTTTGTTGGGGTTTTGACAACACTGAAAAGGTACGGTTTTCATTATCATATTCCTACTTTTCTCACACACACATATGTGCACACAGTTGAAATTACAAACACTGTGTATGTTAAGAGACTTCACAATGCTGTAAAATCAAACATATTAGAGAAAATTATTTATTTTATCAAATTATTCTGTTACAGTGAGTGTTAAATTTCATTAGTGATTCTGACTTTAAACATTCAGTGCTATTGGCTTCTTGCAGCCTTCACCCATTTCAATCTCAAACTACATTCCTCTTTCCTCCATCAGTATCTCCTCTTGTTTTAATCACAATCTTAGAAGAATACCTCACCCTGTTGCTTTTGACATTAATATCTCCAAATATCTTCCATTCTGGGAGCTTGTATTTATCCCATCTGATGGTCGTATTGCACAGGGAACCCTACTAATTAGAAACTAAATGCCTACTAACCTGGTTGATGATGATGCTGCTAGAATGACAGTCATGTTTACCAGATCCTGGCCATTAGAATAACAATTGCAAAGGAGTAGTTTCAGTAATTTAACAATTTCTCCTACTGCCACAAATGTATTCTATTTATAAACTCCCAAGTAGCATCACAGTGCATAACAGTTTGCCTAGAAGCAGCAACGTTGCAAAAATACAAGGTAATTTAACTTAATCATATTAATTAGCTTAACTATGCTGAAAATATTTCACCTCTTGCTCAGAAATTCAATATCATACAAAATTTTGAAAGCAATATTGCTTGAAAATTGACAAATTTGATATTTATTGTTGCCATAACAACCATACAAAGTTGTGTAAGAAAATACTGAGCAATAAAGGATGAAACGCCATAGAAACAGATAAGAATAGAACAAGTTGTGTCAGCAGTAGCCCTACGGAAAATTTTAGGCACAACAAGTTCATGGATAGAATTATGAAAAAAGTGAAGAAATAGAGAAGGGCAGCTAAGGTGGGGAAATCCAAAAAGTGGTTATATGGCATACTGCCTATGTTCTCCAACAGAAATTACATACAGATTAGTTGAAACCTCTAAGAACACTAAAACACATTAGATAAAAATTCAGCAGAGATTATGACAGAAATTTACTTTGGGTTAGTTTTTTTTCAGTCTCTTGCTTATGACAATACTGCTGCAGTGTTGCATGATATAAATAGTTAAAAGCCCTCAAAACCAGAATACAGTAATAGCTAAATTGCTGCCAGTTCTACATGGTTTTCTAAAATTCCCTCCAGCAGAAGGAACTAACAATTGACTTAGGAAGTTACGAAGGAATTCAAATGCAGGGATCTATTTTCCTATAGGTCAACCCACTACTGCACTGTATAATAAATGTAAACATGAAATGATATCATTTCATCTCTGCTCCTCACCTTTCCAATGACCTTTCAGAGAAAACATCCTGGAGTCTGAATTTTGTTTGACATGGAAGTCATACAGGCTGGATAATATAACATTCCTACCTACAAGCAAAACACCTTTAATACATTTATTTCTCCTAAAATAAAAATAAATGTTATACAGATATCTCTATATCAGAGCTGAATCAACACACGGACCAGTCAAAATTAAAGTTTTGTGCTCAGTAGAAGAAATAATACATTTACAGCTCTTTGTTTAAACAACTAACAGAGCCGAAAAATCAAACCTCTCTCTAATAAAACTCATTTTTGGATGTTATCCACTGACTTGTATTGAGAGCATAATCAAGAAAAACCACTTTCTTTTCACATCCCTCTTGTTTCAAAGAAGGACAAAAAAGCAGATGAGATTAAAGCGGAACTCAAACCAAAGATGATACATTTAGATTTGATTCAGCAGACATGTGGAAACCATTATATAAAGCATTAAAAAGTTGCATTGTATTAAAAAGTTAGTTCAGGTGAGATGTAACTAAACCAAAGACAAGAATCTTAACAGAAAGAACAGCCTTGATTTGTTGCTAATAAAACAGCAGTAGAACTTGGGAGCAATCTAAAAAAGGACAGATTAAAGAAGCAACTTCATTCTACACTTAATCTGGTCTAATGACAGGAGGTAGCCAAAAAGGTCAAGTTCTGTGTTGTGAAACCCTCGGGCTCCTGAGCACTTCCTTGCACAAGATCTACCAATTCTGCAACTGCAGGGCGAGCTGGGATGGAGGAGTGGACCAGGGGGTGTCAGATGTTTTTTGAGGAAGTTGAATAGCCTCAGTACTCTGGCTACCTGACTGCTACAATCAATACAAAGACAGTAACAGAAATGAGCAGGTGCCTGCTTCTGCCATGCCCCTCTCTTTACATAATCCCCGTATCTCCTGAATAAGTCTCAGGTAAGATGCCACCCATCTATCCCTGGTTCCAAGGTCAACCCACCAGAAGGCAAAAGACAACAGCTGACTATTGACCTTAACCACAACCCACACTTCAGTATAGGTATTGATCTGGGTCCCTTTTCTTAGAGGCTAGTAGCAGTAGCAGTATTGAAACTTGCAGCAAATTAACTTCATTTGAAACCTCCACTTTTGATGAATTTGCACAATATGACTCAAAAGTTAATCGGGACAAACAGCACAATCACATAAGTCTCATTTCCTCAGGAAACAGACCAAAAATAATATACAGCTAGATTGCTCAAAAATCTTCTTTGTACAGGGTAATTAAAAATTGGAAACACCAATGCAATTAAATGTTAACAGAATATACACAGTAAAACTGAGGATCCCATTTTGGATAAGGACAGGGTGCAGGGGAAGTGGGATCATAAAAATCTGTGAAAGATGGCTGTGCTTTTATGACAAAGTGAATAAAATTGATTTCATACACTACAACTACTAAAGAATTAATCATATAAAATGTTTCCCCCAAAGCTCTGACAACAGGACTAGTAGTTTCCTCAAATTCAGTCTGCAAGCAGAACTGTAAACATGTAATTTAAACACAACAGTGTGGGGATTCTGCAGGGCTAGGGGTAAACCAACAGAGGCTTTTCTCTTTCTGGCATTCACAGCACTTTAGAAGAAACACAGAGATGGTGTATCCTCAGCACATTGTAGGATTCATGATATATTTGACAAGGGAATAAAAAGACTGCCCTACCTAAACCAAAAATGGTATAGGGGATCTCAAAACCCAACAAGCTGCAAATGAAAACTTAATAACAGCAAGCAAATAACACAAGCAAATAATTTATCAATTATTTCTTGTGGGTTTGGGAACAGAAAATTCAATTGTAAACTTTTTTCTTACTTCACAAGTTGTTCGTGTTTTTTTTTTAAATGCAAAATACACACAGTAAATGCTAAGCTACGATCATTAAACATTATCAGTGGGCTATACAATACACGCTTTTGAAAACTTTTTTGTAACACCATCTAACAAAATAAACTATTGCAGTAATTTCCTAAGTTTTTATATCTCTTCCTAATATCAACTAAAAATACCACGAAAAAAATGAACAGAGAATAAAAGCAGTAGAACAAGAAACTAGCACCATAGATTCTTTTATTCTCTATATAAATTTCATCTTCTCACATTACAAAAAGAATGTGAATTATGACTCAATAGTGCATGTAGGTGAGGATCTACTCAAACGTTGCAGTTATACAACAATGAATTTTAAAACACTAACTCATCAAACGTATTTCTAAAAAGCCTTCACACCCTTGAAGAGGAAGAAATACCATCTTTGGAGAAAGTTGCAGGTGTCACAGACAGCCTACCCTTTATGTTGCTTCAGTGTTACTGCTGAGATCCTGACTTGTGTTCAATTAACTGCTTAGGCAGCTCCTGGCTGAGTTTGGAAGCATTCAGTTCTCAGAAAAGCCTTCAGTGACTTGGCATCACATCTTCTCACCGTTGTGCAAAAGCATCACTTTACCAAAAACATGACAAATTTAAAAGCAGTATATGAATAGCAGAGTCCACAATTGTGATAGCTCTGATGAAAATGCAAAGACAATCTTAACACTTCAACAAAAATGTTTTGATTAAAATATTTCAATGAGATTATTTCACTTTTTTAACATAGATTTTGGCTAACATTAAAACCAACACAACTAATTACAACAAAAGTTCAAGTCACAATCACAGTCTCATTAGGAACCATTTCACCAGAAAGTGAACGTTTATCAGGCAATTCTCTGTCCTATGAATTAAAATGTGTCTGGGGACCAACTGAATATAAAAAAATGGGCAAAAAAAATTCTGCAAGTATTGCAAAATAAGCTACCCCATAGCCTCTCCAAATAGTGAGATTCTACAACACTGTAAGAAAAATTTATTTTACTCCTGAAGTAATGATACCTTTTACTGATAAGGAATACACCACCTCACTCATTTTCACTTCATGCTATGCAACACATAATACTGAGGTGAAAAGGTGTTACTAAAGCAACAGGCTTAAATTATTCCCAGCCTAACGAGGCAAACCAAAGACAGTGGCAAGTGGAGGTTTTCACCCACTGCCATCCAGGGCAGTGCACGTTCCAGGACCACGCGATGAGCTATCACAGCACCTAACCCATAAGGCAGATGGCTTTTCACAAAGTAAAGTTTGAAGTGAGGTCAAATTGTATTTAGATTCGCTGTGTCATGGCATGATGTCATCATGACATATGTGCTAATTTAAAGGGTTCAACTAATTTCAGGTGACTGTTTTGAAAATTTCAAAATCGTGACAAGTCTGATATGGCTACTGTTAACAACAAAGCTCTGACTGAACATGGTTCAGTCTAACCTTTAAATATGTATACCATAAAATACCACTTCTTAACATAAGCCTCCCACAGACAAAAACTAGAAGCCCTTCTATACTCAAAATGTGAAGTTGCCCAGTATATCCCACTCAGGAAGGAAGCAACAGAAAGGAAATTTTGGCAAGCAGAGACAGGAAACTCTCCATTAATGATTCTTATGATTGTCCATCTAGAGATGATCTTCCTAAAGCACCAGTGTCAGCATGAGCCTGACACGTATAAAAAACAATGTTAAGGCAATCACCAACCTCCAGAGATGTGTCCTGTGTATGTCTAAATTGACACAACGTCTTGCTGTATTTACAGCAAAATTCTCTCGTGCCTGCTTCACAAGTTGACATGGCTGCTATTAACAGAAGTAATAAAACCCAGCATTTTTACTCTGTACTTTTTTCCCCATAAATCAACATATGCTTTTTTTTTTATGTACAACTATAGCAAAGATTCAACAGCAACCACCACAGCAAGCAGAAAACCTCCCTTAAAGAGTGTATCAAGTATGCAAGACATTACTCGTACATAAAAATATGTATTCCGTGTTCATGAATGCATCGAACAAAGCAATTCTAATTGAATTTCACAAAAAGTTAGTTGTGATCATGGACTGCCTGGCACTAAGCACCATGTATTTAGAGGAGTACAAGGCAAAACAAAGCATGAAGTTTGCTGGCACAATTGCCTAAAAAATAAAACTAATAATAAACCCCCCACATGGATAAGGCAGCCAGCTTTCACTTAAATACCTGACACTTACTCAATTGATAACCACCTGCATACAAAGTCCTTGGCAACTTTAAAATACCTTTTTTCTTAAGAATAAAATAGTCTTCAAGCTATTTCCTATCATATCAAGCACAAACATGCTTTCATTTAACTTCAGGAATGGAATGTGTCTTATTTTAATCTTGCACCTTAGTTCAGTTGAAGAAACTTGTATTGCTGATAATAAGAGGCAAACCAGTTCTTACTTAAAATAAGATTTATGCTCTGTTTATATATTCTCAGGGACATCGCATTCAAAATTGATAACTACTTGGTTTTCAAGGTTTTTTGTTTGGTTTTATTTTCTTTTGGGGTTTATGTTTTCAATGTAGTCAGTCTTGCAGCTGGCAGGATCACCAGGCTCCTGAGTCAGTAGTTTCATACATCAGGCACTCATTTCAATTTTTAGCTGAAAAACTCTAGTATGCATTCCATAAATCACAGTCTGGTAATAGACAGGGGCATTCCCATGGCTCTGGCACCAACACCTGCTTTTGCAAAGGGGACTGCATATTCCCAGACAGGGACTGCTGCAGGAGCTCTCCAGTTACAGACCCTGTGTGTATAGCTGCAGGTGTATGCATACAGACCCTCTTTCTCCCAGTGCCTTGTTAGAATCCAGCACAGAAGTTATGTATGTATCACCTTCAAGATGGACACGTACAGGGTGAGTGCCAGCTTCACTGTCCAGTGCTAAATAGGCTCTGGGCTGCAGGGGAGCGTTGGCAGCTGGAGTAGGTTACTGTCAATTACAACAGCTCCAGCGTATGCTACAGACTGCGCCAGTGCCACACAGCCCAGTTACATTCTATCACTTTTCCTTGCTTTTTGAGATGGGCTTTACAACGTACAGCTTAGACCAATTGCTTTATTTTCCAAATTAAGAGTAGGGTTATCATGTAATAAGAAACCAGTGCAATTGTTTAGCTGCAGGTTCCAAGAAACAAATACTTCTGTGGATCCAAGGTTGTCAGGACAAACTGCAAAAATAATGAACTTATTTTACAGTAGAAAATAAGATTAAGGGAAAAAAAACACAGACAACAGGAAACAGGAGTAGTTATGTAGCAGTAAACATGGGGAAGGCAAAACCATGAAAAGAAATAATGGTATCTTTAGAAAAATAAGCAGGAATCTGACATAAAAGTAATTTCAAACATTATCACATTCTCATAACTACAACTAAACCAGCCCAGCAACACCACAGTACTCCTTCCTCATTTGGGAATTTAACAAGCCTAAGTTCTAAAATAGGTAATGAGATATAAACGTGAGATCAAGAATTATCCTCCCATGCTGAACCACTTGTCACAGTTTCTGGGCTTGTTGAAATTCTGGTTCTACCTCTACAGACCTACAAAAGGCAAAAGGAATTGTCCAGCTATTCTGTGTAAGCATTCTGAAATTTCTCCCTCAGGAAACATGGCATAAGCATGAAGCTCAGCAACTTGCTTCTGGTGACTGCATTTCTACACAACTGGCTACTCTTGACAGTCCTTCAGAGACACCTCTCCAATTCCTGGTCACTGTTAGACAGAGTGAAGATGTTGACACAAACTGTGAAGAACAGGGGCCTCTCGCTGAAAAGCATTTCCAAGTACATTGTAGTTGTAAAGAAAATGTGAAACTCTAAACAATCTAGTTCTTATAGTTTCAACTGCACAGCAATATTCAAAATACCAAAGCCCATGAAAACAAACTATAGACATTCCTTGTTTCATGTGAATTCAGTGAGGCCAATTTACAGTATTCCAAAGGGACTGATTTTAGAGTGTAGACTTCACTTTCTTTTTTAAAAAAAAAATAAAAATAAAAACACCAACAACAACCACCCCTCCCCCCAAAAATCAACCCAAAAAACCAAACTCCACATAAACCCCCATAAAAACCCCCAAGAGCCAATCACATATCACTTTTTTTAAGTACTAGTCTAAACTTTATGTACTCCTGTAGCTTTGGACTATCTTAATTTTTTTTTAAGACAAATGTAAGGGATTTCACTTGTATATACAAAATCGAAGCAGCACACTTTACTGTACTTGTCTTCGACTTAACCCTTCCCAAAATACACATGGTACAAAAAAAATAATCCAACCCCATCTTAAATAAAACAAACAAACAAAAAAAGAATGTTAACCCTGGGAGATGGAAGACCATGAAAGTATCCCTGGTTAAACCAACTTCCAGAGGCTCTGTCCTGGACTGGTCAGATCCGTAGTTTACATCCCACTCCAGCCCCACACTGTGGGATCCGCAGGGCCCACAGTTTATTTGGGTCAGAGGTGCAGAAGCAATGAATATCATCACTGATAGATGAATTCTGCCTCCGTTAAGGTTTGATTACTGTGTAGTACAGTGGTGGAAATTTGCCACCACTGTACTACACAGAGTATTTACAGAGCAGAAATTCAACCCACGAGTACAAAAGTAGTCCATTCCTTTTCAGGAATTATTTGTGATGCTTTGAACCAGTTGCTCAGTACCCAGGCTGTCAGTGGAAGTTCACCCAAAAAACCGAGTGCCTCACAAGCTCACTTACTACCCTTTTTTCTTTTTTCCTTTTCTTTTTTCCTTTTTTAAATCTATGCCATAAAATTATACATCATGTATATTTTATTTCCATTCAAATTCAACACTAGGCATGGGAACATATTTATACGCTACAGGTACTTTTGTAAAAATCTGTGAGTAGTTTAATTTAAAAGCCATGGACAGCAACCTAAAGCAATTTTTTACCATGCGTAAATAGTTCCATGTGCGCTGTTCATCTGGAGTCTCACTAGAGACGAATAATGACCTTGTATTTCATTCTCATTTACTCTGAATTAGCCAAACCTTGTGTTTTTAATTACATACTTAATACACCTGGCATGGTCTAATTACAGAAAACAAAACATCATTTAAACAAAAGGTGACCTTGAACTTAGTCTATCAAAATACTGGTTAACTTTAAGTTTTCTGTTTTTAACGAACTGCCAAGACATGCAAAAACAATTTTCTAAATGTGATCATATGCCTTTAGAGCAACAGACTTACTGCATTAGGAAACATCTGTACACGCTCTTTATGGCTTTCCTCATTATTAATGCAAATCCCTCTTAGAGTTCAATAGTGCTATAAACAGTTCTATAGGTAAACACCAAGTTCACACTACTGATACTTTTAATGTGTTAGACTATACTAAATCTAGATTTGACAAGCAGCAGCTTGTTGAATCTGAAGCAACTTTTTCAGAAACTAGTGATTTTGTATGAGTATCACAACTATGAACAAAGGGAACATGAAAGCTATAGCAATGACGATATGCTGCAGAAGAGGCAACAGAGGGCTTTGACACAAAAAACTTAAATAAATACATTAGTTATCCTGCTGCTGGATCATGGTTACTTACCTGCTTGAAATTGATTATGTGCTTAAATTCCTTCTTTAGTTGTGTTGAAGAGTTTCAGTGACATTGTTTTTACAAGAATGCTTCAATATATTAGTGAATGGTCTTCACATATTTGATACAGGTTTTTTTACTCCTATTTGTGTCCAAGTAATGCTAAGAAACCAGGCACAGCATATTTAATAAAGCATCTGGGATTTAAAGTCAACAGAATGTAATGCCTACACAAAATTCAATAAAGCCTAAAATTTCTGTAGTATAACCAGATCACATATCATTCTACCTTATGTACATATTTTGACATTGCAAATTCATTTTAGTACAGGAATAATTTAAATTTAAAGCTTTCTAGTCATTTCCTTGTACTTGTGACTTTGGTCATCACTACAGCCCTAGAGATTCCTGTCTCAACATGCCAGAACAGCAGAAGTGCAGTGCATTTGAGGTAAATGATGTAAATAATAGTATTAAGAAAAGACAGGAATTAAAATTTGAGCATGCTCAGTAAAAATCTACCAAAGGATTGGCTAATTCATAAACATCTGGCTTTCAAAGATGTATTCTCAGAATATTTGTCTATGTTCTGTATTGCTGACTACTGTACACTTCTAAGACAGAATACTCCAATGCACAAGCAGTAGAGACGCTGGCTATTGGAAATTTTGACAATGTTTCAGCATGAGAACAGATTACTATCACCGCTGACAGAGCCAATGTTTTGAACATAGACGACAAGAAAGAGTGTTTTGCATATATAGTAGGTCTGAATGGGTAGGTGCTAATTGAGAAAAATAATTCTTCACCCATCTTAGGTTACACAAACTCATATGAAAGTATCCTACATAGATAAGCAGATATATTCAGGGTTATCATGAATGCTGACAAACATCCATCACTTAATTTACTTGGCAAGGAAAATAAGGATGTCTGATTGTCCAAAGGAGAAAAGAATCCCAAAGTTTTAATACCCAACAGATGGAATTCAATAAATACATTAAAAGAAATTAAATAGTAAGAAGAATTTCACAACATAAGCTATATATGTAATAGATGTTAATTAAATAATGATATACATCACTTATTCGTTAACTGAACTGCAATACCATCCAAACCAAGATTCCATTGCCTGGCGTGTTCCAAACTGCCCAGAAGGGGACACAATCTAAATGAGATAAGCTTACCACGAAGCAGTAGATCATTTGAAAGTGAAGATGAGATATATGGGAATGAGTGGAATTTACGCTTCACATAAGACCTGATAGCAGGACTCCTGCACCTTACTCCAGCTTGGCTATGAACTCATTGCGGAATCACTCAATTCTTTTTCTCTGTCACCATTCCCCTGATAACAGCATTTATTATTTTTTTCCATTACAAGGCTACAATTAAGAAAGTCCCTGAATAAATACTCAGAACTGAATCCTCCTCACTGTCATTTCTCAACCAAAAGGTCTCTGCCAGTGCAATTACATTGCTTTAGCTATACCAGAAAATCCTGTTTTTGCAGCATAGGCTATGCCAAACACACAAATATGGCATCCTCTAATATACTGTGAAAATAATTTGTCATAGGTTCAAACGGTATTTCATTCCTTTCAGATCTGGCATGGCTATGCCAGTTTGAAATTAAAATAATCCTGTCTGTCAAACAGTGCTAGTGACATAAACATAACCTGGAGCAAAATAGGTGTGTTACATTAGCACAGAGGAATAAAGTCAGCACCAGCAGTTAAAAAGGTAATCTGGAGAAAAAGCCTTGAGATGATGCAGGGCAAAATGCTGTAATATAGCTGAGTTTTCATGAACTCTGAAATGAATAGGCACAAAGAGTTAAAATGCAGTTTATCTGCAAATCAAAAACAGTAATAGTTTTTCCTGAAGAGTATTTCCCTAAATGGGGGTGTGGAGGGGTGGGAATTCACCATTTCACCAGCACAACACAGACAAATTAAGATAATCTTTTTGTTCAATTAAATCGGATCCAAATAAACTGACATCATTTGGTTTCTGAACTGTTCAAAGCACACAGTTAATCATTTCTATAGCTAGAATTACAGCATAATAAACTTTTCAAAAATGCTACAAGAAGGCAAAAAAAAAAAGAAAAAAATCAGTACACAATATTTTTTTTCTTTTGTTTTGGAAATAATAGACAAGCCTAAAAGTTTTAAAGACTGTTTCTTTAAGTTGGCATTCATATTTCTAGTAATGAACTTAATTAACCTATCTTAATATATGCATATAATATATGATACTTTCTTCTTTCAAGCCCTTAATACCAACCATAAGACATCATAATATAGTCCAAGCAGAAAATAATTCACTCTAAAAAAAAAAAAAAAAAAAGCACTCCCACAAACTGCTGGATTACAAGAATGAAATACTGAGACTGAAGATAATGGTTCCATCTATACTTTCTACACTACACAACTATTTTAATAACCCTTGAGGATAAATTCCTTGCTGTCTGCCAGTGGCTAGCCTCTTCCTTCTGGGAAACCAATGATTTATTTACATGGTATCTTAAAACTGTTCATACATGAAACAACACAGGGGTTTTATTTGTTTTTAAATTTGACAGTGTCTTGTCTTCATGTCCAAAAGGAAAGATTCTGAGCTCAAACCCCTTTTCTCTGAGTCTGTCTAGCATCTGTTCAATGTATATGGAGAGAAAACAGCTCCTTAGGGAAGATGGCACATGGACCAAGTAATCTCCCCTGGCTGTTGTCAAGGGGTTACAAGGCAGTTACTGTATTTTTGTTCCTGTGCTGCAGTTCCAGAACCAAGGATGCCTTATCACAATTTAAGATTAGTGGCCTGATGACGGATGTCCTATTCCTGGAGAACCACCTATTCCCACCTGCGGATGCTCATGATGCAAGTACAGAATTGACACATGGGGGAACCAATCATATTCCTGGCAGCTACTGACAACTTGGCTATGATCCAGTGACCTTCAAAGTAGAAATGAACTCCAAATCTTTATAATAATTTCAGGGGTGGGTATTTATATATTCTAGCATATATCGTTTTATTTGTGCAATATTCTCCTTAAGACAGACATGTAAGGGAAGATTAATAACCTATATAACTTGAGTAGGTTACTCCTCCTCCTAGGTTACTCCTCCTCCTTGGAGGAGTAAGAATTGTTGATGATTGTTCAAAGAGCTATAACTAGACATAACATCATAAAATTTTAAAGTGAAGATAAAAAAAATATTGTTTAGCTGTCAGATCTATAAAATCGCAACACAGGCCCCTAAGGAAAGTGATGGGAGTACCTTCAACTCAAACGTGTTAAGCTAGTCTGGAAAAAGCATTCGGTAGCACATCTACTTTAGTAGGGATACAGAAAAGACAATGTAGTACATAATTTTAATCTCTAATTTTTCAGATTAATACTAGTTTGGACAATAACTACCTTACTAAATAAAAATAATACAGTAGTACCAAAGAAAAAAAAACTTTGGAATCATTTAGTTGATAATTTACTTTAAGATGACACCTACATGTACTTATACTTGAATTACCATGTCAACACATCTCAAGTATGAGAAGCTCAGAAACCACTGAAAGCATAAATCATTGTTCTGATCATTTTGAGTTGTAACAGGTATCACCAGTGCACTTGTGCGGTTTTGCAACAATGTTTTCTTTCAGTTAGGTGCTCATTTAAACATAAAGGGAAAGTGAAACTCAAGTTATCAGAAATAAAAATTCTGAAAAGCCACATGACAGTCTACATAAGTCACTGTTTATACCCTTTGCAAGAAAACCATCTATTTACAATATTTTTGGACCTATCTGCTTTTGATTTGAAGGAGAAAAATAACTTATACAATTCTTTCCCAGCAACTTAAAGAATCAATATTTCCAGATTGTTTAGGAAAACCCTAAAGAGCTAACATCAGAAATCGATGATCCTCAAGTAGCAGTGTATTCAGGTACAACATGTCTTTGGAGAAACTCTGCCTGCCCACAAATTAATAGCAGCAGCAAGTTTTCCTCAAATACAAGGTGTCTTCAAGGTAACCCTGTCCACCCATAATTTAGTGGCATATGCAAAGTAGTATTGAGACCCTGCAGATTTTTTCACATAATTGAAAATAAACTACTGACTGAAGAAGTGGTAAGTTCTAAACTACAACTTGAATAACAGGTAAACCAAGTTAATGCCAGACTGAATTAGAGGTAGAAACCTGATATTTGCAAAGAGGGATGAGAGGGTCAAAGAAGGTCAGTACAAATTCTCAGAGGGGCAAAGCTAGAGATAGGCACATATCTTACAGAGATAAGAAAGCTTAAGTACAAACTACTGGCTAGAAAATCTAACTAAATCAGAATTAAGTTTACACATCTTCAAGGTTCATACCAGAAAAGGTGATAAATCACAGCTGAAAGAGAATCTATTGGCAATGCATAGCTGACATAAAGGGTGCTTCCTGTGCGACTTGTGATATGTCACATCTGAGATTAAAAATTATTTGATCTAGCTATTCATTCATTCAGTAAATGTTATTACACAGTGTTGTACTCAACATTATTTATAGTAAAGGGAAAGGTGGAAGATAGAGACAGAATAAGGTGAATCTGTTTGTATACAAGCAAGGGGGAGCAATTAAAAGAAAAGAAGCATTTAAAACAAGGGTTGCAGATGGTATCCTTAGTCTTACACAGGAAAACGTAAAACAGTTTTTCACTCATTTTTATACTTCTTTATTTATCAGATGAGTGAGATTTTATACTTATTTCAACAGAAACAAAGTAGCAGCTCAAAAAACCCCTTCTAGCCAATTTCAAGAGCCATCGTCTTTCTATTCTTTCTTTCTTCATACTGTATGGACATCCAAAGAATTTCAGTTTTAACTGAAATACCAACAACTGCTAAAATAAGAGAATGTGAATGTCTTCTATAGTCATATTAGCATATAAAAGTATAACTTAATATATTATACCAACTATTTACCTCTACAACTCTGCTTCTCTAATACAGTTACAATTAGATTGTATTGCCATGGAGAGTAACCACAGTCCAAGCTTTCCTCTAATTTTGATTGCTGCTGCATCTTTGTCCCAGAATGCCTTACTACTGAAAAAAAAAAAAATCCCAATTCTTCTTAATGCCCAGATAGGAAATCAAAACCATAAACCTGGCAGTGAAAGAGAACAAGCATTACAGTTTCCAATGTTACCAGAAGACTTGCAGCCTCATGGTGGTTTCATTATTTTCATTTTCTTGCAACAGTGTGTGAAGTTAACAACCCCAAAACTTAAATGAGTGGTTGTTATGTAAAGAACCACACATTTAGATGTAGGATTCTTCAAGGAGAAAATTAAATAAACACAGTCCAAACTGCCATTATCTCATCTTAAAGTTATTTACCCTTTCTCCTCATACACATACATAACTACAACATTGCCAATTTACTAAATCATCCTCCAACTGTACCCCCTTCTATATGCTCCCCAACAGAACTGCCACATTCAAAACCAGTTACGTTCCTTTTTCCCCCCAATTCTTTCCACTATTTTTCCCCACTGTTTTCTGTACAGTTTCTAACTATTTTTGCATTTTAAAAAAGTTTTTTTTCAAGGACCACACAACAAAAAAGCAAAACAACTTCTAAACTTATGTTTTGTTCTCCCCTAATTCCACTTATTTCATTAAACTAAACAACTTTGAAATATGCTGCTCTATGCACAATCCTAGCAAAATTTTATTTTTTTTTGCCTTTGCAATATTCACAGACATACATACTCAAAGCTCACATATGTGAGGTACCAACTGGTAAATGGGCATCCTTGGTTCTTCACACCCAGAACCCTGAGGAAATTTTAATGGGATTTCAGGTAGAGTTAGGAACATACAAGCGAACAAAACGTCTTGAATAAGTTCCATTACAAGCTGAACCTACAGGCTGACTGATGAAGAAACAAAGCCTTGAGGAAAATGACTGAAGAACCACTCGCAAGAGCTGCATCATACCCAGAAGCCCTCCGTGATGGCACTGTGCTTACAAAAAGCACGTATGGAATTCATCGGTACAAAACTGCAAGTCTTGGGGATGGACACATTTCTTAGATCTCAAAGCACACTTGTGCTCAGGTGGATGCACAAGAATCACACCCCTAACCCTCTTGCAGTAGATCCCGACCCAGCATGCTATTCTCACTACATTATCTCCTTGGGGAGGCATCATTACACATACAGGTGTTTTTGCCATCCATTCAAAAAGCTGAACAATCCTCCTAAACCTTCTCGTCCAAATTTTAAAAAAGTAAAAAAAAAAAATAAAAAATATCTGATGTCTCAGCCCTGGGGATGTGTGACTCTGGTAAGAACAAAGGCAGGTTGATTTCCTGGCTCAAACTCTGGAGGAACCACAGGAAGTGCAACCTTATACAGTTTTTTCCAACATAAGGAAAGCAAGTATGACTCAAGATATATTTTCCCAAGTACATGGCAATCACTAGAAAAGACTATTTTCACTAAAAGAATTAGAAAAATGAAGAAGTAAACATGTAGCCATAAGCTCATAGAGATAATCCACAACGGGATGTAAAGACAACATTAAAGTCTCAATAAAAAACTGGTTCATTAGATCAGCCAGAAAACTCCTATTAAGCTCTTGGGAAACTTCACTGAAGAATGTAATGAAAACCTTCCTGGGAGAGAGATGCACTGCTAAGGAGTGCCTAAAGAACAACTGCTAGTTTTGTTTTCAAAAAATGATCCAGATCAAAGGGAAGGAGACCTCCCCCTCAAAACACAGAGAGTAAGTACAAAGCTGGCCAGCACCCACAGAAATTGGTCCACTTGGCTGAGTATGTACATACAGTGAACTTCCTAAAGCTTTTTGATAAGGATGTTCTCAGACAATCAGTGTAGGATCAGGAGACTTTCAACAATCTGGCCTAAGATTTAAGGAGTCAGGCAGTGCAAATACTGTGACAATAAGCCTGAAATCCCAAAACTAATTATCATAGAGAGGTGGAAGAGATTCTGGAATAAAAACTGCCTTCATGAAGCTAGGGAAAACGTACATCTTTCAACTATCATAACTTTCTGAGGGTCATTAGTAAAGATAAGTTGCAAGAAAAAGACTAGTAAAATGACTGTGACTAGTGGATTAAAGACATATCCAAATGGGACCCTGAGGATAAACCAGGCCAAGATCAAAAACATTTACTCACTTAATCAAAAATATGTCTTCTTCATTACCAGGAAAAACAGGCCCATTGAAACATCTCAGGTCTCAGAAAACTGGCTTGAGTATCTTCCTGAAGCCTACTCACACACAATTCTCCAGTCTCCATTACCCAATATTATTGGGGATCTCAAGAAATAGATAGCCAATATGAGTCTGATACTAGACATATCAATTCCGAATATCATTATCTTTTCTCTAGAGCATCAAAATCACAGGCCTCCTTTTTTGTTCACACAAATTATCGTCCTAGTATGTTCTTGGTGTTCTTGACATAGAGAGGCTTAGATTGTTCCTAATACATAGCGGAGCGCAAGGTGAGATGGGCCAGGTGAGACCAATTTCTTCAACCACAACTGCCCTTCGGGGTGTATCAGAACAAAGCATGTGCCTGCCTGATGAACTTCACCAGCTGTAAGACTTAAACATTCACTAGTATACCTACTCGCCAATCATCTAGCTATTGCAAAATACCAAGAAGGCTCCAAGCCAGCTCTGACTTGATCGTGATTCTGAGGACAGCTAGTCACTCCAGCAAAAAGCCAAGAAATGCATTCAGGCCTCCCTGAAGCCCTTGTACTGCAGACAAGGTCTTCTTCTGAGAAGTTCCAGAGAAAGCTGCTGACTTTAATGAGTAGGAATTTGGAAGCAGTACTTCTGTACATGTGATATGGGGCAATTTGAGGACAGTTTTGTAAAAAGAAATGAAAAAGGAGCTAGACTGATTCTCTGTCTCTGGCAAGTGTGAGCAGTTATGTAGAAACTCACTGAAGTGATCTTAACTGTAGGACAGACGGTACTTGCACTTTAGATCACTAAGGGGGAACCAGACCTGGTGCTCCTTCCAATAAAGTGAGCATCTGCAATGGTGCTTTTTAGTTACTGAGCTATGGATGCACGACAGAAGTGCTGTATCAGGAAAAGATAAAGAAGAGCTGATACAGACCAAGAAAACTTATCCTTACGTCAAAGATGGGGATGAACTTCTAGCTATAGAAGACTGGTGAAATGAGTCTGTGGTGGCTAACAGTCAAATACCCACCCAGCTGCTCATTCACTCCCCCTCCTCAGCAAAACAGAGGGAGAAAACGGGATGAGAAAGCTCATGTCGCAAGATAAAGACAGGAGGATTGCTTACCAATTACCATCAGGGGCAAAACATACTCAACATGGGGAAAATTTAATTTATTGCCAATAAAAATAGATTTGGGTAGTGAGAAACAAGAAACAAAAGCATTAAAGCAACACCTTGCCTCCTCTCTTTCCCAGGCTCAACTTCACTCCTTCATTACAGACTTTTCTACCAACCCCGAACTCCCCCTCCCTCCAAGCAACAAAGAGGCATGGAGGGTGAGCAGTTATGGTCAGTCCATAACAGTTCCTTGCAGCCACTCCTTCCTCCTCATAGTTTTCATAGCATCATAGAATGCTTTGGGTTGGAAGGGACCTTTAAAGACCATTTAGTCCAACCCCGCTGTCATGGGCGGGGACAATCTTTCGCTAGATCAGGTTGCTCAAAGCCCTGTCCAACCCAACCTTGAATACTTCCAATGACTGGGCATCCACAACTTCTCCGGGCAACCTGTTCCAATGCCTCACCAACCTTATCATAAAAAAACCTTCTTCCTCATGTCCAATGTAAATCTACCCTCTTTCAGTTTAAAATTGTTACCCTGTGTCACTACAGGGCCAGGTAAAAAGCCTCTCTCCATCTTTCCTAGAAGCCCCCTGTATATATTGGAATGCCCCAGTAAGGTCTCCCCAAAGCCTTCTCTTCTCCAAGATAAATAACCCTAACTCGCTCAGCCTTTCATCACAGGAGAGGTGTTCCAGTGCTCTGATCATTTCTGTGGCCCTCCTCTGGACCCACTTTAACAGATCCGTATCTTTCTTGTACTGAGGACTCCAGAGCTGGACGCAGAACTCCAGGTGGGGTCCCATAAGAGCAGGGTAGACAAGAAGACTCACCTCCCTCAACCTGCTGACCATGCTTCTTTTGATGCAGCCAAGGATACGGTTGGCTTTCTGAGCTGCAAGTGCACATCAACAGAATCATAGAATGGCTTGAGTTGGAAGGGACCTTTAAAGATCATCTAGTCCAGCTCCCTTTTTAACAGCATTTTAAGACTAGTTCCACTTCTCATCGAAGCAGAAGTAATTGATACTTGAACTCTCAAGTCTTACCTAATCAGTCCCCATTCTCATCTCACAGTACGCACTGTAACACATCTACTGGGCGGTTCTGTTACATATGCACTATTACATGAAGACTGGGTTGGGCTGACCCTCTGCCATAATGACTGGTGCTCAAAGCCACTTGTCTCTTGTTCAGAGAAACACTGCTGTGGGACCAGCTCATATTAATTCTATCCCATGAGCAGGAGAAAGACTAAGTCAATCTTCCTTGGTTCCTTCCCTTCCCTGTTTCCTCCATCCAGGCTCCAGTAGTCTATTCCTCCTTTTGATTTCCTCTCCCTACCACCCAGCACACTTATTCTAACAATTGAAGGAATTGTGATCTGGGTACCAGTGGTTAACAATTCAGCATCCAGACGTCACCAATGTTGAGTAGTGGAGGGCTATTGTGCTTCTACGGCATAAGCATTGCTTTTCTTCCTCCTTTTCCTTTTTAAATGGATATGAAATTACATTCTATGATTGCATAGGTAAAACTCTTTGAAAGAATGTTAAGTCAAATACTTGAAAGACATTAGGGAAGAACATCTTACAACTCCTTAAGCAACCTTAATTTTGCTTTTTTCTTACTATACTTAAACACTGTAATAATTTCTTTAATTATGACTACGGGTTAAAACTCAGTTAAAGAACGGGCCCATAATGGGTCAAACGATCATAAATGCATCACTACCCAAATTTTAAGCATTTGATTTCAGCATCTGAACAGAGTTTCTTAACGCTTTTTTGCATTTAATGAGATTAGTTGATAATGTCATAATTACCACATCACTCTCCTTCACATTTGTTCTTATAATCTGCTTGTTAGAGATGGAGAAAGGCTTTCAAACCATGGGTCAACATAAGCAAGTCTGAAATAACGCTAATAGATTTGGAAAAAAAGAAAAGAAAAAAAAAAAAGCAGCTAGCTAGAGTGTTCTTTCTTGTCATAGGTCCTACTCAGTAAGGCAGAGGCTCCAGTATTACTATAACTAAGGGGCTTTGCTGTGCTCCTGACTGCTCCTGTGAATCTGATGTGCCGTTAAGACAAGGACTCCTCTTGAAATTTATGCTTGGCAAGAATGTACTTTCCTTTCAGACATGGATCACATTACAGCCACTCTTCTCACTCCATGATAAAAAAAAAAAATTGCACTCAATTGAAAATTGGATTACACCTCTACTAACCAAACATTTCCGTTACCATACTATACTGTTGTCCACTTACTAAGTGACAGTTTTCACTATAAGCACAGTACACTCCAGATGCCAGGTGAAGTTCACTGCACTGATTTTCAATTTAAAGCTGTAAAATAGTTTCTTGAATTGGCCATCTGCAAAATCCTCTCCCCCATATGTTACAATGGCAACTGCCAGCAGCAGAGGCATTTCAGACAGTAATTCACTGATTAAAACTGTCAGGCTATTTTTCAATGAAGACATCTCAGCTCTGGAATTAATTTCTCTCTAACCCATGGTCAAACAGCTTATGTTTGCTGACTTCCATAACGCAAGATATGGAATTCGGAACAAAATGATCCCCGTATTTGGTGACAGGGCAGTTTGAGGACCAAAGGATATGGCAACTACCGTTCTTTGGAGGTGGTCTATTTTGGGAAGCTGCAATAAGATGGAGAAGATGAACAAAGGAAGAACTGAGTTGAAATCAAGGTAGATTAGTAAACTGCTCCATTAGCATTTAGGTAGTATTTTTAGGTAAAATTTTTCTAAAGTATCCATGCTAATTTGTAGGGTAGCATAGATATCTGTAAAAAAGGTGGGTGCAGGGAATACAGCTTGGTGTTGGAAGCGATACACCCCCTCCACATGCACATGACTGCTGAACCTCTGAAACTTAGCAGCACTTGGTCCTCAGCAAGCTGCTGTTGCCGTAGCAACAGCTCTTTAAAACACAGAAAACAGGTCAGGTAGTTTCAAACTAGCCACCATTTCCAATGTTGTTGGTTTTGCTTGTAGTTTTGAATTAGCCCACCTCTGAGATGATCAGTGGGCTGTTGCCAGAGAGTCATCAGCCAGCATAGAAAAGAAAACAAGACTCTTGAGTTTCACAGGCCACAGGGATGCTGAAGTAACATGGAGCTTGGCTTCCCTCCACCTACCGCTCTTTCCCCAAATCCTTCAGAAATCCTCTTCAGAGGCATCAGCTCTTTCCCATCTCTTTTTCTCTGCAAATATCCTTTACTCTGAAAACTGCTTGGGGCTTACATTTTGGGGGTTTGTTTTTTGAATAAAAGGACACTGCACAATTTGAGAGTTAAGTCCTGTTAACTGCCAAGTGTAAGTGAAACGTGCATTATTTGGCCATAACCTCATTCCTTCAAAAGGCTCTAATGTTACAGTACCATTCAAAACATGCTAGTAGTTGTTGGAGAACTTGATGTAGGGAAAAACAACTACTGTAAAACAGGTTTCTTTGAAACCCATAACAAGGAAGTTAACCAGCTCAAGACAAAAAAAAAAGTGAAACAGCCAAGCATGTACACACCAAGCTGCACTACGATTAACACACTCCTACCAAATCCTCCTCTGTTTCTCTGAAATAGCACTGAAGGTGGGCTGCACACAGGTGCTCACATCTCTGTGAATCATTAGTCACAGCCAAAATCCCAAAGGACAAGCATCAGTTTCATTTTTTTAATTTAATGTCCTTGTTACTTTAATTGAATCTGTCTGAATGCAGGCTTACTTATATCGGTTTCTATCTTGACTCACAGTGGTACTCTATTAATTAATGGAAACTCTTTAGAAATACAGAAATAGCAATGAAATTTCCAACTTTGCAAAAACAAAATAAAAAGCCCCTTCCGCCCTATCCACACATCACAAGCACTATGGAAATATCATATTTCTATCTCTATGAATATTATCAGGATAATAGTTCTCATCTTGAGGTGATTACCCATCTCTATAGGATGCACATTCTTCTGTGTGGATGGCATTTAGAACACGTGACGATAATGGCAATCTTAAACTAACGATTAACTTCAACAACAACAACAACAAAAGATCATTCTGTGAAAGTGATAATCCAACTGACACTGCAGAGAAAAAAAAACAACCAAACAAACCCAAACACTTGCACTAGAAGCACACGAAGAACTACCTTCAAAAAAATATAAGCACCTCCTCCAGGTTCCAGTGGGACCAATGCCCAAGGAGCTCCCAGTAAGGAAGACTCCTCTTCCATTCACATGCTTCTTAAAGTAATTTCCTATGCCAAAAAGCACAATCTTCAAAGAGGACACAACAAAATAAGTCACCTTGGGACAGCTCATTTTTACTAAGAGAACTTTTTGGATCAATACAACTTTTTGGGGTGATGGGGAAGTTTGGTCTGCAAGTGTTTTCAAAGACTATTTTTTCCTCCATTCTTACTTGAAAGAGGAATATTCAAATATAAAAAAAAACAACTAAATATATTGGGCTGTAGTGACACCATGAGGGAAAAAAAATTCAAACATGTTTTTAGAAAGTTCCACCTAATTCATAGCTACAAGCACTACAGCATGTCCACGCAGTATCATGCAGTCAAGGTTGCACAGTTTGTGAAGTTCCTGCTTCTCAGCTGAAGACCTAACCTTGTCCATGACCCCAGTCTGTACCAATGCTAAGCTAAATTCCTCAAAATGGTTTAAGCTAACATGTTTTAGGTCTCACTATGGCACACTAAAAGTTGTCAGGGAAATGCAGTCAGGTTTCTCAGCTAAGCACCAAGCAGCTTTTTGAAACAGCTCTAACTATGCTACTGTACCTTTAGAGCCTTCCTACAGATCAGTTTTGTCCTGGTACGTCTCATTTAGGTCAAGAAACTAATTCTCTTACTAGTGTTCTTATATCCATACAACTCTTATTGTCAACACAAACGTAAATGTAAGAAATATCAAGATCTTTAAGTAGATGCTAAATAAGTGTTCAGATATTTCTTTCCTAGGAACTAGGCATACTTGCCCTCAACTAAGGAATACTGAGAGAAACAGTCTAAGCTGTGAAATTTCTAACTCTAAACCTAAATGCAGTTTCACATTTGGGCACACAAATGAAAGTGGTTTCTTTATTAATCTGAGCAGCTAAAATTAACATTGCCGTCAGTAGGCGCTTTGACACCGAATATAGCAAGTATGAGATTAACCCTTCTATAGAGAGATTTTCAATAGCTGGAGATTTATAAATTGGGCTTGCATAGCTTTCTTTTTAAATTGTTACACATATAACACTGTAAAATAGCTATAAAAACTCGCCAAATTAATTCTGTGGTTTTGTTGGGTTCGTATGTGTGTCCCCAGCCCCACCCTGGATGATTTTACATAGGGTTTTTTACCTTTTTAGGTACCAGTGCTGTCCGTGAGACACACTTTTACCCAGACACAAATAACAACAACAAATTTAAAAAAAAAAAAAAATCAAGTCTCCAAAAAGTTAGCTTACAGCTTTACACTGCACACATCTCTCTAAAAAACCTCACCTTTTTTCACCAGAAATAAAATGACTAGTGCCTAGTAATGCTACAACTCCCAATAAACAAAAGTAAATGTGAGCTATAGGGCATCCATAGGCAGAGATCTAACGTAAAAGAATGACATTTGGATCATTTTAATGTATGCATTTCACACATTACTAGAATACAAGTAAATGAGAATAACAAGTGTTTTCTTATAGAAATACAGATTTTTCTTTGAAGTTTCATAGGACTTCCCTTTTATCTCTGACTAATGCAAGTTATAAGAAAAGGAAATAAAATTTACATGTAAACCAAAATATTCTGGGCAATCCCTGGCTTTGGTAAATGTGTACTAAGTCCAACTTGATCAGATACCTGAAGATATTCATTCCAAGTAACAAAGAACTCCAAGTATTGTAAGCCCTTTGTTTGAAGTCAGTGCCTTAATCCACAAGTCTCTTTCTTCAAATTCTACAAGTTATTTGCAAACAAAAACTACACAGAATTTTTCCGTTCTTCGTAAAGCTCAATAATATTAAATGTCAGCCATTTCATTTCCAGTATTTTGTTTATGAAATATTGTTAACATCTACGCTTAATAGATAGACTACACATGGTACTTATTGGCTGCTGATCAAAACATGAGGCACAGAAATCTAATACAAGCTTTTTGATTACTGAGAGTTAACCACATGGACACCAAACTAATCCAAAAATTTTTTTCTGTTAAACTGCTAGAATCCTATCTGACAAGTTCTCATGCTCCTATTTGAGTCCAGCAAAATTAAAATAAACAACAACAAAAAAAATGTAAAAAAAGCTAGACTGAAAAAAAAAACCACCACGCAATGTTCTTCACCAAACCACATAATGAGGAAATCTTCTTCAAAACTAAGGAGTTACAAAAATTAACTTAAAACAGTCTTGCAAAATTCCAGTTGCCCGCTCTCCTGAGGCAAGTTTTATTTTTACTTCTTTTCATTATCATTAATCATTATAGCAAAGAGTAGGCGAACAGATTTTTATTTCATGGTGGTAAATTTGCATGTCATAGAGATGATTCCAAAGAATTCTGCTGAAACCTTGAAGCAGAACATGCACCCCTTGGTGTCAGGACTCAGTTTGGGGATCAGACACTACACACAAAGGTGTGGTACGTTATCTTGACATTAACAGTGAATCATGCAACGTGGAAACTATTTGGATTAAATATCCCCCCTCCCCCCCTTATTTTTTTGTTAAGGGAAAACAGAATAGAGACCTGACACTGAATTGGTTTGACGGACATAAAAGGATTGTCTAAAACTTGTCCAGCCACAACTGTTTTTTTCCAAGTCTTTCAAAGCTCTTTCTAGGCTATACACATTACTTAGCCGTTACACAATGACCTCAAAGAGGTATATGAGTACAGACAACTGGTTACTAAGGTAACAAGATATTACTTTAAATCAGCAGGACTGCCCCAGCTCATCAGCTTCACTCCTTTCTTTCCTTTGTTCTCCTTAAACTATGCACAAATTACAGACCTGCTGTATAACTGAATATATACACTAGAGCTACACTTCAATCTCTCCATTTGAACTAATGAGGAAAAAAAAAGGGGGGGGGGGTTAGATGATGCAAGCACTTAAACTCTTTAGAGTGAAATAGTTTCATTCCTAACTCAATACTAAGAATTTGAAAGTTGGCTGAAAAATAAGTTTTCAAGTGTCTTCTCACTAGAAACTACTTTGTAATTAAAAAACACATTGCACATTGAAACTATCTCACATGATAAAATAAGACTGCAGGGATGCTTTAAACTTTCGGGAGAGAAATGTGGTTAAGTTTTATTGACCAAATCTTGGCTGAAATTTTCCAGAGGCAGACTCATGTTTGGAAATAATAGTTGACTGCTAATTGCGAAAATTGTCAAGGTTACCTAAGGTCTAACTCCTCCAAAATACTGACCCTCCTAATAAACAAATTAAGTATGTCACTATTTTTGAGAGCTTGGGCTTGTAAGACCTATGCGTTCTCAACATTTTATGATTACAAACATCAGCCGTCAGCAGTAGCTTAAAAGGCCATAGGAAACAAGGCTATTGGAAAAATTTACAGGAGGAGGTCACCTACAACAATCCTCTGCTCCAAGCAAGATCAACTACACCAAAACTATTCCTGATGTGTTTATCTAACCAGGTCTTCAACATTCACAATAATGGCAACTTCTGCAAGCCTCTAAGGCAATCTGCTGTTGTACATTGTTATCCTATTAGACATTTTTCTTACTATCTAACTGCAAATAAACTGCTGCAATTCAAGCCTGAGTTCTTGTCTTATCTTCAGAGTACATCAGTGATAAGTAAAAATCTTTAATTCTGCTTTTTTTTTTTTTACATGTAAGAACGCAAAAAGCTTTTTGACCTAGAAGGGAGTTTTCTGTGCTCTTTTAGGACACAGAATTCATATAATCTTTGTCAGATGGCACGATCCACCTTCCAAAACTGCAGAAGTACAGCACTGGCACTTTGGAATGAATGACTCAGTGATCAGAGTAACAGCTTTAAAATAATCCTACAATTTAAGAGAAATAGAAAGGATTAATTCTGTTTACAGCCTAAACAATTTAGTTATATATAAGATCAAATTACTAGGCTTGATTTTCAATTATTTACTTCTATACTAATAGGGGAAGGGACATATTCAAAGAGAAAGGATCCTATATGCAATACTAGTTGGAGAAACACTGCTCAGGCAGAGTATTCCCCCACTCTCTGCGAGAAAAAAATTTTTTCTTTTGTGGTCAGAATATATAAAAAGGATTTCGTTACATCAGCTAGTAGTTGCCTTGCAGAGTTTAAAAAACAAACAAACAAAACACACAACATGTAAATGTCCCTTTGCCTAATGAAAAAAAAAAATCCAACCAATTCTACATTTTTAGTTTACATGTCAGGCTGGCACAACCTCCCCTACTGCCTGCCCGAACATCTGCATGGTAAGTCTAACAAACCACAGCCACGACCTGCAAACTATCTACAGTGGACCCCCTAACAGGAATATCTCTCCCATTGAATTATCCCCACACTTTTAATTTTTTTAAATAACCACTCAACACACAAGAAGCTTCTGTACCAGCCGCCTATTATAAGAGGTACAGAAAACCTCCACTGCTAAGGTTCACACTGTCCTCAAAAAATGAGCTAGATAAAGCATATTATATTCATTATATTAATTTTACAGTCTCTCTCCTGTTAGCCGTGTCTGAACTGAAATGAATGAAATTCTGCATGCAGACTGTTGACACCAATAATACTTTTGTTTATCTTATATGCGTACAGCCCATGCAAACCCAAAACCTAAGTTTCATATTTGCTTAGTTAAGAAAACATTCTTCCTGTCCACATCTGGAAACGTTTCATGATATTCAAGCAACTACTTAAAAAAAAAAAAAAGCAAAATTAATATATGTTAATACTTCATTTAAAATTTTCAAATTAATTAGAGGATAACCTGAAATGATTGAAAATAGATTAAATACATTCATCCCCATTAAATACAAAGAAGACTGTACCAAACTAACTCATCTGCTGCTTGAATAAAATCAGAGGAAACCCAGCCAAGGTTTTAGACAAAGAAGTATTTTCAATGAAGCTAACTCAGCCTAGCTTTATTACTGAAGTTTTAATTAAATTCTATATGGTCTTCAGTCATTTTATGGTATTTACTTTTTTAACAAATCAATTGTCACATTACACATTTATAAAAGTTAACAAAAGTGCTCAGTATCTGCAATGATATTATTTCACAATGATTATACTCTAATGTATTTGTTCTGTTTGAAACCCAGGGAAATATTCTGCCTAGGGTAACAGATGGCTGTTTAAATTTTTGTTGCTATTCCAGAATCTTTAAGTCACCCAAAATGCATCTACTTAAACATGATACTGCAGTTATTGCAAAACATGATCTACATGTTCACTGTTTAATATTTAACAATCTGGATACCATTCCTGTTTGGAAATAATTCTACTAAAGACAGAAATCATTACCCTAGCATTGCTATAATAAATAGATTTGCCTTTTTACATTTTATCATCTCATAATAAAAGTAAATGACTCACTTAAAATGAAATAATATATTTAATCAGTACAAACGAAGTTTAGCAACTCATTCCGAGTAATGTTAATTCACCGGTTATTATCAATTACATATCACTTCACTGTAGTTCATGTAAATCCTTTGTTAACATCGTGTCCCACACTAACACACATTACTAAGGGGCAGAAGGATTTACAGTGCAATTTTACATCTTAACAAGATGTAAAATGTCATGATGCAGTAAAAATGTAAGCAGCAGGTTATTTAACAACATGCACACATAGCACATCAATCTAGCAAGCTAAGATTTACCTGATTTTCCCCACATGATAAAATTTTGAGCACTTTTGCTTATTAGAAGTTCACCTTCTTTGGTGAAAACTATCTTCTATAATGCCCATAACAATGTGATAAATGCTACACAAAATATCACAAAATCGTCAACTGTGAAAGACAAAAGAAATCTGAGCAAGCTGCTTCAACAACACCTTGCAGTTATACTGCTCGTTTAATACATGGCTCTCCGCAGCATGTACATATCTCATGGAAAACATTCCCCATGGAAAGAACAAAGCTATCATAATAGCAACACAGTCATACAAATATATATCTATAAAAAACAACTGTTCTTAAAGGACTGGTCACTTAGATGGTCGAAAGAAACACATCATTTGCTCTAATTCGGCACTCTGATCCAAACTTTTCACTTCTCAGCTAAGACTAAAACTCAGCCCACTAAACAGTTAAGCCTTACTATGCAAAGCTGCTTTTATACCATGCAACATTAACATTTCTAGGAATACCTCACCCATACACTATATACTTTACTGCATCTTTACTTATTCAAAGATATTATGCCACTTTTCCTCACAATGAGTAGTATTTTGTTGATTAGACTTACTGGCATCATTATTTGCTGTGAATAAAACATCCCTTAACCCCAAGTAAAACTGACAGAATTAGGGTTAAAAATATTGCTTCAATTTTGCCATCTGCTGTATGCCCCTTAAAAATAATAAAAACGTGTAAAAGAGTTGCCTATAGTTTGATAGTATTAATTGAAAACAAAAAATCCTTAATGATCCATGAGTGTAAAATATACATTAAAAGTTTAATATAAAAGCTGAAGTTTGAATAAACACTAGTTTGGGGGTTTTGTAAGATTTATATGTAGACCTTCGATGCTTCCATTTCAAAGGCTGAAGTAGAAAAAAAAAAAAATACTTACAAGTACTTCTCCAGAAATACATTTCCCTAAGATTCACTGATACAAAAGACCCATGTTTTTGGTTTTCACAATTTATCACGAGACAACAAAAAGAGACAACAAAATAACTGAAAACAAAGATCAAAAAAAGCAACCTTATACAAATTCCTAGTCACAGAAAAGACAATGTTCAAAAGTGTTTGGGGTTGTTTATTTTGGGGTTTTTTGTGGTTGTTGTTTTGTTTTGCTTTCTAAAAAGCAAGAAGAAATGTAGTATAAAACCCCCAAACGCTACTTATGCACAAAAACCAGCACCTTAGTCCTGAAGCATACATAACAGGGTAGATTTGGAATAACGTTATATTCAAGGTGACTATACGGTGCCAGAATTAAGCCTAGTTAAAAGTTATTTGCAATATACCTGATTCAATACAATGCAAAACTTGAAGGTATGCAGTGGCAAATTTTTCTCATCAATTCATGGAACATTACACCAATAACAACCACAGATTGATCACAGAGCTGAAGGCCCGCAGGACCAACAGCCAGAGATGGATCTCAAATTCCCATACGGCATTAGTGAAAAAGAAGTAAGAACAGCTTTTGAATTTCAAAACAGATGTACTTTAACAGTAAAACACAAAGCATAAATATGTACTTATAGAAGAAAAAATGCTGCTACAATTACTTTTTTTAAAGCTCAGATTGATGACCAAAGCATCTTATTTTCTTGGAAAAGTCTTCTATTTTCATTGGCAAGGAGTTTTTAAAACATTTACGTCAGGACAGAAAGCTATGCCCACACAAACACTTTCAAACCAGACCCAGTGCTAAGTTCACTCTGTATTACTTTATGCATTCATTTATCTACCTTATGAGAAAAGTTTCCTGTATCATTTATTTACATCATCTAAAATCATCAGCAAGTGTGTTAGACTAATTGCTATGGCTGTATTACATGCATTTGTACATTTAAACAAATAAAATAACTAGATATTGTTTTATCAAAAAGCAAAATATACTAGAAATAGGATAAAATATCACTGTGACCTAAAGCAAATATACCATTTGGCCACAAGAAGTAGCTCCCAGTTCTGCAGGTCAGACATAGAAATAAGCAAACTGATTAGTTGCAGGGATTTATAAGGATTGTTTTTTCTTCCTTTTCCCTTCTCCCCCCGACCTCAATGGCATTTCTGCTTCTCTCGTTTATGCTGTAACAGACACATACACTTATAAAGTCCTAAGTCTTTCCACTCAATACTCTTGTGTATCAATTCTTAGCACGGCACTGTCGTTCTGCCCTGGCTCACCAGTAAAGCTCTTATTGGCTGCCAGCACCGGCATGCCCAACACAGCTTACAAGGGTATATGGGTAAGTAAGAATAATGGTATCAATTTGGTGACCTCCAACTTACAGAGCATCCCTCCTCTTCTACATAGAGAGCTGGAGTACTATTAGAGTACTATTAGAGCATATTAGCATCAAGTTAGATTTTGATCATTTATATTTTAGTTCTAATGTATCAATCCCTTCTTTAAATAAAAATATGACTGTCAGCATTTACTGTTAGGATCCCTTTTTAGATCCCACTAAGGCTAATTCCAAACAAAATAAAATGGAATTATTTAGTACAAAAAGTTTCCATTATTTATCCCTTTCATGAATCATTTAAAGACTTCATGTCAGCAACCGAAAACATTCATCTTGATCTCACAAAGAGTAGACAATATATTATGCATGCTGCCCACTGATTTATCCTTTCAGAAAGTCTCTTGCAGGCCACTCACCAATACTGCCACTCACTGTCTAAAATATAAATAGAAGTGCTTCTAGAATACATAAATAAATAATAATTACCTATGGTTAAAACCAGCAGGCTGTTAAAACCAATATCCTGTGTGACATGAGCTGGTACCAGATGATCCAGAGAAAAGTATTGAGGACTACTCTGAAGCAGTACATCCATTATTGAAGAGTCTTCCTAAACTCTTTCTTAGGCTGGCTTATCTACGGAAGTATTTGGCTTTTGTCATGCTTAAAACAAAATTACACACACACCCCCAACTACACATGCTGCCCATGCAAACAGTTATTCACCTTTTATTTAAATCCTATTTCACAGAATCACAGAATTATCAGAGTTGGAAGGGACCTCTAGAGATCATCTAGTCCAACTCTCCTGCTAAAGCAGGATTGCCTAGAGCACATTACTCAGGACTGCATCCAGGCGCGTCTTGAAAATCTCCAGGGAAGGGGACTCCACAACCTCCCTGGGCAGCCTGTGCCAGTGCTCTGTCACCCTCATCGTAAAGAAGTTTTTCTGTGTATTTGAACGGAACTTCCTCTGTTCTAACTTGTGCCCGTTACCCCTCATCCTGTTACTTGGAACCATTGAAAAGAGCCTGGCTCCATCCTCCTTCAACCCACCCTTTAGATACTTGTATGCCATAATAAGGTCTCCCCTCAGCCTTCTCTTCTCCAGGCTAAAGAGTCCCAGCTCTCTCAGCCTTTCCTCATAAGGCAGATGCTTCAAGCCCCTAATCATCTTAGTTGCCCTTGGCTGGACTTGCTCCAGCAGTTCCCTGTCCCTCTTGAACTGGGGAGCCCAAAACTGGACACAATATTCCAGTTGTGGCCTCAGCAGTGCAGAGTAGAAGGGGAGAATGACCTCCCTCGACCTACTGGCCACACTCTTCCCTATGCAGCCCAGGATTCCATTGGCCTTTTTGGCGACAAGGGCACATTGCTGGGCCATGGATAATTTACTGTCTACCACAACCCCCAGATCCTTCTCCGAGCTACTTCCCAGCAGGTCCGCCCCTAACCTGTACTGGTGCCTAGCATTCTTCCTCCCCAGGTGCAGGACCTTGCACTTGGTTTTGTTGAACCTCATTAGGTTCTTCTCTGCCCAGCTCTCCAGCCTGTCCAGGTCACGCTGGATGGCAGCACGGCCCTCTGGGGTGTCAGCCACCCCACCCAGTTTGGTATCATCAGCAAACTTGCTGAGGATACACTCTGTCCCCTCATCCAGGTCATTAATGAATATATTAAACAAAATTGGACCAAGCATTGACCCCTGGGGGACACCACTGGTTACAGGCCTCCAATTAGACTCTGTGCCGCTGATCACAACTCTCTGAGTTCTGTCCCGCAGCCAACTCTCAATCCACCTCACTGTCACCTCGTCTAGCCCATACTTCCTCAGCTTCCTAATGAGGATGTCATGGGAGACAGTGTCAAAAGCCTTGCTAAAGTCAAGGTAGATGACATCCACGACTCTCCCCTCATCCAGCCAACCAGTTATAACATCATAGAAAGCTATCAGATTGGTCAAGCATGATTTACCCTTGGTAAATCCATGTTGACCACTTCCAATAACTTCCTGTTCCTCAACGTGTTTGGAGATGACATCCAGAATGAGTCGCTCCCTTACCTTCCCAGGGACAGAGGTGAGACTAACTGGTCTGTAGTTCCCTGGGTCCTCCTTCTTGCCTTTTTTGAAGACTGGAGTGATGTCAGCCTTCCTCCAGTCCTCAGGCACCTCTCCTGTTCTCCATGACTGTTCAAAGACGATGGAGAGTGGTCTAGCAATAACATCCGCCAGCTCTCTCAGCACTCGCGGATGCATGCCATCAGGGCCCATGGACTTGTGAATGTCCAGCTTGGCCAAGTGGTCTCTGACCAATTTGGTCTTCAATCAGAATCATTTTGCAGCATCAAGCCTTGCAACATTTAGAAAGTCAAGGACAAACTGCACATCATTTAACTTCCATAAGACACTGGAACAAGTTGCCCAGACAAGCTGTGGATGCCTCATCCCTGGAAGTATCCAAGGTCAGGCTGGACAGGGCTTTGAACAGCTAGTGAAAGATGTCCCTGTCCATGGCAGTGAAGCTGGACTAGATGGATGACCTTTAGAGGTCCCTTCCAACACAAACCATTCTATGATTCTGAAGTCTTTGACTTGCCAGTTGAAGGCCACTAGCAAGGTTTGCCTACAACACAGAGAGCAGTTAGCTTTTGAAGATCAGAACTCCTCATGTGTGGTTGTAGGAGAAGTTCCTATTTCAAGAGGGCAACTTCATCTGTACAAGCGATGTCAACAGGTTCCACAGGATTATCCATGTACGAATTATTCATGAATAAGCACTTACTGAATCAAGATCTTAGAATTTTTACAAGAATAATAATTTTTGCTTGCATTTCATAACAAGCAATGGAAAAGATAGGATGAAATTTAAATTGTTCTAAGGGTAATTTTATTGCCACTATAACCACCCCACTTAAATATACAGTTAGTCAATTATCAGGATGACGACTACTGCATTTTATGGTTAAAAAAATGAAATAAATTTTAGAAAGCTTAAAAACACCCCCACCCAAACCAAAATCCAACTTGACCAAACCTCTCCAGCAGCAACAGCTTGTACTGTGCTATTTAACTGGCTTTACTCCAGTAGCATAAATTTAAGAGTCAGCTTTATGTTGAAATGCAATAAGTGAAAATTGGGGAAAAAATCCCACACCTACAGCTGTCACCTAAAATTAAACACATTTTTCTTCAAATACCAAGTGTACTTTCAAAAAGGTGCCATGTGATCATATTTAGCTACTGCACTGCCATTAAGAACATGTTTAATCTACAACAGACAAACTAAATTCTTTCATTCAAACATGTTAAAAAAAATTAACAAAGGGAAAAAACAGGTATAATTATCTACAAGTCTAAAAACAGTGATTATTTATTTCACTTTAAGAGTAACCTATAACTTCGCAACATTTTCTTTTTGCTCCTGTTGTAATTTGCAACATAGGCCAAAAGAAATAAACTACACATATTTTGGAGGGGGAAAACCCCCACCCTAAATTAGACAGACTGGTGTTAGATAGGGTAATTTATGTAGAGATGTGTGCTATTGGAATAGTACCAACAAGCTGGCTTGTGCAGACAGTAGGTGATCTTAACCATCTCCAAGGAGATTGATTAAATGGCTCCAATCCAGTTTAAAATGCTTATCATTTTACTGAGATACTCAGCAAACATGACAACACTATTCCATGCCTGTAGCCTGTACTAATTAATTAATTTTTAAAAAATAGAACTGGATCAAATCTTAAAGTTCTTATAACACATAAATTATAAAGAACCAAAAATACTAAAAAAAAAGTTGTTACAAAGAAGTATATTCATAGTGTCACATACCACTCCTCATTAAAAAGATCCTCCGTTAAGCAAACGTACTTATTTCAACAACCAGGATGAGGCATTAAGATAGATAATTGGATAGTATTCTTGAAAGTTTACTTCTTTTACTTGTATTAACACAGGATAGAAAGGGATTAACTATTTTTGGCACACATAAAATAAACAGCATGCAAGAAAGTAAACAATAAACATGTACTTACGAAATCAAAGTCTCCGTCTTGAGGGACTTTCCAGTTATCAGGGAAAACATTTTTGGATATGTGGTAAGGTTCATGCATGTTCTGATTACAGTTTTCAGGGCTTTTATTCTTGGAATCTTGTTTATCAAAGTAGTCCATGAAAGAAGGTCTTTGAACTTGCGGTGAAGTAGCATTTCCTTAGTTGAAAGCAAAAAGCAAAAAAAAGTTAAAAGTATTTAAAAATCAAATACTTACTGCACTACAAAACGCCATTTATTAGTTTTCTTGGATTTTAAAGAAACTAATATAGTCATCTGTGTCTGGTGCAAGCCTCCATTTGTCCCCTGAGAATCTCTGGCATAAAAGCTCATAGCCGAAGAATGATATTTTTGTAGCAAGATACAATGTGGAGAAACGTTCAAGACATTTCAGAGTTGCACATACAAATAATATTCGAAGTTACTTCATGCGGTATCTATTTGTTGTTATAGAGACTGAATAACACAAGGTGGTAAGCATCCCTTTGGGTGCTGAATGCCCCTAACTTCAAGGCCTGGTCCACAGGCACTTGTAGGAAAGCAACTGAGTTCCATCAGTTTCACCAAAGGTGCGATTTAAAAATTATTTAGAAAAAGAACCGATTTAAAAAAAAAAAAAAGCAACCACACAAACTGTCTCTAGACACTGCTTAACTAAATTCATTGCCAATGAGGATTCTCAGCAAATTGTGGGATCACACTCTACAGATGGCTGCAAAGCACCCTATCTCCGTGGTGTGGAAATTCTGGGGGATTTTTGTCATCATCTACATGGCCGCAAAAGCTTTACAAAGCAGATTGAGATCAGTGTGAACTCCCGTTCAGTTATCCTCTTCATGAAAGTAAATGTAAAAAAAATTATATACAACCCTAAATGACTGAAATTTGTTTTCTTTGTGGGATTTCAAAGCAAGTTCATTACTAAATAGAACAATAAATAAAACATAAGAAATGCTTTAATAGTTCTTCATAACTGTCACCTCAGAGACTATATTCTGTACAGCGCTGGCTCATGAAACGTGTACTTGCTTGCAGTGTAACACGCTCTACATATAGAAACATGAAATACATTTCCACAAGTAAAATACGAAGCAGGAGGAGAAATATAACCAAGTTAAAACAAAACCAAAACAACCCACAATAGAATTATACTTTTTTAATAATAAGTATAAGAAAATAATTAGGAATTTTTATTTTAACTACTTGTTTTAACAAATGAAAAGGAAAAACACTGGAAATATCTTTTGAGCTTTTGTTTAACATGACCACTAGGACTTGCTGATCTTCATATCTAGCTTTATATTTGGTTTTATTAATTCACTAAGTGGTTGGGGTTTTTTTGTTCCCCTCCTCTTTCACTTCATTTCATCATCTCTTACTGTGGTAATCTATTCCCCCTGACTCAAGATCTCTTTAATTCATTCTTGTTTTGCTGCATGGTTAATAGTGGCCTATTTTTTTCATTAATTCTTATTTTTGTATTGCCATCTTTTATAGCATATTGACTTGTTCTTTTCTACATCATTCTGTTCCAGTGAGATTTCTTCCGGCTTTTTGAATGTGGTATTCTACTGTCTTACTTATGATCCAGACTTTACTGCACTTGACTCCAGTTGCTTCTTCAGCTCCACAATGATTCCTCCATTCAGTCTGCCATCTTTCCATACACACCTTCTCCTCCCCACATTTTTTTAGCCTGTTTTTCTCTGTTGTTGCCATATTCTTTTCTAATATTCTCTTCTAATCCCAGATGATAGTTATCTGTACTCACCATCTTTTAATTAATGATAACTATAACCATACAAAAATATTCAGTGAACTAAACTCCAGGTTGAATTTAACAGATCACATGGGAGATTCTAGAGAATAGGTATCTGCTAAGTTTGCCCCCACTGAATTCAAGATCACTTGAATGAGGTTTCTGGATCTCTCGAGTCTGGGACTGAGGAAGGGATAAGAAGTAAACAGCAGGGATGCTGAATAACTACAGAAATAATCCCTAAAGGGCAAAAATGGAAGAATCTAAACTTCAGCAAAACATAAATTTAGAAAACAAATCCAAGAGAAGGTAGTAGTATGAAGGGGCTGGAATTAAAAACAGAAATACAATAAATACATTTTCGTAATACAAGCATTTTATTGTTTGCTGATCGCTGCCGAAAACCCCTGAAACTATTTGTACCAAAAAGACAGGACACCACATCGCCAGCCTTTCACAACCAATATTTCTCTTCTGCTGAAATGGTTGTACTTATGTTTCATCATTGAGACATACTTATAAACAAGATTACCAGTGTCTCTGTTAGAAATTGAGGTACCAAAATGTTGGCCCACTACAGGTAAGATAGTTTCCTTCCTCTCACGCAACAGAAAATACTTAAGATTTTCCAAGCGCTGCTCTTAAGATTTAGAGCTATTCATAAATATCTTCCTTATATATGTAATAGAAGATTGCTTACATACGTAAAACAAACCAATCCCTCCAAATTCCTTGCTATCAAATGCATATTAAGGAAAGTAGGTCAACAGGCCTGAAGTTACACAGAAATGAGCAAAACACATTTATTTTACACTTTGAGGACTTCTTCTATTTGTTTTGATAAATAAGAATTTAGAACTCACTTCTGATTCCAATTTAGTATACAGTTAGTTAACCAATTTAAAAGAACAAGAGCTGGTTTCTTTTCACTGCAAATATAAAAATTCACACACAAACCCAGAAATATTATGCCTGCAAAACAATGGGACCAGAGATGCTACAAGGTTTGTTTTTTCCACAATGTAAAAATGTAAGATTTATTTAAAGGTTTATTTTTAAGGTTTTATTTTATTTTTGCAAATAATTAAATGAAAAAAGAGACTCTTTTTTAGACATAACACAAACAAGCTGAGTTAATATTTCATAGAAAATGGGATAGGTTGACACCTACTAGTTTAAAGGCCCTGTGAAGGCTCCTACCTCTTTTGTATTGACTTTACAGAACATTCAGGCTTTTTATGCCAGAATAAACTGATGTAGGTTGCACTATTTTGCGAAACGTAAGGTTATTAGAAGATCATTTTGATCTGAAAGCACTTTTTCTAACTTCCATGAACAACGGAGTAACAATACCTTGTCGACTGTCTTTTAAGAACCAAGAAATTTAGAAGTACAACACAAAGATTCCTTTAAGGGCAGTTAATTCACTCAACTATCCAGTAAGTTACTTTTTTTTTTTTTTTTTATATACATAATTCGCCACAAAAAAAAACTGCAGCACAACCACACTTCCACTGAAAACCTCTTGTGCAATAGCCTGCTTCATTCTAGGAGGTTTTGGATCTTCCAGTTATTCTCATTTTAGTTTTATCTTCAACAGAGACTATCATGTTTAAAAATGTTTGCTGCAGTTTCAGCACTTAAGAATACAAGTCTCTTATCATCCCCATACTTGCCCACTCCAGGACTTCAAGATGGCTTTGGGAAGAAAGTCACAATAAAACCAGCAGTCTGAGAAATTGCTGGCAAGCCATGGAACACAGAGACCACCATAGACACTGCAAACATACGTTCTACCTCAGCAATACCCCTAATAGGAATACAGCCAATCGGGATGTCCCCAAATAATTACGTAAGAGAATTTATTCCCCAAAAGTATGCTGGATAAAAATAACGAGGCAATGACATAACATAACACCAACTCTATTACACTGTTTCAAAACATATCATAGCTAAAATATTTCTAAACACACATTTCAAAATAAGAAGGAATATGCATTCCATTCTAATGCATGTTTTGATCAAATTCAATTGATGTAATCTATAAAGAAAAATGCTTTTGTAGTGATGTATTTCCAACAGAAGAGTATTATATTAATATTAAAGTGATTTTAAATCCGTTTGAGAGTTCTGTTGTTAGTTGTTAAGTTTCTATACTCTGTGTTGGTCTGAGCCATGTACCCATTCCCCCATGGCAGTCCGGCTAACTCAGGGCCAGCTTGTTGGCAAAAAACATGCTTGCCTAACTTTGTCAGGTGGAACCCATCTCTCCACAGCAGTTCCTGATCCTCAGAGAGGGCCCCATGGTCATAAAAGTCAAACCTCTGTCAACAGCACTAGAGGCACAACTAAGCATTGACCCATAGGATCCATCCACTCCTCCAAGGCTTGCCCTTCACCATCATGATCAAGAACATAGTCACAACCCTGGAGTTACTCTTGAGGTCACTCTCAAGGTCTCCTCTTGCAGTATCATTGGCATGTGCCCACATGGATGGGCAGCAGGAGACAATCTAAGCAATGGACAAGCCCTGGCAGTCTTTCAAGTTTGTGGGGCTGGGAATGGGCAAGAAATAACTTTTCCTAGATCACAAGTAAGGTTAGCAGATAAGGGCATCCATCTCCTACAGAAGGGAGTCTCCGATTTCCTGGGAGCAGGTGGGTGGTGATGGCAGTATTTTGCTTGTTTGGGATTTTTTTTATAATTTCTTATAGGAAGTCTGTAAGTCTTTCAGTCTGTTACTAGCAGGACACTGGACCTCTCCCACAGCTGCAAATCTACAGAGAAGAACTTTCCTCATTTCTCCAAAAGGCACAAGCTTCCACAGCCTTCCCCATCCTGGGGATATCCACGTGCCACTCAACTGAGGAATATTTCCAGCTACTGCCTCTTCAGTGAAGTTAAGGGACCAGGCTCTCCTGTCAGCAGTACTTCTGCAAAGATCCTGTCAGTATCTTTATTCCCTCAAAATATATTGTTTTGTCACTATGAGAGTGAGAAGCTGTACTGCAATCAGCTTTTAGCTTTCTTTGGACTATCACCTCTTCCACAAAGGCTAAAACAGCTTATACTACAACATATACTACTTGGGCTTCATATTTCATACATTTGTACCACTACTTTCTCACCACACTAGGTAGCCTACAACGCAGTGACAGTAATTCTCCTGCGAAATGGGAGACAGGAGCTTTGAATACAATAAGGTTGAAGAGAGCCTGGAATTTTGACCTCAGTCTCTGGGAAAACACACTTAACAGTGAACTACCATGTAGAAAGCTGCCACAGCCACCTCCTTCAGCCATATTTTAAGCAGAAATTGTAACTGTATTTTTATAAGTGGAGGAGTTCTGTTGCCAATACATACGTATTAGACAATCACTTCAAAGAATGAGAAGTCAGTCTACTTAAGTTTCTGAATTGCAATCAAGCATTGAGAGAAACTAGATGACCAGTTCCTTATGCCAGAGCAGCTGGGAGTCTACCAAAGGATTTACCTAAGAAATGTTTGACTACAGAGAGCTGTGTAACAAAGTGGTTACCAAGTTTGCAGTTTCCACATCATAGTGACTTATGCACCCAAGTCTTCATTCAAATTCAGGCCTCATTCAGTATTTTGTTTGTTTTATAATATACTTTTTTATCAGAAAAAAAAATTGCAACTGGCATTTAAATGGAAATTCCACTTATTTTTCCACATATTTTTCAACCAGCTGAAGCCTTCACAGACTGTTTGAAGGACTATGGACTCAAGTTTAAGGGCTTTTTAATGGGGAAGAGCTTCCTGTACAAAACATTGCTTTGCTTCCTGAGAACGAGACTTGTAAAACTAGTTTAAAAACTTCTGTTCTATTTTTCCACCTCCTGGAGAAATAATAAAAAAAAAACCCACACTCAATGACACGACTATTATAAACCTATTAGTTCTTTCCAGCTGAGTTATACTTTATTTCAGCTTTCAACAAAACAAAGAAAATCATCCATGTTAAGCTAGCATTTTGCAACAGCTCTTGAAGCAGAATTGCCAATGTGATGTTTTTCTTTGAAAAAAATTCCCATTTGTAAAAGATACTACTACTAGCGGCATAAATTAACAACTTCTATTACCAATCACAGGAGAGGGCTCAAGGACTGGAACAGGCTTGGAAACACGCAAGACAGTCACCTATGGGGGAGGAGGGAGGGGAAGGAAACCTGCTGTCCCAAACAGTATATTCTTCTGTTTGACAAGAAGGAAGAAAGTTTAAGAATTATACGGACTAAACCAAAGACATTTTATGTCTTATAGGGAAAAAAAAAAAAAAAAATCTGACCACTTTTCTACATTCTGTCAAATGCCACTTCATTAGTTCACTGTCCTCTTTTACCAACCATGAACCATCTAGAAGCTTCACTGAAGTCTAAAGCAACAGTTAGAAACCCAATGTAAGTCCAAATCGCAAGAAGAGGCAGCTTGTTTTCCAGCCCAAAGCAGACAGCAAATACACCTTTAATGGGAGGGGGGAAAAAAAAGGGGGGGGAGGGGAAGCGGAGGTGTGTTAATGAAAAGGAGAACAACCAGAAGTACTCTTGGTGAACCAGAAAGCCCTAACCCTAAGCCTTGCTGAAAAGCCACAAAGGGAATGCAGGGAAGCTAGTCTGAATACCAGTCTCTGAACTGAGATATGAAAAGGCTTCTACATGAAAATAAGTACAATCCGAGCAGCTGAACAAAAGTACTACTACCTTCCATCAATCCTACTCCTTCTTCCGCTCCATGTTACGCCTCCTAAAGTTAAGATCTGTCCTCCCACCTTTCTGTATACTGCATTTTCTTCCCTCCTTCTAGGTACGTACCGCATAGTCTCTGCTCAGAGCATGCACAAGCCTACTAATGAAGAAAGCATAAATGTTGTTTATTGCTAGGCTGTATATTGTATGTTGGGGTAGGATGACAGGCCTCTTTTTGTTCCAAATCCCAATTTTCTCCGGGCACAATTCCCTATTTGTGAAAATATATGGTTTTAGTTATTTTCTGTCATGGCTCCCAGAGGCCTCTAAGCATGGGCATTTATAAATAAAAACCTATTATTGTTTCTTATTTTGTCCTTGAGCAGGGAAACAAAAGGCAGAAGGAAACAAAACGTGAAACTAAACACAAGAGCAATTAACAACAGAAAAAAAAACAACAAAAAAAGTAGTTTGTCATAAATATTTCGTGTCTCTAGGAAGGAAATGAAATCCCTCTTCCCTAGCTAACTCAGTTTATTTCTCCAAGCTTCTTGCTTGCAATGTTCTATTATTCAGAAGTATCAACGAGCACTTTTAAGCTACCTGTTCTGGTTTATTATAATCAAACTACACAAACATCTAGAAAGTGTCCACCTTGCCTATGAAGGTACACTGGAAAAAACAACCAATCTCCAAAATCTTGTGTTTTCGTCAAGCACAAAGAGGCATAAAATCTATGTCTGCCTCTGAGGAAGAACAAGGATTTGTATGTCCCTTCCTGGTGACATTCGTTTAGGACACTTGCTATTGCTCCTGTTTCAGCCAATAGCACATGAATCATAGAACCAGAGGAGGACCAGCTACAGTGGACATGGTTTATATTTATTTTGTTGCCTGCCAGCTGAATGATGAAACCATCACTTGCCGTCAGGCTACCTCCAGTTTGCTGGCTTTCCTTTGATCGAGGTACAGGACTCAAGACAGTCACCTATGGGGGGGAGGGAGGGGAAGGAAACCTGCTGTGCGAAACGTTATGTATTCTTGTTTGACAAGAAGGAAGAAGGGGTTTAAGAATTATACTGACTAAATGCAAAGGTGTAGAAAGGGAATTCCTTTCTAACTACAGATTGGCAATGGAATCAATTAAAAACAGAAAATAACAGTACATTTTAAAAACAGTATCTCCAGCAACATAGCAGACAAACAGGACATGGATAAGAGACTGCAGTGCAAACCTAATGACACTTTTTTCATCTGTTTGGCATACTAACAGAACTATGTGGATAGCTATCAAGCCTGAAGTGATTTGAAAGGCCACACAAAACCCTACTTCATAATACTTCCATACTAAGAATTACTTTATTATCCTTTACTCCAAATTTGCTTGAAATACCCTTCTTTTTTTCTTTCTTTGCATCACTCATCTTTTCCTCAACTTGTTGAAATTAACAAGTTCAAGATAGCTTGTACTAACTTTTTAAGCCTCACAGTTTAATAGGCAAATACTCTGTTTCAGCACAAAAACAAATTAAAGCACATACTGAGTGTTTTCATGAGGTGAATCATCCTACTTAAACTAATCACTAACCAACAGGTACATTTGCTATCTTATTGCTGAAAAGAGTAGAAAAAAAAAAACAAACCAACAAAACAAATGACAAAAAACCAACAAAATCAACAAATGCCCTCCTCCATTCCAATTTGCTATACATTAAACCACAAAGAAAACATATCCCTGCTTTGCACTTCCAACTAATCTTACACAAATCACAACAGGTACAAACACAAATGCAACTTTATGTTTGCTATAAAGCATTCAACAAAGCTATTTATTTGGCACTGATTTCCACTCTTGAGATGTTAGCTTTATTTATTACATACACACACACCCCCAAACAATTGCCTGGACTTAAACATTACATTGTACCTCACGAAATCAGGCACCTACAGCCTGAATAAGATTCGTCTATCGATGCTGCCCATTCAAGCAAATAATTCTATTAAATTCAGCAGGCCTCATTCTGCAGTAGTCTTCAGCCAAATAATGAGCACATCAATATGTAGGTACATAAGTTAACTATTTAACAAACAGCTATTTATGCATACTTGGGTGTAACTTATAATTTTATACTTTAAAACATTTGCAAATATTTTTCCTCTTTGTTACATACTCCCTCACATGCTGCTGAAGTCAATTTGGACTTTTTACTTAGGTTTCAACAATCTTTTGATCACTGCCTTAAATCAAGCATTATTGAATTACAATCCAACATGGGTTCAAATAATAGCATTTAGTTATAAAATAAAAATCTGCTAATTGATCACGAGTTACAAGACAATTCTGCAGCAACATATGTACTGATTACTGAACCCATGGAGAGTCATGAGGAGTTCCCAGGACTACTGACCACTGCAGCAGCTTCTCACGTAATCACATCACTTTAGTTTAGCTCCAAGGAACCAGTCCAAATGTATGTGATACAGGAGGCAAAAAAACAAGAGACAAGCAGTAGAAGGGAGAATTCACAGAAAGCTAATTTTAGAGTCCTCCAAAGAGACTTAGCAAAGCACCAAAACCTGGCTTCTGCTTTGAATCTCCCACGATAGTCACCTTTTTATCCACAACCTATAGAGAACACTTAGAGACACAAATACCCCTCTCCTGTTTTAACCACAGGACTTGACACTTAAAAGCCACTGATGATATAACGTTCTCATACAGTACGAGAAAACTTATTACATCATTAAAAGAAAAGTAAATTAACAACTTACTTTTCATGGTCCCATCTTCCTCTTCATCATCATCACTATTTATTACCATGGTCCCCAAGTCCGATTCTAACATAGTACTGTTGTGTTCAATCATTGTCTGAGCACCTTCACTCATTGTGCTTGTGGCTCTCATAGTACCAGCACTCTCCGAACTGGTCTTCACCATGGTGTGAGAGTCCAGCTCATCTTCATCCTATCAAGATACATTGGTCAGAATGCAGCCGATCATTTAAAAAAAAAAAAAAAAAAAAAAAAAGTAAAGAAGCAATCATTTAGGTGCTTATTCATAAGTTTTATACTTTTGTATGGCCTAGGTTTACTGCTAGACTTCCAGGTTTAAAACTTTAAAAGAAATTACAAAATAAAAAATGTTCCATATTAAGGAAGAATAAAAACATTCTTTCTCACAGATGTACAGCAAGCAGGGTGGATATACCAGGAATATGGCCCACACACCCACTTTGCATCAGCAGCCAGTTTTGAGTAGCTTGGTGATTTTCATGAACCATTATACCTTTATTCCAGTGTTTGGTGACCCATTATCATTCCAATTTTTGGTGAAATACTGGAACAGGTTGCCTAGAGAGGTGGTAGATGCCCTGTCCCTGGAAGCATTCAAGGTCAGGTTGGACAGGGCTCTGAGCAACCTGATCTAGCTGAAGATGTCCCTGCTCAGCGCAGGGGAGGTTGAACTAGATGACCTCTAAAGGTTCCTTCCAACCCAAAGTATTCTATGATTCTATGATACATCCTTGGGTTCCAAAATCAGTACCACGTTTTTAGAAAGTGGTTTGGTTGTTTTGCAACAGACTATCACCAAGGATTTGTGCTGATCACTCTTAACTAAATATCATGCCTAGCATCTCACATTATGCACAGCAGTCAGATGGCAGACACCTGTTCAATTTAGGTATTAAAAAATACTCCAGAATAGTTTTGGAAGTCTGCCTCAGAAACAAAATCCACTTGGCTTACTTCACATATTTAGTTCTCTTTAAAAACCTGTGTCACAAGAGTAAGCAAAATAACCTGTTGAAATTATGCAGAAAAATATCTGTAGAGCACATACTTAACCACTAAGTCGGTGAATATCATGATAGCTTAATATCATGAAGAGATACAAGAGCATTTTAAATCACAGTATCACAGTATGCTAGGGATTGGAAGGGACCTCAAAAGATCATCTAGTCCAATCCCCCTGTCGGAGCAGGAACACCTAGATGAGGTTGCACAGGAAGGCGTCCAGGCGAGTTTTGAATGTCTCCAGAGAAGGAGACTCCACAACCTCCCTGAGCAGCCTGTTCCAGTGCTCTGTCACCCTCACTGAGAAGAAGTTTCTTCTCAAATTTAAGTGGAACCTCTTGTGTTCCAGCTTGAATCCATTACCCCTTGTCCTATCATTGGTTGCTACTGAGAAGAGCCTGGCTCCATCCTCATGACATTCCCCCTTTATATATTTATAAACGCTAATAAGATCAGTGACAATAATGGGCCATGAATGTGAAAGAGAGAACTAATGACAGTCCAGTCAATGAATTATAAAATTCATATGGAATACCAATATTTGAAAACATTAATGGGAAATCCTACTGCTTTACAAAGTCTGATTTAGGTTATATGCGCAACATGACAGCTTTTCAGGAATAATGTGATGGACTATACATTATCCATAGAAGTAAAGTCTATTACTGAAGCAGGGGAAAAGAAACCCAAACCACCACCACCAAAAAAAAAAAAAAAAAAGTAAACAAACAAACAAAACACTACAAAAAAACCCACACCAAAATTTAAAAAACTCACCCAAGCCCCAAAACCCTACAAGGTCTGGCACTCTCTATTTCTTGCTGATCGCGTTCATTTCCTTTCCTGTTATTCCCTGACACAGCAGCAGACAATTTGCCTCTAGTATAGACATAAGTGCATGAGCCAGCTACATTTCCTAAGTGCTTGTATCTCTGTTGGTCTAAGCAGATACTGAGAACTATAGTTATTAGCAATACTAATACACTAGCTCCTGAAAATTATTCTATTACATCTCAACGAAGAGACAGAAAAACAGATCTAATTTTGATTTAGACAGTCTGGCTACCAGCATAACATACTGAAACAGATCTAAATCTGTGATTAAAACTTCAAATGCCAAAAGAATCATCCTTTTCCAGATTATAATTTGTAAAAATATTGAAGTTCTTCATTTGCATTCTTTCTGAGTTTTTCACTTGTGTTCTACAACACTATATTTAGTACCTTACCCTTAAAAAATTTATATTCCCAAAGATACAGATAGTTTATAGCTACAGTACTAGAGGACTGTGCCAGTAAATAAATTAGAATATTTTAGTACTGCTCCTCCTGGTGGCAACTTTCATTTTCTTTACTTCCCCTGCTCCCCACAACGTTCTTGCTAGCCCCAGTAGTTTTTACAAGTTATATTTTTCCCTTTCTAACAAGGGTACTCCAAAAGTAAAGTCCAGAAGTGTTTTTTTGCATTGCCAGAACAATTAAGTTATTTTTAAGTGCTTCTCAGTACTGCAATACAATGAAAAAATGACTCACAACATACTGCTATTTCCCATATTAAGTGCTACAAATGTGGTGTACATGACAATTTTGATACCAGTGTTTTCCCTATATTGGGAATGATGTACTGAGAGAGAGGCAACACAAAATTTTTTTGGGGGGGGGGAGTCCGTGCATGCCCCAAAATAATTAATTTTGTGTGTTAAGCCAGATTGCTTCTAGAACTATCATTCCAGTATTTCTCACAAATATGAGATTTAGCTAATATGGCAGTAGACTATACTGGATCTGAAAAAGTAACTTCATAAAAATATCCAGCAGATCCAAGTTATGTATGTGCACATTTACACAAGAGATGAAAGTGATTCCTTCATACAAATTCTGATTCATGCTTTACAGTTTGTAAATACTGATGTAGAACAACTGATCTTTTGTTAAAAAGGGTACCCACTGATCAAATAAAACCACACACAATCTCAATTTTAACCATGAAAAAAATATAAGGTATTAAAGCTGAAGTGTCATGTTCTCATACTGTTTATGAAGACAGATCCAAGAATCAAGCAATAAAACCAGCTAACTCTGGAATTAAACTGTCTGCTGTTCTCTTGTGTACAAGTAATAAGCACCAAACTTGTATTTGTCAGGGGTTTCTGATACACCAGTAGACAGCAACAGAAAGAGTGCATGAGCGAGTGCGCTAGTATCTCTTGAAATTTTACAGAAAATACATTAAACTACAGAAACTCTGAGCAGCATTACAGCAAAAGTAAGTACAAGTAAAACATTGCCAATACCCTGCAAGGGGACTAACTGTTTGGATCTCCTTATTTACCAAAATAAGTTAACAAAATCAACCCTTAAAGCATGAAAATGCAACCACAGAGACTTGATTATCAGGACAGCTAATTCCAAAAAGGCTTCAACGTAAACAACACACAAGACTTCACAATATGCTTGTAACATAAGATCTCTTCCTCACACGAGGAGTTTTCTCAGAAAAGATGGCCTGGCACATCATACCTGAGTCTACAACATGACAGCAAATGAGCCGAGATGATAAAGATCAATGCATTTTTCTGTTGCATTTTTAACATTCATAGGAAAAAAAGGGATGAAGACTGATAAAGAAAAACTAAACAAGACAAGCAAATATGGCAGCTTGCCTTTAAAATTCTCTTTAACTACGGTTTGTGCATGTAAAAAGAACACTAGAGGGCACCAGAGACAGCTAACTAGGCTGCAATACATGAAAGGAAGATTTACATGCTGGCAAACTTCAGTATCCTGTAAAATAATTTCATTTACTATTAACACCTCATCATCACCTTTGAAAAACGTGGCTGTAGTCACAGCTATCTTTTTGTAAAAGCACTGTAGTAGCTACATAAACACATAATATAGTTTGGTCAAGAACAAGGATTTTGTAGAAGTTCCTAACATGTTCAAAGCCCAGCTACAACCTGAGTATACGCTTAATACTGAGCATACGTTTAAGCTTAGACCCATCAGCAAAACAGGTAAAGACTTAACCCAAATCCCGTCAAATTCAATAGACATATGTCACAAAACAGTGTTGAAGCTTGTTTTCTACTTCCTTCTAATTGATACAGCTAGTAACAACAACTTGCTGCTCACAATTATCTCCCTGTTTACTCTTCCTATAAGATGTTTCTGGCTCTAAATTGCTGAGGGTTTTAACAATATGCTCTTATAAAGCTGTTTATGCCCCTTGGGTAGCTATATTTCACTCGACAAAGTCATCTTTACATATTTCTAACTTAAGGACAGTTAAAGGACTGCAATCAAATTTAATTAGCACATATGTTAAAGTGTTCTTTGGCTTGAAGGAAAAATGCTACAAAAACAAAGTTTTAACACTGTCATGCAAAGTTACATAAATGTACATACAGATACATAGATATATCATATACATGAACACATGAAAGACACATGAAAGTAAACAAAAACCTTCAGGAAAATACAGCTTGCTGTATCAGATTTAAGATATAGAATAACTCAAATGACTCACCAGTTCCTATAAAATAACTATCTAAATATTGTAAAAAATATAAAGGAATAATTATAGCAATTATTTCTTAAGGTCTCAAAAGACAGACACCAACTTCTCATAATTAATATATGATTAACCAAAGAAACTTTCATATGAATGAATAAATAAGTCTACATATAAGAATAACTGAATATTGATGGTTGGCTAAGTTGTTGATAGCTGTCAACCACTAAGTGTATAAGAAAAAAAAATTCCTTGTTTGAATATTCTAAAATGATTAAACATTCCTAACACAATAGAGACATTAAAGTGTAAAAGAAAACATACAGGAAGAGCTGCTTGTTAGCTCATTCCTTTAAAGATCCACAGAAATAAATATTTAGACATGTTTCCTGTGAGCTGCCAGGCAACGAGTTACTTTACGTTCCCATAATACCGCTGCCCAGCCTCAGCATCCAATTCACATCACACTTCAAAAAATGCACAAGAGAAGAGATTGGTCATGTTTAGTAATGCCTAAACTAACGTTTAAACTTTGATATTGGGATTAACCTTCTGTAGAATACACTGCTTGCAATTTTTGCTTAATTAAAAAAATCTGTACAATTACCTCAGCACCTATCAAAACACGTCAGTGTGTCAGAAGGCATTCTCATCACACGAGCAGCTCTCATAACAGGCATAAAACCAGTTCAGAGCACACTATTTATAATGATATTATATCTCTCTAGAAGGATACAGCATGAAGACATTTCGACCTGGCCATTTATTTACGGCTGTATAATACAAAGGTTTGAAGAGCAAAAAATACTTATGCTACAACTGACAACTTCACATACTATAAAATGTTCACAGAAAGTGGTAAAAATTAAAAATAAGATTCAATTTTAGGGATGTGACTCTTCTTCATTTGAACGAAACCAATCTGAATCGATCCTGAAAATTAAGCACATAATTGTGAAATCTTTGCATCTGATTAACTCTCCAAAACCACCCACTCCTCTCCATTTTACTTTCAGTTAAGTAAGTCACTTATAATCCAAGTGCCCAGTACAATACATATAAGGCTTTAAGAGGGAATTAAAGCTAGAAAACTTGTTCAAATGTAACTGTTAGGCACCTTTCTCCTTGATGGGTCCCAAAGCACATACCAGTGAGTAATGAGCACAACTGCTCACGCTTTGCATAGGAAATCCTTGGGGGTTTAGATTAATAAATTCAAGCCCCTGAGAGGTTAACTGAAACCATTATTTTTCAATAGCATATAGACTCAATTCACTGCCCACGAGATAAGTAGAGTCTGTCAGTGTTAAAGTTAACACTAACATCAGTATTTGCTCTTGCTTTTAGGTGTTATCAAATTTGTATTTCTCTAATTATGACTCTGCCTTTGCACTTCTATGATGAGGCCTTCACAGCAATATCATTCGGAAGAATCCACTTCTAAGCTATTATTTTCCAAAATTTATGTGCTAGGTCGCTATTACGTTCCAACTGAACACTGACTCCAATTCCATATACAATCTAAAAACATTTCTAGATATTAAAATATGAAGAAATATACACTTGAGTTACTGTCACTGCTACTACACAAGGTAACATGGGGACTGTCGTTAACTCTTTCTAGAACTGCTGCCATCATTGCATGTTGGCTTATCAAAACCTTTGAACTGTATGTTCATGTAGTCATGCAAACTACACACAATCAGCCCTGCATTTCTTCAGGGTTCTGTGCAGATTGGTACATAAGAAGAAGGGATATGCAATGGCTATTTATCTTTATAGTTGAATGCTGGACTGCTGACTTCATCCACTACAGTACACCAAACTGGCACTCATATTCTATGTTTTCCCTTTCCAGAAGGGAAAAATGAACACTCAGAAGAATTGCTTTATTGTTTTTCTGGCAGTTCCCCAAACAAGTTCCAAATTAAATGAAAGACATAATCTTTGATCTTATTTTGAAATTAAGCATTATTTCAAATTGAAGTGGGGGGATTTGGGGAGGTTTGTTCTTTATTTGGGGTTTTTTTTAATGACAAACACAAATGTTCCAATGCTTTCATTTTATTCTTCTGGTTTTGAACCTGGTTTCCTTTAATAACTTGTGGGTTCATCGATCAATCTTGCCTACTACACTTTAAAAACTAAAACCTGTGTTGTCCAGAATTTCACTGAATTCCAGCCTCAATCACACCTACGTGTTGCTCAACAGTCTTCTAGTGTGCAGTACATGAATAACACGAATTCAGGAAACATGGTAGAAAAAAGCTTCTCTGATTAAATAAAGAAATGTAACAGTTTATCCTGCCATTTCCTAGTTCGGCTGGTTTTGTGCTTTTAACTGATCAGAATCTTTAGTGACTGCAACTGGACAAGATACTGGTGTCATGTCTCAAACGAATCTGGAATTTCTTACAATGATGTACTACATTAAAATTCAGTTGCAAAGCACAGGAAGTCTGTATTACAACCAAACTATTATTAAAACCAGTTCAGAACAAGATTAGTTCTGCATTGTGACAACACAAAAGCTATTCATAGGTCACTACCAAATACGGAGTTTTAATAAACTGTATTTGTCAACAAGGAAATTCCTCCTCCTCACCTCACCATCAGTGTTCTTCCTTTCACTCGCTTGTACCTTCACTTTTTCTACTGAAGCTAAGTATTTCCAAACTTTTTTCACTCAAGGCTTACCAAGCAATACTAAATTATTAAAGACATATATTTACCAATAGCAAAAGTTGTACTTACTACCAAATATCACATCAACAGTTTTAACAAAAGTAAAAATTTCAACCTAATTACAAACCTTACCACAGATTATTTTCTAGAATCATAAAAACATATGAAAACTTAGGGAACTGAAGCATCTCAACAGCATAAAGTATCATAAACAGAAATCTTTTTAAAAATAGGAACAAAAATCCTTTTTTACTTAATCTTTTTATAATGGCAAATTTTTTCAAAAGTTTAACTATTCAGTATAAACCTTACAGCAAAAATACCTGGACATCCTCTTGTCCATTATAAGACATTTTTGCAGTAGTAAATATAGTGGCTTATACTCTTCCTTCAATAAAGATGATGGAGCTAAAAAGGCACAAAACCTCTCCAGAATAATCTCTAGGAACAGTGAAATTTATCTAACCATGATCAGGATAAAAAAAAATTATGAAATCAGCACACTGACAAGCACCACTTCCCACTTTTCAATACGCACCAGCTAGTACTTCCCTTTTGTTTGCTCCACTTAGAAATGGCATATCTTCTTCTCTTTGCACATGGTCTTTCTCTAATTTGGAACCTCCCCCAAGTTCAGAGGAGATCTATTCCTTCCCCCTACTGAAGTTTACAAGAATGACACAAACTATTTTTAATAAATATCCATCTTCTCTGCCATAAGCAAAGCTGGCCTTTGCTGGAGAACTACAGTTAAACTCTCAATCAGCTTACCATGGTATTACAAACACATCCTCTGAATTATTGTTGCTTCAAACACACACATAGGTCCATAGCAAATATAAGACAGCCAGACTTACCTTAGCTCACAATGAATTTGACTACAGACTATTTGTGTAGCCTAGTCTACTACTGGACCTCTCACAGCAAACAAAACAGACATAGGATTGGAAGGATTAACCTTTCTGTGTTTTCCCCAAAGAAAAACAGTTACAATAACCTCTTAAGCAGAGTTAGAATGTATAGTTCAAGCAGTTACCACCCCTTAACAATATGCAGTAACCACCAACTTGAACTCTTAAACTCGTCTTCTTATGCTCTAAAATATTAAGGGATAGTTTGCATTAACCTCTTGTGCTTTGTATTCAGCCTACCTTCAGTGTTACTTAAAACCCATCCTTGATAAAGTTTACTTTGCATTAAAATAGACCCACAGAGACAGCCAGCTTATCTTGCTGAGGAAGCAAACTACTTAGCTCAAAAATGCAACCGCAAGGGCTTATCTAATTATGTCCAAATGCAATATATTATGCACTCAATAGCCAGGATTCCTCTCTCTTACCAAATGATGTTTGCAGAAGATGTTATTATCTATTAATTTTAGTTAATTAATTATAGCCTGTAAGTCAGCATCACCATAGAAAACTAAAAAGGAGTACAAAACATCAAATTACGAAGGATGATAAAACTATTTCTAAAAGCACTTCAGTAACTCCAAGGATTATATACGGCATGATGTGCATATTAAATATATATTTTTTTTTAAATAATTCTGAAGTCTTTTACAAGTACAGCAGTACAAAGGGCTTGCCCTAGCAAACATACCCTTCTTTTCAAAATGCCCATATTGCTACAGTTTTCATCCAGACTCTCTCATCCTTCTTGCCTATTTGTCATCTTAAGCCTCATCTAGTAATCTCTCCGCTCTAGGCAATACAACTACAAATGTTCATTTTCCAAAATTTCCCCTTCTGTCTTTCATTATGCTGGAGTCTTACTCTACTTTTCATTTTTCTACCTTTCTTTTCTGAGCTGACTAGTCTCACTCACAAGCCCCCTTTCTATCTATCATTTCATTCTGTGCTGGGAAGTCAGCTCCACCTCAAATTGGCCTCTCCCATTAGTCACCTGTTAAGTTTTCAAATTCCTTTATTCTTTTCTCCAGTCCCATGCTAGTCCCGGCAGGGCTGCCTCTAGCCCTCTGCAAGACTCTCATGGGAGGTCATTCTCCCCCTCTACTCTGCACTGGTGAGGCCACAACTGGAATACTGTGTCCAGTTTTGGGCTCCCCAGTTCAAGACGGACAGGGAACTGCTGGAGCGAGTCCAGCGAAGAGCAACTAAGATGATTAAGGGATTGGAGCATCTGCCTTATGAGGAAAGGCTGAGAGAGCTGGGACTCTTTAGCCTGGAGAAGAGAAGGCTGAGGGGAGACCTTATTATGGCGTACAAGTATCTAAAGGGTGGCTTGAAGGAGGATGGAGCCAGGCTCTTTTCAATGGTTCCAAGTAACAGGACAAGGGGTAACGGGCACAAGTTAGAACACAGGAAGTTCCGTTCAAATACACGGAAACACTTCTTTACGGTGAGGGTGACAGAGCACTGGCACAGGCTGCCCAGGGAGGTTGTGGAGTCCCCTTCTCTGGAGATTTTCAAGACGCGCCTGGATGCAGTCCTGAGCAATGTGCTCTAGGCAATCCTGCTTTAGCAGGGGAGTTGGACTAGATGATCTCTAGAGGTCCCTTCCAACTCTGATGATTCTGTGATTGTCTTTTAAAACTCCTCTACATCATGATCCTGAAAAAAAATTGAGCAAGGTATGCTAATGCCAGAGCTTCCCATGCTGACTAATCTTATTTCTCCTCTGCCTGTGCCCCTTCTGCCATCCACTCTGACCTTCTGCCCTATATTTAAGAGCCATTTCTTTCAAGTGGAGGCTGACATCGGGTTTTGGGTTTGTTGATGCTCATGCACTGGTATACGATTACAGCCCTTAAAATTCTGTTAGTATAAGCAAAAAATGACAGACCTAGTATTTCCATAGACTACAATCGCACTTATAAGAGTAATGCAGCTGTGCAGCAAAGGGAGTCAACAGTATCCCAGGCTGCATTAGGAGGAGTGTTGCCAACAGGTGGAGGTAGATGATCCTTCCCCTCTGCTCAGCGCTGGTGAGGCCAGGCCTGGAGTACTGAGTCCACTTCTGGGATCCCCAGTACAAGGGAGACATAGACATGCCGGACAGAGTCCAGCAAAAGGCTGTAAAGATGATTAAGGGACTGGAGCATCTCTCCTATAAGGAGAGGCTGAGAGACAGCTGGGACTGTTCAGCCTGGAGAAGAGAAGGTTCATGGGGGACCTCATCAATTGTACAAATACCTGAATGGGAAGATGAAAAGAGGTCGGAGCCAGGCTCTTTTCAGTGGCGTCCAGTGACAGGACCAGAGGCAACAGACATACACTGAAACACAGGGGGTTCCCTCTGAACATCAGGAAACACTTTTCTTACTGTGAGGATGACCAGGCATTGGCACAAGCTGCCCAGGGATGTTGTGGAGCTTCCCTCCTTGGATATATTTAAAAGCTATCTGGACACAGTCCTGGGCAACCAGCTCTAGGTAGCCCTGCTTGCGTAGGGGGGTTAGACCAGATGACCTCCAGGGGTTCCTTCCAACCTCAACCATTCTGTGATTCTGCTCTCTCAGTCCTGCTAACCAAAGATACTTCTGTTACTTTCAGATTTGAGATACCTATCTTACACTTAGTGACAACTAGAGTCTCACTGTCTTTTTAACTCATAACCTATTCCCTGACTGCACCACAAAAGTATACAGCAAAATTCTCATCTACTGCAATGGTAACACAAATAACAGATTCCTGTCCCAATCCTGGATTTGAGGTTCCCTTACACTAAATGCTGAACAATCTGGGGGAAGGGGGGAGGGCGGGGCAGGAGAAAGAAAAGAAAAAGTGCAGTGCTACATTCTGACTTTTGTACCCATGCAAGAAGCATGAGGAGTTGCTAAATGCTTCCTCAGTTGAGGCGGACCAAACTTGTGTTGTACCCTTCCACCCAGTAGTGGAAGAGGGAAGGTGTACATCACATACTGAGCTGGCATGGATTGTTTCATCCCTGTCTGGCAATCTGGTTCCCCATCTGAACCTCAGACTAAGTAATTAGATGTCGCACCTAATTTTGGGTTAATGCAAAAGACATCAACATGCCCAAGTGTTTGAGGTCTACAGTTCAGAAGGCAATAGTAGGGTGGAAAGCATGCCAGGTTTTTACGTAGGTAATAAATCAGCCTTTTCAGAGATCAACTATTCAATATATCCAGTCACAAACATGAACTCTGCTTGTTAAGTCACACATCTCCACATAGGCAACATTTCCTAATGTGAAAAAAAATAATCCCAACCTTCCTTGCCTGTTTCATTACTAAGCAAATACAATCCAGCATACACCATCTTTATAAACACAAGTTATCAATACTCTTAGAACTAAAAAACATACAGCAAATAAAAGACCATACTGTCTGTTGGGATACAAAACACTCCACAGAATCTGCTTGAAAAGTATTCCTATATATAGATCATCACCTAACACTTTGTAACATATAACAAGAATTCTACAACTTGGGAAAGGGCAGACTGCACTACTGCACTGCTCTTCTCTGTTTGCTCAAAGCTGTAAGATTTCTACTAACATTCCAGTCTCCATCTTCTCCATGTGTTATTTCTGAATGACCTTGGTTCTCATTGTACATGTAGCAATACACTTCTTTGAAGCACATACTGCTGCATTGCACAAGACCACCCTAAAATAAATCATGTAGAGAGAGTAATAATGCCAGGAACACTGACTTAGTCCTAATATTGCCAAACAATTCTAAATGCAACCTATTTATCACATGACCTTCTTCTCTCCTCAAACATATGCTGACAATGTCATCTGAAGAATGAAATGCTGTCACCATTTTCACTTTATAGGCATAACTTGATTCAAACCATACTGTAATCACTACTTACTGGGCTTTCTTACTAAGCATTAAAAAAAAGGCTAAGTGCCCTGAACTGAAAATTAAACTACTTGTCTAGAAGCCCATATGTGAAAGTGGAACCTTCACAGTTTTGGGTTGTTGGTTTTTTTTTTTATGCTAGTCTGAACAGCTGAAGTTGACACGGTTTGTTTTCCTGCCTCCTAGAAAACTTTTCACTAGGACACCTCATGGAACAGTGCTGAAAACTGGCTCATATGGCATTACTCACAGCAGCACTTCTCATCATAAATAATAGTGGAACACTCAGCCCTCACAGGCTTAAACACCAGGTAGAAGCCTGGTAAAGCAAAGTATATGAACACAAGTAGAGAAGTAGGGGAAAAACTGCAACTTATCTATAAAGTATAGCTAGTTACAGGAAAAAAGGTTACACACCGAATTTTCTTCCTCCTCTTCTAGTTCTCTCTGCTGTTCCTCATGCCGCTTTGCCTTTATCTCCATAGCTTCAGTGATCAGGTCCCTTAAAATTGAAACTGGCTTGGCATTCTTAATAAATGTATGCTAGAAAAAGAAGTCATTAAATTATATAACATCATTACAACACTTACGGTTCAGATGAAATTACAAGTATTAGTCAAAACCACAGATTTCAGTGATAAATAGTATTTTACAGTACACAATAGTTAAAATCTACACTAACACAACATACAATATTCTTTAGCTGCTTCATAACTAAGATTTTACTTTATTTCTCATAATAACAAGCCTTTGGAAATGTAATCATATAACAACTGTTTTATAGTGAAGGATCTAATTGTCCAAAGGAAACACACAGTAAGTAGTAAATAAATAGTGTTGATTGTCTGACATAGAAAAACAAGCTTTTTCAGATATTCAGTTACAGAATTTAATTAATCTTAACAAACTGACAGCATAAATTAGTGGCTGTAAGCAGAGCAACTGTGGCTGCCTACTTCAACAAACCTGTACTTTATATGTCATAAAATATTTCTTGATCTATAATGGTGAAACGTAGAACAAGGAAAAGACACGTTACTTTTAATTTAAGGCCATTTAAAACATCATTTCATCCTTTAAGACAACATGCGCACAATACCATTTACATTCATTTTGCTATCTTGTAAACATCTGCTGTTAGGAAAAATTCTGATTTTTGCATCATTATATGTAAATATAAGTTAGACAAAACATAACTCTTAAGCACATCAGAAATTTTTTACTAAATATTAAAAAATTGTCCCACAAAAAAACAGAATTGATGAAGCCTAATGTCCTACACCTACTATCTTTCTTCTCCCTTGATATATTCCAAATTCCAGCCAGGGGAAAAGGCAACACATATTAGTGCTGGACACAGCATTTGGTTTTCTGGCCAGTAAAGCACATGGAAAGAGGAACACTGAAGCTTCCCTCCTCCCCTGCCTTACTTGCACATATTAATACAAGTCTTTCCTACCCAGCTGCTGGTCTTCAGCTAAACATACAAACTTCAAATATTTAAGGTCTTGAGTACTGATTCACACATCATATGAAAATCTTAAACTTTCGATTTTTCTCTCTTTGCAGTCTACGTTTTGGTGTTTTCACATGACATGAATTTGATGATCTATTACTGGAAACTACTTTGCAAACTTTTTATGTTCTCCTTGTAGGGGAGTTTAATTGAATTTAAATTTTAAAAGAGGCTATTGCTAGCTTGAGAGAGAATAAATCTAGTGTCTTACAGATGAAATTTCAGAAGATCAGATTCTTATGTAGACTGATGAACAAAGAAAATTAAGAATAATATTTACCAATAGCAGTAAAAAGCATTAGAAGAACAGTAAATTATCTGAAAGTTTAATGAATTAGGAATCAGGAAAGTAAAAGGAGCAAAGGACCTAGCAAAATTTTTCACTTCTGTCTCATATCAGGCAAGCTATTTACAGGCTATTTTAGATTCCACTTCAATCATCATGGAGCCTATTATAGTTTTTCTAGAAACTTTCCCCCCTGCCCTCTGCCCCCCGCCCCCCCCCCACCAGTACCAAAAAGATACAACTGCTAAATTTCTGCAGCTACTAGAACTCTGGTCAGTGAGCAGAAAAAAGCCTGGCACACCCTGCCCTGGCTCCATAAGTCCATACCACCAACTGTGGCTCAAATTTAAAAGTGCCACTTTGTATCACTTGGCCCAAGAACAAACTCATACTGTCCATCTGCATCAGACCCTTCTAGGACACAGAGCAACCTGTCTGCTTAATTTGACATGACCAGAAGGGCAGATCAAATACAAATATACTCCATGGGTGGTCGACACTGAGGGGTAACCTGGGCTCAGTTCCTTTACTTAACACTTGCCTAAATCCCGAGATCTACTGAGGGCCTCTAACCACAAAGCAAGGATCCAATTTTAACAGCAAGAACCAGCCCTAAACTATATAAAGAGCAATTAATTTTTAGCAGCAGCAAAGGAGAAAGAAAGTAGGGGTAGAGATACAGAAGTGACAGCAAAAAGACCACAAAATGGAAAAGAAATAAGGCATGATAACAGTTAAAATGAGGCGTGCCCTTAGAAATTTTCACAACAGTTCTGGTTTGAGACTAGAGGAAAAAAGCCGTAAAACTTGCATTTCTTCAGTAACTTAAAGACTGACCTGTAGCAGCTGTGTTGCTGTAGCTCTTTGTTCAGGATTTTTCACTAAGCATTTCTTCACAAAATCTGTGAATTCATCAGACCAGAGCTCTGGCTTCCGGAAGGTTGGAGGGGGATTTGTAGGAATCATAAAAATAGCCTAGATAAAAATCAAACAACAATAGCAAGTTTAAACAAAACACATCATCATAGCACTGAAGCCAAGTAAATAAATTGCTTTATCCACCTTTCTTATCAGGCTAAGAATCTGGAAGACAAATTTTAAGTAAGCTAGGATTTCCACTCAGATCGAGATTCAGGAAGTAAATCCATCTGCTACTAATGTAGCTACTTCCCATTAGATTTTCTCTATTTAAACTGTACCCCATTGAGCACATCACTCATTATTTTATCTATTGCTGTTTATCAGTCTCGAGAGAGGATTTTGTTCATTTGGAAATTCTTAGTAGAAATTACGGCACTGCTTCTTTAAACAGACACATATAAAGTTGCTGTGAAAAGCTAAGTCCACCTTCTCTCTTAACTTTTTTTTTATAGAATTGCTTAGGAAATTTGGTAGGATTACTATTTCCTTTTGCACTCATAATTCTTTAGATGTAGATTTAGAAACATATGTTAAAAGACCGAAGACAACACTAAAAGATGACAAAATAAAATAATCAGTAACTTGCCCACTGGCAGTGAGAATTTGAAATTGAAGAAGCAGCATTTTCCCTATATAACAGAAATTTCACACTGTTGAGAATGATATGCAGACAGATTTTTCAGTTAGGAAAAAAGATTCATGCTATATTAAAAAAAAAAAAAAGTTTGTCCCACTTAAGATTATATATGTTGTGCCATTTTCTTCATGATTTTTTCCAGGTTTCCCTCTAATTATAGATTTAGACCAGAAGGGGGGAAAAAGCACTACAATTCTAAAAGACTACTGTAAAATCATTGGAAATTTTGAACTTCTGATTCTTGGAATCTCTCAAATGAATTCACTATCATTGCTTAAGATTTTGGCAGTGGGGTTGGACTAGATGATCTCCAGAGGTCCCTTCCAACCTGACCATTCTGTGATTCTGTGACTTACACATGACAGCAACAACATTCAGAACTAGGTTTATTGACAGAAATAATAAGTTATTATTTTCTTCTAGAACTACGTTCAATTCAACCTCATTTTTGAAAGTGAAAGGGAGTAAAGGCTCTTCATTTGTCTTTCTACAAGCATAGGTAGAAATACGTACTCAGAAAAGAGGAAAATATTGAAATGAGAGACTATGCACAGAGTTAATATAATAGAGGCACCAGAAGCTTCAGCCCGTGTTTGAAATATGGGAAGAAGGGAGAAGGAGATTCCCGAGATTTTATCCATAACTTCTTAAGAGGTCTGACTGGCCTGGAAAAATGGGTTAACTTGCTCAAACCCTCATTCTGAAATTCTTCTCATACGCTGAAGAAAAGCAGAGTCCATTCAAAATGATGCAAAAAACTGTTTAGTATAATGTAATGAAAAATTATTTCAGTACCAAATAGTTTGCTTTAATCCAAATACTTAAACATTTACAGAACTAATTTCATTATCTGCCTAATACAAAAATCACAAGGTGAGAACTGGGCATTTTGTTTTAATAAAGACATATGCTATAATAGCTTTATATATTCAGTGGGCAGCTGTACCAGACTAGTATATGAACTCAGATAGAAAACGTGGCACACTCACCCTCTAATTGGCCCTACCTACTCCACTTGTGATACAAGATAATTTATCAGTACAAGTGAAGTGCTTCTAGTATAAAGCAGTGGCTAACAAATTCTGCTGTTTCTGTCCTTGACAGTAATGATCTCTGCACTTTGAACTGATGACTTTTAACCTTATCTTTAGCTACTCTTAACAGCTAGCTCTGCAGTAGCTATTGAAAACACACAGCCGTAACAGAAGACTAGTAACTTCTGTTAATGTGGTATCAAAATGTATACCTCCTGTTTGATAATAAACATTGACCTGTCTCTCCGCAGGTAAGCAAAGCTTAGTTTCAGAGTCCTACTCAGCTCTAATGTTCTGGGAAAACTATTTGCCTTTGCCAATTACTTTCATTAACTAAACAGCAGTTAAGAACCACAGCAAAGTGACTCCTTTATAATTCACAAAGGACTATGAGAAGAAAGAGGGAATTCATGAATCATTCTTTTATGGCGGGCAATAAAAGTCACGAAAGGAGATATTCAAGAGCTAGGGTTAGGGTCTAAATCCACATTTATGCTTCGTATGTTTTTGAAAATACCTTCTTCAGAAATATGCATATTTATTTAATGCTTAAACTGTAGGCTTTTTTAAATCTTGATATGCGACATGAACTGTGTTAGCTGAAAAAAAAAAAAGATGCATTTTTGTAATACAAGACGACATACAGAAACTACTTATTCCAAACATTTAGACCAACTTATTAATTATGCCATGCACTTGCTACCACATACCTCTCCCCCCAGCTCTCATCAGTCCCTTTCGTTAACTAGCCTGAAATGCTGGTTTTCAATTCCATCTTGCCCCTCTACTTCATCATTTTGGTTGCATATTTCTCTGCATAAAAGTTAAGCTCCCTCTCTCTTTCAAAACACTCCATGATTTAGCTTCCAACTACTTCTGTTTCCTTCCAAGAAGCTTGCAAAGCAATCACTGGAGAATTATAAAGCTAGTCTCAAATCTCCAGGAATAAAACCAAAATGCCTATCTGACAGGAAATTATTCCTCGTTTTTGCTTCCATTTCTTGTCAAATACATCTTTTCTATTCTAAAAGAACTATGTCCCGTTTTAAAAGAAAATGTTACAGTCACCCTGTTCCACGGGTGCTAAAGGAAGCAGGAAACCCAAGACACTTGGTTTTTTCATGCTTCTTTCATCTTACCCTATATTTCTCCAGTCCCTATAGGAATTTTTTGCCTCCACTCCACTTGTAATTTTCTCTACAAGTTTCCCACAGCTATTGGTGTTAGTTCAGCTCTTGCACTGGGGCTGATGGCAATGCTCATGTAGCCAGTGTTAGGCACCGTTGCTTAAAAGAAAAAAAAAAAACAAAATAAAACAAAACAAAACACATATAAGCTACCATCCACCCAATTACATAGGCTGAATTGGCAGTAACACCTGCAGGAAACATTAGGAGGAAATTGCTTAACAGAGGGGGCAGATTCTGACACACTACAAAAGCACTGGGCTAATATGTCTCTCTCTCTCTCTCTCCCACCTTCAACATCACCTTCCACATTTCCCTACATATCTGAGACAGACTGGCAAGTCTTACTCGTAACACATCAAATATACAGCCAAGGTGTTATATCATATGACTCAGTCTTCGGTTTTAACCAATCAGCCTTTACCAAAAAAAAAAAAAAAAAAAAAAAAAGAAAAAAAACTCTATGCTGCAAGACATCAGAACTCAGGCCTGAGGGACCATGAAACTTAATCAGTGTTTGCCTTTACCCACCTTTAAGAGAGCCCATTCCAAACTTGCCCTGAACTGGCCCTTCCACCTCTGAACCTTGAGCCCAACTCTACTTTGGATCTTTCATACATTGCTCTGAGGCAAGTCCTACACCCTACAGTGAAACCAGAATCCAAGGCAGATTACAGTACATACGTAACATAAGATGGGCAGAAGATGTATCATCCAGGGCAGCTTTCAGTGGCCAGTTCTGAACTGGGCACTAGACAATCTAACACAGTTTCTACCGTAACCATTGCCTGGAAGCACTTACCTGTCCAATAACCAGCAGTTATAGTTAAGCTGAATACTGGACTGAGGACCAGGTCTTAAATGAGAGCAGAACTGCACAAGTCAGTACATGATTTTCTTTTTATTATTCTTAAAGGGCCTAGCATTTTAAATGAAGTCCAGGATGAAAACATATTTTTCATGAAGGTTCCTTTATGGACAATTTTATTGGCGTGAAAATGTAATTAGATGAATTAGGGAATGCCAAAAGAAAAATGAGGCCCTCATAGACTGCATTTGGGTTTTCCTAATCAGAAAATCCTTGCAGCTCATTCTTCCTGGCAGTCAGGGTAATACATCTGTATTTCACACCGCCCCATGAACACATTAAATGATGAACAGTAATATGGTAGAGGTACTAAGTCTTTTGGGTTTTAGCTCCTTGAATAACTTACTTCTATTGCTTAGTTTAAATAAATGACTTTAATAAATATCAGGAAATCAAAAGAATAACTTTTACTGTTATTTGCCCAGTACTATGAATGCTACTAAGAGAGACAGCAAAGATTTTATATCGCGGCAATTTTATAATTTTCATGCTGTGAAGCTCCATTGCTAGAATCTACAGAGAGAACCTTTTTTAGAAAGAGGTTAAGGATACAAGACACCCACAGGCAGTTTGTGACTCCATATTTATGCTACTTAGTTTATCAATTTACTGCAGAAAAACTCTGAAATACATTTAAACTCAGTAACACATATTAGAGCACGAAATCCTATTTAAGGCTGGGGGGTTTAAGTATTGAATACCGTAACATTTTATTGGCTTTAGAGACAAAGAATCAACTGAAAGACATATTTTTCTCATCTTTGTGACAGATGTCATAGAACTTCCCTCCCTTATTCAATAGGCTTCAAACCGGCTACTGAAACACCACTAATTATTCGATTACACAATTCAACAGCTGTCTAGAAATGAAACACCAGCACGGACAAGAGGGGCGAGATACATACAGGTTCTACATTGGTTTTGCTTTGTTGAGTTTTTTGGGTTTTGGTTGGTTGTTTTGTTGTTTTTTTTGTTTGTTTTTTGTTTGTTTTTTTTTTTTTTTTAAATGCAGAACTACTAACATTGTTACAACAAAGTTCTTTGGAAAACTTTGTAACAGTGAAAAACAAAGTTGCTGAACAATGCCTTGTGTATAAAGACAGGAAGTCAATTTATGATCTGCTTCACTGTAGATAATAAAATTAATTGTTAAAAGCACCCTAAAAATCACCAGCTTCCTCCTCCTGACTGCAACACAGTAGTTTATGAAGATCTAGCATGCTCACACTTTTTGTGCAGAATTACAAACAGGTCTGGTTCCATCAGATATCTATCAGATACCTGATCCAAGGAGATTCTCAATATCCCTCGAGTTTGATAAAACCCTTACCTGGAATCTGGATGTGTGAATCAAGAGGTTTGAAATGCTTAATTATCTTTCTGTTTGAAGTATTACTTCTGTTGAAGCACCAATTTTTACTCTTTTCAGAAAGCACACAATTCTTATTCAACCAATTATATCTCTCTTTTTTGGGGAGGGTAGGTGCTGCTCTTTACTAATCTCAGTGACATGAGCTACATAAAACTACAGAGATGAAGAATGACACAAATCAAAACTGTGCGTTCAATGGCCCATGCAGTGCTAGTTTCTTCATTTTCACTGCCTGTCTCATACCTCACGTACTTCTAACAGAAGTGGCTTGAAGAAACACACTACAACAGAGCATTCATTTCAGTTTTGCACAGGAGAAGCTGAACAGTTTACCCTGAATTAAAGATCAGAAAAATGCAGAAGTTGTCAAATAAGTTTCATCCTCTTAATTTATCACTAACACTTTTTTTGAAACTGTGTGTCATAAAAAGCATTTAGTGAAAATATGTTCAGTGGATAAAGGCTCCAGACTGACCTAGCCATCCAATGGCTAACTGCTGCTCCCATATCTTAGCTAAAACACATTTTTGGTTTAAGTTAAAATATTGAAGAATCCGTTACCAATTTAGGGGAAAAATGTTCATTAGAGTTACTTATTTTTCAGTCGACTTTAATAATGAATTATCAAAAGAAAAATACCTGGAAATGCCATTTGGAGAAAAAAAAAAGCACACGCACACACACAACACACCAACCACATACACGCACCCCCTCAAACAAATAACCCCCCCCAAAACCCAACAAATCAGCAATTACATTCTTCTGAAAGCTAGATCATCAAAACAAACACTTTTTCCCTTTCACAAAATTTGAAAAACTGATAGTACCAAATATTAAAAACCACCTATTCCTACCAAGAAAATTATATTGCCAACATTAAGCAAAACCTCAAAGATTCCTATCACTGTTGAACCAAAAAGGCACTTTCTTCACTGCAAGTTAGCAATGTTCATCCAACCAAATAACAGAACGAGAACTCAGTGCTGCTACAGCCATCTGCCTCACAAGCTCCCAGAGAAGCCCAGATTTATCAACACAGGCCTAAATGTAGTAAGGAATAAGTGGAGATTTAGTCCAGAGTACTTCTAGACAAAGAACAATTGATACAGAATTTTTAATCCCAATGAAGGGAAATATACGTGACATTTGACATGCAATTCTTTTGTGCTCACCTTGATAGTTGATTAAATCACATACACAATACTGCATACAGTAAAAATGACATTCAAATTATCTTAGGACAAAATGACAGACACCTCGTATATTAACACTAGAAGTATTTAAAAAAATTTTTTAAACCCACCAGAACAGGGGCGGGGGGTGGGGTGAGAACCTCACATAACTGTTACCAGTGGTTTAACAGCCATTCACTGTCACAAGCTTCCCTCTGGAATTATGACCTTTGCTGTTCAAAGCAAAGTGTGATGCACTTAAGAGGTAAAGTAATAAAGTAATAAACACAGAGAAAAAGATACATAATGGAAAGAATAATCACATGATTAACAGCAAAGATGGATTACTGAAAGATAAGACATTTATATTGACCTGTATATACCTGTATATTTATTATTGCTAGTAAGTTCGTAACATTTTGACAGCGTTACAATAGGTCAAGAATGTAAAGATATCAATCTCAAACATTTTGCAATAGTAATACAATTGTAAATCTACTGAAAAGAATCAACCCTTGCCTTGTTAGCACCGTCACGCAACAGAACTGTGCCTCAAGACTGACGTCTGAACTTACTCTTTCTACTAAAGGTGAGAGCTGGATTCGATGATCCTTATGAGTCCCTTCCAACTTGAGATATTCTATGATTCTATGACACTTCCTTTAAAAATACTGCATTAAATTTCAAAAGAATATCATAGATAATTTGTTCTGTGACAACAGTTTGAAGAAATTGGCATTCTAAGGCCACAAGTTCATTCAGTTTGGGTTTTTTTTTTACTGGTTCTAAACAAGCTCACTTGCACAACTGATTTTTAAATCCCATCACATATCATAACTTTAAAGTTCTACTATATCCTGAGACAAATCTGCACTGGTATATTTAAAAGGCAGAATTTATTGCACTGGTTGTTTTCCAATTGGCAAGAAAAAGAGCAAGTTCTCCCTGCTAAATCATCTAAAAAGATCGTGTCATCTGCATATGTCTGTTCATTATCAAACCTTTTTTTTCAGGTGAGTAATAAAAATATTTATTACCACTAATCTTTTCCCAGAAATACCACCTCAGCCTGCTGTCCTATCCCAGTTAATTTACCAATTTATCCATGGGTTTTTGTTTTGGTTTTGAAAGTTTCTTGACCTCTCGTAAGTCATCACTTGTACTATACAAAGACAACAAGCAAAGACAGAAGCAACTCAACAAATTACTTGGACTTGTACGCAAAGAAACAGCTTCGTTTATCTGCAGTGGCTTTCTTTTGCTTTCTTATTTCTTCTTCCTCCCCATTCAAGTCCAGAAGACCTATCAATATTTCTCCAGGCTTTCTTCCAACATATTGAAATAATTCTCTGTGATTTGGGGAACTTCTCATGACATTTGCCTGTAGGTTTTTTGGCTATTATCTTGTCCCATCTTTCCATCTTCTACTTTAAAATGGAATAGTTTGAGTTTTTCTATCCAATTCAGTAGGGCCATTTCAATTTCCTGAACCCAATTCTTCAGCACAAAATATTCTTGAATTCTGCCATTCATCTGGACATTGTCCTCCTGTTTCCTTTTTGTTTAGAGACATAACACTCAAGTTTCCATTTCATCTGCAAGGTTATGAACTAATTGATGTCAGTGAAGTTACAGTAGAAGAAGCAGTCAGCAATCTGATCCTTAAAATTCTCCCCTCCTTCAAGTTAGATAGCAAGCCTTTAAAGAATGGCAACAAATGCTTTTCAGAAGTCTGTAGAAATGAAAAATAAAGCATGGAAATATCTGCAATCTCATGAAGGTTTTTTAGCCATTCTTTGGCTTCGTTGTTTTTTTGTTGTTGTTGTTTCTTTGGGGGCCTGGTGAGGGGGGGTGTAGATAAGTGAAATTACACGATTTTTAAAGCAAAGGCATTCACTGAAAACAAAAATCATTTCAGGCTACTCAAGATTTTGTGCTCAAACTACCCCAGGCAGCTAAAGACTTTTAGGACCTGTTGGAGCGAGTCCACAGGAGCGCCATGAAGATGATCAGAGCGCTGGAGCATCTATCCTATGAGGACAGGCTGAGAGAGTTGGGGTTGTTCAGCCTCTCAAAGAGAAAGCTCCAGGGAGACCCTATAGCAGCCTTCCAGTACTTAAAGGGTGCCTACAGGAAAGATGGGGAGGCACTCTTTATCAGGGAGTGTAGTGATAGGACGAGGGGTAACAGTTTTAAACTGAAAGAGGGTAGATTTAAACTAGATATTAGGAAGAAATTCTTTACTCTGAGGGGGGTGAGACAGCAGAACAGGTTACCCACGGAAGCTGTGGAGGCTCCATCCCTGGAAGTGTTCAAGGCCAGGTGAGATGGGGCTTTGAGCAACCCCATCTAGTGGGAGGTGTCCCTGCCCACTGCAGGGGGCTTGGAACTAGATGATCTTTAAGGTTCCTTCCAACTCTAGCCATTCTACGATTCTATGATTTATTTTTTTTAATTGACATATACAAGAATTTTCAGAAAAAAATACCTAACTTGCAAATAATCCTATATTATACTGTACAAAACAGTATAATTACTTAACATTTTATTGAAAGGTTATATTGAAAGTTCACATCCACAATAATTACAACTTTCCACATTTTTAGAGCATCCAGGGACACACACACACACAAAAAAAAAAATAAAAAAAAAAATCAGTGACTAAAAAAATCTAAACACTACCAGAAAACAAAACAATGGAAGTCAACAAGTCTTACAAACACAAGAGTTTCAAACACTTGAAAGGAAATGCAGCATTCAAACATCATCTAGGACAGTATTTCAAACAATTTCACTCACCAAAAGGAAAACCTAAATGAGCTACAAATTAATTCATGACTGTTGTTCTGAAAAGTACCCTCAATCTCATCACTGGGTGAGGAAGAAACATCAGGAGGAGGAGGAAGTGTGCACACATGTATGCACGTGGTTTAAGATATTTTTTTTTCAGGGGGGAAGAGTTTTGTGGGTTCTGGGTATTTCTTTTTTTACAGTAGAAAAAGAGAAATAGATATTAAGCTGTCTTTAGACTGAAAGAAGTATACGATGAAGTGGTTTAACCTTCTAGTTCAATTTTTACTTGACACAGACTTGGAAAAGAAGGTATTTTTAAAGATACTTGTATAGCAGAAAATTTCCTTTGATAGTGATGGGCAACACTTCCTCTTTTTAAATGAGGCCTTTGGACCACTAGCCAATTTGAGGTTCCACCATAGCCCTCAGAAAACTTCACCAACATTTAAGAGCCTCTCAGACCAAATTATATGTTATGGCAGATCTTTGCTCAAGAGCCAGGCATCTCACTGCATAAAGGATATTTCCCAGCCACACAGGCGTCCAGGAATGAGGAAGAAGGTGTCTTCATGAATGTTGGTACCTCTCTCAGATAGAAGCATCCTGCTATCACTTAAATCCCCACTTTCAAAGAATCCAAGAAATCTAGAACATGAGAATAGTCTTGAACCTGAATAACTTTTTCTTTTTTCAGTATCGAACTTGAACAACTAGTTTCTGATCAGTTACAAAACAAGGAAATGGTTCTGAAAGTGCACATTACATGACTGAATCCAGGGAATAGTCTTTTGATTAATTTAGTCTTCTTTCACCATAGTTTCTTTTACTCCTGATTCAGTACTGTCTTGAAAGTTCACAGACATAATGCCTACAAGGTTCCAATTCTGTTACCCAGATTAAGAAATTTATTCCCCCTCCAAGAAAACTCCAACAGTACAGTTTAATAATAAAATCTTTTCTCTTCTTCCCACAGTATTTTCTGCAGTTTCTGAGAAAATAAGGCAGTGATTACATCCAGAAATATACTAACATTTACTGAGACACAAAGTGGAAAAATTGCATTTGCAATTATATTTACTAATATAAGAGTCAAGGAGTGAGTAACTTATATTTGTGAGAAAAAGCTGTAGTAAACCCGCTGCACATTAAACGTGAAACTTCTGCCATAACCACACACTGCAGTAACAACAGAAGGCATCCAAGAAATATGCAGTAGTTTGTCTTTATTCAGGATACATTAGACCTCCAGCAGCAGTATTGTGTTCAGTTTTAGGAATCACACTTTCAGAGACATGTGAACCAACGGAAGATGGTTCAAAAGAGAGCAAATATAATGCTTAGATATTTAAAAAACACAGAGTGCATTACAGAAAGACAAAATAAAATGAAACTCCATATGCATCCTTCACAGGTTGCTCTCTCTCCCTGCAGCAGCTCTTCTGCCTCTGATTTTATGTGGATTATGTAAGGACTTACATTTAAGAGTCAATACTTCAAGAGGTTGCAGGTAGCACAAAAGAAAGCAGGAATTTAATCTAGTCATGTCACAACTGGCATAGAGTCTTGCTAGAAAAATAAATTCCACATTGTGAACTTAAAAACATACAATGGCTGACAGGTCACTGGGATGTCCAAAGGTGACTTCAGTAACAAAATAAAAATAAATAAAAAAAAAAAAAGATGTTTGGTCAGCCTAGGTACAGAAACAGAATGATCATATTTAACAGAAAAGAAACATGAAACACAAAGGAAAAATGCTTACAATAATGTTTGCTGCTTCCTACTTCACCACTTACAATGGCAACAGATGAATAGATGACAGCAAAAAGCAAACACCAGCACAAAGAAACACGATCCATTCACTTGCAGTATTCAAACTAAGAACTAAAATTAAACTGATAGATTACAACATTCCAGATATTAAATGCCTACACCCCACTGAAATAATGGAAATGTCTAATTGATTAATGAAGATTTTCTGGTCTATGAAAGAGTAACTGAGTATTAAGTTCTGTCTGCTTTCAAGCAAAGAAGGAAAACTCCTGTCCCTACTCCACTTACACCCAAGGTATGGAGAGAATAGAAGACTCAACAGAGCTGCTCTCCCAGCTACCAGGTATATACAGAGAACAGCGTTACTGTACTTGCATAGCTAATATTTCCAATATTATCCCTAATAGCTTCATATAAATATAATTCACATTACATAATTTACATTAGTCCCTAATTTACATTACCTGAATTACATTAGTCCCTTAATGTCATTGCTAGATTAGTGTAAAAGTTATCTATATCCTTTCCTGTAAGAAAAAGTAGTTCTAGAGCAAATTAGATTTTTTTCTACTCTGTCGGCCATGATGCAGTCACAATCAGTGGGAGACATCACAAAGTAAAAACTGGACATTTGAATGACAAAATGAAGAGAGAAGTATAACCAAGGCACGGTATTATTTACACAACGACACTTGTCTTACTTTTTTAAAAAAGTAACACCCCTTTTAAACTGAAGTGAATAATACAACTACAAGATCAAAGTCAGAGTTAAAATTAAAATATACCACTGGAACTGATATTTCAGTTCTTCATGGCACTTTTGTTATCTTGGTAGGTGTAACCATTGCTCTCTGAAACAGAAAGCAAAGAAATATGAACTGCATAACGGCATTCAAAAGTAATCCTACCAAATGACAAAGGTAAAACGTGCCAAATTCTGGACAGGCTAGGTAGATCAAAAAGTAAATCATGACCAATCATTACCAATTCCAGTTTCATCAGACACAATGCCATCTCAGAAAGATAATTTCTAACTGGCATGATATACATCCTAAAGAAGATTCTTCCAGAAGGGAAAGTGTTCCAAAGAGAAAACACACAGACAAAATTCAAATGCCAATTATTATTATTTTTTTTTAAAGAAGACAGTAAAAAGGTAAAAGGAACTGTGAGCCAAAGTTGGCTCCCTGTATCTTCAATTTATTTATCAAACTGAAAAATCTCTCCAACTTTCTCTTTTCCTGTACAAGACCAAAACTATGAGATGTTCTGTTTGTATTACAATTACACTAATTCAATGCAGGTCACTTGCTTTTTACTGAGTCCAGATGACATTTAGTAAGCTAAACACGGTCCAATTAGCTTAAAAAAAAAAAAAGGGGGGGGAGGGGAGGGGGCAAGGCTCATTGCCGCTGGGTAGGTCATACAGTGGCTACAGAATACAATTGCTTGAATTACATTTTGACTAACTTCAAACACAGAACTGAAGCTAAAAACTACCTTTTTTTTCTGCACGCCTTCTAGATTTCTCACATTGAAATATACTAATTTAAAAGCCATCTCTCCCACCCTGAGGTGATAGATGTGAACACACCCTCTTTCTCCACTCAGTTTTAAAAAAAGCATTTTAAATATTCTAAGAAATATAAACAATGTAGTTTCCACTTTATTTTTAATATCCCCAGTGGCTAACTAACCTTTTCAAGCCTGCTCATTTGAACTTAACACAGTAAAAAAGAAAAACATAGCACTGGAGATTTAGTGAACACTAAAAATAATAATGGTCTAAGCCTTTTCTATTTCTGCAATAACATTTGTATTCTTAAATCAACCTGAACTGCCATGTAATTAGCCATACAATAACCTTTACTGATAATGCAGACAAACTAGTTCCAGAGGGGTAGGAAAATCCTCAAGCTTATCTCCAAGAAGCAAATAAACAATATGTCTTTGTTAATGTCTTATTCATGATCAAGGGCTGAATCTCTTCTGACAAAAACACTAGCTATAAAATGATAATTAAAATCTACGCTACTAAATAAAACATCAATCTAGACTTAGCGTAATTGACTGCAAATCTGTCACTGGCATTCTTTCTAACCATGTCTGGATTTGGCACCCTTTTTTTTTTTCCAGAAGTTTTCCACTTCTCGAACAGTGGTAACAACTGCTAAAGCAAAATTTTATATGTATTATAAAACAGTAGCCCAGTTAGTTGCTTATTCTATCAACACAATGAATTACGCACATTAGTTATTGTTTGTATCATCTCAAGGTTTTGTACCCATCTCTACTTCCTCCCAGCATGATCAGCTCGGCTTTTAACAAAGTTCAACTAGCACAGGAAGCAAAAGCATAACGCAACACATGCTAATTAGATTCCATTATGCTCATAGCATTTAACGCTAACTAGATGTCTTTCAGACTTGGTCATCATCTTCAAAATATTGCACACCCTAGAGGAACTACACAGAAGTCATGCAGATAAACTGCTTAGTTGCATGTACATGGTATCACCCTACAGGATTAAGGACAAAGGCAAAAAAAAAATCTCCACGTAATTAAGAAAAAAGCTCATAGCATAAGATGTAACATTTTGAGGCCAGAAAGAGATACAGACACTGAGGTAAAAGAATCCACAATAATGTGAATTGGCCTTGCATCTAAATTCCTTTGCTTAAACCAAGTTTTAAATAAACTTGAGAGAGAATATAAAAAAAAAAAAGCAAGCATCTATCAAGATGCCAAAACTATTTAACTTGTAATATTTTATTGCAATGCTGACAAAATTTCATAGGTTTTGGTCTGATCTGTGGCCTGTGTTGTACTGCTCTGTCTAAACACTTACTTATTAACCACATTTTCTAATTTTTTATTAGGGTCTCAATTAACCTATTGCATTTTGTTCCATTCAAAAGACACGGATCATAGTTTACCTACAATGACTGATGCTGCAGAGGAGGAAAAAAAAAAAAAAAAAAAAAAAAAAACAATTGAAAGCAAAGCCCCGTTATTGTAGGTACACACAGAAATAACATTCCTTCAAAACAGTTTAGGGAACGAAAATTTACAGCCTATATTACTGGAAAAATTACAGTTTAGCAATGTGGCTGTTGCAATCACTCAAGTATGCAAACAATATAGCAATGGTTGAAGCACTGACTAGAAATGCTGATATCATATAGATGAGCCATATCACGCCCTTAACTCCTAACAGCTTGTCCCTGGTTTATACAAGGCAGAAGAGGGGAAGGAATTCTGAATGCAAAGGTTCTTCAGGACATGGCAGCCATATACAGTTACATGTAAATGGCCTTTTGTCTCTCCTTCTACAGATATATTAGCATTCATACCCCTGGCTCTTCTAGCAACATGATAATAACTCACTAAATAAACTACATAGTTCACATGAAAAAAATCTCAAATAGTATCTTATCAAGACTCATCTCGTTTGGACAGCCTCCGAACGGCAAAGTACTTTACAGTACATGTATGGAACTACCAAGTGAAGGCTTGCAGGTCTGAGAAAGACACACTTCGAAAATGCAGATCTCACCTCTCCCTCTTGCTCTAATTGTATGTATTCATTCCACTCAAGCAGCTTCACAGAAATTCCTCTATCCAACATGACGGTCCTCAGCTTGAGATAATACTATCTAAAGAGCTCCCTATGGCAGAGACAATAGACGCAAGAGATATTCATAAGCAAATAGAAAAATAAAGCATGCCTGACATCTATAATGTTAGCTAAGGGAAGAATGCAATTTTGAAAAGACTATCAGCTGGTTAGCTTCCCAACATAAAAAAAAAAAAATCACAGCCTAATCCAAATAGAAGTCTGCACAGAGAGTCACAAAATTAATCAAGCTGCTCCGTTCCTTTGTAGATCCAAGGTCAACAAAAAGGAAGACTATTAAAAGGTGCAGATGGAAGCAAATTACTACAGGCTCAAAAGAAATTCTGAGGGATACCACAGAGTCACAAAATGGCTGAGATCTGAAGGGACCTCTGGAGGTAATCTTGTCCAACCCCCCTGCTCAAGCAGGGCCACCTAGAGGCAGCTGCCCAGGACCATGTCCAGGTCGCTTTTGAATACCACAAGTATGCCCCAGCACAATTCCTAGATGCATATTGCTCCCAGCACTCAAATACAGCATGACTGAAGAAAAACAGTCCCTCATGGAAGCCAATAAACGGAGAATTAACACAAGCGATAAAAATCCTACAGAAAAAGCTTGATAAAGAATAAGGAGAATATCCAAAGCAAGAAGACCTCCTTTGGAAGTCCCCATCTCAAAGGATAAGTCTTGAAATATTGTTCCAGATCCACATTTTTCAGAAAACTGTCGGAAGCTGTTCCTGAGAAATATTATACTACTGTATACACCTGGAGTGAAAAGATAACAATTGAGCATAATGAACAAACAGCTTCATAGGGACTTGAACTTCCCTTGACTTGCATCCTTCTTTTGTCAGTGTTCCTCAGGAGACTGACCCTCGTGGGAGAAAGCGATCGCTCTTAGGAGACTGCTCCTCTGGGTCATATTTACATATGACGCCCTCAAGCCACAGAGGAGCTCTTATGTCCAAAGTTTCTGATGTGAATGATGAGAAGTGGATGATAGTGTCATCATCTTATTATAACAGGATGAAGACTGAAGCTATACCAGGCAAGCTGAGTCTCAGAGATATTGTCAAAGTTAGTTATGAGCTAGCACAGCGTGGATCCTAATTCCAAACATACAGTCCATTTACCCAGACCAAAGCAATATGCTAATATAAAACAGGGCCACCGTAACACGTTGCATTAAGAGTGCTGTGAGTATACCTACAAACTCAACATCTCTACTAGTCCTTACGTTTTTCTGGAACATTCTTTCCTCTATCACTGTATTGAGAGCCGATATCTTCCCCCTGCAACCCTACACACTTAGCCTAACACTAGGCTGCAAAGTGCACCTAAATCTATCTCAAATCAGAAATGAGAGTAACTGAATTGGAAGACAGCAAGAGCTGAAAAGCTGCTGAAGACTGCTGGCTCAAACTTCAGGTAGAGACAAAGGCTGGGTACTCTGCCTGAAGACATGGCACTCTGCCTGAAAGCATCGAGTGCAAGTGATAAAGCAAGGGGTTCTCTACAACAGACAGCAAGATCAGAAAGTGCAGAAGGTGATATGCTGATTATTCCTCCTGCAATTTCTCTCTTCACATGGAGTTATGTGGAGTGATGTTCTGAAGCAATTACTCAAAAACAGCATAGCACATGCCAAAGGGCCCTTCCTGTGGCACAGCCCCAGGCACTGCATAACCAAGGCCCCAAACAAGCGCAGTGTCCAATGAATTATCTTCTTTGTCCATAAATGAATATGTCCACTGAAGTAGGGAATAAGCCTTCATAAGTTAAAGGGAACATAAAAACATAGCTAGGAATGCCATAAAGATGACTAAACAAGCTATCCAACCAGGATAATGAGCATTCACTTGAAGAAAATTTCACTTATTTTAAGCAGGCCCTGATCTGGATGAGGGATCGAGTGCACCTTCAGTAAGTTTGCAGACAACACCAAGTTAGGCGGGAGTGTCAACCTGCTTGAGGGTAGGAAGGCTCTACAGAGGAATCTGGACAGGCTGGATTAATGTGCCAAGGCCAACAGTATGAGGTTCAACAAGGCCAAGTGCCGGGTCCTGCACTTGGGTCACAACAACCCCATGCAGCGCTACAGTCTTGGGGAAGAGTGGCTGGAAAGCTGCCTGGTGGAAAAGGACCTGGGGGTGTTGGTTGACAGCCAGCTGAATGTGAGCCAGCAGTGTGCCCAGGTGGCCAGGAAGGCCAATAGCATCCTGGCTCATATCAGAAATACTGTGGCCAGCATTACTAGGGAAGCAATCATCTCCCTGTACTCAGCACTGGTGAGACCACACCTTGAATTCTGTGTTCAGTTTTGGGCCCCTCACTACAAGGAAGACACTGAGGTGTTGGACCGTGTCCAGAGAAGGGCAATGAAGCTGGTGAGGGGTCTGGAGAACAAGTCTTATGAAGAGCAGCTAAAGGAACTGGGGTTGTTTAGCCTGGAGAAAAGGAGGCTGAGGGGAGACCTTATTGCTCTCTACAACTACCTGAAATGAGGTTGTAGCGAGGTGGGGGTTGGTCTGTTTTTCCAAGTAACAGGCGATAGGACAAGAGAAAATGTCCTGAAGTTGCACCAGAGAAGGTTTAGGATGGATATTAGGAAAAAATTCTTCACGGTAAGGGTTGTCAAGCATTGGAACAAGCTGCCCAGGAAAGCAATTGAGTCACCATCCCTGGAGGTATTTAAAAAATGTGTAGATGTAGTGCTGAGGGACATGGTTTAGTGGTAACTTGGCAGTGCTAGGTTAACAGTTGGACTTGATGATCTTAAAGGTCTCCTCCAACCAAAACGATTCTATGACTTTACACAGTAGCACACTCCATAGACAATCCTAAGTCAGCTGACACACAAAAGGAAAAAGAGATGCACTGTTTCTCCACCCTTGCTTTACATGCAGGAAACTAAAAGAGGGAGTGTGAGCGTGCCCGTTACAGACTGTGGGGCTGTAATGCCCTACTATGTTAGACTGACACAAGCAATGATTTAGAAGGGAACCACGTAAAAAGAAAAGACAAACAAGTAATTCAGTTGCTCGTGTTGAAATTCAAGCACAGACTAAAATAAAAAGTTGAACTTTAAAATAGCACCAGAAGTTTTCAATAGAATAAACTCAGGATAAATTCATTCAGAGATTCAATGCCTGTAATTATATTTTTCATACAACAACATCCAATGCCTGGAAATAAAAATTAAAATGTTTTCATATCTGTACTGCTAGGCAGGTTGAGAAGTACAGAATGATTTACCATAAACTCTGATGAACTCTGCTCCAAAGGGTATATTTGACATCCACTTAATGTTGGGAATGTATAACAAGACCCATGTAAGCAACAAACATTTTTTACACACTAGTTTAGCATTCCCAAGGCACCCATTCTTAGCAATAAAACTGACAGAGCCTCAGTTTAGTATCAGACAGAGATTTAAGTTCATGATAGCTCTTAGGCATAAACATTTCTTAAAGAGCTATGTAGAGATCAACAGTTCATGATGGTGTGGTCAACAAGAAGACATCATGCAAGTTACTGAACAAACAATGCCTTCTGAGTGTTGCTAAACATGGAGATTAAAAAAATAATTAAAAAATCCACACTTTTTTTGCCTGCCTGAAAATATCCAGCTGTAACAGGACATTATTTGCAGATATAGAATCAAAGAACTCATGTGTGTACACATATATATGGAGTTCTTTGAGAGAGATATATCCATACCTATATATCCCTGTATATAAAAAACTAACTCTATATATATATACACACACACACGAGTTCTTTGATCATAGATATTGAGATATATATATAGATTTTATATCTATACATACATATCTCTCAAAGACCTAACTCCATCCAGATATAGATATAAAAGCTATCAGTAAAAATAAAAATTAATTGTTTTCTTCACCTTCACTCAATGGAGGCAGGTTTCCACATATTTGGAAGTAGATGTAACCATAGGAAAGAATTTATGAAGAATACAATGCTCATTTTTGTCTGAAAATCCTGAGACTCCTGACCATCTCTTTATCTTCTGGAGCAGTTTTTTTAAATTCACTGCTCTGCCTTTGAACAAGATTTGCATGTATTTCCCTGTCAAGGCTGTCTATATCAGAGGTGAAACATAAAGCTCTAAAGTACATGAGCACAAGGCACAGCAGTTAAGGAAGGGTGAGTTCTTACAATGCATCAGTTGTAACCCACTAGCTACCCACACTCACACTCTGACTTCATAGCCACCAGTTTTTTTTCCTTAGGAAGCTGGCATGAAAAGACAACAAACTAGAGCTGAAACAAATACTACTGAAAAATCTGAAAGCAGAGTTTCCCTCAGTGATGAGATCACCACACCTGAGTTCTCATCTTCACTAAAGTTCCTGACACACTGCAGCCAAATAAGTCATAAAAAATACCAAATTAGAGTCAGGTGCAGTATGTCTTCTTCCTCCAGTACACAAATTTCATGTATATGAAGACCAAAAATCTAATTCAAACCAATCCCCACATACAATTTTCACAGATGTGGAGAAAGAGAAGCTGTGTGAAACGCAACTGCAGTCTCTCAGGAAGGAGACTTTGCCAAGCTTCACCCCTCTGGCTTTATTTATCTCTTCTCCCATGCCGGCTGGAGAGCTCCCCTTTGCCTAGCCAAAGCACCAAGAATGAGAGAGGAGGTGGAAGAGAGGAAAAGTCACGTGGAAATCAGTGAAAAAGACAACAGTTCTGGGCAGATCTTGCTTGACCTTAACAACAAAGACTAAGCATCAAAGTCTGTCCTCAACTTATGGTGGGGAACCAGTCAACCATTACTCTGGCTCAAAACAGGACCATCTAACACGCTCCACTTCCAGAATACATCCCATACCTGCCAAAGGACACTTTTTTTTTTTTTTTGGAGAACCACTGTTCCATGTATTAAAAATACTGGTTAAAAATAAAAAAAGGTAAGCATTTAATTGTCTATAACAAGTCACCTTCATTTTAGTAGTGAATACTCAACCAATTTCCTTAATTAAATTATAAATACACTTAATGATAAATTGAAGAAGCAAAAATGTAGAGCTTACCTCATAAATTTGCCAGTTTCCATGAAGAACAGTATCCGAAAACAACACACCTTACCTTCACATGCCACCCAACATTAGATTTCTCTGCCATTTGGACTTAATAACACCTCATACGTATAAATAACTCTCTCAAGGAAGGAAAAGCCATCTTTAGTAGACTATCATTGGAATGGTTGTTTGAACCCAGTAATCAACAACTCTTTCAAATTTTTATCATATTACCAATTTTTTATCAGAAACAGATGTTAGCAGCACAACTTAGTCAGAGTTATTGAACAACTTTTCTTTCAATTTCATAACAAATTAGGCAGTGCTTACTTGATGCATCTGAAAAAAGTTACAGAATTGCAAGCCCTAAGGCACTGGACTGGGTGTCATAATTTAAACCACCATCAGCTGAAATGCAAAGGCATTAGAAACATAACATTTTACTCTGTAGAACAAATTTCTCTTGCAGATGATAATCTTTATTTATTAATAAATTCTGCAGTCTCAGAAGCAACCAAAAGCTACCATTCTAATGTCAAAAGCCTAGTAGAACTCCTACAAACTTAATCCTAAAACTCCCTGAATGTTTACCAACAAGTACTGAAACATAAATAATAAAATTGTATCTATTTTATTTATTAAAGGCAGTCTTGGGCATAGCAATCATGAAATTATAGAGTTTTCAATTCGTAACACAAAAGCAAAAAAGCAGCTAGTCACGGGAATAATGCAGAAGTCACCTCACCTTGTGAGTGTATTACAGCAGCTGAGCCTAGGTAATAATTCTCCAGTTTAAATAGAAAGGAAGATATTTTCAGGGGTTGTCTTTAGCTCCAGATTTGGTGTCTTGGTCCCTAGTAATCCAGTTTACTGCCTTTAAAGTCACTCTGCAAGGCTAGTTACAAAAACGTAATTGTTAAAGGAAATGGAAAAAAGTGGAGACTTTTGTCAATTGCTGAAATTCTGGAGTGTGAAATTGCTTATTTTAGTAATATGCACCAAGAGGCTTTTGATCAAAGTAATGTTATAAAAGGAAAAAAAAAAAAAGTTATTGTGTAATTGCCAGGGTTGACAGCCTCCATCTAGTCACCACATGTCTTCTGATAACTGTTATGAGTTAACTGTGTTACAAACGTAAGTATGACATTCGCTTTAGACCTCTTTCTTCCATTAACAGTAAAGGTTAATTTTATGGAAAATAAGTACCCTTGAGGTCTGAAAAAAAGCTGAGCCAACCATGGTTTTATTTTCTGAATATAGGTAAGTAACCAAGGTAACATCTTAACTAGACTATTAAGCAGCAGTGAGAAAAGAACATACTCAGTACATGAAACAATACCTAGAGGACACGTATAGCCCTTAATGGCTTATGAAAACAAACATTATACCCACTGACTTCATCCATAAGAAAAAGATAAGTACTAAGGGATCATGAACAAACTCAAGGAACGCAAGGAACACCAGAGGCTTTTGATCAAAATGTAACACAAAAAGCCAGCCAATGATCTCAAGTTACCCCAGGAAGCCAAAATGTGCTATTCCAAGATCTATACCTCTAAGGACCGTCAAAGATATTAAGTCAGAAATACAGATTCCTAAAGATTTATTGTTTGGGTTTTTTTTTTTAAACCTGAAGTTAACACCACAGTTCAAACACTACTCCTTGGAAACATAATTTTACCCTTGCTCTGCATTTATGTTAAAATATTTACAAAGGAAAAGGTGATAAAGAAAAGGAAACAAAAGTGAAGGGGAAGACTACTTTCACTAAAACTTTCTTTCCTGCCTTTCTGTAGGTAACCTAATGTTGGTATTAATAACCCCCAGGGGCACCAATTACTGATTTCTTTTTTTTCTAAATATGAGGAAATTTACTTGTATGATACTGTTTGCTGAAAGCAAAGCATGCCTAAAACCAGGCTAAATAGTCTTTTTTTAAATCACCTGTCAACCACAGATGTAAAAAATTATAATCACCAGGATCACTTAATCTACCAACAAAATACTTTTAAGAGGCAGATGAACCGGAAACAGATATAGATTTGATGCCAAGGGGATGCTTGTAACTGCATCGTGTTTTAAGAAGAACACACATATACAATATATGACAAATCTAACATGAAAGGGCCTGCTTTGACCCCCTCTTACATTAATCAAAGTCTAGGAGCAAACGTGCAAAAGCAGGTCTAATGAGAACAGTTTTGTGAACAGTGAAAAATGTGTTAAGTAATTTAAATGTTCTGCATGATTCAGAAATAAAGGGTGGGATTAAATTTAGACTACAAGAATGTAGTTAATCTCTTCCTAGTTTCTTTGATGGGGCAAGGAACACCAGAGGCTTTTGATCAAAAGGATTGCTGCATCTCAAAAGAGAAATCAAAGCACTTCTTCCCAAAGTTTTTAGGTTTTTCCACTCAACTCTTTGAATACTATAAATACAAACACGTAATTTTTCCATTTGTTTGGAAGTCAGTACTATTGAGAGCTCAGGTACATCAAAAACACTCAAGATACAGGGTCATTTGGTATCTCTGGGAATCTTTAAAAATAATAATCTGTACCTCTAAAACATTTCAAGATAGACAGAAAAGACAGGCTGGCTTCTTGGGAGCAATTTCTCAACAAACCCTTCATCTACAGACCTCTATGTTCATGTATACTAAGGTAAATATCTTCCTCCAGGAAGTATTTTTTTTTTTTTCCTCCCCCAACCAATATCACATCAATGAAACAATGTACAATGCTGTTCAAAAGCCAGCTGTGTCAGCACAGCTGATATGCTACATCTATGCTGATGTAAAAGCCTCTTACCAGAGGAAAGACAGATTACTTTTACCATCACATGCTTCCAACTCTTCCAGTGCTTCTCTGACAGCATTGAACAAACTGAACTCATTATTTTAGGAGAAAATTACCCTCACCTCAAAAAAAAAAAAAAAGCTTTCTATCAGATCAGAAATTTGGATCAGCTCAGTGACAATACCAGACAAGTTTGTCAGGTAAGACAAGCACAAGAGATCATAAAACACTAGGTGCAAAAATCCTGACACACCTTCGGGGTGTTCCCTTCCATGGCAGGAGGCTGAGTTGATAAAATTTTACACTTTTGTTAAGTTGGAAGAAAAAGGTAGCAAAGTTGTTTAAAGTTCCTGATTATTTTCTCAATTATTTTTCTGAAAGCTTTGTTTGATTTTTTTTTTTTTAACTTTAGGAAGAAGTATTTTCAATTTCTCTTTTTACAGTTCAAACTCTGAATTTTTGTCTCAAGTTACAGCCATTTCGTGAAAGTTTGCAAAATAACCCTGGATGACAAAGGTTGCAATTGAATGTGTGACTGCCATTCTAGTATAGCTAGAATAACAACTTTCTGCATTCCTTAAGTTGTCCAGGTTCCTTGGAGAGTTGTCCCAAACTGCTGTTCCACCATGTAATAACCGCTATAGAGACACATGCTAGATAAAACACATCTAGCATAAACATGTTTGTCAGTATTACAGTCACACTTGTGCTGTGTAGCCATAGCATGGGCATGTTAATCCAGCTGATTTTTATCAAGGCTCCTTTCAGACAACACTAAAGCAGCTTTAGTAATCGTAATACAAGATCAAAAACATTGCAACAGAACACACTCTCTCCTCTAGTAAGTTAATTTAAAAAAGAAATTTAATAGGTTAAACTTCGTATCAGCTAACTTTGTGCTGAACCAAATCTTAATCTACCCTCAACTGGCATAAAGTCAACAAACCAGCAGCAAAAATACTGCAGCATATGCTTTAGCCACTTAGAGGAATGCACTTCTGTGCCTACACTCAGTCCAGCCAATATAAATGAATCTAGTATTATAAACTACAGCCTGAAACATTTGTATTTTTTACACCCATGTAAACGAGCTCAGAGGCCATGTATGTTACTTTGGATACAGAGGCACGTTAGCGTACTGTATTGCTTCTGAGCTGGAGCCAAGTCCCATGCTGCCATCTGAGAGCACTGCTATTGGAGCACGCAGACAGGCAGACGTGGCCTTTGGCTTTCAGCTTGTCCTACTGCTCATCCAGGGCTACAGCAGTACAATTTTCTCTAGTACCATCAGCTTACTGTACTATTTCCAGTCTAGCAAGAACCTTCTTTCTACTTCATATTCCACACATTCTACTTTCTACTTCACATTCCACAATAAAGTGGCATTGCATCCAGTTGCTCCAGAGTCACCATTACATATGACAATTCATGTGAATGCAAGAAGGATCAACTTTTAAGAATCTTTGTACTGATTTTCAATCAATCTGACTGTTTAACAACACTGCATTCATTAAAGCTCCTCTTTTAGTTTGTTCTAAAAATTAGGAACTTAAACATGCTCATTTTCACCCCCCAAAATCAAACGCTTACCACTTCTGAATATCAAAAAAATACAGTTTGCACAAATTAATTGCATTATTCGGAGAAATAAACAAAAAGCAAGATGGAGCAACATTGTTCCCTCATCTGACAAAAATTAAAGTATTTAATGTGCACATACAGTTGCTCTGGAGAAACTCCTGGAGAAAAGTAAAAGGAAGATAGTATGGGCAAAGCTCACTTGTGTCTACATATACCTGCCTAACGTAGACATACCCTATGTCCCAAGATCAGACTCCACGATTATAACATTTCTTAAGGAACATGCCGGTTGAAACAGATGACACATACATGTCAGTTTGCCCATAAATCTTGTGCTTGCTAACACTACCTGTTTTACATTTACCTACGTAAATATTCTCAGCATGAAAAAAAGGAGCAGCAGCATATAAAATACTGGGCTGCCATCTCTATTGCCAAGCCTACAGTGATGGCACTAGGACACTGGGAATATCACAGCGGCTATCATAGGTTCCTTTGAATTCCATTAGAGGTCTTCACCACCAAAATAGTTTTTTCTGAGAACAGATCACTTCGTTATCTTCCAAAACAACTCTAAATTTCTGAGGGAGAATGGAAAGCATAATACACCTGAAACTTCCCAGACTCTCCAGCATTTCTGTAATTCTCACTATAAATGAGAAGTTCTCGTTAGCTCCGATTTGCTCCACCAGAACACCGACATTTTTAGGTTTTTTTTAATCATCAACATTATAGCATGGAGTTCAGGAATATAGTCTGCAGAAGAGGCTGGTAACGTAGAGTTTTTCAGGTAGGCAGGTAACGATAACCAGTATTTCCAAGAAGTGTCCATGTTTGATTTTCTGAAACAAACTAGAAACTGATAATGCGTTAAGAATTGAGATGATCGAAAAGCCATATATATAGTCTTCATAATCAATGTGAATTCTCAGACATGGTAAAGAAGCACAGAATAAAGTAGAAATCTGGAGGTAACATCTGTCTTGGCCTTATTTCTTTCTCATGGGAATGCCAATAATGAGAACTTACATCTGGAATAAAAGTTTGGATCCATACAGACCACGCTATCTAAAAACTATGAACTTTTACTTTACTTGTCTGCAGGTAGACAGTACAGCATTCAAACACAGCTTTTTCTGCCATGGTACATCAGAAATTCTTCCTATATAGTCTCTCAATGCATTTTTAAAATAACATAAAAACACAAACTGACATTAATACAGAAAGTTCTAACACAAAATCACCAATTGCATACCCAAATCATTTGAGTTAGTTCACAAACCACCAACTGTGTGTTAGAGCTTTGTTTAAGTATTTAGTCAGTAAAATAAAAGGCTGAAACGAAAAAGCCAGGCTGGTTTCATTCTTCTGTAAAACCAGGGTGGTCTACGGGCAATTTTTTATACCACTGGTGTTGCCGGGGAAACAAAATGAAAACAGGTGCCATCAAATACAAATTAAAGATTTAGTTTTCTTTTAAACCACCTTAAACCAAAGTTTCCATAAACTTTTTAACTGGTACTACTACAAATTTGACAATAATTCATAACAAGAAAAGGATTATAAGTTGTCTTTAGACCATCAAGTTTTAACTGAAACAAATTTAGACTGGTTGGCAACCCTTCCTTTTAAATAAATTTCTTCCGTTAAATATGCATCATCCTCTTTAAAAATGACCTAGTGTACTTTTTAGGCAATATAATACCAAGAAAGAAACAGGGTACATACAGCCTTAAGTTTTCTCCATTCCAAATTTTACCTTCCTTTCAATCTAAGCAATTTTTAAAGATTTTTTTTTTTTACAAACATGTAGACTTAAAGCATTTAAAAATGTTACTTTAAGTAGCAGTAGAAGCTTAATATTTTCCTCGTAATCTGATTGCCATTTTCTCCCACATGATAAAAATCAAATAAACATCCCTTTAACTAAAACTCATGTAAATACACTTTTGATTTTAGAAAGTGTAATAAAGTGTTAAGAATTTGGCAATACAGTAGTCAAGTCTCTTTAAAGTACTCCCTCCAAGTCAACTAGCTATACTGACAGAAAACATGTCAAAGTTTAAGAAAAAATGAACATATAATTCTATTCAATAAAGACGCGTTAATTCAAGCTTCCAAGAAACTTTAAATTATTTACTGAGTTCTTTTTTCAGCTTAACAAGACACTGGTCACATAAAAAAATCCAAACAGACCTACTTCAACTAACAGCAATACACAAATTCCCTCCTTGTCAATAAAGCTAGCTGCCAGACCCCTGAATAAAAATTAACATTGTATATTTTGTGTTAATGCTGGAAATTGAAAAATGATAGAAATAAGAAATAGAAGCATCTCTGGTAAACATATATAGCTCTTCACTTAAAAGTTTTGAAATCTGTGGTATATTTTACAATATCCCACAGGGTATTGTAGAATTGTTGGTAAAAGGAGTTCTCTTAAGTCTGTGCATAAACACCTTGCCGAGTTATTTTCCAAGTCCATAGTGCAAGTTAAAAATAAGTTTAATAGATTCAACATACAATGATGCATACAAATGATGGAAAGGCTTTTTCAAATAAGAATGTGTGTAAAGTTAATTAATAAAAAAGTCTTATGACAATAGAATTGTGATTCTGGTTTTAATTAATCTTGAGGATTTACTACCAAATGCCTATTTCAAATAAAATTTTCTTGAGATCTTCCAGTTGCAAAATAGTTTTGCTTTGCACTTTGAGCTACATTTACAGTTTTACTAACATCTACATTTACTAACATGAGCAGATCTATAGCGATTTAAAACTTCCAAATGAGCTTTTTAGTGGGCTTTTGTTTGCTTGGGTTTTTTTAACATTTGTCTAGGGAGAAAGCAGCCAGCTCAGCAGCAGAGAATGCTAACCTATGCTGCACTAGTTTTGTTGAATGCATGCTTGGCTTTACCCACATTAACAGTTCTATCAAATAATCTTTAACAATGCTTACAGATGTAGGGCTTGATGCAACGCTCGAAGTCATCAAGAACCCCTCCATCAATTTCATGGCTTCATTCAGCCTCTGTCTACTGTTCCAACGTCCTTGAAAAATAATATTCCCAGGTCAAACATTTCCCTATTAAAGAATCTTGCAAATAAATGGGTAGTATCATAGTATGGTCTTTTTTCAGATTAGCACTTCTGAAAATCTGAATCATACACAAAAGATACACAGCGTTACATGAAACTAACCAACATCAAACTTCCTTTACAGTTATTTTAGTTAAAGTTTCAAGTTAACTCACTTGTGTGTAATTATGAAATTACTGTACTGATCCTCCGCTTACTTTGAAAGTGATTAATCAAAGTCAGAGAAAACCAACCATCAACTGAAGTATGTTTCAAATTTCCTATTCAAGGGTAATTCTAAAAAGATGAACTCATTTAATTTTAATTAAATCCTCATTGAGAAGCACAAAATAAATGTTTTCCATTTAATTCAAATTAAACTCCAGTTCCAGTCCAAATTTCAAATATTCTCTGCTTCTGCTACTTTATTACACGTGACAGATTAACATTTCCTTTTTGCACACATATGCAACCAACAACACCAATGTGATTTAAAAAATCTAAAGAAATTATAAATTATACTTTTAACAGTAATAAACATATTATTTATTCCACCCCCAAAAATTCTAGTGGTATGAAGGAGTGAAGATGCATTCTCCAAACCACAGTGAAACATTTATGCTAGGTTCTGTAACCACAAATACTTTTAACTGTACTTTATTTATATTGCAACAGTTTTACTATCTGAACTTTCAAGCCATCTCTTCACTAAAGGGGAAAAAAGACATTGGAAAGATGCAAGAAAAAAGAAGAGTAGATAAGAAAATACCTACAGGAAGACAACAATTACATACATCAGATTGTAGACTTTTCAAAAGTTTAATGTGAACAGGAATAAGGCCTTGTAATCTTCCAATTTAATCATCATACCCACCTCAAGTATCCTAATTTCATAGTATGTGTATCAATACTAGTTTCATATCATTCTGTGCTGATTAGACAAACAAATATGAATGGATGTGAGCCTTTATAAAGCACTGATTTCCTCTCATTAGTGAGCTCTTCTTCCAGACTTCACATAGCTTCCCCTGTCTTAGTACAGTAGCATCTTCTGGATTTCTAGAGCTGACCTTAGTCCAACCCTGTTTGCCATTATCCCCATCTTTTACTTTCTTCTGCTCCTTATATCCTGCTCTATGTCATTTTTCCTCTCTATGAAGAATCAGATACTACCTTGTCAGTATCTCGATTAAAAGAAACTGGATTATCAGGCCAGCTCTGCACCCCTTTGCAAATCCCTAGGGAAAGAGAAATGAACTGCTGTTTGTATCCAGTCTTTCATGTGGTTTGTACTCTCAAGAAGACCATAAACCAGAAAGATCCGTCAGTGTTTTTTGTGGGAAGGGAGTACAGGCCCTTGATAAAGCAATGCAGCAAAACCTCTTCAAAAAGTTCCTTGGAATATCAGGGAGAAAATTTGTATCATCTGCAAGTTTTGCCAGAGGACAAATGGTATTTTTCCGATCTTGCTTTCACCACAGTATTACAAAAACTCTCCTTTCCACATGAAATGGGCTGATGTTACGCATACTATCCCTTTGCGTAGCAAGCTGTCAAGTCCTGGAAACTGAATGCTGCCATAGTAGCACATCACTCTCTAGGAGGCTCAATACATGTAGCTGAATCTGGTAAAGTCAAACAATGAGTCATCAATTGCAATTTAAGAACGTAAGTAAAATATTGCAGGCTTTATTTCACATTTTGCAACTGGACACCTCTAAACTTATCTTCAGTGTCCGAGGACCACTCACATACTATTTCTTTTACTCTGTTTATCTTATTTGGATAAGCTGTGCTTGGTATGTAGGAACTTTCATTAAAATTCTATGCTAGACATGCTGAAAAATAGGACATTATATTTCTGTATCACAAGAAACTAGACTATACCCCAGGGGCACTTGCCTCGGTTGACCTCCTCACTCATCAGAATATTCCCTGCTGCATCCTCTACAGTAAGTCTATAGCAGGACTGGTCACAAGCAAATGAAATCCTTTTGAAATTCACTTCCTCTTTGAATCCTGCAGGCATTAAATACTAAAAAAGAAGTTATGTTCAAAGGGTACTACATCTGTATCTATGCCTAGCTTTTCCACAAGGAATAAGAGCATAAGGAGCACTTGAAACCTCCCTAGATCACCTACATATGTAAGTGAACACCAAGCAAATTTTAACTACAATCATAACTTTAAGTTTAGAGATCTAGATACATCTTGGTGGTGGGGAATAAATCCGTAGAGAAGAATCTCTATGAGCAGTTTGGCATGACCCACAAGTGCAGCTTTGACAAACTGATTTTTCTGCAGGACCAGTTTGCACTTCATTTTCTTTCAATCCACAGCTAAAAATAACCACGGTGAAAACTAATGTCAAACTGACACAATTACCAAGTACCTAAAAACTGGCTTTTTTCTCTTAGTAAAAATGACATTGCTGCAGTAGTTAACAGGTGCCTTAATTGTATTCCAGAAAATTTCTAAATCTGTTTCCTCAAGTTGTTACATATAACAACCCATAGAAAACATTGCTTTTACATGCCTATTAAAGAATGCTGACAAAATAAGCAACCGAGTCCAAGTCTCATTACAATTACAGCAAGCACTAACTGGCATCTTAACAGAAAGAGCAAGTCTCCTGGTGATCAGTAGATCCAACATCTAGACATTAAGGTTCTAGCAAAGTCTATGCAAATATCTCATTTAGGTATGCATATCAGGTATTTTCTCTCTCAAAAAAAATGGAATATACACAGCCGTGGAAGTTCAAACGTATACAATTATTTATTTTAATTTGCCCCCTCAGTTCCAGAAGCCTTGTTGAAAGAAGTCAAGTCATGGACAGGATGTTAAGAACTGGCCTGCACCTCAGCAATAACATACCACCACCAGAAGTCGTTCAGGTAAAGAGGTCTGTTCACTCACTGTAAACATTAATCAATCTTAGAATTTTTTTTTGTTTTGTTTTAAACTTTGATGTTTATTTTGACAAGTGAAATTAATCTTGGATGAAAAAGCATTTGGCACTTTTATTTTTTTAAATGTACTGCTGAAAGATAGGTCTTATCTGGTTTTTTTATGCATACAAAAATCGCCATACAACAATTATTCACATTTTGATCGGAACAGGTGGACAGGCTGCTTACTGATTTGAAGTAGCAGCATATTTAAATGAAAGTTTAAAGTTTTCTTTTGAAAAAAACCTTAAATAAAGTAAGTCATACTTCCTTAGAGTTCAACCTTGAAAACAAAGTTGTTGAACAAAAAAAGAAACTACCAAATATACAATACCACTGGTATTAGTATAGGTGCAACTAGTTTGAACCACATAATACTACTACTCTCTCAAAGAAAAAATGCTACATATGGAGTTGCTTTTCTCACAGTGATGTATGTGAGAAGCAACTCCTCTAATATTGATTTTATTATTTTTTCTTTCTTTTCCACAATGTATATAGAAAACATACTTTATTTTCTGCTAGATAAATACTGTCTGGAATTAACTGCGCTTTTTTTTTTTTTTCTTGAATAAAGTTTTAACATCTATTTGAAGTTCTGGCTATAAATAGTACCACAGGGGTAAATATATTATAAAGCCACACCTACCTTCAGCTGCATGCAAACGGAAGGCCACTGGAAGTTTACGCCATGAAGTTCAGCTGTATCATGGCAACAGCATTTAAAGATGGAAGAACAGATGGAGGTAGAGGAACACTTATCCATGAAAGGTCTAGAACCCTGTCTCATTTTATTGATACGCCCAATTAGAAAAAGTCCTAAAGGACCAGCTACAAAAAAGTGTTTGTCCCTTACAATAGGCATTTGTAAGGGTCATCTCCAGAAAAGCTTTGCAGTCTGCAGACGCTTACTCGTCTATTAGAAAAAGGAAGAGCAACCTCTTTCCTCAGGCTCTCTCTGAATTCAAAAGGTAAATGAAATCCAGAACAGCAAAACCAGAATGGCAGCACTGCACCTACAGCTATAGCTCCCAGGCACGATAGTATCTGGAAACATTGTGAGCATTGATGTACTTATGTATAGAGGAGTTTCTTTAAATAATTATTAGTTTTAATCATAATAAATTTACAAATGGACAGCTGAGACTGTTTTTTCAATTACTTTAAGTCAACCTCAGCACCAACTTGGCCAATACTGTTCCAGCCACATATTTTTGTTCCCACCTAGTCCAAGCACCATGTTAACAATATCAGTGAAAGCAACTTCTTGTTACTTGCTTAGTTTTCAGATGGATCAATTTTCTGATCCAGCTTACCATATAGCTACCAAAATGCTTGTTCCAACAGAAATGGGTGGTGAAAATGCATGGAAATAGGTAGGAATACCACCCCTTTGCAGCCATCGCCTGCATTTAGGTCAGCTTAAAGCAAAGACAAAAACTCCACTTAAAGCCTAAAGAAGTCCAAAGGTGTTCCAACAGCTCTTTGGGAAGCCTGCAGCAAGACACATGCTTCTCCAATTCTCGTCTACTGCCTCAACCATATCACATTAGTCTTAGGTCCCTACTGTAAACATACGTTTTACATTGTATCATCATTTATTATTTATGAATTCAGAATGAATATGGCAATGTGTAAGACAACAACACTAAAATCCTGTCCTGAGAAATCAGATTAAGGAAGACAAGACAGAATGGAAGATCCAGACGAATTTTTTGTTCTTTTAGCTATATGCATTCCTACCATTCAAAGAACTGGATGTGTTAGGCTCTCAGGCGCTTTTTCAAGACTTAAGTATTTTAAAATAATCTTAGTACATTAAGTCACTTCAAAGCACATCAGATATTTAATTGTGAGGGAACTATCATAACATAGAATGCACAACAGAAATATTGAATTATGACCTCCCCAAGGAATCACACTCAGTGTAGTCCTGCCGCAACTCACTGTCATTCTTCCACAAGATTTTGAAGAGGCAGTAAAATAATAAACAGTAATGTACAATCAAAAATCCATATTTTAAGTCTCTTTAAATATTAGCTCACTCTATCAAGAAACAGCAGGCAAGATCTCAAGTTACAAATTAACAAAAAATGTCTCATCGAAAGTTCTTAAAAGGAAAAGGACTGTTAGAATTTATCTCAAACTCTTTTCTAAAGATAACCAAAAATACTAAAATAAGAAAAACATGTAATATACTTTTATAAACCTACTCTAAATTAAAATCAGTAATGCTGAGATAAGATTGGTTTCTATTATTTTCCTTGAGAGGTCACCTATGAGACAATTCCATCTGTTGGAGAGAAAAAAAATGCAAGAGTGACTACAGAAAGACATCCGACATCGCCAGAAGTAGTTTTTCTTCTTCCCTCTTTTCAACTCCTGGCACAAAATGCATAGAGGAAACAATTTGCTCAGTGATTGAAAACTGGTCACCCTCAGACAGCAATGCTCAACATGACACCTCTCTTGGTTGTTGCAGCTTTACACAGCAATAATTCTCACTTCAATCTCCAGTTTTAATGCAATGTGCTGAGAATAAAAAAAAAAAAAAAAAAAAAAAAACTGGGACTGGGAAATGGTAGACTGTTAGAAGATACATCAGGAATAAAAGGTTATTACAAACAGATTAGTCCAGGGTGGAAATTACACAGGCTAAGCAGGAGGCATGGATAATCTGGGTAAGTGCCATGGAAAAATAAAGGACTTAAGGCAAATGGAAGCAGTTCAAATTGGCTTCCTCCAATTCAGTGGAGAACATGTGATGCCCACATGTCCATTTCCAACAAACCTCAGTATAAAGAAACAAAGGCCAATACTGTGAAGTGTTGAAAAACACATCTACCACAAGCTTCTTCCGTACCACAGCAATGAGAATTATTGCAGCTGCCTGATAAGCATGAAAGAAAAGAGTTTGGGGGGTTGGGCTTTTGGGGTTTGTGGGTTTTTGGGGTTTGGTTTTTTTTTTTGGAAGAGAACTACCAGCATTTATCTGAAGCACACCACCCACTCAGTAAGCGTTGACCTTGCAAAGAAGAACAGATCTAGCAGGTTTTTGTCAGGTTAACTTTTCAGAACATCAGTTTCTTTATCCAACTCCCTGTGAGGCCACAGAAAAGCTAGCGTTCACTTTACAGAAAACTCAGGAACCCCTGGCTAGGGATTGGCTGTCTCTATAATCAGCAGCCCATACTTAAATTGGCTTACATTGATCATGAAAATCACAGCCTTGCAGCAGTAAGTGATCATGTCATTGCATGAATACAAGGAAAATTTGTGGTAAAGGTGCTCCTAGAGAAAGGACCTCAAAAACCAGCCATTCTTAAGGTCTAAGACTAGCTTTATGGAAAAGCGTTGTTAATCTACTTGTTAACAAAGCCAAATATCAGCTATGGCCTTGGGCAACCTGGTCTAGTGGGAGGTGTCCCTGCCTATGGCAGGGGGGTTGGAACTCGATGATCTTCAAGGTCCTAACCTAACCATTCTATGATTCTATGATAAAGTAGAATCTTTGCAGCTTAAAGGATCTTCCACCAGAAACAATTCTTTTACATGACAAATTTGAGATCATGGCTTGATTAGCAAAAACAGAAGATATTTCAAAAGCATGTTACCAATTTTTAACAAAAAGCAAGATCACAACTACTATGGCAAAACAGTGCCAATCTTTATGTTTCCATTATAGATTAAAAAATAATAATAATAATAATAATGCCAGATATTGCATGAAGAGGAGAGACTGAACAAAGCAGCTAATGGTTTGAATTAAATTCAGACAGCGGTATGACATAAATACTTCATCAGAACAGGACAGCATACATGCTGCAGTCAATGGGGGACACAGGAATGCAGCTGTTAAAACATATCACTGCTGCTTCAGAGTCGGAGCTTGAGTCTTGCTCTAGAACCACACTGAAGCCCCCTTTAATTAGCTTCACTATAAATTCATAACTGTTTAACTCAACAGACCAATCAAAGGCAGATGCAAACACTGTTAGCCACATTAACCCTGGCTGCTGCACTGGCTACTGTAATGAACATGCTTTTAGCCCTGCTGGATGGGTTAAGTTATCTAAGTTTGAGTGATTTTTTTGACTTATCAGCAAATTCCTTGCTATTTCCAGTGGCTGTACCACCACATTTTAGGGCAACCTTGAGGCTGTCTGTATTTCTTCCTCCTTTAAAACTACTTGAAAACACTCCTTCTTTGATGAAAACTCAAGAGAAAATACAGAAGTTTCACTTTTCATCATTAGCAAAAGCACAAAAGGACTCTGACATCGAATATGTGAGGCATTCTGTAATTCTTACATGAATAAAGCATTAGACTTACTGGACTGGCAAATGCTCTTGACCTTTGAGCCTCAAATCAAGTATGACAACTGCAGGTTCTGTTGAACTCAGATTTGCAGCAGAAAGAAGTGAAATAGTGTTGATGACACACAGTCAAATATACTAAAACTGGAATATTTAAACAGAAAAAACCTGCTGTTTTTTCCCCCGACATGGAATTCCATTTTGCACCCCCCACTTCTCATTCTTTCCCAGACGAAACTAGTAGAATTCTTTGGAGTAGCTAGAGTGTGGTTAAGCAGAGGAAGCTATGCTTGTTTGCGTGGAATCTGCTATTTCCTCTCTGCCAAAACACTTGTTTAAAGAAGTCATGTAATATTTCTATTAAGCTGTAAATGCAGTTGACAAGGAAATGGCCTACTGGCAGTGCATTACCTTTGTGGCAGTGCCAACCAGCCTACAGCAAAATAGTGCACATAGTAATTTCAACATGCATTCCCAAGTAACAAAATTGTGCCTTACATAAATACCACAGAACTCCAGCAACATCTACAAAAAGTAATGAAAATTTGCCCAAGCTTTCATGCTTGCCTGTATCAATTCTATGTCATAACTAAAACAAAGTAGGAAAGCATCTACATATGTCCAAGAGTCCTGTGAAGCTATATCATATGACACTGGGAAAACTATTTCAACTTAAATCTGTGTATTTCTTGTTAACCACTGTAACAACTCAGTAATAAAAATTAAGAAAAACTGTACGTATCAAATATACAAAAGAGTACTAACAGCACACAAGCCCTTAAAAACTATAATGTAATTTATTAACAAGAACACATGTTCTATGTAATCCAGAATTGTTATGTTAAATTACTTTGGCCTTTGATAGCATTCATTTGATTACAACAATTAAGCAGATTCACAAGCTTTCAAACTCAGTGACCTTTGATTTATAAGCAGCTATTGTCATGCATATAAAAATCCTCTCTGATAATATAGTCCTCGCCTTTCAACAGCTAGTGCAACTACATATAATGACATTAAAATTAACTCAGATGTAATTAAGACTTTTTTTAAAGTACAACTAAAAGCCCCAGCATGATCAAACGTATTTAATTTGTAATCAATAGTTCTTCAAAATATTTTTCAATGTTATTTCATCTTAAATTAAATTCCCATCAAAAACAAGCTTCAGAGATTCTTATTTTGTTCTCAGCTTTCATCTTTTTCAGTTTGAACACTAAATTTAAAATAATTAATTGCACAGAAAAAAAAAATATGGTGCAGGAAAATTACTAAGCTTTGTTTCCAAAATTGTGTAATGTTTGTAATTGCAAAACACTCACTAGCTTTAACCACGCTGCACATTGCCATAAAACTTCAGGAAACATCTCTGCTCCAAAAAGCACACACAAACAAAACAAAACAAAACAAAAATATATCAAGACCCCAACAGCACTAAACACACTTGAACTCATATATGCATCACCTTACAGTAATCATATATGAAAAGTAGCTTCTCTTTCAACAGTGGCGGCTTCCTTATATTAAGATCCTGATACATGCGGCACCAGCAAAAGAAAACTGAATAAAATAATCTAGTACGCATGCCATTTTTGCAGCAAGTCACAAAGATAGAAAAAATCTGCTTTTAGCGAGAGGGCCTTATTAATATCAAATGGACATTAGATACAAACAATTCAAGAACAGAGTATTTATTGATGCTCAGTGCAATCAGTCCAGCTATTCTATAGCTCATTTAAAAAAAAATAAAAGCATGACTAACAGTAGCAACAGTTATTCCTAGATAAATATTGTTCCCCATGAACTTCTCCAAGATATTTCTTCATAACTGCTACTACTCATAAAGCAACTAATTCTATTTACATTTTATTTTGCAAAAAGTAAACTAATTCAGTAACAGACTTTAAGAGTCAGTAATAAATAAAAACTGTCAGGGGTTACTAATATTAGCAGTGCTCACACAGGACAATTCTGAATCCTTCTTTAGGTGATCTTTACCTCAAAACTCCCTTTCAAAGGCAGATGGCCTCTTGGTTATGGAGCTCTCCAAGTGTAGGTACAGTATGGAACAGGCTCTATATGTTGAGTCAAGTCAATTAAGCGCTTATTGCTTTAGTTCTCTCTCAAGTGGAGATAAAAGCATTCTGAAACCTTACAAAGATGTGTTAAAACAGAGGCAAACTGCAGTAAATAGGAAGCAAGACAGCAAGTAAAAATCCTTAGTCTTAAAATCTTTGTCCATAAATGTACAGTTTTATGATTCCACTATATAGGTTTTTCAGGGTTTTTTTGTTTTTATAATACAACAAACAAGAAAATACCACCATGCACTCTTACCCTCATGGGATGAATATCAGCATAGGGAGGCTTTCCTTCAGCCATTTCTATTGAAGTGATACCAAGGGACCAGATGTCTGCCACGCAGTTATAGCCAATCTCTTGTATTACTTCAGGAGCCATCCAAAATGGAGTTCCTATAACAGTATTACGTTTTGCCATTGTATCCTGTAATTATATTATTTATGCAATTAAAATAGGCATGCTTATTTTCAGATTCCTTTGATATGAATTTATTTAAAAGTTAAATTAGCCACCCAAAGGTCAAATGGTAGTGACTTCCAGTTAAGACCAAACAGATTCAGTCCATCAGTGCACAGAGGCCAAACAGGTGACAATGATCATAAACCTCAAACAAAAGTTTAAGTGGGATCATCAGGCACTTGAAGCACATTGGGTTATAAAAATAAACAACAAAAACTAAATAGCCTTGCAATACATTAAATACTCATCATGATAAAGAATGTTAGCTCTACCAGTACCACTAGTCACTCCTTAGACACAAAATTCAAGGCAGGAGAAAAAGACAAAAGTAAAAGAAGATGGTTAGGAACATTTTTAAATGATCTTTTCACAGGTACTTACTGTTAACTGGCCAGCCACACCAAAATCAGCTAATTTTGCATGTCCCTCAGTGTTAAGAAGGATGTTTCCAGCCTTTATATCTCTATGTATTTTTCTCATAAAGTGCAAGTATTCAAGTCCTTTAAGAGTAGATTTCAGAATAGTTGCAATTTCATCTTCTGTTAGCTGCAAAAAAATATAAACCCACTTTCAGGTATACAGATAAAATCTATATATTTGAACTATTTTAAAAATGATCATTTCATAATGATCTTTATAAATAATAGAGACAATGCATATTAATGTATTTTATTTTAACACAGGAGTATGCCCAATAGCATTTACAATTCAAAACTCTGATCTACTAACTTGATCTATATAGCTAGATTCTTACACATCTAGAGTCCAGTTAGAGCAAACGAGCTGCAAAACTACAGAAGGGGCTGACTGATGCAGATCAGATGGCAGCATATGCAATATTCTCTTCCCTGTCATTCAAAAGTTACTACTCTTTAGATGTTCATGTCCTTCATAAAGGCTGCAGCACAGTTTCTAGAATATACAACTAATACATTTATCACTAAGATAATACATATTAATTGTCACGTTATGCATTACCTTTGTCAAAGGTAATGGTGGTCAACAGTGGACTAGATGACACATACCAGAATACATCCCTGGAAAAAAACAGCCCTTTCTCTACTGCAGAAGGCTAGAGCTATTGCCCTTAAGTTCTTTACACAGTTTTCCCAACAAACTAGCACAGTCCTATATTTGGAAAGAGATGAAAGGAATGCCATGTTTTCTTTATTTCTCAAATTCCTACATATGAAAAGCCTGCTAAGTCTACAATTAGTAGTATCAAACTTTTGTCCACCAGCTATTCTGAATTGCACTGCTATTAGCTTCTCATTGCCAGCAACTTACAAATTAGAGAGGATCAATTAAGAGCTTCTTCACAAGAACAAAAAAAGCACAAAACAAAAATCAAAGGATAAAGGTGTGCAGAAAACAGCCAAATAATTATTCACCACAAAGCTCGTGAAAAATATATTCATCGGGGATAGCTTGCTACTTACTATCTGTACAGATACAGAAATGCAGAAATACAAACATCCCAACACCTCACAACTAGTTTACAGAGTTTTACTGAAGTCTGCCAATTCATTCATTCCTTTTAAGGCTAGTACCTTTAATTGATAAAGAATGTAAGTAAATGCTAATTTTTTAAAATAAATATTTCACCATGCCTGTGCTCCATACTGACACAAAGCTGTAGAACTACACCCATACAGATGTGCCCCAATGACATTCCCAAAACTCTATTCAGCCCTGAAAAAGGACAACTAAGATGTCAGAGTATTCTTACACTGGATGTTGCCAATAACTATTGTCACCTGTTCCTTTAAACTGTAGACAATTACAGAAATGATTGAGAATGGATACCAACCAGATGCTACAGGCTTTTTCTTACACCATTCTTTTCTTGTTGCTGACTGATGCAGAGAATGAGCGCTCACTGAACTTTTCGGTTCTTTTTAAATTACCTGCATCACTTGACAAGTGCAAGATGATATCCTCATAAGAAAATATAATCAGATTCAATATGGCAAAACACACACACACACACAATTCATCCCACATGATACAATTTCTTGAGGATATGAAAAGAATCTATTCGTGCAACTGAAATGCTGCTCAATTACAGTATATCAATGCTTTAAGAACTAAGCAAACGAACTTTACACATTCTTAGAAATGCAAGAAACTGCAAAACTGAAGATGAATACTCTAATTTGGCTGCAACACTGGATTGCATTTTTCCCCTTTCTTTACTTTTCCAGTCCTATACCGAAATTAAATTAAGCAACAGCAATTCCTTCCAGTTTCAGTTTTAAAAGTGTTGGTACACATCCACACCTCCCTCAAAAAAAAAAAAAAAAAACAAAACAAAAAAAAAACCACACCACCAAAAGCCCACAAAAAACCCCACTCATAATCACTCAAAGCCAACAGAATGACTCAACAGAAAGGAAAAAATGATTAGTCAGCAAGATTATCCACACTTGAGTTGCTCATAACAAGTTTTAATTATTTAACAAACAGAACCACTTCCCTATTCCAGCTTCCATCCAGTCTCATAAAATCTGGGCGTGGAGCCCAAGGGCATAGTTACACATACATTTATTTCAACAGCAGTGCCAAGCTCCAGTCCAGTCCCTCCTTCCAATGCAACCTACAGCAGTAATTCCCACTGGGTGTCAGCTCTTCCACTGAATAACTGTAACTGACCCTAGTTAAAAATAAACCTGTCTGCCAAATTATTTGTCCAACAAATCAGTTCCCCAATTCAATTCACAGCATCGTCAACAAGGATGTAGCCGAGTAGGAGCTGCTCAAATTGGAATTGCTTTCCAAATAAGTATATGTGTTGCTATACCCAGAGAGTCCCAATGACTTTTATAAATCTTTCCCTATGCAAGTAGAGAATTAAATTGATGGTGGCATCAGCTCTACACCCCACAGCAAGCAGTTACTGCCTCTGCTGCACATTACACATTCCTTGCCTGCCATTTACTGCGGAGATCTTTCAGTGCATCTATTCCGTAGCAGACTGCTCAAAGCCTTTATTTGTGCTGCTTCTTTATGCTGACTGCCCTGCTGCTTCAGAGGATTGTATGCCAGAAGAACTAAAAACCCTGTTATACACCGCTTAAACAGGACAGCTTTCCTGGCACTGAGCCCAGGGGGTGAAACCACCTATCTAATCTGGAGTCAAGAAAGAAGGGACTTCCAATTAACTGTAAGATAAACTAAACTATGGCCTGAAGGGTATCTGGAGAAAGAGACAACCCTTGTTATATGAGCTAATAATTTCGTGGTGAAGTACACTAAAACTGTGATTATCTGAAGACTCAAGCTACAGGCAATTTAAACTCCAGCTATTAACAAATTCTGTATCATGAATTTTTATGACATGCTGAGCATAACACTTTCTGCCAGAGCTTTGCCAAATCCACCCCACTTCAAAAACAATGCAATGTTCTGAATCCCCTAAGACTTCCATGCAGTTAATCCTGAACACGCATCAGAAAACGATCCCGAGCACGGACAAGTGTACAGCATGATAGGCATATAACTTACTGCCCACTTTCATCCAGAAACAAGTATTAAGAGAAACTGTGCTTAGAAAGTTCTGCAGAGAAGGTCTCCAGTATGTTGTGTTCCAAAGGAAGTAAACCCCTAGCTTTAGTTCTTCAAAAAATAGTGATTAAACCACATGGAGATCTTTGGATCTCCTCTAGACTAGTGCTTTTGCAGCTGCATGGCAAAATCCAGCTCTCAAAAGGAGAGGGTAATAGTGCACCTGTACCAAAAGGTTGACAAAGAAGCTAAGGACTGAGAATCCAGCAAACCAGAAGAGAGCAAGTTCTAGAGTACTGCAGCCTGATGCACCATTCTGGGGACCATCGATAAAGGAAAGCTCTAGCATGACTATGTGTTTCAAAAGTAGGAAGTATTTAAGTAACGTCAAAATTCATACAGCAGTCAGAAAAGCCGATAGAATTGAATGTCACCTATAAGAAGTAAGCAGAGAGCACAAGTCGTGTTTATCAGGAACAGCAGTAACAGGGAAGCACGTGGAAAAGGGAGAACAGGCTTACTCTGACATAAGTGTTCTGAAACACATCAGTCCCAACTCCAGATGTCCTAGGTGCATCTGCTTGTGCTTCATAAAGTGTGCGTATGTAAACATATATACGCACACAGACATTATTTAACTGCGGCAGTATGGTAGCCAAGCCATACATACACCCTTTCTTCCCTTACTGGATTTACAAAGCATTGAACAAAAAGTTCTAGTTATGTTGTTTATGTAGACCAAAGCTGTTTTTCACAACATTGGTATTTAAGTATTTTGTATGCTGCAAAGAAGGAATCCTGGGCTGCATTAGACAAAGTCTTGCCAGCAGGTGGAGGGAGGTGATCACTCCCCTCTGCTCAGCACTGGTGACACCACACCTGGAGTACTGAGTCCACTTCTGGGCTCCCCAGTACAAGAGAGACATAGATATACTGGACAGAGTCCAGCAAAGGGCCATAAAGGTGATTAAGGGACTGGAGCATCTCCCACATAAGGAAAGGCTGAGAGGACCAGAACTGTTCAGCCTAGAGAAGAGAAAGCTCAAGGGGGACCTTATCAATGTGTACAAATACTTCAAGGTAAGGCGCAAAGAGGTCAGAGACAGGCTCTTTTCAACTGTGCCCAGTGCCAGGACCAGAGGCAACAGTCACACACTGAAATGCAGGAGGTTCCCTCAGAACATCAGGAAACACTTTTTTACTGTGAGGGCAACCAAGCACAGAAATAAGTTGCCAAGGAAGGTTGTGCTGTCCCCCTCGTTGGAGATACTCAAAAGCCATGTGGACATGGTCCTGGGGAACCACCTCTAGGTGGCCCTGCTTGAGAAGGGTGGTTGAACCAAATGGCCTCCAGAGGTCCTTTTCAACCTCAACCATTCTACAATTCCATATTAATAGATTTTACAACTAAATTATTCCATTAGATGCATTTATGCCAATTTGAATAAATCAGGGGTGCTCAGTTTGTTTGTTTGAGTTGACAGGTCTACATTTAAAGCTTGCATATCACCCCAAAATACAGGAAGTCCAAAATACTTAGCTACTAATGAATATCCAGCAAGTAAACTGACTGTCTGAACAAAGGTAAGTATGTACAATCACAGAATCATTTGCATTGGAAAGGACCTTTAAGATCACTGAGTCCAACTGTTAACCTAGCACTGCCAAGTCCACCACTCAACCACGTCCCTAACCACCACATCTACGTGTCTTTTCAATACCTCCAGGGATGTTGACTCGACCCACTTCCCTGGGCAGCCTGTTCCAATGCTTGACAACCCTTTCCATGAAGAAATGTTCCCTAATATCCAATCTAAACCTCCCCCAGTGCAACCTGAGGCCATTTCCTCTTGTCCTATCACTTGTTACTTAGAATCATAGAATAGTTTGGGTTGGAAGGAACCTTTAAAGGTCATCCAGTCCAACCTCCCCTTCAATGAGCAGGGACATCTCCAACTAGATCAGGTCGTCCTATCGCAACAGGTCCTGCTAAAAAGTTCGTCCCCATCTTTTCTGTAAGCCCCCTTTAAGTACTGAAAGGCTGCAATAAGGTCTCCCTGGAGCCCTCTCTTCTCCAAGCTAACAACCCCAACTCTCTCTGCCTGTTCTCATAGGAGAGGGGTTCCAGCACTCTGATCATTTTTGTGGCCCTCCTCTAGACCCATTCCAACAGGTCCATGTCTTTCCTGTGCTGAAGGCTGTACTTGGGAGAAGTGTGTTCCTAAGGAGGTAAATCCCTGGCTTTAGTTCTTGAGAAATTCCTGCTGACTGGAAGCTACCCAATGTTATCCTAATTAACAAGAAGGACGTGAGGGAAGATGCAGGAACCTACAGACCTGTTAGTCCAACCTCTGTTCCTGGAGAAATTATGGAGAGGATAATACTGGGTACTACTGAGACATGCAATCATCAGGTACAGTCAACATGGGTTCACAAAGGGAAAGTCCTGTTTAAACTAAATGGATATCCTTCTATGATAAGGTCACACACTGAGTGGACGAAGGGAAGGCAGAATACGTAGTCTTTTTGGTTTTTAGTAAGGCTTTTGATACTGTCCCGCAGCATCCTTCTGGACAAGTTGTCCAACTGTGGGATAAGCAGGTATACGGCACGCTGGGTGAAGAACTGGCTGAAAGGCAGGGCTCAAAGGGTTGTAGTAAATGGGGCTACATCGCCAGCAGTGTTCCTCAGGGTTCAATTCTAGGGCCAACCCTGTTCAATATATTTATCAATGATCTGGATGCAGGAGTTGAACACTCCATTAGCAAGTCTGCTGATGATACCAAACTGGGGGGTGATGTTGACTCTTTTGAAGGACAGGCAGCCTTGCAAAAGGATCTAGATAGATTGGAGCATTGGGCAATCATCAACTGTACAAAATTTATCAAGTCGAAATGCCGGATTCTGCACCTGGAGCAGAGTAATGCTGGGCACAAGTATAAACTGTGAGAGAAGCAGTTGGACAGCAGCTCTGCAGAAAGGCATCTGTGGGTGCTGGTCAAGAGCAAGCTCAATAGGAGTCCGCAGCATGCCCTGGCAGCCACAAGGACAAACCCCATCCTGTGGTGGATCAAACACAGCACAACCAGCCAGTCAAAAGAGGCAATTATCCCACTGTATTCAGCACTGGTGTGGCCTCACCTCAAGCACTGTGTGCAGTTTTGGGCCCCACAATTGAAGAATGATGTGAAGGTCCCTGAATGCCTCCAGAGGAGGGCAACAAAGCTGGAGAAGGGGCTGGAGGGAATGTCCCATGAGGAGTGGATGAGGACTTTGGGCTTGTCTAGTTTGGAGAAAAGGAAGCTGAGGGTGAATGTTACTGCTCTCTACAGCTTCCTGAGGAGGGAAATGGAGAGGGAGGTGCTGATCTCCCTGGAATCCAGTGACAGGACACATGGGAATAGTTCAAAGTCGTGCCAGGGGAGGTTTAGACTGGACATTAGGAAGCATTTCTTTACCAAAAGGGTGGTTGGTCACTGAAACAGGCTTCCTAGAGATGGCCGACGCCTCAAGCCTGTCAGTGGTTAAGAGGTATTTGGACAATGCCCTTCACAACATGCTTTAACTTTTGGTCAGCCCTGAATTGTTCAGGCAGTTGGACTAGCTGATCATTGTAGGTCCCTTCCAACTGAAACAGAATAGACTATTTTTTCTGCTGCCACGAGCATAGCAGTTAACCCCGTTTAGATTTTACAATGGAGAGCAGTGACAAGTGGCATTCCTCAGGGGTCAGTACTCAGACCTGTGCTGTTCAACATCTTTGTCAGCGACATGGACAGTGGGGTCGAGTGCACCCTCAGCAAGTTTGCTGATGATACCAAGCTGTTTGGCGAGGTAGACACGCTGGAGGGGAGGGATGCCATCCAGAGGGACCTGGGCAGGCTGGAGAGGTGGGCCCAAGCCAACCTCATGCAGTTCAACAAGGCCAAGTGCAAGGTCTTACATCTGGGTTGGGGCAATCCCAAGCACAAATACAGGCTCGGTGGGGAATGGCTGGAGAGCAGCCCTGAGGATAAGGACCTGGGGGTAATGATTGATGAGAAGCGCAACGTGAGCCAGCAATGTGCAATCGCAGTCCAGAAGGCCAACCGTATCCAGGGCTGCATCAAAAGAAGTGTGGCCAGCAGGTCAAAGGAGGGGATTCTGCCCCTCTACTCCACTCTCGTGAGACTCCACTTGGAGTACTGCATTCAGCTCTGGAGTCCCCAACATAAGAAGGACATGGACCTGCTGGAGCGCATCCAGAGGAGAGACACGAGGATGATCCAAGGGCTGGAGCAGCTCCTCTATGAGGAGAGGCTGAAAGAGTTGGGGCTGTTCAGCCTGGAGAAGAGAAGGCTCCGGGGAGACCTTATTGCAGCCTTCCAGTACCTAAAGGGGGCCTACAGGAGAGCTGGGGAAGGACTTTTTACTCAGGCATGTAGTGGTAGGACAAGGGGGAATGGCTTTAAACTGGAAGACGGCAGGTTCAGGTTAAACATTAGGAAGAAGTTTCTCCACTTGGAGGGTGGTAAGGCACTGGAAGGTTGCCCAGAGAGGTTGTTGAGGCCCCATCCCTGGAGGTGTTCAAGGGCAGGCTGGACATGGCCTTGGGCAACCTGGTCTAGTGGGAGGTGTTCCTGTCTGTGGCAGGGGGGTTGGAACTCCATGATCTTCAAGGTCCTTTCCAACCTAAACCATTCTATGATTCTAAACTTGTATAAAAAGGACATATTCCTGAAGACACATTACTTAAATGCTTATGTCTTCATATATAAAAGATATGGGAAAAAAATGGCTTGTTGGAAAATACATATAAATACCTTTTTTTTTTTTTAAATACAATACACAACATACAGCTCTTCTTTAAATCATATTGAGACTATATGGTACATAAAGCAACATAAACCTGAGCCAGTTTGGGGGAACAGCAGAGGCAGATAGGCTCAAAAAGTATATCAATTGTTGGAAACAACAAGGGACCAGAGTATATAAAAACAGATAAAAAGCTCCTCCAATTATTCATTTTTTCACAAAATCTTACAAACCCACAAATACACTTTTAAAATCTACATCAAAATAGTTCCTAGTTATGGTAAAGAAGGGATGGGACATAAATCACAGGCTCTCCTCATAAGGATGGCTAAAAGTCACTATGCAGGTACTGTAGTGCCTGTATCCCTGTAAGTGACTTTCAACTTACAAACAGAACAGCTAAGTACAGAATCAGCCCGTCATACACCTTGTCATAGCACACAACTTGCCATCTACCTAATATCCAATACTCTGTAGTTCTAACAGTAGTCTGGTGTTCACATACAAGCAATGCCATTGATAAACACAGGACAATTAAAAGAAACAAAACTAATTAATATTTTAATTCTAGGCACATGTTACAGTCAATGTTGCTGTCCTTGTCTGCATGTATGATTCTTATATTGTACTATTCCTGATCAAGCCATACGGGTATTATGTTTCCTGTTAAAACAATTAATGTATTTTATTCTGAGCTTTTAAACATACAGCACCATTCTTCCATAAGAACAGCATGCTCTATACCTTGCGCCTTCATATAATTTCATAGTCATTATCTTTCTACTTCATTTCTGATTTCCAGCTGTGTAAGATCCTCATTTAAAATCCTGTGGAACATTTATCTGCTTGCTATATCTTTGGCTAGTTATAATTCAGTATGCCATGTCCCTTTGATAGGTTGGTACTACCCTCTAAATATGAATCAGCCATGAAGCAGCTTCAAATCCTTCATCATCAAAACCACATGCAAGTTATATATTAAAATGAACGTGAACGATAAAGGTGAACAACTCTACAGCCTACAAAAAAAACATTAACTATGAAGCCAATCTTTAAAATGGAAATTTGGAGCAAAGCAGATTGCAGCAAATTCGGGTGTTCCATATCTATTAGGAGATCAGCTAATCCACATATTTACATCTATGGATGCCACGCACAAGGGAGACTTAAGGGTGCATTTATGCAGTCTATAACACACTACTCAATCCATGCAGCTGTTGGGACAACTCATCTACAGGTTCTCTGCTCACAGTCAATCATTCTCCTTCCTGAGGGCCCCTCTGAAGGGGTCTGAGTCAGCTGAATTGCTTTAACTGTCTAAGTCCATTCCCAGCTGCTCTTAGTACATGCATATTAGGCCTGATGCTTCCAGGAAGTATCAGATCACTGCATCTAAACAGTCTGATTAGGTCAAGCACACTGACTAAGTCCACTCTCATAGCAAATAAAGGCACCACGGTATAATTGTTCGTCCAGCAGAAGCTACGAAGCTTGAACATCACTGATCTTATCATAACCACATACCTCTCCTATTCTTCATTTATGTGAAGCCAAGGCTGGACTAGCAAAGAGGCTGAGGTGCAGGAGATATAAGCAAATGAGCAGAGGAGATGACAGTTACTATGATATACTTCAAATGTTACAGGCAGGAAAGGTAACATGAATTAAGGCAGAAAGCCTCAGAGAGAAAAAGAGTTGTTGTGGTTGCAGCTCTAGTCTGAAGTCAACATTAGATTCTGGTTCCTATTGTCTGCTACAAAATTCTATGAGACTATACTCTCCTGAAGCCACTTTCCTTGAGCTTCATTTTCATTCAGACTTCATATTTTAAGCAGATCTGCATGCTTTGTGTGACTCTACACAAAATCACAGCCTATCTCTTGAGCAAGGTACCAAATAATGACATCTAAATTACTGATGCTGACAAGGTTCGGTCTGTGGCTTTCAGTAATTGTCTCAAACTAATGTAGATAATCCCTTCTTCCGCCTATATTATAACTAAGGTGACACCTCAATGTTACAGTAATGAAAAGAGTAAGAACTCACTACTATACTTGAGTAAAACTGGTAATTCTCCTGTAACAACTTAGGCATGGGATCATATGAAGACAGTGAAGCAGCAAGTGTCATTCTTCTCACTGAGCTCAAGTCATGCTGCATGTAAAATCATATGGAAGATATGCCACAATAAGCATAACAATGACCATTCACTACACGGGTGATAATCAGTGTTGGTATTTTTTCAGATTTGTGTTTTTGACTACATAATCCTGTAATCTGACTACATAATACATAACTTTTGCAATGTTTCTTGACTGTAATATGCAACAGACCCCATCTTCTCTTCCCCTTAAATTAGCATTTTTATACTGAATAATTCAAGACAGTGCTAACAAATCAGTCTTCTACCTGTAGTCTGAAAAGGAGTATATACTAGCAGTAACATAAAATTATCTAAAACATATCATATGGTAAACTAATTCAGGATATCTCGGGCATCTCCCATGGTCACATGCTCAACACTAGCTAGCACTAATAAGTACAGATAAGGAGAGGAAAAACTGATTAGAATACGCAAGTCAGACTCCTTAGCCCTTATTCTTCGCTACTAAGTTCCAGCTTGCTATGACATCTATGAAATACTTGCCAGACAAGGGGAAAGCTTTAAGCAGAAGCAGATGCAGTTGCAGATCACCACCTTCCAACAGGCCTGCTAACAGCAGCAAAGCATTAGTGTTTTTATGAACACAGGATCCTCAGAGGAACGAAGGCTACTGGAGAGAAACAGGATCTACCTAACAAAGGAGGTCAACAGTATCTTTGTTTGCTAGGCTAGACAGAAGAGCTTTAAACTAGGTTCACCAGGGAACAGAAATGAAAGCCTTCAGGTGAGTGGAGGAACGGAGAATGGGGAAACACATATTGGACAGGGTTTCCAGGGGAGGTTTTCTCACTCCCTTTGAGAGAAAGTAGGGCAGACAGGTACGTGCAAAGCCCTGTGCACAGAAGTGTACAGCCTGTGATGCAAACAGGAAGAAGTGCAAGCCTGTGCACAGCTGCAGAGCTATGATGTCACTGGAGTTAGAGACACAACAGACAGCTCACACAACTAGCATACCATCAGAGATGGATGCAGGCTCCTCACAAACAACTAGGAAGGATGGGCAGGGTTGAGCTCTACACAAACATGCAGCTCTGCTACGGAACACAAACTTGTTGAGAGTCTACAAGTCAAAAATCAGAAGGGTAGCCCAAAAGATGCATACCATCATGGCATATGCTACAAACCACTTAATCAAAAAGGTAAAGTAGATTAAGTCACCCTCAGCACTGGAAGAAGCCTCTGATCGTACGTCATTTACAGGGGGAGAAGGGAGGCAGTGGGAGTCAACCACCTCAATACCTGTTGGGAGGGCAACATGGCAGGGTACAAAAAAATCCAGGAGTAAGCAGTAATAGTTTTTACTTTAGGTGCTGTACAGGCCCACTACAAGAGGTATTCCACTAGACCAGCTCTCATGAGTAGAACTCGCCAGGGATGGCAGAGGCTGCCTTGGCAGTGATTATGAGATGCTGGAGGTTAAGTTACGGAGGGAAGTGACAAAAGCAAGTAGCAGAACCAGATTTCAAACCTCAATTTGTTAAAGGAACTTGTAGGTGGGATCCCAGGGCACGCTGCCCTAAAGGGCAATGGAACCTTGAAGAGCTGGTTGAGCATCAAGGGCAACCTCCTTAAAGTATGAAAACAGTCATTCCTGACAAGCAAGATAATGAACAAGCACAGCAGGAGGCCATCTTGAATGAACTAAGAACTCCTGACTGAGCTAAAGTGCAAAATCCAAAGCATATAAGAGACAGAAGAAGGAATTGATTGCTAAAGACAAATAAAGAAGCGTTGCCTGGATACTAAGGAGCAGAATTAGGAAGGCCAAGGCTAGGGTGAGTTTGAAACTGGACAGCAATACAGAGTATAGAAGGAAGAGCTTGTATTGGTCTATATGCAGAAAAAAAAGAAAGAAAAGAAAAAAATTACAAGAAAAAATGTTGGCCTGCTGCTAAATGGGGTGGTCAATCTATTGACAAGTGATGTAGAAACCTCCTAAGCATCTTCTTTGCATCAGTCTTTAGTAGATGTTTCTGTGGCTCTCAGTTGGCTCTGCCTAGCAGCAAAAGTGGAATGAGTTCAGTATTACTCTAGTAAACTGGAAAAATACAAGTCCGTGGGAGCATATGAGATGCATCCAAAGGTGCGAAGGAGCTGGCTAGTGCCAATTCAAGGCTACTTCTTATCAGCTTTAAAAAGTTACAGCAATCAGGCGATGCCCCTTATGACACCATCTTCAAAAAGGACACGAACAATTCAAGGAATTACAGGCTGGCCAGCTTATTATACTTAGTCCCTAGGATATTATGCAGCAAATCCTCACAGAAGCTAACTTCTAAATATGCACAAGCATAAAAAGGTGACTGGAAACAACCAGCACAAGTTTAGCAGAACAAAATCATGCCAAATTAATCTGGCCACTTTCCTATGAGGATGAAGAGAGAGCTGAGGATGTATGTAATTTAGTTTGACTTTACAAAGGCTGTTGACAGTCTCCAAAGGAATCTTTTTAGTCAATCTGAGGAATCATGGAGAAGATGTGGAAGAACAACTGGCTGGACTACTGGGCTCAATGGTGGTTCAAAATGTAACCAGCAATAAGTGATATTCCTCAGAGGCTGATACTAGGGTGAATACTCCAACACATGCATCGGCAACCAAGACAGTAGGCGAGAACGCACACCCATCATGTTTGTAGATAACATGAAACAGGGGAGAGGCTGCCACTCAGAGGGACCTCAACAAGCTGGAGGAATTAGGTTGACAACAAACTTGACATTCAAATGCAAAGTCCACAACCTAGTACTGAAGCAGCCCATGCCATGAATAGCTGAGGATCACTGGGGCAGGTGGCATTGTTGCAGGAAAGGTTCTGGGGTGGCATCAGTAGACAAGCCGAACATGAGTCAGCAATACACCCTCACAACAGGGAAGGCTCATCACGTATTAGTCTTCATTACGAAAATACAGTGAGCAAGTCAGATCAAGTAAATATTCCCCTTTATTTAGCACTTGTAAAGCCAAATCTGGAAGAATGTGCCCAGTTTTGGGCTACTATAAAAGAAATACTGACAAACTGGAGAGTCCAGGAGTGGGGGCTAGAGCACACAATGTACCAAGTAGACAGAGCAAGGTTTGTCTTGTCTGAAGAAGAGGGGATATTTCAAGGCAATTTTCAACAATCTAAATGGGGGATTAAAAAAAATCCTCAGAGACAGAGTGCTCTCTGCTCAGAGTGGCAGAGAAAAAGGAGAACGGGCAACAGTTACAAGTTGTCACAAAGGAAGTTTAGTTAAATACAAGAAGAAAGAAGTTCACACGACTGCACAGACAGACTGTTGAATCTCCCCCTTTTCAGATTTTCAAAATACATCTCAACAAGGTCCTAATCAATCTAATTGAACTTCAGCATTCACCATCCTTGGAACAGGAGATTCAGATAGATGACTTACAGAGGTCCCTTCCAAAGTAAAATTATCACTTATTTCAAATCAGTGGCATACTGTTCACCTCCTTCCTCACCACCTCTAAAAGAGCCAATTTCAACAGAGTAATCTTTCTTTTATCTGCAGTTTTCCTACATTTCCTCCACTTCTTCACTACTATAATATACAGCAAAAAATCCATCCCATCCAATCACATCTCAAAAGAACAGATATTTTTATTGTAAAATAAAATGTATATGGAAGAAGGATATGTTCTCCTGACCTTTGTGAAACTTGGCTTAATTCCTAAGATTGAGACAAATTTTATTGCCTGGATTAGAATTTCATATGCAGAGAGATTGAGTCAAACTGGAAAGACATTAACAATTCAGATGGTATTTCTGGCTCTCCAAGGCAGAAATGCTGGGGTTCTTTGAGGGGAAAGAGCGTTGTGGGGAGGCAATAGGGCTAAACTTCCACCCTTTAGCATAACAGGAATAAGACTTTGTGAGTGTTTTGTGATGCAAGGTGTATGTGGTGTACAACTAAAGGACTGCTCTGAGTAAACATTCATTTAAAGACTTATCTCCAATCAGAACACATTAGTATAAGTTTCTTTACATTCTGTGTTTACATGATCATTTTATTGTTTCAGCAACTTAAAATTGGCATTACTGTAAATTATATAGAAGAGGGGGAAAAAAAGCTGTTGCTTACATTATGTAATTCTAACAATCTTTTCTTTGAAAAATCTTTAGCAGCTCAAATTGAAAAATGAGTAACTAACTTCGAACCACAAATGCAACTTCTGACATTCTCCCAAAATTTACCTTCTGAAACTTGAGGGAAAGTGGGGAGAGAAAGGAGATCCATTGAATATGCAACTAGACAGCCTGTACAGACCAGAAAAAAACCATGAAAATTACACACACACACCCCAACATATTATAGCCTCTCTCATCTTTTAGCAGTGACCTGACTACAGAAAGAGATCAGTAGCAAATATAGTGAAATCCAGTAAATACAGCCATTAGAACTGTAGCGGTACTCTGTAAGCTTTCTTTCAAGAAGCATATCTTAAAAACAGAAAGTCAGTGAATTATATGATGCTAAGCATTTTAATATTTCATAGTTTTAAAACTGCCCACAAAATGGTCTCCAACATTTTATGCACCTACCTTGGGTAATCTAGGTAGGAAACTACAGAAGCCATCAGGGAAGCTAATTCTCCTTAGAACTGACCTGTAGATGTTCATAGCAATATCTGACTAATTAATAATAGTATTTATTTTAATGGAAATATGAAGATCAGACAAAGTTTGGGGAAAGATAATTCCGTCTTCAGAGCAACTCTTTTAGTATTTTGCAAATAAACAACAGACCTCAGATCATATACTATTTTAATAGCATATACTATTTTAATAGCATATACTATTTTAATAGCATATACAGCAATTCCTCACTGAGTGAGAGTGATCCACTAACACTGAGTCCTGTAGAAAAGGGGAAAGAGAGAACAATTAGTGTTTTATACTACACGTGTACCAGAGGATGCTGCATGGCCAATCTTAGTTCTGAAACTTTCCAACTTCTGAATGCTTTTTTGGCAGCCTTATTTGCATTTAATATAGTTATTTTGGAAACACATTAATAACAGCGTAGCTCTAACTTGCTCTTCTTTCAGAACAATTAACCAACATTACATGCATCTTATTTCTGGCACACTAATAACAAATACTGCTTTTCCCGAGATGAAAACTAATTTCCTCCTATAAGCTAATTTCCAAGCTGATGGATACAGTTTTACTGCAAGGTTGCAAGAAAGGTCTATCATTTTGAGATTCAGACACCACAGTCCATTTTTGAAGGAACCTACAATGCTACTCTAAAGAACTACGGAAAAATAATTCCTAAAAACAGATAATGTCACCCAGCATTTATGTAACAGTCAGTCATCCACTGCCATAATAAGGACTTTTTTAGACAAGCACTGAATAATCTCTGTACCCCATTGCAGAAGCTAGTATAGGCTACCTTGGTTTTTAAGGCTAGACACAGAATAATGCAACTAGGACACTTGGGATCAACTTCTTTCTTCTTCTTCAGTCTGGCTGCGTAGAAAAGGATCTGAAGAGTCTTAGCCTAAAGATCAGCCTCTGAACTGTAACACAGCCAGAGTAGCCCATTGATTTAATTCACCTCCCAGAAGGCTTACCAACAGAACACGGTCAGCAGCATATCCAGGATGGACTTGTCCATTGCCATAACTTCTGGCCACCAATATCAGTTAAACAAGTTAGCCAGCACAGAAGGAATTTCAGTCTTTGTGTATGGACCGGCTGGCTACTAATTAATCCATGTGGGCTCAAGTGAGGAAGTTATACTGTGATAGATGTGGATATACACTGCGATAGAGGCCTTAAGATAATCCATTTACAGATGCAAATCACATACTTCAGTACAGCAAAGGCCTACAAATTAAAACTATTTTAACTGTGAAATTACCCAGAAACATAACTGTTTAAAACTGCAAAGTGACATTCTTATGGGCAAAGTGCCTTTAGCCCAGAGAGGCTACAGCCAACTGAATTTGGTCCCCGAAAGAGACAGGATTAGAATGACTCAGTTAATCATGACCAGTGGATGAGGAAGTGCACCCTAAATTATCAGTAGAGAGGCAGGGTTGCTGGTGTGTCGATACTCCCTGATATATTAACAGCAGCCAGCAGGACTTGAAGTATTGCGTCACATTGTAATTATCTCACTCTATCGCAAGCTGCTACTGAAAAAGTCAGTCTCATTCCTTCTTTTCCTTCCCTTTCCCCACTGCTCATTCTATCATCTCTCTTGCATCAAATCAAGCCACTGTGCTGCCACAGTAAGCCCTGAGTTAGTTCATAAAGGTGTGAGGAGGATAGACTAGAGAGGATAAAGTACCCCTATCAGATCATCAAGCTTAGCCAAGATCACGCTGCAGCCACACATCTGCATCTCAGACATGGAAAAGGCAGGACACATCAGCCAGGTTGGAGGATAACAGCAGAACTGCCCTTTCTGGAAGCAACCCACAGTTTGACTGTGTAAGATACACATACCTCCCGAATCAGTCTCTGAGAAAATCATACAAAACTAAATATACAGTTTTGTTGCCTTGGACTAATGAACACTACACCTCAGATGAGATAATAGGCATCATAAGCTTGCTCTAGTGCTGATGATCTGCCTGGCACACTAGAAGACTCCTGGGTAGAATTCCAGAGGTCGATTTAACTTCAAAGTAGTGGCTTGGGCCTCTTGGACAAGAACCTGCTCTTGTCAAGCTGAAAACCTCTTTACATGAACAGTCTCCCAGCAGACACTAGAAGTTTCCTTAACTTTCAATTCTGCTTCCCTCATTTTTGGTCCATTAGAGCAAAGCCCAGTGTTGTTCACTTCCTAGACAAACAAAACTTTTGAAGAAACAGGGAAAACACAGATACAGAAAAAGATCAGTAAATCCTTAGTTTTAGAGATGAGCAACAAGGACAAATGTATAGTAATGTTTCCTCCCCAAATATGAGGAGACATCCACCTTTTCCTATAACTCATTTTGATATGGTCATAGAATCATTTAGGTTGGAAAAGACCTTTAAGATCAAGTCCAAATGATGATCCTAACGACCACTGCATTAAAGCAAGGGTTCTCACTTCAGCTCTCGCTTCCTCAGTTTATTTTCCACATGTACATGGAGAAGCAGGAAATAAACCTTTCCTTGGCCCAACCACAGTCTTCATTTGACAACTTCGGAAAATTACAGAACACATAACCCTGTGTGTCTGGGCCTATTCAATAAATATTCTGACAAAATAAGAATCAGTGAAACCACCTCATTTCCATTTAAAAAAAAAAAAAAATATATATATAAAGGTCACCAACAGAATGCTGAAGTACTTTAAGCAGCCTCATTCCGGTAACACAGTCACAAGCTTTCCATAACACAGTAGTCCGGGTGATCAGGTCGGTGTCCCACAAAGAGCAAGAGAATTCAAACAAGTCCAAAGCTTCTGCCTAAATCTACCAAAACTTGCAACACATAAGCACGGCAAGTGAGAAAGGGAGGAGTTTGCTTTGCTTTTTTGATTACATGCACCAGAACACCCCCTATCCTAAGCCAGGATAAGAGTTCTATCTAGCCTGGTAGCCTGTCTGAATTTAAGCACGTCAAATAAACAGTGATAGTTGTCTGCTCCACCTTCCTGGAGATCTGAAGCCAGTGGATTTCCTGCTCCAGCCGTTAAATATTTGTGCTCAGCCACAGTCATTTTTCCTGGTCTTATTCAATTGCCTTTTGAAAACAAACTCTAAGCATCTATAAGATCTTTTATAAGTAGACAGTGGACCCCATCATCATGTGTACAGGAAAAAAATTTGCTTTGGATCTACTAACACAAGTGATCTCTTGTTTTGTAATAAACAGTAAGATGTAGTCATATCTTACTTTCTTTGTGCTACTCATGGCTTTCAAAACCTTCCACTACATCTCTCCATTCTGGTAACTTCTCAACACAGAAGTATCCTAATCCATTTCGTATCTCCTTCTGGAGAACTATTCCTTACTTTTGATCACCCTTGTCACCTTTCTTTAACTTCCACATTCTGTTACGTCTTTGGTACTATTGTAATCTTTGGCAACCACTTTACTTGTTCAATTACTTCTAAATGTTACGTTGAAGTGCTCATAAACCTGCATATAAAGACTTTGCCTCCCGCACCAAGCCAAATTTATCTCTTCACATTTACACATTTATTTTCTCAGTCAGATACTCAGTATCACAAAGCCTTTCGAGTCTTTCCCCGTTTTTACTAGGAATATAACCCCTCTCATCAGTATTTCTACCCTCTTTCCTGAAGAGGGTAGCACAGACACGTGTAATATTCCCAAAATGACCATTTACTCACACCCTCTTTTCTAAATTTACACCAACTACCCATCTATGACAGAACTCTCCATTTACTCCACTACAGGTGTATTTCTTGAAGAGTCTCTGGTGTAGAGGTCTGTCCATAAATCCTTCAGTATGAAGCACATCCAGACCAACTTTACAAACAGCATTATTTGTGTACCCAACAATTCCTTTATAGACCTCTACTAGCCACATGCTGCATGACCTGCCTTTACAAAAGGTATGTTAACTTTACCCTCATTACATGTATTTATTGATTATTCTATGTCTTATGATTAAATAGCATACATTCTATTCTATCAACTTTAACCACAAACAGCAGAAGAGTTAGTTTGTCTGCTCATAATTTAATATAAATACACACACTTTTTTCAAAAATTAAAAAATCTAGCATTTTCTATTGATGCACACACAAGTTTGCTCCTTACTTTACTAAATCCTGTTGTAAATAGGACTTTTAAAAAAAATTCTGGACTAGTGTGCACTATTTCTTATTGGAGCTACTGACCCTTGGACAAAATACAACTGCAGGGACACCAGTTTTAAAAGTGGCAGGAACTCCAGCAAACTCCCATTGGTTTTAGCTTTTTCCCAGTAATCAGTTCGACATTACAGCAGCCCTGATGCAACCCTCCTTTTCCAAAGGGGCTCCCTTTAGTCTGGACATCAACACCACTTCCTAATAAATATAAATTCATTTTCCATTATGTCTTATTTTCTAAGCCTAAACATTGTTTTTGTCTCCTTCTCTTTCCCTCTGCTCTCAGGTATGGTGCAAGGAACATTTCAGGGCACATTTACAAGATGTGAAGAGCTAGCAGCTAGAGGGTCATCTGACAGTACCTGTTGGTAAAATTAATACCTTATGTTACAGCCCACTACTGAAGATAATGGATTCAAAAGAACTAAAGTTTATTTGACATCTACAACAAAACATTTTAAAGAGAATTTGTGTCTTAAGTAGAACAAAGCCTGTTTCCTACAGGTTTACATCCTTTTCTATATTACTGCCATTATAAGGCCATTAGGACTCTTCCATACAGCTCTCATTTTGGTTCCCTCTCACATTCCATAACTGGAATCCCTTCCCCTTCTCATTCCTTGAGTAATGCAAGTTACTTCTCATGCTCCCTAAATACTGAGTGGGAGCAAGACAATTCTATGCCCGTTTCCAAACCACACATGTACTAAGTGGCCTGCTGACAAGACTGTGAGGTGGAAGAGGTAGGGGGAAGAAGCTGCATACAGTCTTGCCTTGTACAGAACAGTAATTTTCAAGAAACTTACAGGATATCTATATTTCAAAATGCATTTGCTTCTGCTGATGACAACTCCACAGAGGAATGGACAAATAATCAGAGCAACTGCACAAGCTCGTTCCCCAAAAGACCAAGGCACAGATATGCCCCTTGGCATCAGCCAAGATCTTGTCTCATAACTCTGACTTTCATTATGGCTTCTAGTCTTAATTCCCAGTTTAATTTTAATACATGTTATACAGTTTTTGAAAAAACTCACCGTTTTATTACGAAGTCTAATTATGTCCGAAACAGAGCCAGCTCCACAATATTCCATAACAATCCACAGATCCGTGTTCTTAAAATAGCTGCCATAGTACTTGACCACATAGGGACTAGATGGAAAAAAGTTAGATAAATAGATTAATTCTTGGGGGGGGAATCATCATCACAAGTGTTAAAAAATACAGTTAAAAAAAATAACACGGCTAAAGAGCAAGAATAATCAAATGCATTTTAAAATTGTAATTAGCTTAACCAATGCCTTGTTAGAATATAGTCTGAGTGCTTAATAAAATTAAAGGCACTACTACATATATCACAAGCTTTCAGTGATCTTCAGATACAGACATAGTTTTTTGCCAAACATTAGTCTTCCAATATAAAGCTTCAGTTTTCCCTCCTCTAAGGTCTCGCAATTGTTAAACACTCCTCACAATGTCATTGGATGTTTCCCTTCTTAAAAATATTGTTTTGCTTTCTTCTCTTTTAAGCAAAAAAACATGGAAACTCACACATGTGTTCCTGGTTTTGCAAGCATGAACTTATTTCAAGTATAGATGTAGATTTTCATATTAAACAGAATCTAGTGTTGGTTTGAACAAGACTTTTGGATTTGCAAATGCATTTTTATATTGAAGTGTCTCATATGAAGAGACAGTACTGTCATAAACAGAACATACTGCTTTGCTACTCATCTGTTTGTCACTTGACATAATGCTTCCTCAGAGGCACTTGCAAACGAAAGGCAGAAACAGATGTGGTATACATAACAAGGATCTTCCTTCAGAAAAGTGATTAGTTGGTGTACTTATGGAAATAAAATGTTGGAGGGTTTTTTTGCAGGAACTTAAGCGCAGGAGGTTACAGTTAGATTGCCATCCATCTCCCACAAAGTCAGGGAAGTAAGATACAGAGATCTCAAGTAGAGGCTTCTGATCAGAACACCTGTATTGCAGGATGAAATCAAACACTATTTTGTTTTGGAGCACAGAACTGTATTTTAGGATCAGCATGTTTGGCAATGACTTTTTTTTTTTAGAAAACTTAAGAAAAAGAGAGGACCTATGGTTGCCTCCTGCAACATGGTGCTAACTCTATAAAAGATTGGTCAAAACTATCAGCAAACCACTTCATTAAAGAGCAACTGTCATTACTATAGGAACTTGCCTCTACAGAAGGCAAGGTGGGTCAATTCCCTCCTAACTAGTCCAAATGTCTACCAAACAAGCATGACATACTGATCTTGCCCCTTATAAATTCCTGAAGTGACAAAGGTTACTATTACTTCAAGAAAACCCACTGATTTTCATGACCATCTCTTGCCAGATTTACATTATGCTAGTATTCCCACAAAATTTCTGTGTATTATTACAAATCAGGACAAGATCATCTTTTCCAAACATTCTACATTGCTGTAGAATCTCAAAACACTGTTCATATTTGTTTAAAGCCTTTTATGTATCAACTGCTTGTCTTAAAAATCTACATTCTTCCCCCCTTAAAAGAGCTTCAGCACATACAGTATAGCTAGTTCTAGAAACCCGTATTGAGGAAAAAAAAAAAAAAAAAGGCAAAGTGTTGAGCCTTAATCTTTTGTTTGAGATGCTGCAACAGCTCAGTGCTTTTCTGTATTATCTGTGGAATCATCACATGTGAAAATAAAGTACTAAAAAGTGCATCATCCCTCCCATCAGTACTGCACAGCACTTATTTGCATGAAGGCACATGACACATATACAAGCACGTGATGCAGAGCTGCAGCCCAATCCTTCCTTTCAGCCAGAGAATGGCTGTATCTTATCCAGTAAAAGAAGAGTTTATGTTCTAAAGTTCTGAACTCTTAAAAAAAAAAAAAAAAAATATTATACAATAGTCCATGTCCAGCAGACACTAAATGCAACATGTTGTTCAAAGAAAAGCAGGAAACAAAGAACAAGGGTAGAGGGAACACAGGAATAAGATAGTGAGTAGGCCCACCTAGGACAAGAATGAAAGTGGCACAAGAAGCATAGTACAGAAGGCAAGGTGAAAATTTAGAAGATTCTCAAGTATCACCACTTCTTTTCTCTGTCAGGACAGTTCACAGACATTTGTTTTAAGTACCTATGTCAATCCTGGCCTAGTACTAACAGACATACACACACACCTACACCACTGCTTCCCGTCAGCTCACATGGCCCAAGCCTGTGCAGCAACTAAGGGCTGCCATCCTATCATTGGCCTCACAGAACTCTTTCTGAGAATTCATAAGGTGCTATTTTCCAACTTATTCAATGTATTCCTTTATGTAAGAGGAAAGAAATAAAGCAGAGCAGATAGAAAGAAATAAGAAAACAGTTACAAGAAGAATCAAAGTAAACCTATTTTAACTCCTCTTCCAGTGCACAAGAAAAGCTGAGGACCTACTCTGAGGATCAAATCTAGTTCCTCAGTTAAGCAGACAAACAAGATTGCTGCTTCCCTTTTAATCTGTACCTGTTACAAAACTCCAACCGGCCAGACAGACAAAAATAGTCTCACAGGGACAAAAAGGATTAAGAAAAGCCCCAAAAAAACCTCAAGGGTCCCAAATCCTTTTAGTATTACCCAAAATAACCTTATCACACATCTTCATGGAATGCGGGGGGGGGGGGGGGGGAGAATTGTAAATCCTTCCTTTTCCTCCCATTCCCCTGCCTACACGTTTAACGAGCTTCTAGCATTCAGAATTGTCAATGCCAGAAGGGAACACATTACAAGGTCCAGTGTGTTCATAGCTCACAAATACTCAATTCAGGGTTTTCGGGCAGAGGCTCTAAAGAAGTTCGAAGAACAGCTGCATTCTCATGTACTAGATACAACGTACTCCGAGGTCTCTACCCCTATATTTAAGGATAAATATTTGAACCTTCTCTCCTCCTTCATGACCCCGTAAGACAAGATGCTGTGGAGCAGTACCATCAAGCTCCATGTAACACCTGAGCAAAACATTCAGTAACGAACCTGTATGAATTCAGACTGCATTAAAAGGATTATCTTTTAATCTGGGATGAGTAACTGCTCATTGCCAAACAAGAGCAAATTTTTCATTTAAAGACAGAACTTGGCAACACTGGCACACCACAAAAGCACAAACAAAACTGCAAAGTAACAGACCATTTGCTGCAATACAATTCACCAAGTTAATGACTAAAGCAATCAATACTTTAAAGCAAGTTTCACCTAACTAGAGTGCAGAGCTTTCCTGTTTGTACTTCAGGTCACAAACAATAGATTCTTGTACCATTGATCAGACATGAATAAAGACTCACTCTAGTAAATCTGACTTTGAAGTTACAGCCAAAACCTTAAAAGATTATCCCCAAAAATATACAAATAAAAACCTGATAACTCTATAGAAGAGAGGAAGTGCAAAGTAATTTCTGCATTGTTGCAGAAACTGGACATTAAGGCTTCCATTCCTACAATACTGGCAATAAGATATCTCATTTGTGAACAAGTGTAAGGTAACAGTCCTTCTTCAGAACTGTTAGAAGATTGTTCACTCTTAAAAAGGTATATTCCTGCATGAAAAAGGCAACCAGTAGAATACCACTTTGGAAGTTAACTGCTAGCCATTAATCTTGTGCTAGAAACATCTTTATCAATATTCTGAAACAGGTAACTCTGAATTCACAAGGCCCAAGACATTTACAAGAAATATTAACCTTCAGGCTTGCCAGTGCAAGTAAAGTAAAGCAAGCATGGAGAATTCTAAGCAGAGGCAAGTACTTATTCTTTCAACAGTTTGTGTGATGTACACTATTTGTACTTCCTTCAACACAAGCTAAGGATAGGAGGAGGTCCGCAAAGTGGTTCCTCTAAGTAAATTGCCCAACACAGACTGCTTTAATTTTCCACATAAAAAATTTGCAGCTGCATATATTTCAGCTATATTCACAAGTACAAATACATTTTCACGTAGACTTTTAGAAAGAAAGCAGAATTGTCATACCTACCTGTCACATTGTTGCATTATAGAGATTTCTTTAATTATTTCTTGAAGATCTGACTCCACGGGGACCTGCTTAATTGCCACAACTTGTCCGGACTCCTTGTGTATTGCTTTAAACACACTACCATAAGACCTAAAAATAAAAGAAGGCATTTTTTTTAAACAAGATAAACTGCTTCTCATTTCCATTATGCAGAAACTTTTAAAAGTCACAGAAGCCATATGTTCATGCAGAAGTTGGAGAGTTTTTTCAGGTTGCAAAAAAATTCGATTCTATCAGGACCTCAGGAAAGACATGCCTCTGAAGAGTGAATCTTTGTCAAGATGTAGTGTATCTAACTCCAGTACAGGCATGAGCACTTTTGCTGCCTTAATGAACAAGGGGCACCAAAAAAAGCATAAATATATTTGGAGAAGCATGGAAGTCTACTGATGCATGCATTTGCTTTATTATTAAAAGTTGTCTAGAGAAGCATTCCTTAGGGCATTTACAGTCACTCTCTCTGTAACTTAATATTCAACACATGCTTTATATACAGTTTCCCTCTGATCCCATCCCCTTGTAAATAGCTGCACTTACCCTTCACCAAGTTTCTCCAGAACATCAAAGACTTCTTCAGGCTGCTTAGTTAAACTATCTTCACTTAGCTTTTTCAGTTTGCTAAAAGACAGACAAAAGTTATTTGTTCATTTGTTTGGGGGAAGACACAGAACTCAAGCAAATTTTCATACAAGTGAGCAGACAGAAAAAAAGATTATAAAGACAGACATATTCCAATGAAAATAAAATGCCTAATTCAAGTTCAGTAATAAAATTTTAATCAACCATCGCATACAATTATTGTCATTATCACTTTCCCGCTAACATTTACTCAATTCAAAGCAGTATGGGACCAATTCACTCTCCAAACCACTTCCTTTGCTAAAGTAGAAACAGCCAAAGAATACAATAAAGCTTACCTTTCATCAAAAAGCAGGCAGCATGCAAACACATGCTCATTACTGCCTGGAGTATACTGCGTTATTATCCGAGAAAGTATAAACCAATCTTTCACTCACATGAAGTACCCACTTTCTAAATTATATGACTCATAAGCCAGTGAATTATATCACATTAAAAGCACAATCCAGAGTCAAGATGACTCTGGGAGCATATGGTAGCAGCTCATCTTCACAGGTGGTAGCAGAACACTGAAATTCCTAGAGCTGAGTACTCTAAGAGCTATTGGGACAGTCTTTTGCATCTTTGTGAATGTACATAGGGAAAGGTGCAACAAAATCTCTAATTGCATATCACCACCATATTTTGCCCTCCAGCTCTCTCTCACACAGTCCCAAATCACTCAGTATTACCCTACTATTTCTCCCAGCACTTCCAATTCACTCAACTCACTCTTTTCTCCTTTACAAGCAGTCCTTGCCTTTCCCCTGTTCTCCAGCATTCCCATCCATCCAGCCCCCCAGACTCCTGTCATATTTCAGAACACAATTTGGCTGCAACCTTGTGATGGAAGTGACACCAAACACAGCACAGGAAAATATAACCACGCACACATTGTGGTGAGACCGGGTGGCTGCAACATGTAAATCCTTCAGCCTAAAAGTTATAGGAAATTTTGCTGCAAGACTGAAATAACAAGTTAACTCTATATGATAGCCAAGGGTACTATTAAAGTAGAAGATGAGCTGAAGAATAGCAGGTGCTGTAGTGTTAGATATAGACAATGTATTCCATATGCAAGAGGAGGAACAAGGAAAAAAAAAAAAGAAACTGACGCACAGCAGATCATTGAGAACTTATGGAAAATACGTTATCCTGTGACACCGTCCTGGAAATGAATACAAAATAGGGGGAGGGAGGAGGGCACAAACAGAAAAGACTGTCAAATCTAGCATTGGAAAAACAGCGTTCAAAAGAAACTCCTTCATATTGAGAGATGCAATTCTGATATATACAGCACTAATAAAAATAATAAAGTGAAATGACTGATGAAGGAATTCCTGAACAAGAAGAACCTTGTTACTGCAAACCATCTAAGTAAAGACAAAAATTTAAAGTAATTGTATAAGCACACAGGTCGTATGGATTAGTGATGAACAAGGAAAGCAAGGGGGGGTGTGGGAGGGTGTACACATTTATATATCAAAGAAATATTTCACAGACGTAGCAATTATATGAATATAAAAGCATCCCCAATCAGTAAGGAAATACATGAACTGCTGTAAAGACCATACAGTTTGCTACAGTGAACAGGCAGGAAGCTGGAAAGCATGTGTGTTTAATGGAGAATGAAAATCTCCACAGCAGAGGAAGGCACAACTCCTAAACACGAAGAAAAACAGCAAAACACTCAAATGAGAGCAGCTAAATAAAGTCTGCAAAAGTGGCCTACAAATCAAACACAGGACCACATAACAACTCTGCTTTCTTTTTCACCATCTCCCTGCTTCTTAGAGACTAGAAAGCAGAAAAATACAACTTAAATCTTGCAGGGAAGCATATATTTAGTTACTGGACAAGCCTAAGTTGAGACAAGTAAAAGGAAGAGGGGGGAAAAAAAATATTTTGCAGGCAAGTATTAAAGAAACAAATCATTCATTTTGCTTCTTTTGTTTCAAATTCTTCACACACACCCCTTTGATCAGGTTATCTGCAGCTTTAAAGGCAGCATTCACAGAGTAAGTTACTGCAATCATCCTCTGCTTTCCACCAACAAAAAGCATGCACGGTATGCTTATGATACCAGCAGAGCCTCAAAAAATAAAACACACGACCATTAGCCGAGTCTCTCACTTGATTGAAGAGCTGCATAACAGAAGATATACTCAACAGAACAGTGGAGGGACTGAACTTTTTAGTAACTGCAAGAAAAGGGAAAACATACAGTAACCTCAACCAAAAAAGGTCTAAGAAGAGAACACTTCCACCTGCTCAAAGGAGCAATACATGCTAAAGTGAGAAGAACAAAAAAAAAAAATAAAATATATCCATACCAAAGGGTTCCATTCAGCAGCACCACTAACTCCAAGGCACTCGGCGTGCTTGGGAAGAGCTAGGGAAACAGTCATGAACAGCCATAAACTGATCAAAACCAGTGTCACTGTCAAATAACAGATTACCTGGAATACTTAAGAGGCAACCTGGAGGCCAAACAAATAAGTATTCTGTAGTTTTAAAACTATTTTCACATTATCCAACTCTGTCAATCATGTTATGAGACCAACTAATACTTAACACTAAGGCAGCTAGATACTAAACCTATTTAGAGGAAGAAAGATATGTCAACCTCAGGAATTTCTTCACCAAACACACTGCTCAGAGTGCTTCACACTCTTCCACAAATATATTATAAGAGTACAGATGCTTGGTCCACTGTTCGAGTGACAGTATTAACACCACAGTCCTTTCAACCATAGAAAGATCCTAATGACTCCAGCTGCTTAATGGTGTGTGTTTCTAGAGGTTTAATAGAATTTCCTGTTCTCTAACTACAGAACAGCATGCAATATACCTTGAAAGGGTTGCAATGAAGAAAGTGTTTATGAAAACTTCAGGAGAAGCAAGGAGGAGGAAGACAACCATTGTAACCTGCTGTAAAGCACTAAGTAGAATATAAGAAGAAAAGACTAGAAATATTATCTTATGATATTGGTTAAAAGCAAGCAACTAAAGCTTGGGAAAGAGAAACACATCTAAGACATCAAAAATCAGCTTCTTAATCAGGAGTTTGTGTGAATGTGCATCCTACTACCCACACTTCAAAAATGGGCAAGATAAGACATACAGAGCCAAGCATTTCAGAAAGACCACTGCTTTTTTTAAAGCATTAAGGCATTCTACATGGCAAGTGAATACTATGAGCTCCCAGCAAAATACCTATCTGCAAAGGCATGACTAGAAATATGAGGGGGGTGGGGCAGAAGGCACAACTGAAGAGACAAAGGGCTCAAAAACCGTCAGAGAGAAAGAAGGTGTCTCATTCCTCTCCCTCATGGGTCCTCTACTTTCATGACACAAGCATTTAAAAGAGAACAAATCAGCAAATTCAGGCACTGTTTTATTCTGGCCACAGGATAAGCACCATACATTAGATATATATATGTAAGAAAGTCTAAAGGAGATGTGTAGAAGACAAGTGTAAAACCTGGGGAGAAAACCATTCTGCTTTTGTTTGCTCTAGAAAATCATCATGTAGTGACAATAGGCTATTTCATTAGTTTTCCAGGAACACTGTTCCTGAAAGCAGGAGAACTAACTGAACTACAATTCTGGGACAGTAAGAGTTGTCAAAAGGATTTTCTTGTTCCAAGCAGGTTTAACTCTGCATAATACCTAGCCTCTTAAACAAGAAAAATACATTCTAGCAGAGAACTGTACTTTTATATATCCAGCGATGTCAGAAAACTTTCATACTTAGCATAACCAGAATCTTGCACATCATGGAGTACGTCAGCAGAACTCCACATAACCAAACACAGAAAAATCTAGAAACAGTGAGAGGCACCCAAGATGACCAATACCATAAAGATTGGTAAAATGTGAATTGGGACTTGAGAGCAAGAGATATGTTCATTCCTCCCCGCCCCCACCATTAAAACACAAAGTATGAGTTTAGTGTCCTATGGTCATTGCATGCAGACTTTACAAAATAAACTGGTAATGTGCTAGAGAGGTAGGCATAGAAAAACCATGAAAGCTAACAAAGAAAAATAAAGCAGGACTAAAGAATAGAAGTCCATCAATTACTGTCATGAGTTATGGAACACTGGACAGCTGCTCCATGAAACATGAATATATGCGGTTTATTTTGCAGAAGAACTACCACATTGAAACATTTAAAAAGAATGGCTGGGATCAATTATACTGATATATTAAAAGCGAAGTTAGTAAGAGAAATCACTGCAGTCATCAGAAATAGAGGGGAAATACAAAAGGCTTAAAACATTTACACTGCTTTACACCTTTCACAGAAGTAGAAGTAAGTTTAAGTTTATGTTGTTATATTGTGTACTTACATTTAGCTTTCTACCAATAAAACCCAAGCAAACTTACACTTTTGTCCCATCATTTTCAGGAGGAACTTGACAATTGTCATCCATGTGACCTTACATGCCCATTGACACAATAATTAAAACTAGCTTATTTTTCACAGACAGTTCATACTTTAAAAACAAGTCTTCCCCTTCCCACAAAACTTAAATTTCAGTGAAAATTAAACTGCCTGAGTTTAAGGAAAGGACTGGAAAACATTGATTAACATGTTCCATGCTTGTTAAGAAGCCTTTAATTTACCACCATTGTGCAGGAAATAGGCAAGATTAAAAAGTATTAATTTGACAGAATTGTGTTTCTAGCTACTTTCCTTTTCACTTGTATGCAATCTCCTCATGCTTGAGTATATCAATATATACAGAAAAATGCAACAATAACAACATGTGAAAATTACAAGAGTCAGGCAATTTTTGTAACTGACTATTTCAAGAGCGAATATCCTTTTTAGTGAAGAAAATTACTATAAAGCACATCTGAAATACAGTTAGAAATTCAGATGCAAGAAAACAGTGTGTCAACTACTATACAAATTGTTCGCTACCAAGTCAGAACACCTACTCTAATTTATTTTAAAAAGTAAACAAAATTGTTCTGCAAAGGACTCCTCCTTAGAAGTTGTTTGTCACTGTTGCAGCATATTGATCAAACAAGAAAAGCTAGTGATTTTGACAGCATGCCCATTTAAAAGCCACCGTGGCCTAGCCTGTCACTTGGGCATCATCACTGCTACTTTCTGAAGGGCTGTTTTAAAGATATACACAACACACAACTGTGTTCCTTCACAGGGAAAGGGGGAATGTAAGTGCTCCATACCCGTGAAAGAACACTGGGACTCTGGGACATCCATGCAGCTTGGAAGTGTTCACATGAAATTCTTGCTACCTCTAGACAAATGTCTCACACTACAGATATCAGGGCAATAGAACACTGTCGGTAACCACTCCTGTGGTCAGTGGGCACCAAAGTAAAGAAGTCTAGTGCTCACATATATTTTGCCAAGTCAACATGGTGTGTCCATCCCAAGCCACTACTGCATCCAAAGCAGGCATCAAAATATATCAGCCCACAAGAAGTAGTCTGTACTCCTTCTAGACTTGCAGAAAAAGGGGGTGGCCTAGCAGAAGAGTTGGGAATGCCAATCAGAAACTGTAAAAAAACAATGGATAAAGGGAATATATATGCACAGGCTGCAAACATTGACATCTTATGAAAAACTGAGTTCAAATCTTCCCTTCCACCAAAGGATTAAGTCCGTTAAGTTCTCATCACATTTAAATTTCCAGAAATAAGCTTCAACAAACATGGAAAGTGTAAAAACATGCCATAGAGTTTAGAAGTTCTCTCATCAGCTTTCTAGTTCTTCTTAACTGAATCTAAGAATTTAAACAGCTCCCCACTTTCACACACCTCCAGCTAGGCAACAGTTACAGCAAATCCCAAATCTTAAAAAACAAACAAACAAACAAACAAAAAAAAAACCACACACATACCCACAACACACACTCTTGTATCTTGTAGATTATGCTAACTTCAAGTTTCATTTTCAATTTGATATCACAACATTCCAGGCTTTGCACTGGTGCTGGTAACACTGATTATTCCTCAGAGTTTCTCATTTCTTCCCCCAAACCCTTGCTGGTGCCTCTTCTACTTCCTTTATTTGAGAAATGCAGTACTGTCAGTCTGAAACTACAGTGTAGGCCTGTCCGTCCTCCCACCATTGCCTGCTAAAAACACTCCACATAATCAATTCTTGGTCAAAGTTTTCAGTAGTAGATACCGTTTTGTTGCCTGCTAAAACTACTCTGCATAACAACTACTAATCAATTCTTGGTCAAAGTTTTCAGTAGTAGATACTGTTACTCGATGCATTACTGGAGGAAAAAAAAAATAGAAGTTCAAGATCACGTTCTTCCCAAGCCCTGTCATCCCACAGGAAGCTAATTTAAAGAATTTTAAAGGTTTTAAATGTATATGTTTTAAAGTGGAATGTAAAAGTTGATTTATTATCTTCTGCCATAAATTTATATTGTGCAGTTCCTAGATTTTTCATTAACAGGAAGCAAGAGTAAACTACTTGGAGCTCTAAGACAGTATGTATGTAAATTGTGTCACTACATTCTGTATACCACACAACTGCAATCTACGTAGTATATAACTAGATCCAAGAAAGGACTGTTCCAATTTAAATATATACATACAAATAAAGCAAAATTATTTTGTGCATTGAAATGACAGCATCACATTTAAAGAAAAAGCTTATGGTTTCACATCATTACACGTGCACAAAAGAAGTCCAATCATAAACGCTCAAAAAACTCCAACCCCACGTAGTAATTAATATGACCAGATATCCTATGTATTTCAGGAAATACATATACTGTGGGAATGCTCTTGATTTTTGCCTCTTCCCACTCCCTAATTTGCAATTGCAACTATGCAACACTCACCCCCACAAGCATCCCTCCGCCAGCGGGACACAAGGGCACTTTAGAATGTGGAAAGATAAGAACAACTACTTAAGTCGGTTTCTTCTATAGACCTGAACTATAAAGTGCACAGATACCCAAACCCAGGCCACGAAAGACTCTTCTCTGCGATAGTTTCCCCCGTTTCCCATTAAAATGTTCCTCTTGTAATTCAAGCAGCCCCTAAGGGTTTACCCCCAACCGGACGTTTAGCCAGGACGGTTATTTCGGAGACACCCACCCCCCACACACCCCCACACACAGAAGATCTTCCACAACACAACCCCTCAGGCCCCGCCGTTGTCCCGCCGCCACCGCCCCCCCTCACAGCCCAGGAGCCCTCCCGAGGCCGGCGGGGAGCCGGGGGGGGAAAGAGCGGCGGGCGAGACCGCCCGCCCGCTCTCCCCTCCGGCTCCCCGCCGGCCCAAGGCCTCACGCCGGCCGTGCCGCCCCCGGAAGGGGCCGCCAGGGATGGTCGTTACCTCTTAGGCGCTGCCTGCTCCATGCCGCTGCTGGCCCCCCGGCCCCGCCGTCCGGAGGGGGGGGCTCCCGGCCGAGCCCCTGGGCAGCACCGAGCCGGTAGCCGCTATACTCCTCACAACTTGCGCGCGAGCTCGCTGGCCCTTTAAACGGGGCTCGCGCCCTCCCTCGGCCGTCGCCGCTCCCGGCCTCTCTCCGGCAACCACCACTACCGCTACCTACCCGGCTGCCGGCCGAGGCCCGCCCCTTCGCGCCTCTCAGTGGTTACAACCCCCGCCACCGAAGTGCTGATTGGGCAGCGCGGAAGTCGCTCAGCGGGACGAGGCCCCACCCCCCCACGGGAAGAGCGGGCGGTGTCGCGCCGGCGGGAGGGGAAGAACATGGAGGCGGCGGTGCCGCTGGGGGCTGAGGCGCCGCGCTCCCGGCATGCTCCGCGCGGCCGTGGCCCCCCGCGGGGCACGCCGGGAGGCGTAGTCCTGCCGAGGAACCTGCCCTACCCGTTCCCGCAGGAGGGGCCTGGCCCGGCGAGGCGAACCGGGCGGCGAAGAATCAGAGACCGGGGCCCTGAGGCGCCGCCGGGGCGAAGGACGGCCTTCCCGCCCCCACACGCTCACCTCACGCCCCGGCTCTTGGAGCTGGGCCTTCGGGCGAGGGCAGGCCTGGGGGAGAACCGCGGCCTGAGGCGGAGGCTGAGGGCGGCTTTTCCCCTCCCCGCCCCCCGTGCTGCCACCCCCGGGCCCTGTCGCTTCGGAGCGATGCTGCAGGGCGGCCCGCGCCTTTCATCCGCCTGTCTGCACCAGCCAAGGGACAGCCGCGCTTGGTGCTGAGCTGCATCCAGCCCCTCCTTGAAACGTTAAGTCTCTTCATGGACAGCTGGCTCGGCAGCACAGCAGAGAGGAAGCCTGAAGTTAGTCATGGCAGGGCCGGGGAGCAGCTCTCCAAAGCTGGCTCCGCAGACGCAGTACAGCTTTAAGGTGAAAAATGCTGGCGCTTGGCTTTTTAGTGCCAAAGCATACAAGTTACCCTGCGAAGCCATAGGAAGCTGTCACATAATTATTCAAGCAGCTGATTTTAGGACGTTGGGTACCATGTGACAGTTACCTGCAATTTCTCCACCTTACAACTTCTGGCTTCCTGCTGTTTGTGCAGCAATTTAGGATACTCACTGACAAAGCATCCAAGTAGATCCAGCCAAGTCAACATAAGAAAGCTTAAATGTACAAGCCAATTTCTGTATCCTTTCCTGAAAGTGGGTTTATTTGCCTGACTAATGGAAGTTCACGGTAGTAAAACACTTAGGCAAGATCCATACAAATACTGAGGTGCCCAAGCCCACTTCAAACTGATTTTACATGTACAAGTATAACGGCACTCCCCCTTAAAAAGAAATCTACATTCCATACCTAATTTCATCTCTTTGATGTGCATTAGCAAGGGAATTTTGAATGAATGAAGTCCTACTATTGTGCAAGTCCTGTACTTTGGCTGAGTCAATCCAATCCAGTTGACTCACTGTGGTCAGACTAAATGCAGAATGGCAATATTGAATGAGCCCATAAAACAAATCACACACCACCGTGTGACCTTTTGGGTTTCTTTGTTTTTCTGAGTCATGGAAAAACTGCAATAGAACATCTTCCTTTGCACAACAGATTAACACAGAACTCTTCAAGTATCATCCCACAAGCCAGAGCGGCTCACCAAGCAGTACTGCCAGATGTGTCCATACCATAGACAACTGTTTGTAGGAGATGCCAAAATAAAGCCCAAAAAACACCCAGGAGAAAGAGCCAGCAGATACCTCAGATGCAATGTGGTAGTGTGTGTGCATTAGAAAGTGGTGGGGAGAAACCACGCAAGACTCTCCATCTCCCAGTTTTAGGACAAGTGAAGCCAAGCAGGTAGAAGATGCCATGTGGCTACTGTCCAACTTTTCTTTATGGGGTATTGGGCTATACCTACTGACCAATTTTTATTTACATTTCACCAATTCCACTAATCAAGGGAATCCTGACATCCCTATTTGGCTGTGATGCTCCTAGAATGTAGAGACCGTGTCCTTTAATACAAATGTCTGAGGAAATATTTTGTCCAGGTTATTTCAGAGGAGGCAGGTTTTTTCCCCACTCCCTCTCTCAAGTCACAGTTGCAATAAACTATACATTCAAGCAAGGAAAAGCAGTCAGAAAAAATACAGGTACTGTATTATAGTTGCAACAGCAAGGCAAAGAAAAGGAGCAAAGAAGTGCTCCCTCTCCCCATTCACACACATATTTCTTTCTCTGGAAAATGTTAGACTAAACAGCCTAATCTGCCACTCTTCCCTCCCCCTTTAAAAACAGTTGACAAGAACAAGCCTAAAGAAAATTTAGCCAAGAATAGCAGATTTAGATATTAGCTCTCTTCATTCAAAACAATTTAATACCACAATCCCCACTCCCAGAAAATACCCTGACCACCCAGTAATTGAGGAAGGTGATGGGAGTGTCCTTCATCTTTACCACTGAAGAAAGAAGAGTGTGAAAAAAACACAGGATGCCTGAAACAGAAAAAGTTAGGTTACTTGGCTTTATAACCTAGCAAGGCAGACAGTGCCAAGAAATATGGACTAATTTCATGCCTTTCTCACAGAAGTTTCAGTTGTGCCTTATTCAACTGCCAGAATGCTTGCTAAGTACATTCGTGCTGAAAATAAAATATCAATGAGAGGACAATGTATATGCCATAGTATTTTTCAAGATTACTTTATTAATCTCTCATAACTGCAAATGCTATTTTTAGTCGATGACATTGGAATAAATAACACCATCTCCCCTTTCCCCTGCACCATGAATTTGGGATCTGTGCTGTAAAATATAACACTGCTTTGGTATTCATTACCATACTGTACTTAGCCACCAGCAAAGAAGGAACTTTGAAAGGGAAAACAGACTCCTCTGTTCTACTACCTCATTCAGGCTTTCTAGTCAAGGGAAGTTTAGATGTTCTGGAGGCATGAATATACTATTGCTGGTGTCTAGACAACATGGAGATGAGGAAGTTACAGACAATCTACATGAGTATTCCCATGATTTCTTCCAACAGTGGAACTATATAACACTGCTAAGAAGGCAGGTGAGTAAAGAAAAGGCTTAATGTAGCCCCATCTTCAAAATATAGGAGAAAACTAACTGAATTACTGTTTTTCTTTTGAAGTATTTCATCCACTTCACCAGTTTATCAGCATGCATTAGGTGTCCCTTCTCTGCAGAACTGGCATCAACATCAAATACAATTCCTTAGACCAAAGGATGGATGAAGACCATACTTAGTTTTTGAGTACTATAATTATTTTATATTATAATGTAGTTTTGTAAACAGATAAAATAATGTATATTATAATTACTCATACTGCAATGGAATCAGGAATCATGATGGCATGGACAAGTGTTAGGTGCTGTATAACTACAAACTAAGACAGTCCCCAAGCCCCTAAATATATGAACAAAAAAGTTCCAAGATTTCAATCCTGCCTTGGTTGCACATAATTCATAATAAACCCAAGAAGGATAAAAATTACTTGAGAAGCTCATGTCTGAGTTTCTATCAGGTATTACTAATGGTAAGATTTAAATTCCAAATATATACTTCAAAGTCATTCATAGGCATCATGCAAATAAACGATGTGTGTTATAGTAGGGACCTTATCTAGTTCCTTTGGTAGCAAATAAAAGCAGCGTTTACTTCAGAAGGTATTCGATCAGGCTTATTTAAACAATGTGCATTGAAACTAATACATGGCACTGCTAGAAAACAGCTGAATTAATAGTGTATGTTTTCCAAGAGGTATATGTCACAAACACCTTATGCACTCCAGACAAAATACCCTTCATCCTTCATCATGTCTGCGGCGCCTTTCACAGCCTAGCTCTTTTCACTGGGTGCTTTCTACCCTTTCACTGCAGTAGCCCCTGAGTTCTTTCGCAGGGTCCTCTGTGCTCTCTCCCTCAGTGTCTCATGTATTGTTCCACAGTACCTCCATTCACCCTCTTGGCCTGCCAAAACCCGCACTATCCTTACTGCCTGCACAGACCCCCAAGCATGCCCCCAGCTCTGTGCTTCACGCAACCCCTCCACATCACTGATACCTCGCTGTGCCTTGGCCCACACCAGTGTTACCCCATGGAGTTACGAGTATCCTGTGTCTGCATCACAGCCTGCTGTTTCACTCCCAGGAGAAGATATTTAGCTCGCAGGAGAAGGCTGCGGGTCAGTCCACAGCATGGTCCCAAACCCAACACCTAAGGACAGTGTTTCCCTTGCTTTTCCCTTGCCATGGGGTGGACAGCCCCACAAACAAGGCGTTCCCTCCTCTACCCATCACCTATGAGTTTTGTAAAAATAGAAACTTACTATAATTACAGCTTTTAATCAAACATGATTGATATTGGCCAGCTAAGTCACAAATGATGGTGAAGGGGAGAAAGGCAAGGAATGGCAGGTGAGCACAAAGACAGAATGAATGCAGGAGCCCAATTTCCTTAGAAACCGATTCATAAATTCTGTAGACAAATAGGCAACAACAACATGTTTGCATGTCTCTCCCTGTGACTGCCTGATAGCGATCTGGTATGCTGAAAGTTAAGGAAAAGGCCTTGAATGAAATACCAGCTTGTTTATACAGAAGATAAGAAAAACTGACTTCTGCCTGGATTTTTTCCTACCTATCATGTCTAATGTGAAGTAACCTTGAAGGCTTATCTAAGAATTTGTTATATACTTTCCTAACCCTGTCAGTCATAACATAGTTATAAATAAAATACAAAAGAACAGCATGTTCTCAAGTTTGGACTAAAATCTAGATTTTTTTAAAGTCAGTTTTTAAGCAAGCTTAGGAATAAAGAACATTTTTTTTATTTCTTTTCCTGAACTATTCACAACTTCATGGTTAATTAGTGTCACATAAAAGAAAACTGACTTTTTGCTGGTCCAGCAAAAGAATGATGCAGAAAATAAATAGTCAGGAAATAAAGATGCAGATTCTGCTGTTCATAGCCACTCTATTAAAATCAACGTGATTCACAAAATTCCTACTTTACATTAAAAAGAGCAGTAAAAACCTGCAATAGTAAAATATTATCTGCACTGCTGCAATTCCTCTCACTACCTCATATACATCATTTTGGTGTCCAAAATATTGCTACTAGACCTAAAGACGTTTGTTGATTAGGATAGGATTTTTCTGTTGACTAACCATTTAGCTCACAGTCTTAGTAACAGGCTATATATAGACTTACCATTTGCCATTTTTCCTATTATAGCACACTATGGTAAAAATAAACCATGGATACAGAGTTGCTATTTACAGTTAACCACAGAAGATATTCCAGTCTGTACTACAGCTGCATTGATTGTGCTCGTGGGATCTACGGATTACCATCAACTCGAAAAAAAATAGATCTCATTTTGGTTTGTAAAACAATTACTGTTGTTGTGGTAATACTCAGGGTTACTCTGGATTCCCTTCTACACAAAAATATTCCCCCTCTTTCTGGGGGCAACCATCTGTTCTCCAGTGTGCGAAGAGGTGTGCTCACACCCTGGAGAATAAATAAATAACATTTAACTAGCAAGGCTTAATGCCTGCATTAGGAATGGAAACTAGTATCAATAACTAAAGAATGATTGGATCCTCATTACTTTATGAAGCAAGTACTACATGAAACGAACTTCAGCTTCCTAAATACATACAGCTTGGTGCCCGAGGCTTCCACCACTGTGAAGGCTGCATTGTTTTCCCATCTTCCTTTAGCTCCTGAGCTGAGAGTTTGAGGGATAAACAACAGAAATGTATAGGGAAGATTAGGATATTTTTTTATTTTTAGGGACAGTGCTTTCAAGAGGCTAAGAAGACCTATTCCTACATCTCTAAAAAAGGGAAGCTTCCTTGCCTTGTGGGCCTTTCACAGGAGTGCTCAAAGAGAAGCACAAAAAGGTTGGAAGCACAAGTACAGAATAACAAATCACAACTAAGGAGAACCCATTGCAACTGGAAACCACATAGTCAATACTGAGCACTACAAAAGCAATGCCATGAAATGCTTGCAGCTTTTTTTTTTTTAAGTAAAACCCTTCCTATTTTTTTCTGAAGTGCATCTCCAGCTTGTTTCATAGATATTACAAAGCAAGTGTTTTGTATGTGGATGAATCACTCATACTAAATGCTTTAAAATCCATAAACCACAAAATTTCAGTTTCCTATTTTTTTCCAACCTTTCCCGATCAAAACATGCCAGAAGATCATAATTCAAGTCCAAATAAACTACTCGTATAACATGTACAGTCACACTTAAAAAAAAAAAAAAAAGACAAATACAATTCTAGTCTTGAATCTTCACAAAAAAGTCCAGAGGCGTAACAGCCATTCAGCCATTTCATGACTGAATGTGAAGTAATGGTTCTGATTACAAGATAAGACCGCGTGGAAAGTAGAAATATATCCAAAACAAGAAAAAGATTAAGATTTGCACTTACATTCCCATTCTGCTCTTAAAAGCAGCAGGAAGCCTTCCCCACAGCAGCCCGCCTACTAAAGAAGCAGCAAATAATAAAGTTTCACGGAACTGGCTTTATATGATGCATTGATTTGAGCCTCCTCTAATCAGGTTCGGTTTAGTTCAATAGGGGTCAGTTTTATGGTATCCTCGCTGCTAGCCAGTGAGTACTGCTGTCACTACCGAGCAAAGGAACTTTCTGCTGAAAACAAAACTTTGAAGTGACTGAGTGTACATAGGTCAGGCTGTAAAAACACAGCAAACCCTAAAGCATTTAACTATATAGAGAGCTTATGAACCCCATTAAATTCGAGACCTAAGCTTTTTCCACTATTCCTTCACAAAAAATAGATTTTTGTAGTTGCAAGCAGAAAACCAGTGGAAGATTAATGGATTTCTTTAATAGAAAAAAAGGTTTATCAACAGTCATCAACACTGCCCGTTTTTACCCAGGCTGGGTTTAACAAAAAGAAAATGTTCTTGTGGTATAATTTTCTCCGTAGAGCGGAGGAAAATAGAGCAATTCCATATGCTAGGAACTTTCTTAATGGAAACAGTTAATTTACCACATGAGGAATATCACATGCATACCACTTCCACCTAAAATGAATCACTCCTTCCAGTTGAGAAAACTGAGGTCTTTTATCTTCCTCAGGGTGGAGTCCATCTCCTCCCATAGATCCCTACAGAGTAAAACTGCTAATCGTTTTAAGATTTAAAGACATTACTTCTTTTGTGTTCATATATCACATTTCAATGTCTTCTAAACAAGAGAGAGCTTAATGTTTTTGCGTAACCTTGAACTGGCCCGTACACAACTTCTATTGCTTCATCCTTGAACTCTTCTGTAGTTCCATGATCTAATTTGTTACACTGGTGGTATTAAGCTGCTCTTACCGGATTAACAATACACAGTTTAAATTCCTTAAAGCTAATTTTTAAATGAATGTGCTAATTTGAATACTAGGTAAAACAACGAAAAACTGAAAGAGAAGAAAAAAGCCAAACTAGATGGTTTAATATATACTGTGTCTCTCCTTCAGGAAGATTAATAGATAGTAAATCCCTGCTTTATGCAGTTCAAACTCGGCAGAATGTCTCTAGGACCTGATCCAAAATCTGTTAACATCAACAGAGTCTTTCTTTTAAATATACTACTTTGGGGATCAGTTCTCAAAGGAGAGTCCTGTCTAATTTGCTCATGGGAGTGTGAATAGAAATGCAGATTTTCGCTTGTCTGGTGTTTCCATCCTCGGACGAATTCATCTCCCAGGAGGATGGAGGAAAGGTCAAAATTGGAGGTGGATCACACTAGACACTACCATTTATTTGACGTAACCCCTTAATAATATGTCATAGGTTCATTTGATTAGGAACGATGCGGTCAGAAATGATAAACAGTCTAGAAGTGGTCCCCTTATCGTGGGATAGATACTAAGCATCTGAAATTTCAGACAGTGGGAAAATTTGCTGTTCAGAGTCCCAGGGACACTTGTGCAATGTTGTATACTATGCCTTGCATATTAATGTATAGTGCATTACAATATCGATATGTAATATGCATTGCATATTATACAATATGCAACGGTATAGCAATTTTAAGTGAGACAATGTATAGGAAGATTAAAGTCACATAACTGTGTTAGAATACCCTCAAATATATACAGCACTAGTTATACATGAAGTAACAGGAACAACACATTATAAACACAAATGCTTGATTCTATGCTGTTATTGGCATTTATCTTGACCTTTCAAAATAGTCTGTCAAAAACAAGTACCTCATTTTGATGGGTGTGGGATACTCGACAGCTCTTAATTAAATGCCTCAAAAGCAGACTTTAAAACTGTGTTCTAAAGTATATTGAATTAAGCTCCGCAAGACCAGTTTTTGGCACCTGTTCTTGAAATGAGGGGGGAATAAAAAAGCACGCTGAACCAAGATTATGCATTATTTTCCAGGAATTCAGCAATTTCTTGGAGAGATTAAATTTACTGCAGCTTTGAAATAACAGGGTTGCTGCACATTCTGAATGGTTGAGTGTCGCAGGACTGGATAACAGCACAGGGGTCCCAGGGGATTCTATTGTAGTTAACCCATCCTCCTATTCTGTTCCTACTTTTACATGCAAAAGAAAATGTTTGTGCTTAATACAATATTTATAGCTATAAGTAATAGTCTGTTCCTTTCTGGTTTTACTGTACCAGCATGTACAAGAAATACATAAAACTATATATATTATTGCTACTACTTTGCAAGATGTTGTATATATTGTAAAGCTGGCTCTCTAATAGAAGGCAGCTAAAGACCTCTGCACTTAAATCTGCCAAAGCTGATACAGCAATCACAAACATGTGTTGTTACACTTCTTGTGGCTCATCTCCACATGGTGCAGCTGTTGTGTTGGCTAAAGAAAATGCAGGCCCAAGGGAAAGAAATTTAATTCAGCTGGGGTGACTTCCACTAAAAAAAAACGTGTTTTAAGGAGAACAGGTGTCTTACAGTAAGAGGGATTGTTTGAGAGGTTTTCCCCAAACTTGCTTTGCTTCTAGGAACTCTGTTCTGAAGTAGTGTGCCTGTGGTAATGATCTCTTGCGGTCTAATTTTTAAATAATAGTCCTCACAATTGCAGTGGATTCCAGAAATTCTATTTTTGTTTGTTTGTCCTAGTTCTAGGACAGGAAGGCTAGCACAGGACCTTATCGTGCAAGTTAGAAGCTGGAGGGAGCCTCATTGCTGTTATTCAGATTTCTCAGCCTTAAGAAAGTTTTTTTTCATCAACAAATGACTGTGCTGACGCAGAACTGCAGCTGGTGTAAGTCACCAGTGGTCACCCCTAGAGCTGTGCCACTTTATACCTATAAATCTATTGTTTTAAGCTTAATTTTTTTACTAAAGTCATGTAAATATAGCTTCCTCCTAAATATGTTCTTACTTACTCAAAATAAATAAGCTGAGATATACTACATAGTCTAATAAAACAGTATTAAGTGTATGACTTTTTTTCTTTTCCAGAAAGGCCTTTACCTTGCGTACTATGACACCTTCTCTAGTTTCGTTATGCATTCCTGCCTCTCTGCTTCCTGTGTCCTCTGGTATATCAGAGCGGGAAGTGTTTGACTGATGCTCAGCAGCTGACTCAGCAGCCTTCCTGCTGTGGTCAGTAGCAGATCCCACAGCGCTGAGGTAGCGGGATCCCTGGAAGCTGGGAAACACTGTTTTCCCAGCAGGCTCTCAGGAGGTTTCTCTCTCGGTGCTGGTTGAACCAGCCCCTTGGACAGTTGTAGCAGCAGTCAGCAGATCTTTCTCTTCCTGTTCTCAACCCTTTTTCCAAAACAGGGTTACTCCAGAGGGTAGTCTCTTGTCGCGTAGGTGTCTTCATACTGCAGTTTCTTCCTTTGGGCCTGATTTTTCTATCTCCCACAAGGTCAGAATTCCCTCTCTTTGAGGAAATATAAGTCCGGATGAGGGATGACTTTTTCCACACACCCCCCATTGCTACAGAGTTGGTTCTTCTGTAGGATGTATAGGAGCGGCTCTCCACTCTTCCGTCTCAGGTCTTAACTAAGTAAATGTTATGACGACAAACTTCTGTTTTTCTTTTTACAAGGTTAAGCTTTTTAGCTCTTAACATTAATCTTTATTGCTACATGTTGTGTCCTAAGAGTGCAGACCTTGGGCGGTTTTTTAGGCTTCTTCTCAAGTTTCTAAATTGGAGACCCAGTACTCCTACTGAATTCCTCATTTTGAATAAAATCCAGAATTCACTGAGGCAACAGCAAAATTTATGAGATTTTCGTCCTCTCTGTATGTCTGCACATAAAGGCCTGCAACAAATCTTGCATTTTCGCAGACTTGCCCTGACCAAGGAAAAGAAAATTATTCTGCCCTTCCCACTTTTCTCAGTAGGAATTGTGACAAAGCCCCTAAGTCTCACTGATGGTAGGAACTGCCATGGCCATGCCTGATGTCAAAAGCCAGGAGTAGATGGACCTGGGCTACACCCTGCCAGTGAGGGAGAAAAGGATCCTGATTAACAAAATAAAGAGAAACCAACAGTAGACTGAAACCTGTGGTCACAGTGAAGCCACCATGGGGACACTCACTCTTCACAGTGTGTAAGTACAACCAGTATCTTTTCCAAACACTGAAAAAAAGAATTTATTATTTGTAGAGTGAGATTAATTCAGCAGAGTGTCCGAGTGTCACCCGAGAAAGCTGGTTAAAGTGGTATCTGAATTTAAGAGTAACCTCTTGCTTTTCACGGCATTGGAGTATGTGCTTATCAGGGAAGTTTTACGTATGAGGTTCAGGGAGAAGGTGATGGCCATCTCCTCTGAATGCTTTCAGATGACTGATTTTCAGAACGCTGCTGGCATTCTTCCAGACGGAGGCCTGGCCATTAGATAAGCTTAACATTATGGTGGCCATTTGCAAAACAGATGAGAGCAGAAATAGCAAAAGGAAATGAGAAACCGAAGAAACCTGCTGGAACTCCCTGCAAATAAAGACTCAACCTTGGAAGAAAAAGTCTTAGATCCTTCCACTGAAAGAAAAACTGGTGAGCATAAGTTTTCAGCTGGTAAAACTATAACCACTATCCCAAGGGAGATAAAAGCACCAGGCGAAGAAAGACCACCACAAGTGCCAGCCTCAAGAAATCTAGGAAACATTACACTGCTTCCTTTGTGAGAGTCTGCACAAGAGTTTTTAGGTATTACCAGATAGGATCCATTTGCTTCTGCTTTCAGGTTGTTTTTTTTAATTATGAAGCCCATGGCCATCCTGGCTAAGAATCCTGTTTAATAATTCCTCCTTTGCCAGTATTTAAATAGTGTCACATGGCATCGGAGCATTACGCTATCAGAAGATTTGACAGATATCATTTGCCAGATCCTGTGGTGGCTGTTCACATCACCCTTCCAGCTGCCTCTTCCCCCTTTCTGCCAGAAATTACTGTTTCTGGAAGTGACTTAGCAAAAGGGACTGTACCTGTAGTTCAGCAATTCCAGTTCAGTCAGATGCCGTAACTCAAACTTGCAAGCGGATATTGCTGAGGCCCTCTCGTTTTTCTTCTTCTTTTAGTAGCTGAAGTCTCCTTTGCACTGGCATTTGGAAACATTGTGAGCAGTGATCCTTGATTACCACATTTTCACTATTGGGGGTCCACGTGGAAGTGGAACTGATGTGGTGGAAACAGGAACGGGGATCTCTGCAGTGATAATTTCCTGGCAGAGGGAAAATACTAAGTCATCTTTTTTAAATCACCTGAGTAAATATTCTAGTAATTCCAATTTTTAATTTTATTATTATAGTCTATTGGTCAAGCTGTGTTTTCTGACTGTACAGCAATAATAGTGCTACGAGCACATGAAGATTTTTCAAACTGGCATTGTATTCGGTTCCTTTTACATTTCCACACATAATCTGCATAACATTATTAAATCTTTCCTGTACATTATTTAGCCTCTGGGATCAAATGAAATCATACATAACTGGAACTCTTTGGGCTTTGACAGATGGCAGATTTTTTGCAGCGGTTTAAGTTGTTACTGCTCTCAGCTATTTTCTTGGCCTTTTCCTGGAATGGGACATGTCTCAGCTGCTCTGGTGGAACACGCTAACCTCTTAGCTTTTAAAGACAATAAAAGCGGGTTTGAGTTACTGCCCCAGACTTTGAACTGAAATGGCTGAAGCAAAGGTATAGTCCTTTTCACCAGCTCACCTACTGCAAGAGTAATCCTTCACAGACAGCCGTCAAAGGGGTTGGGAGGGGAACGTGGAGGACTCGCTTGCAACCTCGTGGAGGAATATTTACAGCGTCTTGCCTTTGGTCCCTTTTCCATGGGAGAGCACAGGGAAGTTGGACGTTCTCTTAAAACAGTGAAGCTCATGATAAAAATACTTAACTTTTCACAGAATCACGGAATCATGGAGTTTTCAGAGTTGGAAGGGACCTCTAGAGATCATCTAGTCCAACTCCCCTGCCAAAGCAGGATTGCCTAGAGCACATTACTCAGGACTGCATCCAGGCGGGTCTGGAAAATCTCCAGGGAAGGGGACTCCACAACCTCCCTGGGCAGCCTGTTCCAGTGCTCTGTCACCCTCACCGTAAAGACGTTTTTCCGTGTATTTGAACGGAACTTCCTGTGTTCTAACTTGTGCCCGTTACCCCTCGTCCTGTTACTTGGAACCATTGAAAAGAGCCTGGCTCCATCCTCCTTCAACCCACCCTTTAGATACTTGTACGCCATAATAAGGTCTCCCCTCAGCCTTCTCTTCTCCAGGCTAAAGAGTCCCAGCTCTCTCAGCCTTTCCTCATAAGGCAGATGCTCCAATCCCTTAATCATCTTAGTTGCTCTTCACTGGGCTCACTCCAGCAGTTCCCTGTCCGTCTTGAACTGGGGAGCCCAAAACTGGACACAGTATTCCAGTTGTGGCCTCACCAGTGCAGAGTAGAGGGGGAGAATGACCTCCTTCAACCTACTGGCTACACTCTTCCCTATGCAGCCCAGGGTTCCATTGGCCTTTTTGGCAACAAGGGCACATTGCTGGGCCATGGATAATTTACTGTCTACACTTGCAGCTCTTTTTTGTAAGGGTACAGATTCTTCTGAAATTAATCTCCTTTGTGGGCTGTCTCCTACTGTGGGTCATGAAGCCATCCGAAGTAATATGGTACCTAGATGGTGCAGAGTTTGCTTCCTTTCATCTGTACACCTGCAAAAGGCTTTTTATGTGTGGGAGAGCTTTTTCTGCCTTGTGTATTTTGTAAATAACCTCTTTGCTAAAGACAACCCTGGGCTTATGATCTCTGCCTAAGTTACCACACTTGCAACAGATTTGAGCTGAATAGAAACAGTCATCCCAACATCCCTCATTTGTTTTTTAAAGCCTCTGTATCAACCATTTAATAGAGCAAAAAACCCACACCTTCACATTTTAATGAGTTCAGGCGGTTTTGATCAACTGAGCATTTAAATCTGTGAATAAACTTAAGAATGTGTCACTGCCTTCAAGAAGTGTACTTTAGTTTTAAGAAACCACAGCTGCAACAATAAGATGGAAATTTGACACACCCTAGGTTGAAGGTGCAAGGATTAAAGGTAAGGAATTAGAAAAAAAGGCCTTGTGTCATTGAACAGAATACGGGACATAAATCAGTGACTAACTTTGGCTAAGCTTTGCGTTATAGAAGTATGCAGCATTGCAGCCTCGCAGTTATCAGTATTTGTCATCTCGAGTATCAGTACACATGCCAGATGCAAAAGAGGGGCCCAGAGAGAACATGGGGGATGAGGAAAAGAAAATTAATAATTTCAGTGACAATGTACACTATTTTGATGTGAAACAGAACTTCTGTAATATTTCAAGGGACTTACACACACACACATATATATGTACAGACAAAAGCTGTTGGAAATAAGCCTTTGACTTCAAAATGTGCCTGATTAAAAAGAATACTGATAAGAATTAAGACGAGAACAGCTGGAACTTTGATTCCAGTTATGTTTTCTTCTGGATGTTTATTTCTAGATCACTTTTGCAGCTGCTTTTATCTACTCCTTAGAAGTTCTTGTAGATTTGAGGAACCATTAGCTGTAAAAGTAAACATCGGCTCTCATCTGGTTTTATATATCTTCCTGAAACCATTGAGGGGGGAAAAGATAACATTAGACTAATGCTGAGCTAGATCAGACTTAAGTGATGCTTTGAACAGCCTTTTAGCATTTTGGGCTCCACCTGTAACTCTAACAGAAAGTCGAGCATTTCTAATATTCTTCTTCACCAAGCATGTAAGAATTACCAAGCTCTAGGAATGAAAATACCCTTCCTGAAAAAAATTAAATTCATGTCTCACTGTGGTTCAAAAGGCAGAATGCTTTCAAGTGTGCCTCCACTATCTGGGTACAGGGATGGTTCTAAAAACTAGTTCTCCTGCCTTTCAGTATCTGTCATCTATAAATATTATGCTTTGAATAAAACAGATCTGCAGTTTTGACTCCACTTTACTCTGTTTTGTTATTGTAGTTGTTTAAGGTTCTTTAATAACTGTGGGTTTGTATTTGCTCAAGAGCTGTCTGCCTGGAGACTGGAGAAAGGTCAGGGTTAACCCCGCTTAACCTTAGCTAATGACCTTTATCGGTGGTCTCCTTTTCTGATCTCAGGAGCGTCAGTGATGCTGCTGTGGCCACAGACTGACTCTCATACCAGCTCCTGCTGAAATAAACACCCTGTATTATATTTACTTGATGCTTCTTCCCAACAGAAATTCTTGCCACGCCGCACTGGGCAAAGCCCTCCAGCCAAAGTCATGGGGATTCCTCTATTTTCAGATTTCACAAAGAGTTCAAGCACAAGATACATTTTGGTGGTGAATCCTTTCAGGTGGATTCATGAGCTTTCTTGCAGCGCCTTTCTTGGATTCGGAAAATATTTTTTCACTTACTATAATCATCTTTCATTTCTCTGTCCTGAGCATTTCTGTTAATGATGGAGGCTTCCTGACAACTCTCTATAGGCACCGTCCTAGGCTCCCTCAAAGCCCTTAGTCTTGCACCATTGATCCTTGCTTCCATCACAGCCAGGAAGGTTGGCATTCCAACCAAGGGGCCTCTACTGCTCCCCTCCACGCACACCCAGCCTCCCAAAATAGCGGAGAGCTGCACCTATGCAGGAGGGCTCCATCCAGCAGTTCAGAGACAGGCAGACTCAGGACAACAGTGAAATTCAAAAGCTCCTGGCTGTTTTTCAACAACCGGTAATTGTCAGGACAAATAAAGGGGGAAAAGGGAATACATATTACACTTGAAAGTTTGTAATGTGGACAACAGTATCTCTTTCCCCTCTCCACTGATCTGAAAACCTGAAAACAAGAGGCCTTGAGGCAGCTCTGTTTCTGCTGCAGTGTAATGTCCTCGGCTTTCAGCACTTCTCGGGTGCTAACATGAGCTCTGGTGTTGAAATGAATGGGGTTTGTATTTTTCTTGGAAACAGTTCCCAAAGGGGCATTTGAAAGAATAGCACAACCAACTAATAATTTTCACCAGCCTATCATGAGTGAGCAAGTCAAATAAATGAAATAGTTAATGCAAACAAGGCAGATCTGCAATAATCATTGATACTATTTATGAGATGAACCGTGCCACCTAGGATGGATGAAACTGGAAATAGCCATTCGCTAGTTTTCATCCTACCATTTACCAGCCTGCACAGGTCCCTCAAACTCTTCTGAGGGGTCTGTGAAAGGGAACTAAGGAGAGCAAGCGGAATGCCAGTCTTCTGAGCAGGGACCTGCATCACCATGGGAATGGAAAACAAGGGTCCATGAGCAAAGAAAGAGGAAATCCACTGCTGGGTCTCATCTCAGTCATCCTGATTTTACATGCTTTCTATCTGTTGCTGGCTCACGATACCCAGAGACCAGAGACTGTCTGTCACAACACACTGGGTATGCGTGTTGTCATCGGAGGGGCTCAGTGGGAAGGGAAGGGAAGGGAAGGGAAGGGAAGGGAAGGGAAGGGAAGGGAAGGGAAGGGAAGGGAAGGGAAGGGAAGGGAAGGGAAGGGAAGGGAAGGGAAGGGAAGGGAAGGGAAGGGAAGGGAAGGGAAGGGAAGGGAAGGGAAGGGAAGGGAAGGGAAGGGAAGGGAAGGGAAGGGAAGGGAAGGGAAGACAGAAGAACATTCTTTACTAGAAAGTCTTCTGACTGGTCCCTGCCCAGCTCAGATACATTTTTGAACAGATCTGTTCCCGTTCTCAGCTGTTGCTTTTACTGCGCTAGCTTTCTGTACTCCAGAGTGATCTTTCCCTGATCTTTCTCCACAGTGGCTGTGGAGAGTTCATGGGGAAAAAAAGGGCTCTTTTTCCCATGCCACAAACTAGATCCAAACTGTTCTGCTCTGAAAAGTCTCCAAGGTGTATCAGCATCACATCCACAAGTTTCATGTTGGAGCAACTGTCCTTCCACCCAACAGGAGGTGCACACAGTGGTGCTATGAGGTGGCAGGAGGAAAAGCTGAGGGGAACACTGGCATTTAAGGCAGAAACAAGGTGGTCATAACAGATGAGTGAGTGCCAACGACTTAACTCATGGAAAAGGACATGAAAGCAGGCATGATGCAAAATCTTGCCTAGAATGGTAACTGCGCTTGGATTCTTTAGAGGCTTTTATTGATTTGTTTATTTTTATAAGGCAATCTTAAAATAATGGTCCTGATTGAGGAGATCTTTTAAATCAGCAGTAGAAAACATGCTCAGCAGGTGGCTTTGGCATATAAAGAAATCGAAGCACCTGCTTAAGTACTGCCCTGGGTAGTGATGAACTTAAGCATGCACTTAAGTGCTTTTGTGGCTCATACCCAATAGAGATACAGGGTAGTGTTCAGCCTTGGCAGTGTCTATAAGAGTTTTTAAAAGCCTTACCATGGTAATTTTTCCCTCGATTTCCTTGTATTTCAGAAATCTTCACTATCTTAACTTTAAAATACCCTAATTTTATTAAGAAGTGCAGGGTTTCATCAGTAAGGTTTGTCTGGACATCCTAGGGGTGAGTCTGCCTCGGAACAATTGGTACTTTTTCGTAATATCCATTATTGTCCTCTTCTTTGAATTAGATGCCACAAACAACTGGAAAAACACGCAGAGATTAATACAGACATTGTGCACATCTGTAACTGATGATTTGCATATGCTTGCACCGTGCTTGTAATGCTCTGAAAATATCTGAAATGCTCTGTAGTATCCTGGTTTATAACATATACTTCGCCACAGTTTACACATTGAGAATGCATGCTGAAAACAGGAAACACACATGCAGAGCGTAGGTAAAAGGGGATTACAGTATACATATATTCAACAGAATAGTCCCAGTTTAAGAGTATCATAAGCATCAGGCTTGTATAAACAAATCAATGCTTAACCCACAGATGTATCTAATGACCATATGGATTCTGCATGTTTACAACTGGAAAAAACCCTCTGAGCTTTTCTATTGTTTGCTGATTTTCACCCTATAGTATTGATTTTATTTGTGAAAATCAAGTTATTCACTGGGATATAAAAAGTTCTTAAAAGGAAATGGAGTTATTTAATATACGCCACAGGACAAGATGTATGGGCCCCATTCTCTGCTGCCTTGGAGTTCTCATGTCCTAGGTGAGTTACGAGGCATGCAACCAAATGTACAACTGCATTTCTTAAACCAATTTATTGCTTTTATACAATATTTCTCTTAGATTTCCCCCCAACAGTTGGCTCAGAGATTGCAAACTCCAGGATCCTTCCAGCCTGAGGCAGCTGCAGAACTTCATCGGTGCCTGAAATCCCCCTTTCCCCAGGAGTGAAGCGTGCGAGCCCACGTCTGTGCAGCAAGCAGGCGGCCCTGAAGCCCCGCCAACCTCCACCTTGCGGGTTGTTACTTGGCACGTCTGCCAAGCGAGGTAAAATGCCACCGCCAGAGAGTGAGCAAAGCCTGCCAGCCCGGGGGCAACCCTCTGCAGTCCCTGGGCTCAGCTCGGAGCGGGGTGGAGGGGTATGGAGCCACAAGGAAGGGGCCCACTCGTGTGCGGTGGGTGTCTGTGCTTCCAGCCGGGGCTGCAGGCAGGAGCCCTGCTCAGTGTTTCAGCGCTGACGGCAGGAAAGACTATAGCCAAATGGTCGCTTAAACCAAACTATAATAAGGTACGGCACGTTGTATTTTTTATGTCTTGACAGCTGCTCGTTTCAGGCACCGCAAAAACATCTCATTGCTGGTGGCGGGGGAAGGAACGCTTTAGGTTCAAAAAGTGCATTAATCGAGGACTTTTCTACCCCTTTTCCCTGAGGAGATCAGCGGGCAGCAGGCTGGGATGAGCGGGAGAAAGCCGCCGGCTTTGGGCTGTGCTGGGTGGGCTCGCCTCGGGGCAGGACTTCGGCAAGGAGAGAGGTTCTCCCGGCAGGAGACGGACATCCCCGTCCTCTGGGCCGGGGCAGAGCATCCCCTCCGGCGCAGACCGGCTGTGCCAGCCAGCGCCCCCGCCAAGGAGCCTTTGCTCCGCGGAGACCCGCGGAACGGCCCCGGCTCTCCCTGCCTCCGGGCCCGCCGTCGGGGCAAAGGCGGCAGCCCCTCGGCGGGCGGCGTTCTCGCCCCGGTCCCCGCGGTGCAGGCGCTCGCCTCCGCATCCCCCCTCGGCCCCGTCCGCACCGCGCAATTGCACCGCGGCACAGCGCGCAAGTTCCGCGGAGCGAGGGTTCCCCACCGCCGTGCACATACGGCAAAGCTGGCCTCGGCCAAGGGCGGTTTGACGCTTCTCCCGGTGCGCCCGTGAGCCCCGCGGTGTCCCGATGTGGGGCCGGCAGCTCCCGGGAGCGGGGAACAGGGGCACGGCGGCGGCTGAAGAGCAGAAGCCCCCTCGGGGCTCCCTAGCGAGGGGGCGGCTAGGAGGCACCCATCGGGCTGGCTGCGGCGGTGATGCCCGTCGGGGAGGCGTCGGGGCGGGCAACCGGCGGTGCCGCGGGCAGGGAGGGCTCGTCCCGCTCCCTGCGGCCCCGGGGGCAGCCCCGCGGCCGGGAACCGCGGGCAGGGGCCGCGGGCGAGGGGCTGGCGGGGGTTGCGCGCCTGTGGGAGAGGCGGGCGAGATCCAGCCCGCTGAGGTCGTTGTGTGCTTAATTGCTTTCTTCTTTTATGGAAATTAACCACGGCGATGTTTTTCGAGAATCCAAGTCTGAGGGGGGGAAAGGGAGATGCTGAGCGGGAGTTGCATCGCCGGTGTCCCCCGGAGCCTGCCCAGCGCCTCGCCTCCCGCCGCCTGCGCCTGTTTGCCAAACCTTGGCATTTCCTCACTGGTACATTAAAAACAAAACAAAAAATCCCACCCCAATAAATCGCAATGAAGGAGGTGATGGTTTAGTCACCAAGAAACGCCAGCGGAAGCAGATGCCAGATCGACGGGCAGTCACTGTTTTCCGTAAGAAAAAATAAAATTAAGTAAATCCTCGGTGTGCAGCCCGATTCGTTCGCAGCCCCGGCCGGTCTGACGGCGGGCGGCAGCCCCGGACCGGGACCCGGCCTGCGAGTGCGTTCGCTGCCGAGCGGCGTCTCTACCGAGCGCGCACCGGCCGCGCTGCCCGAGCCAGCGGCGTCGGGAGCCGTCGGGGAGCCTCCCTGGCCCGGCTGCGGGGGTGCCCTGCACCGGGACTGTGGTTCCGGCCCCTTCCCTCGGCAGAGCCCCTGCCAGGAGCCGGAGCCGGCCCTGGTACCCCCACGGGTCGGTGCTGCAGTAACACCGTCCGCGCCGACTCCGCTCCCGGCTACCCCTTCTCCCTCTGGCCGGGGCCCTGGGCGCACCCCCGGCTCCCGCTGAGATTTTTTCTCCCCATTTATTTTAAAGGGGGGTGAGTTCCCCAGCGCTCGCAGCCGCCCACTGCTGACAGCGCCGGTTTGCGAAGGTCTGAGCCGTTTCGTGAGTGCATCGCGCACCGCAGCCGCGCAGGGTGCTCTGCGGGAGGACCGGCCAACCCCACCGCTGGGCCTCGCTGCTGCCGAGCAGCGGTCCCATTCCCCCCCCCCCCCGCCCCGGTGTATTTCTGTGCTCAGGACGGGGGCGGGTGGTCAAGGTTTGCCCCAGGCTGTGCTGCCAGCGGGGGGACTGCTTTAATCTGTCCCTCGCAGCGAGAACAAACAGTGCCTATCTCCCCGCTCCCCTGGACGGAGTCCAGCGCTTCGGATGTATTTTGGGGAGTGGGGGGGGGGGGAGGGAAGAGAGAGCGGGGGTAGGCTGACGACCGCGGAGGTGTCGGCACCGGCGGGACGCGCGGATGAAAGTCGGCGGCGCGGGGTGCGCGCTCGGGCGCCTGCGGAGAGCGCCGCTTTCCCTCCCCCCTCCCCGCCCCCGTCGGGGCTCCGCTGCCCCCGTCTCCCGGGAGGTGCGGGGATGGCTCCGCGCCGGGTGCCCCCGGGACCCCCGCCCCAACGCGCCCCGCGGCCGCGGGTGCGGAGCGGGCCGAAGCCGGCGGCGGCGGCGGGCAGAGCGGGCAGGAGCCCGCGCGGGCCTCCAGGGGGCGCTGGAGCACCGCGGGCCGCCGCCGCCTGACGCGGGGCTCCGGGCCCCCCCACCCCCCCGCCACGCCGCGCTCCCGGCCGGGCCCCGCGGCCGTCCAGGGTACAGCGGGGCGACGGGCTCTGCCCAGGCGGAGCAGGGCACCTGCCCCGGCCGGGAGCGCCCGTGCCCCGCAGGCCGCGGTGCGGCCATCGGTGGCGGCCTCGTGCACCGGGCGGCGGGGGAAGGCCCGTGGGGGCGGGAGGGGCCCGCCCGGGGTGGACGCGGAAAGGTGACGCGGAAGCCGAGGGCTCCGGCGGGACCCAGCGGCCTGTGGCCCCGGTGGTGTCACCCCCGCTGGACGCGTGTCCGCTGCTGTGGAGCCCCCACGAAGTTCCGAGCGACCCCGGGGTTCGGCGGGTGCGGAGGCGTCGGGCGGCGCGGCGGTACCGGCCGGGTCTCGCCGTCAGCTCTCGCCGCGCACCTGCCGGCCGGACCGGGCGGCGGCGCGCCGAGGCTACCGGGCGCTGCCCGCCAGCGCAGACGTGCGGGGCTGCCGCCGTGCTGCCCGTAGCGGGAGAGCGCGGGAGAGCGCGGCTTTCCCCGCTCACGGCGTAGCCGAAACGTACCACGAGCGGCCGGGGAGCAAACAGCCCGAGCGGCGACTCTGCATCGCTCCGTTCCCCTCCACGGTTTCCTCCGCTTTGAGTCTTTTTCGTTACCTGGTCGGTTCGGGTTTTGGGGAAGTTTTGGGGTTGGGGTGTTTTTTTTTTTTCTGTTTGTTTGTTATTTGGGATTGATTGTGGGTTGTTTTTCTTTTTTAAAAAATAATTTTCCCCAACAAGTGCGGCTTATTTTTCCTTGCTGCAAATGTCAAGAAATGAGGGTTCTCCCGAAACAGCCCCCTCCGATCCCTGTGTCCGGGAGGGGTCTTCCCTGGCACCCGCGAGCCAGCAGTGCGGGGCGCAACATGCGACTGTACAGTCCCCTTTCCACTTCGTTCTTGAAGCAACCGGCCTCGCTCGAGAAGGCAAAACAGCAAGGACATGCGGCTTCCCCCGCTGCCCCCCGCTGCTGCCCCCAAGTCCGCCCGCGGCCGGCGAACTCTCGCCCCACTCAGGGTCCCGCGGCCGCCCGCACCCACCCCGCACCCGGCCCATGGGACCACTCCTTCTGCCGGAATTGTGAACCCCGGTATCCTTACAGCCCGGGAGACGAAATACTATTTATTTCGGGTGAGTGAAATTTAAAATGGGGCATTTTCGAAGCAGAACTTTCTGAAAAGAAACGAAAAACAGCCCGAGCGCCTGGCGGCTGCCACGGGCTACAACGAGCGCCAGCCTGGACTGCGCTGCCCTGCGAGGGGAACACCCCAAACCTTCCTCTGCCGTCTCCTATTCCCCCTCTTTGATTAATTTTTTGTTTTGTACTGCATACTAAAAGGAGGGGGGGGGAAATCCCGTTGCAGCCGTGACTTGTGTCCTCTTTTCATTCGCGGGCTCGAATTAACCGGGACGCAGTCTACCTTGAAAATTTTTCAAAGCTGGTTTTAAATGACATTTCTTCCGACATCTTTTTATATTTCTCAAAGCCTAACTCCAATCTCCAGTCCAGATGGTACAATAAATTCCCCATACATGTGATTTAAGTAATGCCCAGAACAAGACAACGTTACAGATAAAAATTCAACCCAAATTCGCTGTATGCAACCGACCGTATCGCAGCTAACGACGAAAATGAATACAGTGCTTTAATCGAGAAATTTGAAGAGGGTCACAGAGGCCCCATTTAGCAGTAAATTCCCCGGTAATAAATCGAAACTGCTCTCGAAACTATTTGTCTGTTCCAGGTAGGGATTGTGTGTTTAGCCACCGCGCATGAGGATACTGCCGCTTCTCTTCTCCTTGTGAATCTGCCTTTAGGCGCCTAAAGACCAGTTAAAGGGCAGATCCGAATCGCTGAAGTGCCGGTCCACAGGGCGACCCGACGGCCGCAGAGCCATTCGGACGTGAGCGTTATCTGCACCTACAGGTCCCCTCGGAGACGTGGGCGCCCACAAACCCTCCACGCTCTGGGGTTGGGGGTGGTGGGGTGGTGTATTTTAGGTATCTAAGCAAGTTGCACCGCGTGTGTCACGGCGGGCGGCCGAGGCGGGTGATGTGGCGCAGGGTGAGCGCAAATCCCCGCGGCCGCGGGAGGCAGCGGGGCAGGGGGCGGCGAACCGCTCTCGGAGGGAAAAGTCACCTTAGGTGACGCGGGAAGGGGTGGGGGGGCTGCTCCTTTAAAACCCAGTTGCTACCCAAACACAAGTAAACAGTGGGGCCGGCGCGGCGGGGCGGGCCGGGGCCGGGGGCGGGGGCGGTCCCGTCCCGTCCCGTCGGGGCGGAGCGGAGCGGCGCGGCCCCGAGCGCGGGGCTGTGCGCGCCGCGGGGTGGGCCGGCGGCGGCGGGCGGGCGGGGACAGCGCTCCACGCCACTAACCGCTGAAATGTGATGGACCGGGCAGGGGGCGGCTCAGACTCGCGCCGAGCCTCGCCGGGGTCGAAGGCGGGGAGGCTGCGGGCGGGTGGCGGCGGTCTATGTCGGGACCCCGGGACCGCCGCAGCCAGAGCTCCCAGCCACCGCCCAGCCCTCCGCAACATGCCGGCCGCCGCCGTGCCCCGGCCCCGCTGAGCGCCCCCGCTGTGGATCTAATGTCTCCGTGAAGGTGCCGCGGCCGCCGCCTCGGCTTTGCCCCGGGAGAAGCATCCGGCTGCGGTAGGTAAGTGGCTCCCCCGGCCCGCCCTGCCCGCTGCCGTCGGCGGGAGCGGAGCGGCGGGGCACCGGGGCCGGGGAGGTGGGGGGGAGCGCGGGGCCGCCGAGTTTACTTTCAGTTTGCAGCTCCGCGGAGGTTCGGGTGCGGGCGTCCGTCCCCCGCACGCCGCGGGTGCGTTCGTGCGGAGCTAGGCGGCGGGAGCCTCCGGTGTGCGCGGTCTATGTCCTCCACGCGAAATTCTTCGTGGGGAGGAGCCGGTCCGCGCGTGGTCTACTCGCGGGTCGCTCTGGAGGAGTCCTCGATCCGTGGAAATATACCTGCCTGCGCGGGCAGCGGCGGCGGCGGGTGAGGGTGGCGGGGAGCGAAGGCGGCCCGGGGCCCACCCGCTCCCCAGGAACGACCGCAGCGCCCTCGGTCACGGCCCCGGCCCCGGTCCCGGCCCCGCTGCGGGAGGCGGAGAGCGGCGGCCGGGGCAGCAGGCGGGCAGGTAGAGAGGGGCGTACTGCCGAGGCACCGGGCTTAATTTAATTAAGCGCTCTGAATGGCAAGGGAAAAGGAAGTGCCAAGGTTTAAGTAACATCCGTTTTTGGTTGACTTTCCCCCCCGCACCTTATTATAAATGGCCTTAAAATCACGCAGGAAGACCACTTTCTGGTCTTTTTTTTTTTTTTCTGGTAGGTTTTAATAAAGTTACCGCCGATTATAAAGAGTAATAGATGTACCGTAGTTCAGGCAACGGTGTAGTTTTAAAAGTTTCTGCGTTGAAATATGAATTTCGTGTTTGGAATAGTTTTTCGGAGTTTTTGACACGAAAACGATCCCCCTGCAATGACACCACCGCACGGAGCCGTAAAACGCGGCTGGAAAGGATGAGGCTCTGCCCTACAGAAATCCCGCACACGCCTCGGTCACAGCTCGTTCCCGATGGCTCCGAAATCCCGCCGCAGCGAGCCGGGATGGAGGCAGGAGCCGCGGTAGCAGCCAGCGAAAAGCGATTTTATTGCCGCTGTGTCGGTTTCTGGCGGAAAGCGAATAGGAACTCACACTACGACATCTTTAAAAATAAGTGTCTATATATAACCCCCACCCCTCCCCCCAGAAAAAAAAAAAGGTCGCCATATATAATAGGTTGTATCGATATGTATCGATACCACTGTCCCTGGTGTCGATACAATCACAAACGAGACAAACTGGGCAGCAGCGAGGGAAATCCGGGAGAGCCGCGATTCAAAGAAAACGAAAACAGGAGCGGGTCGCGCTGACGTTCGCACCCCACCTCGTTGCCGCAATTTTTTCCCGCAGGGCCATTTCAGTGTGGTGCCACAAACGGGGAGGAAAGGCAATTTAGGAAAAATATCCATAAGTCTCTTCCCACCCGGAGGCTGCACGGTGCCCGCCGAGCGGCCCGAGCCGTGCGGCCGCCGTGAGGGCTGCGGGGCGGCGGCGGCCTGGAGGGGCAGAGACACCGCTCCTGGGGCGCAGGATCCGCGCTCGGAGAGTTTCCTTTAGTTCTGGGGTTGTTTGGGGGACTTTGTTTTGGGTTTTTTTGTTTGTTTTGGTTTGTTGTTTTTTTTTTAGGGGGTGGGTGTCTTTTTTATTTTGGAAACTACGTGCTACCAGTTCCTCCACCCAAGTCCCAGGAGGTGCTGGGGCACCCTCTGCCCTACCTCTTGTTTACAGGCCCGGAGAGACCCCGGCGCTTGCTTTCGCTCCGCTGGGGAAGAGACGCCGCTTTTCTGGGTCGTGGCAGCCTCTTGGCTGCTGGAAGTGAACCCCCACCGAAAACAAAAAAAAAAAGGAGAAGGCAGGGGCTTGCCCCCCGCGCCGATGCCCCCCTGCCCCGCAGGAGCGGAGCGTCTCCCCGGGGGCGACGAGGGGTCCCCCCGGGCGGCGGGAGAAGCGGGCCCGGCGGTTTCGGTTGAATGGGCTGAGTGAAACCCTCTGACAGTCACACACCGCTCATTAGCTCACGGCCCCGTCGCTCCGGCGGAGCTCCCGGCCGGGGGACGGCGCAGGGAGTGCGGGGGGCTCGGCCGGACGGCTCCGTCCCGCCGAGGCTGCGCTCGCCCTTCCCGGCCCTGCGGGATGGAAGGAACAGGCTGCGGGGAAGCGCTGTGCCGGGCTGCCCTCGGCGGGCCGGGGGGGCCTGCGTTCCGGCCGCTTTCCTCGCCGCCGATGGGATCGCCCGGGCCCGGGCGGGCTGTGTGGGGCGGCCCCGGACATCTGGAAGGGATCTCAGCGCAAAGTGGATTTATTTAGGACCCGCGGCGCGGGGGGGCTGGGTAGGAGGTGTGCGTGCGGGGCAGGAGCTCCTTTTCTCTCCCTTGGTTATCTTGATAAATGAGTTGTTGTTGAAGGAAGAAAAATAAGCACCCGAGCTGGAATAAACGTGGGGTTTATCCCCCCCCCCCCCCCCCCGCCGCCCCCCCCCCGGGCCTGCCTTGTCTCTCCGTGAGCACCCTGCTCCCTCCCGGGGAGGCCCCAGCCAGGACGGGGTCGGGGCCTCCGTGCCCGCGGGGGCCAGGCGGAGGGTGGGAGCGATGCGGGGGGCAGGAGGGAGGCGGCCCCGGGGGTCCCCGCGGCGGCCGCGGCCCGGGCTGGGCGCTGCGGGGGGACGGCAGCCCCGGGGAGCGGAGCGGCCCTGGCCCCGGCCCCATCTCTGTTCCGGGTGTATTTTTCCACGATTCGTTTAATTTGAATCTGCGGCGCCTTCGGTTGGCTCGGCGCTGGGTTTTCTCCTTTTTATTTTAATCCGGAGTGGGTGATTCTGGGACTCTGGGAGTGATATTTTAATTTTTTTATTATTATTTTTTTTTACACTGTAGCTTCTCCGGTCGAAGCGATCGCGCCGGTGGGTCGGTGGCGGCCGCCGGCCCCGGCCGAGGACGGGAACCGGGGCTGCGGCGGGGTGCTGGGGCTGCAACAAGGCAGCGCACCGGGACCGTGCCCGGCCCTCGCTGTCTCCGCCGCTGCGCTCGCCTCGGTAAGGGGGACCACGCTGCTCTCAGTAAAGCTGTCTTTCCCCTCCTTTCTCCCTCCTTCTTCCTAGGATTTTCTCCCCGTCTCGAAAGCCCAGCAGAGGCACCAGCTGCACCGCCGGCCTGCGCCCGGCCCGGGAAGATGGGAAGCAAGGCTCTGCCAGCCCCCATCCCGCTGCACCCGTCCCTCCAACTCACCAACTACTCCTTCCTCCAGGCTGTGAATACCTTCCCCGCAGCTGTGGACCAGTTGCAAGGTCTGTATGGACTCAGCGCCGTGCAAACCATGCACATGAACCACTGGACATTGGGCTACCCCAATGTGCATGAAATCACCCGCTCCACCATCACGGAGATGGCAGCCGCCCAAGGCTTGGTGGACTCCCGCTTCCCTTTCCCCACGCTCCCCTTCGCCACGCACCTCTTCCACCCCAAGCAAGGGGCCATCGCCCACGTCCTCCCAGCCTTGCACAAGGACAGGCCCCGCTTTGACTTTGCCAACCTGGCCGTGGCCGCCACGCAGGAGGACCCCCCCAAGGTGGGGGAGCTCGCCAAGCTGAGCCCTGGACTGGCCTCGCCCCTGTCGGGCATCAGCAAGCTGTCCCCGGACAGGAAGCCCTCCCGCGGCCGCCTGCCCTCCAAGACGAAAAAGGAGTTCATCTGCAAGTTCTGCGGCAGGCACTTCACCAAGTCCTACAACCTCCTTATCCACGAGCGGACCCACACGGACGAGCGGCCCTACACCTGCGACATCTGCCACAAGGCTTTCCGGAGGCAGGACCACCTGCGGGACCACCGGTGAGGGACCACCGCGACCGGGGCCAGGCGGAGCTGGGGGGGTGGGGAACCGCTCGGTGTGTGTGTGTGTGTCAGGTTGAGCCGCCCCGGGAGCTCCGGGCTGAGCCAGCGGGAGAAACCCCCGCCCCGACTCCGCGGCCGCGGAGGGGCCAGAGCAGTCAAAACCTGCGTGGGACGGGCACCCGCGTTGCGGGGGCTGGGGTGAAGCCCCCGGGGTTGTTGTGCTTCTGAAGCGCGGCCCTGGGGGGTGCGGGAAGGAGGACGCGGCGCAGGTGGGCGCTCCCCGGCTCGCCCCGCTCCACCTCCGCACTCCGAGGCCGGTGCCGAGCGGCGCCCGCGGAGGATCCGCGCTGCCTTCGGGGGCAGAGTGGGCTCGAGTGCCGCCGGCGGAGCAGATGCTGTCCCGATCTGTCACCAGAGAGGGCAATCACGCCTCGATACCAATTATTGCAAATGTTTTTAACCGATAGAGATGTTTAATCGTGAACAGAATTATACGGGAGGGGGAAAATAAAAGGGGGAGGGGGGGGAGCCGGGTTTGGGGGAGCGGGGCCCGGGAGTGGGTGGGCCCCGCGGTCCCGGCAGCACCGCTCACCCTCGGGTTGCCTTCCAGGTACATCCATTCCAAAGAGAAACCCTTCAAGTGCCAGGAGTGCGGGAAGGGCTTCTGCCAGTCCAGGACCCTGGCGGTCCACAAAACCCTACACATGCAGGTGAGCCCAGCGCTCCCCGGCCTCCTCCACGCGTGTGCCCGCCGGCGCGGGCCCGGCCCGGCCCGGCCCGCCGGGGGGACGGGGCTCCGGTGCGGCGGGGAGCGAGGGGAGTCCGGCACTTGACGGGTCCGTGCTTCCCCGGGAGAGGGAAGCGGCCGGCGGTTACCTCCGCGGCCGCGGGATACCCGCGTAAAAACGGCGGCCGCGGGAGAGGCGCTAAGAGCCGGCGGGGACGCGGTTGGCGGCGGGGAACGAGCCCCGGGTTTGGGTTCGTCCGCGCCGCCGCTTCGAGGCGTTTTTCGTTGAGGGCTCCAGCCCTGCCTCGGAGGCGGGCGGCACGGGGCGGCGGGGGAGCCCGGCGGCGCGGAGCGGCGCGGAGAGGTGCGGAGCGCTTTGGCAGCCAGCCGGAACCTCGGCGGCCGCCGGCGGGCAGCGGGAGCCCCGGAGCGGGAGGACGGCGCGGCGGGCGCTTTCTCTGCGCCCCAGGAGCGCGAAACGCCACGAAATCGAGAACTGTAAAATAACCCTTTTGGGGCAGGACTGGGCGAGGAGAGGCGGTCTGCCGTCCGCCCGGGACTGCTCTCGCTTCGTGTCCGACCCCGATATTTCAAGTTGTGCGTTGCGATAAGAAAAAAAGTGCAGTAATACGTTAAACCAGGTAGTTTGTGAAGGATTAATCCTTTGCTTGCTTCAAATCTGAACAGGAATCTCCACACAAATGCCCCACATGTGGAAGAACCTTTAATCAAAGAAGTAATCTGAAAACTCACCTTCTTACCCATACAGACATCAAGCCCTACAACTGTGAGCAGTGCGGCAAAGTGTTCAGGCGAAACTGTGATCTACGGCGGCACAGTCTAACTCATACCCCGCGGCAGGACTTCTAGAGCAGCCAGGGACCCGCACCCGCTCCGGCGGCTCCAACGTGCCCATTTTACTCAAGGACTGTGTTGTAGGAACTCACAGACACGCACACGTACACACACACACACACGGAGACACACACGCAGACTCGGGGCCAAGCTTTCCTACCACTCGTCTGCGAAACTCGTTTAGAGAGTGCGGACTGCAGGATCGGGCCCCTCTCCAACCCACGCCCAGGCGTAAAGCTCATCTTGTAGATACTCTCGGCTCATTTTAGAGCTCTGTACAGAATGTGGTTCGTTTGTTTGTTTCGTATCGTCGTGTCAGATGCGCATCGATAACAAATCGGGGAGGCAAAGTATCTCTTAAAAGTGTATTTCAAAATAAATCATCTTTTTTTTTTCCAAATACCTCCTGCCTTGTTGTATTATTCTCTGAACATTTGGGCTTTTTTTTTCCTGCTGTGTCAATGCAATGGTAAAGCATATTGAATAAATTTCCTAGCCGGGTAATTGTACTGTCACAACAATTTTGGTGATCGCTTTTGTTTGGTCTGTTTCACTGTCGCTGTTATCTATTGTTAAGTAAAATGAAAGTGCCTTATTTGAGAGTTTATAGCTCTATTACTTAATAGTATGACTGTCTAAATATTAACTTCTGTACTTTTTTTTTTATTATTTTCCCGAACGAAGTTTTTTTTTTTTTTTTTAAGGAAGAGAAAGAAAGAAATACTTGCAAATAAACAGATCTTAGGAAATAATGCATAGAGCCGTTCTTACGCCAAAGCGGCTTATTAGTAACTTATTTGCAATCAGCCCATATATTGTAAAAGTCATCCCTCTCGCGGAGATTGCAGTAGACAGCCTCCTGCCAGTAGACTTTGGACACGGGCAATTCACCCGCGTAGACAGGGACTTTATCCCGCAGAAGACGATTCTTTCCCGACAGCGCTGGGAGCAAACAGCGAGACGCAAATACCGCTCCTCCCCCCCCCCCCGAAACCGCCCCGGGGCTCATCCGCGGGACCCCCGTGGGCCCCTCGCAGGGCGGCGGCGCTGGTAACGGGGAGGGCCCCCCCCCATCTTCTCCCCTCCTTCTATCTCCCCCCCCTGCCATCCGCACCGCGCCCGCGGGAGCCGCCCGCTGCCGAGCACAGGTCACGTCCGGGGGGTGGCGGACAGAGGGGCGCCGAGGAGAGGGGCTGTTCCTCACTCCCGGGACACCTTCATCCCACCGTGCGGCCCCCCCCCCCCCCCCCCCCCTTCTCCCTCCTTCCCTCGCCACCCCTGTAAGCCCCCTGCCACCCCCTATCAGGGTGACTCTCGGCAGCCTGGCATGCCCACCCCGTGGGCTGCATGCTCAGCACCTGCACCCAGTACGCAGGCAGCAGGGTGGTGGCACAGACACATGGCCTCCCCTCCCTTGTCAGCCTTGCAAGACCACCACCAGTGCCTCTGGTCCCCTCTGGGAAAGCCTGGTGCCAGTGCCGAGGCATTTTCCCTGATGTGTTGTAGGGTGACTTGGATGTGCATCCCCTCCTCTGCCATCCCACTGCTCTTGTCACTCCCAGCACCCTCCCTGCAGTGTCTTGGGAAGTTTGGGGCCCAAAAAGTTGTTCTTTTCTAGGCTGGGGACATCCGTCCTGCCCCACTCCTCTCCCAAACCAGGTTAGAATGGCAGGGAGCCCTGTCTGGATGGGGAGGGCCTGCCTGGGCCCCACCTAGCAGGGTGCCTCCGGGATGTCCATTCATGGAGGAGTCACAGGTCTCAGCAGGCCCATGGGGAGCAGATGCTGACAGGGCTTGAACGGCTGCAGTGTCCCCATCCCTGACCCTTGTTGGTCCTGTGGCAGGGAACCACACTGCCTGAACCCTGTTAATAAGTAGCAAGTCAAAACCAGCAGCGCCCGGGCTGTGGTTGGGCCATTGGTGCAGAAAGGGCTGCATTGCTGCCTGCAGCTGCTTGTTATCACTGCCTGCAGCTGCTTGTCATCGCTGTCTGCTGTCTTCTCAGAGGGCTACTGTGTCCACCCTAGGGCCAGGGGCAGGGACCCCAGAGCCAGCCCCGCTCTGTTTCAGGCTGAGGAAGCCAGGTGAGTTTCCACTGATGTAGCTGACATGGCAGTCTCAAACGTGGCCAAAATTTCTTAAGTGGTCAAGGCTTGTCTCTCCATCTGCTCCTGTCCAGCAAGATGCTGAAGGAAAAAAAAAATCTGCAGCCAGAAATACTGGTCTGCTGGCTGAAGAACAGCCTCCCTCAAAGTTTATTTAAAGGCCATCTGCTCTCTTCCTCTTCACCCCCCGGGACTTGCTCCCTTTCCCTTGTTGGGTGCTGCACCCCCTGGGACTGCATCCTCCCTCCCCATGTTGGCAGCCCCCGTCCTCCCTTCCCAGCACACTCCTCCTCTCCAAACCATGGGCATCTCTCGCTCCCTCTCCATGGGCATCTTCCCAGTGTCTGATTTCTTCCTGTCTGACTGATTTTTTCTATTCCCAGTGCATTCCCGTTCTCCCAGTAGGTTATTTCCTCCAAGTTTCTCTACCCTTATTGTTCTCCGAGTTCCTGTCCCCAGGCCCTTTTGCGTCCCTGGTTTCTTGTTCTCAGACCCAAGTACACACAGTGAGGCTGGGATAACTCCATTCGAGTAAACACCGCTGTCAGGATGCATATGGGCTTATTCTGCTTCTCCTAGGCCAAGCACTATGTGCAGTTTGTTTAGGAGGAACTTAATCTGATGAACAATATCAAAGGACTAAATTAAAGCGATTGCATGTAGCTAAGGTTTATTTAATTGTTTGGGGTTGCTTGTTTAATAACCTTCCCCCTGAGCAGACACAGACTGTAAATTTATCTTCTGAGGATTTCAAAAGTTCAGTGGCCAGAACAAAGCCCAAAAAACTGAAAAGGGGCAGTGACAAGTATCTCCAATAGTTGGTCCCTGGACTAGTTTTTAAATTTAAACCAGTAGCTATCATCTTAAAACGTCAGAGGGTGATTTAGTATCTCTCCTTAATATCGATACGCTTGCCTATGGCACTGACATGCTCCATTCACTTTTAAAAAGATCATCTCTCCCTGGGAAATTTCAGAGACAGCTATAAAGAATGTGTTACAATACACATATGGTTCATCTGTATTAGACCTGTTGGAAATAGAAACAGGTTCTGTAAAGATATCTCTGGGGCAGGACTAAGGTTTTTATAGCTATAAAGTGCCATCCTGACTTTCACAATGCAAACACTAAATACAATAATATACCCGCTACGGCTGTTCGTGTCTTTGTGAAGTATTCTCCTTCCCTCTGGAGCTCAGTCCCAGCACACAGCACGCAGCTCCACACTTCTGCAGTTTCCTGGAGCTTCCCAAACCACCTGCTTCCCCTTGTTCCTCTCTCTCCCATTGCCCCCATTTTTTTTGGCACTGCTTTTTTTCTTCCACACTGGCACCATTCATTCTACACCTTTTGCTGGTAGAAGGCAGCAGCTGCAGTGGGGTGGCAGGGGGAAGGACTACCTGTGCTACATACTGGGGAGAAAAAACAGCAGATAGTAAGGTATAATGTGGCCATAATCTCAATTTTTGGAGGGCAAATCAGATTAAAAAATTATAGTCCTTGAGGTTGCATCTGAAAACTGAACTTTTTGTTCATTAGTTGCTGGAATGGATGCAGTCCGCAGCTGATGGTGGAGCGGTTCAGCCCAGCTATGTGTGCATAATGCTCTTCTATGAGGTCATCTGTTACATAGGGACAGCACACCGTGCTGTTCCAGACCAGCGCAGACTATTCCCAATGTCAGTACAGCTTTGCTGGCAAAGCCCACTTTTGTACCGGTCCCACCTCAGGAGCAGGCACAGCCCGGATCTAAGCAGGAGACAGCCCAGCAGCACCCCAGGAATATGGCATGGCCACGTCTGGCTGGGGCTAAGGGCTTGTGGCGAGGGTCCCACTATTTGAATAAGTCCAAGTTTTTTGAGTAAAACATATGAAAATCCATTATTTACTGAACTTCCCCCCGCCCCTTTCCTTTTTCCTCATTCTTTCTTCTCACTGCTCTGCTTCTAGATGTTTGCTTCAGGAGCTGCTTCTCTCACCTCAGCCCCATCCTGTACGACAACCTGCCTCCTGCCTAGTCTCCCCTTCATCTCCTTCCCTGCTTTCTCCTCCTGATTCTTTTTTACCTTCCCATGTCCCATCCTGTGTTTCAACCTCTCTTTTCCCAAGTAAATCCCCTCACTCAGACTTTTTGGTTCCATCTTTTTGACCCATCACAGCTTCCACTTGTTGCCTCGATCTGTCCTGCAGCCGCTAGCACAGACGAGCTGTCCTCTTCTCACTGATTCAGAGCTCATTTTCCCTGCCTGGTACTCCTCATGAGCTGATGCTCCTTCCTTGCGCTCTCCACCACTTGATGCCACGTACACGTGGCATTCAGGAGGTGTCAGTGCAGGTGCACTAGACATACTAAGAGCATTTTAAGTACTCTGGGTCTGGCACAAAGGCAGCGGCATGGTCCCAGGAGGACCTTGGTCGGTGACCTAGGAGTGCTGCTGGCAGCAGCACTGCAGCCCCCGGTCGAGGAACCAATGGTTTGAGGTGAATGAAAAAAAGCAATGTACCAGCCCCGAAACTTCAAGATTGAGTTTGCAGTTAGTCAGCTGAGCTGCACTGGTGGCTCAGAGCCTCTAATCGCTCCATGCTCCTAGTATTGTAACTGCAGATAGTCCTTTACGTGTAGAAGAGTGAATTTGTTTACCAAGGTATGTTACACAAGGATTTAGGCATGTGTTGCTTTTATATTAATATTGTACAGTGTTTCACAGCATCTCTTTTCTTCCCTAATTATGGAAAATTTTAATAGTTCTTTTTCCTACTTATGATGGTGCAATTATGGCAAAAATAGTGTAGCTACTAGCCAAAATGTTATTTTTGTAGAAGTTATTAAAGGCAGAAACACTTAGATTTAAAAATGTTTATTTGCATTCAAACTAAAGGCATCACATCTATATAAAACATTAATTTGAATCTCTATTTTCAAAAATCCAGATGCAGCTGTTTGTGAAAGTTTTTCTAGAAGCTTCTAGAGTGTCAAACAAGAGATGCAAAAGTATTTACGCCGAGAATGCCAAACATCATCTCTAATCTGCAGAATTAAGGCAATGCGAAGTGTAGGCTGCTCCCCCTCCTCCGAGCCTCCCTTGTGAGCCTGAGCACCCTTTCACCAGCGCAACTTTCAAATACTGCCTTGGAATTTATTTCAAGCAGATTGGGACCCCGAAAGCATTTACTCCCCAGCACAGTGGCCTCGCACCTTCATCCCCATGCGGCCAAGTCAGAGCTGTGTATGGCCACCTTCCCTGGGAAGGCTCCTTGCTCCATCAGCACCAGGGCAAAACTTTCCAGTGCCAATTGACTTAAAAAATTTATTTTAAAATTTACTGATATGGAAAATACTGAGCTCAGCCTGAAGCCTGCTCAGTCTATGCAGCAGGGTCCTGCCAGCGTGGCTGTACCAGTGGGGAGTGGAAACAAGTCTTGTCCTCAACTGACAAGTGGGCATGGGTACAGAGGGGTGTACAGGTGCCGTGGTCTCAGTGGAGACCTCGTGTGCTGTGCTGGGAGATGCAGCGGCCCCAGGGGATGGACAGATGTCTCCTCTCAGGTCTGGCTATGCTGGTTGAAGGAGGTATCTCTCCTGGCTGCGGGCTACCGCCAGCCCAAACAGTTGAGTCTGGTGGCTGTCACGGGGCTGGTTTGGATTTTGGGAGCTGGGGGAACACTCCCACAAGCTGTCCTGCTAGCAGCTCCATTGGGGCCACAGCAGAAGGGGGTTGAGGAGGGTACTGGGCAGTCCCTGGGCTGCTTGGGAGCAGCCAAGTGAATCTCCAGGCCTTTAGGATCCATCTGCCACAGGCTCCTCTCAGCAGGAGAAGGGGAGCAGCAGGACTTTCGCTTCCCTGAAATTCTCGTAGGATCCAGAGAGTGGCTCCATCGCCTCACAGGGCTGAGGCCCTCGGCTGGGAGAAGACTGCAAACAGCTGCTCTTTCAGCTTTCCGTCTCTGCAGAAATCCCCTGGACTTCTGGCTTTGCAAGGAGCAAACTTCACCTTCCCTGTGCAGATCGTCAGGAAACCTGCTGGCGCGGGCGGCACCAGTGGTGCCTTGCCGTAGGCAGTGCTGCCAGACTCTCGCTCCTCCTCTGGCAGCGCCTTGACCTGGGGCTCCGTCGCTGCACACTTGTGAGGGCTCTCCTACACACTAGGGCATTTTGGAGACCAGCTCGTTCTTCTGGGGGAAGGAGTTTGATTGATTGATTGATTGCTTTTCTTTTTTCAAGCGTAAGAGGAAGTAAAACCTTTTTTTCTTTTTTTTTTTCTCGGAGATTATTTACGAGGCATTGTCTCTGATATTGCCAGCTGACATCCTTTGGCGTCACTACCACTCAGTGCACTGAAGATGCCCCAAGGTGTGTCAGTTGTGCTTCACGTCAGTGCGCCTTGATGTATCTCTTTGGCTGGGATTGAAAGGTACAGTTTCTAAATCTCTTGGTGACCCATTTTGCACGGATCACTGGTGCGCTAGAATGTAGCTGCTCCTTCCCATCGTGTTAATGCAAGTTTGCCCGTGTTCAAAGCAGCCTGCGCTCCACGTGCCGCGCTGAGCACACGGGGAGAGCTCGCGTTCCAGTCTCTGTGTGAAACCAGCACGGCTGCTCCAGGCTTGAGATCTTCCACACAAGTTACGTGCTTTTGGTGCTTTCGTTGCTATATCACAGTCCTCTTATTTAAACCTTGTAAATTCTTTGGCTTGATAAACAGAGGCAGACAGCTGTATTATGTTAATCTGGGGCTTGCAGTCAGTGAGCACAGTGAATGCTCCCAGGACGTGGGGGCACCATCTCCGTCCCGGTCTCATGGGCCCCACCAGGCCAAGCTGGGTGGTGACGCTCAGCACTCAGTGCCTCAGCAGGAGAAGGACCACAGCGCCTGCGAGGAAGCAGCTCCGCACCAGCTATGGTCACATGCTGCCTGCTGGAGTTCCCTTGAAGCCAGTCCTGGGGACGGCCCTAATTAACACTTAATGAATACTTCCAGAGCAACACTGTGGCTCCCCATGCTGTGCCAGCTGTGCACTGCCCCGTCTGCTTGCGCGCTGGGCTGGCGAGGAGGGATGGCGGGAAGGCAAACCCTTAGGGGCCCTTCTAGAAGGCCTCGAGGCCCAGCTGCCATGGCAGATGGGAGTCATGGGCAGCTCCAGCCCCAGGCGTGCTCAGGCTGCCTGCGAGGGCAATGCAAATGCGGTGCACCTGCCTGCAGGGTGCCCAGGCCTTCAAGGCCTTTCAAGGCCTTCAAGCCCTTTCAAGGCTGCCTGGCTGAGGTACAATGTAAACTCAGCCCCGATTTAGTCCAGGAGCTGGTTCTGCTGGGGTAAATCATTTAACCACACAAGCACCCCATGATTTTGCCTCTCATTTCCATGTTGTGGCCTCCTTTTCCCACTCCACAGTGGAAAAGACAGCCTGATCCTGTCCTGGAGATACATGGGCACGGACCGCAACAGAGAAAGGCTAGGAAAACAAGGAAGCCTTCAAAGGGATTTTAGTTACATGGATGACAGAACGAATCTGGGTGAATGGGTCAGATCCTCCCTGTCTTCTTTTTTTTTCGTGTGTCCATTATCCTCTAAGTTTCTTTCACAGAAAAGTGGGTCTTGAAATTAATGCTGCATTAAGAGGCATGTGGCAGCTCATACCATCACGTGATGTTCTTGCCAAGCTACATCATGACATCTTTGTCATGATTCATATTTTCAAACTCCCATTAAAAGAATGAAAAACTACCTAACAGTTTTTCAGTAGTTAAGGTGTGGGCAACTCACATGTTTCTGAATCTCATTTGCCTAGTTAAAACAAAACCCAAACTCTAAACACACAAAGTTTTTAATGTCTTATTAGACTGTGATGCAGTCGCATGGTCCTGTCCTTTCCTGGGGACCTAACAGGCTCAGTTCCCTAAAATCACCCAATAAGTCCAAATGAGCTGGGTTTACAGTGCAGGAGCAAGGGCTGTAGGTGGGGACCTCACTGCCTTCACCCAAGTCTAGCCCTACAGAGGCATCATTTGTTTGTTTGCTTCAACAGGGTTTTCCAACTGGGAAGTGAGGATATGGGCAGATGAACAAGTTACTGCAGGGAAAACAGGGGGTGTGAAAGTTCAGCGTCTCAGCCACTGCCAAGAAACTGCTCTTATGTATTCTTTAACCCCCTCATAGACACGAATTCATTTCCCCTCTCCCACAAGGGATAAGATACCTGGCTTTTGCTACAAGGTACTGCCAGGTAAGAGAGTGCACGTGGACACTTGACACCAAAAAGCAGCCAAACTGAAGGCTGATGCTACCTTGTCCTGCAGTTAGTTGGTTGTCTTCCTAAACTCTGGGGCACAACAGGTTAATTTCCCTAAAAGCCCCACAGCAAAGTCCCAATTCAGGTGAGGGAATGGCAAGGGAGCTTCCCTGCTCACAGGCCTTTGCCCCACAGCCACTTGCAGGCAGCAACCTGGTTTGACTGAAATTCTTCAGGTTTCAGCAACAGGAAATTGCAGATGAGAGAACGTGTTGTAAAGTGCACTTACAAGGTTTCAGTCGCAAGCTGTGAAAAGTAGCAGCTCCCCGAGTTCTCAGCTTTAACAATGCTATTAATACTGTTTTTTCTAATAGCATGGAGATCAATAGAGGATCAGGGCCTCGCTGTAGTAGACAACCTCCCAATGATGCTCAAGAAACCCCCATCCTACCATCACACAGTTTGCTGTCTGAGCATCCCAGTAAACTCCCAAGCACATTACAGTGTCCCAGCCACAATAAAGAGGGTTAGGAAGGCGACTTTATTTTAAAATCTAGTTTTCAGGGGTTTCCTCTGCCAGGCAACAGCAGAGGTGCCCTGAAACTCTCCTCACGGCAATGATAGATGCTGTTCAGGGGCCATAAGAGGACTGTTCTCATACAGGTGTGGGTTGTAGAGCCGGCAGGGAGATCCTTGCCCCAAAATCAGGTGAGCTTTGCAAACTGTCCCTGAGGACTTAACACCACTCTGGTTTCCACACTACACTTGCTGGTAATTTAGACAGACTGTGGCACTACAAAGGTTGGTCAAGATGGTTGAATGACCTCCCAGGATTCCCCTCAGCACTGAAGCCTGAAAATATGTTTCCCTCAACATAGCCAGGGTGGGTGCATGGCTGATAGGAGCAAGGCTGGCTGGTTTCTGCCCCATGTTGAGGCAGGGACCCTTCCCGCTCCCTGGGGGACAGTAGGCCCCATCCTGGGAGCGGACTGGTTTCAATATGAGGCTCTCCATCTTGATCCAGTTTGGATGGGTCAAGACATGTTGAGACATGCCCTTTCAATATGCCGCATTTTATTAAAAACAAAGTAGCTGTGGGCCAGATTGTAAAACTAGGTGGGCCTCATTTGTCTGTCCCTACTGTAAGCCAATGAAACCTTCAACATATCCAAACTCTCACCTTTTTACCCATTTGAATGAAAAAGCATCACTAATAAAAGAAAATGACTCACCTAATGCTAAACCTGAGCTCTGTAGATCAGCTTTGATCAAATTCACTGACATTTGGATAACTGCATTATTATAACTAAAACATCTTTTAAAGTTTTTTTTTTCCAGACGCTCATTCTTTAAACTTTGCTTTGATCACTGCACATATCCTTTTCAGCAGAAATTTGTCCACAGAGGGTGAATTTTTTTCATTTGTTTTTCATATGGATTCTCTTTCCTTTGTTCATATTTTAAATCAGTGAAGCTACCCTTCGAGCTAACCCTTATAATAAAAATGCAGCTACTGTGTGGCTTTTAACAACTCATTTAACCCATCTGTATCTCAGTATTCTTGTTAGCAAACCAAGGAAACTAACACTTACTTATGCAACCAGGCTGATCGTGAGGCTTAATTAGATTTTTTTTTGGTAGGATACAGTAAACTTTTCAGAAGGGCAGAGCAGGAAAGTGGTAGTCTCTGTTATGGTGGTCTGACACCATCAATTTGTAATATGTTACAACAGCAGTGTTACAAAATGCTGCGTAAAAGAATTTTTCTTTCAGAAGGTACTTTTGAATTAGTCCAAGTGCTCCAGTTTCCAAATAAGAGTCACAATCCAAAACGATTAAAATAAATGGAAGCAGGAATGTGTCAGGACAATTACAAATGAAAAGATTGAAATCACTGGAGCTGGAAGGGCAAAAATCCGCCAGTGTATAAATACATGTCTGTGTATGAAGCTCAGCTTTAAATGCTGAGGAGGGTAAAGTTTGAGTTTTCTTTTTCTGTGGAAAACAATTCACACATCTATGATTCAATAAAATTTAGTGTAGTGTTAGAAAAATGCATTTATAACCAATTTTCCCCTTTCAAGCAAGCAGGAAGACTACTAAATTTTTAATTTGCTGGTTATTGTTTATTGTAATTTGACCATCCAGCTGGGGAAGGTAGATACCGATCGTTCATTCCCCAAATGGGCGGTTATCAGGCTCTAGAGTCAAGATAGTTCTTATTAGTGTTTTTTTACAGCATGGGCAGAGTTCTTGTTATAGCTTGTAACAGCGGTGGATTAACCGCAAATAATCTTCAAAACTTTGAAGTCTAATGCTGTAGCACCTTTTACCAGACTCTAGAAAAAAGTGAATGTGTTCAAATAACCTTTGCTGGCCAGATTCTTCCCCTGTCTCGTACCAAAGTGCAGCCTTTAAGATTTGTATGACTGCCTGCGCGGCCATTTTGCAAACACGTATGCGTGTCATCTGACAGAACGAGCCCTTAAACTCCATACAGCTTCTGTCACGAATAAAACTATTTATGAGCGCACACATTTGCAGAGATCAGGCCCTGCGAACTTTAGCTCCACATCAAGCTTCTTAGGGACAGCTTGTTTTCCCAAAACATTTTAGGCTGAGTATCCCTTCTAATGTAAATCTGCTTTAAACAGGAGATAGTCATTTTTTAACGCAGACATTCTCTAATATTTTCATGATGTGGCTTATACCTTAATAGATAGCAGTTGTGATGCAGATCTAGCTGTGCAAGCCACAGTTGCATAACATATTTGCGGTAATGAGAATCCTTGCCGACATGGAAAATTAATATTAAGAAAATTAATGTAAGGAAAATCTTTAACGGGTTTTTGTCTGTGTCTAATGCAATTTAGCAGTTAGCAGAAGGAAGGAATTTAGTACCAGGTGAGTAGCCAGCTATTCAGAAAACATGCTTCATTGATCACATTTTAAGACCTGCTGTTTCGACTTAGCGCATCAGGAGGAATATCTGCTTCGTAAACAACAGCACGAAACATCTCACTCAGGATCCCGCCTGGCAATCTCAGCTGTCAGGACCTTGCCCACAAGAAAAAGTCCCTTGGCACAAATGCTTTTCGTGTTGGTGTCCTTTCTGCCTGGGGAAGTGTTTGGAAAGCTCAGAAACTTCAGCAGGGCAGGAGAGCAGATCTCCCACCTACCAGTGACAGCGTGCAAAGAAATGTTATCTTTTCATTAGCAGCATCTGTCAAGTCCTCTGGCAAAACAGAAGTAGCCGTTATCCCAATAAGAAAGGCTGCTCTGCTTATTTATTGCATTTTCAAGAAGCGTAGTGACATAGCAACAGGGCAGTGTGCCTCCCACCCCAGCCTCTGGCACCCGCTGCCCCCGCAGCACATAACCCCATCAGAGAACACCGGTGTTGGTATTGGCTTTTATTCAAGGTGATCTGTAAAAGGCAGAGGCATTTAGATGTTAGGGTCTTTTTGGCTGTTCCCTGGATTTCTCCTGAATCACATATGGGGGAAGTCTGGCATATTTTTGCCCTTTTTGCTGCTAGGAAGGTAGTTACTAACCCCCTTTATTTCCTGGGGATTGTGGATGTTAGAGATGATGGAAGCACAAAATATCTGAGATGACATGACAGAAATCAAAGGGGCAAAGAATTATTGGAAGAAAAGCCGTCTTCAATTTAGACAGCTTGAAATTGTTTTGTTTTGTTTAGGTCCTACCTAAATTCTTTGAAAACAATACTTAGCGTGAGGGAGGGATTTCTTGGTAAACATTGTGTGTTGTCTGCTATTTTTCAAGGACCAGGCAGACTCCTAACAGCCTTCTGAGTCCCCCCACAGGAGTCACCAATTACAAGAGGAAAGGTTGTATTTGATTGATAAGAAATGTGTGTGTGTGTGTGTGTGTGTGTGTAAATAAAAGGAGCAGCAAATCCAACTCGCTTATCTCCCTTCCTTCTTGCATGTCAGATCACATTTAGCATTGGGCCCAGTCCTGCAGCTGCTGTTTTCCAGCAGGTCTCATTGACACCAGCCATGGTTGCTGACCTGCTCCGGGTACAGAATCAGGGCCCGTCTTTCCAAATCTCTTCCCTTCACCCTTTCATTCCCACAGCCCAAAGGAAGTGGAAAATGAAAGTCAATTGTTTTCTGCACTTGTTCAAAATAAAACTGAAACAGATGCCAGAAGTCCTCCGAAAGTGAAAGATAATAATTATTTTCTAAACCACTGACATCATCTTTGTTTTTGAGAAAACCTCTGCTGCTCATCCTTTCGTTACTGAGAGTCCATGTAGGCACAGAGAACAAGGCTTGTTTTATCACGGAACTGACTATCTTCCTGGAAATCCCAGTGGATGCATCAAGAAATGTTTTTAAGATGAAGGATCTTTCAGGACTTGGATAGCTAGTTTTATCCAGACCAGAAATAATTTATTCTCCATAACTGATTCAGAGAATCTTTAAACCAGATTGACTAGCAACGTGTTAGTATACATAATCATCTTTAATATTGGCAGTAGCTTGCTCAGATTGTTCAGAAACAATATATTTATAAAACATGCTTGTAAAATATAAATATTGAAGTCCATTCTGTGCTGTGTATGCCCATCTCATTTATTTACATCCCCAAATATTTAAGTAAACTTCATCTTGCAGCATATGGATGATTAATTCATAATTGGTTCATATATGAAAAGAAACAGAGTAATGCAAAATACTGTATTTTTTTCCCTTGAAAACTGATCTAATTTAAATAAACTTTTGTTAGGTGCCTATGTTTTTTTATATAGAGTAAATAACACAAGTATATTTGGACACATATACATTATCCCCCCCCCAATATATATATTGTTTTGTGACTAAATCGGTTGCATTTGTCATCAATAACAGCAAAACATGGAATCAATCTAATCACTTTGCAGTTTTCTGTCACATAAATGCAGTAAAGAAGTATTAAAATCATATGTAATTATACTCACCGTACTACAGTAGAAAGTTTTGTCTAGATTTTGAGCTCTATCCTCATCTCCACTAGAAACCACTATTTTATCTTGCATTACCATCTTCCTTTCTTGTCAGAAAATTACTGCTTATATTCTCATAAAACATTCGGCAGACCCATAAAGATAAAAATGTGCACAAAGAATAGATAACCAAAGTTTCTATCAAACAATACATATCAAAGAGAAGAGACTCCACTTCCCTTTTGCTACCTCCACCCATATATTTTAACGTTAATCAAATCATTACTACATCATTGCTAGTAGCCACAAATGGCTTGTATTAACTCATTTCTTCTCATTCAAACTGACTTTTTATCAAATCTTTAACTATAATTATATCAAAATAATATGCTTATAAACATTTTTAAAAGTTGATAAAGTAGAACATTTGAACTTTTAGTTCTTGTTAGGTGGACCCGAACCCAAAAACACATCAAAAGAGAGGAAAATCTAAAATGTCAATTAATCTTAACCAGAAGTTCAAGCACTGAGAATGTTGCAGAGACTTTGTAATACCTAATATTCCCTGAAAATGTTTAAAATCCACATGTGAATATAAAATCACTTCTCGCTTGACTTCATTGACCCAGAATTGTCAGTGGAATAAAAAGTTCAGTAATTCCTAAAGGTAGCAAAGTGTGATTTGCTCTGATTTCAGCTTAAATTATCTATTTATCTGCCTTTTCTCTCTTTCAGAAAGCAGAGAGGATTTGTTCGTTCGTGGTCTTTAAAAACACTGTCTTATTTTCATTAAGCTAAGCCCACTGCTGATGTAATTCTTGCATTACAAAGGTCTTAATTTAAACCATGACATAAATGCTTTTCATCAGTTGATTTTTTGTTCTTTGTGCCAAATTTCTTGCATTTTTAAAATAAAGAATATGGTGTATAATAACTGCTGCGGGACAGGCTGCTTTATTCTTCAATATGAAAGACAAATGGGGTGTGACATGCATACGTTTCAACATGCAGCACTTACTTCTTCAGGACCTTTACTTTTTCCACTGTTTTCTCAGTAGACTATTTCACTTCCTTTGAATCGGGCCTAACGATAACACTGGATTTGAAGCACGGTTCTCGGCGTTGAGCACACTGACGGGACCAAGAGGTGAAAAGTGCTTCTAATCTCTCTCCTCTCTCTCTGTCTCCCCCCTCTCCCTCTCCCGCTCCCTGCCTCCTTCTCCTTCCTTCCCCCCTCCACTCAAGGATTTGGGGTCTGCAGATGATAATTTACAGAGCGTTTTGGAAGAAGGGTGGGGATGCATTCCTAACACCCCAAATCCTGGTTTGCATTACACATTAGGGATTTCAAAGCACACCAAGATTTAATCATAATCAGAAAGTAGAGAAATCGTTTCTACAACATTCTGCAGCGTCGAGTCCTTTTCTTTTTTTTTTGCTTTGGTATCACTGTAACTAATACAGCAAAATTGTATCGTCATTGTGTCATACTATCATTGCAATGATCAATGAGCTATGCTAATGCATCTGGGAAAACTGCAAAACTCTTTTAGTTTGGGTATTATTTTGAGTTTAGGAGCTTGGTTAATTTTCAGACGGAGTCAAAAGACACCAGCTGTTTCTCTACTTAAATGTGAAAGTACAGAAGAAATTTTTCTTGATTAACATTACTAGAAATGAATCAAAATTACAATGGGAAGGATGCAAATATTTTATTTAAGCAGAAGTTTCGCTGGGATCTACACTCACACCAAACCGCAGTGTTAGCTCATTGATCTCCACAAGACAATATTGTCAGATACAGAACAGATTTACAAAATTTCAAATGAATTTGCAGAAAGAATAAAATCTTTTCATAAACTCTGCATCTACTGCATTTTAGAAGATGTTGACCTGGTACTTCTATACATGCCCTGGCTTTATACTTTGTCCTTAAACAAATGCTCCTAAAAATTGCCGAAGATAGGATACAGTGATAGATTGATCTTTAGTCTGTCAATTTTCTTGCGTTATGCCAGACATTAAATAAAATGGAAAAGGTATCTTTTTAAATTCAGATTAAGTATCTGTAATTAATTAATTTAACTTGAGGTAAAGTAATTTAAATAAATTGATTTTTTTTTTCCGGAATATTTGGCATCTCAATAAAACTGAAGCTGGGGAAATAAATATTTTTACTATTAAATACTTAGGAATACAATATGTTGCCTATTTCTGAATTGCAGACTATATCCATAAGGTTGGATATTATTTGGCTTGTTATTTTATCTTTTCTCCTTTATTCACATTATTGTCTGTGCAAAATTCTTCAGTATAGACCTGCGCAGAAGAGGAGAGTAGGGCTGTTCTTTAAGGGTGTGTTCATCTTTACATTTTTTGAACCTTTTTTGATAGATTTATATCAAGGCTGAAGTAATTCACTCTGGGACAAAACTTGGCATCACAACTTTTAAATACAAGCACATTTTTCTTTTGATTTTTTTTTTTTAAAGAAAATTTAAAAATCATTCGGCATGTTCTTAAAGGCAAAGGTTTTAGTCCTGATCCATTTGAAGTCAATGGGAGTTTTGCCATTGACTTCAGTGGAGCCAGGACTTCCTTCAAATGACAGAAAACAATTGCATTTAGTATTTTCAGATGGAAAATTTGTGCTTGTATAAATTAAGATTGTCTCTTTTTTTGGGGGGGGGGGGTTACATATTGTATAATCCATAGCGTGAACTCATCTCTGGATATCTTTCTGTTAAGTGACTATCTTTTTTTCATTAAGATAAGTAACAGTTCAACATATGTGGTTACTTAAGAAATTCCTCAGGATCTTTAGTGGAGTCTTTTGGGATAAGATGTGAAATCAGCCGTTGTCATTCATGACAAAGATCCCACATAATTTTTCCAAAGAGTTCAGCATGCCAACGAGAGTGGATAAGCATGGGTGGTTGTATTTTGCCCATGCACTTTCCATCTGAGGTTTGGATCTGAGGTGGGACTTTTGCCTTTTGTGTCCTTAGCTGCTGTTGGATATCACTTTGCATTTAGTAACTTACACCTCTAGCCAGGCCAGGAGAGATGTGAACTTAATTATCTTGCTTTGCTTCACAGAAAGACGAGGCTATTGTTGGCAAAATCCTGCTCACCATAATCAAAGGACAAAACCTGACCCCCGGCGAAGTTGTTAAGGACTGCTTACGTGAGGTACCTGCAGGATGAGACCTGAGCTCCAGCTTCTCTCTCTCCCAGGTAAAGCTTTTCAAGAGATTTATTGTACCACAGACCTGTTGTCCCCTTTCACCCAGCAGTACGTTTCCAGTAATGTTCAAATATTAGTGATACTAAAGCTATCCAAGGTAGATGATACAATTTCTGTATGAGAGACAAGTAGTTCCACTAAGCCTACTTCAAACTGCCTGCCTCAGACCCTCGGATCCCTGATGCTCCCTTCCCTGGGGGTTTAACCCCACACATGGGGCCTTTGGGCCAAGCCAGGCTGCTGTAGAAAGGGCAGCTCCCTCCCCATGCTGGCAGGGTGGGATGGTGTCTGGCTCTCCCAGTTAGTACCAGTATTTGTGTAAGTGTTTCAGGACTTCAGAAACTGGACTAGCTGCATTGTCATAGTCTGGTCCAAGAGGTGAGCCAGTATTTAAGGCCCTTTTGGGTGTTTCCTTTGGATGTGAGATTGATGATAATTCTCTGGTGCAAGCCTGTTTATGTACAAAGAATAAACAGAGTCTGCTTTCCCGAACCCGAGGAGGGACCAGCAACAGCATGCAACATCTTTGCTCAGAATCCCTGGCCAGCCCTTCCAGAGAGTTTTCTGCTGAAAGGGAGCTCCACTTTCTGCTTTCTTCATGGCTCTGCAGTCAGCACTCACTCAGCTTCACCCCAGCTGCTGTCTCTCCTAACACACGGGTTTTGTGGACCTTTATCTCTGTTGCCTGTACACCTCATTTCATCTGCACCGAGGGAGGCAGGGCTCCCGCATGCCGCAGGTGCACGGTCCATGCAGCCCAGGGACACCAGAGCTTCCACGTGTCTCCCTCCTCCACAAAAATTCTGTGAACCTGAGCAAACTGGGTCAGTGGCACCATGATATGGCCATGCCTTCCCATCCCGGGCACAGGTATGACAGAGCTGCCCTTGGCGTGTGTACCCTGGCAGGCTGCCCTTCCCAAATGCTCAGCAGAAAGCTGAATGACAAGTGTCACCTAATTGTCCAAACAAATAGCTCCTTCTGCTAGATAGGCATGTACCACGGCCTTTCGAGCTCGTGACGAACAGACAATATCGCAAAGGCTTGAAAACGCGAGTGTTGACAGTAAGCGCCGAGGCGAGGCTGAACAGTAAGTTGGACTCAGCTAAAGTCAGTGATTGCTCTGTGAGCAAATACGGAAACAGAGCCAAGAGACTGAAATGCTCGGCTTCTATTTCTTCCTCCACATATAATGTTCTTTCTCACCAAACGCTTTCTGCAAATTGAGTTCCTGTGTGTCTTGGCCGTTCTCTGTATGTAAATGTACTCTTGCAGTGTGTAGCTGCCTCCACGCATACACTTTCATCATTATATTCCTTTCATCCTTTTTGGGGGAATAACTTTGTTACATGTTACTATTATCAATAGTTTTGACTTTCATAACTGTATTTCTTTCATCCTTATTTGGGGAATAACTATGTTATATATTAATACTAGCAATAGTTTTCACTGTTAACATTCATTATACCCCCTAAAATCTCATAATAATTTAATATTTATAATGTATAGCTCCACATCCCCAATCTGAATTTACGTGTATATGACCAAAAAACGTTCTCTTGCTATCTAGTTGAAGCATTTTCTAAGATTTTAGAAGGTTGGTTTTTTTTACATCAGCATGCTGTACAAAGCCTAACATAGGTCCCACAGCAGCTAGATGTTGCAGGGACTGCCAGGCAGTCCTATGACAAGAAAATGTTACCTTGTGCTGCTGTCTGTTTTGGTACAACGTCAATATTACCTGGTTCTTCACTGGCATAGTCCTTCCACACCTGCCTTGGCAGAGGGCTATCTTCCCACCTTCTGTCTCCACATTTATGATCTGTTGTGTTGGCTATGACCAAACACATCTGGTTGACGTATTTGCAGTTTTGGCTAAATATATAAGGTGTTTCACAGTGTGATGAGAACTTGTCACTTCAATTTGTGTAGCTTCTAGCATATGCAGAAATAACAGGCTTCTGCATGGATTTCCTATTTTTTAAATATTGTAGCCTTTTTAGTTTGTTGCTCAGAGTAAACACTGGCCTCTGTATATCCATCCTGCTCTCCATCTGGTATTCTGAGACTGGAAGCAGTAGTAAAGGTGGGGCTACAGACATCAAAGATACACATACATCTTGAAACTAAGCGCTGTGCTAAACTCCCTTTAATGCTTCTGTGGGAAAGTGTCTCCATATGTCATCCCATGTATTTTCTTTGCTATTTAAAGTATTGCTTAATAGTACACTAAGCTGGTGGAAAACTATTTGCTTTGTTGGGTTAGTTCTACTCTGGCTTAATGCAGGGCTGGGTAAGCACCAGAGCCCACGCACAGGAGCAAGTGGGACCAGGAGCAGCTGGGGTGGGAGGAAGAGGGACTGGGGCACCCGTCAGGCAGCGGGGCTTCCTTTGCTGGGAAGTGGTTATCAGCCCAGCTGAGGGGAGGTGTTGAGGTTGGGATGTAGCTGGACTTGCACTTCATCAGTTGCATGAACTCCCCATGAGTAAGTGGCTCTCTATCTGGGAAGTATTTACAGACTCACCCTTATCTCCTTAGCTAGAGTCCTATTCCTTTTGGACTGCTCTTCCCAACTTCATGCTTTCTCTCTCTTCTCAGCAATCAGAGGATTTTCCTGCAATCCTGTCCTCTTGTTTCTTGTCTTCTCTCTCTCTTCTTGTGATTCTCCCAGCTTGGTAATCACTCTTTTAACAAGACCCCTGGAAACTCCTTCTTATGTTCTCCTATTGATTTTCAAGGGCTTTTTCAGGTTTTGGCTTTGATCTCCTTCCTGGTTTCTCTACACTTCATCTCTGGACCACCTCCTCCAGAAACAGAAATGTAGAAGTCATTATTGCACTAACAATTCATAGACCTACAGTGCATCTCCGGCCTCATCCTCCTGCCTTTCACTTTCATTGCCTGCTTTCAAAACAATAAAAGTCCACCCTTTCCCATTTCTTAAATCTGGGCCACCACACAGCCAGGAATGCAGAAGTCACAAGACCAGAAGGACAGTCACTCCTTTAGTCTAGTTGTTTCTCTGGACTTTTAAGTCAACTTCCTTTAGAACCTCATTTTTTTTTTTTTTTAATTTGGGTTTATTGTTCCCCCCTCATTTATAACTACAGATCAAATGCCTTGTAAGACTTTGTCCTTCTTAGAGCTGTTATTTCTTTTCCACTCCAGCACATGGTGACGTCTGTTGTGTTTTTCCAGCTTCTGCAGCTTTGGAGAGACGGTGTCTGATAGATTCCCTCCCAGCTGTTCTTTGACACCATTTGGGCTACTGTGCTTATTTGGCTGCTGCCCTACTCCTGCAAGACATCCCAAATGAGAAATGTGCTTGACAGGTGGTTCCTTCAAAAAGAATGTGACAAGACTGACAAGACTGTCTTTCAACTCACAGTCTAGTTATCACTAGATTAACTATTTTACCTGTGTTATTGCAGTGGTCAGGAGCCCTACTCTTGCACTAGGACATTTCTTATACAAGAAAAGGTTACATTAGTGAGTCGTCATGGACAAACTATTCAGTTCAGCCCTAAATCCCTCCTCTATGCTCTCTTCTCTGTCTTTCTGCAAGACGTGATCAGAGTGCACAAGGCTGTTTGCATGAACGCACTTGGTACAATTCTGCCCGCGTGTTGCAGAATTATGCCCTTTCCATCTGTGGCTGCACTCAGCCCCATGTGCACTTTTTAATGACAGTATCCCAGGAGGAAAAGTTAGAAGCCTTCAAATACAATGTTTTTTATGGGAATAAAAGTGATTTTTCAAAGGTGAGTTTTAAATAGAAGGTAGAAAATTTCAAGAGTTTTGCTAGTGTTTAACTGTAATATGGCATTGATATGGAGACTACATTATCAAATATTAATGAACTCCAATTCCAAAGGACGTGCAGGGCCAGAAGTTGCATTTAATCTGTGGGCTTTTTCTAAACCTTCCTCTGCATGAACTGCACATGACTCATGCTTGCCATATAGGAAACCTGGTTTTTCTCTCCTACCAGCTATATATAATATAATATAATATAATATAATATAATATAATATAATATAATATAATATAATATAATATAATATAATATAATATAATATAATATAATATAATATAATATAATATAATATAATATAATATAATATAATATAATATAATATAATATAATATAATATAATATAATATAATATAATATAATTCAATATAATTCAATAAGATACAATACAATACAATATAATATTTAAATTATAATATAGTTTAAATATTAAAAATAGAATTATATTGTCCTAAGACTTGCATTTCTGGAAAAATACTTTTGACCATAAAGAAACTGAGTGCCCACTACCTGTTATCCAAAGGATCTCATAGCATTTGAGTCTGAAAAAATCAGATCTCACACCTCCTCATGAGGCAGCTTGGTACTGAGATACAAGAACAGTTTTGCATTTGGGAAGGCTGAAGAAAAAGAGATCTGAGCAAGCTAACTCTGTATATCCAGGACTAGAAAAATGGTGGTCCATAAATTGAAACTTTTCAAAGAAATCAAATTCTACTCACTTTGTTGGAAGTGCAACTTTCTTTCTAGCCAAGGGAATGAGCATGGTTGCTCTCTCTACGTTTAGTTTTCTGGGTTTGAAAATTCAAATACAAGAGAAAGTACCTCTCTGACTCTTCTGTTGAGGGACCCGTTTTCCTGCACTGATTTGTGTGGGGCTGTACCAGCATAAGTGAGGACAGCACTTGACCCTGTATTTGTGCTTATATTATTGCCCCTATTCACAGAGTGGAAACTTACTGGATTTTTTCCATTAGGAGAAGAAATGATAGGAGTCAGGAATGTCTTTGGTTTATTTACAAAGCATGTACTCAGAATCTTGTTTCTCTGAATGCAGTAGAAACAAACAACAGGCACTTTTCTTACTCAGAGTTTCCAAGCTTGCTTCTGTAGCGCAGCATGTTCCCGTAGAGCCGTGCCATTCCGGTTTGGGCCCCTCGCAGGACTGCTTCTCTGCCTGCCATTTCTTATGGACAGTGAGACACGCACAGGCACGTGCCCTCTCTCCATCTAACCAGCCGGCTTCCTAACCTCCACATGCCACAGCGGATTCTGGTCGAGCTCAGTCTACTTCTGCTTGGGCTCTGGCACGTTTCAGATGGCATCTTCTGTTGTCTCCAGCCTCCTACTCCTGAAGGGACTAAATTGCTTTTCTCATTTAGCTCAAAGGACAGACACCTGCGCTAGCTTTTCTGAGGTATGTGACTGTAGATTAAAAAAATCCACTGCCATGAAAATTCCATATAGATGCAACCCACACGCACACATGCATACACATGCACACACACACACGGCTTCTGAGCCTCTGGAACAGCTGAGTAACTTGTAGTACAACAGAATTACAGAATTGTTTCATAGTTGTCTAAATAATTTACGATTCTCAGTTCCCTTATTGTAGGCAAGCTTACACACTAGTTTTACAACAGCACAGCGTATCTCAGATTTGTGGCGTGAACTTTTGTCAAAGGAAAATAAATAAATGATGGCAAAAAAATCTTGACAGTTAAGTATAATTTCTGAATGCCTGCAACAAGACAAAGTTCTCACATTTCAAACAAGTGCTAATTTTTACAGTATTGAGCCAGTCACTCTTTAGCTCTGCTAATCACATTTTGATAGGAAGGTGCAGCGTATAATGTCAGAAAGAGATTTTTCCTCCTATGAAGAAAAATCCCAAAGCATTTCAAACTAGAAAGGTGGAGGCTATGGGCAGGCACAGTTACACTGCACTGTATTTCTCAGCTCACAGTCTTAAAGCTCTTTTTCATCTTGAGTAATATTTACTTGTGGCAAAGAACGTTAGAATAGTTTTAATTGCAAGTGAAGCTAAAAGCAGGCTCTCATCAGAACCCACTGCACAAAAAGTGCAGAGCTGAGGGAAGTAAAATATTCTCGTGGAGTTGTAGCTTTGCAGTGTTTCCATACTTTCTTCCCAGGGTAAACTGCTTATAACCTCAAGTGCACAAAGTTTCGCTTTTTTCTCTGATCAATACTGTTCCCTGATCCATAATTTGTGTATTTTCATACAAAAAATTGATCAGATTAATTCAATTTTAGGTGCATATACACTCTTCTTAAACAATTTAAGAACTATTAGTAGGGTGTGATAAGCATTACATTTATCACATTTACATCAAATAAGAGAATAGCTAATAGTTTATGAAACAGATTCTTTGAACCTGATGTTGGGCCAATAAGAAAGGGATGTTTTCAGTGATTCTTCTCATATGTTTATTGGATGCACACATTGCTTGTATTCGTCAATAGCATTGAAAGCTATGACTAGATAGGACAAAATAAACATTTTTAAACATGAACAGACTGCATTAGTAGCAGTGGAATGCATCTAGTTAACTAAAGACATTGTCCTCAGGCTCTAAAGAGATCATAATTACAGTTGCAACTCCACCTTCTTGCTTATTTTGCTCTGAGGAGTCCAAGAGTTTGGATTCTTTATTTTGAATAAATGTGGATACTTCCTTCGGGGTCTGAAAAAGGAAAAAATGACAGCTACATTCCAAAGAAAGCTTAGCTGGATGGAAAATGACTGCTTGCACTACTAATGTGCTCTTTGTTTAGTGATGCAAATCAGTATAATCTCTTTAAAAGCGTGTAGCTAGGATAAATATTGGATATGACACCAAAGCGTTATCTTCATTTCATGAGTTAAAGATTTCTATATGAAAATAAGTCTATATGTGTGAAATCTTTTTCTGAACTACCTTCAACAAATTTGTGGGAAAAATACAGTGGAAAGCTCTTCTAGCCAGTCGTGTTTGGACTACTTCAAAGAAACACTGTGGGAACACTAAGATAAATGAATCAGATGGAGATGAAGAATGAAAAAAAAAAGCTACATCCTTGACTAATTTTGTTCTGTGATATCAAAGAGCCTCAAGTTTTCCATAGTTCTCTCCATATTTGTAAAGCTGGGGTACTGCCACAGATGCTTCTCTACACTAAAGACAGTCTTTTTAACATTTAGTATTCCTCTTTGCCACACCTATATGTAGCAATTAATTTTCCTTTTACGCTCAATGACTTCAGAACAACATCCAAACTCTTATGTTCTTGGTCAGAAGGATTTTAAGCAGGTAGCTATTTTAAAAAAAAAGAATCAGACACAGATTTGCTTATAAACATCTTTCTGCATCCTTAGAAATGAATAGGGACTGAGAGTCAGACATGGGATTTGATGGAAAAAGTTATAACCCTGTGTAAAGACAAGCACCAGCAGTGGAACAGTGATAAATGAAGCTGTTCAGGCTCCCTGGCATGTTGATCCTGTAGAGTACATTTTACTGAAACAGTTTCCATATCATGTTTGGCCTCATGAATGTTCAGTGGTAGAGGCCAAATCCTGTCCTCAATCCAATCTCTGCAATTCCCTTCAACCACGTTGCAGCTTTCATCTGTTTTCTTGCATCAGATTCTTTCACAGGAGTTCAGCCGTGCCAAGCATCTTGAAGTTGTATTACCAAGAATGTTTGAAGCACAAATCTCTTAGCCTCATCACCGAAGACAAGCGCCTTTGCCCAAGTGCAGAAAGCGTTGCTTTGCCCTAAATCCAAGGAAAAATACTGGCAGTTTTGCACCACTTTGGGCTGAGATCTTAGACTTTAAAGCTATGGCATAAACATAGGTGTTGAACCGAAGTAAGGTTTGGACTTTGGGAGTAGAATCAGTGTCAGTAGGAATCTGTGAAATGTTTCCAGGTGAAGAGAACATTCTCCAGTGTGTCCCTAGACTGGCCTGTCTGCAGGGCTTGGGAAAAACGGCATCTTAATTTTCTCCATTACAACCCACGTTCACAGACTGAAATCATAGCTGTGCCTTGGTCTGATTGCTGATTCCACCCCCTCCCTCCCCGGGGTGTCAAGCCTTTCTCCCTTTCCTTCTGAGCAGAAATGAATGGGAGAGCAGGGAAGCTTTTGTTAGTCTCAGCTCAGGGCTGGCTGGGGCTAACCAAGTGTCAAGACCTCCCCAGGTAAGAAAGGACTAACCAAGAAAACCACCTGTGAGAGCAAAGGCAAAAAAGGGCAGGAGTGCCAGGGTTGAGGGCTCACAAGTAGATCAGGAAGGTATCAGGGGACCACACCAAACAGAGGACCACCAGAAATGGCCACCAAGCTGCAAGTATCTGGGTCACTACTCGGTCCTTCACGTTTCCTTAGCTAGACTGCCAGTCTCTGACGAAAAGCCTTTCCTGCTATCGTTCCCCATGCTCCCCTACCTCACTGTGCCAGTCAGCACATGCATGCCCGAGGACATCCCCTCTGTTCCTGTCCTGCTCCTCTGGCAAAGTGCCTGGTTTGGCTCCAGGGAAGGCTTCTTTCCTCTCCCTGCAAGTCCCAAGGCGGCTCACGTCTAAAAATGACCCTGGCTGAAAGTAAGAGGAGACAAGATGTGTTTTTGCAATGCTACCATGCTACAAATCCTAGTGTAGACAAATTGATGCAGGAACACATTTAGAGGGGCATGGATTGGCTTTTGGGGTGCTCAAGCACATTCCTAGCTGAAATCTTGTCTAAGAGAAGCTTCAGGCTAGAGATGGGAGTGGGTGGAGGAGGGAAGGAGGGAAGCCTAGGAGAAAAAGCAGCTGATGGCCAACGGCGAGGAAATGAGGAAGGTATTGTCTCTGTCTCTACTGAGAATGGAACCATTTCATTTGAAGAAGAAACATCTGAGAAATAATTTTAAAATACTGTCTCAAAACAGCTAGGACTAGCAGACATCAGTCAGGGGAAATCTGTCTTTAAATTCCAGGCATTGGAACTGTATTTCTATTGTGTTTGAACCAATTCAGTCAACCCCATTTAATTTCCATTGTTGAGGGAGTCTAAAAGAGGCAGGAAAGAAAGAAAAAAAAAGGTCTACTGGAGAGATATGCTGAGAAATAAAAGAGTATTCTGAGAGTAGGAAAAAAAAGTGGAGAATTGACAGGAAGAATAGAAAATGTAGCTAGTGAAGTAATTTTTTGGTATTTTTTTTTCTGTAGAGATTTTGTCCTCAGACTGTTGTAACCATCCACCTGTATAGTAACTATAAAATACACATTGGACATAACAAGCTAATCTTCTGACTTTTCTTTGCGTCACCTCTATGGGGAAAATGCCACAAGAGAAATTTATCTGACATGTTGTCATATCTCTTTGTGTTTTAAACCTGTCTAAAATGAAAAAGTGAAGCAGTTTGTTTGAGTTGCAGAAGGGGTTTTGGCTTACTCCCCATGAAAATATGATTATAAATTCCTGCTGCATTTACTGTTGGCGTATTATAAACAATTGAGTCCACTGATTACTGGGTTATATAAGAATTCTTGTGTTATTTGAGACTTAATACATCAGGCGCTGTATAAAAGTGACATACCTATTTTTTAACATCTAAAACCCAAACTAAAAGGAACTTTTTCTGTTCTGTGGGATTTTTATTGCTGGCTGGGGGAGGAGGAAAGAAAACTGTGGGAGTTCTTGCCTCATACTCCCAAGCTGATTGCTTTCAGTGCAATTTTTACCCATTTGCAGCTGGGCTGTTAGTATTCCTGCTCTGTGACTGTGATGTCCCCATCCAGATACTCAAAATGTCAGTGTCCTTATTTAAACCTCTGGGGTTCAGCCTCTGCATTTGATTCAAGATTTTGAAAGTCTTGGCATCTGTCCTGATGCTTCTTGATGAATTGTAGGGCATGAAAGAAACTGCATTTTGACTATCCCATTTTACCTTAGTTGTGGCACGCCACATTATCTGTCACAGATGGGAAAAAAGCATGTGAACGAGTGTAATCCATTTATTGGTTTATGGTCACAAAGTCCTCAAGGGAGTGTTCCAAATCCAGAATGCTGGATTTGATATTTCAGTAAGTTAGCAGAAAGACATAGCTTCTGATTAACTATATAGCCCAGCAGCGCTTAAATTTTTGGTAAAGTTATCAAAGGTGTAGAGCAGTCACATATAAAAGTATTCTTATCAGACATTTTTATGAGTGACTTTTTTGGGAAAAGCTTTCTGAGATCTTCAAAATGCAATTGTAGAAGAGATTATCTGCATGAGGATGACCAAGCTGAAGAACATATTTTCAGAAATTATTACTATCCCATACTACGGAATACATAGCTCTGTGCATTCTATTGTATTCTATCAGTATTCTATAGTATTTATCCTATTCAGATGTATTCTTACAAGCTGTATATTTTTGCCTATTACTGACATACCAGGGCAAACCTGAACCATAGGTGTTTGGGTAAGTGAGAGTGAGGGCATTGTAAATTTGCTTTTTCCACAAGTTGCTCATAGGTTAATAGCTTTTCTTAAACAAAAAGTAAAGCATGGGCAGTTACAGCAAAATGGATTCACATTGTCTCTTAAGTTTGCTTCAGCTTGATCATGAAAGGAACCTTATATTATGTAAGAGATATAATCGGAACGAACTAGCAGTCTTCATTCTTTCAGTTTGGCTTGTCAGTCATGGAACCATTTTTTTCTGATATAGGGCCATTTTCCTAGGCAGAAAGCTGTGGAGACCGTCACGTTCATTTGCTGGAGTCATGGAGCATCCAGCAGTATTTGGATCTCTCCAGGTCACAATGGATTCCCAACATATTCCAAGCACATAAGGTGTTTAGAATGGACCATAGATCCCATTTGATAAAATGTGCAAGTGAGGTATAATGTGTAACTTATTAAACTGATAGCTCAGGAACTGATTACTCATTGGTAGGAGGCTCATACAGCAAAATTAGAACATACTGAAGAAGAACACTATCAGATGGATTTCTACAGGCAGGCTGTGTGGTCCACAATGTTAAAATAAGAAGCAGGAAATCCTGTGTTCCACCTTTGATTCCACTATCAGCTATTTAACTGCATTGTTTATTAATATAATCATTATTTGTACAACAGTGTCACTTAGAAGCTTTAAATACAGGACCCCAGCTGAGTCGTTTCATCTCCAGGGTTCAGTTTCCCTATCTCATAGTAATATTTTAGACCCATGTTGTTAGGAAGACTTAGCTATGTTTGCTAAGCACTTTGAAGAAATGAAGCAACATATTACGGTATAAGGAGGGTTGTTATTTAAAAAAATCTTCATTATTTTTCAAAAGCAAACAATTTTGGCAAGATGATAAAAGGAAGAAAGAAAGAGGGAGTGTAGGACTGAAGACAGTATGTTCATTTTCTTCTCACTAAACTCTTTAAGGAACACTATTCTTTCATTCTCATTGTTCTATCACCCAGCCTCTTGCACTCAAGAGCAGTCGTTTCATATCTGTATTTACACTTCTCAAGCCGTACTCTGTGCTCGTGCTTTTCAGCACTTTATACATTTATTTAAGGATCAACTCGGAGCACTTATTCTTCTTATTAGGAAAACACATCACATTCACACATCACAGCCTGCAACTGCAAAGCCATTATAAATCATAAGATATCACTGACATCCCCCTTTCATCTCCTCAGAGATCCAATGCTCTTTTCAGGGGTTTTGCTTTCATTTAGGTTCCTTTGCTACTTCTTCCCTGGGATTGAAACAAATAGTCTTTCATTTCTTTTCTCAGCCAATAGGTTTTTTTATCCTCCTGACAGTGCACATCAGCATGACTGTTAGTTGTTGGTCTATGCAGGTCAATCCATGCATCTTCGGCAATCAGAAGCTATACCGCAATGACAACTCCTTTACCAAAAGGCAATGCCCATATCAAAACCATTAATCTAATCTTCTTGTGCCCAAATTATTACGTCTATCAGTAATATATTTACTGCACATTTTCTTTGTCTAAGTACCAGTTTGAGGATGAAAAACAAGAAAGGACAACTCAAGTCATGATAATTTTGTGCTATGAAGAATAGGGTAAAATGTTGACCTTGTTTTCAGTGGTTTTAAGATGAATTCAAGTAGTATAAATTGGGTAAAGGTCCAGTGAGCGAGAAAAGTAATATAACCTAATGAAAAAGACATAACAGAGACAATGTCAGGAATGGAAGGAGGATGTCTAGAGGAGAAGGCAGTGGGAAAGTGTCATAGGCAGCCAGAAGAGGGATAAGATTTGGAGGATGTGACTGTAGACATGCAGTCAGGATGATTAAAAAAATAACAAAACCAAAAAAGATATTATCCACTTGGAGCCCTGCTGGTAATTCTATTGCATACTTAAGCTTCATCCACAAGTTGCTGCTTGTTGGCTCATTAAGTCAATCCACTTGCTTTTTTAATCGCCTGTATTGCTGATGATAAGCATGTAAATGTTTTGTGGCAGTGTTATGTGGCGTCTACATACCATCATTTAAAATATGATCTAGCTCAGAAGAAAAAGTGATCGATGAGACTCCACAGTTCTTTTGAAATTTCTTTTGTTATGATTATGAAAAATAGAATTATAATTTTTAAAGAGACGCTAGTTCTTCGTGATCTTTAAATAAATAAGCAACAAACTGTCTGATCTGGACAGTTCAGGTAAATTTAGCTGGTGTGAATGAGTGCCTAACGTGACACAACCGGCTATGTGGTATTCCTACAAATATCTATTTTCTGCTTAAAATCACCGTTACGTCCATGCTTGTTCTTAGCCATCTGATTTCTAAAAGTTGTACATTAGTTAAAAAGATGTGTTCTGTGAATCTGGTCACAAGATACTGCCTTGACTGTTCATGAAAAACATGCTGGAGATAAGCTGTTTGTCTGTCTTTCTGCCTAACGACAAAAGGTCCAACTCTGTAAATTTAGGTAAGCCAATCTATCTGGAATACGAATTCAGCTTGTTTCTGTTTTCATTTTCTGTAAAGATTCATTTCCTAATCTATAAGGGGGAAATGGGCTCTTTTTTGGATTAGAAAACACTATCTTCTTCAGGGTTTGCAGGATTATGTCTCCACTGCGTGAACCCAGTATTCACACAGGATTGTGTAATGGCAAAAGTATTTGGCTGGAACAGCCAGCTTTATGATTGACTGATTATATTCTACTGAAGAAGATCTAAGTGAAGATAACATTTTCAAAAGAAAAATATTGCTGGCACTTGACTACCTGTTCTGTACAGCATTTATTCGCACTTGTCAACTAACCAAAATAAAACCTTTAATGCTGCCAATTTGTGACCTTCTCTGCTGTAAAATATTCTGTTACTAAATCAGCACTTCTCTGCTGTCTGTGTTTGTCTTAAGCCTTTTTGTGAAACAGTATCTACCTCCTTAGAGCCATTTACTGCTCTTGCTGTGTACGCAACGAGAGTTCTGTGCAAAGATCAAGGGGACATTAGGTGTAGTTACATCCAGGTGATAGTGATGCAGGGTTTACTTTAGGGTTGCTGATTTATTAGGATACATTTTGTGTGTTCTTACTGAAGGACAACTCAGCGGTATTGGAGCCTGAACTCATTGTTCTCAACATTTAAATGCTTTTTATGCTGAATAGTTAGGATGAGCTGGGTAAATGTTTTGAGGTTTTTTTAAGGTAATGAGTTAAAGACACATGAAACTACAGTTATGTTTTACCAGCTTAATACAGCCATAAACTGTAATGCCTGATTTATCCCGATGAAATAATGAGAAGATGTTAACATTTCTCAGCATAATCTGTGATGAATAGGAAGTGTTTTTGCCTATGGCTATATTGTGCTAGCGTCTGATTATATCAGAGCTCATAAATTATAAAGTCAGAAGGGACCACTGCGATCATCTGGCTTGGCATCTTTTATAATACAAGCCATGGGACTTCCCTGAATTAATTCCTGTTTGAACTGGAGCACAAAGTTTAGAGAAGCAGCCAATCTCAATTAAAATATTTCCAGTGATGGAGAGCCCACAGCAACCCTTAGTGAATTGTTTCAAGGAACAACTGTTCTTGCCCTTACATTTTTGTGCCTTATTTTTATTTTGAATTTGCCTTGATTCAGCTTCCAGCAATTAAATCTTATTATGCCTTTGTCTGCTAGACTAACTCTCATTTATCAAAATCATATCCCTGCCATAGATACTTATGGTCTGTGATCATCTCATCTCTTAGCCTCTTCTTTCTTAAAATAACAGAAAAAACTCTTTGAGTCTATTGCTATAAAACATGTTTTTGGATTCTTTAATGAGTCCCACGGCTCTTCTCCTGAGTCTGCAATCTGTCAGCATCCTCTATGGACTGTAAACATCAGGAATGGACTCTAGTCCACCACAGGTCCTACCAATGCTAAGTGTAGCAGCTACATCATCTTCCTCACTCTTTGTGAGTGGTCCTGGCTATATACCCTTAGGATCCCTTTTGGCTGCAGTGTCCATTGAGAGGTTACATTCAGCGGGTTACTGACCCTCAACACTCAGAGGTTAAGTCAAATTTTTAAATGTTATAAGTAATTTAGAAGTACAAAAAAATTGTATTGGAAGAGATTTTAACTTCTTTATGTAGAACTAAATTATATCCAGACTGAACATAGCTGGACATGGGTGCAGGAAAGAATTTCCCTCACTGCTTGACTCTCTCATACGTGTCTCTCTATGTGGTTGTGTGCAATAGCTTTAGTGCGTAGTGGAGCAAAAGGGCTGACCTTCAGGTGCTCTACTCCACAGCAAATCAACTGGAGAAGGGAAAAGAGAAGAGAGAAAGCGGTGGCTCCACCCAGCCACACACCAACAGCAGACCTGCCTCCCCACCTTTCCACAGTGCATCAGAGCTGGGCCAGAAGGAGGGGTGTCCTCTGGCATCCCCTCTCTGGGCACCACCAGTCCCAGGAAGTTCTAAGGAGAACATGGGGAGGCACGGGGGTTCCTGGAGGCAGATTTCTCCAAATTCACATGACAATGAAAGTCTGGGATCATTCAGTTTGCAAGCAAGGGTAGCGAGAGAGTCAAGACAATTCAATAGCCTGGCAGTATTCCTTCAGTCTTGCATGCTGTCCTCTCTGACCAAGTGCCTCCTCAAAGTCACTCTACGCTTCGTTTTGGAGTATGAGTAAGCATCCTCATGCCACTTCAGACAATGTCACCAGTAATTTGTGACTTGCACAGGCACCTACGTAAACCAGCCACTCCCCCCAGGAGATTAGTGAAGTTTGTGCTAAACCTTGTTCCTGTACATAGTCATGCTGTTGTTGCATGAACTATTTAGATTAAAGCTGATGTAGGTATGGCTGCTGATACCGGCATTGTATTTACTGTGGCTGCATAGATGGGCCTTCAGCTCATAGATATTATTGAAATCAGCCAACAGTATAGGGTAAGGATGGACAAGTTATATACAGTAAATTACTCCGTGACTATGTCCCCATAGGGAGTATATTTATACTAATGTCCCATTTACTGCATTTATTTGAGATACCAAAATGAAGTGCAAATACCATGGCCAATTTATGTGCTTAGCATTCTGTTACACACCCTTGATGTCTTAAAGTCATTAGCATCATACATATTTTAACACACTCATCCCACTCTTTCTCTTTTCTTAACTCTGTGTGGGATCTAAGATATTTTCCTCAGGGCTTGGAGAGGTGTTGCTCCACACTGTGCTGTAGCACAGGGTCTTGGATATACCCTGTAGGAGTTTAATGAGTGTTTATCTTCTGATAGTGCCAAAAGGCTGTCTCGCACTCAGGCCTTCTGGTGGCTGTAGTTTCTCAATGTAGTGCTGATCATATCTCTGTTGAGGTAGATTTTACTATCCCTCATAGCAATGCCAACGTCCCAGTGTTGTAATAATGTCTCAGAGAAACACACACATAATACAGCCCATTGCTGTATTACATCAACAAGAATTTACTTCTTCAATGCCCTGAGTTTTTTCAAGATCACAGTTGTTCTGGGAAGATCCCTGGTTACAACAAGGTCTCCTGCTTAGAAGGCAGTTAGGTTTTTTGGTGGTGGCGAGTTCTCATCTTTTCATATGCACCATTCTTCTTCATCCTCTCACCACCACTTGTGACAGCAATGCCGGGGTTATGGATACAGAAATATGCAGATAACATTGCATGCGACCTCAGGATGCTGTTCAGGCTCTTGGTACATGTATTGCTTTATTCAGGAATGGCTGACTGTATGAATACTTACTGTGCAAGTAACTTCTAGCTCAAAATTGTAACTTCTTGTGGTGCATTTTCTCAAAAGGTTTATTCCTACTATGCTCCGAGGCTTGCTAGGGATGCTGCTGCTTTTCATAGTTTCTTTTGCTGTTTGGACCACGTTCCCCCACGTCTCACATCTGCTCACCAGGTTCCTGGATATCCTTGATATAGTTTGGCCAGTTTGTTGTGCCTCCGGCTCTCCAGATACAGACTTCTCTTCCAAAATGGCTCTGCTTTATTCTCAAGAGTTTCTATTTTCAGTCATCCAGCTGCCCTTACATACACTATCTTCTATGCCCAATTCATCTTGATGGCTCCAATATTTTCGAGAGGCGAGCAAAGTTTTTCCCTGATGTCTGGCTACCCTGTCAGAAAGCTAGACACAAGCACTTGTAAATCTTTTTCTTGCAAAGTTTGTTTTCAGATATTTTCCAAATCTCTGACTTGAAACCAGCTGTATAAGAATGGAAAAAAAAAAAAGGAAAACTATCCACTTCACACATACATTGGGCAGAGGGTCACTTTTTTAATCCCTGGTTAAAAATGGTGTTTAACTGGATTTTCTCTCTGTCAGAGTACTTCTTGCTTATTTTCCCTGTTTCCATGCTACAGGACTGCTCTGGTTAAAAATGAATTCTGTGTATACAGAAGTAGTATAATTTTGCAGTGTCAGAAGCTTTTGTTAAAAGTTGTTTTTGACTTTCTGCCCTTAAACATACACATGCAACTGTATTGCAAGACACACTTCCCAGTGCATATTTTTATCCTGTTGGCAAGAGTGACCTTGACACAAAAGCTCTGGGATATTTCTGTTTACAGTGCAATGCCTGAATCCAGTTTCAGTAGCATCGTATTATATGCTTGCCTATTGGTTATAGTCATTACATTTAAAGGTGTGAGGTATGTTCCCTGATAGGTGTGGTGGCAGCATCAAGTTGAAGTTGTTTTCTTACTACAGCATCTTTCTCCAGTAGCTGCACCAAGGGTTTCCCACACATTTAAGAGACTTGGAAGAAATATCAATAGATATTTCTTATAATATGATAAGAGAAATGAGAGAAAATAGTGTGGAAAAGGATAAACATAAGTAATAAAAATATATGTAAATAAGATGATGAGAATATAAAATGTGAATGCTGTGGAAAAAGGCAGGCAGCAGCCTTCCTTCCCTCTTCTGCATCTCCTCTTCCTGCCCACCACCACTGCCTGGGAGTCAGATACTTGTTAGCATTGTCTCCACATTGAGCCCAGCAGTGATCCCTGAGCTTGTAGTGAGCCACATCAGCAAGCTGGCATGGCACAGATCACTGCTGTGCAAATGAGCTAGACAGGGTCTGGCAGCAGGATGGCGTAAGGCAGAACTCGTTCGTTCAGGCACATTTCTACTGCTTATCAACCCACGCAGGCTCAGGCAGAGGTTTCTTCATCAGCAGCGTAGACATGTCCTAGGCTCCTGCACATTATTTAACACATGAGACTAAACAATGTTACAGGACTTTCTGTGAGTTCAGACTTTTGGGACATTATGTGTACCCACTTTTTCACACACATAATATAGGACAAAGCTGCTACTACACAGGTTTTAAACCAAAGCAATATCAAGCCCTCAATGAAACTCACTGGCCGAGAGTCTATTCTGTGGCATAACTGGCATAGAGGTGAACCAGCCTGGAAACTGCTTACCAGAAGAGAAATTAGGTGACTGTAAAAAGGATGTGACATCATTTTATGCAAATAATAACTAGATGCTTAGAAGGTGGCTGGTATTTCATCCTGAAATGATACAAACATGTAATTGACGGTTTAGTCCAATTGCTACCAAAGACCGGCCGTGGCTGGCTGTAAGACAAGCACTGGGTCTCAGAGTTGCTGTCCAAGTCTATCCTACTTCCTACTCCTGCTTTATTTTAAGACAGAAAACTCTCTGGGGTTCCCAGGGCACAAGTAAGGTGCAAGTCTTTCAACATTGCTTCCTGATGGGCATTGACATCTTCCCTGGCTGGCACAATGAGCTAAGGTTACCTCTAAACATTTTGGAGTTCCTGAAATTAAGCAAGCAACTTATCTGCATAGGAACCCCATATTTAGTTGGCCTGTCACTATATGTCACATTCCTCCTCAGCTCTATTTTACCTCCATTTCCATCAGAAAGAAACTTAAGCACCCTGTCCAGAAGAGAGCTTTTAACCAGAGCCTCAGCTTTGTTCTGAGGAACCAAAACCTGGGGTACACCAAACACCCCCCACCAGTCTAAACGCAGTCTGAAGAGCTGAATAGTTCTTTTTTTTCTTGTAAAAATTTCCCAGTGAAGCTGAGGAGCAAGCTAGATTGGTATTCGGTTGAGTGGAGATCCTGAGAACAGCTTGAGAGCTGAAGGCAGCGTGTGTGGATTGGATCACACGGTTTTGTGCTGTGGTGGAGGCATTGAACAGAGAAAGCACAGGGCGACAGACAGGTTCAATAAACTGCAGTCAAGATCTTGCTTTTAAGCGCATCAGTGATCAACAATGGAAAGTCCCACAGGAGCTGAGAGGGTGTTAGCAAGGGGAACATTGCAGAGGCCGAGAGTCACAATTTTGAAGGGTTGTTGGCAAAGTACACTTTGAAACACTTCCTTCGTACCTTCGCTGAGTAGCTGGTGTGTGCTACACGCTGAGGCTCTGGCTTGCCGGTCACATAAACTAAGGGCCCAGCCAGACTGAACCATGACCTCTGCAAGTGCTTGCCTTTCCTTCCCATGCGGTGTAGGTTGGAGATGTAGCTGCAACGCTGAGCGCTCTGCTGACCTTCTGTACATTAGATAGACTGCAGAAAACTGTTCCAGCGCAAAGGCTGGGAGTCATATCTCCGTATTGCCCTTAGCTGGGTGGGCAAGAGGAGGGGAGATTACCTGGAGAAAAGTAGTAAAATATTTTTCCCAGAGTCCTGATAAAATCAGACTCTTTGAGGAATGTGTGAGCCTTTTGATGCCACTCAGCCAGCCCTGAGAGGGGTTGGTAGCTTTGTACTATTTACACCTCTGTCTTTAGTCACATGAGAATCGGTAGTTACAGTTATCTGTCAGTATCCACACTGCTTTGGGGAATCTTGCTTCTGTCATGAAACTGCTCTTACCTTAGTTTTTAGTTTCTTCTCTGACATGTCTGAGGGCAAGCACAAAAACCTAAAAACAAGTGTGGCAAAAGCATGCTATAAATACTGTCCTCTGAAAAGTCAAAAGAGCTTTTTCCTAAGACCAAGTAAGGATACTGGTCCAGGCCAGTTGCTCACCATGCTGCTACCAAAATCCTACTTTTCTAAACAGAGATGCCCCTTGTTCCTTTCAGGAGTAAAAACCTAAAAAACGCTCTCCTGAGAAAACCAGGAGAGTTTTCCCAAACTGGAGGAGCAAACCTTCTCCCCCTCAACGCTCACCCAACTACTTTCAGTCTAGCTGATACCTTCTCGCTCAAAACCTGAACCTCTTTATTTTAAAATCATCTGAGGATGGATCAATTAGGAAAGGAGAAAACACATCAGGTTCTGTGCATATGTGGAAAAGTGATCTAGAAGAAAGTGGGGTACATGTGCTGAAGAGAGGTTGAACATGTGTTTCAGTAGGAGGTTGTATTACAAGTCCCACATAAATTGGGTCTGGCATAGAGCCTGTAAGCAGGCTTTGAATAGATTTGTGGAGCCTGCATGTACAAACACATATTGGGGAAATCTTCATGTGTCCACATATTTGTTTGAGTTTTGAAGTGCTGGTGTGTGCATAGGAGAGAATGAGAGTGCATGCGAGTGAAGGGAGAGAGAGACAGTTTCTGTGGCTATGCCAGCAGAGCATAAATATATAATTTGTAGCGTGGGAAGAAGCTAGCACAGAAGACCTCTACGGTGATGAAAGTATAATGAAACATCTGGGTTAAAAGACGAATACAAAGAGAATGCATGAAGAGTCAGACTGAGGAACACAGGAAAGAGAAAGAGAGATCCAGAGAGCTGAGAAGGGACAGCACACAAAAGGCAGAGGAGAAAAGCGGGGGAACCAACTGTAACACGTAAGAGGATGCATCTTAAAAGAGAAAAAGATAAGAAAGTTAAAAGGGAAGAAATTGAAGACATTGAAGAAATACAAAGAACAGAGGCAATTACTAAAATTGCTTTTGGTAAGTTGGATTTTTCTAGAGTGAGGACTTTCTATTTGGTTATTGCTCTTTTGGTGTGAAATGTGCTGCAGAGCCAGAAAAGTGCTTACAGTCAGTCCCAGTTGCTTGTTACCACTCTCATGATTTTGTCTTTTTTTTTTTCATTTGGACAACATTTTTCTTCACTGCCTTGACAAGCCCCCTCAAAAAGCGTTTTTTTTCTAGCTGTACCTATGCATCTTTGTTACTGGCTAGTGTTCAAACTCTCTCATTTACTTACCAAAAAAGATTCCCGTCTCCTAAAAGTTTCACAGATTTTGCCATGTTAAAGGAAATTCTTTGCCATTTCTCATGCAGTTAAATCTCGTCACATGCATTGCAGGGAAACATGAGAAGAGAAGCTTCCCTCCTGGCTTTGCCTGAGATATTTCCATACAGTACACATGGGATATACAGTACAGGTGAGATATAAACAAATACAGGTGGGATAAAAACATAAAGGGCACAGTGAAGGGGAGCACCATCTAGAAAAGGGGAGAGCCAGGGAGAAAAAGGATGCGGACGTGAATAAAACAAAGCAAGGACAGTTAGGAGAGAGGCTACAAAACTTTGAACAAAAAAAACCCAGAATATAGAATAAGAAGAACTAGCTAGGTAGAGGAAAAGTGACGTGCAAAGTGAAAATAGAGTAAAAACCAGAATTTTAAAGGAGAAAATCAGTAGGGAAATGGAAATTAAAAAAATTGTACAAGAAATCTGGAACGGTGGGAAGAAACTAAAAGCAACTGTAAGGCAAGGTAGAGAAAAGTAGAAACAATAAAGTAAGTAGAAGAAAAGCAGAATAATAAGCCAGTAAGTAATTTTTTAGAGTAAAAATTGACCAAAGTCAGTGTTCACATATTTATAGGTATTGTTAAGGAAGAGATGCACTATATTTTTATGTAAAACCTGGGAGGTTGGAAACAAATGTTTAGACAGGCACTCCTGCTGGAAGACAGTTTTTTTCTTTTCCTTAGGCCTTTTATTAACACACAGTTAGATCTCTCTAGCTAATTACACTGCAGCATTACTGACCATGTTATGTAGAGTATATTGACATTGAGAGAGGGTGGACAGGAGGCACAATACGTTCAGTGATGTGTATATAAACTTTTCTAGCTACACCCTCACGGCAAAATGTTCCAACTCTCTCCACGCAGAAAACAAGTCAAGACCTTTGAGAAAGTAAGCAATAGAGACAGGTGTAAGCCGCAAGATTTTTAATCCTGCAACAAGATAGAAAGGGATGCTATGGAAATTAGAAGCTGGGCTCAGTTTCTCGAACCCAACATCTATGTATACACCCCCCCACTTATTTTACTGCAGCTGTTCAGATCTTTGGGCTTTTCTTGGATTAATTTCTAATCAGAATCACGTCTGGTTATTCCATATACTTTTGACCCCAGTTTTGCAGTGTTGCCTGCATTAGTAAGCACTTAATCATGTACATGCAGCCACTGACTTTGCTCGTGTGTGTAAGCGCTCACCATTGTTAATAAGGCCTTCTAAACGTTTTAATTCACAGAATAAATCGTTCTTTTGGTGTGAAATCATACTTTGCATTGCTTAAACATAAGCAGCTGGATGGACTTTTTAAGCGTTTTAGTAAGGACAACGAAAGTGTCCTTTTGTTTTACATTTTCTTGTGCTTAGATTGTACCCTCATTCCTTGTATTTCCTATTTACAGTATTTAATGTAGATAGTTTAAAATGCTTATAAGAGTGAGGCAGGGAACAGTTTAACCTCTGACAAGGGCAGCATTTTTAAATTCAACTGTAAGCAGTTAGTTAAGAAAAATCTGTTTCCACTTTCCTGATGGGATGCCTTTAAACAAAATGCAGGTTAACTACATACAGCAAAGCCATGATTTTGGCTTTGCCAGAAAAGGCCAAATCCTGCAGATCCCACTTCACATGAGCCGTCCTTCAAATCGTGAGTCTTTTTCAAGTAGAAAGAAATACTCATACGATTTTAGGATTTGCAGAATTTGGCCTCCAGCTAACCACTTGGCAAAACTTGTGCCTCCACAATATTTGTAGTCCCAAGTAAAACCTCTTAAGTGGTTTCTGATTCCTTTTCAGTATTAAACTCCTTCAGAAGAAAGACTGCCAGGTGATGAACTTTCCTGGGATTCAGAATGTTTGCTAAAATGATAACAAAACAAGTCCCTGAAAGCTGAGTCATGGAATTTAGAAAAACAAGATTTTACACTGGTGTAACCCAGGGACTAATGACTTCATCTTACTTCCTCTATGGATTTACACAAATGTAAACAAGAAACAGAATTTGGCTTGGAAAAACTGATTGAAAATTGAAGGATAATCTATTCAGTTTTAACGGGCCAAATTCTGCAGCAAAATTCCCAATGTTGTCATTTGACGTCGAAGGACTGTTGTCTGACTCGGGGCCGTAGCTCTGTAACAGGACGTGCACGTTCACTGGAGTTTGTCTTTATATTCCCTTCCATAAATATTTTCAGAAGTGAAGCAAAGGTTTTCCTTTCCTCTGTTGAAAGCAGAGAGGGGTTCGTCTTTTTCATCCTATTTGATAACAAGTGCTGCACCGCACCACTGCCTCTTCTTGGCTGGTGCAACGAGGATGCCCCCTCCTGCTTTAGCCTATGTTGCTCAGCAAATATTTGAGGGCCATACGTGAGCTAATCTCTCCAGCGATCGTCCTGCGGCCAGTAACGTCACTTCATATGGCTTCATTACATTGCAAGCCAGCACAGAATCGAACTGTATTCAGTAATCCTATTGGGAAGGAGAAGATAAAATCCACAGAGCAGGCATTCCTCAAGCAAGGTTCACAATGGAAAAAAGTAAACCAGAGCTACTGTAGGTTCACAGCAGAAATACAATTGTTCACAACTCCAAGGCATCTCTATCCAATTATCCAAAAGGATATGGCAAATGTCCAAAAGGAATGATACAGTTGTCTACTTTTGTGGGAAGAAACAAACTGGATACATTTTTTTCACTGACAGACATCTGTGATGTTTTACTGGGTTTGCCAATGAAACTAGTTCCAAATGCTGGGGGTAAAAATATAGTCCTGAAGAACCCTGCATCTGAATGTTAAATATTATTTTATTCTGAATATATTTTCACTGTTTTCTAAAATCAGGCTACTGATTTTGCATGAGTGAAATTAGACAACCTAGTAGAGAACATTTTATGATTTAAGACTCGTCTAAAATGATCCCAAAATAGCTGCTCCCTATTTCATAATGCCTTCATTTTGCATTCTGCTATCTCTAGAGCTCGCCCTCTCCTGCACTGTTCCCCCATTGAATCTATCCCCGATGCAACACTAAACACCACTTTATCCCAGACCTATGCTTGTTCAACCTCTGAAGAGGAAAGGAAACCTTTATCTGGCAATTTGTATTTTTGGTTCCTTGGTTCTTAATGTATTTCAGGCTGCTTCACATTAGTCTCAGAGGCCTAGATGGCATACAGAGCAGAGGGCAGGTGAGACAGTTCGTGACAAATTAAATTTATCTCATGAATATCAGCACCTCATTTGTGTATGTGTGTGTTTTCCCTGTTGCTGAGTTAATTATTCTTGGTAATAATACTGAGTCAGACAACTGAATGTATCATTGCAGACAAACCCATGTTATTTATGCATTTTCACTAAACTAATCCTTGCCACAGGCAAGATTTTAACCTTGTAAGGGGTTGCAAGCTGCTCATGCATGGAGCTGCTCTTCCCAAGGAACAGACTGAGCAAATGTAGACTCGTAGTCCCGGGTCATGCCTTGTTCTCCCTCTCTTGTGGGGAGGAATAAGAGACGGAGCCGCAACCATTTCAAGATCTCTAAAGATTCTTCGATACAGATGAAGTTTTATGTGAAGATCATTAAAAAAAAAAATCCTGCACTGAGGAAGACATCTTTCTTAAAGTGACTGTAATTTCTTTATTAGGGACAGGAAGAAGGAAAAATACCAGCTCTCCTTCACGACAGAGATAATCTCAGCCGTCACGCAGCTGCTCAGGAAAGTTAAGTCCTGTTTGCTCCGACGGAGCAGAGCACACCTTGTCTCCACTGGCATTTCCATTTGAAGGACCTTACAACCCACAACCTGGTAGCTCTCTTTTTTTCCTTTCCCTCCAGCAGAGAAGAGCCCAGCCTGGCGATGCTGGGGGCCAGCAGTCACCTCTGCGGTCACTTCTATGGTCACCTCTGCAGTCACCTCTGCGGGCCGGCAGAGCCAGCTGCCTGCCGCTGGAGAGCAACGCTGCCCCAGCACTGAGGGCTGGCGGCTTAAAGCAGAGTTACAGACAGCAAAGTTGCTATGTTAAGGCACACAGTCTTACCCAACAGAGCTGTTCCCTGCGTACCCCGGAATTAGAGCTGCTTACTTTTCTGACCAAAAGCCTGTTTTATGATTGTTAGCACTGCAGAGCCATGGAGCTCTAGGGGGGGGTAAGCTGGCTTCTATTCTGTTTTGCACATCATCAACGAAATTGTCAGCTAATTTCCTATTGCAGAATCTTTATTACCAGCAATGACCTATGAGGCAGCACGAATATTTTTTACTTTCAAATCTCAGGTGGAAGCTGCAGGTTGGCCGCTGGATAAAACAGATTTTTGACCTGTAAACTCAGAAAATATGATACGGGAGTCATTGAAAATGAAAAATAAGGATCTTAATTTTCTCCCTGTTAAAGAACAACTGAATTAAAAACACACTAAAAAAAAGTCTGGTGGGTTTTTTGTTTGTTTTGTTTTGTTTTGTTTTGTTTTGTTTTGTTTTGTTTTGTTTTGTTTTTGTCAGTTCTTCTTTAAAGGTTTGTTAAGTACCTTGGTTTCAAACTCATGTTGAAATACATAGTTTTGCTAACCCTAAAACTGGCATCCTGCACTTGTCAAAAATAATGAGACTGGCTTAAAAATCTTAAGTTCCAGAAAAAATAAGATGGAATTTTTAAACTTCTAACCTTTTATCAAATTTGTGTTTGTATTTTCAGATGTTACAAATGTGAGGGGTAGAAACACACTTAAAGAAAAAGAAGCTTAAAACGGTCATGGGTTCATTCACGTCCAAGAATGGCAGTTATAAAGGAAGAAGCAAATATTGAAACTCAAGATAAAATCTTGAGACTTTTCAAAACTGAACACCACCATCCCCCCAGACCAAAAGCAGCTCTTATTCTGGAGCTCAGACTGTAAATCTCCACTAAGAAAGTAGAGCGAAAATACAGCAGAAGAGTGTCATTTCTTAGAAAAGAAATTAACTTTAAAATATCCTGAAAGTAAAGCCACTTAAAGCTCAGCCGCTGATATGAAAAAAACCTGAAGCACTGAAAGACTTGCAAGTGCAAATTAAGCCGTACTTCTCTAAGCCATTCCTAAAGTGAAGCAATTTTGTCCCCAGTCCTCTTTGCCCAGCAAATACCCTTTTTGAGGTGAAGGCAGTTAAAAACGACTATCTCCTTATGGTTCGTGGAGGTCAACGGGAGTTTTAAATGTGAAAGGAGTGCAGCACTTAGTCCTTGTCTAGTTAGCCATTACAGTAAAACCTGTTGACCCTATAGCTCCTTGCCCTACGTTGATACTTTAGGAAGTCCACAAAACAGTTTAAATTATTCTGAGATTAAGAAAATCATAAAGAAGAAAAACATGTAACTGGAAAATATCAGTCCTTGTGGAGAGTGGACTAAATTAAACTTACACAGGGAAAGTTTTCAACTATGCTGTCAAAAAATAAAACCAAAACCAGGACACATTTGCACAGTTTGCACCCTTCAGTACCAAAACTTGTCCCAGGCAAGGGTCCAGTGGCAGGAAATGTAATGCAATTAGAATTTGGAAGGAGGAATAAAGAGAGGTTGAATTCAATTTCTATTAGAAAGCTCATTGTAGCTCTAATTCTACAGAAACTACACCCACTCAACATAATAAACAGCCTACAGGTGGAGATCCTAATGCAACTTCAAAAAGAACAAAAAAAGTGGAGATCATATGAACAACCCCTCCGCCCCCACAAAAAGAAGCAGTGAAAATAAGTCACTGTTGTAATGTGGAGTAGGTGTTCACTGAAAGAAAACATGAACAATTTATAGATCTACAGGGTATAAGGTTTTCCTTACTATAACACTTCTCCAAGGCATAAAATATGTTTTAAAGAACTACTTATCCTATTGTTCAAAAATGAGCTACTTTTGCTGATACAGAAGCTCTTGACACACAATTTTATCAAAGGTTTGGCTGAAATCCAAATAAATTGTTCTGTGTGAACTTCTGTATTTTTATCAGCTTTGCAAAACTCTAAAAAGATAAAGTCAAGATAGAAGACTAATCAAACAGAGAGCGCTTTTTTTTTGCCATCCCTAAAGGCAGTGAACTAACACAAGGTTAGTAAAACTAACATGGGTGGAAGCAGTTTGCATGAAATTATTGTCAGCAACTTCGCTGAAAACACAAAGTAAAACTTTTCTGAGATTTGAAGTGCCTGTTACACTTCCGAGAATTATTTTATTCCCTTACTATCCCATTTGCTCCACTTACTTTTGCCTGGGGCCTGAGTGTACAGAATGGCTGACCTTCTCGTGTGCTGAGTGCAACCTTAAGCCAAACCAGTCATAACCTTTTTCGACAGCTGTTCCCTTGATTTTCCAGTCCAGATCTTCAGACTCATAAGAACCTCAGAAGTTGGAAAGCTTTTAGATTGCTGGGTGTTCTTCCAGGCTGAACTCCTGAAAATCATTGCAGGGAAAGCAAAATTAACATACTGCCTTCATTTTGTTTCAGAACACCTAACTTGCCTGAAAATGGTGAATAGAAAAAGCAACAAAATAGCCCGTATTTGAAAACCTTTGGATTTGTGATGCCTTTACTGCATACTGTACCTTTAACTTGATGAGCAATCATCTGTCTCCTGAGACAGTGGCCATTTTGTTTGCAGTTGCTGCTAGGGGAGAGAAGTGCACTCCGCTTCCTCCAAGAACGGAATAACTTTAATTTCTTGGTTTTTGAAATTATTTTGAAATTTTGAAAATCTTGTAATCTTGAAATTAAACGAACAACTTAAAGACTGAGAGAAAAGTGGAATGGTTTTGTGTACATACATACATACATAAATATAAAAATATGTATAAAACTAATTATATATATAGAAAGTAAATACACATAATCTATAAACATAGGTGGTGGTATTATTTGGTACTTGCCTCCATTTTCATATACATTTTGTTGGAGAGAAAACAAGAAGTGCTGCACTAACAGATGTTGCAGAGCTGCAGTGTGGTGGCCACAACACCCTTCTCTAGAAGCAGTGGAATACACAGAAATTCCAGGCTTGATCCCTTATATCCACATCAGGTGCTATCATTGGTTTGCAAATCATCAACATACACGATCTTAGTTTTAGTCAAACATCCAGCTACAGACTTCACTAACAAAATGACTCAGATTTTGAGTAAAAAAGTCACACTTCAACTGCCAGTGCAAACCTACATTTTCTGTGACAAGTGCCGACTTCCACAAGTGCAATAAGGGAAACTCCAAAAGGCGGTAGAAAAGCCTCTTCCTCGGTATCCCTATCGAGTGAGCCCCCTTTGCCCTTCGGAATAATGCATTGTATGGTATTTTCTACCTTGTTTGGTATTTAGAGTTGGAATTTATTGCCAGGCTTCCTGGCAGCAAGCTGTGCAGGTTGCAGGCGGAGGCTGATGGAGGTGAGTGAATTAATGTGGTGGTTGTTTGGAATGTCGTCCAGCTGCCAGGGAGAATTATGTTTGTTTGCCTTTGGCACAAGTGTGAAAGGAACAGCCGTAGATTTCAGAAGTGTGAGTCTACATTTTTATATCTCACACTAATGAATACATTTTTTTGTATCCTATACATTTGGGGAAATAGTAGAATTTATTTGTAGATCTTATTTACCACTTGTGTGGTAGAGAGGGAATGTTTCCTCAGAGACTCAACTTGTACTTTAGAAAAGAAAAAGGAAAAAAGAAAAAAAAGAAAGAAAAGAAGGACCTGACTAATCCAAAACGGTGTCGTAAAAGGTACCCTAATTTCACTATTTTTGCAACTATATCTAAAGTCAGATCAAAGGATGGGGAATTTCAGCAAGGTTTGAAATGTTCTTTGGGTAACTGTTTTCTGCTGGAATTTTATTTCTTCCAGTTGGATCTTTCCTTTACCTACAACCTGTCAGTTATCCCTACCCTAACCTCCCGTGCTATCAACAGAGGGACGATAATGCTATTTGTAATGTGCTCTGATGTGAAAAGTGCTATAGAAGATTGAATTGTTGTTGCTGATAGGGCCAGAAATTTCCCCAACTAGATCTGTCAATAGCTGACACTAAAACAACAAGGTACAAAGTACATTTGAAGACTGTCAGACACCATTGCCTTTTTGTTTTCTCTAGCAAACTATTCCTTAGATAGCTGACTTGACCTGGCGTTGTTTAAAAAGATCAAGGGCTCAGTGGCTCAGAAAGAAAAAAAAATAAGATGGAAAAGAAGAATATTAGTTACTCTATACTGTGTTAAGCCTAATGGTCTCTTGTCCCATTATAGTATGTAAATAAAATGGTCACTTATATCTCTTCTGTTGGTCTTAATAATATAGAAATGAAAAAAGCTTTCTGGTTTTGGTCCAATAATGAACAAAAAAATAATAATTTGCAACATTATTTTTTTAATAATGATTTGAAATAATTATTTGCAAAAAGTCACATTATAAGACAGATTTAAAAAAAGAAAATAATGAATACTTACACCCAACTTCTTAGTTTCTGTGTGCGGACATGTGACTTACACATCATATGATCAGGAAAATTGCAAATGAAAATAAGCTTTGCAATTTAATTTTAATGATTCTAAAGTTATTGTTTAGATTTTAATTAATTGCTGTTAAGACTGAAATATACTACAACATAATTCAATGACTATTTGAGGAGAGGCAAATATATTAAACATTAATTACAAAATAATTTGTTGAACAAATATTCCTCAAATCCTTGTTTCATTCTGACCGTTATAAAAAATACGTGTGCAACCTTGATCAGAGCCTATTCCCTACAAGGGAAGAAAGATGTATTAAGTGGCATGACCAGAAGGAGAAAGAAAAATAGATGTGAGTTTGTAAGCAGGACTATTTTCTGGTAGGATGAAGGCACGAGATAGCACTTTGGAGATGGGATTAAGGGGCAAAGAGGCAGGGACAAGAACAAAGAAGAGGAAAGCAAAAGAAGGAAATTGGGGGGCAGCTAGAGGAAACAATAATAAAAAAAGAACAATAGAAAATAAGGAGTGGATGGGTAAAGAATGTGACAGAGAAGAAGAATGAAAAATAAGGGTCAGCTGGGACACAGAAAGAGCGTAAGAAGCCAAGGGGAAAGAAAATAAGAGAGAACTACATAAAATAAGGGCAGGGTGAAAAAGCTAAAAAAGGAGGAAAAGAAACCTGCCCAAATGAGTGCTAAAATGAAGGGAGAAGGGTAAGTCCCTCTTGGAGGAATCAGTGCTTTGCAATTACCCCTATTCAACCCCTCTGAGGCACCCTACGGTTGTGGCTCTGCAGCCTCGATGCCAAGACAACCACTTGGAGCTGCGGCCCAGTGTCAGAGGGAGCAGGAGAAGATGGCACAAAGAGTCCTGTGGCAGGGAAACCTCACCTCTTGCCGAGCCGAGCGCTCCTGCCAGCAGACCCAGCTGCAGCCAGCTGTGGCTGGAGTTACTTGGTACTTTCTCTGCGAGCAGGGTGAGCCACCCAAGAGTAGCAGGGGGTTCGCGGGCAGCCAGACCTCTGCAGCTCCCTATCTTCTTTGTATGCCGGTGCCTAAGGAGGTGAGGGTAGAAGGACAGCCAGAGAATAGAGCAGCAGGAGCAATAAGGAAAAGCAAAGCCTACTGTAAAAGGCTCACCAAAAGAGGGCAAAAGAGGGAAGAGAGTACAAAAGAGAAGTAATTAATGGTCACGGCCGCTTTACAGGAAGAAATTACTCGTACTACACACATAAGTGATCCCTACGTGAGCTGTAAGGAGGAGAGGCACAGCCAGGAGCCTGCTGCTGCTCTCATGAGCTGAGCGATGTACATGAAAGCACAAGAGTGACACAGGTTTCTGCCTCAAATCCAGCCACTCTTAAACACGGAAATACTTGTGCTAGGGCAGTTCAATGAAGTATGTAAGTATCAGTTCCTTCCTGATCAGCTTTGACCTTTTCCAGGAGGCAAGCCCGGATTTATCTTCTTTATTTATTTTGCCAACATGGCTGTATTCGTCAGCAGAATAATTAGTTGAGTCAGTAGTAGAGCTCTGGGAACAGACTTCCAGTTGACATGTGCTCCCTCTTCTGGTTGGCATTTGCGTCTACACACCAAGAAAAATAAAGACAAATTTAGTCCCTCTGGCTTTCTAAAAGAAAGAATTTTAAAACATTCTGCTTGTTCTATTTTCATACAGCTCTGAGGCCATTGCTGCTCGTGCCGCCCTTGGTGGACCAGTAGCACATGAAGATTGACACCTTATGTCTTTCAAACAAGAGGTTTTACAGTCCATGAAGTCCATTCACGGATTTGTTTGTTAAAACGGTGTTTCTATTGTTTTACTGATATGAGCGTCCATTAGTGTCACTGTTTTCTTCCCCAAAAGGAGAGCTGGCTCATGCTCCCTCACACAGCCATTCCCAGCTGAGCTCTGGAACACAGGGCAACAAAAACTGCAGGTCTCTGGATTTTGGGGAGATCTGGTACATGATCAGCTCGGCATTATTGCAGGTAGTCTTGCAGGTTCACTTTATCTGAATGCATAGATAGTGAGGAAATGCAATGCTAAAAAGATATCCTTGGAGAAACAGCTCAGTCTGAGAATTCCTGTGAAAAGGGAATTCTTCGCTTTGGCTGTGGCCTGTTACAGCGTAACCACGTGAGCAAGTACCCACACTTGGTAACACAGCAGATGGGTTCAGAGAGTTGAAAAGTGCTGCAGTCAGGGCTATGGCTGTTAGGGCTGGGTGGCCTCTGGCGTGAGCACCAGCCAGCCAGATACCTAGCAGCAGGCCTCACAGTTTTAGTTGATGGACTAAACTCGATGGCAACCAGCTCCTGAATTCTAATCCCGCCTCTAACACGGAATCCTGGTCTAAATCTAGTTATGATCTTCCTGATTTGCTTCCACATCTACAAAGTGGGAATAACCCATACTTATAATACTTACCAGACACGCCAAAGCAGATCTTCAGCATTTACACTTCATATCATCTGTTAAGCTGCCTCTGCTTGACTAGGTCATGCCTCTCCGGTGCTACCACATAAATGTTAAATCCTACCATCATCTGATCTCTGAAATGGGGAGATCCAATTCCCTGCCTTTTTTCTTATTTTGGAAAATTACCCTTTGAAATACTGTTTTAATAAAAAAAGAACAGAAGAAAAGTCTACTTGGCCAATTCTTATGTCAAGATCTAGGACAGATTGCTGGATGGTATTTTACATGCAGGCTGAAATTATTACTTTGGCCCTTAGGCAAAATGTACCAGAAACTTGTCTTGGGTCATGCGAGCAACGAATTATGAAGAAAGCAAACATCTTTTATTTTAAATATAGTCTGTGAGTTTTTTTCAAACACAGAGATTAAATTTAGACAATTGTCTTGGAAACAATCTCTGAGAAAATTTGGGTTTTGTTTCTGTTCATCAATTTTCTAACTGTTAAAATTTAAAATAAGCAGTATCAGTCAATTGCCATTTCCTCTTCTAGAAAGTTTTCTTTACTGGTTTTAACTGTTTCCTATCATTATCACAGTTCACTGCTTGCATACAGTAAAACAGCTGAACAAAACAGGCATCCACTAATATTTCCAAGTCTTTTTCAACCCACAAGCAAAGCTATATTCCATTTGTCCATAAGAATTTCACTCAAGGTTGTTGAGGTTTCTTTTGAGTTTTTATTGAATGAAATAAATATTCAAATATATATTAAGATAAATTAAATTATCAGCCAATGCTTGCTAGGGCTCATATCTTGCCTGGAAAAGTTAATTTTTATAGTATAATCCACATGGAAATGTAACGTGTGTGAGAATTGCATTACTATCATTGTCTACAACATCACTGCATCAGCACAATGTCATGGCATTATTTTTAGGACACAAAATACTCAAAGTACGCTTAAAAAAATTGCTGATATTGCTATTGCAGTGATACAGATATGGTGCAAATAGATATGTATCTTGAAGTCCTGTATTCTTTTGAAGGATCAAATCAAATAATGTTAACTTTCATTTGAGAGGAAATAAAGCAGAGCTGATGCGGTTCATACTCATTCAGCATTCCTTTTCTAACCAAACACCATCCATCAAACAGAAAATTTGCTCCCTTGGATATCTGATTCCTTGTAAACCCAGAGAAACCCTGACACTTTAGAGACGTACATCTTGGACAAACATTTTGCAGCTATAACACACAAACAACTCCAGTGACAGGAATTCCTGTGGCACATTATAAAACAATTGAGATATAAAACTATTACGTCCAGCCCTTTTGCTTACACCATTGGTGCCCAAACTCTGCTTCGTGAGTGCCTGCTGAGTAGATGGCAGCTGCTGGGGGAATAGCACCGGGCGTAGGTTTAGAGAGTCCTGCGAGGTAGCAGAGTACAGCACCATGGCCTGTCACCTGCCCTGTGACAAAATACGCCACATGGGTCCCCTGGCATACAATATATCTCATGGCTAGATGATGCTCCACAAGCGAAAAGCTCAGCAAACAGTGCTGCCTGTCCTGCCGAGAGCGGACTGAAGTTGCCCACATCAACATCAGAATGGAATTTCAGTTAAAACGAGGAGGAAAGGCTTCACTTACTTATGGACACCAAATAATGTGGTAGCAAGGAAATTCATCTTGCCCGGGGCACATCCAGGTTTAAATCACTGCTGTCGGATTTGAAGCAGTGTCTGAAATGGGGATTCACCATTACAGGTAACTGCTTGGCCCCAGTGGTGTGTCTGTCTGTCTGTCTGTCTCCTTCTTGGACTGCCTTGCTTTCAAAACATGCTGAAAAGTCTTCATTTCACCCTGCATCAGAACGAAACCAAATGCCAAAACCTCAGAATTTTTCACGAAGCAGAATCCTTGTTTCCTGGCCAGCCCTATTATTGAACCTTAATATGATACAACATGTGTCCATATTTGCACACATGGTCCACAGCCCCTACACATGTGTAAATCCTACTGAAGTCATGTATAAAGGATCAAGCTCTAAGGCTGTTATAGAAAAAGTTCATGTTTCACTGACTTTTTGGTATTCTTTGAAGATATTACATTAAGAGTAAATATAGAGAAGTACATGTTATATGCAAGATTTTCAGAGAACATTTAACTTCCACACCAGAAGGTCACATCTAAGGCAATATGGTCTTGGAACAAGTTCAAAGTTGTCACACTTGATAAAAATAGCTTAAAGGGCACATAACTGTGCTGGAATACGGGAAAACAGTGGAACATGAGAGGGAGAATGATTGAAGGCCCCATTACTAATTATGTACATACTTTGCTGCTCTTGAAAGCTAGGTTTCCAAGCATGTACATGGTACTTAGGTTAAATAGAAGTGCAAGCAATTAAAAGAATATAAATGCTTTTCTATTGCTATATCTAAGGAAATGACATTTAATAAAATTCTCTAAAATAATGGAAAATCTCTTGCCAATAAACAAATAGAGGATAAATTATCTTTGTTCCTACTTTCAAAATCATGTTTACACATGTATATTTTTGCATTGGCTGTTAATTTTTTTAATACTTTCTTGAAAAACAAATGCCGTATATTTATTTTGCAAATAAAAGACAGTACATTCACTTTTTTATGTTTCACTTGAAACTGTTGCAATTATTTTGCGTGGAAAAATAATTGATAGTTTCTTCCAACATCCTGAAAGAGAGACAGATGTACACAACAGGGAGCTGAACTTTAGAAAAACTTGTATTATACTAGAAGTCTTGATGGGCTGTTATAGGACAATATGTGGAATATTATAAACAAAAGTTTACATCAAATTGCCTGTTGAAATACACATTCTAGCAGGTTGGCAGTCATTAGCCCCTAGGATTGTGTTCTATGTATTGGATACACAGTCAAACCTCCTGGTGATACTTCAGCCACACATTTAAGTGAGCATAAAATAAGATCCTGTAGCCCTTCTGTAAACTGATTCACTCGCACGGAAGTCCTGCTAAAGGGAGGTCATTGCATAAATATCAGGACAGTCAATAATTACTGTCATGGGTCATATGTATCCTACACGGAAAGCAACAGCATATATCTTTCAGTTTAATGCTCTCACTTGCTGTATTGTCATCTGAATTTTGTCTCTGTAAAGAGCATGTCATGCAAAGGAATCTTTTGCTTTGCTTCTACTTGAGACGTTTGCTATATTTTGCACATACCTTTCCATGATTGATAGTACGGTGCAGTCTTTGTGTCAAAACTTCAAAAAAAATTAATGTTTGATGATTTTGTAATGCAATACTTTTGACTCAGTTCTGCCCAGAACTACTACGTGCAGGACTCAGTCATGTTCTGATCCTATTTATCTCAGTGAGGCTCTTAATGATGAGAAAATGAAATTGCTACCTTCCATACTTGGAAACAAATTATTTATTCATCCACATTCTTCCCTGTAGAGAAACTGCCTTAGATACATGCGTTTTTTTTTGACCGGGTCTCCTCTCATAGGAAACTTACTTAGATTACCATGCAAGGTAATTTATTTTATGGCATCAGTCTACAAAAGTATGTTTTGTGACAGCGACACTTTTTTAGCCATAGCAATGACGTACATAAGAACTGAAGGTATCCCTTCAACCAGAGAAAGACGCCCAAATGCAGAGTTACCTCATGCCTCCTATGATACAAATAGCTAACAGGAAGATTTTATACCCTTGGTGATTAGGAAATAAATGACAGCAAAAGTGCCTGAAAGCCACTCTAACCGGGGATAGGGAATAACCAAACTCCAGGAGATGCACTGGATACACAGGGCTCTCTATACCACCCTTTTAAAATATATAACCAAGGGAAACGCTTACATTATATTACAGCAGAGAAGCAACAATGTAATTTATGCTGCTCAGTTTAAAAGCATCACATTTTTATATAATAACAAAAAAGCAGAGAGTCTGAGTCATTAGAAAAATACTTGCACAGCTGGTAAATTGTATTTTCTATGGACCTTATACATGTGATTCTAAGCGCTAAGTATACACATTATTAGGGTCAATCCAAATCCAGGCTGTTGAAAAATCCAAAGTGTTGGAGGATTTAGGATCTTCCTGTGGATTTTGTTGTAGCCTCCACAATCTATGCTTTCATTAAAATAATATATGTTCTAACTTCCCAGGTTCTGAAAGGAGCCTTTACAATGTTAACCAGTGCACTGTCTCATAGACCATACAGCCAACAGACTGAAACAATACTACCAGGATATGTAGAATAATAACAATATTTATTCTGTATTTTTGTCTTCTTAGAATGGATTGACCACCGATTCAGAAGCAAAGAACTGCTGTGATATGGCCCTGATTTCTCACTCAACTGGAGACGGTAGTGTTTTAGTGGTTTTAGCGCTAACCATCTATGAAAGAGCACAAAAGGTAGCATGCCCCTGGAAAGCAAGATGATCAGGGTCTGAGTGTCTGTTACAACCCCGTTAAGAGGGATTGCACTACTTTGTCTTTCCTCTTTGTAAAGTGAGAGTGAAACAGTCCGTCAGAAGTTTGCTTAGCTGGGAAAAATGACACCTCCGCTGTCCCTTCTTTTTTTTTTGTCTCAGTGTCTGGAAAGAAGTGCTTGATTTCTTGTTGCATCTGGACAAAGCCAGACCTTTTGGAGGTGCTCCCAGCTCCCTGAAGTTTCTAGGATGTTTTGGTTTAAACTTTTGCTCTACTCAGACTTGGGTTCACCTACTTTCCCAGTCATATTTACACACCACATTTCTTTTGGCTGTATTTCCCCGTGGTCACTATATCCCTCTCTTTATCTAGTGTACAATTCTGAGAACTGCAGTGTACAGGAAGGCTTTTAGTCCTCTTGCCAGTTCATATAGCCTACTGCTGGGAAGTCCTTGAGCTGGAAGAGATTAGAAGCCATGTAATTCTTCCTGAGTCAATGCCCATTGCTTTTAACTCAAGCGGGTTTAAAGGCCATCCAAGTAACGCAAACTGGATTTGCATGACTCCAATCCAAAGGATTGGATCTCACTGAAAGGATTTTGCTACCAAAATTATTTGCATTGCAGCAGAGCTAAAAGCTGCAGTCAGGAATCAATGTACCAACCCAGAACAAAAAGGTGGTCCACGCCTGAAAAATATACAATATAAAGGTGTCATCTGGCTTTATGCTTTCCCCAGATGTAACAGTTGGCATGTGTTTTGTACATAAGCTTTGCCACAGGAAAAAATGTTGCACCTAATTACATCCTAAGGTAAGAGATAACATGGAGATATGACTGACAGATGGGGAGCCCAAGGACATAATCGTATGACAGTGATCCACCAGACAGGGAGGGTATCAGTTCCCTTGCTCCTAGCTATTGTCATTTTGGTAGACATCCTGGTGACAGTGAGTTTTAAGAAAGGAGAAGACAAAGTATACTGAGAGTCTTTGTAAATGTTTAAAACATGTTGTCTCCATGTATGAAAGACTGCTTAGGCGATAACATAACACGGGGTGAAAAACTTCATGGCGGGATGGTGATTTGCATCCCTGCCAGAGCAGAAGTGAGTATGGATTGGCTGCAAGAGTAAAGGAGGGAGAGTAAGGTTAACATGCTTGAAAGAAATGCAAAGCATTGAAAATGAAATCCTTTGTGTCTATTGTGAAAAACCCACACAACTTAATGGAGGGGTGCAAAGGGAAGGTTGGTACTTTGTAGAGAAGAGAAATGGTGTAGATTTGCAATTGTCAAATGCTTTAGGAAAGGATGCTGTGGTACCTCAGACCTGAGATGATGAGAACATACACTTTATCTTTGCTAATTAATAGCAGCTGCCCGCTTTCAGAAGTTTTCCATTAGTAAAGTTTAGGTTACCTTGATAATTATTTTGTCCAGCTTCCCTAAAACAGGTATTCATCCTTTCTCAGGATCAAATTTGTGTGTCTGAAAGAAGCAAATACAGTCTTATATGAAATACAACTACTTCTCCCTTTTCACACAGACTTGTTTCTTGTTGAAGAAGCAACTGTCTGAAACATGAGACAAAGCAAATGTACAAAGAGAAAATAGCCTAAAATAGCTCAGTTTTTCCAGGTAATTTGTGACCAGAATTAAAATCAGCAGCTGTGTTGGGTTGGGAAGAGAACATTTTTCAGTACACTAAATTGTTAGGCCTAATCCGCACTTCTAGAAATGGCATGTGTTTGTTTGAAAACACAATAAAGGTGATGACAAAACATCTGGACATAGGGGTATGAGATCCATTACTGTAAACCAGGTGATTTATGTGGTGTCAGCCTTGGAAATAGAAACTAAGAATTCATTTTTGAGACTTCTTTCCATCTCATAGACTCATACATATTTGTTCTTAGGCACGAGATGTCTATGTAAAGCTTGAACAACTAATCAGAAACCCAGTGTTCTGATGTCACCAGGTTTTATTTTTGCAGTCTGTGTCACAAATGAAATTTACTAATAGAACGGGTGAGTCATATTTCCTTTATCTCTCACATAGACCTTAAGAATTTCCAATATGGAGCAAGATTCAGAAAAGAGTGAGAGCTATCACTAATAAAATTCTTTGCAATATCTCGTACAACATAATAATAACCTCTCACTTAAATTATGCTATAAAAGTTTGGGCACTTTATGAAACAGTCGCTCAAATTCTGCCTACCCTTAGTAATCTGGGGTAAGTCAACACCCTTCCCATCCTTCCAGGTTATATGGAGAAAATAATAGGCACATATCTTGTAATTGAAATGGCATCAAGAACACTGATTTGAACTAAAACTCAAAAAAGTGTAAATTGGGTGGTATAATTATTCATCTTCAGACTAATGACTGATGTTTATCTGTACATAAAGAACTTTGCTATATTGTGGCTGGATGATATAAAAAGCACAACAAGAAGTATAACAAGAAGTTCTTGAGCATCACATCAATGCATGCTGGGTACGGCACACTGGAAATCAATACCAATTGCTAATCAGTGGGTTACGGAAAAGTATGGACTAAAAAAAGTAAGCCCTTAGAATGTAACACAAGATAAGCAATGCTGTCTGCTTTGTGAATTTAAGATTGAAAGGAAAAGTTTCCACTTTCTCCAACTTTCATTTCATACCTAGGTTAATATCCCTAGCAATGTTGAATCCAAAATGAAAATTACATGAATGAAAAAATAAAAACCAAACAGGAAAGCAAATAATTGATAGTGGTTGCCTAGATAGTAAGAGGCACTTGCTTGAAAGCAAGAACAAATCCACAGTGTCTCAAAACTTCTAATCAAAACCAAAATGTCTTAAAATTGCAACCTGATGAATAGATAGTGTACCTATCTCCTAATCAACTTTTCCAGGTCTCTTCTACATCCTCTGTGTTGTATTCACCTACTCCGTCTTCTCCTCAGTTCAAAATCCAATTGAATCATAAGACTTTCAGCTCGGCGCAGTCTCCTTTCTGGTGTCAGTGTCATTGCCCTTCTTTTCAGGCTGTCACTTCCTCCAAACCTCCTGTTGCATGCAAGTGTTTTTCCCAGACTCTGAATCTTGTTGTTCAGGGGCAGAGGGAATCCTGAGCAGTCATTGCATTGGAAGTGGGATCCTAGCAGAGCTTTTACAGCCATTGATTTTTGAAGAGGTGCAAGACAGCTACTTAATTTCATGACAAAATATGTCAGAAAATTATTTAATACTAACATCTGTAAACTTTTGGAGAGAAAAAAAAAAATAAGCCTGTCTAAGGTCTGTAAGTTATATGCTAGGAGGACGAGCTAAAAAATTACCAAAAGTTCTGGAAATGACAAAAAGCCTCCCTCACATAGAAGATTCAAGTATCTCAATTACATGCTTTAAGTGTTCTCTCTTTATTCCTTTGTCTCTTTCACAGTCTGATTTCAATTTATACAGACTGATTTCAATGTTAAGATGCATGTTTGCTTATCTATACAGTCCAAGAAAGCCAGATCAGTGCCAAAATAATAAAGATTTTACTTGCACGGAGCTGTGGCTGCCAATCAGGTTCCAAAGGTGTTTTTTTGGAGCCGACAGACGTTTTCTTGGTTTTGCAGTTTTTCTAGGTGTTCAACATGTCTGATATTCATTAATATCAGCTCTACAATATGCACATCAAACCTAAGGACATTTTCATTTACATTAACTTTAGAACAGACTTCAGCTCCTGCAGAAATGCTCCGGGCTCCAGCTGCAGGACAAGCCAAGCAAAGGGCATCACAGAGCATTACAGTGTCACTGAGCAACTAATTTTGCAATAAATAATGAAGGCAACTGGACATTAGCATAATTCAAGCAAAAACATTACTGAGCTTTGCCATTTCTATCTTCATCCTCTAGAGAACCAACCAATAACACGGACGTGGTCAGTTACTTTTTATCTTTCGATAACATATAATATTTTTAAAATCAGGAAAAAATACAGTAGCAGGGTGATATGTGTAAATGTTTATTTAATATATATTTATAGTATATGCATGTATTTTTTATTTATTGAAAATTATTTATAAATACAAATACATACAAAAATGGATATATTTGTAATTTTTTTGTAAATATAAATAAATAAATGTCAGAAAACAGTGATCATTTAACTCTGGAAGAGCAGAACTGCTTTAAAACAATGCATGCTAGACGTTGTCATTAGAAGTACATATGTTTCGCATGAACGGTACAGCAATAGTCAAGCAAAAACCTGTGTGAAACTTTTAGTGCATAAATCTCCTTATGCCTGGAGGCAGTAATAAATTACACATTTCTTTACAAATACATTTTAAAATTGTCGAATGTATATTTCATGTACTGGAATCAGAAATAATGTCTTCTTGGCTGACTTATTTTGATGTATTCCATAATTAGAAGTCAAAGATATCTCTTTATACCCAGAGGGTCCATAAAGCCTTTAAACATATCGGAACAGGTCAAATATCTTTATATACCCTAAAATTTCACTACTGCAAGACAGGTAATTGTTCTCCTTTGTTAAAAATTCAACAAAAATTCGGAAAACACTTTTAACTTTTCTGGTTTAGATAGGCATGCATGCCTTTCATGATTTACCTAGAAGACCAAAAGTGCATTGCTTGTACATTCCCGCTCTGTTCCATTCAGGTTTCCTATCTTGTCTTTCATTCATTCTGGTGTGTGAATAAAAGTTCAGTACCGCAGGTATTCTGGAGACGCAATATAGCCTCTATATCAGAGGTCTAATAATTCCCAAAACGATCTGAATGTATGTAAAAAGAATTTACGCATGCAGTCTGCATTTTAAAACGCCAGTTACTGTAGTTAAATCCTTACAGTTGAGTGCACCCGGCTGTCTGGACCAGACCCTTTCCAACCCAACCCTGCTCACTCTGGTCAAGCTGGTCGTTAGTCCATTGCGCACCCTTCTGAAGAGGGTGTTCGTCAGACACTTGCCCCGTTCACCCAGAGCTGACACTCACTGACAGAAGAAACACTGGGGGAAGCTGGCAAAGCTCCTGAGCCATGTTAGCACCCGAATCTGCATAAATGTGCCTTGCTCCCTGGTGCCCGGAGTATTCTGTTCCCAACCTGCTACAGGGATTTTCATTTACCAGAGACTTAGAAAGTGTTGGGAAAAGCGATTTCCTAAAAAGCCACATAAGGCAGCAATGATATGGGATTATATATCAAAAGCTATTTGTGTCCAGAACTTTGACCTTCATTCACTAAATTAGTACTTTTCAGTTTTGCTTAGTGTGGACTTAACCATTTCAACAGACTCTTGCTCATAATCATAGTTACAAATTCTAAATTTATTTTTAATTTATTTTTTTCTTTTTGAACTCTGATTTTCCATTTTGAAGGTGCCACAATTCAGTCTATTTTCTTTAACTCTTGAAAAAGATTACTACCTCAAGCCTACAGCTGAAAGTCTTTTTAGTATGATTTTCAAGCAAAATTTAGGGAATAGAAGAACAAACAAAGCTTACAACAGACGCTTGTTTGCAACTTTAAATCCAGAATATACCTAACATTTACATTACAATGAAAGTCTCTAGGCATTTTTTTTTTTAAATTTTTATCTGGTCTTGATTTTTCCAAATTTCAAATCTGTGTACATTTTGGTAAATTTGAAAATAACCCCACAGTCATAAAAATGGAATGGCGATTTTTTGTTTCCCACTTTTTGATGGATGTATATGATTTAATAAATAGATACACAACATCACTAATGAGCTATGTAATTCTAAGAGCAAACCAGATTGCTTGCTTTTGTTGATGTAATTTTTAAATGTCTGAAAAATATTAGAAGATGTATAATTTTAGTCATTCTAGTCATGAGCTGAGGAAATTCCCAGTAGAAGAGAAGGCAAAACTTAATATCTTTACAATATATTTTTTATATATTATATATCTTTATATAAGTTTTAAATATATTTATATATAATATACAATAGGGAAAAAGGTATCACCAAGAAACTACAAATTAACTAGTCTGGGTTTTAGCACCTTGAATAGCAGAGGAGGAAGAAGCCCAAGTAATTTTTTATTTCCTTCACAGGTGTTTCTAAAATATCTCCATTAATATTGCTTATTTAAGGTCACCAACTCTTTCATGCTATAAGGAATTACAAATCAGCCAAATCTTCTCCCACATGGATAGACTGAAGGCTCCTGGAACCAACTGCCTGCATCCATGCTGCTGTACTTGGAGGCATTGGAGCAGGATGGGCAGAATCGGAGCAGGACAGGCATGAACAGCAGGTTGCCCAGTAAGTTAACCCTGTTAAAGTACCCAATGCTAAGTGATATAGCGAAGGAGAAGTTTAGGGATTGGAAACCTTTTTCCAGTGAAAAAAGGAACTCCTCACAGGTTGTCTCCCAACCCTCCTTGTCAGAAACCTCAGATTCTCGCGCTTCCTGCAGCAGCCTGGGCCAACCATTTAAAACTCTATTTAAATGTCTAATTTCCTTGGTTTTCCCCTTGACTGCAGCCTCTACTGGTGGGATAGTCACTTAACTATCCTCTACCTTTCCTCATCTTTCCTCATTTTTATGAACTCTCTTTTCCCCCTCCATTTTGCACTCCATTGATCCCACTTCTGTAGCAGAAAACGCCCATCACCCATAGCAGTAACAACACTGAAGCTAGAAACACACCTACAGTCTCTTTTATCAAGATACAGCCCTCTGTAGGTAGATACTGAAGTTATCTCTGTAGGTAGATACTGAAGGATCTACTGAAGGGTAGATTCCCTGAAGTCCTGTCCTCTTCACTTCTGGCCAAATATTACACAATCTTCTGTACACTTTCCCAATCTCCAGGTTGAATGGTATCTATTTTTGCTAACTTTTAAGGGATTCAGAGTTGCTCAAGTTATATGAATGAACAAGATGTGCATACTACTAGATCTGCACTTTTTGGTTATACTTATCCGGCATGTTTCCCTGAATTGCTGCAATATTGAATAAATCGGACTAGCTCAGGCAGCTGACGTTTCCAGCAGACATGCCCTCATTGCTTTAGTACACCTGAGTTCATTACTGCATGCAACCTCCTGTTACTTCCAAATTCCCTGTGTACTCAACTCTCACCCCTTTGTACGTCGGGGACCTCTTGTAACCCTCTCCAGCTACTTTTGTTTCATGCCACCATGTCCCTTCTGTCAAAGACTGATTCCCGCATGATCCCTTCCTCCCATTTTCTGTATTTTTTTTTTCTTCTGTAGGAAAGAAATTATTCAGGGTGTCAACATACTTGAACTGGAACCGAGATGAAGGTATTTATAATGAAATGCTAATAACTGCCAGGAAAATTACAGAGTTGTTCTGAGCTGCTGGGTCTGCCAAGCAGCTGCCAGGAGGACTACGTGTCTCCCCTACTCTTCTAGTTTACTGATTTTCACCAAAACAGGGCGTTGTTCTTCAATTCCAAACTTTCAGAAAACATTCCAGCCTTGATTGGATGTGTCATTCAAAAGTAATCACACAATGGACAAAGAAACAGAGGAATGTTTTTCTGTTGAAATGAGGGCTTTTGATGCATGCTTAGGGTGTGCTTCAACATTACATTTACCTGTTGGCACATCCCTCTGTTGTGTCAATGCAACTCTATAGGGAGGCCGTGCTATAAACGAGGTTGTGGTTGCTTCCATTAACACAGATTATTTCACTGAGATGGCTTGCAGCGCAGGCTCCCAAAGAGCTTGACCAGTAAAATTAACCACTCTCACAACTCTAGCAGGGGGACAGAAATGTGTAGCGGTTGTGCAAAGGAACTCTTCAAGAACGTCAGCATTAGAGAAATTGTAAGTCAGAAGCACATCCTTAATTAAAGACCACTGATGCTGTAAAAATGTTTCTGTCCCTCACCTGCCCACTGCCACCTCTCAGCCACAGGATAATGTGCCACAGCTGCTGAAGAACGGTCAAACACACGCTCAAGTACAAGCTGTGGGAGCAGTGACCATCATCAGAGGAAAAGCACTCCAAGCTGCTTCAACTCCGTGGAAGGTGAATACTATCTTACGAGGCTGTGATTCATGAGTGAAGATGGCATAGCGAATGAGGCAGTGGTGTATGTAAAACGGGGGTAGAGTCATGATTAACTCAGCTTGTGTATACCAGAGGCGGAGGAGACAGCTAACCCATCAGGAGCTGGAGCCTTCAGACCCTAACTCAGCCGGGTTTCAACACAGGCACTGCTGTGGGGGGCAGACTCCTACCCCGGCGCTTGCCGTTTGGGCTCTGCTTCACATGAACCTGCCCCACCTGCCATGTACTGCTTTCTTCGCTGTTTTCAGCCATGGAACTACACCGTGCAGATTAAACACACAGGATTTCAAATTCCCAGCAGGAGTACATAACTCAACGGTCATTTCCCAGGCTTTTCTTTAAAACTCAAATCAGAGCTCTCTGTAAAAGGTTATTCATTATCTACATCAAAGCCATGCCCGCAGGTGCTGCCTATTGCACTTCAGCCTGGAAGAGACGGGCCCAGGCTCTTCTCCAGATCACCCACACACCAACCCCTGGGGAGTCCCTTCGCTCACACCCCTCCAGGGCATTTGCTTGCTGCCAGGAGCAACCCCAAAAGGACTCGGGGCTGTTGGGGAGGGCTTTTCTCGATGATCAACATGTCGAGAAGAGCTCTGGGCACACAGAAAACCGAAGGTGTTCCCCAGTAACTTGCTTCTCACAGTTGAAATGGTGAAATTCAGAACCTGAGCAGAACTTCACTCAAAAGCGAAGCAGACGACGTCCACCTTCATTAAACACAGGGGAAAAAAACCCTATGTGTTTGCCATCACCAAGATTCGCTCCAAATGGTCACTCATCGACATAACTACATGAATCAAAATTTGGAGCTGGCATTGGCTGAAGCCAACAGTGACCCATCTCAGGGATTCACAGTGCTGCGGGTTCAAGTCGGCCCTCCTCGGGCTCCTCCACCTCAGGAATTTACACCCGTGTGGGGGCAGGGCCCCTTCCGCCGTGTGAGGAAACGCCAGACCGGGATCCCGGACCCGACCGGCTTGTGCCAACTGGCCATTACCCGCTCACGGGGACCCAACCCGGCCGCTCTCTCCCGCTCCCTCCTTCCCTCACAGCCACAGCCACAGCCACAGCCACTGCCACTGCCACTGCCACTGCCACAGCCACTGCCACTGCCACAGCCACTGCCACAGCCACTGCCACAGCCACAGCCACAGCCACAGCCACTGCCACTGCCGCCGCGCCGCGTCGCGCCACCCCCTCCCCGGTGCAAGGCCCGCCCAACCCGGCCCGCCCGTCCGCTCCTGGCAGAGCGCGTGACCTCCGCCGGCTTCAAAGCCGACTTCCGGTCCCTCCACCAAACCTTTCCGGCGCGGGGCGGCGGAGGCTGGAGGAGAGCACACGCGCCGGAGAACCCGGAAGTGCCCGTGCGGCGGAGCCGGAGCGGCAGTAGCTGCCTGCGCGGGGCTCCCGCGGCCCGGCCGGCCCGGTGAGGGCGGCAACTGGGCGGGGGGAGCGAAGCCTGGGAGGCGGTTGGAGGGGCAGTTAAAGGGGTCCTCTGAGAGGGCGTGGGGCTCGGGAAGAGAGGTGTGAGGGGTGTCCCGAAGGTACGGGCAGGGGGGGTTCCCGGCTTCGTGGGGTTGCCCGGGAGAGGCTGCGGCAGTGATGGAGGCGGGAAAAGGGCTCCTCAGGGCGGCGAGGGGGGAGCGGGGTGGTGGCAAGCGTTAATGTCACTTCAGCTTGGGTTTTGAAGGAGGTTGGTTTGCCTAGAGTGAAGGGTGGCATGAAGCTGGCGTTTCTGTTATGTACACGGTACGCAAGATGTCAGATCGGTGAGGAGTGTCTAAGGTGATGTTTTAGTACGGGCTTTTATCAGTTAAAAGTGCCGTGGTTTTTGTCACTTAAATTTTATCTGAAAGCATGGTAGACTGCTTGACCATCTCCTTCTCTATTTTTTTTTTTTTTTTTGCTTGTTTGTTTGGGTTGGCTTTTTTTTTTATTAGTTCCTATATATATACACACACATATGAAAAAGCTGGAAATTCGTAAATGCAAATAGATGTGCTTTTATCTTGGTATATATTTCATCTTTATGAGTAAGTATATCTGTCCCTACATATAGACACATATATATGTTTAGAAAGCAGGATTTGAAATACAATTTTTCATATGTCCAAACAGTGCGACTGTTGTTTTATTGAAAATTAGGCTGACTAAATTTATAAAATAATATCTAACTGTCTTGTCTTTTTTTCCTAGTGCTTGACCTGCGATACAGAAATCTTCCAGAATGCTGGAGTCCTATGTAACTCCTATTTTGATGAGTTATGTGAATCGCTATATAAAGAACTTGAAGCCTTCAGATCTACAGTTGTCACTCTGGGGAGGAGATGTGGTACTTAGTAAACTTGAACTAAAGCTGGACGTACTTGAACAGGTATGTTATGTTTACAGTAGTTATGGTCTATATCTTTGATTTAAAAGAAATTGACTAAATAATTTAGATTGGTCTGCACAGGTAAATGTTCATTTCGTACTCAAATCCCCCTGCATTTAGTTATTCTTGCATTAATTCCATGCCATTTATTTAGTAATGAATGGTAATTCTTTTCACATTCTGAAAGTTATAGGGTGTAAAGAGAAAGGCTTTTTTGTGGACATGTTTCTTCTTTCAGTAGCCATTGTTTTACAGTACGAACATTACCTAAATTGATTTTTCCAGTCATATTTACTAGTTGCATAATAACTAATTCAAAATATCACAAAGTAGGATTTCTTCTTAATTATGCATACTCAACATAAATTTGTGTTCTCTATATTATTTTATGACTCCAGTTTTCATCATTCCAGTTGTATTTAAACTTAAGAGTAATTGAGGGACAGATTTGATCAGCTGGTTTGTGTGGATTAGAGCAGAGGCTCTGTAAAACTTAGCCTTAAAAAGACAAGCTTGACCAAGTAAAACACTTGATACGGAATTTGTAACCTGCTGTCAAAATGAACTGTTTAAGTCTTAGTGGAGGGATCGTTTCCTTCTATGCTTATCTGAGTTGGCAACTGAAGGAGTTGAGTGTGTGAGACAGATAAAGCTGTTTTCTGTTGTGCATGGTGTAGCGAGTCTTAGCTGGAATCCTGTGTCCAGATGTAGTCCAAGTGAAGGAACTGAGAGAAATGCAGCAAAAAGTAATGGGAGATTTAGATAACATGGCCATTGAAAGAAGAATAAAATAGACAGGGAATATGTTTTTAATTTTGAATAAAATAAGGTGAGACAAGATTGGGCAAGAGTTATATGGATGATACAAGAAAGAATGGAATAAATTGCTCTCAGGGAGACTTAGATTGGATGTCAAGGATAGTTTTCTGATGTTTTAATCGGATTATGAGGCATTGGAGTAGACTGAGGAAGCTGCATGGTCTCTATCAGGGGAGACCTTTTAAAATGTGAAAGAAATATTTATGGTTAATTATGTGTCTCTGATTCTGTTTCGGAAGAGGAGACAATCTTTCAAGAGATCCTGTCCTGTTTACGCTGCTTCTGTGAAGAGCCTGGTTTGTCTTCCTTCAAGTATTTGGTGGCCTCTGTATTTTCTGTCACAAGCAGTTTATATCAGTTTTAAGAACAAGTCTGTGCTTTCTCCCCTTGTTCCTTGCACTTCAGCTGGTATTATTGCTCCCATGCGCTCTTATGGGCCGCCAAACAGAATCCCAAATAGATGAGAGCAGAGTGTAAACTTGTCTGTCTTCTAGAAGATCTTACTTTATTGTTGGGACCAAGTTGGAACCAAGACCTTTTGATATCAGATGTAATGTAGTTGTTGACATAGAAGATTTATCAAACCCAAAGAGAACATTTCAGTACCTGAAAATACTTTGCATATTTTTACGTACATTTTTGTATTTTTTACATGCTCTCTTTAAACTAGACTGAATGTTATTGCAATAACTGTTGGGATCTGTCCTTCCCCTGCCCTGTCCCTGTCCCCCCTCCCCCCCCTTTTTTTTTTGGCAATACTAGTTCTGTAGTGAAAGCTGAGTACTAGTTTGTACTCAGGTTCAACCTTCTCAGTACAACGTAGCTTTTGTACATAATTATGTCGTTCTTTGAGTAGTCAGTTAATTTTAAAATAACTATCTTTAGTTGAAGATTTAAATTAAATAAAATTTTGATATTAGTTTTTTTCCTAGCCTGGATGATTCAATTACTAGAAAACTAAGCATTCCAAGAAATTTTCCGTCTAGGCATAACAACTGGCGCATTGTACAAAAACTACTTCAAGAAAGTATTTTATAATTAAACTTTAATCTTAATATTTAAATATTGTTTTATGGAAGAGCCTTTTAAGCACTTTTGGTAACTTTTATGTGAAGTCACTGTGGTACCAGAAGTAACAGAACTACGTATGAACTTGGTAACTAGCTTGTGTGTAATATTTCTGTTGACACAGTGGTACCAAAGGATAAGATACATGGTGAGGTCTTTTTGCTGCTTGTGTGTATTTCCACAACATTGTAGCTTATTATGTTAGGTCTTTTACAAACCCAGAAGGGAAAGATGAAGTGGTCTTTGATTAGAAGACAAAGGAGAACTTGATCTCAAGGTTATTGAGTTTTATTGTAGTGAGGACTTTTCATATCAGAAAGAATTAAGAAAGAAAGAAATATGAAAAATGCTAATGTACTTAAAATAATGTTAGGAAAATGAGGGCATTAAAATATCCTCATTGTAAGTATCTGTGTTATGTGCCACTGGATTACTTGTGAAATACAGTCTTGAATGAGAAGCAAAGGTATTTGAGTTAATACTGACATGGAGGAAACAGTTCTTGCCTATCACCCTGAAATTTGGGAGAGTCTTGAACTTTAGGGTAAGGGGAATTACGATCATCTAGTCTGCAGTCTTGCATGATGTCGATCAGTTATTTATGTGCCAAGCCCAGGAGTTTTTCAGCCATATCATAATTTTTTGAAGGATTTATATGATGTAAATGTAAAATCTGAGATGTAAAGTCTAACTAGTCCTAAGTACAAAAGATATAAAGAATTTCATGCAGTACTTAATGAAAGGGGGCAGATTGCACAGGAAAGGAGGAGGAATAAAAATGGTCTTTGTAATGTTGTATTATGAACAAGTTACTAAATTTGGCATATGTTTGTTTTGTATTGTCTAGTGAAATAGCACAACAAATATTTCGCTGCATTGTTTTAAGGAAATTTGCTTGTGTAATTGGGATAATGTCAGACAACATTTGTGTCTAAATTCCTTTGAAAAAGAAGAACTGTCTTCTAAATATGCTGTGCTTTTGGTTGTATCACCTCATTTCGAAAGAATTCCTACTTCTGTTCTGTTTCTTTCAATATCTTACAGTTAAGCAGACAAAAGTGGGAATGTGTTAAATCCATCCAGCAAATAGTGGAAAAAGATCTATTCTGGAACGCATTTTGAAGTAAACTCATAACTTACATTGTGAACGCAAGTCAGGATCTAAATAGACATTCCAGTATTGATGACATAATTACATATGTGCAAGTCTGGAACGGGAATTTATTTTTGTTACTGTTAATACTGATAGTTTATTGTTTTAATTCATGAAATCATTGTCTCTTAAGTTGTAATGTATTTTTAGCTTGCATTTATCACTTATTTCTGCCCCCCCCCCCCCCCCCCCCCATCTGTGGGACATAAGGTACTTTTTCATTTATTTTATGATCAGTGTAGCAACATCTGTAGCTAAACTGCCCAATAGTTGCTTTTCAGTGGCTTAACTGAAACTGTCTGGACTAAAGTTTTAGTTGTGTTGGTTGTAAGCCTAAGGCTGAATTTTTGAGAGAGGCTTTTAGCTAAAATCCTTCAGTATATTAGTAAATGATGTGAAGAAAAAACACTTTGTAAAAACAAATTAACAATTTTCTTCAAACTGTTTTTCTGAGAAGGTCTGTAACTGTCATCTTTTGAAATGGGGACTTGAAATTAGACATGACTTTTTGTGTAAGCATGGCTGAAGTAGGAGTCAAGAGTTTCCCTGACATGAGATGGGTGTGACTTTTTTTGAACTTCCCCAATGGAAAGCTCATTAAACCCCAAAAACTAAAAGCTCATTAAACCCCCAATTTGCCCCCCCTAATTTACAAAGTCAAAGCTGTACTTTGCAAAAAAAAAATACAGCTATAGTTTTGTGTAGTTTTCTTCTCTGAAGAGTTTGTCAGCAGTGAATATTCTTCTACAGACATGCGGAAACAGTACTTGCCTATCACTCTTGGATGCAAGATGAACTTTTTCATAGTACCAGTAGAAAGGCTGAAGAGGTATCAGCTGCGGAATGGAGCTTAAAATTGCTCCTTTTAGCAGCTGTTATTGCTGTGATGGTGTTAGGTATTTATGCATAAGAATAGTTGACTTCTCATTTGCGTGACTAATTAGTGGCTGTCTCAGGATGCTAAGCTGTCACAGTTGCGATAGTTGTTATTTCAACTCTGAACTTATGACAAGGTAACTACTTAGAAAAATCAAAATTTTTAGTGGGCTTTCAAAACATGTCCCTAAGATTTGATTACAGTTTCAAGATGTTAGGCAAATAATGACATCGACTAGCTTCAGAGAAATATTCTTTGGGTAGACTTTATAATATATGTCAAGTACTAAAATCAAAATCCACTTGTCCTCAAATTTTTTTCACGTAAAGCTTGTATGCAGCAGGGATAGGTCTAGGGTCAAGCAGGAAACGAAGCTTTCTAAATCCATTTCTAGATGTTTGTCTGAAATTCCCTAGCAATTTGCCTGCTTGACCTCAGTTTCATGGACCTTCTCTATTTTACTTCTACGTATTCAAGAGGGCAAACCCCATCCTGGGGTGCATCAAACACAGCACAACCAGCTGGTCAAAAGAGATGATTATCCCACTGTATTCAGCATTGGTGTGGCCTCACCTCAAGCACTGTGTCCATTTCTGGGCCCCACAATTGAAGGATGTGAAGGTCCTTGAATGTGTCCAGAGGAGGGCAACAAAGGTGGACAAAGGGCTGGAAGGAATGTCCTATGAGGAGCTGCTAAGGTCTTTGGGCTTGTCTACTTTGGAGAAAAGGAGGCTGAGGGGCGAATGTTATTGTTCTCTACAGCTTCCTGAGGAGGGGAAATAGAGAGGGAAGTGCTGATCGCTTGTCTCTGGGATCCATTGATAGGATGCATGGGAGTAGTTCAAAGCTGCACCAGGGGAGGTTTAGACTGGACACTAGGAAGCATTTCGATACCGAGAGGGTGGTCAATCACTGAAAACGGCTTCCTTTAGAGGTGGTTGATGCCCCAAGCCTGTCAGTGTTTAAGAGGCATTTGGACAATGCCCTTAACAACATGCTTTAACTTTTGGTCAGCCCTGAATTGTTCAGGCAGTTGGACTAGGTGATTGTTGTAGGTGCCTTCTGACTGGAACTATTCTGTTCTAATGGTCAAAACTATTGCCCAGCATCTAGGAGACTTAGATTCACACGTGTAGTTCCCAGCATCTAAGATGAAGACACAAACGCCAGGCTATAAGCAACTCCAAGTGAAGACATCCATTGTTTTTTTTCCCCCATTAAAACTTTAAACCTTGGTAGCCAAAAATGGCAGGATAGGAGATGAGAAAGGTAAGAAGATATATCATCATCGAAGCCTTATCATTAAGATACTTTCTTCTGTGTTGAGAATGCTGACTTAAAATTCTGACATATCAAGTATTGTTTCTTTGTTTTGCACTGAGCACTTATTTTCATTATTCTAAATCTTGATTTCTAGTGCTGGGACCAGGTCTCTAGCCTGACTGTTCTGTCTAATAAGCCTTAATTTCATGCTTCCCAGGAGAATGTCTGAAGCTACTGGGGAAACTTCAGTGCTTCATATCCGATGAATTTATCTAAACCATGGCACTTGGATTTTTGCTGACTTGCTGCGTGCAGCAGCTGGCTCACTGGGGCTGTCTTGTAGAGATGTGATCTATGCATTGACTGGGTGGAGTGCCATTCATTTATTAGGAGTTCTGGACTGAGTTGCACCAGTTTTTAAAGCAGTGTGACATCCATGTTAGGCCTTGGTGAAGAGTCGTCTGTTTTTTCCAATAAAGAATTTAATAATTTTGTATTTACTGAGCAGTTTGTGAATGGGGCTACAATAGGCCATCTTAAGAGCGCTGAGCTCTTACAACTCAAAGTACTAAAATATTTTGTAAGAAACTGCCTTGTTGTGGCTTTGTCAATGTTTGTTTAATTCCAAATTTGTGTTCTTAAGAATAATGTAGGTTGCATGTCAGTTTAAGTATTTACTTTCACCTGGTTCATTTCTATTTGTCCCTTCAATACCAACACATTTTGCAGTAGCTTCCTGTGAAAGAGGTGGTTTTAAACTATGTTTTATTATCAAGACTATGGTAATCCAAATGTCTCATTTGAACAGACTAGTTGCAAGTGTGCAAGTGATTATAAAGCCAGTTGCCAAGTGCCATGGCACACTGCTGATTTGGGGAGGGAGAATAAATTTTGTTTTGTGCTAGAACTGTACTGTTTTAAGTTACAAACTTGTCTTGGATTTTGATGTGTTTCAGTAGTTAATTCACCACTCTTCTTGTTGTTGTTAGGAGCTGAAACTACCATTTACTTTTTTAAGTGGGCATATTCATGAACTTCGGATTCATGTGCCATGGACGAAATTGGGATCAGAACCAGTTGTCATCACAATCAATACAATGGAATGCATCTTGAAATTAAAAGATGGAGCTCAGGTAAGAAATGTGATGAATGCAGGTCTAACACTGAGAGGTTGATGAGAATAATAACTTCTATAGGCCACTTTCTTTAAAACCTTCTGAAGAATAAGGCATGTGAAGTTGTGGTCCTTGTTATTTTCTGAGAGGTTAATATTGTTATTCTCATCATGACTAGTATTTTTTATGCTTTATGCTTACTTTTAGTTCTTTGTTAGATCTAGCTGTGTTCTTGCAGATGTAAAAGCATATTAATAGTGCTCTGCCAGAATTTTCCTATGACTAGACAAGAAATGGATTTCAAGAGCAATATAGCATCCTGCGTGCTTCCAGTTTCTGCCTCCCAAGGAGCAGTGCTGGTTGCTAGAGACAGCTGTGTGCGGCACTGCTGAGCATTGGGCATTTTTCAAAAGATGTCTTGTTACTGTTGAAGGAGTGCTTTAAAGCTCTTGGAGCGTAATTCTCTTTTCCCTTCAGATGTTATAGTACTTGCTTGAATGTAGTTGGAAGATTTCTTACAAGTAAGGGTCTTTAAGGGCTTTTTGTTTAATTGCTCACAATAATTTTTCCACTACACCTTTTCACAGGCTCAGGAAAGGTTTCCTTCTGACACAATGAAGCTGAAATATGCAGTGGCTCAATTTTGTTATATGTCTAACTTGGTTAACAGAAATTACTTGTGTATGTTAATTTTGAAATTGTGGTGCTTTAACTCGAGAGAAGTTTTGTGGTGGGTTTTTTGTTTGTTTGTTTTTTTTTAAAGCCTTGTTCACATTTCAATTTCAACATAGAGCCCTCCAGTTATATTAGGGATCACACAAGAAAATTCTTATTTGTGCAAAGCTCTCAAGTGTTTGATAGGGTGCTTGATGAGCTGTTAACATTTAACATCATTAATTAGATATAAGCCAGCAAGAACATTGGAAAACACTTTTCCATTTTGTTTGATATTTCTTGTAATACTCTTATGGTTCCAGAGCTAAAAGCCTTTTGTTGCTTGAGTGGAAATCCCTAGTCCCAGGTATGCCACCCACAAAGCAAGCACATGCGTTCTGTAGTTACACTTAATCTGTGTGCATACACGCATGTGCGTATACATGCGTGTATGCACACCAAAAGTCAAATGCTAAGTACTTTTCCAATGTTAAGGTAAGATTTCAAGGCCAGATGTTCCATGAGAAATGTGTTTTAGAAGCAACAAATTGCAACTAATTATAGAAGTTGCAGAAAAAGATTTGTAGCCCATGACTTTGTGCAACCCAGAACTAATATTTGATATTGGACCATGCAGATGGCTACTGCTGAAATGATCAGATTTCCTGCTTGCCTGGTATTTGAAACTTAAATTTTGTGGTGCATACAGCAAAAGGTCAAGTGTCATGAATGTAAAGCACTCTCAAAACAAGTATTTGTTACAGATGTTTAAGATTCAGGGGCAAGAAAGGACTTCTGAAAATTGCAACTGACATTTGAACAAATTATTCAGTGGTATGTACACTCAGGAGGGTAAAACTTGGGTCTGTGCCATGGAAGGATTACCTTTGACTAGCAAGAATGTAAATGAAAACACTTTTATGCTGGTTTCTGAGGATATAGTTGAAAAAGTTGACAGCTTGAATTTTATTTCTTATATTACTATTTGAAAGTGTTACATAAAAAGAAAATGTTTTGACAAATTCTTGTGTTCTAACTTCCAGTGTGACAGTGTACTTGGCTAAAACTAATTGTCATAAAAATCTTTGTAATCAGTGAATAAAAAACCTGAACGAAATAGAATATTTCTGTGGAAAATGGCAGTAAAATGAACTTTCAGTGAATTTAGCTCCAACTGGAACTGTTATGCCAAGAATTTCATATTGGTAAAGAGCGTAATTAGCAAGAAAGTTTAGTTCTCAAATTTAGTGGCTTGATCCTGCATTTTCTTCCTCAGGTGAAACCTCTAATGAGCACATGCACAATTTCACCTGAGCAAAAAATAAAGTTTCTGACTTCAATGTAGTGTAATGTGTATTCTTTGGAAAGAATACATTTTGAAGGTGTATGGGGATTAAAGTACGTGGCATTTTTTTGAAGCTATTGTCCAGTGGACCCTACAGGTTTTTTGTAAGCAAAAAAACTCTCTCCCTTTTCATGTTTTTGAAGAGTGTCATCCCCCTGGGAATGCTTTGGTACATCTGTTCTTTACTCTGATGCTGTGTCATTGTTTGTTCAGTTTCAGTGTTAGTTTCGTTGTTCTTTTGTTGTTTATGCTATTGCAGCATCTTCTCAGCTGAGATAAAAGTTTGGAGTAGACAGTAGTGGCTCAACTTCTAGTTTTATGCTAATATTCTTATTTTCTAAGCAAAAATGTTGTATGAGTGGTAAGTTCACCCAGTGATATACAAAACCCACAGTGTAAAATTAATGGTATTTTTAGTGAATTTTGAAGTTTGAGCATTTAGAAGGTTATTGCTCTTTCCCCTCTTCTCTGTGCTTTTCTTCCTTCCTTTCCTTCTCTACAGGTGATACTACCACTTCCAAAAATAGAATGTTAAAGAACATGGCTACATTATAAGAAAATGAAATTTAAGCATATCAGGAGCAGAACTTAGCAATGATTAAAGTAATGTTCTGTCGAACATAATTGTATGTGCTCTTTTGATTATGAATTTAGTTATTACCAGTAATTGAAGTAGAAATTGGGTGCATTGCTTTTTGTTGTCTGTCAGGTTAATGCAACTGTGCATGGGTGTGTGTGGTGTTTTTGTTTTTTTTTTTTTTTTTTTTTTTTGCTCCTGGATGTAATCTTCTGCAGCAGTGAGTTTTAAGTTTTACTACTTATAATGTTATCAAATTAATGAAATATGTTGGTAAGTATGATTTGAAATGTGTTCTTCTCATTGCTTATCTCTGTATATTAAATCTCAGGACTTTTATCTAGAATTGAAATCCTAGAATCTATACCTCTGTTGATGCTGGCTTTCCTCCTAGAGTTTTTCTCCTTTTTTGTCCTGTTGCACCCTTCACTTTTTTCTTTTCTCCCCAAATTCTTCTTTTTTCTTTAAAAAGCTATTTGAAATTCTTTGCTCGTTTTTCTTCTCCCCTCCATGCCACAATACCTCTGTGCCCAAACCAAAGGCTTTAAATTCAGACTGTGCAACTTGGGAAGGACAAGCCTGTGTCTGTTTTTCCTTCACCTTCCTGACATTATAACTAACCACAAGACTAATCATCTTTACGTTCAGCCTTAAAATCCGTGGTTTTTGGTCTTGGAACTGATGTGAACGAGGAGATTCAAGGAGTAATGTATTATCTGCATTACTGCTTCACTTTTGAGTCTTTGCCTTTAATCAGGACACAGTGCGTCAGGAATATGCTGATGTATATAAAGATGAAACTCTCCCTACCCCAAGGATAGCTAATTTTGGAATTGGGGAAGACTGTTAGATACAAGCACTTACAGGGGCACAGGGAAACCAAGTAGTTGTTTGGATCAGCATACAGACAATTAAGCACTGTTCCTTTTATGAGGCATTACAAAGAAGGTTTTGAAGGAATATAATAACTTTGTGGAAGCAGTGAACAGCCCACAAGCATGGCTGTCAGAATAGCAGACGCATTCTTATCTGACAATCAGCAGAGACTGCCATCAAAGAATGCTGAAAGTAGAAATTGATCTTGACTGGGAAATGATCGAGATGGCAGATAGGGTGTGCAGACAGGTTATGAAGGACTTTGAAAGTGAAGACAGAAGGCTTGTGTTTGAGGGTATAGTTATATAAAGTTGTTGCTTAGGTGGTAAAGCTAGCTCCAAGTCTGAAGCAGTGCTTTGCTGTTTTTCTCCTTCTCACCCAGGTTGTAGTAGTTCAATTGAATGTGGCTGTATGGACAAGCAGTGCTGTTTTTTCTGAGTGTATGCATGTGCTGTTCAGCAAAAATATGGTAAGACTTGAAGTCAGAGTACTACCTAACAGTCTCTAGTGGCCCACCTTCCTGCTTTTCGTTTGCTCATGTAGAAGCTCAGGGTCTTTATTTCTGAAATATTTTCATTTGGTACTTCTCATTTTCATAGTGGTATTTTTAATTCAGTAAATCTGATATTGAGTTTTGACACTGGTATACAAAGTTTAAGGTGAAGATTATATCAAGGGCTGCCCTGCAGGAAGCAAACTATGTTGTCAGCTAGCATTGAATCATAATCTTAGGTTAATCACGAATATGAAATTCATCATTAAGAAGCCAGTTCATGCTGCTTTTATTTGTGTTTTAATAGCTTGGTGTAACGAAGGGGATTTAGCTGTTTTTGTGTGCGCGTGCATACAAATTATATATAAGTAACAAGAACAATTTTTCATATTACATTTAATTAAATTCCGTTGTGTAAATTGGACTCTAGGTAGTTTAATCTTTTCCAAAGGTTCAGGAAGGTTTGGCAGAGCCTTTGGTTGGGTTTTATGCCACTTTTTTTGGTCAAGATCTCCAGTCTGAAGAGTTCTTATGTTTTCTGTGAATTGTTGGATATGAAAAGAAGTGTTTTAGGTAGGAGATTCTTTTTCAAGGATACGATCTTTCTAAGGGAGAAATACCACGTCCCACAAATGTCTTGCAAAAACATTTAGTAAACTTCCTCTTTCAATAGAAGAAGCAGTAAAGGCAGACTGTAAGAGCTGCTGGAAAAGGCCTTGCAGCATTTAGTTCAGACACCAGCATGTGTCAGCATTTATTGTCATTGTATTTCCAGTGTTTTCAAATGAGTGGCTGAAGAGTAGATACTGAACAGCTATGCTTAAAGCTGGATTAATATTTATGCGTTCTAGCTGGGGAAGAGTCACTTACCCATTTTTTTTCTACTAAGCACTTTCATATGAAAAGACTTAAAAAGCAAGGTGTCTGACATTTTAGATTGCAGTAATTCTGCTTGCAAAAGAAGTTACCTTTGTGAATTTGTTCAAAGATGCCTGTGGGCACGTTTCTTAATACTGTGGCTGTAGAAGTCCTTCCCCTGCCGCTGTGTTACCTGAAGCTGAATAGCTGGCTTGCTTGCCTAAGTGCCTGTTACCACGTTAGTAATTTTGGACAGTTTTCATGTGAATTTGTCAGCCCTTTTCAGGGCTAGGTAATGGTGATTTCAAATGTTTGAAATGGATTACATTGAATGCCATGAGTGGTCTCACTTGATTCCTTCTGTGCTTGTGCCTGGCCCCTAGCAGGGCTTCCGATGTTGGAACAGGCAAAGGTAGGGGGGCAATCCTGACCTAATCCTAGTGCTTAGTCTGATGAGTGAGCCTTGCTTTTCCATGTTTCTGCTAATGAACAAGACTTTGGATAGTAAGCACTCTTGCTTTCTGTTCCATGCAATACGGGGTGACACCTTCAACAGCAGCGCTGTGTCTAGCTCCTGAGAACAACCCATAGGGACAAGACATGATATATTGTCCTAGTATCTTGAGAATACCTGTGAGACTGTTTGTGACAAGGATCTGACTAGGAGGATGCTTTTCTGAGCAGCCAATCAGTGAAGGACTAATCAAGGCAGGGAATGTATGAATGTCCAATGCAACCAAACTTTCTGGTTGTTGTAACATTTTCCTGGTGTTTTGTTGTTTTTTTTTTTTTTTTTTATTGTGACAGTACACATATACATGAAAGATGTAAACAAGATATGTTTTTCTTGTTTTCTGCCAGCTTGTCTTATAAATGCTCTCTCCAGCTGGCTGAAAATTAAATGCTTATTAGAAAGATTTAAAACTTGATAGTTTCATTCCTTGAAATATTTAGTCCTCCAAATGTCAACGTTATACATCTTTAAAAAGAGAAGCCAAGTACACTAAGTCAGGCATGTTTACTGTGGTAGCAGATTCAGGAACAGAAAAGCAGACAAGAATGTAGTTGGGGCTGTGTTCTTACTAAGGAGCTCAGATCTTGAATGCAGTTCATTGTTGTCAAAATGGTTAACGTTTGGACTTGGTCTTTGTCTTGCTTTGAGCTGAACTGGCCAGTGAATGAACTGAGTGAAAATTCCTGTTGTCTTGCTCCTTCTGTCACTGGAGCTACCTCTTTTTAAACTGAGGGTTTGCTTCAGTTTGCAAAAAAATGATTGAAAGACAGTCTTTGTAATGCAGTGCTGGTAGCTGTAAGGCTAATTTGACATGGATCTATTGTCTTGTAGCTGCTATATTGGTGGAGGATTGCTGTTTAAAAACAAATTTGTTCCAGAAGTAATAATGCCTGTCAACTGCTGGGGTTTTGTTGACGTTCAAGACCTCAGGTTCCCTAGTTGCCTTGTCATGATTTGTGATACTTTGCATCTTCTAGTGTACTCTTACAGTCAGTTTGTCTTAGGCATATGGACGAGGCTTCTTGTGATTTATTATAAGCTGCTTTTTTGCTTTTCTTAAATTTAAGTATTTAGAATTAAACATTATTTGCTTTTTTTATGACTCTTTGGCTCTATTGGCTGAGACTGGCTCATTGTCTTTAAGATCTGTTGTGTGTTGGGAAACATGGCCTTGCCAAAGAGAAACTAACACTTTTTAAGTTTTAAACAACCCATTGCCCTCCAAAAAGACAGTTTAATTGTCCTTTAAGTTCAAGAAGTATAGAAATATATTTACTTATGTATAAGCATGGGTTATATACATTAATGTTTTAATTCTTTATACATATAAGTGCGTGTGAACTTCATTTTAACTCCCAAATTAACGTCCCAAGTTTGGAGGCTGAGCTCTTATTCAAATGCTTGTGTGGTGCTAGCTCTGTGCCTCACTTAATGTATAACCTTCCTATAGGATGTTAAACAACCCTGCAGCTGCAGAGACTCAACTCCAGTTTTCTTCTTTCAGCAGGTAGAGCTTGAGTTAACTAGGTGTTTGCAGGATATGTATGTTTCCAAGAGACCTCTTCTGGAGTCCTCTCTGACTTGCTGTAGGGTCCCAACCATGTTTACAGAAGTAGGCACTTCACAATTTATACCAGATTTATGGTGTTGCTAGCATAGTGCAAAGAACATGGTTGGAGGGATGCATTTTGAGGTTAGCTGGTCTTATGCAGAACATCAGTTGGAGATCTGTCTTTCTCAAGTAGCAAGAGGAAAGGATAATGCAGACAGTAGTAGTACATGGAGGAAGGCAGGGGCAGCCAAGTGGACAAAAAGGTTAGGTGAAAAGGGATTAAAGTCACCTGATGGATATGAAGGGGAGGGTTTTTTGGGGGGGGTAATGGGTAGTAGTCCTTTCCCCCTTTATTTTTGCTTATTCCCTTATTTTTTCTTAGCCTGTTTTGTTTTTTTATTTCTAAATTTTTTTTTAAACACTTAAAATGTGGGCAGTGACTTTCTAATTAGCTTTCTCTTTTCTACTTAGAGTTCTAGTTTAGCTGTAATTGTGCTTTGATATTTAGCTGTAGAAGTTGATTCCCCTTCTTTTACTAACCTCTGCTCTTCCATGTTAGGTCTCTTCCTCTGTCAGTGTTCCCAGTTCTGTAAAATACAACTTTGACAAAAACTCGTGAAATAACTCAGCAGTTCTCAGGCTTGTGGGTGTTTTGGCTTGATTCTTGTTATCTTTCCTTCAGTTTACTTGCCTGATGGAGTTCACTCACTGCCTTGCATCTTGCATCAACTTTAGCCTGCTTCCCATGTGCTGGCATATGTCTTACTGTGAGGTGAATTGGACAATTTGCTTATCTCGCAAAAAACCCAGAACCAGCCCCCAAAAGGTGATGTTGCTTGATTTCTTTCTTTGTCCTGGGTTAGTGTGTTGAATTGAGGGGTGATCTGGTGAGGGCCAAAGATGGCATACAGAAAAGACACCAAGTGTAGGAAAGGCTCAGCTCTGCTTAGCTGTGTTGTCTAAATGCATCCTTGTCTCATCCCACTAAATTATATATTGAGTGGTTATCAGCTGACCTTCTGAACTGACTTTTCTGAATGATAGCCAATGTGTTTTTTCGAAGAGTTGTCTTCTGGCATTAGAGAATATTCACGACCTGGTGTCTTGTCTATTGCAATGCCGTGTCAATGGACTTTGCAATTTTAGTTCAACGTGGAGAATGAAGAAGCAGATTGGGTCCCTTTTCAAATCTGAGTTGGTTAAGAAATAACATGGTGAGAATTCAGAATCTCAAATTTTAACATTAAGTCAACAAATGTTCGTAAACATATTAATATGTCTCTTATCAATACTATCATTGTTGATGGAAAATAATTATTTTCATTTGCTGAAAATTAAAGTGTTATAAGCTTGTTGCACATGGGCTGCTGTTTCTGAAACAAGAGCTAGGTATCAATCTGTGAGACTTGCCCTGGAACTGGCGTATATTAGGAGTAGAGATTTGTTGGCTTAGAAGCTGCAAACCATGCTGGGAGTACGTCCTAGCTGAAGTGTTTCACCATGTCTTAGTTGTGGAAACTCACATATTGTTTGAAATATTTTATTTTTAGCAAATAGGGCACAAGTAACAGTCACTTTAACCTATTTCTCTCTCTGTCTCTCCCCCCTTCCTTTTTTATTTTTGCTTCCATTACATTCTCTAAAATTCATTCTAGTATTTGACTATCTTCCCTCTGGCGTGTTATGTTCTATTTAAAAAAAAAAAAAAATTGCAAATCAAATTATGTATGCCAAGAGCCAGTAAACTGCTTGACCCCCAAATATGCACATTTCTCTTTAGTCATGCACATGAAAACTTATAAACCTATGCCAGTGTTAACAAAGTCTGTATTATTTATTTTAACCAAAAGCAGGTGCTTCTCTTTTCTGCATGGGTAATCATGTTTCTGTGCTCATCTCTGTATGAGTTCTGTCTTGCAATCCAATTTCACTTTACTGAGCTGCCTCTTACACATTTCTCTGACACTTAACATCCATACGTATCCCACTTGTGTTGTTATTCCCACTTTGCCTGTGAAGTAGTTCAAAAGTTGACAGTTCAGTAGTGTTGCCCATGTGGAGGGGAAGAGATTTTGTCTCAGAGGAAGCTGATGTTGCTTCTTTTACTCATTTAAAATTGTGGTTCCCTATTTCCTGCTCTGTTGCTTTAGATTCCCTTGCTTGGGGGATTGTGGTGTTACTTAACAAGTGAAGCAGCAGCAAACCTGTTCACCTGTTGTGCTAAAAAGCTGGTATAGAAACCTGGTTCTTTGTACATATGTTTGTGTGTGTATATGTGTGTATGTATCTACGCATATTAAAGACAGCTTTCCATCTGACTGTTTTTCATTTCATTATTGCTTGATAGTAAGGAAGAACAGTTGGGACAGGAAATATGAATAGCATGTAATACATAGGTGAACAGTTGCTTTATGTAGTCATAATTTCACTGTTATTCCACTTTTTAGTAAAGCAGTGATAGCAGTTAGTGATGTTTTGTGGGCAGGCACCAGCTGAATGGTAGGCATCATATATTTAAATTCTTTCTTTCCTTCCATTCCTCAAAAAAAAACAAAACAATTTTTTCTTCTGGAGTCCTTTCATGGACCATTCTTCATGTGTTCTGTAATCACTAGAAAACTGAAGACCCCAGACTGGGTATTTACACTACATAGTACAGTTATATTCTAGAAAGTTTACATTAACATTGAGAATGTTATGGTTGTTTATAGATCAAATCAGCTGAATTTGCTGTGTGGAGAGAGAAGGGGAAGAAGATATGCAAGGGATTTCTAGGCTCAAAATGAACTTGGAAAATGAATGTCAGGTTGAACTCTTGGCAAAGCACCAGTTAGAAAGTGCATTGTTGAAATGTAAATAATAGTTTTGTTCTGTACCAGCTAGGATAGTATCCAGTACTACTTTTTTTTTTTTTTTCTTTGAAGTGGCTGTCCTGCTAGGGAATTGAAGGGATTACGTGTAGCAAACCAACATCATATTGAGGAAATGGATGGCGTAATAAGTTAAATATTGGAGCTAATGCGATGACCATTGTAGCTTGCTTTTTAGAACTTCAGGGTATGTTGTTTGTTCAACGTTGTGGTGGATTTGAGGATGAATACGCTACCTGGTTGTTCAGGTCTTCTGGAAGTTCACTCCTGACATTGGTCCTCCCCTTGAAGATACTACTTCTCATGCTTTTGATATCTTGCACTCCAAAGACTTTTAATCCCCAAAATGCAGCTGCTTTGGCAGGTCATGCATGGAAGTGCAGTGGATTTTAAGAAACTATTGCGTTTTGAATAAACTTAATAAAACTATTAATTGCACAAGTTAGGAGTTGATTCAGAGTGACTGTTTTGAATACAACGACACATGCTTCTTAATCTTTCTGTGATGTACATATGGATATATACAAGTATATCACATGAAAATTATCAGGGAAAACAGACCAACATCTTGTCAGAAACTTGTGCATGACTACATAATGATTTTGGAAATGTGTAAGTATCCTGAGTGCCGACACTTAAAAACACAATACAGATGCTAGATCTGTAACTTTATGTATTGGGAGACTATCTGTGGAGACAGGTAAGAGGATGGTACAAAAGCTCATCTATTTGAGGGTAGTCCTGGGCAGGTAACTAACCAATTTGGTCTGTGTTAGCCAGCCAGCAGACCTGTTCCTCCCTGCCAGGGTCCCTTTCTTCGCTTATTGTGTGGACTAAGGCATTTTGAGAATGGAAGCTGGCTTGTACATCACTGAAACTGAATTTCAAATTTAAGGCCAAGTTGTATTTGCTGTTACACAGCTTGGGGTTCAAACCTGTAGCAGCTGCTTTCAGAACAAGGTTGTCACAGCATGTTTTCACTGTTCGTGGTGACCACCAGCTAGAAAAGGTTGTTTGGTTTCTCTTTTGCTGTAATTAATTTGGTAAATTGGTAAATGGGGGTGATGTCCTGGTACGTATTACTGAATTTTGGAAAGGAACCCATTTGCACAGGAACAGGGACAAAGAGTGGTCACTGCGATAACTATTGCTACAGAATCGCATTTCAGAACAGACCTTCATTTTTTTCAAGTTTATAGGAAAAAACTCAAATATTAGTCTTTGATACACTTAGTTACTAAAAGTAGAAAACAACAAAAGTATTTAATTCTGCAGGTGGACAAGTAGATATAAGAGTTGAAACACAGGTGCCACAACCTTACTGATTTATATTCCAGAAAATAGGTTTACTAAGGTAAATGCAAATACTAACATGTAAGTGCTGTATTTCTTTTTGTAAAAGTACAGAGAAACTGTTCTGCTGTGTAGGTACAGGTGTATAAAGTAGAAAGATTAAGAGTAATCCTTGTACCTTTACTGTTTTTACTTAGCTTTTTTTCTGACCTACTTACAGCAAGGAAATGTAGTGCCAATAGTCAGTGTCTTTGTTCCAAGGTATAGGGTGAAAGGATTTATATATCATCTTTGGCATAATTCCTAGAATTCTAGGGTCAGATTCTGATTTGGCTTTCCCTGGCGTAGGTCTGGAATACCTCAATTGATTTACTTTGGAGTAATTCCAGATTTGTCCCAATCCAGCTGACATCAAATCAGGACCCTACAATCCAGCTTTGTTTCATGTAGTCAGGTGAAGAGTTTGGATTGGTATGGTTTAACGGGGAATGAGGTGAGGTAATGCATTTAAAAATATTTCCTTGGAGAGGAAGTAGTTTTTCCTCATTTGTTGATAGATTAAAGCATAGTTAAATTTGTTGGAATGTATTTTAGCTCCTCATTATAGCCAAACCTACTATTTCAGAATGGGCATGATTACAGATTTTGTAGTGGAAAAAAACTGTAATTTATCCCCCTATGGTAAAAGCACCTTAAAATTCCAAAAGACAAAATACTCTTAATTCTTGAAAGTACAAAGTGTACTCTGAAGTTATAGCTTGTTCCTTTTGGAAAGAGGGGTATTTTCTCTGAAAGGGTGCGATTCAATTATAATTTATTACATACAGTTATTGAACTTAAGCAGAAAAATTCCCTTTATTCACCTATTGGTTGTGACTTACCTTACAATACCTGCACTTAAAGAGTGGTACCTGCTAAATAATTTTGATGCAAAACTGATGTATATTGTGTTTATTATTGTCCATAAGTGTTCAAAATAAAACTCTAACCTAGTAAGATGCACTTTTCCCAAAAGAATGGGGAGATATTCAGGTTTAAACGTGCACTGTTTTACCTTTTTACAGGCCATAGAATCTCAGGGAAATTGTCCTGTGCTGCCGGCAATACGCTGGACCAGCAGTGGTCTCAGTCATTTTCTTAGTTTAACTCCAACTGTTAAATAAACATGAACTTTAATGGGAAATATTTATTTCTTTGCCTCTGGAGAAGATGGAACAAACTTGATCACTCTATTGAGAAATATAAATTCCCCCCCCCCCATCCCCATCTTTGGTGTGTTTGTTTAGTTCTGCCTCTGACTTGGGATGAAACTGTCCTGAGGCCATCACCTTGGCTTACTGAGGATCCTCACTTGGTTTTCTTTACCCAGACACCTGTCAGCTTTGGACTAGTTGGTGTCTAGCAGGGCTGTCTGTCAAAACGCAAAAGTTGAAAGAGTGCAGAGTGCTAGAAGGTGGTGTCCTTCATTTTCAATAGAAGTCCTTATGCATTTCAACTAATTGGAGGATGAATAACACAAAACTGCTTTAGCCTTTTTTATTTTATATGCATGAATCATTCTGGAAGATTTTGTCATGTAAAGGGCTCTATTGATTGGAGTTTTTTAATTTGCAAGTACTTTCGGTTAAAGCTGATAATGTATTTTGGTTTCATTAAATAGTGAAGCACGTTTTGTTTTTTGTTTTTTTTTTTCTTTCCTATTAGCCTGTCAGCATGAGTCAACATTTCAGGTTGGCGCAGGATTCCCTGATATGAGCTAACAGCTGCTGCAGCTGCAGTAATGTATAATTACTTAGAATTAGGCCCAAAGCTCATTAGTCCTGGTATTTTAGAATTGTGTTGATAATTAGGGACTACTTTTCAAAGCACCGCAGTAGTTTTTCCATGTAGTTCTGTGAGCTGACTGGTCTCCTGATCAATGCAATCAATGCTTCTCTGCTATCTACTGTGTGGAGCAGTTGTGTTCCAGTTCTTTGGGTGGGTGGGCTGCTCTTAGGTTTGTTCTTTATTCCCAGTGGCAGAAGAGTGTCATATTTCATTGCTTCTGGGATGCTTTCTGTAGGTGTTTATCATCTGGACTGCGTTGTATATGTGTGTAGTTCCTCTGCCTTCCTGCATCTCTACTGGATTCCAGGTGTTTAAGCTTTCTGCCCTGCAGTTTTTCCCCAGCAGGACCTGATGCAGACCTGAGAAAGGGCGGACAAGAGTGTGCTGCTGACTCCATACAATTCATTCAGCCTATTGCTGATGGTCGTCTTTCCCATATGTTCCTCAGATGTGGACAGTGATGGGGTTGTGGGGTAAATGCATTGTTCTAGCAGTGGGAAGTGGCCATCTTTCCTGGAAGCTCTTCAACCCTCTTCCCAGTGTGCATTTAAATATGGGCTCATTATATGATGGGGGAGAGGCTACAAGCCTCCTAGATAAAATGGTCCTGGGGAGCAGGCTGCCTGTTCCAATGCAGTCATCTGGTGTGCAGCTGAGGTTCTTAGGAGAGGAAGCCGAAGGGAACAAGCTAGATGAATTGTCCTGCCATACTGCATATGGCCTGTGGGCTATAGGTTGTTCATCCTAGATACTTGCTTACAATTGTGAAGAACATTAAGATTTTGCAGTAAAACTTTAGAAAAATACTTAGCAGCATGAGAAAAATCTGCTTAAGCCACAATGAACTCTAATTCTTTTTACCAGCCTTCCACAAGGAGAGAGCATCTGGTGGACAGAATAGATCAGAGTCCTGAGTGCATATGCTAGTGGTTTCATTGTCATCAACAGACATTACATTTTTGTTGATTTATTTTGTGCAATGAATAAAACTTCATTTCCTGCTCTGTTAAGGATGTTCTACTTTGCTTGACTTGTACAAAAATGAGCTATGGTTGTATCCATATAAAAGTTGAAAGCAATTGGGTGGCATAGAGTTAATGGTGGACATCTTTTTTTTTTTTTTTTTTTTTTTTTTTGTCTACTTATACTTATACAACAGTTCTTTTCATCTGAAATCTTCCAGTTGTTGATGCTGCTAAATCTTCTGCAGTTAACTTTCCCTCCTTGGGATTGTTATCTAAAGGTCAAGATACTCTCCTTTTTTCTATGTTTATTACATATCTAAGAGTATTCAACTCATAAATGTGGCTTATAAAACTGTAGTTGATTACCCATATATTGATTGTTTAAGCACTTCTGTCCTCAGTAAAGTAAAACCAAGTGAATTGTGCATATAGTTGTTGGAAAAGCTGACATTTGCTTCTATCGGTGTGTATAACCAAAATTATCTTGAAAAAAGGAGCATGCTATATCTATTTACTCATTTTACTTGTGGCATTTTTGATGAAAATATAATTTCTGCAAAATGATGTTTTCTTTCTAGTGAAACTCCAATGTTGTTTTTAGCCTTCCTTTCTCTTTTGTTTTGGAAAAAAAAAAAAAAAGAAATAAGATACTGAGCTTGGAAGAACACAGAGCAGTATTTTCGTGCTTGTCAAAGCAGAACCCTCACATTTTCGGGACTATTCAGTACTGAGTTGTATCTAATTAAACTGCTGATCTTTTGTGTGTCACTTGTAGCTTGGATGTCTGGTTCTCCATTCTGGAGTGTGTTTCTGGCTGTGTTTCCTTGAAAGCATTGCTGTCTTCTTTTTCATTGAAGTGCCTAATAAGGTACACGAGTCCTGTGGCTACAGGGTACCACCTGGGAGATGTTCTGGAGGAAAGAACTGGACACACCCAGAGCTACCGTGTCTCGAGGCCATGTTTCAATTCAGGTGGATGTGTTTTTCTGTGTGAAAACAGCAGAATATTTTTATGAGACAAAATAAAGTTGTGTTGCTTTCAGTAATAGTGGAAAACTTTTTGAAACAAATACCAAAATACAGGTGTTTGGTGGTTTGTGGTGTGTTTTTGGTTTTTTTTTTTTTTTGTTTTTGTTTTTTTTCAGAAATCTGAAAGTCAACTTTAGTGCTTTCAAGTAAATGATTTTTTTTGTCTACCTGTTTTCATCTTGATCTAGTACTAAAAGCAAGTATCAAGGTGTTGAGACCACAGGAGCCTGACTGCAGTGAATTGGCCAGTGTTTTAGCATCCGGTGGGGAACAGACTTGCTTCAGAATTGCTGGCTGATGAGCATTCATCTAGCCTCGGGCTGTGCTGGACCTGGCTAGAGGTTGATGACTCTGGCCCACAAATTCTTGGTTTGGAATGCAATTAGATGATTCTAACTCTATTTCAGGGTAAACTACAGCTAATTTGAAACTAATGCTTCATGTCTTTACCCATTGTTAAACCAATCTGATGATTATACTAATACCAAGGTCCTATCCGGTCCTTGGCACCGGTGAGACTGATAAGTCTTGTGTGTGTTGCTTGCTCATAGATGATGGATCCCAGCTCTTGAAGTAATTTTTTTATGACCTGCTGACACTGATATCTTGTGACTTCTTGTTTAGTAGGCTTCTGAGCTCTCCTGAGCAGAGGGCAATCTGATGTGCTTCTTTTTTATATTTTGTGGAAAAGAACCGGGAGGCAGTTTGCCAGTTCCAGAATAAATGATGGGTAGTGCCACAAGGAGAGAGAAAGCTGAGGGGATTGCTCTTAGCAGTTCTGAAGAGATTCCTTGCTCATGAGATACCAGTGTAACAGAAACATGAAAGAAGTGTGGTCTGGTGGGATTGAGTTTTTTGGGTGGTGGTGCCCTTCCTCTTTAAACTTTCTCCTGTCCTGCTCTGCTTGAAGACAGTCAGAGGGCAGCACCACATGTATACATGTTCCTTTCTCCCTACTCCCTTGTGCTCTTCCCTCCCGCCCTCCCTCTGTTATAGTGTTTTTGACTTTTGCACATTTTTTGATGCCTGACCTGTGGGTTTTGCCCATCTAAAATGTCTGGCATATGACATATTGTATTTTATGAATATGTAATATTCTTGGATATCTTCACCCAATTCAAAATCTTAATAGTGACGATACTTGTGTCTTTAACATGTAGCATATTTATATTTTATACTATTGGTTTTTCATTTGAAGAAACAAATTTATTAGAGATGTGCAAATTGCTTATGTGTAATAATCTTGTATAGGCAGAAAGGATGTGCTTAAGTGGAGTGTTCTGCTATTTTCAGTGTTTATCCCTGTCTCTAGGGAGACATGTAATGCTTTCTTAAGTGATTTCTAAAAGTAACCTGAACACATTCAGGTCATACTAGAATGAAAGCTTCCTTTGTACATGATGGATTTTTTGTTTTCTATCTTTGAACACTGTTGCGATGAATTTAAATGTGGTGTGATCCTGTCATCTGTGCTGGCTTGATACAGCTTCTTACACAGATCAATCTTTTCAGTATTTATTTCTGTTCTTGAGTTAAATTCATGTGTTCTGTCACTTTTACTCTTATTATTAAATAAGAAATGATTTTAGTCATGCAAGGTTATCTCTTCTTTGTGCAATTTAAGAAACACAAACCTATTACTAAATATATGTTCTGCCTTTGCTTTGGTTTTGGTTCTTCGTAACGTGTGGCCTGTTCAAAAAGAAACAGGGGCTTAATCTGTGTCCTCTTCTATGTAAAAGCAAATATTGAGCTATGGTGCTTCTTAATTTCAAGTATATACTGATTAATCAGCAATGACTCTAAATTATAGAATCATAGAATGGTTTAGGTTGGAAGCAACCTTAAAGATCATTGAGTTCCAAACCCCCTGCCATGGGCAGGTAAACCTTCCACTCGACCAGGTTATTCAAAGCCCCATTCAACCTGGCCTTGAACAATTCCAGGGATGGGGCATCCACAACCTCTCTGGGCAACCTGTTCCTGTGTCTCACAACCCTTGGAGTAAAGAATTTCTTCTTAATAGCTAATATAAATCTATCATTTTTCATTTTAAAGCTGTTATGCCTCATCCTATTGCTAGGCTCCCTGTTAAAGAGTCCCTCCCCATCTTCCATGTAGGCTACCTTTAGATACTGGAAGGCTGCTATAAGGTCTCCCTGGAGCCTTCTCTTCTCCAGGCTGAACAACCCCAACTCTCTCAGCCTGTCTTCACAGGAGAGGTGCTCCAGCCCTTGGATCATCTTTGTGGCCCTTCTCTGGATGCGCTCCAACAGGTCCATGTCATTCTTATGTTGAGGGCCCCAGAACTGGATGCAGTACTCCAGGTGGGCTCTCATGAGAGTGGAGTAGAGGGGCAGAATGACCTCCCTCAGCCTGCTGGCCACGCTTCTCTTGATGCAGCCCAGGATACGGTTGGCCTTCTGGGCTGCAAGCACACATTGCTGTATCATGTCAAGCTTCTCACCCACCAACACCCCCATGTCCTTTTCCTCAGGGCTGTTCTCGATCCATTCTCGGCCCAGCCTGTGTTTGTGCTTGGGATTGCCCCGACTCGGGTGCAGGACCTTGCACTTGGCCTTGTTGTGCTCACTGGTCATGAGGTTTGCATGGGCCCACCTCTCCAGCCTGTCCAGGTCCCTCTGGATGGCATCCCTTCTCTCCAGCGTGTTGACTGCTCCACCCAGCTTGGTGTTGTCAGCAAACTTGCTGAGGCTGCACTCAATCCCACTGTCCATGTCACCAACAAAGATGTTAAACAGCACTGGTCCCAGTACTGACTCCTGAGGAATGCCACTCGTGACTGGTCTCCCCTCAAAAAGTCACGGTAAACAGCAAAATGTCTGAGTGTGAACATCCAACCAATTCATTATCCAGTGAGTGGTCCATCTGTTAAATCTACCAATGAAGAAGAGTCTTGCATGGTGTGGGGATTTTTTAATTTGTGCCTGGACTACTGTTTCAAATCTTGTTTTAGAAATAGTAGGAGGGCAGGCAGGAAGACGGGGAAGGGAGGACAGGGATGCTTATTGACATCCAGGTCAGCCTATGCATGTAGGAGTTTGGTAGGCTTGAAGATTTTCAGAATGATTCTTAAGCTTTACTGCCTGAGAGATCTCGTATGTTTCTGCTTTCTACTCATCATTGACTTTGGATCACCGCTTGCTCTGCTACTTGCTGGACAGTGAGGTGCTGTTCTTCACCTGAGCTGTTTTCTGCCACCTGAGCTTATGCTTTGCCTTTCTGTACTTCCCTTCCTTGCTCCAAGCACCTTGGAGCTATTGCATAATTTATTTTGCCTTAATTAAAGGAGTGCAAGACCTCAGTTTTGGAAAGAGTTCATGTTGTATTTTGAGGATGAGTACTGTACAAGCAAGCTCCCCCTCAGAAAGCCAGGCCTTAAAAACTTGTCCTGCAGTCCTGTACCAGTTTCCATAAATACTAGTTTTATTCAGAATCCTGATCTAAACTAGGCTGAAAATTAAAATAGCAATTAATTAGAGGACAAAGGTAGCTTTTATTAATGTTTACAGTATTTGGAAACATTTATTTCTTAAAGATTAATGAGTCTTAAAGATTAACAAGGGCCTATGACAAAATAAGTTCTATAGTATAAATTTAAACTGAAAAAGATGGTACAATTAAAAAAGATTTAGATTCCATTAGAATAGCTCAATCCCTTTAATAGATTATTTGAATGAATCTCATAATTTAAAAAACTGAATGCTTTCACAATTTCTTGTGGGAGTTTCAAAGTATTTTCATTTGGCTTAGCAAGCAGAGGTAGTGTGCATAGATTTTTCTCATGTAGGGTTTTTTTTTTCTGACAGTAAAAATGCAAATAGTAGTAGTCTTTATCACACTTCTATTTATACATAGAGCTCTGTTTATAAATATAAACTCTCTCTTGATAAAATTTTTAATGAAAACTAGTTTGTTTTAGGAAAAATGGCTTTTTCTTTACCCTATTGGGAATGCTGCCCTTCTCCTGTTTTTCTCTTTGTTCTTTTGGGAGCTCTCTTTTTAGAAAAGTTATTCCATGATCTCTTTAAATATTTGATGTTTTGTCCAAGGCTTCTCATATATAATTCTATGATTCTATAAAACCGCTTATTTAACATTCTAGTGAAAATATATGACTGAAGTCAGTTCATCATTGGAATGTCATGCTTCCTCTTATGATACATTTTCTTAATTGAGTCATTCCTTTTCCAATCTTTTATTTAAAATCACCCCTTTCATGGGATCATAGTTATATTACTTCATTTAACATATTAGAGAACAGTGATACATAATATGCATTTAAATATGTATGCATTTAAATTATAAACACTGTTATACACCGTTGTCTCTTTTTGCTATAGTCCAAGACTTGGAGGAAAAAATTATTAGCAGTAATGTACCTTGTGATTTGGTAGAAAGAGGGAACACTGCTTTTGGGTGTGTGGTTTTTTTTCTTCTTTTGTTGCATAAGGTTGCAGATAGTATTTTCGCATGTATTGAGTTTACATTATATGCTCAGTAAAGCAATTCTTTTGCTCCTGTGTAATAGCAGCTGTGACAAACTTCTAGCAACATGTAAGTTGTTGGAAAAAGTCCCTGATAAAACTGGTAAGTTTGTTGAACTTCAGAACTAGTCTCTAGTACATGTACATATTCAGAGACAATAGTCTCTGGGGCTTAGTCTCTATTATATTGAAACTAGCCACCTGTTGGTGTTCGCTGTGTAGACAGCTAATTTTCTTTTTTGCATGGGCCAAGCACTAACTATGTAGGTTATGCGGAAGACTGCTTGTTGCTACTGGGTGTAGCATTTAAGGTGCTGCAGGAGATCATCTTGGGGCCAGCAGTGTTGCTGCTTCACTGCCCTTATGGTGCCTGCTGAGAAGTCTGCCAAGGTCAGCCATTTCATCCATTGCTGTCCACAGCCCTTCCCTCACCTTGTGTGTGGCCCAGCAGGTTCCCCAGTTGTCAAAACTCACATGTGGCTCAGTAGCTTTACCCAGTCTGTTTCATTGCTGCAATGTGTATTACTCTTACTTGATGCAGTTCTGAAACCACTAGTTTGGTTGCCCAAAGATTAATTTGAAAATATTTAGCCATTTTAATTTCCTACTTAGCAGTGGCATCTGCACAAAATACCATGCGAGTAGCAGGTACTTTCATGATTCTCTGGGGGACATGGTTTGCTACAGCTGGTTTTGCTCTACTCTTATTCAATAAAATGTTTTACTGAGTATCTCATAACAAGCTGCTGTTATACAGTCATGGTGGTATTTTGTAATATACCGACAATAATCCACCTGCATGGATTTCAGCAAAAGGTTTAATGAATTGAGTCTTCCTCCACTGCTGACTTCCTCCTGCCTCCCCACCCTGAGTTGGAGAATGTCCCAAACTCTGCTTGAAAGGTAATACTGGGGCAAAGTAACTTGGAAACTCGGGCTCCTTCCACCTGCGAAACACAACTCCCCCAGGTGGGGGATGGGGGGAGGAAAAAAACCCCAATGTCCTGGTTCCGGCAAGGATGGGGTTAATTTCCCCAAGGAGCCGGCAGGGGAGGCAAGTATTCCATACCACGTGACCCATGCCCAGCTATAAGAGGCGTTAGCCGGGGAGAGGGAGGCAGTCGCCACTCGGGGGCGGGCTGCGGTGGTGCGGGTCCGGTCGGTGCGCTGCGCGGCGGTACTGTAATCGCGTTCTTATATTCCTTTATCGGTGTTATTGTTTTTTCTTTCTTCTTCCCTTTGTCTGTTCTGTTAAATTATAATATTTCAACCCACGAGTTTTGCCCTTTTCTGCCCATTTTTCCCACGGCTGTGGGAGTCGAGCGAGCGGCTGCGTGGTTCTTTGTTGCTGGCTGAGGCCAAACCACGACACCCAACTTTGCTAGGTATGTAGAGTTAACAAACAGGCCTTTCATTGCTTGTCTGAAATGCTTGAACACCATATCTTTATTCTAACTATATTGTCTTATGTGGTCCTGTTTTACAGCAGGAAGAACTGTATGTATCTGAGGTATATACTGGCACCTAGTTTCTGAACATTGTGCTGTGGGGTATTCAGAGGGTTTAAAAGGTAGTCATCTAAACAACTGTACATTAACATGGGGAAAAACGTATTTCAAATAAATTTTCCAGATCTTACAGTATTTAATATACACTTAGTAATAGCTGTGTATGTAATTGTCTCTATATGATCAAAATCAATCACTGGACATACTTTTACATTCAGATGCCAAATTGAAATTTACTGTCAAATGTGAGAGAGGTGTTTTTTTTTCCATTTAGTAATGCTGGAACTAAGATTTACTGCTCTGTGTGTAGTTCAACTTAGTATGTTGTAGTTGATTGAAGTATTGGTGTGAGATGCTTATGGGAATTTTCTTATGCTTGTTGGTTTGGCTGTTGTTCAGAGTGACATTTTCATAACTTCTTCCAAACTGTATTGGTAGCTTTTCAGATTTTTGCATATAATAAGCCATTTAGTAAATTTTAGTCCCTTCAAAATCTTGTAGAGAGACAATCATGCATTTGAGTTTTACATAGCAAAAGATATATATATGTCAGCGAGAAAAGAAAGATTAGAGAAAATGTGGGCCCTCTCTGGAAGGAAATGCAAGAACTGGTTACCTGGGACAGAGACAGAGCTGAGGTACTCAATGACTTTTTTGCCTTAGTCTTCACTGGCAAGGACTGCAGCTGCACTGCCCGTGACACAGAATGCAAAGGCGAGGATTGGGAAAATGGGGAACCACCCAGTGTAGGTGAAGATCAAGTGCAAGACCACCTGAGGAACCTGAAGGTGCACAAGTCCATGGGACCTGATGAGGTATGTCTGCAGGTCCTGAGGGAACTGGCAGATGAAGTCGCTGAGCCACTAGTCATCGTATTTGAGAAGTTGTGGTGGTCCGGCGAGGTTCCTGCTGACTGGAAAAGGGGAAACATAACCCCTGTTTTCAAAAAGGGAAAGACTCAGGGAAGGAAGACCCAGGGAAGTATAGGCCAGTCAGTCTCACCTCAGTGCCTGGCAAGATCATGGAGCAGATCCTCCTGGAAACTCTGCTTGAGGCACATAGAAAACAAGGAGGTGATTGGAGACAGCCAGCATGACTTCACCAAGGGCAAGCCATGCCTGACAAATTCGGTGGCCTTCTACAAAGGGGTTACAGCGGCAGTGGACAAGGGAAGACCAACTGATGTCATCTACTTGGATTTGTGCAAAGCGTTTGACACTGTCCCACACGGTATCCTGTTCTCTAAATTGAAGAGACATGGATTTGACCAATGGACCACTCGGTGGATAAAGAACTGGCTGGACAGTCGCACTCAAAGAGTTGCAGTCAACAGCTTGATGTCCAAGTGGAGAGCAGTGACGAGTGGCGTTCCTCAGGGGTCAGTACTGGGACCTGTACTGTTCAACATCTTTGTCAGTGACATGGACAGTGGGGTTGAGTGCACCCTCAGCAAGTTTGCTGATGATACCAAGCTGTTTGGTGAAGTAGACACGCTGGAGGGGAGGGATGCCATCCAGAGGGACCTGGACAGGCTGCAGAGGTGGGCCCGAGCCAACCTCATGCAGTTCAACAAGTCCAAGTGCAAGGTCTTACATCTGGGTCGGGGCAAACCCAAGCACAAAGACAGGCTTGGCAGGGAATGGCTGGAGAGCCGCCCTGAGGAGAAGGACCTGGGTGTGCTGATTGATGAGAAGCTCAACATGAGCCAGCAATGTGCAATCGCAGCCCAGAAGGCCAACCATATCCTGGGCTGCATCAAAAGAAGTGTGGCCAGCAGGTCAAAGGAGGTGATTCTGCCCCTTTACTCCACTCTCGTGAGATCCCACCTGGAGTACTGCATCCAGCTCTGGAGTCCCCAACACAAGAAGGACATGGGTGTGCTGGAGTGCATCCAGAGGAGAGCCACGAGGATGATCTGAGGGCTGGAGCACCTCTCCTATGAGGAGAGGCTGAAAGAGTTGGGGCTGTTCAGCCTGAAGAAGAGAAGGCTCCGGGGAGATCTTATTGCGGCCTTCCAGTACCTAAAGGGGGCCTACAGGAGAGCTGGGGAGGGACTTTTTACTCGGGCATGTAGCGATATGACAAGGGTGAATGGTTTTAAACTAGAAGAGGGTAGGTTTAGGTTAAACATTAGGAAGAAGTTTTTCACTTTGAGGATGGTGAGGCAGTGGAAGAGGTTGCCCAGAGAGGTTGTTGAGGCCCCATCCCTGGAGGTGTTCAAGGCCAAGCTGGATGTGGCCTTGGGCAACCTGGTCTAGTGGGAGGTGTTCCTGTCTGTGGCAGGGGGGTTGGAACTCGATGATCTTCAAGGTCCTTTCCAACCTAAACCATTCTATGATTCTATGATATACCTGTGAAAGAATAAGGGCAATGTCTTCTACTCTTTTTTTTTTTTTTTTTTTTTTCTTTCTTGGATTAAGCCAGGGGACTGGCCATGCTGTGACTCGTGTTCTTTGGTGTAGATTGTATTTCTTGTGTATTAAAGATGCTGTTTTTAAGGATCACTTTGTTTTTTGTTTCCACCATTCTGTTCTCTTGTTTCCACCATTCTGTTCTCTTGTTTCCACCATTCTGTTCTCTTGTTTCCACCATTCTGTTCTCTTGTTTCCACCATTCTGTTCTCTTGTTTCCACCATTCTGTTCTCTTGTTTCCACCATTCTGTTCTCTTGTTTCCACCATTCTGTTCTCTTGTTTCCACCATTCTGTTCTCTTGTTTCCTTTGTCATCTTTATTCTACTATCCCACCTCCATTTCTGATCATCTACTAGTCTGTCCTTTTTGGCACTATTCAGTAGTCAATATTGGAGTAACTAATTATTGAAGAAGCTTTCTACCATCCTGGATTAATAGGCTTTGAAGACCAACAGCAGATTTTTGATCACCTAATCTGTTTTTCTTATAAGAAGGTGTCTATAAATTGAACTCATTTCCCCTGACCTTTAGGGCTACATAAATCAGGTTTCTTTGGGCTAACATACGGCACACAAGAATATCAGTGTGGTGCCTGAAAGTTTTTCTTGGGTAGACTTATGAAGGATTTTTTTAAACTTGATCAGGATGTTTGCGGGGCTAGCCACCCTAGGGAACTGATTATCTCTGGCCTTGTTACTGAACACTTGGAAGTACAAGAGAGAACTTCAACCTCAACCTGGTGATTCTCTCCGATGTATATACTGCCACAGGGCTGGTGGTGTCCCAGATGCATGCTCTGGGCTAATGCAGCTACCATCAGGGGAACAACATGAGACTGTAGGGTGGAAGACAGAAAGAGTACTTTCTCCTGTTTTCCTCCTGACATTAGGAAACAGAGGAGGGTTTCAAGTTCGCTTGTTACAGAGGTAACCAATTTTTAGACTGGATAAGCAGCTTTTGTGGTGTGTTTTTTGTTTGTTTTTTTTTTTGTTTGTTTTTTTTTTTTTTAAATTCGACTGAAAAACCTCACTACTTTTCAGTGCTTGCTCTTCCATTCCTGCTGTCCTTCAAGCTGCTGAAGCAGCAGTCAGCAAAAATTCCTTTTGGTGGCCCACAGTTTGTAGTGCTTTTAAAGACTTTTGAAGTTGAGGTTAGAGTTGGTTAAAATGTATTTGTGAGGACCGAATCTTGTTCGGAAAACTTACAATGTACAGGTGTTCTGCAAAAAAAGAAATGTTCCTGTTGTCTTCTGTCGTTTGCCCTTTGAGACAGAAGCCAAAGCTACTGTGAGGAGTTACTTTGTGTTGTTGCTTTCTGCAGCTGTAAGTCAGAATTGGTAAGGAAAGAGTAAGAAGGTGCAGTACCATCAAACTTGGTAATTTCCAACATGTTTTATTTGTGATTCTTCGGCAGCCTTGAAGTGCTTTCCTGCTTTTAGGAATGTGTAAATAATCAAAGGGGTCTCCATCCATAAATGTCTTGGTGCAACCCCTTGAAAATGAGGGGTAACAAATATGATTTAATTAGTGATTTACATTAATTAAAGACCTCTAAAAGTGAAAAGCTTGTGGCTTGGTGTGTTGACTAATCTTTAGCACCTAATTACAGTGCAAAGCTTTTATTCTAGAACAAATCCCACTTGGCCCTATCATGTACAAAAAAGAGAAATATCTTTAGAGTCTTCTGCTGTCTCTCACATTGTGGCAGTTAGGTTTTGAGACATTTAGTTTTTGTTATGTTTGAAGCTTAAGGTGTCTTCTGTCTGATATCACAAAAATGTGATATTCCAAATCCAACTACATGTAAGTAAATATTTTTGTTGTGATTGACATAAAATGATGTAGGGGTGAGGATGGTTTGCATTTTGAAAGAAAAATCTAAGCCTGTGCTTGATTTTCTAAACCAAGCATATTTTTATTTAATAAACAAATATGATTTTCATTGTGTATTTTTAGCACTATTTTATAGACTAAAAAAAATATAATATCTATACATTTTAAAAACCTGATCAGACAAGGAAGTGTTTCACAGTGAAGTGTAAACCTGAGTCGGGAGGGGGAAACAAACCAGGCAAAGATCTTAAATTTACAGGGATAGTTATGAATAGTTATGGATGTTTGTTACAAAAGTAACAGACAAAAAATACTTTCCTGACCTACAATATATACCACATGCAAAGTTTTTGATTAAATGCAAGGGTATTTTTCTCTTGAAATATAACATTGTGAATACCACAGATGAATACCACTTCACAGAATCACGGAATTGTAGGGGTTGGAAGGGACCTCTGGAGATCATCTAGTCCAGTACCCCTGCCGGAGCAGGTTCACCTACAGCAGGTTGGACAGGAATGCATCCAGACGGGTTTTGAATGTCTCCAGAAAAGGAGACTCCACAACCTCTCCGAGCAGCCTGTTCCGGTGCTCTCTCACCCTCAAAGTAAAGAAATTTTTCCTTGTGTTCTTACTTGATACTTCTCACAGAAAACATTTTCATATGCTGTTTTGCAAAGCCGAGTACAGGAACACACAATACTCCTGGAAAATACCATGCTGTATTCAGACCATCTGCATTTTTTCTCTTAAATTTATTTTGCAGACTGAATCTAGGGGAAAAACTGCATAGCATGAGTGTTGTTCACGCAGATATATAGGGAACCCTTTGGTTTGTGGAAGTAGTTGTGAAATTATGTCTTAATAGATAATCGTATTAGATATCTGATACTTCAAACAAAAGTTTATGAATATATAGTGTATATATACACATACACAAACTCATATGTAAATACATATCAGTTTAGCTGTAAGTGTATCCACATATACTGTGTGTATACTAATACATTTTATATACTATGTTGATGAGCATTGCTAAAATATCTTCATGAAGTAGTCTTTCGTGGGCAGATAGAAGCACATAGGAGTAGAGGATATGTGGTGGGCAAGCATGCAACTAATGCGATTATAATCCAGGCACAAAAGAGCAGTGGAGGTGGAAGCATCCTTGTTTTTTAAGATCTTATATGTGACATTAATTTTTAGCTGGAAATGACATTTTAGTAGGCGGCATCTGTATACCTAGATGAATTCATAACTTAAATTTGTAGATAAGTTTGACCTTGACACTTGTGATGTAAAAATGTATAAGGAGTTTAGATGATAGCACTGTGACTAGTGCTATTTTTGTCATCTGGAGTCTTTATGAAAAATTATAAAAGTATATATAAAAGTGATAACTTTCCAATATTCTGTATCATGATTTGGCATGAAGTTTTGGCTTGATAATGTAGATGTTCTTTGTTCTTAATCTATTTTGTTACTACTTCATTTTTCAAAGAGTTACTAAAATCCACTGGTTATCTATCTCCAGTACTGCATCTCTTATTTTTTTAACCATTGCATTGAAACTGCAGCTCTTTAATCATATTTTAAATTAATTTTTATATTGCTTTTCTATATAACTATATTTGTTCATCTTAATACTTGTAGAGTGTGGGATAGTTTAAAAAAGACTGCATGTGGATAAAAAAAGGCTGTTCATCGTTTGGCACAAATGCTTCCCTACATGAGAGTATGCCTGCATGCTTCCACAAAGGGAACTGAGTTAGGATGAAGTTCTAACTGCCAGATCATATTTCTAAAAACACATAGAAAGTCACAATGTAGGAAACACTGTTCAATATATTTTAAAAGATGGATCTTTTGATATCCTTGTATGACTATGTTTGGACTTATATCAGTATGACACACTGCCACAATCATGTCCTGTGGTAACTTTCTTGATACATAGCTTATTGTCTATTTGAACTTTGTATTACTGTTTAGAAACTGATTTTGAGGCTCACATAGACATAAAAGGACTATTTAAGTACTCAACACTTCAGAATTTCCAGGAGATTTGGAAATAACGATGTGCCAGCTCATTAGCTATGTGAAAGCTAGGTGCGTTTTTTTTTCTTACCAAGTATAAAACAAATAATTAACCTGTTTGTGCAATGAATCACAAACTTGTGTTCCTCCCTCAACAGTAAATCTTGAGAAAGAGCAGCTCTTGGAATGAGTTGACCATGCTTATTCAAGTTTTCAGAAAAAAATATTGCTCAAGCTGACATGTTTTAGAGCTTTATATTTCCAGAGCACTTTAGCAATATGTATAATATGTATCAATACTTTATGTTGAACAAACATAGTTTTAAAAACTTATTTTTTTTAAAGGTATATGGGACTCATTCAGAAGTGATAGTTGCAGTGTCCAACTTTGTAGGCACAAGTACAATATAGTTTAATGTGCTCTGAGATGTGAGGTAAATACTTCGTCCACAGGCTGTTTGAGGGGGAAGGAGAGGAAAGGCAGTAGTGAGGAGACCTACTTGGGAAGAATTAGTGGACGGTGTTTGTGTATGGTAGATTCAGGAGCGGATGGACTATGGTCTGTGCCACAGGAGCATGCTAAAGCATGAACCTGATCCCTGGGTGATTGCCATGGGTGGACAGTTCTCGATTGTCTTAGTCCTTAGTGTACTGGTTTTACCTAAAATTCAGATCAAAACTTTTTTGTTTGTAAAGTGAGGGGTTTGCTCTCTGAATAATGGAATTATCTGTTGCGACTGCTCTTCAGGAAAGGTCTCTTTTCATTTGGTATGAATGCAGTTGCACTTAAATGAATTTGTAGTGTTGTGGGTAATATGCTTTAAGTTAGTTTTTGAAGAAGCTAAAACTCTCCACCATCCCAACAAATACATACCATATAAAATGATAAATGTTAGAGAAACCTGAAAGAGTTGGTGACTTAGTGGAGTGCTGTGTTGCCTGTGATTAGTCATGTCAAACTTAAAATTATAGGTCAGATTTCTTAATGTAAATGAATAGATAAAAATGAATGAATTCTAGATTTAAGATAATATTTTTGAGTTTAGCTTTAAGTATGTTCCTTGGCCTATGTTATTCAGTAGTTTTGTTACAGATGTTCCATGTTTTGATTTGAAACAAGATACATTGTTTGTTTCTTCCACACTAAATGCTCCCTGAGCTTTCCCGCTTGAAGTTATATGAGATTAGAGGATGTTTCCAAGCTTTTAACTTTCCCACATACATATTTTCCCCCAAGTTCTTTTGATTCTTATTTCTCCATCCTGTTGTCCAATTTTTAATCTTACTTTTGCATGTGGCTAGAGTGCGCAGTTGAGCACCAAACAGTAACAGTCCTGTCCTGGTCCCCCCAGCTCCTTTCAGAATATTTATATGTTTTGTTCCCTTGGGCACTTAACATCATTTCTTGTTAACACTTACTTTCCTTCCTCATTTTAAACCTGTACTCATTCTTTCATTGCAGTTTAGGCCAGGAATAAAATAAAAATTATTTTCCATTCAAAATGAGTGGCACAGATTTGAGAGAAGGGGTTTTGCTCCTAATTTTATATTAAAAAAAAAAAATAATCCCTTCTGATTAGCTTGTACCAAGGAAGGTATATTCATTTGAAGAATTTTGAATGTCAAAATTTGGGTAAGGAAGGAAATGGCATGCACATGGTGCTCATTAGAAAGAATAATAGAAGTTGGATCCTGATAAAATGTCCCTACTGCCTGAGAGAGTAGGCCCATTATATTTTAAATTAACCAATGTGATAAAAGCTTACATGTTCTTTTACAATTACAGAGGTCTTTTGTAAAACTTTGCAACAGTTATAATGTAGCATTGACAGCTATACTTCTCAATATGTAGCATTCTGGTGGTTTTGTGTCATAGATTGCTGTTTTAGAAGATAAATTATTGTTTGTTTAGGTTTAAGGCAATGTTTCAAAAGCTTTCTTATTTAAAAAGCAGTGCATTATAAATAGCAATAAATTCCTTGAAATGGTGTACACGTCATAAACTGACAGTTGCAAAAGAAATGACTGATTATAAGCAAAAACTCCTTAATGTACATGTTTTGAAGAAGTTGCACCTATGTGTACTTTTTTCATTGATTAACCAGGAAGTTTTTGCAGCCATTCAACCAGCTTTGTAGTTTAATCCGTTAGTTTTAACTAATGTTATTTAGGTAAGATGTAATTGATAAATTAAATTTGGTGAAAATCTATTCTTCCACATAGTGGTGTCTGAAGTTAACTTAAAAAGAAAGAATAAAAATAAAATACAAAATGTAAAGTGAGTTATTAAAAATACTGTAGGGCTATTAATGTGTAATTGGAAGTTTAAATACAAGCATTTTGGTAGAATTATCATCTTGTCTCAAGCAAAGCTGCTATAAAAACTAGATAGCTGTAGATAACTGGGATCCTCCACTAACTTGGCTTCTGTGTTTAGAATTTGATCAGCTGAAAAGTTAGAAAACTATCTAGGACAAATTATGTTTCAACTGGGTGCATGGAAGTCTCTAAAATTTGACATACAATTATACTCACCCAATAGATTTTGATTTTTTTAAAAGTATTTTAATATCATTAATACATGCCATTATTAATACATTGTATTACATGTATGTGCCTAGAATGCACAAAAAGCATGCTGCATGAGAATAACTATTGGAAAGAAGTTAGGAAATGAAGTTTTGTCATAACATAGCACTAAAAAGCCATTAGTATTCTTTTTGTGAAGATTGTGCTTAGTTCTTCAAAAGACAAAATTATTTCTTACAAGTATCATGTCAATGTTCTGGTCTCCTGCTGTAGATTGCATTGTATGCTGAGATCTTACTTTTTCTTTAATGAAACTCCCCATGCTTTTGCCTTTGCAGAATGCAGTGAAAACTGTGGAGAGTTTCAGTATTGCTGTGCTTGTGGTTGAGAAATCTCTTTCCTACTTGAACCTCCCTGTACTGGCAAAAATATCCTGGAAATTACCATTCCCCAGGTGCGTGTTCTGTGGAGAATGGCCACAAGGTCAAATTTGGCTTGACCCATCTCAAACAGTAACTGAGGAAGAAAGAGCTGCTCCGCTAAAATCTGACCTAGTGGTTTTTAGTTGTGTTGAGTTTTAACCTTGGAGTCTTAAGAAAACCAGACGCATGTGACTTTGTCAGTAAAGTCTTCTCTTCCTTTTCTTTCGTACTGCTCCATTAAATGTTGAACTTATTTGACTAGTTTCAAACAATTTTGATGGAGAATTAGTCACTTTAAGGATAATAACTTGTAGATTTGTGAAAATCAGTGGCAGCTGGGGAGACTTCAGTAGGTATACTCCTTCTGACATTGGCATGTATAATCCATTGCCATTTCACTACCTCCTTTCCTCTCTTTCCACCCCTAGCAGCTGCCAAAAGCCAAACACTGCCCAAATGATGCTCAGCAATGAAAATAGCTCTCTTGGATAGCAAGTTCTCCTGGCAAAGCTTTGTGCCTCGGGCCTTCCTCTGTCACGTGTCAGAGGTTTGTTGTGATGTTAAAAATTTGAAAGTTTGGGATTACTCAATTTGCTGGGGCCCTGCTGTAGGTATGCTGCTTGATAGTTTTTGGGATTAGGAGAAAATTTGATCTGGACAGTATTCTACCTTCCTCTGAAGGAAGTGGGTGGCAGAGTTATGTTGTAATAAAAATTATTACTACATCCATGGCAGGTGCTTGCGGGAGGGAATTTTTGCATGTGGGGTCTGTCTTTCTAATAAACTGCTGTAGGAAATGTAGGAAAGTACCCCCTAAAGAAAGTGTGAAATGGAGCTGCAATGACAACCCACTAGGACAATGGGGGGAAACAAGTACCTTTAATAATCTGCCACCATAAAGGAAAGTGATGTCTTGGTGAAGAGTCTGGTGCCAGTTGAAATAGGGCTGGGGACTAGTGCTAGCCTTCTAGCAGGTGGAACAGATGACATTAGGAAGAATGACTTGAATGGGCCACGGTTTTGTTAATGGTTCCCAGGTGTTGTTTAATGAATCAGTGATGTGATTGAGCCATGCTCACAGTGGTATTTCGATCTTCCTGCGGTGTTCAGGACAACATACTTGATCAATGCTAGAGACATAGTGCTCAGCTATTTTTCATTACTATTTCAAGGGACCTGTACCAAGGATGAGAGAATGTCCAGTCTTTGGTACAGTGTCTTCCAAAATAGCACACAAAAAACTGTAAGCTGGCTTAAGTATCATTAATGTACACAGAAGAAATGCAGTGGTGTAAGAGAAAAATGTTTGTTGTGCTGACCAGTTCAGTGGCTGGACCTGTCTATGGGTGAGGTGGCCCTGTAACATCCCCTGAATTGTGTGTTAGGATGGATGACAGCAGAACAGTTGGACTGTTCTGGAGTTTCCATGTATGGAGATAAACTGTTTCAATGTGAAATATATATTCTGTTTTGTTCAGACTTAATTTTTAAGAAAAAGTTGTTTTTGTTTTTAATAGATGTAATTTCTTTTAACACGAGATTTAATTGTTCCTGAACACAAGTCAAAAATGAGAATAAAAATGTTGTAGGTCACTTCTTGTCCCTTTTGCAGTCTGTTCTCCTGAGTGTGGTTACTGTCACTTTTTCTTCCCATTTCTTTAGGGTAAACTGTTTCAGCCACTCTTCCTTCTCGTTTCCAGGCACAGAGAATATGTGGGGCAGAAGGACATTTTTTAGCCCACATCCATCCTGTATCAAGGATGCCCCACATCGTCAGTTTTCCCGAAAGAGCTCACCTAGCACTAGTCTTTCTCCTATGTCTCTCCTCTCAACTCTGTTCCTTTCAGGCCACCCTGGTGTGAGAATTACTAAATTAGAGTTCTGTCCACAGTGTGTTTTCTGGAGCAAACATTTAGGAATTGCCTTTTTTTCCACCCCTTCCTTCCTTCCTTGTACAGTAATGCCAAATCTTGAGTATACTTGCCAGTTGCTGCTCTAATATTTGCTACTGTTTGTTGTTTTCTTCTTTGTAGCTTTGAGAGCTCTGGTCATGGATCAGGACTCCACTGTACTGGGTATTAAACACAGAAAAATGTTACAGAATTAAGATGCCCCCACCCATATCCCCCCAAACCAAAGCACTGGGCAAACTTCCTGTAACATGAGGAAGAGTGAAATCTTTAAAAAGCTTATCGGAGGAGAAATGGCAGAAAAGCCATTTTGAGATGTTTATTTCTATTAAAAAGCACTTACATCATGGTAGGTGGCCTCATAATATTTTAAAACCACAATAAATGTATCAGAAACTTTACTAGATGATCAGTTAACAGTTTATAATATAACCTTATTTGCAAAATAGAAAGAAGATTTTTGTACCACTCTGTTCCCTCAGAAAGACTTTCAAAGTCACTTTATTTGTTGCTCTGTCTCAGATGTTGGGAAACTAGGGTGTATTTCTAAGGATCACTTAGTGAGTATAGCCCATTTTATTTATCATTGGCCTTATCACTGTGGGCTTTCAGACTGGCAGCTCCCTTTCTTGTAAACAACAGAATGTTCCTCTCAAATACCCTGCATAATCAGCTAATCAAAACGGTAGCAACATCACAGGGAGATGCGATTGCCCAGATATCAATAGGCAGACAGCACACATTCTGAAGTGTCAGTGCAACAGACTTCCTACAAGCTGCTTGGCTTTAAGCTGGAGCTGTTGTGGCAGTGTTTTATCCTGTCCACAGCTGTTGCATGGATTTTTAACTCATACCTCTATTTCAGAGCACATTGTGCTACGCTAATATAGAATTAACAAAACACGTCTTATGGTAACAAACTGAGAGATGGATGTAACCTCCTGATCTAGTACAGGTATCTCGGTGTGCCTTGCTAATCACCGCTACTACTTGTTTCTCCGAATCTAACATCGGCTGAGATGAGATGCAACAAGATGCAAATGAAGGCTCACACCTTGTTAAATTATTTCTGGATTGCTCCACCTTGTCCATTATTCTTAACCAGGTTACCCTTGTTTATTTCCCTCCACTCATCAAAGTGCTTTGCCGTTGCACCTCTGCCCCAAATTCCTTCGTATTTCTTCTTCATAGTCTGATATGTAATTTAAAGAGTTGATTTTTGACATGTTTCTATGTGAAATAGTACTAAAAAAAAAAAGTAGAAATATAAAGACCTTCCATCATGTTCTCATCTGCCATAGAGAAAGACAGAGCTTAATCTTTGAGTACTCACTCCAAGGTATGTGATTTGCCAGTTTGAAAAGATTTAAAATTGGGTTTTGTAACAGTTGAAGAAAACAGGCTGTCCTGAATAGACTTTTGAAGGTACAAGTGTATATGTAGAAGCTACATATAATTTCCATATATAATACAGAGCTCCTTAATTATTCTACAACAGTCACCCAGTCTGATTTGTCTGTACCTTCTTTTCAGTATTTTTTTACTGTCATAATTTTTAAATACACATATGTGTATATCATTTTAAAGTTAGTGTGCATTAGACTAACTCACACCTTCCAAAAGATTTACGGAGGTCGTGTTTACGTCAGTGATTTTTCTCTGTTTCAGTGTTGTTATGCTACTAGTTTGCTGTTCATTTGAAAAAAAATAAAATTAACTTTGTGTATTTCAGTTTCTGTTTGTTGTTAGCTCTTAGTAAAATTTTCTTTGCGGGGTAATTGTGCAATGAAATTATTTAGGCTATATTAAAGTGGATCACTTGTTTGTAAGTAACGCTTGACCTGTGCTAGCCAGCAGAAATGTTGCAAGGTTAGACAGAAGTGTATGAGTGTCTGTGTATGTATATAATGCATATTGAGAGTTGTATAGCAGTGCAACATAATGAGATATCTTTTTGAAAGCAAGATCTTGATAGTGCTTACCATTTTAGTGAAACTTGTAGTGTATTTTTAAAATAATATTTTTTAAAATTGGTATTTTTGTTTCATTTTTGCATGGAGAGAAATCATAGAGCAATTTGAGATGATCTCTGGAGATGATCTAGTCAAACCTCATGCCCAAAGCCAGTCCATTTAGAGCAGATTGCTCCAGGGCTTGGCCAGCCAAGTGCTGAATAGCTCCAAGGATTGAGACTCAAACACCTCTCTGGGCAGCCTGTTCCAATACTTGATCATCCTACTGGTGAAAAAGCTTTCACCCTCCTTGGAATTGCCTATGTTTCAGGTTGGTCAAAGGTGTACTGTGAGAGGATGAGTAGCAATGGACACAGAGCCTGGCTCTTTCTTCTATGTACCCTCCCAGCAGGTAGCCTTGGACAGCAGTTGGATCTCCCTTCTCCAGGCTGAGCAACCCCAGTTGTCACAGTCTCCCCCAAGGGAGAGCTTATGTGCTCCAGTCCCATAACCACCATCGTGGCCCTTCATTAGACCTGATTCTGGTAATTCCATGTCCTTGTATTGGAGAGCCGTAGACTGGGTACAATATTCCACATGACATCACAAAAGGGCCAAAGAGAGGGGAAGAACCATGCCCCTGGCTTCACTCTTGCTAATACAGTCCAGCGCACAGTTGGCCTTTGCAGCAAGTGCACGCTACTGACTCAGGTTGAACTTGCTGTCCACTGGGACCCTTGGATTCTTTTCTGCAAAGCTGCTTTCTAGCCATTTGGCTCTTAGTCTGTACAGTTCCACAGAGTAGCTCCATCCCAGGTACAGGATTTAGCGTTTGTGACTGGACTTCATGGAGTTCCTGACAGCCCATTTCTTCAGCTTCTTAAGGACCCTGTCAACAGCAGTCCTTCCCACCAGTATATCAGCTCATTCCCCTAGGCTGATACCATCCACAGCCTTGCTGGGGGTGCGCTCTATCCCATCTTCCAGGTCTTTAATAAGGATGTTAAACACCATGGTCTTGGTGCTGATCCCTGAAGGATGCCACATGTAACCAGCCACCACTTGGAGTTTGTACCCCTGGGCGCAACCCTTTGAGTCCAGTGGTCCAGTTGCTTTTTCACCCAACTTGTCTCCCACTATCCAGTTGATATCTCACCAATTTGGGAATAAAGTCTGTGCAGGAGACTAGGTCGAAGGCCTTGCTAAAATGAATATATGCTGAATATTACTTTCAGTCTTGACACAGGCAACTACTCAGCCATATAAGCAAAGTCCACTAGTGGGAAATGAGTTCCTCTCTTGTGGTTTTTGGATCGTGCAATTTAAGATACGCTTTACAGAAATAGAAAGATGTATCTCTTACTGACTTGTAAAGGGTATTAAGCTCATTGTTTTAGAAGTGACAAAGGATCAGAAAAAAGTAATATTTTGTAGAGGAAGAGTGAAAACGGCAGTGGAGAACTCTGAAAGTTTGTGCATTAGGTATTTAGGATCGGTTTGGGTTTTAAAATTTTAATTCATAATGGTTGTTTTTACACATTTTCCTGTGTGCGTATTTTTTAAGAACTCAATTTTCTTTATTTTTAACTTAATTTGATGACAGTGGCGGGACAATATTTGCATAAATAGCTAAGTGATGCCCAAGTGAAAACATTTTCCCATAAAGCATGCTTATGAGGCATTTTATTTTGGAGGTCTTGCACATTAAATAGGATTTATGTATTTTAAAATTAGAAAGTGTCTTTTTAAAGAGAAAAAAACCTATGTTTTTTAAATTTAGAAAACAGAATAGTGAATGAAGATAATAAACCCCACTTATTAGGAAAGATCATAATAAAAACCTCGTCTATCTGTTTAGGTGTTGTCAAATGCAATTTGCTTTAAACTTCATGATAACTGTTTTATATTGCAGACAAAAATTGACCAAGGGACTCACATGTTAATTTAGTAGCCTAGGTATCTTTAGCATGTTGCTTATGACTTACATAGTATTAGATGTAATCATAGTGCTCTATAAAAACATTTTAGCTGTGTACCTAGCCTGATGCATTTGCCAAAAGGGAAAAAGGAGCCTGGTTGTGCAAACTTCTATTTGTTCTGCTCCAAAGTATATTTGTACAACAACTCCCATAAGCAAGACCTCAGTTAATTTTAAGTTTTTTATGCTTTACTTATGATACAAGCTAGTGGGAAAAGATATTTTTGCAAATGAGTGTTATTTTTGTTAAAAATCTTGTCTAGATATGTCATGAATATTTTTAGTTTTCCGCTGTTGTGATTGTTGTTTGGAATCACTCATGTTAATGCTAAAATGAATGAGCATTTATCAAATCTCATACTATAACTATAGTTATTAGCACTTTTGGAATGTAGATCCCTTCTCAGCCTCAGTATAATTTTGACTTTAACTTTAAAATGTTTGTCATCTGGTGTGAGGTGGATTTATGGGAGCGCAGTAGCTTTAGTGCCTTTTGGCCGGGTGTTTCTGATGACATCACTGTGATCTAGACACAGTGTGTGACTCTAGTTGGTTCCAGTGTTAAATAGTTTCATAATTATGCTGGTTTTGGCAGTTCACTTGGAACTTTTCCCCATCTCTTTAATGAACATGTTTTACTTCTGGGCTTATGAGAGAGCCACATGTTTGAGAAATTAATAGTGTGCTCTTGAAGTTAACATTGAGCAGAAGCATTTAAATACAGAAAGCTTTTGGTTATACATCTACATAGGAGAGTAGTTCCTATAAGGTCATGGCCACTGTTATCATCTTCCAGTAATTAAAGAATACAACATTTGCTTTATAAAGTATCAGTAGCCATTGTGAAAAATCGTGTGTGTTCACACTCAACCCCCCCCCCCCCCCCCCCCCCCATGCAGCTCTAAAACTTTGATAATTGTGTAATGTAAGGAAATGGATGGAAGTTATCCCAGATTAAAAAAAACTTTTTTCAAATGTTTGGTCAGGTTGAATTCTTCTTAAACTTAGGAGGTATACTCTGTTACTTCATGTGAATTAAGTCACATAGGTATATTTCTGAGATAAATTTTTGTGTTGCCTTTTGGCACCATCTTGGAACATGTACATTTCTGTTTTGATTACTTTTAGGTCCAACTTGCTCTAAATGGTTGCAACCTTTTTCTGTCACAACAGACTTGTAGTTCAGGGAGATATAAAAAGCTTATTGTATTGAGTTTATTTATAGGTTGATATTTGAGACTTTATTTCAAAATTTACAGATTCTAAGGGTTCTCCTCCACTTCCCTCTAAAACAAAAAAACCCAAACATTTGAAACCCAGTGTGCTACTGTGTATTCCTTACTCATAGAAAGTGATAAAAGCCTAAACTGCTGTTACTTCATCTTTGAGTGTTAATAATCATAAAATGGTTTAGGTTGGAGGGGACCTTAAAGATCATCTAGTTCTAACCCCCCCTGCCATGGGCAGGGACACCTCCCACTAGACCAGGTTGCTCAAAGCCCCTTCCAGCCTGGCCTTGAACACCTCCAGGGATGGGGCATCCATAACTTCCCTGGGCAACCTGTTCCAGTGCCTCACTACCCTCACAGTGAAAAATTTCTTCCTAATATCTAATCTAAATTTACCTTCTTCCAGTTTGATGACATTCCCCCTCGTCCTAGCATATAATACTGTACATGATTAAAACATCACATAGATTCTGGGGAGATCTTATTACAGCCTTCCAGTACCTAAAGGGGGCCTACAGGAGAGCTGGGGAAGGACTTTTTACTCGGGCATGTAGCGATAGGATGAGGGGGAATGGCTTTAAACTGGAAGAGGGCAGGTTTAGATTAAACATTAGGAAGAAGTTTTTCACTTTGAGGATGGTGAGGCAGTGGAAGAGGTTGCCCAGAGAGGTTGTTGAGGCCCCATCCCTGGAGGTGTTCAAGGCCAAGCTGGATGTGGCCTTGGGCAACCTGGTCTAGTGGGAGGTGTTCCTGTCTGTGGCAGGGGGGTTGGAACTCGATGATCTTCAAGGTCCTTTCTAACCTAAACCATTCTATGATTCTATGGTTCTATGATTTTGCATGAAGTTGTGGTAAGATTCATCAAACATGGTTGTGTCAGTATGCAGATAGAAAAGTTAGACTTGAATATAGTCAGGCTTGATACAGTTAACACTTCAAAAATAGAATGCCTTCCCTGTGCCCTCAGCCCCCCTTTCTTTTTTTCGTAGCCAACATAAATATTAAAAGGCAAGTGTAATGTGATCCTATCAGATTAAATCATCAAGTACCCATACCACAGCATTCTGTACAATCCATAAGTGAGCTCAGGAGAGAAGGAAATGTGCTAATTGAGCTGTTTGGTCACTCCGAGAGCTAGGGTGGTTTTTTTTTTTTTTTTTTTGTAAGCTCAACACAAAAATAGCTGTGTGGTTACTCATCTGAAAAAATATTTTTTTGTGCTACACGGTATGTTTGAAAGTTATTTGAAAAATTTTAGCTTAAAAGTCTGTGGTCTAATTTTTCTCAGTAAGATGGAGATGTGAAGGAGGGGTGAGCTTTTCTGATTACAAAATACACATCCTGATGAAGAGGCTTCTGTCACCCCAGGTTTAAAGATAAAGCAAGAGCTTCAAGCTGCCGTTATATCTCAGAGAGCAGTGGCTTCTGATGGAATTGCACTGTAGTTAGATGTTTTGAGAGAGTCTTCAGGAGACTCATGTTCCTTGATGAAAAGCATCAGAAGGTTGTCAGAGATAAGAAAGCAAACAAATACCCTCCAAACAACATCTATGATAAACGTCCCATTCATTTAAAGTCCTGTATGACTGAATGGCCAAATAATCATAAATTTAAAAAAAAAAAAAAAAAAAACAAACAGCTTGTTTCAATTCTATACTAATGACTGGAAAATTTCAAATCCTTTATGGTAGCTCGTCTTTTTTTTTTTTTTTTTTTTTTTTTTTTTTTTTTTAAAGCTGTCTTCTACCCTTATAATGTATGAATGGGTGTCTTCTGCAATTTCTTGAAATATGTTCAGCCTTACGGTTCTGCTGTCCCCCTTCCCACCTCCCCCCCCCCCCCCGATTATATTGCTTTTTTTTGTAGTGAAATGTTTTTTCCACTTTATCAGAGAATTTCCTTCTGTGTTCCGTTTTTGTAAATATGGAGTTGAAAGAAAGAAACTATCTTTTCAATTGATTTTGAAGTTGTCAACTTCCATTTAAAATGTATCATTACATGCAACTTTCTTTTCTTTATGCAAAAGACATTAAGAAGCAAGTAATGTGAAGATTCCATTTTGTAATTTCTCTGAGATTATTAAAAATGCCAGGCAGCACGCAGGGAAACACATGATCTATCCTGTAAAAAAAAAAAAAACCCCAAACAAAAAAACCCACCAACAAACAAACAACAAAAAACCCCAGCACAGTTTAAGCTCTTTGCTTTTTGGTGGTTAGAGGATTTAAGAATATTACAGCTTCATACTGTGGCACTTGACATTTGCTCCCCCAAAACCTTTTTGTGAATACATTGCGTCATCCCAGTAGTGCCATGACCCAGAGAGCATTTTGCTCTTTTTTCTGCAAGACACTACATCTATCAAAGACATAATTTGGCTTGGGTCAAAAGTTGTAAGAATTTGATTCCTCTCTAATCTGCTCTTCTAATACACTTACAGGAATATTTACCTTACTTTTCTTGGCTTTCTTGCACTTGAGTCTTGTAGTTAAACTGTCATTCTGGAATGTAATGGGAATACTAGTGGGGTATTTAAAACGCTGAATTTAGCTAACTAAGATTTTTCTTGTGTCTGTGAATTTTGTCTTGTTTATGTCATTTTCTGATTATGAGCCATGTTTCCTTCTTCTGAATTCCTTAAGGTGTATAAGCTATATAGAAGCTCAAGATGAGCAGGTGCCCTCAGTTCATTTATCTTTTCTGGCGCCATGTTTTATTATTTTAGTCTGCAAAAATATTTTCTTTCTGAATCAGCTTCAATTAGCTGTTTTAGGAAGGACATTACTGACATCTTGGAACCATCTGAGGTGGTTTAATGAGAAAGTGTGTTAGCTTATAAAATTCAGTAGTTTCTCTCATTTGTTTTAGTAGTCTGCAGGGCTCCGTCTCTGTTTGAAGGCTTGTTTCAGCTGAAATGCAGCTAGACGAAATCTATTCAATGGAAATCAATAATTAAATGACAGGTTGTTTTTTTTTAATAAAAGTGGCAGTATTAATTGCAAATAATTTTGTATGTTGTTGAGCTATTTTTGTTATTATTTCTGTAGTTATATGCATGTACAGGATTGAATAGATGGAATAACAGTAGCAGAAGTTTAATTTACCAAATCTTTACCAAGTTGCTCTTCCCATATTTATTTTCTTTTTGTTTGGTTGACTTGGTTGCTTTTTTTTCCTCTTGCAGGAAGACCACGAAAGTTGTGGTTCCAGTTCAACAAACCGCAGTACTACAGAAAGCATGAAATCAGCAGTAAAACCACGACGAGTTCAGCAATCTGCTTCTCCTGACCCTGATTTACCTCCAGGTAATCCATAATTTCAGAAACTGGATTGTGTTTGAGTTACAGAAAATACCTAAATTTAATTCAGGCAGCCCCAGTGTTTAAGTTAGACTATTACATCTCTGTCCACCTACAAATCATGTAAAGGTGAGTGAAATACTTGAATATTATAAAGTAGAACCAGATTGCAATAAAACATAATTAATCTTTATATCTTTTCTTTCCATTTTGTTGAATCCTTAAATGTAGAGAACTTATTTATAGCATGATAGATTAGCATGAGAAACATACTGTAGGGGTAGCTTGTTAGATTTTATCCTCTGCTGCTCTGGTTCTTCTATTTCAGATCACTTCTTTCAACTATTCAGTGGTTCACATTAAGCTCTGTTCTTGTATGTTTTCAGACGTTTTGTTTTCAGATTCTTATAGCTTTAAAGGTGAGATTTTTCTCTTTATGAGAGTAATAATTCTGAGAGAAGTTTCTTATTGAGTCCTGTATCTACTGGTGTAGATGATCACTTTTTTCTGATGTGGAATTTGGCTCAGTTGAACTTGGTGATACTTATATGATCTAAAAATGCCTAAGGAACTATATATCTGATTACTATTGCCTCTGAGTTTGCACAGAAATTTGGAGTATGAGGTGGTGTTTTGTGCAGAAAAATGAAATTGGAGAGTAGTGAAATGTATTGCGATTTGCCTTCTTGGGGCATATAATTTGAGATGGGTTAAAGACATGACAGTTTTGTGTTAAGCTTTTTTTCTGTCTGTTCTTAACAGAAAGTTTGTACTTACTAGTGTGTGGAATATTATGTACTACAGAGTATCATCTTGCTTTGGAATGGGTAGCTGAGGAGCCAGGTCTGCAGGGTCTCTTAAAGATCTGTGATCCAGTAAACTCCGGTGGCTTGGAATTGCAGGACTGCTGGCATCCAGCCTTCCCTACCATGGACAGCGCTTCACCTTTACCAGTTCCTTGGCATTTGGTTCTTTGGGTCTCATCTCTGAACAACAGGAGTCAAAGGCTCGCCAAAGAATTGGATGACTGTATGCTTCAGTGACAGTTTTGGGATTTTGGTTCCTCAAGGTTCTCTATGTCAGTGTTATCTGTGGATGTTGCAGAAAGGTTTAGTCGTAGTGAAAGTGTCATCTTTTAAGAATATACTGTGGTTCTTGATGATTAGTGCGCTCATTGCACATATTGTGTTTGCACTAACGTAGCAAAATATCAGATCTGCTGCCTTTTTCTGCTCGTATTTGATAGATTCTGTAGATGTACTTTGTGCTTCTGTGAAACTGTAGGGCACTGTCTCCTCCTTCATAGTCATTGCGTTTCTTCAACTGCATAGAGTATGTTGGTAGTGAAGTCTAATGATTCAGAGAGAATTAGTGAAATCTTACCTTATTGGATGGACTGTAACTTACTTTCCATGTGGCAGAGTTCTCTAAATACAGTTGATTTTTTTTTTTTTTTTTGTTTATGTGTAAATAATGCTGTTTAATAGAGAGGTCCTATGTGGTAAGCATCCTCCATGAGGAGTAGAGGCCTCCTTATAGGAAGATTTTATTTTCTGTGGTATAGAGTATGGCTTTGGTAAGTTTTAATTTGCACATCCTGGATTTTAGTAAGGTGTTGAGTCATCTACTTAGATTTGTTTTAGTCTTTGGAGGATATAATTATCATAATACTGTTGTAATTTTGTTTGAAAGGTTTATTTGTCCTTTAGCTCTGCTGTGTTCTCAGAGATGGCGCTAGGCTGCTAAACTTAAGATGTCTAGATGTGACCAGTCTAATGATATCAATACTGTTGAATCAATAGACCACTCTGTGGACTATAATGCTACAATATTTTGGAGGGTTGGATCTGAAACTCCATTTATAGCTCTTACTGCACGGTGCAGTTTGCCGGGTTCTGGAGAATTTGGAAAAAGCATACACGTGGATTTTGTGTTGCACCTCAGGAGACAATTTACCCGTTCAGATTTTCTAGTATTTTTAGTCATTTCATCATAGAATACCTGAATTTTAGTGGGAAAGATGTCATAGTGTTATATTTAAAAATTATAGGAATAAGAAGCAACTCCCACCTGCTTACTCCCACTTGTATTTAAAACAACCCCCTGCGTGTTTTACCCTCTAAACTGTATTATACATGAACTTGCTGATGTTTTTATTAGTTTGTTTTGAATAGTAAGAACTACAATTTAAATTTAATTTTCTTAGAAGACTGATCCTCACTCATGAAAGTCTGATTCTAGCATATTTGAAGCTAAACTTAATTAGAAAGCTGGTATGCGGATGGTACTTTTAACTATGTACTGCACCACTAGTTTGGAAATGTCTCCATGGAAGTGTGAAACAAAGTTTTAATCAAATCTGTGACCCCTGTTTCATTTGGAAGATATAATTCTGCTCCCTCTTTTTATACATTCAGGCAAAAAGACATACAGATGAAAGTGTTGTTATTTTCCTGAATACTGCTGGAAACTATCAGTAGAAGTTTTTTGTTTTTCTGCTATGACGTTGGATTTGTAATGGTTTGGTTGTTTCCAGCAGGAAAATGTAAATTAGATTGATTTTGAAAGACCCTTGAAAGCAAAATATTGAAAAAACTTCAAACCTGTGGAGGGGCAGCTTCACTTTCTTCAATGAAATTAGTAACTCACTTTAAAATCAGTTAAATTACTGGTTATGATTTTATAGTTGCTAGTTATGTAGTCTGCAAAATATTTCTATGCTGAACTTAAGAATAGCATTTAAATGCTTTTTGCTGGCTTCTAGTTATATACAGGTCAGATTACACCTCTGTAGTGATGAATGAGTCTCTTATGTATTATTTCAACAATTAAAGGGCATACGGTTTTCTGAATTCACATAACCTAAAAATATGCTACCATTTCAAGAAGTCAGTGAGAGAATTCTGTAAAACAAGTTTTTCCACGTATTTTTCAGTAGTTTTTTTTAGACTGTTATGCTAAAATGGTAAATTCAGATTATGTTAGAAATCTGACAGTACTCAGCTGTCAAAATTTTGACTTCTGCTGCATTTCTGGATTTTCTGTTTCTGTAGACAGTGGTCTAAAAAATGTTTTCCAGAGTTTGTTTTAATACAATTACAATCCCATTAAGGTGGCAGGAGATGTTAAAATTCTATTTCTGTCCTGCTGGAACTAGCTTTGCTGAAAGGGTGACATATGCTCAAGAATAATATAAAATGAAGCAAGGTGAGTTATGATAAGAAATGTGATATGTATTTTACAATTAAGATTTAAATATTGAAATGCTTTTAAAACATAGAAATGCACCCAATCAGAATCAAAATATTCTGCTAGTGATAGCTGAAAGCATGTTTTGCATTTAATAAGAGGTGGTTGTAGGCTTTGAATGCTGGAAAGGTCAAGATGTCTTTTGTCAACTGTGTAAATTTGCAGTGTGGAACTCAAGAAAATCACTTATGTAATGGTAAAATGTTCCATATACTCTAAGGTGAAAAGTAATATTTGAGTGTGAAAATGATGAATAGCTAGAGAAAGCAGAGCAGAATGGAGGTAGCAACTTGAGTCTGCTCCTACTGATCTTCAGAATGTTTTGATGTTCATTTTAAGTTTTATTGGAATTAAAATTGTTGACGTAAATAAGTCTTATTTAATGTAAGTTTCAGAAAAGTACTCCTGAAGTGTGTGGGCTTAAACCTGTATCATTAACTGGCTTTTTTTAATGTAGTTACCAAACTAGACCTCTGTAGCATGTTTTAAATGTATTTTTAGATAGAATGGGAATAATGTTATAAATTTTAAAACATAGAAATGTTAAGACTTGTTTTTTTTCCAGCACAAATGAATTAGCTCCATAGTTACATTCAGTATACATAAAAGACATGAGTATGGGTAGTATTTGATTTCTTTACCATATTGGTAAAATATGAGTGTTTACTGCATACTGGGAATTTGCAGACGAGATCATTTTTCCAATCACATTATGCCTGAAAAAATTTAAATGGAATTCTTTCCTACAGTCTTCAGTGCAGGTGCTTACTATTTGGGTTGTTGACAGAAATTGATTTTGTATACCTCACAGGGGTCTTACCCAGCATGATGTGGATATATTAGCTTTTAGAATGAAAAGAAGTACTAGGCATATTAATGTTTAGTTAACTTTTAAAAAAACTAGGTGAGGGGGCACATAGGTGTAATATATGTGTACTTGAAAAGTAACCTAGCAACTGGTGTTAACTTTTCCAAACCTATTTCTAAATATCTTTTAAGTAAAAAAGTCACTGTCATTAAAATTCTTTGTCTACAATAATCCAGTCTTCTGTTTTCTTAACTAGTTTGAAAACTGATTCTTGCTACCAAAAATTAATCTTTTACACTATATTATATTCCTAGTATTTACAGGTGTGTTTTCCTATAGGTTATTGCATTTCCAGGGTGCTGATTGACTTAACTGCACTGAATGTTAAAGTGCTGTGATTTTTTTTTTTTTTTTTTGATAAATAAAGGACAACGATACTTGGTTTGTTTTAATTTTGGTTTTAAAAAAGGGTACAAGTTGGAAAGAATTACTTTACTAATAAATGAATTTGGTGTCATGTCTTCCTTAACTCCTAAGAAATTGTTTTATTTTATAGGTTATGTTCAGAGTTTGATTAGGCGTGTTGTGAACAATGTCAACATTGTGATCAACAATCTCATATTAAAATATGTGGAAGACGATATTGTTCTCTCAGTTAATATCACTTCTGCAGAATGCTATACAGTGGATGAGTTTTGGGATCGAGCATTTATGGACATTTCTGGTGAGTAGATTTTTTTTTTTTTTTTCGGTTTTAGGTATCACAGTGGAGGCACTTAATTTCATAAATAAACTTTTGCAAGTTTAATAGAAATGGCTCTTTATGTCAGAAGTGAGATACTTTCTGCCTGTTTTTATTTCTTATCAGTTGTTCTGTTCTCCTTCATTTTGAAGAGCCAATTATAATAATATAGATTGATTCTTAACACATACTTGTATGATCACAGATAATTATACATCATGATTAGAAGTCCCCTCTGCTCATACTTGCCATCCTTCTGTGATTACATTTCATTTTGTTCTTGCTGTTGGAGGGGAGTGCTTAGGCAATCTGTTTCTATTTTTGTGAATGAGCAGTAACATCTTAAGGCATTCTGTTGCAATTGTTTGTGATGATCTTAAAACTCTCTAAACAGGCTGGCTGGAGAGTTAGTAAGACATGCTGCACTGTAATGAGCATAGCATACCAACTGCATGACATGCCTCATTTTGCTTCACGTTTTCAGGGGAAAAAAAACACCCCAAATTTTGATTTTGGTTTTGGTCTTCAATATCTGAATGTCTCAGTCTTTGAATTACCATTGTTCACCTGTAAGTCTAGGTCTTCTTACTGACATCTGGTAGAGGTGGAATTTGGGTGCAGTAAGTGTATTTTAAGATCATACAGATCTGGTACAACGGGGAATTTAATGGTTTCCTGACCACGGGACCCATTTCTTTGTTCTGGCTAAAATTGTTACAAATTAACACAACAAAATCACAAAATATGTTTCATGTTCAGATCACTGTAATAGCTCCTGTTTGCTTTGGAAGATTCAAAAGAAAACTTTGGGGGAAAATACACAAGATTCTTTCTGGGAGAATAATAAGAATAATATTTATTGGTCTCATGCTTGCACATGAAGCAGTGCTCTTATTTTATAAACAGATCTAAAGTACAATGAAGGGATGAAAATTTGAATTGGATGTAACTAGTTTGTGCTCACGTTTTAAGTATTCATCTGGAAAGGTCTGTAACACGTTAAATTGTTCTCTAGTCACATAAGCAAGTATTTTGCTGATGATTTAAATAATGACCACACAACTATCTTATATTATTTTCTTCTAGATAAGAACATGTATGTGTAACTTGTTTTTGTTATGCAATATATTTTTTTAACCCATATACTTCTTTTAAAAGCCACTGATCTGGTACTGAGAAAGATGATCAACTTTTCTGACTGCACAGTATGTCTTGATAAGAGAAATGCTAGTGGTAAAATTGAATTTTACCAGGAACCTCTGCTGTACAAATGTTCCTTCAGGACTCGTCTGCATTTTACTTACGATAACCTCAACTCCAAAATGCCGTCTATTATTAAAGTAGGTATCTGACATGATTTTTTTTTTTTTTACTATTCACTTGTGAAGTTTTGTGGTTTTTCAAAATATACTTGGAAATTTAAAGTAAAATGAAAAGCTAATGGTCTTGGGTTTTGCTGAAGGGTTTTTTTTATTTTGTTCATCTGATGCAATTAGTCTGTGTACAGTAACAGCGTGTAAGGAAGTAATGCTCTCTAATCATTTCTATTTTTCTTGAATTTTTAAAAAAGAAGAAATATGTCTGCAGGTAATCTGTTAAAGAAAATACTGTATGCTTTAAGTGACTCCAGTAAGATGGAAAGGACTTTTTACTTATAGTTTCAAGTGTAGGTCAGACTCTAATAAATAACAAGAAACTTCAGTGTATTAACACTATTTAGTGAACCATATGAAATGGATTAGCAAGCCAAGCCCAGTTCCTAGTGAGCAGGGATGCAATATTACTCATGGACATCTGAGACTAGGTGACATCTTTACCTTTTGCACTGCAGAAGCAAAATGCTGAGTTGACAGAGAGACTAAACTACCTTTCAATCTCCCTCCACCGCCCGATCCACCCCCCTGTTCTGAGTAGTAATACATGTAAGCTCTCTTCCCCCCCTTCTCTCTCTCGATGAATACCAGTGGTGCCCATTTAATTAGTTGAGGACTGTTTTAAATGAAGACACAGCCTTTATACTAGGTTTTATCCAAGTTTTAATAAAAAATAATCTTCAGGGGCAAGCACTGCAAAATAGTAATTTTTGAGATAAATTTTGGAGGATATTTCTCAAGAATATAATTTAGAAGTGTCGCTCTTTCAGTTAGGATACTGCATTTGTTAGACTCACTGTATGATTCAGGAAGTCCTAAGCTGTTGTGAACTTCAAGTTAAGAGTTAATTAGTAATTACATCCAATTTGTCAAATGCCTGTATTTCTTGTATGTGCTGTACAGCTGTCTGCCTTTGATTATTTCGGGCAAATTTGGAGATTTGTGGATATGGTGATGGCCATATGAGTATTTATCCACATAAGAATTGTCACAAAATGACGGATACTTGCACACAAATATGTGGTAGTACGTATGTTTGCAGAAATTTCACAATTTCAGAAATTTGCTTTTTTTGAGTTTTATAAACAAGAATTTATATATTCAGTGATATTACGACTTTTAACCACGTGCTTTATAACTTCAGAATCTATATGTAGTCCAGTAACAATAAGGAATCATCATATGACTGTGGTTTGCCAGTTATGGTCTTTATGTTCTGTGGGGACAGTATTATTACTGCGTATAGACAGTAAATCTTAATGTTAAAAGGCCTGATTTTTAAATTAGCCAACTAGTTTAGTACATTTTGGAGAAGCAGTCTGTACCTAGCTGAAGTCCTATATGCCATGTTTTAATGCAGATCAAAAGTTTATGGCCAAATTACAAGTCTCTGACAGCACGCTTTAATGGAAATGCTGACACGATCTTCTATATAGTTTAAAGTTGTACTGTTGTAAAAATGGTGATGATTATTATATTATTACTTAAAATTTTTAGTGGATACTGGACTAAAATAAAATACATACTAGAATGCACTGAGGTGGTAGTAATTTAGTTAAACTTGTATTAAACTTTTCTGGATGTCTTTGTTAGTGGCCATTCATTGCCCCTGCCCTTTTTAAGGCACATTTCAGCTTGTTCAAAGATGTGTTTTGTCTTTTTTTTTTTCCTCTTATATATTCTGATTTTTTTTTTTTTTTGGTTGTGTTGCACATAGTTTACTTATGTTTTTCTTTGTCTTTTTTAGTTTTTGTTCTTCTTTCTCTTTTCTTTTTTATCTCATCTTCAAACATAAACTACTGTTCATAAAGATGTTCAGAAATGTGCTCAATTAAATAAAAACATTTAGATATATTATTCTAGATTAATATTCAAGTGAGTTAGTAATTGTTTATTATGATCCAAAGAATAATGATCCAAAGGTAAAGATTTTTTAATCTTTAATCTTTTCTAGTATTTCACTACCATACTGTTATGTAACGATTAGATCTACAAATCTTTTGACCTTCACAAATTTTGCATTTGATAACTTTCTGATTTGTTGTATGCATGGAGATTGTGTGCTGTGGATCACCAGGGTGCATTTATTTAACAAGACTGTTTTTAAAATATTTAACTATTGAATGATCATAACTATTTTCTTACAATGGAAGTAAAAGGAGTTGTTATCAGTAAACATAACTACTTCATTAATGGAATTAGTTCAAGGATTGTTAAAGCTTTTTAAAAGTCTCCACTGCAAATGAAGTTGCTGTAGCTTCAGTGTGTCTGAAGGGTAGATTACTGAATGCCAGCAGTTTTTCTTGTGTTATTTTGTTTCCCAGCTAAAACCAAAAGCCAGTAGCACTCAATCTTTTTTTCCAAATCTGTGAAAATCTTTTTAATGAGAACTTTGATACTCTCTGTTGTTCACTTGGTAAAGCACATCTGCTTTTCGGTCTTGAGTGAAAGTTTCCAAGACTTCCACATTTGTAATAGTGCATGCTCTTCTGGTTTCTCTGTAGGGACTAGAATATTTTTATAACCTGTATGATTTTGACTGCTTTGTCTATTGTAACGTTTTGGCCAAACTAATCTTAATGAGTTTAAGTTGAGACTTCTCAAAGGAGGACAGTTCTGAAGTACTTGAATATGTATTTGTATACTTTTAAATTGGGAACACTAAGCTCCTATTTTCAATTTTAGAATGAAAGTAATATGTGGGCAGCAAAACACATGTGAAATGATTAGAGTTTTAATCTTTTTGTTGGTTTTCTTGTTGAAATCATCATGGGATGAGACAATGGTGAGACAGATGAGCTGATTTGTACGGGGGATGTCAGTCCTGCCTCCCCGTGTTTGCAGCGGCACTGACATTTGCCTGACCTGTCAGTCATCTAAGTCAACTCACTGTGTTGACAGAAAACTAACTGGACAAGAAGAAATAAATACTTTTCCACTGGTTTTAGTGAGATGAGTCAACTTACTGAGGGGCAGATGAGTTCCACTGGCAATGTAAGAGCAGGGTCATGATGGGAGGGTAGTACCATACAAGAAGTCCAGGGATGTAACATAATTTCAATTAAGCCACTGTATAATTACATTAATTGACTACAGTGCTACCTGGTGTTTGCAGAATCACAGAATGGTAGGAGTTGGAAGGGACCTCTGGAGATCATCTAGTCCAACCCTCCTGCCCTTCGTCTTCTTCAATATGACACATGCCCCTTGTGTGACTTTTATAAAGGCTTCTTGCAAAATAATCTTTTTTTTTTTTCTTCCAAATTTTAAGACAGTTATTCGCTCCTTATCCTTCCTGTTGTTAATCTGCACAGAAAGGTTTTATTATTGAAAACTTTTAATCAACTGGACCTGAAAAATTGGTATTGAGGAATCAATTTTTAATTTTCAAAATGTATCTTAGGATTTTACATGTTTTCTTTCAGAGAATTTTAAATAATAGCAGAATTCTGATACCTAAAATCTTTCCTTTAGCCTATATAAATGGCTGATACTGTGTTGTTACTCATTCTGTATGACTAAGGCTGTGGCTTTATTAATAAATTTACTCATATACATTTATTAGTGAAGTATTATTAGTATGTTAGCATATTTTATACAAATATTTATTTTACTACTGCATTTCTACATGCCCATGGATGTGCAGTACTGTTTATAAAGTGATTTTTCATGTTTCTGGAATTGGATTGCTGCTGTGTAGTTACTTTCCACTTCCATTATTTTTACCCACAACATTTAGAAACTGGACCTGGAGCTAGAAATATGTATAACGTTACAGACAGTAATTTTTTTATAATAATTTTATTTCATGCAGCTCTTCTTTAATGAAAGGTAGCTTTCATATAAAGTCTTGTTTTGTCTTTATAGTATGATCACATACTCATAAAAAATATTCTGAAGTATTGAATAAATAGCTAAATAATTGAAGAAGGATAAATTTTCATCCTAGTAATTACAGTTCTTGCAAAGCTTGTTTTCATTTAGAGAAAACTGCATAATTGCACATTTGAACTGAAATATCCAGAGAAGCTGGTTTTCTGCACTTCAGTTGGAATTAATTCTTTCCCCACGTGATTACTTGTCCACTTGCAACAATGTTGAGAGTGGGAAAGAATCAAAATGAATGACCTTGTATATTAAAATCAATATATCTAGGTTTTCTTTAGCATGCAGAGATTTTTATGAAACTATATAATGAAAATAAGAGTTTAATCAGATGCACTTACATGACTTCTGATTTAGAAATTACTTCAGCAACAATTTAAAAAAAAGTTTATACATATATGCAAAATATATTACACTTGACTTTTCAGCCTGAAGACTTTTTGTGTAGCAACCCAAAGAGTGTAAGTTTTTGACAGTCATTGTTTGCAGCCCTTTGCCTTCTGTTGTATTGCAGCTTTTGTTTTTACAAATTTGAATGTATGTACAAAATGAATATGGAGTTTTATGGTTTAAAAGTTGGCTTTAATGATGACAGAGCTTTGTTATTATTTACTTTTGTTCTTTCATGTTGTAGGTTCACACATTAGTTGAAAGTTTGAAACTTTCAATCTCTGATCAGCAACTTCCTATGTTTATACGTATAATGCAACTTGGGATTGCTCTTTATTATGGAGAAATAGGCAACTTCAAAGATGGGGAAAGTGAAGATTTGATTTGCCACACTAAAGATATGTTGGGAAATATCACAGGTAAATACAATTTTTACTTTCTAAAAAGAAGTGTTAAAAACACTAATTTCCTCTCTTTTTACAAATGTAAATGGCCAAGGCTAGTCATTCCAATGTATCTTAGCAGTCTACAATTTATTAGAGGCAGTTCATTGTGCTGGATAAGTATGCAGTGCTCTAAAGTCCTTTTCATGTTATGTTCTGAAAAGTATTCTGATAGTCCTGACTAAACTGAAGTTAAAATTTATCTAAAAAGACCATTTTAGGAGTCGTGACACAGTAGGGTACTTCAGATTTATCCATCACTGTATTGTGTAACAAGGCACCTGTCCTTAGGCAACTTTGACTTTTTTATTTACTTCAAATGTGGCTGCTGCCACTTTCAAAAGAATGTGTTTTTCTACCTTTCTTTGAAACTTGTTACTGAGAATAGATATATCAGCATTTGTTCTAAACAGCAAAGTATTACTTTGCATTATGTTTTCAGTCATTCTTTCCTTTTACATTGTCTAGTTTCCTCTGCTTTTTATTTTCGTGTAACGTGTGTTCCCTCTGCTACATAGTCTTTCATGGTAACTTACTGTGACATGATCTTTTGAGGAGCATTGCACTGATGAGGGGTGAATTCTCTTGACCTTTGTGTGATGGCTTCCCATCTGCTGCTTCCCAAATATTGCTAGGGTTATGTGCTGGTTTGACGTAAAACAGAAACAATTTTCTGTTCAGTAACTACTTCTTAGCTAAGTGTCTTCTAACTACTGAAATTAATGGCATATTGTGCAGAAGCTGTTTGCTTTGAGTGGTAAGACCTATGTTTATAGTTGATGCCGAGGAATAGTATGGAGAGAGGCTCGCTCTTATACTTATTGCTCTAACACCCAAGGGCAGCTACCTTTGTTATTTGCCCTGTTGAGGATTCGGAAGTGGAAAAGCGCAGCGGGGTCCCACTTGTGAGGAGTGAACAGGACAGGTGACCCAAAGCTGACCAACGGGGTTTTCCATCCCATCTGCCTCATGCTCATTGTAAAAGCTTGAGGGATCAAAGAGTCAGCGCTTTCTTCAATGGTCTGTGTCTGAGGAGGACTGTCTGTTCATCTGCCTTTGATCTCAATCCTGAATCCAGATCTGGAATACAGTTCCTGTCTATCACTGAGTCCAGTCTGGGACTACCCCAGTGCCAGCTGGTGACGTGGTTGTCATCCTGGCAGCTTGATATGGTTTTGTATATATTTCATTATTTTCTTTTTATTGTATTACTAATATTTTATTAAAGTAGTTTAGCTCCTCCTAAACTCATAAGTCTCTCTCTCTTTCTCTCCTGCCTCTCCCTGGAGACAGATGGGGGAAAGCATCTGTCATTCCACCTTAGTGGCTGGTCTGGCCCAAACCACAACAGGTTACAACAGTAATGCATGTTGAGCTGTGAACCTTTCACTCCAGCCTCAATTTTATGTGGCTTTGCTAGGAGCTACCAACCTTGCTACTGTATCTTTATTTTTTTTCTAGTTGTATCGTGTCATGTATTTGAGTGTTGAGGTTTTAGGTGAATTGTTAGTAATTTGCAGCAATGTAAGAAATACAGATAGGTGCTTAGTTTATATTGAAATCTAAGAGAAATAAATTTTTTAAGTAGACATTAGAACTTAGAAGTGAATAAGCAGGAGAATATTTATGTGAAATACAGACACAGAACATGCAAGAGTCAAGCAGTCATATTGACTTACATTACAAAAACTTCAGATTCAAGTTTGGATGTTCCATATCATTACATTCCTGATGAAATTACTAAAACAGTATAATGTATCAGCCACTAAATAAGAGAAGAGGGTGGATGGACTTGTGTTTTAAGACTTGGATTTGTGTTTTAATTTTAATCTCCTCAAGACATAAGTTTTGGATATCTTTGCAAGGTTCAATTTGGATCTGGGGGAATAGGAAGAGATATTTACCACACAGCTAAGAGAATGATAACTTCTAGCAAATTCTTGGAATTATATGTGAAGGTGATGTGGCACTCTTAAGCTACACTTATGTTTATAGTATTACAACAGTTTGAATTTTTAAGTAAACTACTGAATTTATTTTTGTTCTGTGTAAGAAATATACAATTTTAATTTGTGTAACAAGTTTATAATTTTTTTTTGATCCTGTGTTGCTGTCTTCTCTGGTTTCAGAGAAATATATACATTATTGGACAAACGACAGCAGTGCAAATTGCTTTGCCAAAATATAGCCTTCAATGTTGGTTGGCACAGGTGACCGTTTTACTGTCATGCCAGATGTAGAATTCTCTGTCATGCTTCTGCTATGTGGAACTGAGCAAATAATATGTCTGTAAATAGTTCTCTTGTATTTTCTCTAAAACTCAAATAGTTTTCTGCACTAGAAATTATTTGCCTTACAAGAAACGTGGAGTTTATTACACAGGATGTATGATTAGAAGTAATTAATTAATATTCTGAAAATATTAACTTAATTTTCTTCTGAGACTTAAAAAGCAAGATTTTAGAAAAATTATTCATGTGCATTTTAAGAACTCCTCGCATCTAACGAATGCTTTAGTTGTACTATTTGCAGGAGAAAGGGTGAAGATCTTTTCTATGAAGAGTTGCATTACCCTTGCTTTCAGACAGAGGGTTGTCTTTGTACCATGAATATCTTTCTTTAGTTCCCATCAAAATTCACCCAAATTTGGCCAAGTTTTCATGCCCTAGAGAACTGTGATGTATTTAGAGTTGCTTGAAATTTGTAGCTGGATTCCTGGAGCTACTGGGGCGAGTAGGACCATTTGAATATAGGAAAGACACTGAAAGACTAGGGAAATCATGTAAGTCAATATGAGAATAGCTGGGACTGGTAGGCAGTGAGTTTCAGATGAAGAGATCTAAGGTTTGGAAAGAAAGATTAGCTGAGTAATGAGAAGGCTGGCATGAACAGCTGTAACTGTGGAAGAGGGTGGAAGTCGGATAGGAGAGTATGCAGGTTTTGTTTGTTTGCTTCTTTTGGTTAGGATGTGAGATGGGTGGTGAAACAGAAATATAGTTTAAGTGAGGGTAAGGTTAAAACAAAAGGCATTTGCCTATGAGTACTCACTCTTTTCTGCATCTGGAATGGAATTTGAAATTCTTATATACAAGTGTGAGTAAAATCTTCTGCAATGTGTCTCTATCATGGAATTTCACGCTAATGTACACAGGAGTTGTTAGAAGGGTCAGAAATTAGACTAAGGTTGCAATGACAAGAACCTACCAAGGAGGAAATCAGTAATTTCCTATGCAATTTTTAACTATGCTGTGCTCAAACATTGTCATTGTACTTAATAATATGATCATATCTATTTGACAGAATTATCTCCTTCAGAATGCAAAACAGATGGTAATTGAGTGGCCAAGCCAGAGCTGTAGAAACAGTTCTGGAAGTCCATTTCTGTCTTCATGGCAAAATACGTTGCCACATACAGGCTAAAACTGTTACCAAGTGTTTTCCTTAATACCATTTATGCTTATTTCCTGCATAGTTTAGCATATGTGTAGGCATACATACACACACTTGTGCACATGCACGTACACAAATAACACTTTTAAATATCTAATGATTTTTTCCTCTCAATCAGTGCAGTTAAGCAGGAGTGCCAAATTGACATTAACCAGGTTACCCGTACCATCAGTTTGAGGTTTTCTTTTCTCTTCTGGCTTCATATTTTATCTATCTGAGAATGAAAGAAAATCCCCACTTTCTTAGCACTTCATTGTGCATTTGTAATCCAGATTTTCAACCACAGATTTGAACTTCGCTGAGGAAACTTCGAATGTGCTCCTATTTTCAGAAAAAAAATATGTAATCAAGTGCAATAATAAATGACAGTAGCCATGTTTTTTTTCCATGAGTAATGCTTCATGAAATCTAAGACTAATTCCACTGGAACTGTGCCTAAATTCTTTACAGTTTAATAATGTACAGACTTTTATAGATTATATTTTTATAACTCTTTGAAAGGGTTCTGAAGATTCATTAAGCCATTTAACCCAGTATTTATTAGTAAGCAGTCCCCACCCTTTCAGTTTAAAGAATTTACTGGGTTCAGTTATCACTAATTCTTAGTCTTTTGGATGAAACTTATTTTTATTATGTTGTTGACATAATAAAATCAGTCACCTCTCCAGGTCTAAGACTATTTCCAGCAGCAGTTTGTTCTTGTACACCCAAATGTAAGACCAGGACCTTGAGATTTGGCAGCAGGGTAGCCTGTGTCATGAACATGTTATTTTGTTGCCTGAGTAAAATCTGCCCAGATTCTGGTATGCTGAAAGCATTCAAAATACACAGGTAAAATTACAGGTCAGAAACAGAGGTACAAAGTCACTTCAGTTTAGTATGTAAATTCACTTAGTACTGGGTGCATACTGGATCGTGCTTCTGCTCAGGGCTGGACAGGGCTTTTGCTTCTGAGGGGTTGAGGGCTGCCTGAACGGTAGGCTTGGATGTCTGCACTGGTCGTGTGAAGGAGAAAGTGGATGTATTTCAGTGCGGAGAGAGACAAAAGTGAGAAGGGTTTGGACAAAAGCCTGTGGCAGAACCAGCAGTTGTAGTTGTGATGGGCTGGGACTTGAGAATAAGCTTTTGGTTTGTGGTGGAAAAAATTGCCTAATGTTACTAGAAATTAAAATGATTTAGGCATGAAAAAGGACAAGAAACCAGGATGCAAGAGGGAGCTGGGATTTGGTTGGATGGTGTTCCTGACATTGATGATCTAGGGCTGAAATACTAGAAATGGTTAAGTAAAGAATGGTCTGAGAGGTTTGAAGAACAGAAGCAGCTCAAGCAGAGGAACTGTAGCACTTGCTGGGCAAAGAAATACAAACAGTGGACTAGAAATGAGAAGTTGCCTGGCTGAGGGAGGGGTGCAGGGCAGGTGGGCAGACAGCTGAGGTAGGTCTGCATGATGATGTTAAGAGATGCTGAGCAAGAAGCTTGGAACAGATGTGAGAGTCCGGAATCATGAGCAGTATGAGCTATTGAGCTTCTGAGAGTGGTTTAACAGTTCCTGTTGCTGCTTCCTCTGAATGATTGCTTTGAGATTCTGTATTATGGAAATTTTTTGGTTTTTTTCATGAAATTAAATCCATGGCAGATGTGATTCCAGCATATGAAACATGCTTCCCAGGTGTAAAATGGTAATAACAGCATCATTCCATCCCAAAGGAACACTGTAAAATTTTCTAATATTTGTAAAGCACGCTGACCCTGTCATGATCTTCACTCTCAAAAAATTAAACAAAAATACAGGCCTTTGTGAATGTGAGTAGTTAACACTCACAACAGTAAACAGAACAAAATGTTGCATAGATACTATAAAAACCCAAATTTTTAATGGGCTGAAGTGCTCTCTATGGAAAACTTGGTGGCAAGAACAGTAATGTGGGGAATTTTTTGGGATACCAATGGAACAAAAAGCAGATCAAGAAAATAAGTTTAATATACTGCCAGCTTTGGGCTGAATATGAGACTTGAGTTGACTGAGAAAACCAGGTGCAAATAATTTGTGACAGCAAGAAGTTCTGTGTGAGCATTCGTTGTTGAAGAAGGAATTGACTCTGCAATATTCTACTAGGATAAAAATGGGAGAACTGAAATAGTTTTATTTATCCATACTTGACTGAGGAAAAGCAGCTGTGCACTGTGTTAAAGAGTTTGGGTAGGGGAGAGTTATTCCTAACCAGTGGAGAAAACGATTCCTAGTTTTACTGAAATGATGTCAGGCTAAAAGGTTGTGTGCCAAATTACACTTTCTTGTGTATTTTTCTTGTCCCTGCACTTTTTGTCTGTCTTCTTTTGAGGGTTAAAGAGTTGGAGTTATACATATGATCTTTGTACTGGGGTACTGTTTCAGCTCTTCGTGTTTTCATGTGTTCTGTGGGGTAAACGACTTGTGCAGTAAATCCCTAAATCCCACAGTCTTTTTTTTTTTTTTTTTTTTTTTTTTTTCTTCTTCCCTCCCCTGCGGTCATCTAGCTCCATTATTGGAGCTTCTTCCTTGCCTATATACTTTGGTGTCCTCCCAAGGAACAGTAGGTATACTTGCCATTTGTATTTCAACAAGCTGTAAAGATGCAGTGTAGACAGATGCCTGTGAAACGGGGCTTGTGGGGTCAGTGCATTGTGCAGCTGTCTGACAACCAGCACAACAGCCAGCGAGTAACTTTGTAGGCATCTGTAGCAGTGCATTGTAACTGGTTGCTGAGATCACATATGCTGAGGATGGATATCAAGCTCACTGTATGGAGATGGCCAGATTTCATTAGTTTGGAATACATGTTTAGGCACATAGAATTGCTTACATCTGTTAACATCAGTTAAATGACCAGCAGTTAAAATGAGTAGCAAGTTAAAAAAATGAATGAAGGTTAAATCTTCCCAAATTGTAAAGTTCTTAAAGTGCGGAGATTAAACTTTTTTGTATTAAATATTTTTATTCTTTGAGGAGCTATAACCTTTTTTGTGGAGAACTAGATTTTTATGAATGCCTTTTAAACATCTCTATGTTGTCTTGCCATCTTCTTTTTTCTTGAAAAGCATTAATACTCCTTTTTTAGTAGACACTCAATATGACTAAATCTTTGAAAGGCACAAGTCACAGGTTGACCTTTTGTGTTTTTTTTCTTACTACATAAAAGCTTAACTATCCCAGTTTTTCAGCTGCTTATTTTAAGAGTAGTTTAAGGTAGATGGCAGAATGCAAGCAATTTTTTTTTAATGCTTCTAGTGAGCAAAATGTATTTCCAGTTGATCTGCTTGAACTTGTATGCAGGATATGAACCAAAAACTTTTTGGACTGGCATTATCAGACAACTAACACCTTCCTCTCCCTATTGGGTATCTGCACTTACATATCACTTTGAGATTGTCCTGTGTTTTGTATCTCAATCCAGAGGCACTTGCCCTTTTTTTGTGATATTTCATATTGTTTAGTCTCCTTTGCCATTAAAGTAGAAAATAGATCCCCTACCTCTTCTCCTGGTTCTGTTGTTCTAAAATCAATGCCACTTGTTTTGTAGCTTGCCCTTAACTAAGTCCTATATCTGCTCCTAATTTTACTGAGATTGGGATATTGTTCAAATAATTGGAATTTTAAAATTGATTGGCAACCCCTAGTAATATCATGGGGAGCACTTCAAAGTAATTATTGGTATTATTTCAGCACTTCAGAATTGTTGTGGCATCATTCTTTATTTGGAGTTTTCTTAACAAATTTGGAAGGTGATTCTCTCCCTCCTTATCCATCAGTTCTTCACTAGGGTAGTTTCAATTTACAATAAGACAAGACAGGTAGACTTAGGAGTAGAAGCGTGGGGAAGTTTGTTTAATAGATGGAGGTACATACCACGAAAAGGCGGATTCTGTAGAGTTGAACCTAAAGCTTTTGAATGTTACAGTCACATTCCATATTCAGTGGACTGTGCAGCTCAGCAGTAAAAGGGAGCTATGATTTCTTCCCTTGCTTTATGTTTGTCTGTAAGGTGGAAGTGTATTCTGGTCTGGTAGGATCCAGAGGTTTAAGGAAGGTGCTGTTCTTGATGCAGAAATAAGAAGAAACCCTTAAGTCTTACTGTTTTGCAGTACTGATTCCTGGCTACCTGAATCACTGTAGTGGGTTGTCTTCTTCAAAATAAGTGTGATACCTCAATGTGTAAAAGTACTGTCACTTGAGTGTGTGACTGTTGTAATATTGTATTCATGCTGCAATTAGAATGGCATCAGATTTTTGACTAGAAAGCATTGGGGGTACGTTTGCTTTTAAAAGGAGATGTGGAATACTTTTCAGACTAGAGTTTGGTAGATAGGATTTTAGTTTCTGCTGGTATAATTTCCATTATGTGCAATCTCCATCAATATTGCTGTGCTGCTGTAATGTATGTGTAATAGATCATGACCTGCTATTTTTTAATATGTACTGTGAAGTAAAACTATTTAAATATCAAAATTTTAAGCTACTAGCATCGTAAATATTGTAAGTTATCTTGTGGCAGTCAATTTATTGTCTTTCTATGGTTTAGATCCAAAATGAACATCTTTCAAATAAAAGTCAGTCTGACTGGCAACACAGCCACTGAAGAGTATAAACATATTGGGGGCAACTTTTACAAACATTGAAATTGTTTTTTTCTGTATGTTAGTAATTTCTGTGCATTCATATAGTAAATATATGCAAAGGAAAATCATAAGAAAATATTTGTTACTTTGAAAGCATGTGTGTTAGTACATTTGAGATTCTTCAAGGACAGTTCATGCTGTAAGGACAAGTTTAAGGGCTATTGCATTCTCAAGGTCAGCACCGAAACTGTTGTTATCAGCCAGATAACGCTTGTTCCTTGCAAATTCCCTTTTTTTATTTATTTTTTTAACATGATTTATTCCATAAGTTTTTTTTTTATACAAAATTAATGATGCTGTCATTTCAGCTGTGAGCTTGCAGTAGCTTCTTTAGCTTATAGAGGGTAAAATATGGATGAGGAAATGAATTTTAATATCTACATTATTTAGTGATACAAGAACGAACATCTATAGCTGTGTTCTTGAAATAATTACTATGTTTCATTTATGCAGTTTCATGGTTGATTCAACCAGATGAAAGTTTAGGCTATTGACAGCAGGGATGGTGATGCGTTCCCTCCCTCTTCCCTTAGTGCCAGCACTTGTATTTATGTAGCCACAGGCTTAGCTGGACCAGCCTTCCCTGGCTGAAAACTAACACAGGCAGAAAAATAAATACAGAAAGAGTAACTTTCTACTGGGTTAGTTCCAGACTTACAGTGAGAGATACCATTTTCCAGACTCTTAGAGATAAGTATCTCAACCCCCTTAAAAGAGAGCATAGTGAATTTCTGAAGATCAAACTTGGTTTGAATGTAGAAACAGCAAGATGCAATCACACTGAAATCTTGTAATTTATGTAAAATGTATTTCTTAACTGCTCTACTCTATGAAGCAAGATTGTCCCAGTGTGATCTCAGCTATGGAGAGCTATCAAGAGTGGATGTAGAAACCTGATGAGTAGGAGCATTTTGTCCTTTAACAAATTGCTGAATGTAAAACATAAGGGTTTTATCGTTATATTTTCACTATCATATATGTTTGCAGTTGATGCAGTGCTTAGCATAGTTAGTTAAAGCGAAAGAGACTTTGTATTTCCAAAGTACATACTCCCCTTCATGCATTACTTGTTATAAAGGTATTTACTTTATACTTATGCTTTGAAGTGTTTAGAGGATGTTGTGGCTTGCTTACTAGGCTGATGTGCATTTATTCTGAAGCTTGACTGTTGATTACATAATGGTTGTAGTAGTTTTAATTTAGTGATAGAAGATGTGTGTGTCTTCCTCTTTTTGTCTTCCAGTGTGTAGATATCACCATTTTAGTCTAGCTGCTGTTCTGTCTTATTTTAATGGCTTCCAAAATATTAATATTAATTTGGTTATTCCAAAATAAACCAAACTATTATTTAGAATCTTTTACTGTTGTCTCTGTGTGTAAACATACAGCAAAGAGGTATGCTAAATGATGGCTGAATTTTATGGCTGTGTACACCAAATATTATGTGTGACCTAGATCCTACACCTCCAGATTTTTTTTTCTCTGTTGTCAGACCTTCCACCATTTCTTCTGTCCTTGTCAACAACAGTCTTAGCTAAATGACTCAAATTATGCTCCATATGAATTCTTTTTCCTTCTACATCTGACAGTTCTGCTTCTTGGCCATTTCCAAGACTTTATGTGCACCTCTTCTCTATTTCCTGTGTTTCAAGATTTACATTTGGATTGAAATCTGATCTCTGACGCTATTTTTGTAAAAAGAGCAGGAAGGAAGTGCGCATTGCCCATATGGGAGGAGGTGTCCTCACCTCCAAGCATGTGCAAAGAGTTCTCATGAGTGTTTTTTCTTATGCTTTCTCCCATCGCGCAAGTGTATAATTATACTAAAAGACTAATTAGGCTAAAGACTAAAAGCTCTAAAACTTGCAAGAGTGGGTCCTCTGAGATAAAAAAAAAATAAGTAAATGGAAATGGAATATGCCTATTTCCATTCTCAGTTAAATAATACATTCAATATTGCTCCCCTGTGGGAACAGTTCTGCCTCCTGTACTGCCTATGGTAACTCTGAAGCAGTTATATTCCTTGGGAGTTGGGAGTCCTGTAAGGGCTGTGATGAAGCCAGACAGGCAGTTAATTGTGCTGTTTGTACATACAGTGTTACTCATTTGGATCATGAATCTTTGACTTGTATCTTTGTGGCAAACCTTGTTTTGTTCTGTATGCTCTCTCTAAGATTCTTTTTTCTTTTTTCACAGAAGACCTACGTTTGGTTCTTTTTGAGCCACAGGTGGCTTACCAGCTTTTTTGAGTGTAGATAAACCTGTGTCTTTGAATGCTTGAAAACCTGATTTTTAAACAAAGGAGGTTTTCAACCTTAATTTTTTGGATATGTGTTGTGTTTACATTTTCCTTATGGCTCTTGCAATTGAAGTCCTTTTTTATTTCATTTCAATGTTGAAAACTATAAGATTGTAATAGAACCTTATTTAGTAGCGTTTAATTTCCAACTTTGGAAGGGCTTTAATAGAAGAAGTCTTCAAAGCACGTGGTATAGGTGACGAAGTTGGGTCTTGTTGCAAATGTACAATAATAGAACTTTTGCAAAGATCCTTAATATTTATTGGAGGAAAATGTTAAAGAATCAAACAAGTGTTTAGAAACTTATATTCAGAAATTTAAAATTTCTACTTATTTTCTATCACTATAAATCAAATATCAGTGAATGATACATGGAATACTGTCCTAGATATATTTTTCACGTGCTATAATTTTGAGTATAATAAATTCAGTTTCAAGCATGGTTGATTTGAAATTTGACTTTTTTGTTTTAAAAGGCTCAGAAGACGAAACAAGCTCAGTAATGCAATATCCAACACAGTATATTAATCAAGATCCTTATTTGCATCAAGATGATGACCAGCAACAAGGATGGGTTTCTTGGGCTTGGTCTTTTGTTCCTGCTATTGTGAGTTACGATGAAGAGAACGATTCTAGTGGAATTGATGATGGAACAATGCTACATCAGCAGAAATCTCAATCCCTCAAGGATCCTATTGTTTCAATTGGGTTTTACTGTACAAAGGCAACAGTGACTTTTAAGGCAAGTATTTCTCTGTGTCGTATAGGATTTATTTGGCTTGTTGAGAAAGTGCTTAAAGATTATCTGCATGCTTGTCTACTGTTTGATTCGAGACAGGGAATGTTACAGTATTAAATAACAAAAAATGTGAATGTTGAAAGTTCCTCTCGCATCATAATATATTGTTAATTGCAGTGTGAAGTGGTTTTGCTGTTTCAGGTGGAATTTGCATACGGATATTTTAATTTTAAAGGGAAATCACTTGAGTTACTTAGATTTAATATTTTTTGATGGGAGAAAAAGCTTAAAGGGTTTTCTATGAATGTTTATTGTAGTATTCTATCCATCTAACATTTATATAAATATACTCTTAAAATTTTAGCTTCACATAGTTTGTGAATTGGAGGAATGTTTTTTTTTTTTCTTTTTTAAACTATAATATGTGCAAATATGAATTTAAATTGATAAAGCTGAAATTATTTTTCCATGGGTTGGAATCAAATTAAAGAAAGGATAAATTATGCGTATACTCTGAGCTATAAACTATGTACATAGAGAAAGATTTGAGTATTTTCTGTAAACCAATCTCAAAATGGTTGCTAAGCTTCTCTTTCTTTTGTAAGCTTGCAGAAGGGAATGTGGAGACCCTGGATAAGATAGAGATGTACTGACAGAAGTTAAAAATAAGGTTCTGAATTAGCAAAATAGTTCTTACACATGCCAAACTATATGAACATAGAATTGCCTGCTTAACTATGATAGAAATTAGCTCTTGGTTTTACAATTAAACATATATTAAATCAGGACCAGAGCTTTTCAGAGCAGGAAATAATACTATTTCTATGAGCAGCAGAATAATTAAGGTTCATTGTTTTTTTAATGACTTTGACCCCTTTGTATGAACTGCAGAACTTTCATAGAATCATAGAATAGTTTGGGTTGGACGGGACCTTTAAAGGTCAACTAGTCCATCCTCCCCTGCAACGAGTAGGGATATCTTCAACTAGATCAGGCTGCTAAAAGCCCCATCCAACCTGACCATGAATGTTTCTAGGGATGGCACATCGATCACAGAATCACATAATGGAGGGGTTTGGAAGGTACTAGTCCAACCTCCCTGCCATAGCAGGTTCACCTAAAGCACGTTGGACAGGAATGCATCCAGGCTGGTTTTGAATATCTCCAGAGAAGAAGACTCCATAACCTCTCTAGGCAACCTGTTCCAGTGCTCTGTCAGTAAAGAATTTTTTCCTCACGTTGAGATGGAATTTGCTGTGTTCCAGTTTGTGCCCAGTGCCCCTTGTCCTGTTGCTGGGCACCACCTCCCTGGGCAACCTGTTCCAGTGTTTCACTGCCCTCACTGGAAAAAATGTCTTCCTTCTATCTAGTCTGAATCTGCCCTCTTTTAGTTTAAAACCCTTATGTCTTGTCCTATCACAACAGGTCCTGCTAGAAAGTTTCTCCCCATGTTTCATATAAGCCCCCTTTACGCACTGAAAGGCTGCAGTAAGGTCTTCCTGGAGCATTTTCTTCTCCAGGCTGAACAACCCCAACTCTCTCAACCTATCTTCATAACAGAGGTGTTCCAGCCTTCTGATTATTTTTGTGGCCCTCCTCTGGACCCATTCCAACAGGTCCGTGTCTTTCCTGTGCTGAGGGCTCTGGAGTTAGATGCAGTACTCCAGGTGGGGTCTCACGAGAGCAGAGTGGCAGAATCACCTCCCTCAACCTGCTGGTCATGCTTCTTTTGATGCAGACCAGCATATGGTTTAAGGATGGATATTAGGAAAAATTTCTTCACTGAAAGGGTTATCAAACATTGCAACATGCTGCCCAGGGAAGTGCGATCACCATCCCTGGAGTTACTTAAAAGATGTGTAGATGTGGTTCTTAGGGACACAGTCTCATGGTGGTTTTGGCAGTGTTAGGTTGATGGTTGGACTCAACAGTTTTAAAGGTCCCTTCCAACCTAGGCTATTCTATGATTCTGGGCTGTGAGCACATGTTGCTGGCTCATGTCCAGCTTTTCATCCACCAGCACCACCAAGTCCTGTTCAGCAGGGTTGCTCTCGATCCCTTCATCCCCCAGCCTTTATTGATACCAAGGCTTGCTCCAGCCCAGGTATAAGACCTTGCACTTGGCCTTGTTGAACCTCGTGAAGTTCACATGGGTCCAGGTTCCTCTGGTGGCATCCCATCCCTCAGGCATGTCAACTGTGGCACTCAGCTTGGTCTCATCCACAAACTTGCTGAGGGTCCCACTGTCTGTGTCATTGATGAAGATATTGAACAGTACTGGTCCCAATATGGAGCCCTGAGGGACACCACTTGTCACCAGTCTCCATGTGGACGTTGAGCCATTGACCACTACCCTGTGGATGTGATCATCCAAGGAATTCCTCATCCACTGAACAGTCCACCAATCAAATCTGTATGTCTCCAATGTAGAGAGAAGGATCATGTGGGGGACTGTGTCAGAGGCCTTATGAGAGTCCAGATAGATGACGTCTGTAGCTGTTCCCTAATCACTCCATCATAGAAGGCCATGAGGTTGGTCAGGCAGGACTTACTTCACTAAAAGTGAAGCCATGCTGGCTGTCTTGAATCACCTTCCTGTTCTCCGTGTGCCTTAGCACAGCTTCCAGGAGGATCTGTTCCATGATCTTCATAACCTTTATATAATGTTTATGGGCCTGATTATCCACTCAATTCCATCAGCAGTTCCCTGTCCCTTTTTGCCAGTTTGGCTTGTGCACAAGAGAGTATTTTGAGCGGCTTCATGGCTACTTTCTCTTAGGTGTTTTTGTTTGGTGGCATAGCAGAGCATTTAGCTGCTCAGCAACTATCAGAAAGGATGAGACAAGTGACTTTGGGAGCTGCAGGCATTCCGTGAGGAGGTTAATGTTTAATGCCCTCAGTCTCCTGGCAAATTTAGTTGCAATATTTGAGGACATAAAGCATCAATAGGCATTCAGTCATGTTCTTTTGTGTCAATCTGCTTCAGCCTTCATTTAAAAAAAAAAAAAAAAAACCAAAAAAAAAACCAAAAAAAAAACCACAAAAAACCAAAACAACAAAAAAACCCAAAACCAAACCAAAACAAAACGGCTAAAAATAAATCATGGAAAATCTTTTCTTCCTCCTTTAATTATATCCCTTGGACATGACTTAAACCTGAACAACCAACCAGAACTCAAATTTATCATTTTTCATGGTTCAGGCATCTTCTTTCTTTTGTACTTTTGTAGTAATTTTGTGCGCTCTTTCCTCACATGAGACAAACTCATTAAAAATAATATGAACTTCTTTTCTGAACAAGATTTGCTGGGTTGGGCTTTCCTGATGCTTTATTGGGAAGTTTATACATTTTATATTAGGAAGTGATAAAAACTACTTAAAATGTAACATCTTACATTCTATAAATTTCAAATTTGAAGTGATCTAATATACTATTATCGTGACAGTTAGGAGGAAAACAGAATTCATTGTTCTGCTTGCATGCAAAGAATATATGGAATTAATTTGTGGTTCATATTTTGGTTAAAAAATTAGGTCAAGCTTCTGCATTAGCATTCTGAACAGTTGATATCATTCCAGCTAAAAATCATGCCAAATTAAATGTAACATTTTCAAATAATTGTGAAAATGATTCTTGTAATGTCTGAGTTCTTTTAATCAATTAATTGCTTTTCCTCTACAATGATTGCACACAGCTGAAGGGTGATTAGTGATTTTTTTAATCCAATTTTCTTGGACATTTGGATTACAAAATTTTAATTTGAAACAACATCCAGATGTATCCACTCCTGAAAATAATGAGAGCTTGTGGATATTTTTATAAAAATTAGAATTTGAACTATTTAAGCTGCTTAACATAAACTTTTTTTAATGCAAAACATAACACCTTCATTATTTTGTGCTTCTTTTCTTAGCTGCACGTTACATGCTTTTTAACCTGACTGTATGTGTTTTACCTGTTTTAATTTTTATATTGAAATCATGCAAGAAATATAAAAGCATGTTTCTCTCAATTGCTATGACAAGAAACAAAAATGATAATGGTTGTAATCAAAAGGTTTCCTTAGTATTATTGTGCTGTTTAATTATTTGCTGTGAAGAATAAATAATGTATTTATGGATTTTTACAGCAATTTATAAGCTAATTTGATACTATGTTAATAATGCAGCTGTGTATCTGTTTCATCTTTTCACATAGTTTCTCTTTAGATAAGCAAACTAAAAATATTATAGTGGATTTAAAACTCTGTTATGGCAAACTTCAACCAGAAGTTGAATATGAGAAGTTCTAATATGGATAATGTGTTACAGCTGTTTAACTGCACCTGTTTCCTGCTGGTTAATAAATTTTAGACCATAATTTAATTTGTCTTCATCAGTTCTGTATATTAATGACATTAGGGCTGTTTTAATACTAATATTGACTTATATAAGGTGTTTATACTGTTGTTTCATAGCTCACTGAAATGCAAGCTGAAAGTAGTTATTACAGCCCTCAGAAAGTAAAATCCAAAGAAGTTATATGCTGGGAACAAGAAGGAACCACAGTAGAGGTAATTGGTAATTTTCCATTTACATTTTTTTTAATTTGTTATAAATACTGTAGTAAGTAGTTACTAATAAAATATTTGGAAATTATTTCATTACTGATTGTTCATGTTCTGATATATTGTGTGTGTTTATTGTAATAATCATGTAGATAGAAATTCTCTAAATTTCTAGTGTTGCAGTGAATAGACTCTAAAGCAGTCCCTTATAAGTACACTGTTTGATTATCTTGCTATTTATTAAACCTCTAAATATATAAACCTAAACATATTTTGGTTCACTTTTTTCTCTTTTCTGTTTTTCATGGCGTAGAATTCTTTAAAATATCACTTTTTTTTTTTCCTTACTAGGTCCTTATGAAAGGTGAACTTTTCTTTGATTGCCAAATAGGTTTTGTTGGTTGCCAAGCTATGTGCCTTAAAGGAATTATGGGAATTAAAGACTTTGAAGAGAACACGAATAGGAGTGAAGAAGTGAGTATATTGAAATATCAGTTGACTTACTGAATAAGCAATTTTTGTATGCTTTAGAATCATCATAGAATAGTTTGGGTTGGAAGGGACCTTTTAAAGGCCATCTAGTCCAGCCTCCCCTGCAGTGAGCAGGGACATCTTCAACTAGATCTGGTTTCTCAGAGCCCCATCCAACCTGACCTTGAATGTTTCTAGAGATAGGGCATCTACCACCTTTCTGGGCAACTGTGGTGGGTTGACCCTAGCTGGCTGCCCCGTGCCCACCAAAGCCACTCTATCGCTCCCCTCTTCAGCTAGACACAGGAGAGAAAATAGAATTAAAGGCTTGTGGATCAAGATAAGGACAGGGAGATCATTCAGCAATTACCATCACGGGCAAAACAGACTTGACTTGGGGCAAATTAATTTAAATGATTACCAATCAAATCAGAGTAGGATAATGAGAAATAAACACAAATTTAAAAACACCTCTCCCTCCCCCCTCCCTTCTTCCCAGGTGTAACTTTACTCACAATTTTCTTTACCTCCTCTGCCCTGAGTGGCACAGGGGGATGGGGAATGGCAGTGGCAGTCAGTTCATCATATTACCTCTGCTGCTCCTTCCTCCTCAGGGGGAGGACTCCTCATACTCTTCCCCTGCTCCATCGTGGGGTCCCTCCCACAGGAGACAGTGCTCCACAAACTTCTCCAATGTGAGTCCTTCCCATGGGCTACAGTTCTTCACAAACTGCTCCAGCGTGAGTCCCTTCCATGGGGTGCAGTGCTTCAGGAGCTGCCTGTTCCAGCATGGGTCCCCCACGGGATCGCAAACCTGCTCCAGTGTGGGCTCTTCTCTCCATGGGTCCACAGGTCCTGCCAGAAGCCTGCTCCAGCATCGGCTTCTCATGGGGTCACAGCATCCTTTGGCCATCCACCTGCTCCAGCATGGGGTTCTCCAAGAGCTGCAGGTGGATATCTGTTCCACTGTTAAAGTGCATGGGCTGCAGGGGGACATCCTGCCTCACCATGACCTTTACCACAGGCTGCAGGATAATCTCTGCTTTGGCACCTGGAGCACCTTCTCTCCCTCCTTCTTCACTGACCTTGGTGTCTGCAGAGTTGTTTCTCTCACATAGTCTCACTCCTCTCTCTTGCTGCAATTACCATTGCGCAGTTTGTTTTTTTTTTTTTTCGGTTGTTGTTTTGTTTCCCCCCTTCTCAAATATGTTGTCACAGAGGTGCTACCACCATTTTTGATTGGCTCAGTCTTGGCCAGCAGTGGGTCCGTCTTGGAGCTAGCTGGCATTGTCTCTACTGGACATATGGGGAGCTTCTACCAGCTTCTCACACAAGCCACCCCTGTAGCCCCCTTGCTACCAAAACCTTGCCACACAAACCAGTACAGCAACCTGTTCCAGTGTTTCACCATCCTCATTGGAAAAAAAAAATCTTCCTTCTGTCTAGTCTGAATCTGCCCTCTTTTAGTTTAAAACTCTTGCGTCTTGTCCTATCACAACAGGCCCTGCTAAAACGTTTGTCCCCATCTTTCTTATAAGGTCTCCCTGGAGCCTTCTCTTCTTCAGGATACATAACCCCAACTCTCTCGGCCTGTTTTCATAAGAGAAGTGCTCCAGCCCTCTGATCATTTTTGTGGCCCTCTTCTAGACCCACTCCAACAGGTCCATGTCTTTCCTGCGCTGAGGGCTCTGGAGTTAGATGCAGTACTCCAGGTGGGGTCTCACAAGAGCAGAGTAGAAGGGCAGAATCACCTCCCTCAACCTGCTGGTCATGCTTCTTTTGATGCAGCCCAGGATATGGTTGGCCTTCTGAGCTGTGAGTGCATATTGCTGGCTCATGTCCTTCTTTTAATCCCCCAGTACCCACAGTCCCACTTCTCATGCTTGTCCAGGTCCCTCTGGATGGCATCCTATCCATCAGGCATGTCAACCACACCACTGAGCTTGTTGTCATTTGCAATCTTGCTGAGGGTGCACTTGGTCTCACTGTGTCATTGATGAAGATATTGAACAGTACTGGTCCCAATATGGAGCCCTGAGGGACACCACTTGTCACAAATCTCCATGTGGACGTTGAGCCATTGACCACTACCCTGTGGATGTGATCATCCAAGGAATTCCTCATCCACTGAACAGTCCACCAATCAAATCTGTATGTCTCCAATGTAGAGAGAAGGATGTTGTGGGGGACTGTGTCAGAGGCCTTACGGGAGTCCAGGTAGACAACATCTGGGGCTATTCCCTTGCCCACTGATGTATTCACGCCATCATAGAAGGCCAATTTATTTATTAAAATACTTGATTGCAAGAATTTAAAAGCCTGCTACCAGTTGTGATTTAAGTTTTTTGAATGTGTCACTGGAATATAGAACTCAATGTATGGTCCTTACAATTGGAAAGACAAATATCTAAGAGTGAGAAGCTGCAAAACATAAGGCTTTTTTTGGACTCCACTACCCCCTATCATTATATATTAATTTCTGTATTTTAAATAGAATGAAAGCTTGGTTATTTAAGACCAAATCAGGTATCTGTATGAACTACCCTTAAAATATTTAATGAAGTGGTATGGGAAGTTCTAAACTCAATAATGAGGATTTTGAGGGTGAACTGTATGTAGAATAGTGCCCTAAAGAACCAGACAACAGCAATTATTATCTGTGTTTAAATAAAAACAAGAAATGCAGCCAACAACAGACCTGCTAACTTGATATTAGTGTTCTGTGAAGTTTAGAAAGTGTTTTAAGGAGAAAAATTAAGAAAGTAGAAGAAAATACAAAGTGACTATATTAATGTAAAGTATCTCCTTATTTGGAAAATGATCATATATTGTACTATGGTAGGTATTATGGGACAGATTCTTGTACTTCCCCTGTGAGAGCAACATTTCTTGGCATCCATCTCAAGTGTTTGCATGCAGTGCAAGCAGGACAGAAAACAAGCAAGAAGAATTGGATATCCTTATGCAGCTGTAGTGTATGATATTATTTGGATTATAGAGGTATGGTGGGACATGTTACATGGCTGGTGTACTGCAACTGATAGACATAGGCTTTTCCAGAAAGACAGCCTGGGGAGGCAAGCATGAGCCAACTGTGAAAGATGTTGTGCTGGCCTTGCTAGATACAAGGGAGACATGGTTGGGGATGCGAGGGTGGACGGCAGCCTCATCTGCAGCAACTGTGAGACTGTGAGGTATAAAATCTTGAGAGAAGTGATTTTTGGATTGGTGTGGATTCCTGTAGGTTAGTTGATAAGGGACATTTTGGATTGGTGTGGATTCCTGTAGGTTAGTTGATAAGGGACATTTTGGTTTTTGCTCTTTGTCATTTTTCTACCACCCTCTAGGCTGTGAGTTTAAGAACATATCTGCTTTTGTGAGAATGGTGGTGATGTTGGTGCTGCCTCACCTGTTGTCTTCCTGTACTGCTATAGTTGGGACTGTGCCTTTGATAAAGGTTCCAGCTCTGTTGTATGTGATTGAGAAGAGATGGAAAAAATCAATCTCATAAATAACTGTTTTGGAACGATAACTCTTGATGGAAAAACTGTGTTGATTTCAGGAGGAATAGAGGGTTTAGAATATGGAGAAGGCATGTAAAAATCTAGATGAATAAAGAAGATGGATAAGGTAGCAAGGAGGTCATGCACTGAGATAACTGCTTTTGAGGATGATAAAGCATCTGAAAGGTGATGGTCAGAGAAAAGGGAGTAGGTAGTGACAAGAGGATGGGGCAGAATTCGAAGTAACAGTGATCTGAGGTTATTTTCTGTTAAAATGAAACTAGTATGTTCTGTATCACTTTTTTTATTAATTTGAAAATGGGGAGAGTGGACAGGAACTTCAGCGTTATTTGAATAAAGTTATTTTAGTTTTCTTATCTTCATTCGTAATGAAATATGCTTTTGAGGGATGCTACCATGTCATTAGTGTATTATGACAGAATTGAAACTGCTCTGTTAACTTGACTGTATTTTTTTTTCTCCTCTTTATTATTTTCTACTACCTCATGAAGGAGGCCTACTTCTTTAACTGTGGAGAAAATTTGAGTGCAAAAGGGATGACATACCTTACAAATTCACTATTTGATTACCGAAGTCCAGAAAATAATAGTATTCGTGCAGAATTTATATTGGATGCAGCTCATCATAAGGTCAGAGAATTAAATTTTTCTTAGAAGAAAAACTTCTAATGCTCTCTAATGGATTTCTAATGATTATTTACATCTGTGTACTATTAGAGGAATGACTTTCATTACTTTGTTGTTTAACTGAGTCTTACTTTGCAGATGGCCAAAAAAAAGTAAACCCGTTTGTGTTTTAAAATAAATAAATTAAAAACCCATGTCCAAAAGACACCTCAAACTCCCCTCCTGCCTAAAAGCTGAATTAGTGCCATAGTTTCCAAAAGCTCTAACTACAGAACACCTGCAGAGAAAAACAGAGATATGAGAGAATGCTTGGAAAAGGTCAAGCTTTACCAGCACGTACTTCTTTAAACTCAACCAGTATGTAGTGCATGGTCTTCAAACTAAGAATCTCAGAAACCAGATCTTGGGCAATGTTAATTTTATTGTCTGTGTGCTATACTCGTCTACTTAGACAGCCTTTGGTAGAAACAAATTTTCAGTCACCAATAGTCTGTTTTGTAAATTGTGCTGTAAAACTTTATTCCCTGACTGTCTGCAATTATTAAAGACTGGATGTGGTGACCAAGGTGGTCCCTTCCAGGTGTCTTCACAGGTGGAGTTCTGTACTTTGTGTTACTGTACAGGTAAGCTGTTTAAAAGTTTGAAAATATATAATTTTTAAAAAAATTTAAATTTCACTATTTTCACCTTTTTAGTACTACTGATGAAGTGTAACCCTGAAGAATCCCATTAAAAAAAGAAATTAATTAGTGAAATTGCAAGTACTTATACATATTCAAACATTTCCCATAGTGTGTTTTAGTTTTAAGCTTAACTCTTTCCTTGGCCTGTTTTCCATGCTTTTATGATTTGCCTATTTTCTTGGCAAGAGGAAAAGCACACTTGCTGTGTAGTAATATTATGTATTAATCCCAATAATGGCGTGAAGTCTTAAGTTTCCTACTGTTTAAAGGTAAACCCACAATATTCCTTAAATAAAAAAGAATGAATAAGCTTCAGTTTTCAGTGTATTTAATTAGGCAGATCTGTTGGATGCGAGAGGTCAAGTGAAGAATATTTACTCCATTAAAGGTACTAATTAACTAGGTGCTATTGATGAATTGGTCAGCATGTCCACTGGAATTATGGATGTGCCTTTGTGTGGCCTCAAATAGAAGTTACATTACCTATCGGAAAGGTGAATTCTTTGGGATAACCTCTGTCCTTTGTTTTGATAAGCCTTTCCGTATGTTGATGCACAAATCCAAACATGAATATATCTCTCTCATACCAACCTATCAGTTGGTAATCTCAAGATTCTTTCCTAATACAACGTTTTCTTTGTTTGCTTTGCTTTGTTGGTAGGAGACATACACAGAGATAGCTGGAATGCAGCGGTTTGGGGCTTTCTACATGGATTACTTGTACACAATGGAAAGCACCAGTGGCAAAGGTACCTTTTATTTGTTGTTTACCCTGTTAAATAATAGAAACAAAGACTTTTCATGCCCAGCAGGTTCTTGACTGACTGTCCTCTAACTTACCTTAGATTTATCATCAGGTTCATCATTAAAATGGTTTCATCTTCATTGATGCATTTGAGAGGAGCTGTTTTGGTTAGCTGTTGATTGTTGTTCTTCCTTTTTTTCCCTACATAAGTAATCACACAGTATCACAGTATCACAGTATGCTAGGGATTGGAAGGGACCTCAAAAGATCATCTAGTCCAATCCCCCTGTCGCAATGATAATCACAATGATAACTTTTATAGTAAGTTACTAGACTGAAACTGGTAGCAGTGGTGAAGTTCATAAAGTATGATGTCATCTTTTTTTTTAAAGTTGTCATTGTTGACTTTGGGGAGAAAAAAGTCTTTTGAGAAACTCTGGTTGAAGAATGAAGTTGATCATCTACTTGGTGCAGAAGTTGAAAAGGACTGTCATTTTCTCTTATGAAGAAATATGCAAGGATGAGAGATAGTTTGAAGAATTAGTCTTTAAATATACATACTGTAAAAAATTTTGTGAGCAAATACTAGCCTAAACCATGTACACATAAATATTGGCTAATTCCAAGTAATTTTTGAGATTCCTATCAATTATTTTCTAAATCTTAGACAATACAGTGGATTCAGTGCAGTAACTATATCTACTTTTGTGAGTGTCACAAAAGCCAGGACAAAGGAGTCTAATGTATCAGCAAGTAATATGTATATATTTTTGTACAGATATTCGTATTGTGAATTGCAATGTGATTTCCCCCCACCCCTGGTAAGACTGTCATCTACAGCTGCTGTTCTGCAGTTTTATTGCCTAAATAATGCTTTCTTCCCCGCCTGTGTATTTACTATCATCAACACTGTTTCTGTGAACATCTGTTGGGAATATCTTGCTATTTTGTGACCAAACGTTTCTGTCCTTGCTACCTAGTCCAGCTCATCTGGGGTTTTTTTGCACGTTTTTGTCTCTATGTAAGAGAAGTCTTAACTCCGGATGATTTTTTTTTTTTTTTTTTTTTCCTGGACTTCTTGGACATTAAGCATAAAAGGAGTAGGGAAGAAAACCTTTCAGTTTGGTTAGAGGGTGGATCACGCAAAGCTTATAAAAAGAAATGATGCTATTGCTTTTGACATTAGAGGGGTACACTAGGTAATTTCACAGTTCTTTCCTGGCCCTGAGTCTTTCCCCTCTGTATCGATGTGAAGCTGAGAAAACGCACACTAAGTCAAGCTTCTACTGCAGTCTACTTCTTGTTTAAATAAAGAAATAATTGTTTAATTGCATGCAGAACATTTATGTAGAGAAGTTGGAGACCTAGGGTAAGCCTTACCTCCTTTTTGAATTTTGATATAAAAATTTGAATATGCACAGATCATTTGGTTATGAGGAAATATTGATTTTGTGGACTATTTTGTCTTGTTTCTCTGAATGCACAAGGAATTTAATGACATCTCTTTCTGACTAAGTAACCCATTTCAGAAATTGCTGAACTCAGAAACGCCTTTTCAGGCTACAGGTATTTTCTGACTACCTTTTCCCCTCTCAGCATCTCTGTTTCTTTCAGTTTGCTTTCTCAGGGCCTTGGCTTTTATTTCCTGCATCAGTCAACAGGAAAACACCTCACAAAATGTAGCTTGGCTTCCTATCAAGCCTTCCTATGTGCTTTTATTTCAGTATTACTCCTGTAATTTCAGCTACCTGACTACATAGAAGAACAGATAGAGTAATTAATTTTTAAGTTAATGGTTGAAATGGTTGTTATAGCTCTAGAATCAAGAACTTAACCCCCTAAATTTTCATATAGTTTTGTTCATCAGAAAAGCAAATGTGACATTGTCTGCTAGTTATTTTCTAGCTAATTTTTCTGTATTACGAGTCAAGTATATAATTATTAAATAGAATGTGATCAAATAGATGCAAATTATTTCATTTGAAATGAAGGTATAAATATCTCAAGATTTTGAAAACAATATAAATCTTGCCGCATTTTAAATATGTTCTTTATGTGAAAGTATTTATGTAAAATTTTACTATTTCTTACTTTGACATTAACTATATGTTTTTAGTTACAGTCAGTGTACACCACCTTCCTCTAAAAAAAAAACTTAACCCAACTTAAATTACGGGAGGCTGTTAACTGTGATTGTAAGATTTTTATCTGTCAAGGCAATTTTGGTTTGACACCTTCTTTGCCCCTTTAACCTTTTGTGAAGCATATGATTACTGATTAAACCACAAGCGCCTCATGGATAACATTAACCTCAGGAGTTTCGTCTGTCACTTATAGAAGTGCGTTAATCACTTTTAGTATTTTGAATGAAAACAAGATAGTCATGCACAGTAGTCTTATTTTGAAATTCTGCCTGTCCTTCTCTTCCAACTTGATCTTTCTATTTTTTGTTTGTATCAATACATAATAGTAATTTCCCTGAAACAACGTGTAGCCTGTCAGTTCCCTGATCACTGAATTGCGTGACCTACAGACTTCACGGGGTGTACTTCTGAAGTTATGTTGTGTTTATAATGTGTACCTATCTATTTTGGTGGCAAGTTTGTTATGCAGCACCCTCATTTTAAGACTTTTTTTTTTTTTCAGTTAGAATTAGACATATGGTTTACAGAGAACTGAATACTCAGTGATCAGCAATTATTTTCCTTTATACATCTGTGGAATTTCAATAATAACTTGTGATCAGCTACTTCTGTAGAACCAATAGATTTCTATCACATTCTCTTTGCACTTAGTTAGAATTAAATGGAACTATTCCAGAAAGTGGTTTGTGTAAATGCAGTCACTTCAGTATACTACTCATATACATACAATATACACAAATGAGCTTGTTCTTTTTCTTTTTGAAAAGGTAGGCTGTTATTACTTCTAAAGGCTTTTGGCCTTGATATTTTTTATGAGGTTAAGTTTCTTTACACTTCTTAATAGTGTTCATGTGAACTGGATACTGTGTAGAAATGGAAAGACAAAAATGTGTGTTAACTGTGTATTAAATAAAGCAGGCTGTATGCTGGCTTTTTAAAAAAAAAAAAAAAAAAGTCTTTTCCAGGGTTTATTAAAAAGGTGGTAACTTCAGTTTCATCTGAAGGTTTGAATTAGGTTTTATATGGTAGTATTTTTCTGTCTTTTTTTTTTTTTTTTTTCCTTAGAAAGGGTAAACAAAACACCAAGGGAAGCAGAGGCTATAAATGCTCTCACGATCTCACCATCAACTTCTGTTTGACTTTTAGGGACAAAGTTAATTCTGCTGACCATATAGGCCTGTAAATGCTTGCATAGCATTAGGCCAGCTCTGTGTCAAATTTGGCATAGTCTCACTTTATTCTGGGACCTTTTCCTCACCAGCGCTTAGAAGCGAGAACATTTTGTGGAATATCATTTAAACATAAGGGCAAAAACCCCTAGCCTGCCTTCCTTCCCCCGAAGCTCACTTTCCCCTTTAAATGACTGTTTTGAATGAGTATAGTAAAGGAGGAGGGAGGGTAAAGGATGTGTTCCCTGGAGGGTGAAAGACAACTAGGTTCTTCTCAGGCAACCAGAAATAAAACGTGCTTTCTTCCAGTTGCTTTAGAAGTAAGATTTGCCTTGAAGTTATGAAGCACACCGTGCTGGGCTGCTTAACCACAAAGCGTCAGCTACACAGAAGCTGACACGTCCTATGGCTCTTTGTCAAAGTGGGGAGGTTCAACTGTCTGCAGCAACTGCGGGTCCCACTGCCCAGTCTGATGAGCTAAGCTTGCCTTGCAATTTATGTTAGTATGGACAGATTGTGTCAGTGAGGAAGACTGTATAACAAGAATTTGGAATTGTCAGATTTTCCTGTGGTTTTGGGTAATATTTCTCTCTACAGGTGTGTTTAGCTTGTTACTGTAACAGAAAGGCAGGAGGTTATTTGATATATGTAAGGAAATAGGTTGATTTGCATCTGGGCAGATGGGTGAAAAGAGGAAGGGATTGGATCTATTTTGCATTGAGTGGATATACAAGATCCGCATTGGATAAGAGCTTGGAAATCCCTTGAAAAATATTACTGTTAAGATCATCATGGAAGAAATCAGTCCACGGCTTACAGAGACCTTGGCTTCTGTGGCACGACTTGATCATGAGTACAAGAAGAACATATGAAATAGACAGCTCTGCAATTGCAAATGCAAATTCAGTGCAAATTCTGCAATTGCAAACTCCATCTTTGAAAGGTCCTGGAGGACAGGTGAGGTGCCTGAGGACTGGAGGATAGCTAATGTCACTCCAGTCTTCAAAAAGGGCAAGAAGGATGACCCGGGAAACTACAGGCCGGTCAGCCTCACCTCCATCCCTGGAAAGATGATGGAACAGCTTGTGCTGGGTATCATCTCAAAGCACCTGGATGAAAAGGTTATCAGAAGTAGTCAACATGGATTCACTAAGGGGAAGTCGTGTCTGACTAATCTGATAGCATTCTATGATGAATTGACTAGATGGGTAGATGAGGGGAGGGCAGTGGAAGTTGTCTACCTTGACTTTGGCAAGGCTTTCGACACTGTCTCCCACATCATCCTCACATGCAAGATTAGGAAGTGCGGGCTAGATGAATGGACAGTGGGGTGGATTGAGAACTGGCTGACAGATAGAGCTCAGAGCGTTGTGGTTAGTGGTGCAGAGTCTAGTTGGAGGTCAGTAACGAGTGGTGTCCCTCAAGGGTCAGTACTGGGTCCAGTCCTGTTCAATATATTCATCGATGATCTGGATGAAGGGATAGAGTGTACCATCAGCAAGTTTGCTGATGACACTAAACTGGGAGGAGTGGCTGACATGCCAGAAGGTTGTGCGGCTTTACAGCATGACCTGGACAGGCTGGAGAGTTGGGCAGAGAGGAACCTAATGAAATTCAACAAGGGTAAATGTAGGGTACTGCATCTGGGGAGGAATAACCCCATGCATCAGTACAGGTTGGGGGCTGACCTCCTGGAGAGCAGCTCTGTGGAAAGGGACCTGGGAGTCCTGGTGGACAACAGGATGACCATGAGCCAGCAATGTGCCCTGGCGGCCAAGAGGGCCAATGGCATCCTGGGGTGCATCAAAAAGAGTGTGGCCAGCAGGTCGAGGGAGGTCATCCTCCCCCTCTACTCTGCCCTGGTGAGGCTGCATCTGGAGTGCTGCGTCCAGTTCTGGGCTCCCCAGTTCAAGAAAGACAGGGATCTGCTGGAGAGGGTCCAGCAAAGGGCTACGAAGATGATTAGGGGACTGGAACATCTTTCATATGAGGAAAGGCTGAGGAACTTGGGTCTCTTTAGTCTAGAGAAAAGAAGACTGAGGGGGGATCTTATTAATGCTTTCAAATACTTAAAGGGAGGATGCCAGAGGGATGGGAGGAGTCTTTTTTCAGTGGTGCCCATTGATAGGACGAGGGGTAATGGGCACAAGCTTGAACATAGGAAGTTCCATCATAATGTGAGGAGGAACTTCTTCACTTTGAGGGTAGTGGAGCACTGGAACAGGCTGCCCAGAGAGGTTGTGGAGTCTCCCACTCTGGAGACGTTCAAAACCCGCCTGGACGCTGTCCTGTGCAACCTGTTGTAGGTGACCCTGCTCTGGCAGGGGGGTTGGACTAGATGATCTCCAGAGGTCCCTTCCAACCCTGACTATTCTGTCATTCTGTGATTCTATGTGTTAAACTGTGGAAACCAAGATGAAATTAGTGGCAATGGCTGTGCATTTCCTGGCTTTCCTATTTGTCACAGCTTTGGCCAGCTGGATTATGGAGTACTTTGCTATCTAAGGAGTATGTGGTATCCAGATTCACTGAATGAATTAAAATGTCATCCTACAATTTTTTCTCAGAACTTTTTCATTTTCATAGGTTAAGTGGTCTCAGAATCCATTTAATCTTGATGCTTATTTTGTCAGACCGTTCATTTGTGTAATGGTTAGCAAGACATTTAATGTTTAGTGCTTGTGTCAAAGCAACAAAGATGCTGTCAAAGTGATGATTTATTAGAAAAAAAATCTGAATGAAATTGTGCAAGCTAAATATGTTAGAGGGGTGAGGGTATTTCTTTGCAAGTCATATGTAACAGGGAAACTTAAGATTCTGAAATTTGCATAATTTAACTGAAGAATTTCCATGCAGTTTGCTTAGAGAAATGTAGTCATACTGTTTGATAGCTGATGAGTAGCCTGTACACAGTGAATTTGTGATTTCGGTCTACCTCACTACCCTATGCCTGTATCAGAAAAATGATGGCTATACTTTACTTGGTATGCTAGTTGCTGTTCTGAACACAAAGGTTATGGATCTTTTGGATGCAGAGACTAAACCACCCTTTTATCTCTGTGGCGCTCCTTCTAAAAATGGTCCGAGACATAATTAAAGAAGTTTTCATTTGTGCTGCCCGTGCTTTACATCATCAATGAATGGAAGGAAGGGTCAGTCTGGTCTATGACAATACAAGTGAGTGTGAGTCTCATCACTGTTCTAGCTTGTGTACCAGCAGGTAGCATTTCAAGGGCCTGTATCTGTAGTTTCTTTCCAGCATGCCTTTCCTTAATTATTTGGGATGGATATCTTTGTGATAATCTGTAGAAAGTTTTGAACAGCATGGCTGTAATTGGCACCTCAGATTAAGTTGCCACAGAAGTTTGGAGGTAGTTTAGACACCTTCAAAGAGTTCCAAGCTTGAGAGATACAAAGTTAATGAAAAGGTTCCTAAGTTGTGCTGTGCAAGGCAGAATCTTGCCCTGTTTGCTCAGCATTAAACAGGAATACTGCTTGTTTTAACATATTAAACTAGCCACGGTATAGTTATGTGTTCATTTTGCATTGTTATATTTTCTATATAAGTCTGTGATCACAGGATTTGAAACAAAAGTAGCTGATGATAAATTTTATTATGTTCAACAATTTACACCAAATAATTGTTACTTATAAAACTTCTTGTAGTTTCTGGGAATCAGCAAGATCTTTCTTCAGTAAAGAGTGAAGATTTTGGAAACGTTCAGGAGATGTCTACAAAAAGTCTCATTGTGGGTCCGCTAAATCTTCGACTGGATAGCAGTGCGGTGCACCGGATAATGAAAATGATAGTTTGTGCTCTGGAACATGAATATGAGCCATACAGCAGAACCAAGCCAGGTTTGCTCCTATTGTGTATGCACAAATATACAGAATTAAACCAGACCAAATTCAGTGCTCTTGAAGGTGCAACTTCCAAATAGTTAAACTTCAAATCTGTCAGGGGATTTTGAGTCCAAAGAGCAAAATTTAAAATAAAGATAAAAGTAATTGCAATATCCCCATAAGTGTTGGATATACCTCTGAGATAATTTCAGACACTTTGGAGGCCATTTGTTTCAATCACAAGCCTGTTGTTGAGTAAGGAGGGCTTATTTCATTGACAACTCTAACTTTCTTCTGTAAGACTCCAAAATTATCCTTGTTGGTATGTATTTATTAGTTTGAACTAATAGTTCTACAGTATAAAAATGCATGGAAACAGGCTATGGTAAACTGTTAAGATGAGTTCTTGAGAAAGATACAAATTTCAAAGTAAGGAAATTCCAGTTACGATTGCATTTAGCCTTAGGTAGAACCAGTGTGGAATAAAATTATTAACTATGAAGGGGGGGAAAAACTTTCAATTTTTTGCCAGTCACTAACCATTTCTGAAACAGCAACTGTACAACTGTAGGAGTTATTTTATATATTTTAGTCAAACATATTTAATCTTGATTTATTGTAGATATTATAGATGGAAATAGAACTATGCCAAGCTCAGAAGAAGTCGCATCATTGGAGGAATACATTCCCACTCGACTTACAACATTCACTGTTCTTAAGTGTACAATTATAATCCCTGTGGCAGAATTCAATTTACTAGACCACTTGATGCCAATAATCATGGGTGAGAAGGTATGTATGCACAGATATTTATTCAGTTCTTTATATCAGCATGTGCTATTTCATATAAACTTTGTCATTGGGCTGTTATTCCATGTACTAGATGTATTATTGAATTCCGATTGAGTTTGGTGCCCATGAGCCTTCCCTTCAGATACCTTAGACAGGCGGTGTGCGCTGTGACTAGCTAGACTTGTAAACTGAAGGTGTCATGTACTGGTAGGAAAAAAGAATTTGGAAGAAGTTTTTAAATCATCAAGCTGATTTAAAAGAAGTAGCTCCGACTTGAAGTTTTTTATGGAAACCTTTTGATCAGTAGAGTACCTGTTATCATTTTGCCATTCAGGTCTTCCCAAACTTGGTTATGTCTGAAATCTTTCTATACATAGGCTCAGTAGAGACTTCATAGATGTTAACAGCCAGCTCTGTGTATACTACTTCCAGCTAGAACACCAGCAGGACTTTGGCTGTTACTGAGTCAAACTGCTGATTGACTAGCTCAGAGAGCCAGAAATGAAATTTCCTAACTGTTTTATCTTCTGGATATGTCTATTATATCTCCACCTAAAGAATCCTGTACTGGTTTTATTCCTACAGGACTCCTTCCACATTGCACAAAACTGAGGTACTGTAGGGATGAATCTGTTTTGTAGTGAAGACTTGCAGTAGGTTTACCTCTTGAGCAGAGGCTGGAAGGTATTTTATGGATAAGGGAAGGGACAGGAAGAAGGTGAGGGGGGAAGGTCAATTCTTGATTGAGTTCAATTTCTAGGAAACTTATGTGATATTAAACACTTCCGATGTGTTTTTGATAAGTGGACACTACATGTTCCTTCTATGTGAGGACAAGCTTTTTTTAGTGGGATGTATTTTGTGGAAGTTCTCAGTATTAGTGAATTATTTTTGTATCAGCCTTTCAATTCCATTTTAGACAAAAATTACCACTGAAAAGAAGTTGTATGTTCCGAAGAAGTCATGAAAGTAACCATATTAGTATTTGTGAAGCATTTATATGTAAGAAAGATGAAATCAATTTGAAAAAGTTTATTACTTTTTTTAGAGATGAGTTTGAGTAGTATTACATGATGGAAAGCACAATGACATTAAATTGTCTTGATAATGTAATAGATATCTTCTGACTAGGGGAGCACTGTCTAATTTGTGCTGTATTTTCTCATAGAATGTGCTTATTTACAGCATGTATGTGTATGTGCAAGAGGACAGACTATTGAAAGTCTTAATTTATGGCGTTTCTTATAGTGTGCTTGTGTAACCATTTTCACTGGTGAAGTGAAATACAGTAACATAACATTAATACTTCAATTGGATCCCTAGTCTATAGGCTACAACCTATATAAAATTTCAGGCATGTGCCCTTTATTTGGTGAGTGTTCTTAAGGAGCGTGTATGTTTTTCTTGAATTTAGACCGCTTTTTAGCTAAGGTAGCTGGAGTGAGTAAGCTGGTGACAAATCTGTTGTCTCTTGATCTATTAGGATACATTCAGAAGCTTCTAATACCAGAAAATGAGACATTACTGGGTGCCTAATGGGAAGCATTATTTCCTTTCAGCATGGAATAGCCCAATGGATTGCGGTGTTTCTCACCTTATGGGCATGGGCAGATGTTATTTTTTAATGGAAGAGCAGCCCCATATTTGTTGTAGGCTTGAGGCTAACAAGTTGAATTCAAGTGAGCTTTTTGTGGTTTTTGTTGTGGTTTTTTATTTTTTAACTTGGAGTTTCAATTTACATTTCTTCAGTGAAGCTGAGCCTGTTCAAAATAATAACAACTTTAAGTTGATGTAGGTATGACTTTAAATCTAAAATTCATTGTCCTACTATCACAGAATCACAGAATTTTCAGAGTTGGAAGGGACCTCTAGAGATCATCTAGTCCAACTCCCCTGCTAAAGCAGGATTGCCAGAGCACATTACTCAGGACTGCATCCAGGCGGGTCTTAAATCTCCATAGAAGGGGACTGCACAACCTCCCTGGGCAGCCTGTGCCAGTGCTCTGTCACCCTCACCGTAAAGAAGTTTTTTCCGTGTATTAGAACACAGGAAGTTCCGTTCAAACTTGTGCCCATAACTTTGATACAAGTTTAATACAAGTTTTAGATTCATAGAGTAATTTGGATCAGAAGAGATATCTGGAAATGATCTCCAGGAGTCCAACGTCCTGCTCAAAACAAGGCCAAATAGAGCAGGTTGCTCCAGGGGCTGTCCAGTCAAGTGCTGAATTAGCTTCAAAGATAGAGGAATTGCAGTGTTTCACCTTGTGTCCATTGCCACTCATCACCTCATGGTACACTTTTCACAAGAGTCTGGCTCCCTCTTCTCTGTACCCTCCTGGCAAGTAGCTGTTGACAGCAGTAGGATCTCCCTTTGGCCTTCTCCAGGCTGAATGACTCCAGTTGTCTCAGTCCCTCCTGAGAGAGCTCATGTGCTCCAACCCCCTAACTACTTCAGTAGCCCTCCAACAAACTTATTCTAATACATCCATGTCTGTCTTGTACTAGATATAGCACGTCATTTTAGACAATATTATGAAAAATATAATGTGTAAAATTGCGATTTTTTTTTTTAATCGCATTTTTTTTGCTGAGATGTCTGGCATGACTGTGAATACATAATAATATATGACAGTGTAAAGATTAAATCAGCATGAGTTTAGTATGGTGATAGTGCTTTGGAGTGGTAAAAATGTAAGCAAATACTTTATTGAACAAAATATTTTGGCTTTGCATATTCTTGCAGCTGGCCAAGGTCAACCCACTACAAGATGCTCACTCAGCCACTCTCTCGCTTCTCAACAGGACAGGGAGGGGAAAATAGGATGGGTTGAGATAAAGAGCAGGAGACCACTTACCAATTACCATTATGAGCAAAACAGACTCCGGGAAAATTAATTTCATTTATTGCCACCTAAAATATATTTGGGTAGCAAGAAACAAAGACAAGAATCAAAATAACACCTCTCCCCGATCTCCCCTTTTTCCCAGGATCAACTTCACTCCTCCATTCCCTGACTTTTCTACTTCCCACCCTGCAGCACAGGGGAATGGGGAATGGCAGGTTGCGGTCAGTCTGTAACAGTTCATCTCTGCCGCTCCCTATTCCTCACACTTTGCCCGGCTCCAGTGTGAGTCCTTCCCACAGTTCTTGAGGAAAAAATCTGCTCCAGTGTGGGCTCCCCATAAGGCTGCAGTGTGCTTCAGGGCATATCTACCTGCTCCAGTGTGGGGTCCTCCAGAGGATACCTGCTCTGGTGTTGTCTCTTCCACAGGCTGCTCCACTGATAGAAAGTGCTACAGGTACTAAAAATGCTGTGTCCCTTGCTAAGGGACAGCAGCTCGGGACTAGTGGCTTCTATGTGCCTCCAGCACAAAATAAAAATCTTCACACTCTGAAGCTGTATTCTGATGGGTAGTTGAATAAATAGTCTGAGTGTCAGTTGATGGTGGGGAATAATTAAGCTCTTAACTCTTTTCACAAGTGTACAGTAGAAAATCAGGAAAAAGAGGAAGAGGTTGTTCTAGAACACAAAATATGTTCACTTAAATCAGGAACAGTTTAGTAATAAACTTATTCTAGAAGCTTTTAACTTGAAGTTGGTAATTCATTAGTGAATGGTCTACAGAAATACGTAGGAAAACTGAACTAATCGAGTTTCTGGCTTATTGGTGTTCTCATCACTGAGCGAGTAGCTCAGTTAAGACCTAGTGAAGCTTTCACTTTTGTCCCGCTTTGAAAATCTTTGCCGGTGTGCATGAATATTGGTTAAGAACGCCATTGACGTCCTCGCCTGTATCAGGAATAGTGTGGCCAGTAGGACTAGGGAAGTGATCGTTCCCTTGTACTTGGCACTGCTGAGCCTGCACCTCAAATACTGTGTTCAGTTTTGGGCCCCTCACTACAAGAAAGACACTGATGTGCTGGAGCGTGTCCAGAGAAGGGCAATGAAGCTGGTGAAGGGTCTGGAGCACAAGTCTTATGAGGAGTGGCTGAGGGAACTGGGGTTGTTTAGCCCGGAGAAAAGGAGGCTGAGGGGAGACCTTGTCGCTCTCTACAACTACCTGAAAGGAAGTTGTAGTGAGGTGGGGGTGGGTCTCTTCTCCCAAGTAACAAGCGATAGGACAAGAGGAAATGGCCTCAAGTTACACCAGGGGAGGTTTAGCATGGGTATTAGGAAAAATTTCTTCACAGAAAGGGTTGTCAAGCATTGGACCAGGCTGCCCAGGGAAGTGGTTGAGTCACCATCCCTGGAGGTATTGAAAAGACATGTAAACTTAAGAATGTGGTTTAGTGGTGGCTTTGGCAGTGTTAACATTTGGACTTCATGATCTTAAAGGTCCCTTCTAATCTAAATGTTCCCCTGCAGCTTATAGAATCATCTGCTCTGGTGCCTGGAGCACCACCTCCTCCTCCTCCTTCTCTGACCTTGCTGTTCGTATTGCTGTTTCTCATCCCCCGTGTCCCCCCCCCGCCCCCCAGTCTTCTAAGCCTGTGTGGCGTTTTTGCCCTTTCTTAAATATATTTCCACAGAGGTGCCACCTTGGCCGACGGGCTCAGCTGAGCCCTGTGGTGGGGCCATTGCAGCACTAGCTGGAACCAGCTGGAACCGGCTGTGCCTGGCCCGAGGCAGCTCCGGTCTCCCCTCACAGAGGCCACTGCTGCAGCCCCTGCTGCCAGAACCTGGGCACCCTCACCCAAGACAGTTGTGGATAAAAAGTTTATACATTAATTTTTAAACTTCAAAGAAATTACTTTGCAAAGATTTGAGGATTCATATTACAATGATCATAGGCTATTCTGTCTGTAAACAGTTTATTACATGTAGATTTTCTTGTGTGGGTGGGGAGGTAAGAATATGTAAATATGCTAGATAATACCTCTGTGGATTAATAATTGCATGGGGTTTTTTCGCCCCTCCCTTAGAATTTAAGTGGACTGTTAAATGCTGCCAGCTTCCAGCCCCTGCGGCCTTTACCGTCTGTCCGAATTTTGGTGGATAAGGTTAACCTGGAGCACTCGGTGCCGATGTATGCCGAGCAATTGGTGCACATGGTCAGCAGCCTCAGCCAGCCCTCGGACAACCTGCTTCATTACTGTTACTCACACTGCTATCTGAAGGTAAAAGAAGGCTGGAGTTCTGTTTCTTATTGTAATGTGCTTAGAAAAAGTTTATATAAGTGTCGGTAATCCTAAGTGTTAGCGGGTTTCCTGGGAGAAAGTTTTCAGTTTATCTAAAAGGACATTGATTAAACACATTTCACAGAATGTCGTCGTTTGGGATCACTGCTTCTGACCTGAGCCAAATGTTTTGTAACATGAACAGAGAACTTCACGCGAGGAAACTGTGCATACTGAAGCCCCAATGTCTTTGTGGCAAGATCGAGTTAAAATAATTTGGGAAGAAACATTTGCCCTCTTCTAGGATAATGCTTATCGAATTTACAGGTTGCAGTGAATTACACCTGGAAACTAGATGGGATGTTATGAGGAAAAAACATCACTTCTACTAGTATTGATAGAACAAAACCATGATAGTGAAGCTGTTGCCAAGCAACTTCATTGGTTTTTGTTATAAAAGGAAAAACCTCTGAATGTTCTCAGTTGCAGATCTATTATGTGAGAGGAGTTCTTGTTGTCAGGTTGGGGGAAGTTTAAGAAAGTACTTAAAAATTGCTTTGAGATTATTTGGTTGCCATTGGCTGAAATTTTAGTAGAATGAAAAAGTGAAATCTCAAGCAGAGTTTTAAAACAGGCCTTCCAACATTTTAGGTTGTGCTCAGGCAGTTTGAAATCTTTTGGGTGCTACTAAAATGTAAATATTTACTACTAGTACTGTTAATTTTACTAATTTTTTCAGTTATCCATTCAATTCCATGCTGATATCTTAAGAGATTTAAACAATGAAATTCTTATCTGCATAAAACAAACTGCCAGAATTGCATAGCAAGCTCTCAGTTTTCTGGGTGACATGTTTATCTTCTGTCTCATTTAAAGTGATTGGGATAGATATATCGCAAGTCACCTGTATTTTTCAGTTTGAGGGGAATTGTTTCTATTCAAAAGGTTTTTAGCAGCTGTTTGATCGGTGTTTGCAAAATGTGGACTACAATATTGATTTTTATAGGATTTATTTGCTAGCTTTAATATAGACCAAAGTGTTCTGTTATGTGAATGGTGGTACAGCATGTTAAAAAGTCATCTCTACAACCATTTCTTTTCTATATTGAACAGGGAAAAATCATGAAGAATAGTTGTGATAAACCTTCCTTTAGGCGGTCTTATTAAGGAAAAAAGCTTTGAAGGGAAGCTTCTCACTTCCTTAAATAGCACTTTTATAATTATAGATTATAATTTAATATATAGTTTATTATAATTACAAAAAGTTATTTATTTTATATGCAAGGCATTATGCAATCTGCAAATATAAAGGATATGGAATAATGTATTTTAGTTGATAAATTATAATTCAGCATTTTTTTAAAATTCAGCAGAACATCATTAAAGTATTTTGAGTGAAGAAAGTAATTTTTTTTTATGTATTCCAATTGGGATGTTATTTTAGGTTTTTCTATTTTTTTTTTGTGTTTGGGGAAAAGAATTATCTAAAAATAGTACACAATTTATTTCATATTTATTGAGTATTTTTAAAAAACGTGTATATTATGTTATAAAAGTAACTCGACAGTGATCTCATCATGTCATACTATACACTTTGACCAAATTAATTTGTTTCAGATATTTGGTTTTCAAGCAGCACTGACTTCTTTGGACAATAAAGGATTATACTGCTTCCCTGTTCCAGTTATTCCCTCATTCAGTACTGCTGTTTATGGCAAGCTGATCAAGTTTCCCAAATATTGGTGAGCATTAAGCATGTACAGTGTGCTTAAGTAATGTAATCAACTACTTTTGTGTTTTTAATGAATAGTTTAAAAATGCTAAGCTCTATATGTATCCCTAAAATACTGTTCTCTACTTCTCTACTTTTAAGTCTGTTATCGTTAATAAATTTCTTTGAAAGGATAGCTGTTAATAAACATTTTAGACCCTAGTTTGCTTGAGAAAACAGGCTATGCAAGCCCCAGAGTAAATAGCTTTCTTGTAGACTTTGTAAAATTACGTGATCCAGTTTCCGTTCTTCCTTGAATGGATACAAAAGCTGAAGTGTTATACTGATGGCAAGCTTGATGTGTTTAACTGAACAGGTCAGCTCTTTCTGTTTTAAACTCAACCACATAAAAAGCAACAAATGGGGGAAAACAAAAACCCAACCCAAAATACCCCTGTTCTTGTTTACTATTTACAGTTGGAAGTGTTTTAACATTGTGATCAGGTATTGAGCTGTTTGTCATATTTCAGACTTTAAATGCAAACTCTTTTGTTCTGAAAACAATTCTGTCCTTTATTATAAAATGAACTTTTTTTTTTTTTTTACTTTAATGCCATGGAAAGAGAGCATTTAAATTCAGTTCTACAGGTTAAATCTTGTGACCATAAGTGTTAGTGCGTAATAGATTTTTATCAATAAAATATTTTTGTTAATAAATAGTATTTAAAAAAACATTTCCCAGGAAATGAATTTACTTTGGACAGAACATTGGTTCTCTTTAACCCTCATTTTGACCAGTAGCTGTCTGTAATACTACTTTATAACTAAATCCATACAAAAACCATTTATATAAAATAACAAGATAGCAGGAAAACAGGTTAATATGTTAAATACTTTGGCTTCAAATGTTCTGTGTTGTATAGGTAATTTGTAACAGTCATTTGTTTGTGAAAGCTTAATGGGTTAGAAAGAATAAAAGAAAAAGACTGTGCATATGATTGTTCATAGTGCTAGAGAATATACTAGTATTTCTCACAAGCTGTGATACCATGTGAAATACTAGAGGTTTTTAGCGTAATCAGCACACCACCAGGTGGTAGCAGCCTAATTGACTTTCTCAAATTTTCCATCAGTAGTTTACACAAGTACTAACCACTTATAATGGATTGCTGTTCTGTTGTGGCATTTTGCTGAAAAATAATAAATGTTACCAGGATAACCCATAAGCAGCACTAATCAGAGTACTTCAGTATTCTTGTAGGATTGACAGCCTTTCCTGACGTGACCTGACATTTAAAGCTAAGCTCTGGTTAGTGATTCTTGTTGCCAAACTGTAGAAATAAATTAGTATTTAATAGTAAATTTAAATTTTAGTACGTTGTAAACCCCATGGTTAGTTATTATATTTATATTTATATTATTTTAGAGATGAAAAATGATTGGAAAAAATCTGTCATCTGACAAGTTTGTGGCATTCAAGTACTACTGCTTCCTCATGAGTGCACTTGTGCTGTCTTTTGTGTGTGCTTGTGCTCACTGCACTCGACCTCTAGCTCGCCATGCTTGGTTCTCACACTTCCTGTGTGCAATGTTGCACAATTGCCATCATACTCTCTCATGTGTCTAAATGTCTCATGCTCGCATTTTCTCTTGTGCATTCTCTTTCTCTCTCATGCTTTCTGTCTTGCTCACTTTCTCTCTCTCTCTCTCTCTCTCTCTCTCTCTCTCTCTTTTTTAAAATACATTGTGTTACAATGTGTGTCCAGCTGGAAAATAGAGTATGGTAGACTAATAACGTAGAAAAAACGAGTAGTAGTTTTTGGGAGTGGAGGCAGGGGAATGGTCCTGCCTTAAAATAGCAAATCGTCTATCAGCATTTATTAGTAGATGTTGTCAGACCAACACTTACTGTGGTCTAGTGTATTCTAAAATAATTTTAATGGCTTTCTCACTTTTTTCTGTGAGAGAGTATCTTTCTAAAGCTTATTTATTTATTAACAGCGTGAAATAATTATATAAAATTAACTTATTCCAACAATTTATCTAAACTAAGCAACACCAATTTGCGGGTAATAAAGTAGAAAAACAAATGAATACAGCAGCAGCCCGGTTAAATGAAGTGTAGTTTGAAGTGAATAAAACTCCAGATGAAACGCATCAAATAGCACTTGAACTAAATCGAAATCAGCATGAGGACTGAGAGCTTCATTGAAGTCATGCAGTGAGTGAGAATTAGTCTGGTAGGATAACCTGGTAATGTCATTAAACTTAAATTCAGTTCTCTCCCCCAAATTATACCACCTGCTTTATTTGGATTTTTAGATTTCACATTCCAGAGTTTCTTAAAGTACACACATCTGATGCTACATGTGTTCTTCTATTTCTTCCTAGAAAATATATACCACAGACCATACCTTTTTAAAACAAAGACATTTTATGAACTGTTATGGAATCCCTCAGGTAGTATGTTTTGAGTTAGCAGTGAAAATCTCAACTTTATTTCTGACATAAATCAGTAGAATAGCTTTCTTTTCTAGTTTCAATATAATAATCTCAATGTATATGGTGTATAAAATACTGTAGTAATATTTATTTTTTAAAACTAGTTGATAACATTGGTAGCATGTTTTAACAGATAAAATTTCATCAACATCAGCCCAGTAACTAACCATTAATGTTACAAAAGTGCTGTTTCATTTACCTACTAGATTGATGTCTGTTTTAATTTTGATTAGTACACTTTCTTCTTATAAAAGAAATGTGCTCAAGATCACTAGTTAACTAAGTCTTGGACATCTTTTAAATAGTATAGCTAATCTATTTTTATATGAAAGTAAAAACATCTGGTCTTTTGTTTTGGTCAAGCATGACAAGATGCAAAATACAATGTTAATGTTTTACAACTACTTTATGTAGTGTTGCATGCCAGATTGTAAAGCAGCTTTCAAAGCTTTCAGGAGGATGTCTAAAAACAACTGAGAATTAGCAGAATATAGTTAAAAGCCTTGAATGAATGACAAGAATGTTTATTGCTAAACAAAAATCTTTAGAGGAATTAGCTGATTTCTTTTTTTTTTTTTTTTTTTCTTTTGGCCATAATGTCTGTGGTAACAGATGAGGTAATCTAGTGTAAGACATTTTAGTGTTATAACCCTCTATCGCTTATAGAACATCACTTTATTGCACTTCTGAAGAATATTCAAGAATACAGATTCTGAATAGCCTTCCTTTATTTTTCTGATATCTGGATTGATAGTGAAGTGTTATGACTGTATGTTTTGAACTAGATATTGGTCTAATTATGTGTGGTTTTTCATTCTTCTTTTCTTGACCTGTCTAAATTCTCTTCCTGTGACAAGTGTTCCAAACTCTTGTTTTCCTTTATCAGGTCTGTGGGAAGGTTCTCACTGTCTCCACCTGTGACAGCTTTTGAGACTCCAAACAGTGGTGGAATAGGCTTATAAATGGGGATGACGTGATTTATCCCTGCATCCTTTCTATTAATCTTCTTAGTCCAGTAGTCTACTTTCAAGGGGTCTGTTTCCTTGAACAGTGAGTCTCCTTTTTCCCATTTTGAGACCAGAGCAATAGGTGCTGGTTTGCTGTCTGCAAGGAAGCACCAGTGCAGACTTGAATAATAGCTGGTCATGTTAAATTTGAGTGTCTGAATGAATCTTTCATGAACAAGTTGAGGACCTGCTAGGTAAATTAGTATCTAGGGTTTCATAGCCTGCACTTTAATTATTAGAGGGTACAGAGCAGTTAATTGATTGTTCTTGAGTTGTTACTCTATCAGAACAAAAATCTGGAATAGTAACTTGCAAGTAGATCTAGATAATTACTGGTAAACAATTGGATACAATTTTTGCAAAGATTCATTCTTTTGAACTGTTCTCTGCAGATACTGTTGTAGGAAATAAATTTCAGCGTAAACATAGGCAGTGTTCTAATCTTAGTCAAGCAGTTTCTGATGAGGAAGGATTCTTGACAACATGAGATTTGTTTTGTGTTGGCATTATGTCTCTTTCCTTTGGTATTTTTATTGAAAAGCTAATAATTATTGAAGAAAAGCTGACAAAAGTTTAAAATTTGCTCCGCTGTTGAAGGAAGTCACGCGTATTGTATGCTGATCACCTCAGCTGTAGAGAGATGTGATGTCACTTGTTTTGCTTGCAAAAACTGGATTACAGTCATGACATAGTTACTTTATTAATATGTTCTCTCACTGTACTGAAAGATCACTATAGAAATCCAGATACAGAGATCCTCCCATGGAATATATATATTTTTTTTCTCTAGGCTTTGTTTTTATGAACCTTTAATAACATTTATATAATATAGCTGTTCTTAATATTTCAACGCAGATTTAACTGTAAAGGTAAATATTTACTGTGTCTCTAGAATCTGTTACATTTATGTTAGATTGGCATGTTAGGTCATAACCTCCTTTTGGCTAACTATTATACAATGATATTGAGAACATACTTTGCCAGCAACCTGAACATCAGAGTTTTCTGTTTTCTTACCTGACTTCATAGCTGTTATTTTGACTTTGTTGCTCTGTAATTGCCAAATGGTTGCTTTGTACACAAAATCTAATCTTTTTTAATTTCCAACTTTAATATTAAATGTTACAAACCCTGAGGATTCTGAAGACCTGTGTTATTACTGTTTAGGTTTGTGCTCAAACTTTTATTAATGTAAAGGTGTTTGTATTTTTGTACTGCTTTACTTCCACTTTTTTCCATCATGTATCCCTTACAAGGCAAATATCCCTCTCTTAATCAAAGCCGTGTAGTCATATGACATACAACTGTATTCTTATTGATGGAATTCAGCATTAGATTCCTTAGACAGTCCAGTAAGGTCATTATAAGCTCCAGTATGAATCAGGATGTGCACCTCTTCATGTCTGTTTTATGGATCATCTTGAAAATTCTGTGTGCATTTAACAGTATGTCGTGGTTTGGCCTCAGCCAGCAACAGAGAACCACGCAGCCGCTCACTCGACTCCCACAGCCGTGGGAAAAAAATCAGCAGAAAAGGGCAAAACTCGTGGGTTGAAATATTTATAATTTAACAGAACAGACAAAGGGAAAAAGAAAGAAAAGAAAGAAAGAAAAACAATAACACCGGTAAAGGAATACAAGAACGCGATTACAGTACCGCCGCGAAGCGCACCGACCGGACCCGCACCGCCGCAACCCGCCCCCGAGTGGCGACTGACTCCCCCACACCGGCTAGCTCCTTTTATAGCGGGGCATGGGTCACGTGGTATGGAATACGTGCCTCCCCTACCGGCTCCTTGGAAATTAACCCCATCCTTGCCGGAACCAGGACACAGTATCACAATGAATTGACCAGAGAACAATTCATGTTGATCCACAAGCAGTGTGGTAGATGAAGGTCTGGCTTCTTGCACAGTAAGAAGTTCTTTAGCAAGGAAATTAGCTCCTGCTGATGTGGCCTTTATCAACAAGGTACTACTGTGATGACAGTAGGAGATACTAGGATTTGCTGCTCACTGAAGAGAAGATTAAAAGTGTATAATGGGGTATCAGATGAACTATCTGTCTGTCTTACTTTTTTGATTGAAACATATTTGCAAGTCATGTCCGTGAAATAACGCTGCTTAGAACTAGAAATCACAGTAGATTTGTGAGCTTGAGAGTCATGAAATGTAGCTGTCATGCAGTTCAGTGCAGTTGTGCTAGTTAGAGGCAAGCAGACCCTGCTGTCAGGAAACACAGAGCCAGATATCCACAGACTGTGAACGTTAGATCATAAATCTAGGAAGTCTTCCAATAAATTGACACTTGGGTCTTGATTTTGGCAGCCTGTTTTATTGACTAGTCACAGTAAATCAAGACTAATGTCAATTTAGATTGGATGTGGATTGTGTTTCACATGGGCAGTTGAGGGGCATGCTTGGTTCCTGGGTCAGAAGCAGAAACAGGTTGAAAACACATGAAACTCATTTTGTAGCATTCAGTTGTGACTATTAGTTATGTCAGTAATTGGATATAACTGCCAGATGAAAATTCAGGGTATCCTTCAGAACAGAAAAGATCTGAGATTTCATGCCTGAACAGATGCCATCAGAGTATGGGACAGGAGAGAGTTTCAGCTACATCAGCATCATCTGAGTTAAAGCTAGCACATGTGAAAACCTGTTTGAACTATTGAGATATGCCAGTGATGCAGGCTGTGCAAATCAGACAGAAACAGTCATTCTCTTGGGTTCTGCAGAGGTGGTTATGTAGAATTGCCTCAGATGTGAACAATCAGTCTAGGGAATATGCTGGATTGCTTTGGCATTGTGTGCTTCTCTGCCATCACCTCGAAAATGCTTCAAAGAACATAATACTAAATCAGATTTTTTTTTTTAATTTATTGGTACCTGCTTTCAGTATGGCTTTGTAAGCAATGAATTTGGCACTTTCGCAAGTTTGGTTTACTGTGCATCTCTTTGTGTGAGGAGTAGGAATGTCAATATAGCATAGCAAATTATGAATGCTAATATGGGGTGATTTAACACGTAGTTTTTACAGGAGAATGATTTTTCATTGATAACATGGTTTAACATATTGTTCATTATAAAAGTTAAAGTAAGCCATGCTTGTGTATAAGGATGAAGATGCTTAAGGAACTTATATGGAACATTTTCTAATCTGCAGTGGTACTAACATATCAAGTTCCAACATTAACATGTTGGGGAACTTTTCAGCTGCAGCCTTCTGGAAGGAGCTGTTGTCAGTTACCAAGAACAACTGTCTGTCCAGGAGGGGGTTTGCATTCTGAGTGCATGGCTTGCAGCTTGATTAGTGTGATTATAAATTAACTTCAGCTGGAAACTTCTAGTTTAATTTTTTTTTTTTTTTTATCTAGCCCAGATCTAATGTTACTGGTTCTCAGCAGGTGTGGCAGAAAGCATTCAGCAAATGTGTTAAAAGTGCATTTTTAATCACTGTATATTTGAAGCAGCTGCATTTTTTATTATTGTCCACAAGGAGGAAATTCAGCAGAGTTGACAGTAAAGGGTGGTCATCTGTAGTGTTTCCAGTGTAGTTATTTAGACTAATTAATTGTCAAGGCTCTTCAGTGAAAGTAAATTAAGCCTAGTAACTAATATCTGTCCAGGGAAAGTGATCGCACATGGTGAATACTTTATCCTAGTTATTGTAACTGTTGCCATCAGTATTTGCTGACATTTGTATTAGAAACAAGAAAATGGTATTTATTTCAAAATGTGTAGGATTTTCAAGGTTAAAGCTGCATTTTCTTTACTTGAGACTGGTGAAAGGTATGAAAATCTTACTGTCTTAAAGCTGAAGTGCCGTTAAGCAGCATAAATACTAAAGAAAATTTCAGTCCCTAATATATATTCCTTTTGTATTGCATGTGTTTGGAAATTCTGTTTCTCTTAATTAGTGTTACCACTGTCTGTAGAAAATATCTGGTGTTGTGGTTTAGGCTGAGCTAGCCACTAAACGAGTGGCAGATGCTTTGGTTAGGATTTTCAGCGATATTCTCAGTTTGAGGCTTTACCCACGTAAACCCTGGCCAGAAAGATCCACTTGTGACAGGTCTTCATAGTCAGTGTTTGTCCTTTATTTCTCCAGAATTTTGACTGCAATTTGGTGGCGTCTTTTCTCTCTTTTTTTAAGTATATCTGTGAATCACAAAGACAAATACAGTCTCTGAGGTGGCATCTACACCACTAAATAAAACATTCCAGAAATCAACTGTGGCCCTGAGGCCAGGTGGCCTCCTGTGGCTCAGTTCATATCCACATGGCTACCTGTAGCTTTCCCTTCCACTCCCAAAAGGAGGGGGGGGGGGGGGAAATACTAAAGCTAAGGAGGATATTTTCAGGCTTCGGACTGGGAACAGCTTTTGGCATGCTTGGTCCTTTCAGCATTGTTTGAGAAAGTGCCAGCTGTCATGACCTGAAACTGGAGGGGAGCAAGCTAACAGGTAAACAGCATGCACAGCCACAGACCTGCACTTGGCCTTCTTTAGTTAGCAAATAAGAGTGTAACCTGCTTGAAACTTGCATCCTGTAACTGAAGGGCATGAAGGTCAACTGTGGTGTCATCCTGCTAGCCAAGCCCATTCAAATGTTGGTTTATTACATAGGATCTTGTAGGAGTGTACTTTGGTGTTACAATTGTTCTCTTACCTTTCAGCTTGTTCTTTGCATCATCTTTTTAAGCAAATGCCATGGGAGTTGATAGGATTGAAACCTCTGTTTTAAAAACTTGCAGTTGTTAAATACAATAACTTGACAAAAAAGTTAGATTGTCTTTCATGCATTAGGACTTCTAGTATAGTTCCCTATAGAATTACGTTTCTGAAATTGTGTTATCCATCTTGTGTACTAAATAATCCTCCTTCACCAAAGCTGTATGTTTAAAGGCTTCTTGAATAAGCTGTATGCTTATTGAATACGCGATATAGAATTGCTGTTTTTATCTGGTTTTATGATTACCTTTATTATGCTTATGGAGCATTGTTGTGTTGCTGGACAAGCTGTAGCATATCCTTCTTTGACTGCAGAGCTTGACTCTCAAGTGGTAGGCTTCATTTCCACCTGGAGTCAGGTACCAGAAGCTCTGTAGTCTTAAATTATACACCTATTTTTACAAGCATGTTAATGTGACACTCAGTTGAATTTGATAACCATGATAAATGGTGACTAAAAGCATTTCATTAAAAAAAACCCTGTATTTATCTTCACTCAGAGCAACAAATAAACTAAATATAAAGGCTTATGGGCATGTTCACCTGTCCATAATACCTTACCAGCTTTACTTTATCTGTGTTCATCTCTAGGTAGGAGAAGCATACTGTCCTGTGTCCAGTATCATTTGTTTGATGTATTCTCATCATGCTTGTTCCCTCTGGGATCCAGGTGTGCTTTTGCTTTTTTATGGGAATAGTCTTTCTCATAGATCAGGATCTGTCTTTGGTTCTAGGCTAAGTGTTTCTGTATTATTTGTGTACAGGGAAACATCCTGACTGTTTTTCCTCAAGCGCTTTTATTCTAGTTGTTTATAGCTTTGGGTTTTTTTTATGTTGTTATTCCTTTAGCAATTACTTTTAAAATAAAGTAACGTGTCAGCTGTATGTACTGAGGAACAGGTAGTGTATTGAACACATGCTAATGTTTGGACCTCTGTTGGGCCTGTATGTTTGGTAGGCATTGCCTGATTTTCGTTAGGTTTTAAACTTCTAAAGGATGTTAGCTTCCAGTTTCTGAACCAAATTTTAGTATGACGTGTTTTCGATGAGAACATTAGAGGGCAATTTGAACAAAAAAGGAAGAGCAAGAAAACAACTGAAGGCAGGCTCATGTGGGATGAGGCAGTAAACAGTAAAAAGTGAGAATAAAATCTGTTTATCAGAACAGATTTGGAAATCAGTTATACCTGTTGCAGGTGCTTCTGATATTGATGCAAGAAATGGAAAGGATTATGTTGGTTAAGACACTAATACAAGAATTGTGGATTCATTTTTCAATTAATCAGAATTTATGTCCATTATAATGTATGTTTTTTAAACAAAAACCTACAGCATTTTAAAGTAAATTTCAATGAGTTTTCTTTGGTGATGTTTCACTAGTGTTTCCTTTTGAGTTTAATGAACGATTCCAAAATGAATAATCGAATAGAAGTAAGTATATTTGGTAACCATGATTAGAATATTCCTTTGACAGTCAGGAAATGCGCATATACATGCAGAATGACAGAATTAAGAATCTGATTTTAGTATTTTTAATTTTTGAAAGAAGGGAAAATAGAAATGGAATTGTAATAATGCTGTCACTGACTTACACATACTTCCAGACCAAGAGATTATTTGTTATACCGTAGCTTTTATTTTTCATACATCTTGGATTTAGCTGTGTATATATTACAGCGAAAAGTTTTTCTGACTTTGTGTTTTACTGACTGTATCTTTTCTTCAGTATGTGTGTATGTCATAATTTTAATGGTCTTAAAAGCTCACTAGGGCTTGTGGAGTTTTTAAGTAATGGCACGGATGTAATGAGTCTCCCAGTGAACAGACCAAAACTGAACACAAAAATCTGTATCTATAGAATCTACTTCAAAGTTTGTATTATTTTTGAGGAAAGAATGGTGTAAAGTCAATGTCAAGTCAGTGCTTAAGATGGTAAATTTAGATTTAACAATAATTGTAGTCTTTGAAGTAAAAAGTATTATGCATTTACTGGGATTTAATGTTTTGCTTTAAATGGTTTCTGATATCCTTTAAAGTTCTTTTGTGATTACTAATTAATGAGGCCACAATATAATACTTTCAACAGCCTTTATACTCTTTCTGCTGTTATGTAGTGTACACATGTGAATCTTTAACACACCTTGTCCATTCATGCCGTTGCTGTTGATGATACCCTTGATCCGTCCTTTGCTATATTAAAGGCTTTTCTGGTAATGGGAAAACCAAAACACCCTTCCCCCCTTTCAGCAACTTCCTTTTGATGCTGTAACTTCTATCTTAAAAGAACCTAGAATTGGCTTTTGGGATACTTTCAGGCAAGGAGGAGTGGAATTTAAGGGCTTTTATTCACCTTTCTTGATTTAATGTAATTCAGTAGTTGCCTGTAAAAACAGAAATATGGCTTAATTTCTTTTAGTCTTGTGTACTTTCTGTTTGTGGCATCTCTGTTCGGTGCAATATTTTAGTTCAAATATTTATTTTGTTTTAGCTAATGCAGACATGCACCTTCTTATCCTTCTGGCTTCTATGTTCTAGCTATAAAAAGTTTGCCAGAATTTCAGACAACCTTTTTTCCCCTCACTGTAACTGTGTCTTTTTCCACCAAAAGATTTTATCCATTTATGAAACAAAATAAGCAGTATGCAAAAGTATTTAGTAGAAGAAATTCACAGAAAACTTTAAATCCTAACCAACTTACCTCTTGGAAAAAGTTTCTTATTTAAATCAGTTGTTAATGTTTACTTGAAGTCAGGGTTGTGTTCAGCTCTTGAATCTTTAGCAGGGAATTTGAAACCCTGTTAGTTCCCAAGATCTTTGAACTTTTCAGAGAGAAAACAAAAAGGGAGTTTTGGTCCATCTTCTAACAACTTTGCAGCTGTTAATAATCTTCAAGAAAAGGAATAATTAGGCAAATTTATCTACATTTTGTCACTTTTTTCTGTTTTACACAATTTTCATGGCAGTACTTAGAGGTGAGTTAAGACAGTATTAAACATGGTATACACGAGAAATTTGCAAGAGAAGGCAGGAAAGGGGGTGTGTGTTTGTGTCTGGGTTAGATGTATTTTCTTTCTGTTCCTGTTGTCAGCATTTCATCCCACAACTGTCGTTCTTTTAATGCTCTAAATATAATTTTATTTTTCCTGGTCCCTACTTTCAGTTTCCAAACACTTTCAGAGAAGGTTTAGTCATGCAGCTTGTTCTCTACACATGTGCTTTGAGTTTCTTCTATTCTAATGTTCTTCCTGTCTTCCAAGCATTTTATTGGAAATACTCTAAAGATGCTTCTTTTCCTTTGCGTTCTCTTATTTGTTTCTTTTTTTTTTTCTTGATGTATGTCCTCCATCCTTGTGCCTTAATCCCAAATCTGTTAATCCCACTGCACTGGATTTTTTTCTTTTTTTCTTCTTACCATTTGAAATCTGTGAGAGGAAGATAATTCTGTGGGCCTTTTTGTGCCTCTTCCTTCTTAAATGTCACTGTTGTCTTCTGTCACTTCCTGTCTTGCAGTTTCTACACGGGTTGGGAGAATCCTTTACAAGTTCCATAGCTTTTTGTGAGACAGCAAAGTCTGTGGAACTGTCCTTGTGAGAGTTCCTGCTCAAAACAGTTGTTCTTCCTTGCTCCCCAGAAAGTCGAGCCATCTTCTATGTCAAACTCTCACAAGCCAGTGTTACTAGCTTGCAGGACTTGCTAATATCCTTACTTCAGGAGATGTCTTCAGATGAGAAGAAATCAAAGCCTCTGTTCACCATACCTGCTTTCTTGAGAATTCCTCACATCTGTGTTGTTTGGAGAAGGTTCAGACTTCTGGGATAGCAACTTTTCCTCTGCGTAAAAGCAGCTTTACAGTCAAGTTTTTCCTCCTGTGGGATAGGGTCATGTCTGGACAGCTGTGCTGGCTCTGGCAAATAGAAAGTTCTTCGCCATAGATAGGGCCCAACAGCTGGGCTGTTTTCTTGTAAATAATGTATATTTAATTTTCGAATATGTTTGATAATTACCAAAGCGGTGTAAGAAATAGCAAGGAGGAAAATCACATTGCAAATTTGGTGTAGGAAAAGTTTGAAACTTTAAATCACTAATAGAATGGAATAGACTAAGAAATGAAATATCTGCACACTTTGAAATAAATTTATTAGGAGATAACTAATTTGTATTTAAGATGCCAAATTTTGCAGCTCTGCTGGGAGTAAAAAAGGTAATTTGACAGTAACTTAAAAACAAAATGATGAGTGCAATTTTAAAGATCATATTGGATAGAAATCTGTATCAAAAAATCCTTATTTGTGCTCCTGGTAATTAAAAAAAAAAATCTATCCTACAAAATAATATCCTATATCCTACAAAAATACTTGTAAGTTACTGTATTATTAGCTGCTGAATTGACTGTGTGAATTTCCTTCAGACTGAATGGATGGTTTCTGAGAACTGCTGCTCTTACTTCTGACAGCATGAAAAGACGATGGAAGTAGTTGTTCTCAGGGCTGGCAGTCATGGCTCTTGCTCCCGTGATACTGCCAGGTTAAGCATGGATCCCCTTGCCAAACAGCAACAGCCTTTGTGTCCTATTCCTGTTTTGTGGCATCATGTTCAGCAGATGACTGTGTTTGTCAGTGCAGTTTTCTTCACTGGGCACCGGCATGTTTCTGAGCCCTCCTGGCTCCCTGTTTTACCTGCTAATGGCAACCAAATGGCTCTGTGTGGCAGATTTGGAGGATTGATTTACTGGCTGTTGCTGCTGCTTCTGGGAGTGTGTGGAGGAGGAAGGAGGAGAGAAGGGAGGGGGAGAGGTTGCTTCTCTGGACAGTAAAGCAGGCTGCTCTGTGGGAAGGCAGTTCCCCAAACCCCATCCCGCCCCCGTGGCTTCTGAAATCTATTGGATTGCACTGTGGTATCCAGAGCAATCATACTGGATTTACAAAAGCTGTAAAAAAAATTTAGCACTTGGTTTGTTTTAATAAACACAGATCTTTGCTGCTTGGAGGTTTATGGACACTAGCGACTCTTACCCGGTCACCTCTGGTGGTTTTGGTAGTCTTGGTCACCTGCGATTGTTTATTACAGCATCTCCAAGTTCCAGCTAATTTCTGCTCCCATCGGGGAAACTATCATTTACCAGGAGGTAAATGACAATGATTGCATTTATTTTGGCATTGCTGCTTTTCCGGGTAGGAACATGTTCTCCTGAAAAGATACAAGGCACAACTCAAATAGTAGATGTAAAAGTGCTCTGCTTCTGGTATGATTCCCTCTGTACTACCTTCATCAGGCCAGTGGTTTGCTTTTTTTCTGGGCTTCTTTTTTTTTTTTTTAATATCTTTTGCTCTTTGGTCACTGTAGAGTATCAATTTTTCTCATGGTCCTTGTATTTAGATCTCTCTGGATATAATGCAGACAAATTTCATGTCCCTTCCCTTGTCCCAAATAATATCTACAATATATGACAATAAGATTCCTAGATTCACCTAAAAAAGTTACAGACCACCTCACAGAAGTAATGAAAGAATAGGTGTTTAAAGTGTTAATAAGAAAAAAATGTCCTAAGTTGGCATTAATCGCATTCCATGAGGAGTTTTTTATCCCTTGTTTTCTGATTTCCCCCACAGAACTCCTTGTGGAGTTCTGAAGAGGCAGTTCTTCAAAGATGTAACTTTACACACAAGATTCAGTTGGTTGATGAAGTGTGTAAAGCTAACCATATAAAGGACAGGAAGAAGACTGAGGTCTCATACAGTAATTTCCTCAGAGCAGAGAACTTGGAATGTTATTCTTTTATAAGATTGCTCATATCACTTTAATGATTCTTTCTGGAGACAAGACAACCACAAGAGGTGTGGTTTGTTTTGTTTGTGTTTTTTTTTTGTTTTTTTTTTTTTTTTTTTTTAAGAAAGAAATAGCAATTAGTGACCGACTTCCACTTGCAGTTTGGCCAGAGTTCAGATCCCCAGCATCTGTCCCACTGATGAGCTTTTCCAAAACCCAGTAAGCTGAATTTAATTTAAACTTGTTTCTCTAATGCAGCTGCAGGTTTAACATGTTCCTGCATTATAGTTTCAGCAGCCACTTTAGTTTATCATGCGTCCAAAAATAAGACTGAAAACCCAACCCCTTGTTGGGTTATCCCTTGTTGGTATCAACAAATTTTTAATTCAAATCTGTTGCATTTTGAGGCGCATAGGTAACAACTTACCTGGGAGTAGGGATAGACTGCTTTCTTCCTTTCCTTCTTAACCTTTTAATCCAGTGGATGGAAAGACTCATGTGATGCTTCTCAGATTCAATCTGAGGGAAATTAAGACTTTCCTACCCTCACATTCCAGGTCTTTGTTTTTTCTTGCAGCCTTTGACATTTTCTCTTGGTGTCTCACAGCAGATAAAGTTACAATAACCATCCTACTGGGGCCACTGCTTCTCACTTCCTTGTTGCTTCAAAAACCAGTACTATTATTTGCATGTAATGATCATAATTTTTAATCTAATCATAATTTTTAATGTCCAGCAGTAACAAACAAGCTAAATGATTTTAAAAATAATACATATATAGAGCTCCTAATGTGTATGTCCAGAGTCTTGCATTCTTTTCTTCAAAGAGATTTGAAGAAACATCCTTTTAGATGTTTGTTGGATTTTAGTAGTTGATGATGGTTGGATTTTAGTAGTTGATGATGGTTGGATTTTAGTAGTTGATGATGGTTGGATTTTAGTAGTTGATGATGGTTGGATTTTAGTAGTTGATGATGGTTGGATTTTAGTAGTTGATGATGGTTGGATTTTAGTAGTTGATGATGGTTGGATTTTAGTAGTTATTTTTGTTCTTGTGATAATGCACTTATTTTTGCTTTGCTGTATAAGCTAAATTTCATTGTTCCATTAAAACGCATACTGTACTAAGAATTGAAAATGAATAGTCTCTGCTTGTTTTCTAAGATGTATTGAAGCTTGTACTTAGCCTGCATTGTTTTGTTTTCACAATTGTTTTAAGGAAATCCATGTTTTTTCTGAAGTTCACATATGAATTAACACTTTACAAATATTTTTCATCACTGACAATTTCAATTCCATAACTGATGTTAAAAAAATTCTATACAGAAGTTACTTTTGAAATTATTTTGTTGTTCCCTTCTATTCCCATATTTAAAATTTTCAGAAAGAAAAAGTTAATTTCTTTCTTTTCTTTTTTTGGATTAATAAAGTTGGTGAATCTTGAGGTTCATTGTTTTCTCCCTTGTGATAAGTTGTATGATAATAAGTGTTTCCTATAAATAAGAGGCAAAGGTAGCTGCAGCTGCTGAAGATTCACCTGTATAAGAGATTATATAAAATACCAGGCAGCCTTTACTGAATCCTATAGAAGAGCATTGATTTTTGGAATGAAATCTTCCAAATTGGGTTTAATTATTTTTTTTATAATAATTAACTTGGTCCTCTAGCACAAATAATGTTGCTGTCTGAAGACTAAAAATTCTGTAGGCGTATGCAGACATGTGATATGACTGTGTTTTTTTTTTTTTTATTGTGAGTAGTAGTTGACTTCAGTTTTGCATTTAAAAAAATAATAATTCCAAGACTGTAGCAGTTTTCTTCCTCTCCCTGTGTGCTCCTTTCAGAGTTTTGATACTTGTCATTAAGTAGCTAGATGTTGTTTCCCTTAGTGAATAGTAGTTGCTTAATGTTAAGAAAAAGGACCCAAATCGTCATTTTCTTAAAGCTGATGTGAAAGATCAGATTAAGCAGAAATATGGATTGTTTTTGTGGTTATGTAGATGAAGACTTTGTTCATGTCAAATATAAAACTGGCATACATTTTATGTTTGCCTAAAAGGAAGGGTGTGCAAACGCTGGCTGAAATTAGTCATTTAAATTACATTCAGGTTCTTCTAAGGCACAGTTGCTGGGTTCTAGTAGCAGGTTACTGGTTTTGTTATTTTGGAAAAAATGAACTAACCGTATTTTACTGTACAGGATATGAGTAATAACAAAAATTAAATTTTTGGAAACATTTTGCAGGTTCCAGCTTTGCAGTTGGGGACTCTATATAAACCTTTGGAGCCAGCTGTTCACCACTACATTCTTTCAATCACTCTGAGGTGTTGATTTTAAAAGAATGAGTTGCTGTTCCTAGAGTCTACAAACTGAAAATATTTCATAGCAGGCCTGTGAACTTACGTGGGTTGGTTATATTGGTGCCTATGCATGTGTATAAGGACCAATTCATGTTTTCATTCAAAACCAGAAGAAAACTATTTTCTTTAATGGTATGCCAGATTTATCCAAATATTTCAGCAAGTCTGTATTACAGTTTGTCAGCAAACTGGGTACAACCAAAGTGTATTTAAAAATCATTTAATTAGAACAGATTCATTTTCACTCCATGCCACTACACAGCAAGACTTGCTTGTTCATATTTCCTTAAATTTATTCTGGAACTTGTCCAAGTTCAGCTTTAATGAGTAACCTATCCTGCTAGTTACATTGGGATTTATTTTCCCCTAGAGAAGAGTGTTTGAATTAGTAGTTTTTTAACCTGTTCAGTTAAATGAACATATGTTCAGAACTGCATCTTAACTCTTGAGTGTAAAGATTTGAGAAATAATTATTTCTATTGTTGTTACGGTTTTAAAGTGCAGTTTAAATAATGGTTTTAGACTCCAACTATGTGACATAACTGTTTTAATATGGTGATGAGTTTTGATAGGAAGTCACATTCAGTTGCTTAATGCAAATTTAATGGTATAATATAGAAACACAGATCTGACTTGGTTTACTGAAACTTATTTGTACTTGTATTTTCACTTATTGCTTGAATATATCTCTTGGGTCATAAAACTTGGTTAAATATAGCTCAGTACCTTATTAATGATGGATTTTCTGTATTAACAGGTGCATTTTAGTAGCAAACTTGTATTTTAAGTTCTTTTAAATGCATTATTTGTGTTTCAAAACTATTATAATAAATCCTGAATTATAAATGTACTTTCATCACTAGCCAGGTCTAGTTAAAATTTCCTTTAAGCAACATTTGCTGCACACATGGTACAATACTTCCCCTCCGCCTTTTTTTTTTTTGTATAAAAAGGATTTATTTTCTTCAACTTCCCATTCCTGTTATCTGAAAAGGACCAGTAGACTTTATTCTTATGGGATTGCTAAAGTACAATAAGTGTAGAATTTGCGTATTGTTAAAAAAATTCATACACTGTTATTACCCATAAGGGACTATTTTACGTGAAAATTTTAAGTTTTAAATTTAGAACCGTTCAGTACAGTAGCTGTAATATGTATTAAATGAATAGGCAAACTTTTAAAGCAAAATCTTTTCTGCTGTCACATTGTATACTGTGATTGTCACAGCTCTTCACAGACCTCCCCCTTAGGTACATGAATTTGTGAAAACAAATGTGTTGTTTTAGATGGAATTATTCCAGAGTCATGCTCATCCTGAATTTTTCTGAAAAAGGTTTTCTACCTTCTTTCATCCTTCCCAATTTTACACTAGGAACCCATCTTTTGAAATATTCAGATACGTTTTTTGGAAATATTTAGCTTTGATCCTGCAAAAAAAATATTCAGAAATAAGAGGGAAAAGTAGAAAAAACAAGTTACCTGAAAGGAGAACAAAAAGAAAAAGAACAGAAAGGAAAAATGTTACAATGCACTTCTTCAATGAGATAAATAATAAAAGATCACAATATATGGCTTGGATAAAAGGAATACTAGGAAGTATTCTGATTGATATCACCATGCATTACACTTCTTTCCATGTAATACCTGCAAAAGCTTTGGTAATGTGCATGTCTGGTTTTCCAGCTTCAATTCTACGTAAAAGTAAATGTTTTGTGCTGCCTGTTTAATCATGAGTTTTAAAATATTTTTTTATTTATTGTGCATGTAGCATTTTGTTTTACAAGGGTGGATTTTCCTAAGTACAGAATCACCTTATATAGTCTTTTACTTATACACACCTTTTCTGCTTAAATTGATAAATTACAGAGCTTGGATTTACTCTCTAGGAAACTCTAGGAAAGCAAGTCCAAATTCTAACTGGGGAACAGCATTAGAAAAGGCCACAGTGTTGCAGTCTCCACCTGTGCTTTTCATGGAACCCGGAGTTTTTCTTCTAGTGACTATATAGCTATATGTACACGTCTGAGGAGCTGAAATGGGAGATATGTTTTATCTAATTGTGTCCCCCAGAGAGTCATCTTCATGTATCCTTTCACGTGTGTTGTGTGGTAGAAATTGTCAGAATATGTTCCTTTTGGCTGTCTCTCTATAGAGTCAAAGTTCTATTTAGGGTGAAGTTCAGTATAAGTAGAATCAGCTCTTACAAGAAGAAATTTAACTGACACACAGCTTCAACCTTGCAAAATAACAGCTTATAGTCTGGTATTCTGTGACTAAGGTTTTAAATTATTTTTTTTTTATGCACCGAAGTAATGATTTTCCTTTTTTTTTTTTTTCCTTCCCTCGATATTTTAAACAGGACCAAGCGAGCTCATGTCTCACTAACAGAATGCATATTTGAGCTTCCTAATTTGACAGTACAAGCAACGAGAGCTCAAACCCTTCTGCTTCAAACTATTTATCAGAGCTGGTGTCATCCTGTTGGAAATGTCAGTTCGGTGGTGGTAAATGAAGCTTTACTGAATGAGGTTTTCCAAACTCCAGGTAAATATGTGATGCTTTTGGTTAAGTATTTATTATGGTACAGAGCACTGCTAGTGAATGTGCATACAACTATATCCTTTAAATCCAGGTTTTTACTTATAGTAGTTAACAGACAGAATGTTTTTGTGTGTATATGGGTATTTATAGCTTATGCTTAAAATCCAGGATGTAAGCTAAGCCACCAAGCTTCACTCCTTGGCACCAATTTCTGGATGCATTTAGTTTTCCCATACAGGATAATTTTTCCATGCTTTCCTCATCTGAAACATCCACCCTTGCTACCTTATATGGTGCAGTGTTACAACTTAAGATCATTTAGAGGTGAAGCTGTTGAACAAAATAAAAAATACTGGATTATTAAGGGATTTATTAATCAATGGCACACTGATTTTTTTTTTAAAGGGCTGCAAGTGTTTCTCATCCAATTTCATAAATAAATGTTACTTAACTGTTGTGAAACTGTTGAAGATAGTAAGTCTCAGTGACGATGTTATAAATAATGAAATTGGTTACCTGTCATCCTTTTGCAAAACAGCCATGGATTTTGGGAGTAAATTAAGGATTTTGAGTAGTTTACAGAGGAGACCACAGCCTTCAAGTGCACAAAGGTCATGCGGAAGAAGTTAATATATCTTTTTTTCTTTATATTTCTATGCAGTCTAGAATCATTTAGACCCAGTATTGTTTAGACCCGTTGTTGTTTCTCTGTTGTGAATAAACACATAACAAGAACAATTGAGATCTTTCAGCATCTCCAACATTACCAGTTTTGGGTAATGTGTTAGGAGAATGCTTCAGATGTAGTAAATCATGACTTGAAGCAGAATCGTAGATTTGACTACCACTGGAAGTCCTTCAGTCCTATTTTTTGCAGTACTATTTTTCCTTTTTCAGTCCTGTGTTGTTTTTGTTTTTGTTTTTTTTTTTCTTTTTTTAAACTAAATCTGTGTTGATCTGATGGTGCAAAAGAACTGTCATATTTTCAGGTGTGTAACCCTTAGAATAACTGTTCTAAAGTGCTTAGTTTTTCATTCTTTCTCAAAAATCACTGATTCTCTTCATTCCTTGATTCTGTGTGGGTCACCTAAGGATGAGATTGTGAAGTTTTATTTTTATTTTATTTTGTTGGTACTTCTGAAGGCAGGAGGTTTACAATCCATACCTCAGAAAAATATGAAAATACAAAAATACAGTCATTTGATTTTTTTCAGATGGCCTCAGGGTTTGCACAGCTCCAAACTAACCTGATGCATCATTTAATATGTTTCAGTCCTTCAGTTCAATGAACTGTGATGCAACTGTGCTAACAATATATCTGCAGAATAGAAATCTGGAGCCCACATTTTAAGTACTTACAATAAAGTAAATGAACAGTATAGTACACTTGTTTTGATCTTCTCTTGTTCATGGCTTAACGCTTGACCTGGTAAATTTTATACTTCTGTAGTTGTACTTTGCATTAGCTAGATGAAGGCAGCTTTTGAGTTCAAGGCTATGAAATAATTGCTGTCTACCCTTTGCCCTAATTCTTGGCTTGGTTAATTCTGTAAGTTTACTACCTTTTGTTGGAATACATTTGTGTAAAATTCAGTATCATGCTGTGTTGAAAATCATCCTTGTACTTAGTGTCAGCTTCCACATACTTTAACAGTAACATGTATGTGTGTAAGCTTCTAAAAAATCCTGACTGTAATTGCACAGGGAAGTTGGAATTCCAGCTTTTTTCTTTTTTCTTTTTTTTTCTGTTTCAGTGAAGTAACTAGGAGGATAATGTAGTCAATAAGGAACTTTTCAGTAAACAAAGGATATCTGTTAATCACTGATATTCTTTTATTAACATGCAGCTTAGTTTCTCCAACATAAACCAACAGCTGATGGGTGTTCTTGGGATTCCTTGATTTGGGTATCTGCCTGCTTTGCATGCCCCTGTTCTCCTCTGGGTTTGTGCGGATTGGCCTTTGATGGGCTGATGGCTCCTGTGGTGGGCCTGGGAGTAACCCAACAGGGTATTATTTGGGCTTCCCCTACTGCCATTGTCTGTCTGAGCATCTTTGTGGGTGTACAGATGAGCTTTTATTGTATAACCTAACATCTCACAGAAATAACAGCCTTTTTTGCCAATGGTATTGCGTTTTCCATCTGATCACAGCTCATTTTAAACTATGCACAGAAGTAGTACAAAAGTACTTGAAAATAGATTTCCATCCTTATGGTGTCGTGGATTAATAATACAAATAATGCAAGTATAAACACATTTACCTTATATTCTTTTATAGCTCTTTCCCTTTATTCCTTGGCTTTTTCTGATTTTGTTTCTATGAAATTGTAGTGTTCTTGCAGGAAAAACTAGCTATGATTAAAGATCTCCTTACCTTCGCTTTATCCTATTTCCCAGGATAGGGAATAGGAATCTCTTTCTCGAAATTCATTACTTTCATTTCTGCTGTTACAAGAATTATGAACTGTGTGTTTCATGGATACTGTTGCCCAAATTAACTTCTACCTTTGTCTTTTAAAACTTCTAAGCCTCTCTAATTAATTAGAAATATAACAGGACAAACAGCGATATCTCTATTTAGATTCTTATCCCTCTGTTAAAAATAAATAAAAGCTCTGCCCAGACATAACATTATTCTTAAAAAAAGAAAGAGCTTAAGTAGTGTTCCTTCCTATTTTTAATGGTCTGCTGTTATCCAGAGACTTACAGCAAATCTGCCCGCCTATGGTCTGGATCACAGGATTTTACACATTCTTGATACATAGTACAACACCATGCTTTTTTGTCCTTTGTGAAAAACTGTGCTCTCCTATAGAAATGTTCTAGTTATGCATTATCTTTCCAGATCTGTTCTGCCAATTTTGAAGCTAGCGTATACTGAGACTTCTATATTTTTCTTCTATAGTTTACTACTTGCATATAGCTAGTGTCAAATATATTTGCCATTTATTTACATAGCCTGCATCTTTCTCAGCTGCCTATGTCTGTACTGTCACTTTTCTTGTGGTGACTGAAGAGAGTTTATTGGGCTGAAAGAGTTGTTGCTGACCTCTGTATGTCTTTATTGAGGCTTTGTGCCAGGTGTTTTTTGTGAGTGATGTGCCTCCATAACGTATTGATTCAGTATTACTTGAACTCAAAAGTGATACCACAAGCCTTTGTATCCTCATAGGTCTTTTTTTAGCAGGAATTATGGTCCCTAGTTGTATGCTTTTTCCAACACAGCCATCTCCTCCAGTTTTAAAACTGCATCACTGAAACTGTGCTTGCAATATGGTCTAAGACATGCTGTAGGGAAAGAAGAACAGATGAATTGGGGGAGGGGGAATGGAAAGGAAGGAAAAAGGGAGAAAGAAAATTAGCTAATAAAAAGGGGAGAGAGATACAGGGGAACACAAAACAAGGAGAAGCAAGTAGAAAGAGTTAAAGTAGAAAGGCAGTAAAAGTTAAGAAAGCCAAAATTTAAGAGGAAGACCAGTAGAGATACATGAGTTGCAGGAGAAGAGAACATCAGAGAAGAACACATGACTATTGCCCTTTGACATGCTGCGGAGAGTCTCAAGGTATGAAGGCCTCTTTGGGAACCTGTCTGCTGGCTAACTGCTGAAAGACTTTCTCTGGATGTAGTTTAAAAAGGGAACTCTGTGCTGTCTATTTCCGCAAACATAGGAACAGAATTTATAGCAAGTATCTGGGGTTCTGTCCTGTGGTTTCATCTGGAGCAGAAATTTTTTCTGATCTAAAACTTCCTTCAAAACTAAGGCTGAAGATGATGTAGGGATTCAGAACAAACTCTCAAGCTCTTTCCTATACAAATTCTTGTTGGGAATAGATTCATGGAATACCAGGAAGGGAAAATTACTTTAAGATTAACACTCTTATGTCCCCCACCTACCTTCCTCCCCCTGCTTGCCAGAAACCTTTTTCTATGAGGAGAAAAACAGTTTCCTCAAGTATTTTGTGGTTTGTTGGTTATTAGACCTGCTGTCTTCATCAGATAGTCCGAGAGTTTCACTTTTGATTAACTAGTCTGAAGGCAAGCTGTCTGAAAAAATAAGATTTGAAGTCTCAAAAGCAAGTTGTGTTTGGTTTGTGAAAGAATTTAAGAATGAAGTTCCTGTACTAAAAATTTGTGTTTGTCATATATATCATAAGGTCTGTTATCTTAAAACTACCAGTAAAAAGATGTGTATGGTACTGTGACTAGCTGATTGAGCTCAGAACTTGTGGAGGACAGGTGAAATGAGTATTTCGAGAAGGATATATAGCTTTTATACTAGGTATTTATTGTAAATGTGTTTAGATATTATGCCTTCCTTAGCTTGAGACTAATTGTGCTAAAAGCAGATTTTTAATTAAGACTGATTTGGAATTTAAAAATAGAGATAATGGCTTAATGGTATTTTTGAAAGCACCTAACTCCCTTCATTGCAGTGACACCTTAGCACTTTTGTAATCCATATTTTTAAATGCCTACTTGGCAAAGGTTCTTTTCAAATGTCAACTTGTATTTTTAGGGTTCAGAGAAGCCAAGAAATTAAAAAAAAAAAAGGAAATATAAACAATGAAACTTATTTCTTGAATGAATATGCATTGCCATTAAAAAGTAAAAGCAAGATTCATACTGCCTAAAATAGGAGTTTGCAAGAACAAAAAGAATAGAAAATTTAAAATAGTAGATGAAAATACAAAGTGACAAAATAAAAAATAAATGGGTAAATAAAACAGCTGCAAACAACTATTTGCTCTTTTTCATGGGTCAAGAAAAAGGCACAGTTAACTTTTTGATAATGTAATACATCTAAAATAGGGGGAAAACCTATGTGTGTTTTCAACCCACACATAGCTCTTTGGAATTTTGTGTTTGTATTTTTGTTTTATTCTATAATCCTTTTGATATATAAGCACAATAGTATGCTAGATGTCAGTTAAATAATATGTTAGTTCTTATGCTTGCAGATGCTTGCGAAACATCCTGATTTTGCATTTTGTCCACTATAAATGTGGAAACAAACATGAATCTGAAATGCATCATTCTTTCTACATTTTTGAAAGTAGTTATATTGGTGTTAATAAAATTCTTTTACAATTGTTATTATGCTACAATATTTTACAAAAATCAATGTACCAAATACTAAAGTTTTAGGAAAATAGTGCCAGTTAGGATCTCTCAAATGTTGAGTGTAATTAATCCTGTGGAGTAATTTTACTGTGTATTTTTTCATTATTTGTAAGTAGGTACCTGAAGCACTCAGTTTCTAACTATTTCAGCCTGCCAAGAAAACATATACACAGTCACACATGGCTTTAGTTTACTCTGGAAAACTGGAACTTGCTACCACTTTTTCCTTGTCCTATTCAGGTAGTTCATTATTTTGTTGACAGTTCGGTTCCATTAATCTGGTATTTTTGGGAAAATTGCTTGCAGACCTTACATTTCTCTATTGAAGGTGATCAAATAGGCATTTGAATCCCTCATGTAAATGATGTCTTAAAGTTAAAATAAAATCTACTTTCCAGAAAGTAACTGTAAAACTATTTTATGCAAGATTTCATGTGGGATACCTTAATGGTTGAATAATAAATTTTACCTCATAAAAATGAAATTCAATAATACAGTAGCTTTCTCAGCGCGGTAGCATCTGGTTGAATCTCATGAGAGCCAATATTTTCCAACTCATTAGGATCATGTCGTTCTGTATGTCGTCAACATTGACTTAGCCAAGCTACCTTTACTTACATAACCGCCAAACTATTAAATAGGTCTCTTGTGGAGTGAAGTCAAATATTCCTCTTATTTTGCTTTTGCCTTGGAAGAAGAGAAGAAAATGTACATACTGTAACATTTAACCATCTGGTCTAAACCACATCAGGGTAGCACTGAGGAAAGTAACAGGATTCAGTATTCTTCCCAGGTGTACGTATAAAAAAGGGCTGTGGAGTTGCTGCATAGTTCTTTTAACTGCTTAGGAAAAAGACTGAAGTAAGTGCCTTGCCTTTCTAATGCCCCTGTTTTTAAAACTATTTTTTTCCTCTTACCTGCTCCCCTACCACCAAATCCCAAATCACAAAACCCTGCAAAAGCCCAATGTTTCGAAGTTTTGTGGTAATGCAGGTTGTTAAGCTGTAATTAAATGCGAATATGTTGCAAGCAAGCAATCTGTTTGTTCCACACAACATGGCATTGGTGCACATTTTGAGGAATATAACTTAAACTGTTTAAAATCAAAGTGTAAGAGTGTATTCTTTTAAGTCATTGCTTGGGAGTGGCAGGACACAGCTGTATGAAGCTTGCATAGTATAAACAGTTTATTATCTTGCATGGGTGATTGTACCCACATGTGTCCTCATCCTTCAGGTAGGTTCTGAATGTATGTGTAAATAGTATTATTTTTATACATTGTACATTTCTGTGAAAATCTGGTAGATTATTGACAGTAATTTCAGATGGAAACAGTGTGTGCATAAGCAACCTAGGGACAATTTGTTCTTACCTTAATTATTTGAGCTTAATGTGGTTGTGTATAATCTTTTATTTCCTCTTATTGTAGACATTTTCAGTGGTGTTCTTGAGTCATGAACTGACTTACACTGAACGTGGGATAGGTGGTTCATTTTATCACTTTAATATGTAAGCCATGGGGTTTAGCTTTTTGAGTTTCTTAATAAATCCGCTGCCTGAAGAAATTATTATGTAGTAGGCTGAAATGGTGAACTAACATGTGAAGTATGCGTGTAATCTATTAATTATAAATGCCTTTTTATTTTTTCCAATCTAAATAATAATTTCAATTTCAAAGCTTATTCTGATGAAAGAATGGTGGTAGGCGTACTTAAGGTTCATTCAAGCTTAACTCTGATTTGTAACGTTCTGCTAAAGAATCTAATGTACTTAAAAATCCACCTGAGGCTTTTAAAATGTCTGTTGTGGTGAAAGTGAATGTATACATAGTATCAACAGTACAGTCAAGGAGAAAAGCAAAGCTAACAAAATCAATAGGTTGTGAAAGGAATACATATATATACATGAAATCTATAGATACAGATAAATGTATATAAGCTTCTTAAGTTGAAATGTGTTTCAGAATTACAGGAGAGCTCAGTTCAGTGTGCATGTTGAAATTAACAGCAAACTCTTGTTGAGTATGTTGGTGGGCTACCAAAACCAAGATGCCTGATGCCTAAGCTTAGAGCTATAAATAGTGCCCTTCCTCCAGAGTCCCTAGTTTATTTGCACAAAGAGCAGTGGAAGCTGTGACTGAGAGCACCTGTTTTGTTTGTTCAGCTGTTAGCTTTATGTTATTTCTTGTTCTATTAAGAAAGGTGTGCTTGGACAGTGGGGGGGTAGACTGCCTTTTTGCCTTGTTCTAGCTGCCATGTACTGCATCAGGTGAAAAACTCTACAGGGAGGTTGAGGCTTCTTTTCTAAGAGCAATAGAGCATGTTCAGACTAAGCTACTGGAATTCAGTGTTATGACAAGAAGACTGGGAAGAACATAAGTTAGGAATCTGCTGCGTAATAGGAACTGGAAAATTGCTGAAAGAGCTCACAGCAGACACAAAAGAAAGCTTCACAGGTAGGAGGAAGAAAGTTTTTTTGGTGGTGTTTTTTTTTTGGTTTTTTTTGGTTTTTTTTTGGGGAGGACCTAGAGAAGTAGTTGTGAAATTCAGAGTGAACCAGAGGTTGCTGATACAAGAAAAAAGCATGAATGAGAAGGCCATAGTTGTTTTTTGGTGCCTGTGTTTCAAGGAAAAGGTGCATGCAGAGGTCCTGCAACAGAAGTATTGACCCCAGTCATGCTATTATTTGCTAAACAGTGCTTTTTGGAAGAGCAAAAAGAAACTCTTTCTTTGCCCCAGCAAAGAATAACAGGGTCATGAGAAAATTCAAGTTGGAGGTCTCTAGTCCAATCTTCTGCTACAGTCGCGGTCAGTTCTGCGATAAGACCAAGTTCCTTAGGGCTTTATCCAGGCAGGCCTTGAAGATCTCCAAGGGTAAGAACGCCCTACCTCTCTGTGTGAACTGTACCACTGCTTGACTGTTCTCACGGTGAGGAAGATTTTCCTCCTATCCAGGCAGAAGCTTTCTTGTTTCAATACATGACCATTGTCCTTCATCCTCCTACTGTGCACTTCTGTGAAGGGATGCCATCCAGAGGGACCTGGATAGGCTCGAGAGGTGGGCCCGTGTGAACCTCATGAAGTTCAGTAAGGCCAAGTGCAAGGTCCTGCACCTGGATCGGGGCAATCCCAAGCATAAACACAGGCTGGGCCGAGAAAGGATCAAGAGCAGGCCTGAGGAGAAGGACTTGGGGGTGTTTGTTGATGAGAAGCTCAACGTGACACAGCAATATGCACTTGCAGCCCAGAAGGCCAACCGTATTCGGGGCTGCATCAAAAGAAGCGTGGCCAGTAGGCCAAAGAAGGTGATTCTCCCCCTCTACTCTGCTCTGGTGAGACCCCACCTGGAGTACTGCGTCCAGCTCTGGGGCCCCCAACATAAGAAGGACATGAACCTGTTGGAGCGAGTCCAGAGGAGGGCCACAAACACGATCAGAGGGCTGGAGCACCTCTCCTATGAAGACAGACTGAAAGAGTTGGAGTTGTTCAGCCTGGAGAAGAGAAAGCTCCGGGGAGACCTTATAGCAGCCTTCCAGTACTTAAAGGGGGCCTACAGGAAAGATGGGGAGGGGCTCTTTATCAGAGAGTGTGGGGATAAGACGAAGGTTAATGGTTTTAAACTGAAAGAGGGTAGATTTAGATTAGACATAAGGAAGAAATTCTTTACTGGGAGGGTGGTGAGAAGCTGTGTTCAAGGCCAGGTTGGATGTGGCTTTGAGCAACCTGGTCTAGTGGGAGGTGTCCCTGCCCATGGCAGGGGGCTTGGAACTGGATAATCTTTTAACGTCCCTTCCAACCCAAACCATTCTATGAGTCTATGATATAGGGAGATATTTGGAGAAGGAAATGAAAATGCATACATGTGATACAAAATATCAATAATTTATGTCCAATAATTGTATAATCTCTTCTGTTTATGGTTTTGTGGGACCTCCTTTCATCTTAAAATGTAAATGAAGCTGTTGTGGGCTGCTAAAACTGCCTGTTACAGGATTTTGTTTGCAAATGTAATTTCTCAGGTTTTAGTAGTTGCTACTTAAAAATCTTAAATGTGTACTATCACATTCTGTAATGCTGTTTCAGAATGCCACTGTTGGAGTGAACATAAAACAAATAACCCTCCCCTCTAAACAAATAATAGCAGATCCTTAACTTAGATTGTAAAACTGAGGTATAATATTTTCATACACACAATCTTCCACCTTCTAATGGTTCCGTACTGTTCAAGTGAATGCCCTGTATGTGCATTAAAATAATATGTCAACTATTAAATTTCAGCATCCAGTTACAGTTTGGTATAAGAATCCCTTTCTGTGCCATTTATCTCTCCTAATACATCCATGTCTTCCTTTTTTCCTCTATCTGGGTAAATGAAAGTATTGAAATTCCTATATAAATACCATTTATCTCTCCTAATACATCCATGTCTTCCTTTTTTCCTCTATCTGGGTAAATGAAAGTATTGAAATTCCTATATGGATATGGTTGAAAGATGTGTGGGAATCTTCCCCATTTTTGTCAGGTGCAAGTGCCAAGAATTTTAAGCATTGACAAAGAACACAAAGGTAGTGACTAAATTAGGTATTTAACCCTTCTCCAAATTTACTCTAGATCCAGAAGAAAATGTTCCAGGTAAGTTTTCCCATGCAGATTATCACTTACAGATTTTACACTGTTACTGAAGATCTTTTCCTGGAAAAAGAAACCCCACTATCCTCAGGTTTATGCATTTAAAAAGAGAAAAGGTAATAAAAAAATTTACTGTAACACTCTTATGCATTTCATTCAGTCTGAGTGAAATAGTTGGTTCAGTTTGTGATGCTGTGCAGGACAGTAGTTTTGTTTGAATAACAACATGGTGATTTTTTTGCTGTTGTATGGTTAAAGTTCATAAAAATGCTTTCTGATTCTGAAACAACTTGGATCACTTTAAAAGAAATTGGAACATCTTATAGCATACCTCCCTCCTTTTTATTCAGAATGAGAAATTTTGCAGTTTGGAAAGTAGCAGGCTAATTAGATGTTTTGGTCTTGATGAGGCAAGAAATATCAGCAAGGAAATTTTGAATAGAATAGATTATTAGGGATTGTGAACGAAATGAGAAAATAGTAAATACAGAATCGAAGAAGTTCCTTTGAGGAACTTCTTGTAGTAAAAATATGTTGAAATCATGTGACAGATTCCAAATATTGGACTGGTGCTTAAAAGTTATTCCAACAGTGCCTACAATACTAATACTTTAGAAAATACTCGTATGCTCTAAAATTACTATTATGTAATGAACTCTAGTGATTGACATGGAAAATTACTTTCCATTTGTGGGGGCATTTTGGTTCTTGTGACAAGGTAAGTTGATAAATAAATACCAATGGTATTCTTGCCATAGAAAGATACCAGAGTATTATGCACTGCAGTAGCAATTGCTAGTCTGATGCCACACAAAATTTATTTATTAGTATATTAAATCAGGCTTTTAAACAAAGCTACTTGCATTGTGATTATTTTAAACCTGAGATGACAGATCCAAATCCCAGTTTATAACTGCATGGATATTCAAGAAAAAGATATTCTTCTCCAGGAAGCTGTCTTGTGGTGGAGTTGTTCAGCTGTTGAAATGCAGACTGTATGAGGAGTGATTGTTGTGACCCTTGCAGTAAAGAATAACATTTTTCCTTCATGTCTAGTCTACCTCATAGAATGAAATTAATGCAAGATACATGTAATAAGGTAATGCTAAGGACAGAAAGTGTATTTTTACTGGAAAATACCCACTACAATTAGAGTGGTTCTTTGACCATGAATTGTTTAGGTTAGTATTATGCCTCTAAAGGTGGGCAGTTGTTTGGGAGAAAAATTCTGCCAATGGTAAACAGTAACATAAAAACGTAGTAACAACGTAGTAACAATAAGTCAGACAAAGTTAGCGAAGCATTGGATTCTCAGGAAACTATAATAACCAATACAATTTTTAAATTAACATTTTACTGTGTCCAGAAAACCTTTGGAGGGGAATTACTGAGCAATAAATGAAGAAAGGGAGGTGCTCTGTTATGGTGTTATTTAACAGCATCTAGTGAATGTCCCTTCTGTTTGTATGAAGCATAGTAGGGAAATTAAATATGGCACGGCAGATGTAACTGCTTTGATCTTGCTTTGAAGTGTTGCACTATTGTAGGAAAGTATTCCTTACTTTGCAGTACTGTTGTTGTACTTGTTTTTTCATTAATAAAGATAGATATCACACTGGGATATATTAATTAAAGCTCCAAGGAGATGTCGGAATTCTATGTATAACCACAGCTCCCAAATTTTGGGAGCTTTTTCTTTCGTAAAATAAGAGCTCCTACATCTGCTTAACATCCTCCAAAACATACTTTGGAACCAGGGCTACTGTCATTTCGGAGAAAGTAATCAGAGCTATTTCCAGAAACACCTTTGTTTTAATTGGAGATCATCTAAATAAGCATAGTGCCCAGTCTGAGCATAGTTTTTCTGTTACGGTTACATCATAAGGCTGGTATGGATACAGGTCAAACCAAATGTGTGTTTAACATTTTAATTATTTTTTTCACCCTCATTTTTTGGCTTTATTTTCTTTGTTCCAAAGGCAGACATGATAAATAAATCCAGTTATTACACCTTCTTATGCTGATTTCTCCAGTCTTTACACCCTGGCATTGTTGCTGCATCTCATGCACAATCTTTTCCTCCTTTTACTGTTTTTATGTTGCATCCCAGGATATTCAGTCCTTTTCTTCTTTATTGGATATCTTTGTTCTGATCTCTTTCCTTTCTCCTGATTTGCCTCCTTTTTTCTGCTTTTCTTTAGTGAACAGCAGGGGGTCTGATCAGTTAGGTATAGAGAGGTAAAAATGTCTCTTGCATGGTAGCTTTATTTTTTTTTTTCTTGTTAAAGACGATTTTTCTGAACTGGGGATTTTTGTGAATTTTTTTTTTTCCTCAGTTATTGCAGGGCACGGGGAGTGACTATGTAGAAAATACAGAAATTAAGAAATGCACATCTCAGTATTATAGAAATGTTTTAAATCTAGACTGATGCAAAGGGTTTTTTGAAGTACTCCAGTAATTTTTCAAATTTTACAATTTAAGACATTGATGTGTTTTTCTCAGCCTGCTGTTGAAAGAGGAAAAGCTTCATTGCTCTAAGGGGTCTGATCTTGTTAAGAAACTACATTTAGTTGTTTTTCATATGAGTTATCACCTTAGTGGGAGTATATTGTAGTCTGGTTCTACCTGCTTTCTGAGAGAAGTGACTACTGGATGATTCAGAGGAAGATACAAGAATCCCAACATTATAGAAGCTTGCATCTCTGCAGAGGCTTTGAGTTCCCTTCTTGCGTTATAGCTCTGGTTTTCACCTGGGTTGCATGACATACTGCAGCTGGATAGAGCAGTTCTTTTATGCCAACTACTTTATTTTGTATTAGTTAGTATTTTTCTTTCTCCTATATGCAATCTCAGATTTGTGATGTAGCCATGTCATCTTAAACTAGATATTTTAGTAATTGGAATTAGAAAAATTTCTAAAGAAAAGTAATAATAAGTAAAAATACTAATAAACTAGTCACATGCTTTACTACAAGCTGACTTAAGAAGAGCTTCTGTGCTGACTTGAAGAGCTGTCCCAACTTACTATTTTAGGAAGTGAAGAAGTCCTTGAGATTTCCATTTTCATCTGTCTTTCAGAATGTTTTTCTTTTCTTTTTACTGTTTTAAAGAAAGTCTTTTCTGAAAAATTCCTTCTCTGGTAACTCTGTATCAGCCTATTTAGTGTGAGCTCAGTGAATTGTACTCAGAAGCTATTTGGTATATTTTGGTTTCAGTTTAGATAGCAAAAAAAATTCCTCCAAATGTGGTTATACCCCATTGATAGCTGGGTCCATTCAGCTTTCTGACTTAGTATTTTCTGATACTTCGGCTGTTGAAGGACTGTGTTAAATTTTGTTGCTCCCCTTTAATATATGTACCAACATGTCATCTCAGAAATGCAGACCCCAATTAAATTTTGGGATGAAGAATTATACTCTTCTCTAAGAACCTTCATGTTTGTTACCACTGTGAAGAAATAGCCATCCATTTGCAGTGAGTGTCAGCAAAAGGAGTTAAGTAAGAGCCTGGTTCAGTTGTTTGCTTGGTAAAAGAGGTTTCCAACTTTCACACTTCCAAAGGATGACTAGAGTTAGGAATAAAATAGGTGTTTTCAGAGACACTTAGGACGTCACATGAGTCTGTTGTGTTTTGCTACCAGAGGTGAGTCCGTTTTTACCCAGTAGAATGGAGACGAGTGGCAGCCTTGCCTGCCAGAAGGGAATGAAATCTCCTCTTCCCTCCAAAATGTATCAAAGCAAAATGTTTTGTGGTGTTTTTTGGTGTTTGTTTTTTTTTTTTTTTTTTTGTAATGGCCTGTTATAAACAAAGGAATCAGGAACAGAGAGGGTGACTGTTTTTTTTTATTTTTTTTTTTAAACCAGTTGTACTGTCTTTCATGCTTCCCAGGATTTAAATGCAATTTTTGTATGTGTGCTTGACAGTGAATATTTGCTGTTGTAGGTGGTTATGACTGTGTGCTTGGAGTGCTGTTGGCAGTAAATGTTTGATTGGCAAGTTTAGAATTGTAGGGTATACAATGTAAAACACCTGTTAGATATCTATTGTACTGAATCTTTTTGCAGATTCTTCTGGAGTCATGTTTAGCTTCTGAAGAACATCGTTTCTGTGTGTATTCAACAGCTTTTCAAACACTGAGAAATTGTGTTATAACAAAGATAACGTACAGTTCAGAAGGCTGAACGGCACTATTCTGGCATTGTCTTAAGAAATTGCATCTAAAAATATACCGTTTGTGCCAAAAAAAAGAGATCACTTCAGAGTCCATAGATATTTGTCTACTTTTTTTTTTAGACTGACTGTAAGCTTTAAAGTAAAGCTTTGAGGTACTGACATAACAGCGTTTGCAGTTCTGTTGAAAGCTCATATGATTGCATCTTGCTGTAGCTCTCAGAGCTCCTGGTTTCATCAGTTAACTCTGTATTCAGTCCACTGGGCTTAGATGAGGTGCTTGTGATCACGAAAGTGCTAAGCACTTGATCTTCTGTCTTTCAAGAGAGCTTTTTATAAAACTTGCTTTGATGTGTACTTCGTGTCCAGGCTACTTTCCCAGTGGGATCACTTTTATACTGCTATCTATTCGTCTGTTGCAGTATCCCATATGTTATCAATGAAACACAGCTTGCCAGCAGATTTGTGCTTATTACCAAGATAGTACTTCTACCATATTCAGCAATAAGAACAACTATTTCTTTAATTAATAAAACTTACCTCCTGTATATTTGCACAAATGCCTGAAAAACTCTCTTTGCGTGTATGGAATATTCCCTAAATACAGGAAAAAAACTAGCTGAAAAAAGGGAATAGTACTGGACTAAACTATCGTCATGATCTCAGTCTTTCCATCTCATGCCCTCCCAATTCTTTTGCTGCCTGCATTTGAATGATTTGTGTTAAGTTCTAATATAAACCTTTAGGGGACTTTCTTTCTAACAGTGTCAGTAAAGAGCTGTTCTAACTTAAACGCTGGAGGGGAAAAGATCACCAGCTCTTTTCTGTTCATCAAGTTTTTAGGGCATTGCAGTAGGGCATGTGTCGTTGTGAGATGAAATAAAGAAATACTGTTCAGACCATTCATTAAAACAACTTTTTTTTTCTAATATCTATCAAGTATTCAGTCAGATGCTGCATTTGCTATGGTAGCATTTGATGAGAAAATTGGGCTGCAGAAAAAGCAGCTGTGGGCTTTATAACAAAATACCTTGAAGCACACATAAATGTAAAATTGATTATTTTCTAGAGAACTAAATTTGTGAATGTCCCTCCTTGTTCTGTTCTGAAGCTGGTCTCAGTTATGAAGGTTGTCATTTAGGTTTCTATAATTTTGCCCAGTCTTTTCTGGAACCCATCTAACTGTACAAATACTTCCAGGGTGAACATGAGGCTATATTTTATTACACCAAGTGGCTTTTTTTTAGGCTTTCAAAATAGCATGAGTATCTGTATGTTAATTAGTCTTTTTGTGAGATTTTCTTTAATTTTCCCTTTAAATTCTTGTTTGCTGTAATGCAATAAAATTCCTCTGTGTATGTATCACATTCCTTAATCTCCTTTGCAGTCTGTTCATTCAGTGGTTTATGCTCAGTTGTTGGAATATAATTGAATATAATCTGATAACATGTTTCTTTCCTATGCATTTATAGTATTTTAAAAGTTTCTACTGGAAAGAATGGGGAAACTTGAAGCTTTAATGTGCCAGCCTCAATATATGGCTGTTATCTATTTGGAATTCCAGTCCACACTTCATGTATGAAAGTATAAGCTTTTGATAGATCACAAAAATACTGCAGAAGTCAGTTTGAAAACTTTTCAAAGAATAGCAGAAAAAATAGTTTGAGGTGGCAGGATATTGAAAAGGTCTGATGCCGCAAAGAGGTGATTTGCATTTCTGGGTTTCTTCTGTCTGGGGAAGGGGTGGAAAAGGGGAATCCGATGCCATCACGGAATTTTCAGAGTTGGAAGGGACCTCTAGAGATCATCTAGTCCAACTCCTCCTTGCCTAGAGCACATTACTCAGGACTGCATCCAGGCGGGTCTTGAAAATCTCCAGAGAAGGGGACTCCACAACCTCCCTGGGCAGCCTGTGCCAGTGCTCTGTCACCCTCACCGTAAAGAAGTTTTTCCGTGTATTTGAACGGAACTTCCTGTGTTCCAGCTTGTGCCCGTTGCCCCTTGTCCTGTCACTGGGAACCACTGGAAAGAGTCTGGTTCCATTCTCCTTCAACCCACCCTTTGGATACTTGTATGCCATAATAAGGTCTCCCCTCAGCCTTCTCTTCTCCAGGCTAAAGAGTCCCAGCTCTCTCAGCCTTTCCTCATAAGGGAGATGCTCCAAGCCCTTAATCATCTTAGTTGCCCTTTGCTGGACTTGCTCCAGCAGTTCCCTGTCCCTCTTGAACTGGGGAGCCCAAAACTGGACACAGTATTCCAGTTGTGGCCTCAGCAGTGCAGAGCAGAGGGGGAGAATGACCTCCTTTGACCTACTGGCCACACTCTTCCCTCTGCAGCCCAGGATTCCATTGGCCTTTCTGGCAACAAGGGCACATTGCTGGGTCATGGATAACTTACTGTCTACCAGGACCCCCAGATCCTTCTCCTCCGAGCTACTTCCCAGCAGGTCCGCCCCTAACCTATACTGGTGCTTTGCATTCTTCCTCCCCAGGTGCAGGACCTTGCACTTGGTTTTGTTGAACCTCATTAGGTTCTTCTCTGCCCAGCTCTCCAGCCTGTCCAGGTCACTCTGGATGGCAGCACGGCCCTCTGGAGTGTCAGCCACCCCTCCCAGTTTGGTATCATCAGTGAACTTGCTGAGGATACACTCTGTCCCCTCATCCAGGTCACTAATGAATATATTGAACAAAATTGGACCAAGTATTGACCCCTGGAGGGCACCACTGGTTACAGGCCTCCAACTAGACTGTGCTGCTGATCACAACCCTCTGAGTTCTGTCACACAGCCAGCTCTCAATCCACCTTGCTGTCACCTCATCTAGCCCACACCCAGCACCTGCTGGGGGTGTGACTCACTCTTCCAGGGCAGCTCCTGATGAGCTTTGTGTTTCACCCCTCTTTCACCCATTGTGATAGCAATGCTGTCACAATGCCCCAGGACAGATGAAAGGGGTGTCCTCTTCGGTCTCACTGCCAGACTGCTGGGGGGTCCCAGCCAGGACAGAGCTGGCCCAAGCCCAGAGTGATGTTAGGTCCAGTATCATGAAATATGGAGAATAACAAAGGAGGAGAACCTTAATATGTGAATGTTCTCAGCATCAGTGAGCAGGACTACATACAGCTGTTGGTAGACTGCTATTTGTCTTGCAGCTAAGAATCTTGAATTTGATTACAGTGGTAGAAGCAAGGGTAAGAGATGAATTTGAGGTGACTGATGACTTACATGTGGAAATGAATACTGACTCTTCTCAAGCAGAGGTAGGTGCTCCTTGAAACCATGATGAAATGGTGATTGTGTCAGGTTTCTTCACATAGTGGTTTAAGATGTTGTATCAAAAAGATTGGAGCTGTAATTTGTTTGTTAACCTTTCTGAAATCTGAGGAATAGTCTTTTAAGCAACTGTTCTCTAATACTCACTTCCTTTTTTTCCATCCTTGCAATTGCTGCCCAAAATGGTAGTGAAAAATACCGAGCAGACATAATAAGTAAAATAGGGCCATGTGTAATTTTTTTTTAACCAACTCTGACTTTGCTTTATTGCTGTTTTGAAACTTTTTTCATTAATATTTTGTTTAATAAGTTGTATTCAATAGAGGTCTTTTTAGGATCTCATAATCTAAAGGGAAAAGATATGCCCTTTTCTGTAAAAATCACTTCAATTTTCTTCAATACTTAGGAGTGGTGTTCTATTTCATTGAGGTAGTACAGAGTTTTTTTTTGGTTTAGTCAATTAGAAAATGACTTCTTAGTGCAGTTGCACTTAAAATCACACTTTGGAGTCGAAGTACTATTATGAGTGCTTCCCTGTTTGGACCCAGCTTACCAGGTGGAGCTCAGAAACTTGCTGGCTATAGCATCAGGATGCTTTCTTCTTTTCAGAAGCCAATGGATTATTATTTAAACAAAAGAGTTGAATTACAGAAATTATAAATATTTTACTTTTTCTTTTACCTAAATTAAATACATATATACCCTTTTGGCTAAGTTTTTTGTATTCAAGTGGGCAATATTTTTTCATTCTTTGCCATTTTTTGTCTCTGCTTTCACTGATTTTAAACTTATAAACTAAAAATGCTGAGAAATGGCTCCATGGTTGTCCTATGTCATGTTAGTGCTCCACATTGCCTTGTCCTCCCAGAAGACTCAAAGAACAGCTTGACTTCTGAATGCTGTTCAAGTCATTATTTTGGCATTTGAAAAACCATTGATCATCTTAAGGCTCATGTGGACTTTGCAATGGGAGATGACACTTGTAGCAGAAATTACTTGCAAGCCTGGAAGAGTTGCATTGTAAGAGTCAAATCTACTGCTATTTGAGGCAACTGCATCGTGTATTCAAAATGAAACTTTTCTGTCTAGCAGACTGGGGTGTAATAAGTTACAGTAGCCAAAACAAATTCCAGTTAAAAGATGCTTTTTTTAAGTTGACGGTAGCTAATGACTGCAAAAACTTGCTGAGACTGAAGGGGTTTTTTTTTTGATAGATGCATGCTGCTGTTTAAATACAGGAGGGTAATCCTGTGGCCTGAAGTTAAATAAGTGTAATCCTGTGGCCTGTATTTTAAGAGTTGGGGCTGGATGATCACAAGGCTTCCTTCTTTACCTTTTCATTCTGTGTTACTTGATGCTTCCCAAATTATTTTCTGTTTGAAATGTTATTTCCCTCAGATCTCTAACTGGAGCCAGCTGATTTCTGAACTATCCTCTTGATCAGGCTGTGTCTATTTAATGCAGTTGACCCTTGTTAACTTTTGGTGCTAGCTGAAGTTGTATATTTTGCTATTGGTTTATATTTAATTTGTATATCTTTTCTTTATATGAGGCTTCTGTTCATTCTGTTAAAATATGAACTTAATAGGTTTATCTGTGTGGGTGGTGATTGAAAAATGAAATGTTTCATCAGTATTGTGAGAACCCAGGCTTACAAGACCAATTCATAAGAAAAGTTTATGAAGCTTGTCGACTGTCATATGTTATAGAAGTTGGCTCGTTTTTCTTTTGCTTTACTAAGTATTTTAAATGCAAGTTATTAAATGTTGTTAGGATAAACCTCATGAAACTGACTGTTTGAAGTTAAATAAGTGTAATATAATTTCCTGATGATTGCCACGTATAATCTTTAGAATAAAAAAACCCAAAAGCAACAAACACATTCTGTATTATAGTGACAGCTATTTTATATGCTATTGGAAAAATTCTTTACCATCTTAGGAAGTTATCAAGCAACAACTACTAAATAATCATCTTCATAAGTATTGCTAGTAATTCAGAGATATATTGTAATTCTAGACATTGGCAAGGATGAATCTGTCTTTTTAGTTGAAGATAGCTGGTTTTCAGTGCGAGGCATTTGTACTTAGCTGACTAGCTCAGATATTTTTTTCTGTTTTGCACAATTTCTCTTTGGCAAAGGAAACTTCCTGATAATAATAACTAAAAAAAAAAAATAGAGAAATGTTTCAGCAGCATTCTGCTTACTCAGGCTGGTTTTGTGGAGGAGATGGCTTGGGTTTGTATGATTTCAAATATGGCTGTTATAATAATTCCTTGCTACAAAAGTTAATGGGTTTACACACTGCCATGTAATTTTGATAGAACCATAGAATAGTTAGAATTGGAAGGAACCTTAAAGATCATCTAGTTCCAAGCCTCCTGCCATGGGCAGGGACACCTCCCACTAGACCAGGTTGCTCAAAGCCACATCCAACCTGGCCTTGAACAGTTCCAGGCATCCACAACTTCTCTTGGAAACCTGTGCCAGTGTCTTGCCACCCTCCCAGTAAAGAATTTCTTCCTTATATCTAATCTAAATCTACCCTCTTTCAGTTTAAAACCATTAACCTTTGTCTTATCCCCACACTCTCTGATAAAGAGCCCCTCCCCATCTTTCCTGTAGGCCCCCTTTAAGTACTGGAAGGCTGCTATAAGGTCTCCCCGGAGCTTTCTCTTCTCCAGGCTGAACAACTCCAACTCTTTCAGTCTGTCTTCATAGGAGAGGTGCTCCAGCCCTCTGATCGTGTTTGTGGCCCTCCTCTGGACTCGCTCCAACAGGTTCATGTCCTTCTTATGTTGGGGGCCCCAGAGCTGGACGCAGTACTCCAGGTGGGGTCTCACCAGAGCAGAGTAGAGGGGGAGAATCACCTTCTTTGGCCTACTGGCCACGCTTCTTTTGATGCAGCCCCGAATACGGTTGGCCTTCTGGGCTGCAAGTGCATATTGCTGTGTCACGTTGAGCTTCTCATCAACAAACACCCCCAAGTCCTTCTCCTCAGGCCTGCTCTTGATCCTTTCTCGGCCCAGCCTGTGTTTATGCTTGGGATTGCCCCGATCCAGGTGCAGGACCTTGCACTTGGCCTTGTTGAACTTCATGAGGTTCACACGGGCCCACCTCTTGAGCTTGTCCAGGTCCCTCTGGATGGCATCCCTTCACTCCAGCGTGTCGACCACGCCACACAGCTTGGTGTCATCGGCAAACTTGCTGAGGGTGCGCTCAATCCCACTGTCCATGTCACCAACAAAGATGTTGAACAGCACTGGTCCCAGTACTGACCCCTGAGGAACACCACTCATCACTGGTCTCTACTTGGACATTGAGCCATTGACCTTTGACTCTTTGAGTGTGGCCATCCAGCCAATTCCTTATCCAGTCAGTGGTCCATCTGTCAAATCCATGTCTCTCCAATTTCGAGACAAGGATGTCATGTGGGATTTTCAACTGCTTTGCACAAGTCCGGGTAGATGATGTCAGTTGCTCTTCCTTTATCCACCAATGCTGTAACGCTGTCATAGAAGGTCACCAAATTTGTCAGGCATGATGTGCCCTTAGTGAAGTCACATTGGCTGTCACTAGTCACTTCCTTATTTTCCATGTGCCTTAGCATATTTTCTAGGATCTGCTCCACGATCTTGCCGGGCACAGAGGTGAGACTGGCTAGCCTGTAGTTTCCCTTTTTAAAAATTGGGGTTAACTTTCCCCTTTTCCAGTCAGTGGGAACTTCACTGGACTAACACAATTTCTCAAATATGATGGATAGTGGCTTGGCAACTTCATTCACCAGTTTGATGTCAGGAAGGTAAAATAACGATTTCTTCACTTTTGGTCCATGATGTAGGCAATCAGCTTTATTAGTCTTGGAATCAAAATGTGTCACATGAATTCCTTAAGCCTACTGTGAGTTGCCTGTGTTATGTTGTACTGTGAAAAGCAGAACAAAATGTTGTGCAGTGCTACTATTTTTATGCTTTTAGTTCCACACCTGTTTCTTTGTTAAAAAAAAACACCAACTTCCAGAATATAAAAGTACAATAGACTTGTCCGTCAGATCATTCTCATCTGTGTTAAGAACTGTTTGATATTTCAGTTGTAGGACTCTGTTTCCCAACAAAAGTCATGTGACATCACCAGTGAGGTGCAGTAAGAGGTCTCTTAGGATTACTTTAAATAGAATGGAAGATGTTGGGTATATAAGGTTGTGTGGCCTTGAATGTGATTTTTATTTGATATATGAACTGTGACATAGCTATTGCATGACTGAGATGTGCCTGTAAGCGATGTAGTGTACAGATGGGGTTTCTCTGAAACAAAGCCAGCAACTAAATCTGAATGTGCTCATTTAAAGGGTAAAGAATACTTCATAAAACATATGGAAACATTTCTATGTTTTTTCATTAAATAGGCTTCTTACTCCTTACGCATTTTTTATGATTGGTCATGATAATGTCATTTACCTGAATCAAGACTGCCTATGCATCTGTTTGGTTTAGTGATATTTGTATAATGTTAGGAACATTTTATTTAAAAACACACTAAATATACTTTTTTATTTTATTATTCCAGAACTTTTCATCATTTCAAAGGTGAAATATTCCTTTTCACAGAACTGTTGGAAGAAAACCTATTGTTATGCATTGCAAAATATAAGATTTAGGAAGAATGTCAAATGATTGTAATAGGGCAGTTGCACAGTATGATTTGAATTACATGGTTATTGGGATCCACTGAAATAAAATCCAGGATTATGTACATTTGAACAAGAAATGTAGACCAAATTTATACAAAGAGGATCTCTCTCTTCAAAAGCAGATGCTGAAAATGTGCAGGAATCATAGCAGTCCACTACTTAACAGGGACTTTGTGTCAGGCTATGTCAATAGGAGCTAGTTAGAATATTGTGTGTGCAATAACAGAATGGTAAGTAAAAATATGAATATGTAAACATACATGTAATGTGTGATGTTTATAAGGCAGAAGATAATGCCTATGTCCAGGTCTCTTGTAGCTTAAAAAGAAAATTGAAAACTAGAAGAGAGCAGAGTAGATCTGTAAAGCTCATATGAAAATTGGAGAAAAAGACCTTCAATTGACATAAGTAAAGAATGCATCTTTGTCCTCTGAGATTTGAAAAAGGACCTGATTGTGCCACCTATGTACTTTCAAATTTATAGTAAACTGGGTAGCAAAGGATTCCTTCATCTTCTTTGCCTTTTCTTTGATAAAACCCTCCAGTTAAACCCATGGAAATTAGTATATTGAAAATAAAGGACACCTTTCCAATAGTGAGAGTGGTTACATTTAGACCAGCCTACCAAGAGAAGTGTAGACACTTCAAAAAATATTATGACTTAAGGAGTAACTGCTTCCTCCAATGAGAGTTAGATGTCATCAGACAAACCCAGTAGATACCAGGTTCCAAAGGATTCCAAGCAAAAGGAGTTATTTCCACATGGGAAGTAGTCAGGCTGTAAAACACCTTGTTTTAAGACAGTGTGATCACTGTTGGTTTACGTTTAACAAAACCTCTGGATAAATACAGAGGAGAAAACAAAATGATGGAAAGGCTGTTGAAACAAAGACAACCTTTCTTGTTCAGGTGTCATATGTTCTTAGTAGTTGTAGGATCATCTAGGAAATGTCATTCAGACTTTCCCTGTTCTGGTGCTGTTCCTTAGGAATCCAGCATTGGTTCCAGGTGGGATGTTGGTCTAGGTTAACATCTGGTTTAACTTTTACATTCTTCAATGATATTTTGAATACAAACTGTTTATGTGAAGGACATATTTTTGTCTTAACTGAAAATTCAGCTGTTAGTCTAAAATGACTAATTTTTTTATGCAATCTCAAATTATCCAGTACAAGGAACTTCTCACCCTCATTTCTTTCTTCATGGGTGTTTCCTTCTTTCAATGCCCAATGAAATTCTAAAAGTTAGTAATGAGTTCTGGCAATGCAGTGGCTTTTAATAGGAAAGTATTATTTTCAGCAGGTGATAAATATTTTACTTTTTGTTGTATTGTGTAACTCGCCATTGGGACAGGTGGCTGTCTTGGTTACTTGATACTGAAGATAGTCCTACTGGATCATGTTATATGAAGAAATGATCTCTCACTGTCTCTTGCACACATGCTATATATGTGTATCGATTTACATTACCAGCACTGTTTTAGATGCTTGGACTTGTTCTGAGAAAAACGAAGGACACATTCACATGTTGTTTATACAGTTTTACTCAAAGCTCTATTACTGAGTATATTAGTTCTGTCTTTTTATTCTTTCTTACTTATTGCATAGAGGGACTTTATAGAAAGTGACTTTATCTTTGCTTTCTTATCTTTTGATTTCCTTCACTCTGTAGGGACTTGTCTTTAGTTGCCTTAAACTTCCATCTTCTCTCCGTCTTCATCTAATGTTTGACAGTCTGTTCTTTTCTCTTTTGTTGCTGCCATTGGGAATCCAAAGCTTCTGAGCTTCTTCTGAGTATATGTGATCGATAATTACTTATGGGGACCCTGTGGAAGAAATACATGCTATTAATCTTTGTTGTTTTATGGAAAAAAAAATCCAAAATTTCTGAACACTAATTGGTAGCCTTTTTTTATTTAATTTATTTGCAGGGATATGAGGTGGAAACTGCAAATCTAAGTTTGTCAGTCCTGCCCACACATCTGTCTCCTCATTTCCCTAATTCCAGGTCCTTAGTTAGTCTCCAAGTGCTTTACATTTGGAACATCCTTTATTAATATGTGTATAGTATCTTATATTATGGATCTGGTTTTTTTTCCTATGATGGGAAATCTGTGGTGGGTTTTAACACTTAAATGTATTAAATTAATGTAGTGGTGGCATTCATAGCTGCTCTTCAGAATCACTAATTTAGCACAACAGGGCCCTGATGCCTGAAGCCTCTAGGCAGTAGCTCAAAACAAATAATATTTACCTTTGCAAGAAAGGATATTAGGCACATTGCTCAGAAACGAAGCAGTGGTTTGTGTTCTTTCTTTGTAATTCTCATATCTCATTTATAATGGATTCAGAGTTTTGCTTTGCTCCCCCTCAGTCCTGTGATTACAGTGTGTTTGAGCGAGATTTTTTTTTTTAGACTATTTTTCAGTCTAATCATGACCATAATGGAAGGCTTTAAGGGTTCAAGGAATAACGACATAAAGCTTGGGTTGAGCTCTTGCAAAGGCATAGGTAGTCTTTTTGAAACTTTTGACACCTGTTTATTCTTGTAAATAGTGTTGAAGTGTTTTGGTGCCCAATTTTGATTGCAGGTGTTTTCATAAGGGTTAGAGGATTTTAAAACCTCATCTGTACTGTCTTGCAAAGGATGTGATTTCCTATTATTTTTAGCTGATGTAGGATCATACTACTATGTAAAGGGGTGGTCCTCCCTTCCACTCCTGACAGCAGCTTTCCCACACCTTCTAATGATCAGGCAGATATGTGAGCAGTTAGTTCAGCTTGTAGATCCAGCTGGAAATTGCTCCTTCTGAGGGTTATTTTTCAGTCAATTTAGCCATTTATCTGGCTTGTAATGTGCCCACATGAGCATGAGAGGCAACTCAAGGCAGAGGGAATGATGGCATTACCCCAAGGGAGAGCTGAATGAATTTATAAGCTGGTCTTGGTATCACATGCTGCAGCAATCTCAAGCTCTTATGTTAGTGCATTGGCTTCTTTTCTTTTACATTCTGAAAGATGTACAATCTTGCAGGTTAAGATTGTTTACATTCTTTGTGTGTTTAAAATAATTATTAATACCCACTTCTTATTGTTTACACTGGACTTATGTAAATTGCATAGGATTATTTGTGCCTCAGCTATCAATGCTGAAGTCTGTACTGCCTCAATCAAAAGGATGTCAAAGTTGATAAAATTCTACATTCTGCTATGCTGTAAAATACTTGCAGCATTGTGCCAAAAATACTTTGTGCATTACTTTTGAGAGGTAAAACAGCCGAAATTTATTTTAGTAACATCCCTACATTGAAAATTTACAAAGCAGCTATCTATAGCCAGCATGTAGGTAGGATTTAGTCCTTCAATTTTGAAGCGGTGAGTAACTTTCTGTAAAGCAAAGTTTTGTTTTTTGTTTTGTTTTGTTTCTTTTTAATATATCGCTAGTATTTAGTGGCTGTTTCAGAAGTTGTCACTACTTAGGCAGTCTGGTATGGTAAGATTTCTGCAGATACACTGCCATAAAAAAATATGCTGGTTTTTCTTCTGGCCTTAAAGAGGGGGGATGGGGAAAGTCAACATTGAAAGGTTATAAAATCTTATCTAGCTTGGAGATGTAGAGGAAAAATTTAAAGTAGGAGTCAAGAGAATAGAGGTTTTTGATTATAGGAGGTGCATTTGAAGATTGTGTTTGCAAAGGGATCCCGCAGTTGTAAAGAGTTGTGAAGGAAGCCTTTGTACAGCTGCATGGATATGCTGTGCAAAGAAAACTACTGTTTGTATCCAAAACTATTCTTAAGTATTAGTATTATCCACTGTATAAAACCAGTTACAATGGTTTTTGTAAGAGTTACCATACCTGGCCTGTAGATAATTCTTGATTAACAAAAGTCCTTCTTGTGTGGTATTATTGAAACAAATATGAATTTATTCTATTTGTGATTTGGGTTTTTGGGGAATGGTGGTGGCCTTAGTTTGGTTTTCTCTGTGTTCTATGCAAATAGGTAAGATGAAATCTCCTTGAAATCTGTCACTTATATTTCCTTCTAATTAAATGATTGATTTCAGTGTTTCACTTTATTTGGTATCTGTACAAAAATTCTATGTACATCAGGCTGTATAGCTGTATTTTTTGCAATTTCTTACGAAAATAAGTAAATACATTGCCTCATCTCTATGCCACTGATGACCCGATACTTACAGATGCTGTTGAATACTTACGATGCTGTTAAAGCTCAGCCAGACTCCAGGGACCTCTCTGTAATACACTGCTGTAGGCAGTTCTCAGGGTGTAGAGAATACCTTTTTCCCTTGGTTTCTTTTTCACTTTCACTTCCTTTGGGATTTGTATTTCCTAAGGAATGCTGGCCTTTCCTTTAGTTGCTTGAATACGTAAATGTTCTACTTGTTTTGTGATCGTTGGGTGCAATTGAAGCAAGAGTGTGTTTTCCTTTGTTTTCATCTTTGTTTCTTTATATTTCCTGTGAGTATGTTGTGTATAGGTGTGGTAATTTTTTATACTAGCAAAGTAACTGATCAGCAACACAGATGAGATTCCTTTAGGTGACATTCTTCTAAGATACTTAACATTACTTTGTCTGTTGTTTTCAAATGACTCAGTTTATACAATTGCAGCAGAAATATGAGACTTCTGCAAATCTTTAGGGAATGTAATTGAAAATTGTCAGCTTATGTGCAGCTGAAAAGCAGCTTAATAAATTGTAAAACTGCTGTGTTCCCTTTAAAAAAAAAAAAGTAACAAATGCATTATCTGTAAGGGAGTTGTTGGAGTAGTTCTAGATGAGTAGGTTTCTAAAACTGCCAGCAGCCTCCATTTTTAACACTAACAACTGTCTTCTGCAAAACCAAAATTTGATCATCAGCAAGATTATTCTTAATCTTTATTAAAACATCTGGATATTTTTGGCCTTACCCTACAGTGATGACATACTTACCAGAGGAAATAAAAAATATGCACTCCTTATACAAGGAATGAGATCTCTGTCTTGTTTTCTTGTTTTACACATTGCATTTATGTGTGTCCATATTAGTATGGGCATATTTTCTTCTTGACAAGGCATTTGGAGCTTCAGTATTTGGGTATCATGTCTATTTTAGCTTTGTCACCAGTGGTAGGATTCTCTACTTTTTTTGTTGTTGTTGTTTAATTTGGGTCATTGTTAGGGGTAAATTGACTTTTGTAAATCATGTTAACATCATCTTCTCCTTCCTTGATTTCCTCCTGTAGCTAGTTTGTCTTCTGTGTATTGTCTCCTGTTGCAATGAAATACTTTGTGTTGTCAAGATAACTCCACAGATCTTTCCACCTGTGAATGTAGTGGCAGATCTATAGTTTCCCATAATAGGATGATGCCTATTGCAAGTTTGTGTTTAACATCAGTTGCCATTTCATATAGCTGGTCTACACTTTGTTTCTGTTTACTCTGGGAAAAGTTTATTAGTTAACTATTTCATCTGGGAATTCATTTGAAACATATGTCTGATTATGATTTACGCATTCTGGTCAGTGTGTTGAAAAAATTTCTTTCCTGTATTTATTGACATTGTCTGAAGTGTTGGGAGCTACACTGTCATATGTAGTGTACCCATTACAAGAAGTAGCTAATGCATTGTGATGTAAATTGAGAAGCTTGACGTTGGAATATTTTATTTATTCTATCATATAACTGAACTTAAAGAGGAATTCTCCTTTGCTCTCCTGCTTATATATATGTTCTTCAAAGGAAGGATTAATTTGAAAAGCTTCATTATCGTGGCATATTATCCATTTTCTGAGTAGGGTCTTCTTAACACTGTAAAATTCATTTCCATTCCTATATATGGAACTTCTGAATTTGTTGTAGTAGCATAATGAAAAGTCCTGAAAGAAGATGCAAGTTAAAGCTTAATTTAACATGTCTTGTAGCGTGATCTTCAGGGAGAATGTCACATAGCTCTACTTGCCTATTACAAATTCTTCAGTTATCAGTTATTTCACAAGTTATCCCGTTTATCCAGAAGAGATAATAAAGTTCTTCACAGTGAAGGGTTTAATAGTTGAGCTCAATTTGCCATGGAGAGAAGAACCACAGCTTGTCTCTGAAAATAATAATTACAAATGAGCAACAACACTGCTGTTGCAGACACGGGAGTTTTAGTTTTGTTCCATAAGCAGTTGCCCTCAGTGAAGTTAACATGAGAATTAACTTGAGTATGGATAACCCAGATACAGACTGTAGGGAAGAATTTGATCATCTTCAAAAGTCGGCATAAAGAGAAGCAATATTCACACCAACTCCAAATTACCATTCTTTCATGGACACCTTAGCTCCAACTTTTGCAATGCTAACATATGTGGATTCAAGATTAAGTGTAGGCTTAAATTTGTTAGCGGGGAAGGAATTTGATGAGAAGAAATGTTCTGTGATGTGTGTGTTTGCTTCTGGGAAGTGATTGGAGACTATTGAGATCACAGTCTGTCAGCAGGAGTATTTAATGTGAGATATGTGAAAATGCATGGTAAAGAAGGTTCCGTAAGGTTCCGTGTTGATTTACTTTTTTTTTTTTTTAAGGTTCTGTTTATGTTTGTTTTCAGAGGAAGACTTATGGCTTACATTGCTAGAATACAGTGTTGTAGAAATGAATGCCATCTTTCCACAACTGTAGTGTATGCTTGTGCCTGTAGGACAAAATTAAGGCAAATGAAATAATAAACATCCTTATAGTTATTTATTATGTTCCAATTTTTCTGTGTTATAAAAGGAGATCTTTTCTGAGTGTGACATGCTAAATATTGAATTAATTTCCAAAGGAATATCTGCTTTTCATTTTTAAGATGGTACTGTATTTAATGCATTTTAGACATGTGAAAATGATTATGGAAATAAGGGTATGTGATCTGAGCTTCACTGCCACTTTGGTGTGCAGTGTAACTTGTGTTAAAGACCATGTCATTCAACACTTCTGCTAATAAGGACAGTTTTCTGCTAAGCACAATAGTTATCTCATTTTATTTCTCTTTAGGAGGCCTCTGGTTTAATATATACAGAAATTATAATCTCAATATTGGAAGTTGCATTGAGAGCGCCACTGTTGACCTTTTAATGTTTTCATCTGGAAAAAAAGATTGGTCTGAAAATATGTTCTGTTGATTGGAAAGTTCCATATCTTCATTCCCACCCCTACCCCAAACCCCCGGCCCACCGCCTCCACCCCCAACAAAGAAGAGTTCTAATTTTTATATCGGTGTTTTTCCAAATATATAGTAAAATTTTTCTAAGTAGCAAACAGAAGACAGTAGCTCTTCTGATTTGGGGTGGTAGGAGGGTTGTTGCCATTTGCCTTTTCTCTTACAGATTGTTTTTGATGCTATTTCATGACTAATCCCTCACGTAAAAATCTTCTCACTCTGCTGATGACTATAACTAGTAAAACTGTGGCTTGATAGTCCCTGAGTGAGAATAGCAGTGGCTTCTTACAGTGGTGCAGTGTGAAAATGACCTGAACTATTGACCATCCCTCACTTTACTGTTAAGTAATTACGGTAATTGGAAAAGTTTATCAGTTAACATCACTTAGTCATAAATTAACTTGTTAAAAATACTGTGTGTGAAGAACTTCATTTGAAAAGCTTGAAGGAGTTGGGTGAATTAAGTTCTTAGCTTGATACAACAGCTGACTGGACTGCTAGAAAGAAATCCATTTTCTCCTGTGAGCTCTCTGTCTTAAATTCTGACGAAAAAATACTATGTTTTCTTAGATTCCTTGATGTAAATAGGAGACTATACAGGAGAGTATTGTTACATAATGGAGATATGTAGTCCACTTTAAGGATTTAATTTAGCTAGGCCTTAACCATAAATGTATAATTAGTATGTAAACACTTAAAAATGCTAGAGAAGTAAATGGATTTTGGAGGTTATTTCTTTGGTTCTTTGAGACTTCAAGAAGAATAGAGGACAAATTGTTTTATTTTGCTAAATAAGCCAGTTCATTGCTTTGTTGAAGAAATTGTACATGAAGACTAGAATTAAAGCTTTACAAATCTACCGCATCAAAATATCTGCCAGGAGAATTTTTTCTATCAGACTGTGTAAAGAAAGCGTTACATTAAATCCACATTTCATGGGCATATTATGGAAGGAAACTACTTATCAATGCACATCTTGTACAAGTTGGTAGTATGCAAATACTTTATTCTGTTTTCCTCACAGTAATCTTTTCCCCGGATCTTTGAATAAGGAACATAAAGTTAGAATTTCATTTTTATGTGGAAACAAAAAAGAACATGCAGTTTATTTATTGAGTTATTTTGCCTTAAACAGTGTTATAAAATACAGAACAGTGGTAGTCGCTTACTGATTTAATTACCAGTAGATGTAAGAGATACAATTTACTACAGAAAAAAGTAAAATCTCAAAGATGAAGCAGTTGTGTAGTTTCCAAGCCAGTAATACAGGACACATTTAAAAAACATAAGAAATGGTTTAATTTCATTAACTGTGGTCTAATATGTTGTGCATCCCACTCTTGGTAAACCACAGCGGCATTCACTGGCTATTGCTTCAAAGCACTACTGTTTTTCATCCCTTTTCGTGGGCCAAATGTGTCATAAGAGCATTAACTAAAGTCTGGAAAACAGTTCTCGTGGATTTTGCTTTAATGATAAATCTAACATATAGTGCACTTGCTGATATAATCAAGTGAATGGAATTTCTAAAATCTTGACTTAATGTCTTTTAAGTATGAAGCAATAATGTTTTTATGAAGTAGCTTTTAAATGGCATTTGTTGAAGTGGAGAGCAGCTGGATTAGAAGGGTCTGTTTCTAACTGCAATCAGCAATGATCATAGTATCATATTACAGTCACCCTATAAAATAGCTTGTATTTTAAGAAAAATAGGAAAAAAAGTGGGGGTAGGAATGGGGAGAGAAGTAAGCATGGTCTGTGTGATGCCCAAAGGGGTCTGGAATTGGTTACAGTTTGATAATGTTACTTCAGCTGTTTGGGCAACAGTGTAGTTCTCAACATAGGAAGTTCTTTATCAATTTAGGTTTTATCAGGTTTTTAAAATGTTGTGGAGATACACTCAATATGCATTTCTCAAGCATTTAAGATGTTGGGTGGCTTTTTAATTGTAGTGTTTACCAGGATAAGATTTCACTAGAATAAAGATGAAAATTACAGAACCTTTTGCCGTTCTTCCCTTTGTTTCTCTGTACTACAAAATCTTTTTTACTAATTTTGCATTTGTATCTATTTGTATAAATGGTATGTGTCTCTGCATATCCCACCTTGGTCATGTCCCTTTTTCAGTTGATAGGCTCTTTGAACCGGGAGAATATTTTATTTTTTTTCTTACAGAACATTAAATATGTTAGTGACAGTGTGTTCTAAAATTTAAGTCACTGCTGAGACACAAACTGTAATTTAGGAAACCATTGCATCCTTCCAGTATTGTGTATGGATTCTCTTCTTTAATATGTTCTATCAATAGACTCACTTAACTGCAAGCCTTTTTTCAATTTCAGCAATAGCTTGTAGCTTTCCTGTGGTAGGCAAGATGTATATACTTCACTAAGTCTGCTGGCTTAACATTGTGCAGTGTTAGCCCTCAATGAATACATAAAAAATTTGGAGACAGGAAGTGCTCTTATTCAGCGGTGCTCTTGTTCATCAATATTCTTGAGTAGTTCCAAAGTGGAGTCTTATATGCTTTAATTTTTATTAACTTGGTAAAAAAAAAAAGGTATGCTATCTGCAGCAGAAAATGTAGAAGTTCAGCAATGCCTTTATTCTCCTAGATTTCTTGATTTGATTTATTCCAGAAGGGTTTGATACAGTCTTAGGCAGGATCTGATTAAGATATATATAACTGTGCCTAAAATCCCAGCTAGCTAAGGCAGACAAATTGTTGAATTCGAGTTTTAAATTAAAAGAAAACAAAAATGCAGATGACGCAATTGTGAAGAAATTCTGAATACTATTTCACTTGTGTAGGTGAAAAAAATGCATTCATCCCTGCTGTCTAGCTGTGTAGATCCTTCATCATTAGAGTAAGAACTGTGTTTCCCTATCAGTTAGCTCAAATAACTTAATTTTTCTTCCTGGAGAGAACCTTTTGTTGAAAGTAATTCACTTGCCTGAGCTCTCTATACAGAGAAGAGGGTCTATGACTTTAACTTAATTGTGCTGGAATGCTGTTCCTCAGGATATGGGAATGAGCTAAGGGAAACTCGCATCACGATGTGCCTAGATTTATTTTATTTTTTAATTGGAAAGGGTTGTCTTGGAGGGCTCAGGCCAGATTCAGATCCATACCTACAATAAGGCCAAGCTAAGTTCCACATTTAGTCTGCTCGGGGAGGTAGGTCCTGATGTTCTGCTGGCTTCTGTAGGACTTTCACTTTTGTGGAGCCCTACTACTATGAGAGTGTTCAGAGCTCTCCTTCCTTGTCTTCTGTCTCTTACTACGACATTTCACCCCCCACCCCCAGTAATGGACACTTGAGCACTATGCATTTGTAGTACCAAAATATGATTATACTTTTAGTAGAACATGTGATTGAGTCCATAATTTTCATTGGTGATGTTGAAGCTTTGCTTCTGGAAAGGCTGAATCTGAGTGACTTGACAGCAGTAGGACTGATATGTAACACAGCAATTATTGTGGCGTTCAGTTAATCCAGAAGATTGTCTTGTAACAACAAAGTTAAGATTGTTTCTGTGTACAAGTAGAAAACTTCTTTTAGCTCTACATATGTAACAGCAACACTGTAATAGTTCTGTGCTAGTTGTGTAGTGATTAATTTGTATAATATTAATAAAATTATTACTAAACATGAATCCTCCCCTATAATGAATATAAATGCTCCTCTAAGACCTTGTATTTCTCTAAAGAAAAATTAATGCCCAGAAGCTGAATTTTTTTCTTGAGGTCATGCAGGAAATACCTGCTAAAACCAGGATTAGAATTTAAGTTTCTGACTGATAGGTGCATGTATAATCCATTGTATCGCTGTAATGCACTGGGAAAACCAATGCCCCTCACCCTTCTCCTCACTCTCCTTTTCCCCCTCTCTAACTTCTATTCTCTTATTATTCTATTATTCTTTTCTCTTATAGTTCACTGCATAGTATTGATTAACGCTTACGACTGCTAATTCCTCTCTCAAATTTTTTTTGTAATATTCACAGAAATACTTGATCTTCAAAATTTCCTGAAAATTCATGTTTTTGCCAAGAGGACTAGTAGTTTGGAAAGGTGCAGCTTTACTTTATGGACATCACATTTTTTTGCTCTGTAATATTGTGATCATCTTTAGTTATTTTTCAAGAAAGATGATTTAGGTTTTTTCTGAAGTAGGGCCTACTGATTTCTCAGGAGCTCTTATATGGTTATAGATCATTTTAATAAAACAATTCTTTTATTTCTTTTGAATACGGTTTGTTCGTTAATGGTATAATATGCCATTAAATCACGGTAACTTTGTCCTCAACTGTCAGTCTGTTCTGCCCTATTCCATTTATTGTTCTGTCTTTGATATGGACTCTGTCTTCAGCTGACTGGAAAAGAGTAATTCTATAGTTAACACTTTATACTTGTTTTTTTAGGCTGTAGGTCCCTGGTAGGTTTAAAATACTTATGCCTGAAATTACAGACTTTCTGTTTTGATTCAGAAAAGGTTGTTTGCATAAAAGGAATAATTAACTTTGCCTTTTCTGTTTTCTCTATATTCCAAATACCCATTTTTTGTTTTGAAGTGTTTATGATTTTGTTATGAGATGTTTTAGTGGCTCTCATACAGAGTATGGCTGAGGATTGTCATCTCTCTGTCGCTGGTGTCATGTGTGCCTTTTCAGCACTTACTACGACCTGTCAGGCTTAAAAGAACAGCTACTTTTATACCACGTGAGGAAATCACTATGTGATTGTTAGTTACCTATCAGTAATTCCAATTATTACATCTTATGTTACCATAATGTTAACATAACCTTTATGAACATTACTGAGCCACCAATAGTGATATTCCTAGCGGATGACAGGTACGTGGTCTTGAAATGTCATTAGGTTATGTTTAAGAAAGTGACCTTTAGGAAGCCCCTTCTCTTCTTTGTTGAAGTCATGCAATTAACTTAATGAAGAAGGGGCAGTTGGGAATGGATTCCTGCTCACAGTGTTCCCAGGTGCTGCCAAGTACTGCTGTACGCAAGAAAATGTGGTAACGTTCTCAGTGCTGAGTGATGTCCACCATACTGATGTGTTGAATTGACTCCCAGGAAATCTGAAAGAGCTATTATGAGTGTGTAAATATGTCATCTTCAGAAAAGGTAGCTATGGGTAAGAAAGATCCGGTAGATTTTTCACGATTCTAAACAAACACCAAAGAGAAGCAAGCACATGCACCTGCATATTGTTTGAACTTGAAATTTAATGGATGAAATGCGTCTAGAATTTGTCCTGATAGTGTTCATATTTTCTCATTTTTTCTCGGGCAATTTTTAAACACTGAAATACGTACCCTACATTGAACATTTTGGATAATTAGGAGACAAATTGTTTTAAAAGTTTTATTCATTTTCTTATTGATTCATTTTATTCTTGGTTTTGACATATGCAGTTTCTTAAAGGAAACTTGCATAAAATTAGGCTTACTGTTTTTTCTGGTTGATTAAAATATTTTTAACATCTGTATGACCACCATGAAATTCTGGGGATGCTTGTCTCTTCCAAACAGTTCTGAGACAGTGTAAATTCTATTTTTTTGTTTTGTTTAAAAACATTAAAATCATAATTTAAACAAGCAAGCAAGTTACAGTAAAATGTTTATTCTGCACTCCTTTTTCTCAAATGTTCAGTTAGGTCACCTGTGATCTAAGCAGTTAGAGCAAAAAACGCAGAGATAGAAAAATGCTATGTAGTTATACTAAATATCACAGAATCACAGAATCACAGAATTATCAGAGTTGGAAGGGACCTCTAGAGATCATCTAGTCCAACTCTCCAAAGTATAATGACAAAGTATAATATATAACTAGTAAGAAACTTTATGATATGCTAACTATAATTAATTCCAGTGATTTGTCTGTTAAAGCCAATGCAAATAATTGTAACATCTGTCAAAAACCAAGCACTAGCATGAAAACCTTTTAACATTTTGCACTTAATAAACTATTTTATACATAAACTACCTTATTGTTTATATTAAAAACTAAAAAATATTCAGTCTGTTCCAGCCATTCTAACAAAAACTTTAATAAGTAGACATTGCATAAAAATGACACAATCCAGCAGTTATTTGGTAAAGCCAGCATAATCATAAATTTACCATCCATGCTTTTCCAAAAATACTAACCCATATTGTTCTCCCTGGACCTGTTGCAGGGATGACTAATCCAGCTGCTGAGGTCTCCCTTTATGTGTTTGATGGAACACTTGGCTTGCTAGACTACAGCTGTGTGTTTATGTGCAGTGCACACCTGCAGAGGCCTGACAAATAGCTGTAGTATGCAGAGTATACAAAATTACCCTGGCAGTGCTGCAAATAAGGAAGTTTCTGTTTTGAAGTCCATATGTGTGTGAGCTTGAGATGCCAGCTGGGGTATTTATGTTGCATTGCACAGATGTAAAACTGCCAACTGATTTTATACCAAATAAAGGCTAATCTTTTTATACATACTTGGTGTCAGAGTTATGAAGTGGTACATAAGAATGTTCTCACGACTTAGCTCTTTTAAAATAAAAGCTGACATTAAAAATGCTCAAACTTGCAATATGCATAGAAGGTAAAGATAAAAACATACTATATTTACTTAGATATCTTAGATATGTAGCACAGTATCTTAAGGGTTTTATTATTAGTGATGTATAGTTATTAGCTGCACATAATCAGGATTTGATTTATTGTATGCATATATACTATGCTATATATATTCTTTTTTCCAGGAGGTCACTTCAGCTCTGTGTTGAATCCAGTTTATGGGTTCTGAAATGTGAAAGCCCAATTTATATAGCTACTTAACTTAAAAGCTTTACTTTCCTATTTTCAAATGTGTTTAAGCACAGTGATAATTTTTCATGGAATATAATAGGCATTTTGAAAATTATTATCATTGTTAGTAGACCTTGTTTGTGAAGATACCTTTAAAAGTAATATTTGCCTTCGTATATTTAAGGGATTAAAATGGAAGCACTAATTTCATTTGCTAAAACTAACAAATAGCACAGATGTAAGTCATTGATTGTTTTAGTCAGTACCTTGACTTTTAGCGTGAACCAGTTGCAAAGACATCAAGGTGAAATGAATAGTTTCTGTTTTGATGGTTCACTGCATATACTTAAGTACTGCATACTTAATCCTTTTTAAATGGCTAAAAAGAAGGCTTAGGGGAGAGAGGGTTAATATGCAGATGTGAAAGTGGACAGCTTCTGTGCTTCTGACTACAAGCTTTGGAAGTTCCTTAAGCACTTAGTTACATTGTTAGGCTTAACACACTTTCCCTTCAATTAATTTTCTTTTTTTTTTCTCATTATTGTATCGAGCAATTTTTGTGCTGTTTTACATTTCTTTTTTATTCCGGGCAACTAAAACTCTTGAAGATGTGTGGAATTCTGCTTTGGCTTACTCTGTCACAATGTATACTTGAAACACATTTATGCTAAATGTGTAAGAACAAAGAAAATGGGAGCAACATTGAAGTGTATCACTATAGAATGTGTCCCAAAGGACTTAAGAATTTATTTTGCTAAATGTAATGTACAGCTTAGAAATGACTAGCCATCACACACAGCTCACCAGTCTGCCGGAGCCTTTTTAAACCAAAAGAATTTCGTATGTACACACATGTGCACGCACATGCTCACCCTGAGGTAGCAGTCTTGGGCTTCCTGAGCTTAAAATTAACATCTGCAAGTATCCCCCAGAAGCTCAAACATTATCCCCATTCATGAGGTTCAGAAATACAATTTCTTGATTACTAAACTTTAGAGCAGAAATTTCAGGTGTTAGTATTAGTTAGATGAAGAGGCAATGACGTACTGCAAGCGGAAGGAAGAGCTGAGCTGTACCCCCATAATGGTGCAAAGGCATGTCGTGGTGGCTAACATAAAAGAGTGAGTGTGCCTGTGAGATGCTCGTACTACCATTAACTGCTGAGAACTAGTCTACGTAGCGGAGAAGGCTGGGAAACAATACAGAATGGCAAATCTGAGTGAAAAATGGAAACACTTCAAAAGAAGTTACTTCTGCTAGATGAATATAGGAAGTCTTAATTGTTGTTATATCCTCTATTTAGGGAGTATATTTAAGACCGAAAGAGGGGAATTCTATTGGTGTGTGAGGAAATATGTTGCAAAGATGGTTTAGTTATTTTGTGTCAGGGCCAGCTCTCTTACTGAAGGATATCACTTCAAACAGATTGCCGCCACTGCAGGTTGCAAACACACAATTGAAGGCTTCTAGTTCTCAGCTCATGCACAGATGTCTTTCAATAAGTTCAGCCAGTAATTTCTTCAAATTGCTCAGTTTATCAGCAGCACATGTCATCAATCCTGGAGTGGTTGCTCAAGTCAAACTACAGAATCCTTAGCTTACAGACACAGCTGCAAACAGGTGAACAGGCAGAAAGTAATTTGTGCAGCTTGGTGGCTGTCAGACAAAAGACAGACAATCTGTGTTTAAAACAGATTGCAGGCCTTGCATGAGCCAGACAAAAGGGATTTCTACAACTGCAAATAATTCCGAGGTTAACATATTTTCCTTTCTGCTATTAGGTGATTTGTTAAAATTGGAAACAATGAGCATTATAAATCTACACAGAAACTAGAGATAAGATGAAAGAGAAACAGATCGCTAAGTAAGTTTACATCCTTCTGTTGAAAAGCATACAACTGGCATTCGTATAGGCCTCCTTTTTATAAACTAAGCTGAGCTATAATATCTATAAGGACGTTCAGTACATACTTGAAATTATGGTAAGGACGTCTAATTGCCAAAAGAAACAACATTGTAAAAAGAGTTAAATGCATTGTAATGTTCTTCTCTATTAAAAAGTTGACTTTTTTCTTTTCAAATTCTCCTTTGTATACCATCCTAAGATATTGTGAAGATCTGTCAGGATTTCATTTTAACTTTGAAGTCCTCTACTCCCTCAAATATTTTAATATTGGGTAGATTTATCAAGATTTACTCTACCGAGTGTATCAGAGCTAAAATTTGTAACGAACAAGCTTAGTCTAGTGCTAACATAATTACAGTGAGTTAGAAAGCATGTACTCCCCCGGTCACAGATATTACATCTTCAAATGTGTGACTATAGAATATCTATTCCTTCCACTTCTCATGGGCTCTGTAAACTTGCCTTGACCTCAAAACTACTTCTGCAGTGTTCCATGAGGTACTAATCAAGCTAATGTAATATAGCCCTTCTTCCTGTTTAGTTCAGTAAGTAAGTACTTACATGCAATAATATTGACGGGTAATTCTATGCTTAGTTAGAGTTGTTCTGCCAAGTTTATTTTCCATGTTAGTTAAACCTTATCAACATAGAGGTATGTGAATGGAAGAAGATGCAAAGAGTAACTGTCTACTTTAAGGTAGCATCTGTTTTTGTGAAGATCTGATTCTGTGCATAGGGGATAAATCAGTCTGCTAAGCACACTGTTTGAAATATGTTGAAATCACTGTGCTTTCTGTGTGTAGTATAGTAATATATGTTGCAATAAATTCATGAATACAATTGTATGATTCTGGTTAATCATGCAAAAGTGTTTACAGAAATGATTTAAATTTTCCTGTCAAAATTCACTGTTGTTTTTTAAATGAAAAACAGGAGCTAACTTAAAAATAGTATGTGCTTTTTGTCATGTGGTCATGCCTTTATTACATACTTGTGTCCATTATGAATGTTGTGATTGAAGGACAGTACTGTTAGGCTATTGCAAGTTTATACTTTTATCAAAGACAGTACTAAATAATCCTGTAGGGAAACCTTATGCTAAGTTTGAGTTGAAGAATGACTTAAATTTCTCAACTTTAAAGAAGCATGTCACGAGCAAGTGCTTTAGTAAGCTGTGGTATGAAAGTACCCTTTTTTGTGCTATTTTTTTTTTTTTTGTACAAAATACTAATTCCAAGATTAAATTGCATCCTTAATATATGCTATGTTACAGGACTTCCCTTGCATTTGGATTTTCTTCTTTTTTGTATCTTAATAGACAGTAAGATTTTTAACCTCTCAGAATTCAGTCACGCTAATAGAGATTTTCTATTCTTTGGCCTGGGAAGTTTATATATTAGCCTTTTTTCTTTTTCTTTTTCTTTTTTTTTTGTTTTGTTTTGTAATTCTGACAGCATGTGTATTGCTTGTTGGTTGTACAGGCTATATGCTGTAGATTGTAGCCTGACATTGTTATGGTGTTAGCATGTATGAGTTTCGTGTATTTCACTGTGAAGTTGAGATCATCATCTTTAAAGGATGGTTTTAATTTGTGTTGGTGAATCAAGTGGATACTGTATTTAAGGAGGGGGAAAAAGTGTACTCATGCAGGTTGCTGTCTGCAGTCCAAATTGCTGATCAGAGGGTCTTTATACACATCGGTAATGTGCTGTGCAATATAAGCTGAAATATATTCCACAAGGGAGGAAAACGGAATAGGTTACATACGCTGTTCCTAAGTGCAATGAATATAAAACTCCATTACTCACTTTAAGCAGGTGCTTTTTATATGAGGCTTTAAAGAAATATAAAACTGCTGGTGAAATGATTGGTTTGTACAGACACGACTTAACTTCCAGTACTTTGACCAGATAAAGAGGTTAAAAATATTTCTACAAACATTTCTTTAATGATTTCAAGGATTAAAGGTTAATATTCTCCTGGTGTAAGAAACTGCCATTCCAGACACTAAATGTACTGTTTCTCTTTAAGTCCTTGGTAGTTGCATAGAGTATTTAAAAGAAAATATAAACATTTGTAAAACATTTATACATAAACACAGAGCATTGTGTTTTTAAGTTTATATCCTAAACAATGTGTACTTAAATTGCTGGGAGGAACACAGTGATATAAAGAAATGCAGTGCGATATAGAAAACAGTGATTGTGTAAGAATGATACTACAGTTAGAACCAAAACTCATTTTTAAAGAACCTGAAATCTCATCATGTATGCGCATGGAAAACTACATGTGAAGGGGTAGCCTCAGATTTTTCTGTTCTTTAAAGCAGCATATAGTACATGAGAAGGAAAATCATGGGGAGACTCTTCAAGATAATACTGATATACTGTATTTTAATCTTTTTCTATGTAATCTCTATCAAGTTTTACTTACCCACCCTATCTGAATTACTGTCTTCCTGCCATTTCCTACTGCTTTACAGTCAGTGTCCCCAGCAGCAACCTCTGTTGTCCGTCTTTTACCACGTGGCTGCTGGATTTCTTCACCTCCCAACTTGAAAGTTGTTGATGTTCTCTTTCGCTTACCCCACCATTCCCAGCAACTCAGGAAATCAAACTGCTAATGATTACACCTTAGATATTAGTTCTTATTATTTTTCTACAATACTGTTACTGAATACATCTGCCCTTCTTTTGAATTTTTATGAAACTTTGTGGTTTCTTTACTTCTTTAAGAATCACTGTGTCCATCCTCTAGAATCCCCAATTTGTTGACGTTTTTACTGGTCTGTAACTGTTCTGTCCTATATGCAATTATTTCAAATTAAGCTTGCGTGAGATTTCAGCCATTAGATATTCTGTTTGACAGCAAGCGGGTGACCAGGTGTCATGAGTGTTACAGGGAAGTTCACAACCATATGTAGGTCCAGGTGAGATTTGGCATTTCTTGTCTCTTGCATAGTAGGTATGTTACTTAGCACTTTAAGGTTGAATGAGGCTTTTTAAGGGCAAAAGAATACAAACTCATAGGAAATGAGGCTTTGTTAGTTTCATAGTTGCCAAATAGCTTATTTAAATAGATCTGTCTTAGAGAAATGGGCTCCAGAGTTGAAACAGAAAGTGATGAGATCCGAGATGAGCTCTAGTTCCTCTAAGACTTTGTTCTTTCATCCTACGTTTTGCTGTCCTAGAAAGCTGCAGATGCCCTTTTTCTCTAGTTGCTACGCACCTTTATACTAAAAGTAGAGTTGTAAAAATCAGGCCTTATTCCAGAGCCTAAGATGTATTGCAACTTATGCTTAGCGTATTTGAAGATAAAGCGTTTAAACTGGTAGTGGATTGAGCTTGAATTAGAGTTCATAGAAACTCAGGATATAAAATGCAGGTAAGGTTTTATATGATCATATTCATAGAACCACAGAATCATTTAGGTTGGAAAAGACCTTTAAGATTGAGTCCAACTGTTAACCTAGCACTGCCAAGTCCACCACTAAATACATTAGCATATATTAATGAGAAAAAGTGTTTTAATATACTTTGTGTTGACATTTTGCATGAGCTATTGAACTTATTCTCAGTTACAGCAAAACTGCTGTATTTGAAAGGGATAAAAGGCTTGTACGACTAAGATGGAAGCAACCAGTTGCGAATGTGTGCTTCAACCAAAGGTTGTGTCACTAGGGGTGGAAACTCTAAGCTATTTCCTCTGTCCATCTGTGTTTGTCTTTTTCAGGATCTTGCTTCAAATAGTTTATGGTGAAAGTTTCTCAAGTTCTTATTTGTCTGTATCCTGGAATTATTTGCCTTTATGTCATTTTTAGCATTTGTCTACTGACAGTGTGTAGATATGAGGGCTGATAGGATATGCTTTTTGAGAGTTAGAAATTCAGATTCTGATGGTTTTTCTGCATTTTCTTGGAAGACAAAAGTTACTTTAATGCATTAACTTGGGCTTTTACCATTTGTCTCAAATGATACAGCGGTATCTGAAATGCCGTAGTTGAATTGTGCAGAAAGGAAAATCAATCCTATTCTTTTTGCACCTCTGTTTCCAACAGCAGGAACAGTGCCACTAAAGTCACTTTTGTCCTATATCCTGACCAGTGTCATGTTGCCAAATCTAAAAGAATAGCTACAATTAGATATGCTTATAATTGGTGATGCCTAAATAACCTGAATGTTGGCAATAATAAGGTTAATAAGTTGCCCAAAGTGACACTTATCACAGCAAGGTTTTAGAGCTATTTGCAAGACTATATATGTTTAAATATGGAAGGTGGTATTTCTTCTCTAAATGTTTGCTGTTTAGATCAAAAGGAGCAGTAGTCAGACTGTGGGTGGATGGTGTTTCTGTACCCTACACTAAGAATGTTTCAGGATAGTCTTTGTCATTTTTAGAGGCTGTGGTAGTAAGTCCATGAATATTTGTTGGTTGGCCTCGATACAGTGGGTAAAGGGAGTTTTAAAACATTACCCAGCTTTTTTGTATTTTCAGAAGGTTTTTTTCGGTGGTAGCTGTTTAGGTCTTCTATGAGCATTCAAAATTAAAGCATTACTTCACCTGACTGAATAACCACTTAAAACACATTATCGATAGAGTTATTCAAAGGTGCTTCTGACCTAGGATGCCTTAAACGTATTATTCCAAATGTTCTGTGACTTCTTCAATATTGGTTTTCAGTCTTTGAATCCCAGGTTTCTTATTTAACTCCATTTGAAGCAGGATTTTAGAAAAATCAAAAAGTTTGTGGATTGAAGGCAGATAAGGACTTGTGTGAAGGCTGTTGTGTGGAGTCCCAAAATGGGAATGTAGCAACAGGGATTTGCCAGATTTTAGTGATGCTCCCCGTAGGTGAAATGCTGTTGTTCTTTAGCAAGCTGGGAATTTTTTTGCAATATGTAAATCTCCATTACTAAATGACAGTCCTACATCTGTTTTAGTGTTTAGGAAATAGAGAAGTCTTCATTAGTTTACAGGCAGTTTAAGGATTAAAGTGGTTAGTTACAGAGATTTTAATATTGATCTCCACAGTGAAGACCAGTGTATCACTGCCTGTGTACTTGGCCCTGAAATCTGTTTGTAAAAATACTGAATTGATTTTTTGTTTGTTTGTTTTTGTTATGTGTGTGCATACATGTGATTTTTGCAGCTTATGTTCTGATGAAGAGAATGGTGGGTACTTACATTGGTAAATATTTCATCATTGTTGCCCAAGAAGAAACAGCTTGACTTCCTTTAGAGAGTATTTCAGTCTGTCAGTAACTCCTTTCACCCTTCCATGCATTTACTTTTCCTTTGAGTACTGTGGTTGAAGGAAAATGAAAGCAGAGCTATTTTTTAGGACAGGTTTCTTTAAGGTGTGGAATTGTGGCACAAGAAGCTCAAGACAGTAGAAAGTCTGCTCAGCTCACCATACATTAGAGGCAAGAGAAGTCTACCATAATCCTGTTGTTATCCCCTGTTAAGTCTTGGAAGTGGGTTGGGATGAAACTGTAATTTCTTAGAATAGTGGTGTGTAGACTGAAAACTGATTGACAGAGTTTAAAAAAAAAAAAAGATTGTTAATCAGAATAGCAATAGTAATGCTAAATAAAGTTAAGTTAAGAAAAAAAAAAAAAAAAGACAGACTGGCCCTTGACAGGTCCTTAAAATAAGCCGCCTGAATTACTGTTTTGAAGACAAAAGAAAATAGTAGCCTCTGAGTGTCTATGTTAGGGCTGCAAAATGTGGTCTCCAGACTATGGTGAGAGATTAAAACACAATAGAGATGTTTGGGGAACTTCATCACAAAGATTTAATTCTGCTGCAGAAAAAACTGAGAAAGTACTTATAACCTGGCTTCTACATTTTAGAAAATAACTCTTTTTCTCTGTTTTTCCAATTTAAAAAACAATATAAAAAAAAAAAAAAGGAGGAAAAAAAACCCCAAACGCAAAACCCCAGTGTTTTCTCTTCAGGATTGTGTGTGAGGAATCACAGTGATTGAAAAAGATGTTGAAGTTTCTGTGCTGGTGCTGTTTTACTGCAACAAAGAACATGAAAGCTTATGCTCCCTCAATGCTTTGAATGTGAGAAGTAGGACTGATGCCAGCTAGAGCTGGTCTTTGTGGCTTCTGTTATGTTTGTACTGCAAGGAGGGAGGAATTAAGTTTGGTTTTAGCTTCAATTCCTCGGAAGTGCCATCTCTCTAACGAAGTTCAGTACAGACTTTCAGAAGTTTTCACTGAGGGCACTGCCTAAGCAGGGACTGAACACAAGTATCTCTCATGAAAGAAATGAGTTTTCTCTTACACTTCAATTTGTTTACTAGCTTTTCTCTGTTAGTATGTAAAACTTAAATATCTGTTTCTGTGAAAATAATTGGACATTTGTTTCTTGATTCCAGTAAGACCTAGGCCTAAATGTTATTTCATTTGGTTAATAGCTCCTTGCTTTTGTTCATGGATTTTTTACTGAGTTTGAAATCATTTTGACATGTATGTGACAGTCTCTTACTATATCATGTTGCCAAACCGTAGTTTATTGGTACTTAATGCTTTAAATATTGAAATTTTTCCTTCTGAGGCCATAACCTAAATATGAGGAGAATTCATGTGGAGCTGCCTCTAGAAGTTTTAGTCATGCCTTACTCATTTCCTATTTCGTATTTTGCAGTTTTCTTTTTTATGATCTTTCTAAAGAATTATTTATTGTATTTCAGGGATTTGGCGACGCGCAGTCCTGACTTTTGTCCTCAGAATCAGTAACATACCTCTTTTGCTGGTTTCCTGTCTTTTCTATTGACAGTTTAGATTTTGTATCTTGGTTTTCCATTAATCATTGCAAATTCACCTTATTATGAATGGATTGGTAAAAGGTGTATAGGCCATTGGTAAAATCACTAATTAGGTAACTTTTTTTAACAGGTCTTAAATTAAATGATTGCTCAACGTTAATAGGCTTGTTAGCAGAAATCCGGGGCTGATCTATAAAGACACAATTGTGACCTGCCTTTAGGTATTTGATTTCCTCCTGCTTGTGCATAGAATGTCACTGAATGCAGGGACTTGGGGCAAGCTGCGTAGTTGGGTACATGGAGAGGACCAAAGCTATGACCAGAAAAGTTGGGGAGAGGATGCGAATGCCTCCTTTGAAGTGTGGGAGAACCTTCCTCGATGGTGTGTTACTTCTGTGCTGTATCTAGAACATAATGACTCTTTAGGCTCCGAGTTAAAATTAAAGTGAGTTAGTGTGCACAAAGTGTAAATTGTCAAGGTGTAACAGACTTTAAGTTAGAAAACCTTTCTGCTCATTTTTGGGTTCTGCAGTATGGAAAGAAGTGTGTGATAGTCTGATTCAGCTAAACCAGATTATGTTTGATCACCAAGTATAAACATGGTTATATGTTGGGAAGGAAACACTTGATTTTTACTGCTAGTAGTTCTACAAAGAGCAAGTTGTTTCCAGTACAAAAATCACAACCAGAAAATTGTCTTTTTTTCTGGAAGCAGCCGTAGGTTATATTTAGTGGAGACAGGTATATGTATGTCTCTATCTTCACAAAGTGAAAATAATAAATTAACTAAAGAAAATATGAGGTGTACTCAAACATGGTTGCTCTGTTCTCCAATTTTGACTACACTGAGCAACAAAGTCAAGTAAATCACAGTGTTGCTTGTGAGTGTGTTTCCAAAAGAGCGAGTACAGCACAAGTTCTACTTTGTTGTCTTGCACCTTGGAAATAAGCCTTTCTCGTGCTTCACTTGCAGGACATTGAATTTGGATAATGTTGCTGTTGGCAACGATAGATTTGGTTTCCCTGGTTCCTCTTTGAGTTCATGCTCAGTGTCTTAATTAAAATCTTGTGGAGTGTTTGTCTTCATACTAAATTTTAGTTAGTATTTGAAGGCATAGATTTCTTATCTAGGAATTTTAACATCCTCCTGCTCAGTCAATCCCTTGAGAAGACACTACTTCCAAAAAGTCTGTAAACATTGAGGGGGGGAAGGAGGGGAGCCTGGTTCTTTGCTTGCATAAATGTTTGTTTGCTGAAATAGGTATTTAAGGAGTATTTTAGCTATGCGTACAACTGTTGAGACTTTGATTTTATAAATATATTATCATGATGAAAGAGATACTAAGGGAGGATATTTGAGAAGAACTAAAGTTACAGGGACGGAAACTGCAGATAGTCAGAAGCATAGGAAACAAAGCTGCTTTCTTCTCTATAGAGTAGCTTGCCAGTTTGACAAGTTTATGAGGGATGGTTCATCATTTCCAAAAATTTTCAGAGACTGAAATAAATGTGCTGTTTCCCTATATTAAACCTATTCATTATAAACGGTTCACTCAAAGTCTCTAAAATTTCTGCGCTTTGAAAAAGAGACTTGTAACTGGGCGAGGGAAATCACCTTAGGTTCGGGTGATTTTTGTCTTTATGATGGAAGTCTAGTTAGACATCCTTAGTTCCTTATTGTAGGCTCTATATAAGATTTTAATATTTAATAAATAAGCTTTCTGAGTATTCCCCAGTCCAGAGCTGTGAAACCTGAGCAGAATTAATTTTTCTTGCAACTTCTCTTTGATTACTGTGGTGTGCTGTGGTCATCAGGTGTTAAAACTGAGAGCAGGATGATGTTGCCATTTGATGTCAAAGCAACGTAGAAAAAGAGGGGCGTGGTTATGCCATGTTTTCCTAATACTTTTCTATTTTCTTTTCAAATAGTTGAAAACAAATGAGAAAGTGTTCATCCTATCCCTCTAACAGGTGTTCCAGAAATAAATAGCTTATTACTGCTGTCAGTTTGTGAGTTTCGTCAAGGCCAAGCCATTCAGCTTTCTTGGCTTCCCATCATGATGGGGCCACACCTCAAGTATTGTGTCCAGTTTTGGGCACCTCAATACAAGAGAGATATCGAGGTGCTGGAGCGAGTGCAGAGGAGGGCAACGAAGCTGATGAAGGGCCTAGCAAACAAATCATATGAAGAGCGGTTGAAGAAGCTGGGACCGTTTAGTTTGAGGAGGAGGAGGCTGAGGGGAGACCTCATCACTGTCTACAACTATTTGAAAGGACACTGTAGAGAGGTTGGTGCTGGTCTCTTCTCACAGGTCATTAACGACAGAACAAGAGGGAATGGCTTCAAGCTCCAACAGGGTAGATTTAGACTGAACATTAGGAAAGAATTTTTCAAAGAAAGGGTGGTTGGGCATTGGAATAGACTGCCCAGGGAGGTGGTTGAGTCACCATCCCTGGATGTGTTTAAGAGATGTTTAGATGTGGTGTTGGGGGATATGGTGTAGGGGAGAACTTTGTAGAGTAGGGTAGATGGTTGGACTCGATGATCCCAAGGGTGTCTTCCAACCTAGACAATTCTGTCTGATCCCTAACTGCTGGCTGGGTGAAAAACAGTGCACTGGCTGGTTTGAGCTGTGTATTGTTGACTGTCACGCATATGCTGGCTGGTCAGGTAATAGGACAAATATACCCACATTTTCATTAAGATTGTAGGAAATGAATGTCTTTGATAATGCTGCTATAACTTGCTGAAATTCAACATGACCAGAAGTTATTTGGCGAGGGAATAGGAGTGAACAGAAACAACTAAGGAGCGTGATCACATGAAACTTGGTTCCTTGTTCTCAAATATGATACTAAAATAAAATTCAAGTTATGCACGTAACTAACATGGAAAGTTTTAGCCTTAATTCAGAGAGGTTGTCCAGGGTAATGCACAAGTGGACTCCATGATGGAAAATATTTAGTTTTAAAAGTACTTAATCTTCCATAGTGAAGTGCAAGACATGTATCGGACATCACACCTTGTATTTTGAGACATAAAAGAGTTGCTGAAAGATGGAAATAGCAAGAAGCTACCAGTTTTGAGAAGACTTGAAAGATGGGGGTCAAATTATGAACTCAAGTTTGTTTTGCTTTGACTGTAATCTTGGCTGCTACTAATAGCATTTTACAATCTTTGTTTTGGAATGGGCAGAAGGGAAAAAACATACTTCTTTTCTTTTCTCCACTCCCACCCCCGCAATGGCTTCTGTTTGCACAAGTTTATAGGAAGTATGTGGAGGTAGAGCTAAGACTAGGAAATGGCTACAGATACCCTATCCGCTTTTGGCAAATTCATGTGTTGTGGCTGATACCACACCTTAGATCAAAGGGGATTTTCAGCTTTAAAAGAGGCTTACCCCAGGCAAGGCTGGGAATGAGGCAAGGGTGTATTCACCAGACTAAAACTGGTAGGCGATCTTTCAGGTGTTGTAGTGGCAGGCACACAAATGGGTTGCAGTGCACATTCTTTGAGCCTAAAGCGTTCCTGAATCGCACATTAGGAAGAGGCTGGGCATACCTCGAACACGGAAGACAGGTTAAATTTTGTAAGAAAGTATGCATAGAATGTAAAACCTACTTTCTCATGCCAGTCTGGTTTACTAGATGCCATGCGTCCCTTTGTATGCTGCTTTCTCCCTACCTTGGAAAGTACTTTTTATTCAAAAAATATTTTAATATCTTACCAGAACGAAACTTAAATATATGTCAAGAAGTCTGCTTATCGAGTGGTTTTATATGCGCTACCAAATGCGATTCAGTGTTCAGGAGCTGGAATAGGCACAGTGAACTGAGCGTAATTACCAGGTTTAATTCTAAATCTTTTGTTTCCTATCGTTTTTTAGGATTTTTTCCTTACTAGTTAATATATATTAAAGGCTGTTCTTTGGATTAAGTCTTTAAGAGATTGTGCAAAAAACTAACGAGCTCATTCTGTAGAGAATATATTAAGTTTCTTTAATGTGTATAACTATGTTGAAATACATATCAAAATGCTCTTTAATTTTTACCTGATATTGCATAATACTTTCCTTGCATAATTATGGATTTTGGAACAAATTCTATGTTACATATGTGAGGAAATGGTTCCATAATTATACTAATGTTTGCATAATTAACAAGCTGCTTGCCAATTTTAACTGACAAATTCCAAGTCACTTTTGCATGAGGGGAAAAAAAAAAGGTAAAAAAGTGGTAACTTCTGTTAGTTTTTCCTTTCATACTTCTTACAGGTGTTGAAACTATTTCTTTCTAATTTGCAAGTAAATTTATGTATTTTTTTTTTTTTCTGATAGGCAGCGCTGTACAGAATCAGAGGGCTGGCTTCCTCCCCCCGTGCTTTGGGGCTGTTTTGGGGGCTGCCCTCGAGCTCTGCCAACATATCTCAGTCCTGAGTTGTAAGATCCCCTGCTGCTGCCACCACAGTTCTAGGCAACTCTTCAGAAGTTACTGCCAATAGCACCGATTTCTTCCAACCGGTGTGGTAGTTTTCTGGTGTGCACAAATGGGGGCTGAGGAAAGACCACCAAAACTTATTTCCACTTGTGACCTAAGGCGAGGTTTGAACTTCAGTTTCCATTGAAAAATGGCAAGTGTGCCGTTGGCCTTCTGTGCTGTTCAGCTGCGTGCATTTAATGCTTTACATTGCTACTGAGTAAAATGTTGTTGTCTAAATGTAAGCTTGAAAACACGTAGTCATTTTAAGATCCTGAAATGGAAGGTACATAATAAAATCGTGAAAGAGAATAGTTGAGGTGGCACTTAAAAAGTGAAAACAAAAGTGTATGTATGTGTGTATATACATATCTATTATTCCAATTTCAAAGTGGTCTTGTGTGTTTTCCTCACAGCATCTATATATATTTTATGCATAACTGTTTGTATTAAAATGCCCATATACAGCATTCTCTCACTTCCATTTCAAAACTGTGAATCACAAAAAAAAATGCTATAAGAACATCCAAGGTAGATAATTAAAGTATAATTAAGTTTAAATGCCTTGGTGAAGGAATATAAAAATATTTAAATTCAACAGGCTAGTACATTTGCAGTTTTCTTTTATTAGGTGTGAAATCTAAGAATCCCCTGCCAACTCTTGAGGGCTCAATCCAGAATGTTGAATTGAAGTACTGCGGCACATCATTGGTCAAATGCGCCTCTGGGACCGTGGGATCAATAAAAATTTGTGCCAAAGCCCCAGGTATGTGCAGCTGGACCATGTAAAACTTTATTGCCTGTATAGGAGAATTGGCCTTGCTTTTTACAAGGAGAGTTACTGAAACAAGAATTTACTCATTGTTCCTATGAATCAGAGAGGGTTTTTTGTATTCTGTTTTGGGTTTTTTTTTTATTATTATTGTTAAGTGTGCCAGGATGATCCAGTCTGGTCTCAGTATAGTCAATTTTTACACTGACTAAAAAAAAAAATAATGTTTTTTTCTGCTGAGACAAACAGTAATCTAAAAGCACTGAAGAAACTGGAATAACTCTGCATATTCATATTACACAATGTTTGCATTTTGTTTTATTTGTAGCATAATTTTGATGTATTCTGTTTATTGTTTAATATCTCATTTTCCATTAATGCTGCAAGTATGTATTTTGCTTGTGAAGATTTTGAGGGCTCTGTGATAAATAGTTTTTAAATTTCTTTATTAGAATTTTTCTTGAAGAGCATGCAGGAACGTTTTTCAATCAGTGTCTATGATCTCTTCATATGTAAAGGCAGCTAATGTAAAGAACATTAAAAACGTAGTGTATCTAAATCTAAATTGAGTTCATGGTGATTTTAAAAGATATTATTTTACAAAGTTGGGATGGAAATTACTGTTTTTGAAGAGAATGGATTACTTTGTTTGAAATCCTCCTGGATATAAAGACATTTACAAGATAACATTAAGGAAGTTGTTTAATAGCTTATATGAGATTGTTCTTTCTATTTCCTCTTTTAATTCTGTACTTACAATGTTAATAGCTGTTCTCTTTGGACTAGTGAATGTTTATGTGTTGAAAATTTATCTTGTTACAGTAAAAGCTGTAAGGAGTCTAATCTTTATTTTAGGCGATGGTGGAAAAGAGAAGCTGATTCCTTTAATTCAAGGCCCTTCTGACACCAGAGACTTACACAGCAGTAAATGGCTCAATGAGAGTAGAAAGCCAGAATCTCTCTTAGCTCCAGATTTGGTAGCCTTTACAATCCAAATTCCACAGTACATGGACTACTGCCATAATTCTGGTAAGTGCAAAACTCTTGTTAAGCTGGTATCGCGTTACATTTTTCCTATCCAATGTAATTTTCAAAAGAGGGGCTTGACATAAAATGTGCCAAATGCCAAAGTATCTCTTTCACATACTGCACACATTATAACTTTAGCTGACTGTGAGACACAAAAACTGAAAGCAGCATTTTGATGTGCGTCATCTTCAATGAGGCATGCTTCACTGACTTTGGTTGCCTTTTAAATTATTTACTCAGAACCTTTTGTAAACTGCTTTTTCGGAGGCAGGATCTGTGTTGAAAATATAAGTTTTATTCTTCCCTTTATCTGTTTGGTCAAGCTTCTTATACAGAAGTTGACACACAGAGTTCAAAATGTTTCATATAAATTTACAGCCCAATTATAATTAAAGTAAGAATTTGTTTATCATAAAATTTGCTAATAATAAAAAAATGTAATTTTTAAAATAATACAGAGCACACACGTAATATCATCAAACTTGGTGTTGTGGTGGATTTAAAGGGAAACAAGCTGATATTTTCAGAGTTGCTTGGATAAATTTAATGGTGTTGTTGACTTTGTGGGCATAAATACTCTTACCTGACATTCTTATGGTTTCTGTGGGCTTTAAACAAAACACTGGTCTGTTTTAAGCAACACTGCGAATTTTGAAATATTAATATTAAAATAACTATATTATATAGTTTGTGAAATACACATGGATCTAGGTTTTGCTGTCAGTACGGTGCGTTTTAAAAATCATTCTTTCATGTCTTTAAAAGTTTATCCTGTTGCTATGCTAAGAGTGGAATCAGATAGGGGAGAAAAAACCAAACCCAAAAGCCATCGAGTTTAAGGAAAGCAAAAGAATTAGCTGACCCCAATATTATGAAACACAAAAATAAAACAAAAAGAGTGGGTTTTTTTCCTCTAATTTTTTCATGTGTTATGGTTGTTGAATGTCATTAGTATGAAAAGTAGCAATGAATTTATTACCATCTTTGTAATTTTTATATGCATACATAAACAACCTTTGGTTCTTTTGCAAAGTAAATATTTGAGCACTGTGAACTCCAGCAGTTGTTAGGTTATTTTTTTCAGTAACTGTATTGTATATTTCTTGGAGAGCATCATGTTGGAAATGTTTATGGCAGTGTTTTTATAACAATTATCTGAAGTTCCTGCCCCTAAAACATTGCAGAAAAGCAATTAATTATTCAGTGGTCTCTGAATTATTCAGATCTGGTTTTCTTAAAAAAATTAACCTGTTGTTTCACTTAAGTAGCTTTTAAATGTTCATAATAATATTTTTTACTAATAATGCTTTTTCTGCCCTTTTTGAGGATATTTAATTTTATGGGTTTTGTCTTAGCATATTAATTACATTTTAAAGGAGTTGTGCGTACTTACCTATACTATAGAATTTTTGCTTTTGTTACAGGTCACAGTGATCACATACATTTTAGCTCATCAGTATTACGAATAGTCCAATTAGATAGTAGAGAGTACTTGATAGGTTGTGGCAGGAGATGCCTGTGAGAATTAAGGCATGAACAAATGAAGTGCCAGCCAGACTCATGTGCAGGGACTTTGAGAGGCAGAAAATTGGTTTGTAATAGACATGTGTCTGTGGTACCTGTTTTGTAGATCAATGGAGATACGTTTTAAAATGTTAAGAATTTTAAAATTGAAAATTTACCGGACAACTCACTCCCTCCCCCTCCCCCCCAGGAAAGTTGTATTGATTCTCTGTACCCAGGGGTAGTTGCTAACTTGTGTGCTCAGACTCAGCTTCTCTAGGTCTGTAAGATGGCACCTGTGATTGATGACAAACGAGAGGGAAAAGCTGACTGATGTGTTAAAGCTTTAGTCCCGGTAAACATGAAGAATAGTGTACTGCAAATGATTTTTTTTTTCAAATATAAATAAAACTAGGAAATATTAATGATTATCTCAGGTTCTAAACAAAGGATGAGGGAGTTAATTAAAGCCTTCGCTTTCAAGTACTAGTTGATGGAACTGAGGCAATTTAATACAGGAGATATGGCTAGCCTTTTCATTAGGACTGTGAAAACTACATGGACAGAAAACATGAAGTGATTTGAGAGCATAAAAATGCTTTTACTGTCAGTTGCAGTCACTTCTGGGAATTAAGAAAGCTATACTGGATAATTTGACAGCAAATTCAACTTATGCCTCAGGGGAATAAAAGGGTTTTTTAAAGCTGTACTACCGGAGATGATTGTGCAGTATTGAAGCTGTGCTATTTGAGCAATTTTTCTTAGTAATGTTAGATACAATGTTCTGGAATAGGAATTTGGGCTGTAGAGAAGAGTGAAGAGTAGTGCAACCTGCTTGTAGAAAGAACAAAAAAAGCTATCCAAGAGAGATGAGAAAAATCATCTAGAATTGTTCGGCGTTACCAGATTGCTAGAGATAAGGCCAAGGTTGGCCAAGTCTCCTGACTCTACAAAGTGCATATACAAATGGTTGTATAGCTGACGCTCTCAAAATACACACGTTTTCTCAAAAGAGCCAAGGGGAACGGCAGTTCTAGCTTGGTGGGATTGGATAAGTTCTCACCCAGCGCTCAGGTAAACTTGGTTTACTTCTTTCCATATACGAGGATTTAGAAAATGTTGCAAACTCAGTGTCAGTGGAGCTGCTGGTCACACCGTGCAGCGGGACGGGGAGTGCGTTGGAGCTGTACAAAGCTGAAGCCCTGCAAGGTAGCCACCTCTGTTAAGAACAGAATGATGTATCTGTTTGTGTGTGAAACCAAGAGAAGCAATTGTACAGGAATTTCTGGGTGCTCTGGAAGAATCCTGGAACACAACACAATGCCTATGCAAGTGTCTGAAAATCTTTTTGTTTATATATAAATTAGTGAAGGAAGAGTAACAAATTAATTCATTACGCTTCTGTGAAGTTGAATGGAAAAAAACTTGGTCTAAAATCAAAGCAGTTACTTGGATATAAAATGTCAAGGAGGAGGTTGTGCAAATTGCATGAGGTTCTTGGAACAAATCGGGGTATGTTTACCTGGAGAACAAGTAGGGGACCTTTCCTCCTCCTCTTCTCCCTCCTGGGGGGGCAGCAGCTGTCTACTCTCTGTACCAGTTGAATCATATGATCCAGGGTGACCAGGAGGGCTGTGCAGCTTTCTTGTACTGCTTGTCTGTAGGTGGCCCTGCAAAGATTGAGTGTGTATTTACAATTTGAGTGAAAAGGCATTTTGCACTACTATTTTATTTCTTGCTATTTCACTTGTTGCTGTTGAGAGGAAGAGGAAAAACAATACAGTTCTAGTAGTACCATACTGCATTGAGTATAACCAGCATAGGAAAAAACTCTATAAAATGTAATTCCACAAAGGGCAGCATTAAAGTGTGCAATATATAGCATATACAGGCAAATTAAGTATTATGTATAACAAGTGCATATTCTGGTGATTACTTAGCAAGAGCATTTTACTGTTTGGTGCACAGTGTCATTAGTGCAGTGGAAAACTGATCCACCTATGGCGGAGGAAGTATTTAGGGGCACAGAATATAAACAAGATTTTGTTTAGTCCTTAAATACAAGTCTGCATGCTGGTGCTTTTAATCTTTGATACTTTTGTTGTATGAAAAACTGCCCCAGGTATCTTGGTGCATAGCTGAAAAAATCAGTGGATACTCCCCAGTCTTTAGATAAACTGTAGCATATAAAATAAACACAAGAAAGGAGATTATTCCATTATCCCAGGGCTTGGGAAGGTCTTCTCACTGCTTCTCAGAAATAACCCTGGCTTTATTAACCCTCGGAGCAAGCTGCAGACCTTGTTTGTTTCACCTGGCCTTTGAGAGAAATAGGGAGATTTCAGAATGAGTGCTGGTGTTAGTATTTAATTATGAGCAGCTGTTGAATAGATGAGGTGAGCTGATTAAGCTCTGTTTGGTTTGCCATATTGAATAATTGGGAGTGCCTGCACAGTCGGTGTATGGAGAGCTTTATTACATATAAATCAAGAGGAACTAAAAAAATAAAATTAATAAAGTTTTCTTTGAGATGAGCTTAAATATTCAGTAATGCAGCAGTGAAATAAGGGAGTAGACAAAAGTACCTGTATTAATATCATGTTCGTATATGGTAGATTGATACTCCCCGTGGAGCAAAGTAAGAGCGAGAAGGCTCCTCTAGTTTGTGAAAGCTGCAGAAAGGCTGAAGAGCAAATATTCAACCTTGTAAAAGTTGGTAATTTCTCCTTTAAGTGTTATTTTTCTTAAACTTCCAAACATTTTTGTATTTTTTTTCTCCACTGTCAATATTTTTTATGTTTAGATAAGATCACTCCATTCTCTCCCCCTCAGCCCAATAAATGAAAAATAATTTGTGAAGTGAAAATATTTTAAGACTGAAGAAATCTGTCTTCCAACATGAAAAAAGTGCCGTAAATGTTGTACCAGCAGGAACGTTATTTTTTTCCTATCATAAACCAGCTGATTTTGTCTGTTAGAACTTATTTGAAAGGACTTGAGAGATTTTACATATGATTGTTTCTATGCATACACATCTATATATGCCTCCAACTCCCCCTTACTTGCAGTTAAAAAAGCCTGTCACTAACATTTTTTTTTTCTTTCATTTTGACTACTTAGCCTGGGGATACTGCAAAGTCTAGATTTTAAAGCTGGAACAATGATATTTTTTAAGTTCTCAGTTCTAATTTAAGTGAATGCTTGTGCTAGTAAATAAATAAAAAAACCCCAACCTTGTAAAAGAGAATTCATAAACTAATTTGAAGTATTTTGGAAAGATTTGACACAGTGAATGAGTAAAACTGCTTAATATATTGGAGTAATTAAAGACAACTCACATTTGTGGTTTGGGCATAAATGTGTAAAAATTATACCCATCTATCTTATTACATTTCCTTTTCTCTCCCTGAGGATTTCACTATGTACTTTATCTGTAATTGTTGCCAGTTTTCTATCAAGTTCCCACTGGGCTTCTGGTGCAAAAAATCTTATCCTCTCGATGACAGAGCTTGCCTGAATGATTTCATGCCCTTAGCATTTTTGTTCACGGGAATTAGGGGCAGAATGTAACTGCAGCTGAACATAGCATCTATTTTTGTAATTTTGAAGTTTAGACTCTGTTATTGGAACTAAATGAAGAGATGCAGGTGTTCTCCAGTTCAAGTCCTTTGGGATTTTTTGATGGTAGATGCTTGAAAAGAAAATGCATATGTTTCCAGAGTCAAACAGCAGCTGTGGACAAGGATTTATGTTTTTCTCAGAACTTTGGGATTTCAAAATGTTACATTTAATCACATGCACAGAAAGGAGAGCAAATGTTAAAGATGTTACATATAAAACTAGGGGACTGATCTTTTTACCATACCAACTAGTTGTGGGAATAGAGGAACAAAGTGATCTTTAATCTTAATATGAGCAATTTCAAAAGGATTATGATAGTTGCCAGGACTCTGGTCTTTTGAGAACTGTGCTCTTGCAGCACACAACATTTATATCCTCTTAATTGCTTTTAAAATCTGGCTTATTCTCATATTTTGCCTTGGAAAAATAGGAATGCTAGTAGCATAAGTTACTGAAAACATGGTATTCATGTATTACTTATGTTGGAGTAGGGTGAATTTAAATTCACATAAGTATACATTTTTAGAAGAATTTTTCTAGTAATGTCCTGAAGCTTTCAAAATTGGGTTAAAAATAGCAGTTCAACTGCATGAACTGCGAGGCTAAACTTAAAATTTCTCTCAGGTACAAAACTCGTGGGCAAAAGTATTTTGTGGTAATGCAATTTCTCCCTCCCTTTTCCCTCTCTCTTATGACTTTGAAATTAGTTGATTGTAGTAAGCAAAATGTCAGACATCTTTTAACTTCATAGAAAGTTCAAGCAGGGGTAGCAGATGGTGGTACTACTGAGCCGTTCAAGATGGCAGGATGATGTGCGGAAGAGCAAGTTGGTAACAGGGGTAAATGCAAGTTAGTTAATACCTATTTGAGAAAGGAAGTGTCTTTTTAAACACATTTAATTTTGTACATTTTGCCAGCTTGTGTGTGCTTTGTCCTCCCCATTACCCTCACAGCTCAATATGTTGTGCACTACAGCCAGGTTAAGTGTCAAATATTTTTCCAGACCTGAATCAGCTCTGTATCTCCTTTCTTACAAAAATCCAGTGCTTACTCCTTTTTCCAAGAGGGAAGTAAACTTGTCCTCAAGCGCAGTCTGTTACTCTACTGGCTCCAAGTATAACTTTCACATCCATGGGAGTAGCATCGGGGAGGGACATACTATACAACGCTAACTAGATTAATGTTATTTACAGTGGCTTGCATAATTCTGGCAACTGGCAGTGAGTTCTGGTTATAGAAAGGTAATTGTGCAATGCAGGAATAAGGCAGCTTGTTCAACTTTCCATCAAGTAATTCTGCAAATCCTCTTGGGGAAGAGGTGTTTTCATCTCTCTGCATACGTTGCATTCAGTTTCTCTCAATATGCCATAAATCTTTCACCAATACACGTAGCCTAGAATTCTGAAATTGTGACTAAATAGGATTCTGAGTTTTGTAAAATGGTATTTGAAAAATTGATGTTAAAAAAAAAAAAAAGCTACACTCAACAACTGAAGATTTGAACTCTCGAGTGGTGGGTCATATGGGGCATGTAGGCTTTAAAGTGCATGATGGAAATCTCCCTGCCTTCTCTTTAAACAGTGCATAACCTTGAAAACTCTGTAGAAGTAACTAAAAAAATGAGTTGTTTAAAGAGCTCTTCTTTTTTTAACCTTTTAACTCATTAAATGTGTATAAGTTAGGGAATGGCAGATACATTATTTCTGCTACCTTTATTTTGTGTGTATGCATGTGGGTTCCATTTCTGTTAACTGACAACCTGGTGGTATCAAAGTGTTTCATATGGTCACCAAAGTCATATTTAACACTTCTGGTATGAAAAAAAAAAATCTAAATATCGGTTCAAATGATAACTTCCATTTTCATAACAGTATGGGATAATGTATCTGTGCTTCATGTATTTATGAAAATGCATTCATGTTTTCCAGTTGCGGCACCTGGAAAAGCCTTATTCAGCAAGGTGACTAGATACTTACTGATGGTGCAGAGAGTTTTGGAAACCTGACAGGCATATGCTCTCAGCAATTGCTGACACATAGCTTTGGACATTGAAATCTGTTTTTAATTGAGAAAACGTATGTTGGCCAACATATTGGGATAGCTCCTACTTATTTTGAAAAAATGCCATGGGATCTTTAACTTCCATTTGGACGCTTCCCAGGCATGGGCATAAGGGACTGTAACTGTTTACTTTCAAATAGCGTTTAAACTGTTTCCAGGTTTTATAATTGAATTATATTGCTCTCACTACTGCTTTGGTGATATAAATGATTCATATGAAATGCTAAATAGATATCATTGCGTACAAGTAGATTTTTGCTGGTAAAATATAAATGCATTTTGAGCAGGTCAATTTTTGTTTTTCAAATTTTAGTAACAAGTGTTTAAATAACACCTTAATGAATGGAAATATAGCACATTCGATAAAAAACAGAATTAAACGAAGTATTTCCATTCTTTATAATGCAGATATTATGACCTAAATATATATTTGTTTCTAATTCTAATTTTTTTTCTGAGTGATTTTCATGGGTCAACTCTGTAGTAGGTTAAAAAGAGGCTACGGGTCACACCCAAGATTCCAATATTCTGGTTATAATACAAACTAATTGCACTAACAGTCTTGTTTATATGGTTTAAGATGCACCCAAACTGTCCTCAAGTTCCCACAGACGTTGCTTTCCATGCTGTAAAAAATAGCCATTTGTGGTCACAGAATAAAGTTGTGCATTACCAAGTGACTGAATACTTAGTTTCATGTAGAAAGCAACAGTTCACAGCCAGGATTAGACAAAGCAGGTTAGAATCTTAGCAATATATTGATTTTTTTATTTTTTTTTTTTTAATTCAACCAGATAACCCCAGTGATGATCCCCAAGGTAGTCATGCTCATATATATATATATTATATATATTATATATATATATATTATATATGTGTGTGTGTATATATATACACACACACTCATATACCTCATCATACTCCTATAGTTGACCAAACTGAAAATGGTTTTGGACAGATTGTCTTTAAGGTGTCCAACTTTGCAAACACTAAAATTAGTTTAATTTTCTTCACATGCTGTGAAGCTTTTGAAAATCAATCAAGATTTTTTATCAAAAATCTTAAAATGGTATAGAAATTAATACTGCAGGAACAATTAGTCACTTGTAACCTTTAGAGCATTTAATCACTTCTGTGCTATATGAGCTGATTTCTTTTTCCTTTTACCTGTGCACTGAAGTAGAACTAATGTGCGAGATACTCATGTATGTACTTGTTGTGTAAAGCAGCAGAAATACTTAAAATTGATACGAGGAAAACAGTACACTACGTAACTTTTCAGTTCTTTTTAATAGCTAAAATCACCCTACTTGTAGAATGTGAGCATTTAATATTGAGTATCTCTATATAACAGGTTTCTAAGTACAGAAACTTCAAACATAAATACTGTATATTTGAGGTGTTGTGACATCCTCAGTATCACGTGGAGTACTAAATCTATTTGAGAAATGCAGTGATTGGATTATAGTGGCTATATAGTTTAATTAAATAGCTAAATATTTTTATTTCTTAATTTTAATCTGATTTACACTCTTCAATAGAGGAAAAGGCGTTTTCAAAAGGAAAAAACAATTTGTTTTTCTGAAGTCATGTCTGAAAGAGAAGATTCTAGGCGTTGCCCTAATCTTGCAGCTGGTTCAGTTGGGAGAAACATTTGCTGGAGCAAAGTAATTTGCTGACTTGAGTCCTGGGTTCCCATTCAAACACTATTCTGCTGCTAATTGTTGATACTGAGGTCCATTGACAGCACAGCAAATTAATGCAAAGTCTGGTTTTCTTAAGTGTTTTACTAGTTCCTGATGTATTGTTAAGATGAAGTAGGCGGATCTGAAAAAATATAATACTGTGTTTTTCCCCAAGAGATTTAGAAAATTGATTCTTTATGTCTGTAAGCAGAATAGCAAATTGTACTATCTGACCTTAATGAGACTGTTGCATGGTTATGCATGGAGAAATGGGTGCCCTGACAATGAGAACTGAAGGGATGGGGAGTCCTGAACAGACATGTCAGCTCTTGCAGTTGGCACAGTCAGAGTCTGCCTGCATCTGCCAACTCTTCCACTTCTAGCCCGTGTGCATCGTCTGTCACTGTGCAGCTTCTTGGGCCATTTGCCTGAGTTGGAGAAGTAGCTTTGATTATGATGCCTCATATCAAGAAATCTTGGAAAATGGCCCACTGCCTGTGGGAAGGTGGGCTTGAAAGGACACAGACTGATCGGAGTTTGAGTCACATCTTTTTGAATTTCATTGTTGATAACCAAGTGTCGTGCAGAGGAAAAAAAGACCGTGTTGTAATAATATGACACAAACCATAAATGAAAATAAATGGTAATCTGAAAATTAATGTTGGATATCAGAATAATAATCTGAATAAATCAGAGGCTGGCTGCCTCTTCCCATCTCCCCCTACCCTTGAACGTGCCTGTACTTGTTTTATTTCTGGAATAAAACTACTTAAACCATATAGAAACATTGCTTAAGTACAATATAAAGTATAATATTAGAACTGGCTATCATAGGGACACAACCCCCCTCCCCAAATGGAGAAAACGGAAATTTTGTAAATAGAAAAAATTCTTACTGGAAAAATAAGATGCGATTGAATCTATTGAATCATTAAATACAGTGTTTGGCTCAACATTAGTGAGCAGGGTTATGGAGCGCGTGTGATGGATCATCACCTCTGGATATTATTCTTCCCTTCTGTTCTATATTTGTCCATGGCACAGAGGGTAATAAGTAAGATGTAATTAATCATCTTTTAAATAAACTGGACATCTTTTCCTCACTGGGTTTTAACTAAATTGTATATACAGTATATTTTTTATATTTAATGTAATTATGTTCATGTTTGATTATCTATTCTATGCAAATTAACAAAAGGAGAATATGAATTCTCCCTCCAATTTTGAGCTCTTTTATAACGTCCCTGCTGTCCTAAGAGAAAGAGGGATTCATTATTGAGTAAATCTTCTCTCTAGGTTGTGACCTGAAAATTCATACAAGAAAATGAAAGATATTCAATATGTCTTTGTAGTATTTGAAAGACATTTTAGTCCAAGCCCTGGAATAATATTTTTCAGACATTAAAATTATTGCAAAATAGTTGTTTTGTACATGTTTGATAATAAATTCATTATTAAAGGATACAATTGAAATTAATCTATTATACTAAAATTGTGTTTTTAAACCAACTTTTGGAAAACTTGATGTAATCTTCAGTGTAACGGAATTTTCTGAAAACAGATGTGTATATTTTAAGTCAGTCCTCTAAGCAGTTGCAAGTCTAAACTAATGAAATAAAACTTTAATGCAGATTGCGGTCAGTTGATAAAATTGTTTTTAATTAAAAACCAGGAAATAATTGATACTTGACTGTATTTTTGAGTTTTGAAAATAGGTGCAATAAAAATATAACAATAATCTTCATAATACTCATTATATTTAATGTAAAGACTTTTATAATAATTTGAATCCAGTAATACTTTTTTATTTCTTCACTGGTAACATAACACAGAATAAGTATAAGCCTGTGAAAGGGATGACTTAACACAACTGTTGATGTACTTTGAATGAAACATCTTTATCAAGTTAATACAAGAAGTAGTCATGCCCTACTTGAATTACTCATTTATAATGGCTGAGCAGCAGCCTGGATGTGGACTTTGAAATCCTGGGAAAATAAGATGCATGCATGCATTCAAATGTCTAAAGTCTTTGCTTAGAGCAGCTGTAAAATGTTGAAGTGAGATGTCAGCTACTAGCTGTTGTCTATATTTTTAGTCTGAAGGGAGGTGTGATCATTTAATTGCTAACCAAGGTTAGTATTATTTTAATCATTGCATCCTCAGTTCAAGACTTTCTATTTTCAAGAGCCTCTGAACATTTAGGACCTAAGAGTCCGAATATTTATCTGCTTTTTGCACACTTTTAAGCACGGATTATTCCAGCTTTATTTTAAGACCTTGTTTGTTTTGTTATAATACACAGACCTTTCTCTAACTTTTATTTTGCTTGTGATGAGGGAGCAGTAATCCTATAGATTTCTAAAATATCAAAATAAAGCATATGTATGGGTCGCGATTTCAAAAATGCTACCTGCGTGCTCACTAAAGACATGAGTATAATAGCTGGTAAAAGCCATGTATTAGAAGAATGTCTGTCTCTTTGCACTGTTGGGATGTTGCAGCTTGCACAATCTTTTGCAGATGACTGCATTGCCAGGTTCCTTGTCTTCACAGCTTGATACCATGTTTCCTTTGAAAAGATAGACATGTAGGAAATTAACTATTCAACTTTAATTTTTCTTCAAACGCTTGCCCAGTACCAAAGAGTGTTCATCCCATTACACTTGAATCGGAGATTTTTTGATAAGAAGTGCCAGATGTTGTATATCAAGTATCCTCACACTTCCCAAGTCAACAGTACAGAAGTAACCACTCTTCTTTCACTGCAGGAATTGTACAAGCTGCTGTGACACGACGTGCGTGAGAGCAGGAACTCCTACTTTTGCTTGTTGGAATATCTGTAAGGGCAGTATGAACTTTGACTTTGTATGGCATTTTGGAGGCAGGCAACATTGGCTGTTTTGTATCTATCCAGGGATACTCATAATCGTCTCACAGCAGTCGGTGATACTGCAGGGGTGCTTACATAAATACTGTTCGGGAATCGGTTAAGTAGTTTTTCCCTTCTTGTTTTTGCTACAAGTAGAATTAAGTTTCCTTGTACTTGACTTCAGTCTTGTTTCCCAGAACAGGTCATCTCTAACATGCACTGTACAGACTTGTTTTTTTGCTCTGGAAAGTCACGATCTCAAAATTGTGATGGAAGGAGCAGGTGTTTTCTACACAACGGCAGCAAATTAAGCTACGAACTCAGAGATTGTGCCTGCCTTCCTGTTAATGGGAAAACTGAGCGGCAAGAATAATCCATCTTAAAGGCAGAAGTATGATGGTTAAAACCTTCACTAATATTTGTCCGAGGCAGCACTACTAGAGGTATTGGAGATATAGCCAGGGAGGACAGTATTTATCTTACACTGTTGGGCAAAATGGAACATTATGGAATGGTTTGCGTGGCTCTTCTCCACTGAGGTACTCTAATGGGCCACTCTAGGAGGATGATGGGGGGGTATTTGCAAGAAGAGTGCACTATCTCTTTCAGCCTTGACTGTGGCTTGGCTTCAGCTGCAACAGAAGCTGTCACTTCTTCTCAAGTGGCAGCAGCTCAGCTAGCTCCAGTAAATGGTTTCTGTGTATTGAGGTGTGAATATACTTGAGCAAGTGACTCCAGAACATTTGTTTTTAAGAGCATAGAAATTAGTAATTAAGAAGCATACTTGTACAAAAGTAGCATGAGGTAATGCTAAGGGAACAAGATGTTTTTAATTCATTTTCTGTGAGGTCCCATAGTGAAACACTTGCAAGGGAGTGCTGTTATATTGGGAACTACTATAACTCAGGATCAGTTACAGCAGCATTTTCGTCCTGGCTTTGAGGAAATAAAGCAACACCTGAGTTCCTGCCATGCTTTCCAACATGAGGCAAACAAAGTTCTGTCACTTCTGTCTAATACAGATACCTCTGTGTGTTCCCTTTTCTTAATGGTCTTTCTAGGGGAGGTTATTGGCTCATAGCACAGCAGCCGGCACATAAGACTGCAGTTTGTGTGCTCCTGAGCCTTTGACCTAGCCTTTGTGGATAGCTGTTTTGGGGTTCACACCTCCATGGGGCCATGACTCCCAACAACATTGGAACATAGAAGCCTTCCTACTGCTGTTGGGTCAGAGAAGTAGAACCAGTGTAACAAATAAAAAAAATTTCTTTTAACTGGTAAAAATGTGAAGCTAACCCAGCTTGCAGTCCTACTCCTTTTCTTTTTCCAGATAATTTTATTTGTTTTCTTAAAAGAGATAAAGCCTTCTTCCTACCATTCATTTCTTAAATTAGAATGCCAAAATAAGAATTTGGAATGGCCAGAGTTAATTTCTTAATTACAGTTGAAAAAAGTGGGAATACCTAATTACTTCTTACTAGACAGTTGTCATAATTTTCCAAAATATTTTAATATTTAGCTGTACCTGTATATACATGCATGTGTGTAAGAGAACAAGGTATCTATTTTCACTATATCTGTGAATAGGATGTTCTGAGTATTGTTTGAGATTTGGGAGGAAAGCTTAGAAAAATGTTGTTGTAATCGCAGTACATTGTTTGACCTACCCTTATTAATATATCAGAGAGCTACAACTTGAGAGAAAATGTAAATCTTTTTAGATCTAGATGCTCGTTTCCCACAGCGTTACACACGGAACAGGAGGACAGTTTCTTCAATCCCTTTATTCTTAACTTTGTCCCTTTGGAAAATCTCTGGTTGGTTCTTCATACCCCAGGAAGAACACCAGTCAAACACTTGCTGGTTTTTGATAAATCCTACCTAGTTTCTGTCGATACCAGTGCAGTGTGGTTGACATCTTTTAGGGAAATGGAGACAAGCTCTCCTTATATGCAGTGGGATAGAAAATAAAGTAGTAGTTGGTTGCGTTTTTCTAGTATTCTCCAGTAGTTTTTCCTTCATAAAATAGGATCATAATAAAATATCTTACGACATAATTTCTTCATACCTATCTTAGGAATTTTTACATGACTCCACCTGGCCTTGGCCTGTCATGAATATATGGCACCATAACACTTTTAAATGAAGTTTACATGGCATGTTATCTTATATGTAATAGGTGTGTTAGTTTATATAAACCTGTATCAATGCTATCAACATAACTTTAGAGAAAATCAGTATTTTGAGCTTCATATGGCTGCTTTACTAAATTTTTAGTGTGCCCTTATAAATTAAACTATCTTCCAAACAAGTAGACTGTATCTAATTAAGATATGTGTCACCCCCCTAGAAATTCTAGACAAAAGCTATTAAGTATGGCAGCTTGAAATATGTAAAAGGTGGCGAGCATCACTGGTTTGAGTGCAGGAGTCAAGAATAATGTTTCAGTTGCTTAGAACAGTAGATGTCTTGCACGTCAGTTTGCCAATGCAAAATAATAATAAGACTTTTCTAAGGCTTTTAAATATGTTTCTTCTGTGAAGTGCAGTTTAATATTTAGTTACTGATAGTGTCCATTATTATTGTTATGCTTTGGATCAAAGAAAAGATAAAATAGTCTGAATTGCAAAGCATTCAACAGCTTGAATTTTCTGCCGAAGGAATAACAAAAAGTAGCAGACTGAAGTTCAAATTTATACGGTGAATAAGTTTGAGTAGTTTTCTGTGCCATTAGCGGAACAAATTAAACTTTTGCTGGTTGAGTGCATATACCTAAACAGTGTAGTGTGGGAGGATTATCAGCCAGTTAGTCTTATTGGTTTATTGGCAGCAGAACAGATTTAAACCAAATTTTCCCATGGCAGAGGTACTGTATCAGCGATCCCAGAAGTTTTCCTAAGAAATTTATGAAGTGGTATGAAAGTAAATTACTGAAGAGCCATCAAAGCAAGTATGTTATTAATTGACAATTTATTGACTTCACCCTTACTGCTGGTTAAAAGGGGAAAAAAAAAAAAAAAAAAAAAAGAGGATTAGGATTCAGCTTACACTTTGAAAGCTGCGTGAGGTCTTTTGTACGATATTTCGGTTAAGCTGTAATTAATTAACTTAATTAAACAAATATTAGTAAAAGAGTAAAAGCACACTTATTCTGATGGATCTATAAAAATAGTCATAAGATCAATGTAAATAAGTAATAGAAAGTGTGAATCTGGGTCTGGTTAGAGCAGAGTGTAACACCAGTAATCTTTGATCTTCTGAGAAACTTAGTTCTTGCTTAAGGAAATCTCTCGTAGACCTCACTGATTACCAAAGAACTGCTGGGTCTTTACCCTTCAGGTTAAGGTCAGAAATCTGTCGTTGTTTGTTATATGGGACCATTTCTTTGTGCCTAGGTTTAACATGTTTAATTCAACTAGCACTGCAACTTGCTTTTTTTGTTTATTACTTTACCTATATTAAAAGAACAGGCTGTCGATTACAGTAGAAGCTATATTGTGTTAATTACTTTTTTTTTTTCTATTAGCTTACTAGTCCTGGCAAATTATTTAACGTCTCTGTGTATCAGTCCATCCATAAAAATGTATGTTACCATCCATGCAAAATGCTGTGGGAATTAGCACAAAAATATTTTCACACTCCTGCTTGAAAGGTATTAGATGAAGCCTGGAATTTTATAGTGATAGTAGTTATATATAAAGTATTAGTGGGCATGCTGTAGATTTTTTTTTTTTTTTTTTTAAGCATCTAATATTTGAGATAGGGATTTAATTCCTGCTAATACTATGTGGAAGCCTCCTTAAGCACTAAAAAACAACACCCAAAACTTTTTTCCCAAATTAATCACATATAATTTAAACTTATAGGGTTTTTATTACAGTCTTGATTAAGACACACAGGTTTAATGAGAAGAATATTTTTGCTATTACTAATAGTCCCTAAAGCATACTGCATGTAAAACACATGAATGCTCTCCCTTTCTGCCTTTTTCTGACTCCTGTGAACTTTTTCTATTGTTTTGAATGGCTAATAATTGCTTGCCAGGTAGGAGAGAGAATGCCTGACTTTTGACTCTGAGTCGAATTTCTTGAAAATACCATTCTGAGTAGTGTGTCCACAATGGGAGCTATTATGGAACAGTTTACTTCACTATCAGGTTTTTTTGGCCAACTTACCCATGAAAGCAGTCTCCTAGAAATCTGCTTAATCAGTATTAATGTTTTGAAAATAAACATTGTGTAAGGATCTGTCCTTTTCTATTAACAGCTCCAAACATTCTAAATAAATCTAAGTAATTTTTTTCAGTCACCCATGATATGCTTCCCTTCTTTGATATTGTCAGTTTTACCTACTTTGTTCATGGTACTTCAACTTTGATCTCAGCTAATTGCCATTAAATTCACACCGCTTACTGACTTGGCAAGCCAGAGCAAGTTAATGCTATGCATCATAAGGAGACCAGTTACTTTAGTCTGTCCCCTCTAGGCATGTGCTTGTTTATTTAACAGCAAAATGATTTGAGCAGTTTTACATATGCTGCTCATACATTTTCCATTTGAAAATCAATAATGTAGCAGAATTCTACAACTGAAAGTTCTTAAATGTGTTTATTGCTTAAGACATAGGTATATGTAAAGATATTTTCTCATGCTGTTTCAAATGCTGTTGCTATCCCACAATAATGTAGGGTCAAAGAAGGATTTTTGTCTGCTTGGTGGTTCTTCACTTTTCAGAATAAAGATTGTCTTTGCCTGCTCAAGCTATTAAAATGCATTTAAACGAAACAAATGCAGCTTTTTTCTAGGGTTATTTTCCCCCCTTCAAATGCCAGAGACTGTCTAGTCTTGGGTGAAGAAAAGAGAGAATCTCCCAAGTCAGTGTCTGTCCTTGGGCATGCCCACTGGCCTTGTCCAGCTGATGTTGTGGTAACTTCTGGGCGCAGCATAATTTACCACCATAAATACTGATAGGGAGGAATTAGTTTATTAAATAAGTGTATTTATTAATTTCAAATATTTTAAAATCTGAAAATCATATTTTAAATATTAAGCAGTTCTGATGAAGCAAGTATGTTGTAAAAAGTTTCATATATATTAACTCAAGCTTTTTTTTCTCCTGAAGGAGCAGGACTATATTCACTGGGAAATTGGATAGTGGTTATTTTTAACGCCCCACTCTGACAATGCCCTTAAGAAACATCTATTTACCAATATTAGTTCCTTTTCCCAGAGGATGTAATGACCATGTACATTTGAGGCAAGGTGTAACACCCAATGCATTAATAGAAGCTAAGAATAAACAAAAATCATGAAGTAGAATTTTATAATCTTTGTTGTTAAATTGACTCGTAGTTTGAAACTGAGGAAAAACTTCGAATGCACTTACCAAATTTATTACTAAATCCTCCTGAAGGCAGCTTGGGAGATGATAATGGTACTTCACGCATTTGCCAGTGTGTTTGTTGAATCTTTCAAAACTTCCTTGACCTTAGTTAATAATAAATTTAATGCATTGTGAAAATCTTTTTTTATATAATCATCTCCCTTTAGAAAAATAGGGGGAAGTACATTTGAAAAATCGGAACACTTTTTTTTTTTTTTTTTACAGAAATGCTACTGCTTCTCACTCTTCCCCCCAGACATTCAAATTAGCTTTTCTGATTTGATCAAAATTCTTTGTGATTCTTTTAATGAGCATATCTTCTTTGGTGAGGTTTTTTGTGTTTTGTTTTGGACACACAGTGTTCTTTATTTCCACTTACCGGTACCGTCTAGTGTTTTTCAGTGTCTGCCTTAAGTCTGCGAAATTAATCTTACTGGAATATTCTTTGAATTTTAATCTGCCTAGATGTTTTAATGGATGTTTATATCACTGTGTGGAACAGCTGAGCTGTCTACTGCAAAGTTTTATGCATTTTTGGTAACTAAGAATTTTAATTATCTTTAATTTTTCATGTCTGATATATATAATGAATAAGAACACGGAGAGGGAAAAATGTAACACCAGTATGAAGGGAAAAATAAAGGATAACCCTGAACTTGCACTAGGGCTCAGGAAGAGCTACTGGGCAGTGGTTCTCAAAAAGTACTGAAAAACCAGTGTGGTGAACTGCATCCAGATGCAATGTTATCATTCCCCATTACTTGGTTAAACGCTGGGGTTCGGTAATTAGCACAGTTCTGTTGTTGCTGTTGTTTTTCTGGAGAGTAACACGCCTTTAGAATCAGTTTTAAAAGAAATGCTTCATTGTGCCATCGTTGTCCAAACAATATCACACCGTAAGGGATTGCCTGTGAAGTGCATACAGTAGAAATCCAAGCAGAGCTTAGCCAGGTGCCAGAAGCAATGTTGTCAGCTGTGGAAGTAGAAATGTCACCTGAGCTGACTCACTCTCTTCCTTCTTACAGCCCACACTGATAAGAAAAAAAAAATGATGCTCACCACAGTTCTGTCAGGTGGATCTGCTAGAAATTGTGGTATGAGGACATGAAATCTTTGGTGTTGAAGCTACTATTCAAACTACTGTGTGGATGATTATGTATTCAGGATTGGTTTGGGTCCATAGGGCCCTTCGTCTCATTTTGAAATGACGTAGTATAAAAGCTTTTTGTTTGTTTGTTTTGGTTATGCGGTACAGTTTTCTCATAAGACTCGTGTTAATGATCAGGAAGCAAGATTTAAATAAGAGACTGTTTCTTGTTTTAGTGAAGTTTGAATTGTTTCTCCAGAAGAATAAAATGTGATGTGAGACAGTTAAATACAGTAAAAACTGAAATAAGCTGTCCAAGCTAAAAATCACTGGACCACCCAGGTCTTGGACCACCCAAGGGACCAACAACAGAGGTGCCCTTTTACTAGAGGTCGAACAAGTCGTATTGCAGATCTTGGAAATATTTGGTAGTGATTTCTTAATGCAGTTGGCTGCCTGCTGGAGGTGGTCCTTATTCTGAGTTCTGTGTAAGCAGTGTCCCTGTGACAACAGCCCTTCTTATTTACTTATGACTGTAACCTTATAATTTTTTTCTCTTTTTAGGACAAAAGTAGAATTAGTAGTTTAGCAATGTGTTGCTACTGAGTAGAGATTTGAAGTTATTACAGAGTTTGTGTAGTCTCACGTGTAAATGAGATGTTTGAATGGGGAATTTTTGATCAATGCCACTTTAGGATTTGCAATGAGAATCAAATCAGAGGCACTCATGTAGATAATTCTTTCTTGAACTGTACTTATGTTTGTGAGAAATGGTACAGGATGAAACCAGCTAATTCAACGTCAAAATTGCTCTGTTCCTGACCTTAAATGGCCTTTGGAAAACACAGATCTCTTCTTTGGAAATTATTGAAAGTAGTAGGTTTTGTCCTTAAAACCACAGCAAAGTGAGGTATATGAACTGTGTAAATATTTTCTATGATTAGAAATAGACAGTGCTGGGAAACTCCCTTGAATAAAAATGTTTCCCGTGGCAACCGTCATTTCAAGATGGTTTCCCATTCTGTTCTTGTTTAAATTTATTAGATAAAGTGTAAGTCATAGAACTTAACCAATCTAAACCAAGATTTTTATGTACGGGCTTTTGTAGCAATAGTGTTATTGTTATGATGATAACTTAACCTCTCAGCAAACCTTCTTTATATCTTTATACCTTCTATTACATTAACTGTTATTTGGGTTCAGAATCCCTCCATCATGTCTGAGTTAAAATCTTATATTTCTATAACCTTCTTATTTCATTAGCTAGAGAAAATATTTAAAAGTAAAAAGTGCAAAACTTCACTAGAGCGTATTGCTTTATTTCTTTAGTGTTCTTTTCCATTATAGATTTTATTTAACATCTAGTTTTCTGATTTTTTTCTTTTTGTCCTTTCTTAAAACTAAAATGAAGGTAGCATCTAATTTACCTCTTCTTGCAAGCTGGGTAGAGCACTGGCTACCTACCTAATTAATTAATTTTATAGGTACAAATCTGTGCACTTTCATAGTTTTTTATTCAGTCAGTTTTATTCAATCCACAATGAATACAAGCGTTCTTATGGCCCTGTTGAAAGATGCAAAGAATTCCTATTTCTTTGCAAAATAGGAAGAAACTTTGAATAAAGAGGACTTCAATTAAAGCCCTGTAAGCTCCTGAGGTGCTCCTAGAGCAGCAAGGTAAAGGCATGGCAGGTCAGGTGATGTAGATGGTATTGAGGGAGTACTGATGGGATACAGTGTAAACATCTGAATGTTGTCCCTGTGTGTTATTGGGGTTATATGTATAGGTGTATACACTAATTTTGATCTGTGCATTAATAATTGTTTAATTATCAAATTAATATTCTTCATATGCAAGTTCCACAACTACTACTGTCTTCATTTAATTGTGTTAAATACTGGTGAGGCAGAGCCCAGAATAACAGACCCAGCCTGTTGTTTTTCAATTATTATTTTATATATGTGAAGTATAAGAATATAGATTTAGGTCACCCACATCATCAAATGAATGGCAGGTACCAATGTAATAATAATTTTAAGTCAGAACAGTTCACAAAACATCCAGTCCACATGTCCTACAAGCCATAAAGCCTTTCCGTTTTACCACCCTATAACAGACTCAGTTAAAAAGAAAAAGAAGAAAAAAATCCTGAGGTAACGTAGTAGAGAGCATACTAATTACAGTTATTTCTTTTAATAAATGACGAGATGATGAAATAATATCAGTGATGAAGAAAGTCAGCATTTTTTGTAGGTATATAGGTAAGTTGTATATTTCTATTACCAACCTTTCTAATTTTTCTCCAGTTCCATAATGCTAATAATTCTTTGCAAATCTATGTAAACAGCCTCCCGATGAACAGTTTTACTGAGGGGAATGTTCTCGGCAGGGCATTGTTAACCTGACATTCTGTGGTTTCGCCTCGTAAAACTAGCAAAGGGCTCTTTGCGTGGAATGTTAATGGGGTGAAGTAATGAATGCAGGATGGGATCTAAGATTCGAGCATGCATGAAGTCCCTACTTGGGGGTTTTGGAGGAGATCCTTGCAGACAGTAGCTAAGAGATAAAAGCACTGGGAATTTTTTTTAAGCCAGCAGTTGGATCTCTGTTGGAAAATGGGCTTTGAAGTTTAGTGATGGTTTGAATGTAAGAAGTAATTAAAAATTAATCTATATACATTTCTTTTAATTTGGTCTTAGTGAAAGAGAGGTCATCCCCTTGGTTTTACCACAGTTATAAAAATTGTTCCTGTTTCAAAACATTCTTATAAATTATATACCTTTTAATAGTGCAGTAATATAGTGTAATGAGATTTTCCTTAAGAGGAAGGTTGCTTGTGCCATACCTTTACTTTCTTTTCAAAAGTAGTACTTTGGGAAACGTTCGACTAAGCTAACTTAAATTCCTGGAATTTGTAATTGCTTTTCTGGGGAAAATTTATTCAATACTTTCCTTCATAGTTCCCAAGGAACCAAGCAGTGAAATTTTTATACAAGTCCAGTGCTAATTAGTTACATTGTTCAGGCATGACCTGATCTTGAATTTGGTGTAAAGGGAATAACAACATGTATGGATGAGCTGTTTCTTGTTCTGTGTAAGAGTGTTGTGAGTTGAGGGCCAAGATCAGGACCGGTGAAGCAGGTGTATTTATTTGTGTTACGGTAAAGCTCACCCATATCTGTCAATCAGAGGGTTTTGATCAGATCCCCCTTCTTAATGACTTGGTCATTTCATGCTTTCACTACTCGGTGTTCCTGTGCTGCTCCATCGGAATGGCTAACCTGAAGGGCTTTAAGCTCTCCCTGTAACATTGAGATACGTGACAGTGAGAAGAGATGGATAACTGATTTGAAACAGATGATCCTTGTTTTGGAGTGGGGGTGTCTTTTTCTTTTCCCTACAAGGCAGAAGTTTTTTGTATTTCTTACTGAAGTATAAACAGGCAGTTGCATTAGAATAAAGTTTCATGATATGGAATGACAAGTACTGATGCTGCAGAGAAAGTATACATCTTGTTTTGGGAAAAAATACTGATTCAGATTCAAGGAAAAAGAAATGACCACTAAAGAGTGGGGGTGTGATATTTGAAAAAATAAACATTGGGAAAATTGCTTACTAGGTAATTTTAAAAGTAGATAGTCTTAACTGTCTGGTACTAGACAGGGGCAGGGGGCAGCCCTGGACAAACTAAAATTTGCCTGTTTACTGGCATTTGTGTTTATCTGCACGTTTGCATCTGAGATAAAGGAAAGAATAGGGTGAGCATCAGTCTAGATCACTACTTTCAATTTTCACTAAGTTATGAGAAAACAAGTTTGTAGTACTAGAAGAATATAAGAGTCGGGGTTTTGGGGTGTAGAGAGTGAAGAAGAAGAAGAGGGGTTTATAGAGAGACAGGATAACGATGGTAGTACTAGCATTGCTGGCTGTTACCAGTTCTAGATAAATTATGGACTATCCATATGGAATTTCATATGCATATGGAGTACAATTAATGCCAATAAAAATGCTCATGAGGCAAAGCAGAATGTGCGATGCTTACTTTTATCAGCCAATTGTCATTAAAATGAACAGTAGCACAATAAATATCATGTTGTAGTGTTGATGCAATATATGTGGGCTTGTGTAATGTACCTGTTTTAAATAATGAAGTGTCTTAGGTTATTAAAATTATTAAAAAGGCAGTTAAGAGAGCTTTATAATCTATGAATATAGGTAAGGAAACAGTTTTTTGCAGTTCTTCAGAATATAACAAGATTGAACAGTGATGTTAGAACAGGTAATGACTGGAACAATTTATGAAGGGCGATCAATGTATTCTCTATTACTGGAAATGTTAAACCAAGCGTGGGCTTTTTCAGAAGATGTGTTTGGGTACAGCTATATGTTTGAAGGCTAATTCAGGGAAGTTCTGCCACCTGCTTTTCAGTAGAATTAATTAGGTGGATGGGTCTTGACTTACTGCTGTCTCTCACTTAGTATATGGTACTGATAGCATTTCTGTAATAATCAAAGACTATCTGGTAAGTTAGACAATATAGAGCCATTACTAGTCTTCCTCGGGGCTTTTTTCTTAAGTTCTTAAGCTGTAGAATTCTGCAGTACTTGCTCTTACTGTTAAATTTTAGAAATAAAAAATATATGAAGAAAAAACTTTGAGTAAGATGTAACTTAATGGCAATAGTTGTCTTGGACAGTATGTTTGATATCTTAAATACAAGGAAAATGTGTAGTGAAGACAAAGATTGCAGCTGGCCCCACTCTTGTAGGCATTCAGGTGTGCTCTCAGTAAGATGCAATCAAGTGTCTCAGTTCATTCATGCTTATTTCTGATCATTCAGATTACTTGAAAAGTTTGTGTTTGTTCTTTTTTTTCTCCTATTGGATAGCAAAAGTTAGAAGTTTGGTTTAAAATGCAGGCTTGAAATATTTGAATTTTAACAACCTGTTGAGTATGTTATATACTACTAGTATACTACTCTGTGGAACAGTGATTGCATTGCACTGATGGCGCCCAGCTGTGTGTGTCCCCTTTGGATAGTGCCTTTGTCAGTGCCTAATGAAGATAATATTTGGATGAGAGCAAGCTGGCTGAAAGCCAGATAAGATGGGGTGAAGGCAGTGGTTTGAGAGAAGTATCTGGAGGAACCCTCACAGATTATGTTATTCTTTGAAGGAATGTAACCAATATTAAGTCTTGGAGCACAAAAAGTGTACTGACTCTAGGTGCTCATTAAGCCAAAAAGGGTTAGTTTTTCTTTTTTTCCTTGACCAAAAAAGAAGTAAGTGGGTTTAATGGAGCAACTTTTGCTGACAGTGATGTAACTGAGCATTATAGTCTCAAACTACAGAGTGCGTAATGGCAACTCCAAGTATTGTACAGTCAGGTCTTAGAATCATAAGATAAAAATTAGTTAGTGTTCTTTTGTTTTTTCAGATGTCTTAGTTTATTTCCTCTTTTTTTTTTAAATACTTATGTATTTAAGTCTGTCTTAAATATAAACAAACTCTCAATCATTGAAATGTGGGAATGGGTGTTCACTTTTACTTCATGATTATAAAATGTGGGGTGCTGAACCTTTTTTTTTAACTTGCAGTATAATGGTGCACCAAGTTTCTGCTGAGGCTCTTCATATGCAAGATCTGCTTCTTAATTAGAATCTTTTTATTACTAAGCATAGTTTATCTGTATAATTTGCTTTTAATGTAGTTTTAAAGTAAAACATTAGCTAATTACTCTTAAATGACAGTTAAGAATGGAGTAAGAACACTTCGATAACATATGTTGTCATCTCTTTTCGAAGAATTACTCCATACGTGTTTCAGGAAAAGCAAAGAATGATGATTACAGATGGAAAATTTTAGAGATTATGCTTCACATATTTTTTAAGAAGGTATATTTATTGCTTGGATGATGGCAAAATATAAAACCAATATAAATTGCGTACCTTACACCTTTTACCAAAGGATCAGTCATATTTCAGTTTATAAACTGTTGTTAATTCAAAACAGAATCTTAGTTAGAATGTAAGACACTGCATGAATAAGACACAAGCTGGCAATATTTACTTATGTAAACTTGCTCCTGTTTCACTGCAATGAAAGAAGCAGCATTGGTTTTCACTGGTAAAACATATAAACCTTCAGCTAATATGACTTTTCAATGTCTGTCCAGGATTGACGGTCATATAGTCTGGATCAAAACTGGATGATAGAGTTTATTGTGAGAATAGAAGTCTGAAAATGGAAGTCGGCCCAATCTCTAGCCACGATTAATTCACTTGAAAGTGTAGTATTTGCTAATATACCCACTTTGTTGGCAAACCTTCAGTGATTTGAGGAAAAAGTTTGCCTCACATGGAATTTAATAGGTGATTTGAATAGTGTTGCCTCATTTGTGAAAAAGCTTCGTATAGGTCTGTTCCATTTGAAAAAAATGTTAAAAAAATAAATTCGTACTCACAATTTGATTCTTAAGCAGTGTTACAATACCTCTACTCCATCCATCAAGTTGAGGGTTCTTGAGTTCACAGTCCCTACTGGCATCAGTGGATGCGTTTGGCTCTCCCCAGTCTTAGGGAGCTTGTAGAAATGTTAGAGCTCACGCACTCTTCTGAGCACTAGCACTTGGGGAAGACCAAGATGGTCCCTACATATGCACTCCCAAGGCTCAGGAGTGACTTATTTGCTAAGAAACTAGAGATGGTTCTTCAGCTGCTCATAGCAAGAGCCTGTCTTTAATCCTTTTAAACTTTTCAACAGGGTAGTTTTATGCCAATACCAGTAAAAAATATATTTGTTTGCCAAAAAGGTCGTGAACCTTGTGAGATTTGGGGCCAGAAGAGAGAACATAGGAAGTCTCCTAATGATAGTAGGGTTTGGAAAGCTAGCCCAACAAAAGACATCGTGCAAGGAACCTCATAAAAGGAATGTTTCCGGTATTTTTTGCTTTACCTCTTTCTCCTGTGCTGTCCCCTTCTGCTCCTTTAAGCCCAGCGATCACTGTATTTTTACCTCATGAGTATCACTGTTAACCTTTTAAAATAAAAAAAGTGTGTTAGAAGGTCTTAAAAAGAGAAGTTGGGGGCTAGTAAGAAACTTGCAGAAACCATGAAGTTACATTGCTTCTCAAATGTAGGAAGCAAACAATTAAAATTAATCATCTGGATCCTCAGGCTTGGGGAGATAGAATAAAGTTGTGACAAATATTTTATGTTGTGGCTGACACTTAAACAGTGTTTAATATGTTTAGGTTATTTACACAAATCTGCTCCAATCTTTTGTTTCAGAGAGCATGAATTTCTGGAAGGCATCGATGCTTAGTCACAGGAACTATGACTGTGGTATCATAGGAGCAAAATTATCATTCTACCATAAATATTTAATGTTAAAATGTGGATTAAAATTGCTCAGCTGCTTTTCTTTATCCTTTTAGCGAAGCAGAGATTCCATAAAATTTGTTTCCTTTGCCTTTTTTTTTAAAAATACACTGCAAAAGGAAAAGATGTAGGAAACTGAACTGTAACAGTTCTTTTTTTAGATTGTCAGGATTCAGGGACACTTCTCATATACTTCACATTTGACAGAGAATTCAAGTTCAAGCTTAGACCTAATGTACCAATTAGTAGGTTCTTCTTTGATTGTATTTATTGGAAAGTCTAGCTGTCTCTTAAGATAGAGAGTACTTTTCTACCACAGTCCCATAATTCAAGTATTAAGTAAGGAGAAATAGTTGGATTCTGTGAAGCGTTTATCTCTCTTAATAGTAAGTGGCTGATGCTGAAAAGATCAGCAAGCTGCTGGTTGGTTTGCTCTTTCTGGCTTCTTGGTTTGATAACCCAAAGCAGTAATAATTCTACTTCATTAAAATGTCAAAGACCAAGGTCTGTCTTCGCCTGATAAAGAACAGGCATTAGGGCTTTAGAGCCGTCACTGTAGTCTCGTTGGATTATGCAGCTAATTTATAGATTTGTCTGTGTCACAGCTCTTTGACAGCAATGTCCTTTGTTAACACCTTTCTTATCAAGCTTCTCTTTCTCTGCTGCTTATTTATTTGTTTCCTCTTCTGTGAGGTCTGTTAAGGAAAAAGTAATAGACTTTCTGCTGCTGTGGTGAGGAGGGTAACCAGTAGCTGCAGTGATAGCATTAGCAGGGTTAGGGCAGTGCTTTAAATTGGTGGCATGAGAGTGAGTTTGTTTTCATTGGGATAGAGTGGGAAGTCTGCCATACTTCGCCAAAGATAGAAAGCAATTGCACCCTCCTAAGCACAACACTAGACATTATTGTCTTGACAGGTCTCCTCAGGAGTTTAGTTTGTTAATTTGAGCAGTTGTTCATTTAGACTCCTTGTGCTTTTACAGGACTGTAATGGAGAGAATCCTAAGCACAGGTGGTAAACAAGACAGTGAAAAGGAGAATGATCTAAAAATAAGGGAAGTTCTCTAATAATAGTCTTACTGGAGAAATGTTATATGTACTTGAAATACTGGGGGGGGGGGCGGGCGGGCGCATATATTTATCTGGTTCTGAATCCACTAGTGAAATTACTGTGCATACTAGAATTGCAGACTGCAAGGCAGGCTCCTTCCAATGTTTTTGCAATACTGGGAAATGACAGTACTAGCATAATTATTTATATGCTTCTGTTTATTAGATTTATAAGAAAAGATACAAAACCTGATTAAATGAATGCAACAGGCTACCTTTCCTGACCACAACTTTTACTGGAGAAGAATGAGGATGCTGAATGCAACTTAATTCCTGGAAAATAGCTTTGATTTTTGTAAATGAAAGTATAAACCCTCGCACTGCTTTGTCTTAAGTAGCAATGATGACAGATTCTTAATTATAATAGTGTTACTGGAAAGCACTGTTACAACCTGCAAAGAGATTTCACACTTGCCATCTATTATTTTGTTGAATTATTAAATAGACACTTGGCTATATTTTATTGCTCTCAAAGTTAATTCATTGTGATGATAGAAAACTCAACAATTATTAACTCTCTATATATGTGTAAACCCATACACGTTTTTCAGCCAACAAATGTTTTATGAGATTGCAACTAGTGATTTTTATTTTAATGGTAGTATTATATCAAAGTTGTACTTTGTAGTGTGGAAAATATATAAGGCTAAAACATTTCTGTTTCATCTGTTGCTGACAAGATACTCAAATAGCAAAAAAGTCAGTTTTCTTTGAAGTGGCAAAGACTGGCCAATCTCCCAAGTGTCTTTTGTTTTCATTAATTTATTTATTCTTGTCATCATTGTGTTTATTCTTGTTATGTTGTTGTTGGGCATGACATTTCCCCATCTCCATTGAAATTCCTCCTCAAAAATGCTTCTTTTGTGAGCCTGTCAGCACAGAAGCAAGAGATAGAAAAGCCTTGTTAGGTCACCCAGTCAGTCTTGCTGCTGGTGAAGCGAGGAGAGGTCAGCAAAGGGGGGAGGAATGTTTTTGAGTTTCCTCTGATAAGTTTTCAAGCAACTACTCGCACATCCAGAGTGAAGCCCAGCAGTTACTGTGTTTTCTGCTGAGTACTAATGGACCTGGTCCATGTAACCATAGTATATTTTTCAAACATCATATTATGAATAAAACTTTGGTTTTTAATACTCAGTCTGAGATCTGTGAAAGAAACTAAATGCTGATAGTAAGAAGCAAGTGTCTGTGTGTGAAGGATGTAGATAATGCATGTCTTCCTGTTTATAAGGTGGGAAAGCTTCTTGTCCATATGTGGTATTTGAAGAGGCTGGAACAGTCCTTCAGCTGCTTGAGACTAAGGATGATAGCCACCCTGACTGCCAAAAACAAAACAAAACCCCCAAAACCAACACAAAGAAAAGGCAATCTGAGGTGCCCAGAAAGAAAATCAGCCTATCAAGCTTAAATAAATGATACTGTATATAATTATCTCACAAAAATAACAGGTTTCATCATTCCATCATCCTGTAAAGGCTCTGCACTACAGATATAAGGTAATGCAATCTGAACTGGTAGTTCGATGCAAGTGAAATATTTCGTGTCTTCTGGGATGTATGTAATGGTTTAACTATGTAATAAAAACCAGGTGGATACTAGACTGATTTAAAGGGGGATGATGAGGAAGTAGTTTATAATAGTCCTATCCTTATTAGGAGAGACTAAAAGTTTGACCAAGTACATATATACACATATGTATGCATGTACATAAGTGTGTGTATCTATATGTATGTATATACAAATGCTCTTTTCTCTCTACCAACTTTATATTGGACATTTCATTTTAAGAGAATAGGCAGGTCAGTTAGTATCTAGTACCATAGCTTTGTTGTTGGGCTTAGCTGGTATAATTAGTTGATAGTGAAAGGGTGATGCACTAATTACCCTTTGAATATTGCAGGTGTTGCGATGAGGAGCATATAGGTTGGTTACATCCTGCTGTCAGTGTCAGAGAAATCCTGGGTTGGCTTAAATGCATATGTGACCTGATTGGATAATTAATGAAATTAAAGATACCTGATAGTTTGATCCTCTCCCTTTAAGAGAGTGGGAACCCTCCATGTCTTTTGAAATAAATAGAAATGCCTGACAAGAATCAGAGGCAAAAAATCACTCCACGTTCCACTCAACTTGGACAGTAAATTTTATAATAGCCTGATTTACAAGCTCTAGAGTTCAGGATTGGTTTATTTATTGTAGTGTGCTTACAGTTGTTTTTAAACTCTGAATATGCTCTTTTAGATAACAGCAAGCTTTTCAACCCCGTAGGTGAAACTGGGTAATGTGTTTTGGTTCCTCATGGTAAGGGAAATAAACCCAGTAACTTGGACGTTAGGACACATTTCTTCACCAAAAGGGTTGTCAAGCACTGGAATGGGCTGTCCAGGGGAGTGGTTGAGTCACCATCCCTAGAGGTATTTGAAAGAGGCGTAGATGTGGTGCTCAGGGACATGATTTAGAGGTGGACTTGGTAGTGTTAGATTAGTGGTTGGACTTGATGATCTTAAAGGTCTTTTTCAACCTAAATCATTCTATGATTCTATATGCCTAAGTTGGTGGGTTTTCCCCCTTTTTCTGGGTTTTTTTTTTTGGTGGTTTTTTTTTTTTTTTTTTCCTTTTTTTCCCCCTCCTTTTCTTTACCCGCCTCCCTCCCTGCCGCCCCCCCCCCCCTTTTGTTTTTTGTTTTTTGTTTTTTTTTTTTTCTTTTAAGTCAGGCAACAGTTACTAACAGAAAGTCATAGAATAATGCTTGGAACCTTGCAACATTGCTCTACTACTTAAGGAGAACACAGTACCTTCTTGATTTAGGTGGACAAGTTAGCACCTCAGAGTTTTTACCAGGAACCCCATACACATACAAGGACTAATGTGTAGTGAGATTTCATTCTTTCAGTATGAACTTGTGCACTGGGGATGTTTCATGTTTGCTTTTCAAAACCAAAACCTTTCAGCACGTCTTTTCATGAGCAAAATTAGAATCTACTAGTGCCAAATCCAAAATTTTTATCTGAGAAATCCTGATTGAATAGGACAAACAAATGTCTGGGGAAAGAATTTTATCTGATACAGTAGCTCTGCTGGTCTACATCTCTGTGGGTATTCTGGTCAGAAGTGCAATTAAGACAGTTGTTAGCATTCTCTCTCTTTGTACAGGTTCTTAGCATTAACAACCAAGATCCTTCTCAAATGGCCAGAAAAAATCCATCTGCCTTAAGAGGAAACTCCCTGTTAGTTCCAAATTATGAAGAAAGCTGATATCTTTGCAGCCATAAAGTCAACTTCATGTGTAATGCACCCCACAATTCCCCCAGCTGTCGGCTGGCATGATAGCTATCAACATAATCACTAGACATGCTCTGTGGCTCTGACCCTTTTCTGCCCTTTATATAGCAAAGTGTCTGTTTCGTGAGCTAATGATCAGACACAGATAATAAGGCTTTCCTTTCCTTGCCCCGGAAATCTACTTCAAGCTTGTCATTCCCTTCTAAGTAAGGGTCCTGTTTAGTCCTAATGCAGTCCCTCTTGCCCCGAAAGTAGCAGAGCTCATCACTGCTGCTTTGAAAACTGCAAGTCAAGCTTTGGGTTTGACCAGTTCCTTCAGAAGTGACATCAGGCTATTGCATCTTCAAAATGACTAGGTGGTATTTACAATTATGTTCAAAGTCTTCTCCCATCCTGTTACCCGTTTTCATTCCTTCTAACTCTCAAAATGGTTATGCATCACAGTCATTGGATAACAGTGCCAGCCATAGGTGTTTGTGTAGTACAGTAAGAAATTAGGAAGTTTTCCACTCATTTTCCTTTTAATTTTTTTACAGAAGTCACAGACATTCTGACAACTCTTTAGCCAAAAAAAAAAGTAAACAAATACAAGCTTTCATCATCAAATACAAATTCCTTTTCTGTGGGAATTGAATTATATTTAATAAGTTGTGGTGCTTTATGTCATTTTGCAGATCTCATTAGAATTTTTCAAATCTAGGTTTTAAACTTTGACTTCTGTATTCTTGTATAGAGAACTAAGTTATTTTGCTTTTTTTCAAAGTGGCTGAGAGCTCAGCAAGCACATCTTGTTGATATCAAAACATTTGGTTAAATTGTTCCAGATTTGTATCAACTACTATATTGCTTTGTAGAATGTGTCTGCATATTCCCAGTGTAGTGGGACTTCAGTGCTATTTGGGATTTTGAGTCCTAAGATTAAATGAGCATTTACAAATAACTTTGATTTTCTTTGAAGTATCATTCTGGGACTCTGATTTTTTTTTTTTTTTTAAATTTGTTTGTTTGTTTTTTACAGTTCAAAGTAGCCTTATTTCCAGTTACTTTCCTATTTCCTTCTACTTTATGATTTTGAGAAAATAAAGAGAAGAAAAATCTGTGAATAATTGAATGAATGGTTGGGAGATGTTTATGAATAGCGGCTGGATGAGCTGCAGGAGAGGATGGAGGAGATGGCAAGGTGAAGAGACAAGAGAGTTGGCCTTGGGAAACGCAGAATGAGGGAGAAATAGGTTTACCTTCATTGATGGGTAATGGGAATGGCTGTTTTCAACCTGAAATGTATATACACAGGTGGAGGGAAGGAGGCTTCCAGCCAGTTTTTTCCAAATTAGATGCAAATGCCATACCATTTGCACCTTAAATAATGCAGGTTTTACAATGTTTTGTTTTTTAAGGCGATCATATGATTCTTATTGGGTAGACTCAAGATCTTATATGACCCAGGTTGATTGTATTTAGAACCAGTTAAGCGTTGTATCATTTTACAAGACAACCTTGTGGTATAATTTCCATCTCCAAGTAGCACAGCTATAATAGTGGTTTGGGGTTCTGTTGATATGATTAACTCCAATTTTGAATGATTTTTTTTTCTGCGTAAGTTATTAAATAGTTTCCATTGAATTGTGAACGCAGAAGCTTTCTGTTTGTTTGTTGGTTTATGAGGTGGTAGTAGGTTGCAACTTGTGTTAAACTAGTGGGTTTTCAAACTTCTGAGTGGTATGAAGACTGCATCTTGGAGGGCCTGTTTTCACACAGACGCACCCCCCAGCCCTTTTACCCCACAAGGCTGAAAACTATTGTGCTAGGAAAGTCAGAAGGCTGTTTTGGGGGACTGTAAGGGTAAGTTTTAGTGAAGGGATACGGGTAATGATCACTGTATGTTTGGCATGCTTTCTTGGTTTTAATTTTTGCTGGGGGATTTTCTGTGAAGCATTGCAAACATTTATGCTTCCATAGCTCATATTCCTGGGCTGTCTCTTCTCATAAATTGTAGAGCTGGTTGTTGTGTTCCTACAGCCTTTCACCGAACAACAAATGACTTCTTCCCTGTAGATTACCAGTACATTCAGGAAGCCATTGAATAATTGGTAGTGATTTAATCATCTAGTTTTGTGGAAAGCTTGTGGAAGAACTGGTGTATCACTGAAAGAGCACGTGATGGTGGTTTTTTTGCAGCTAGTTTGGGGAAACGTGCCTGAGGGGTGCAGGATGAAGGTTGAAAGAACATTCGTGAGTCTGACAGGGCGATTGATTCAGGCCAGCTTCAGTTCAGGGGAGAAGCTGCTGCTCTGAATGTCCAGGCAGAGGTTATCCAACCGAGATTCCAGCTACTCCATGGAGGGGGAAGGCAGCTGACCTGATAAAATAATTTACATTGAGATAAAGTTCTTCTAATCCAGGAAGTGTTACTCTGGTGACAATCCATAATAGCTGTTTCAGCACCTTATTTCTTCAGACACTATGGACAAACCAGTTCCTCCCCATCTGCTGCCTGTCTTAGGACAGTGCTGCATTGTAGATATTGCTTTAGATTTAGTAAGTACAACGCAAAAATAATGGTAGATTATTCATAGGGATGATTCAATGCACCGAAAAGTAGATCTAGGCTCTGGATCTAGGCTCTGGATGATGAAAAGAGCAATTACTCTGTGGTAGCCCTTTAAACAGTTCTGAGGAGCAGTCATCTTCAAAATTTTTATTTTTTTTTTTTTTTAGTATTGCATTGAGAACCTTGTGTTTTAAGAAATAGTGAACAAATTAATTAAGGTGACTGCTTTAGGATGTTTTATTTTCTTTAACATTACTGCCCCCATATGGATATAGTCAGAACGTACAGTGGAAGGCATTTTCTGTATAAAGCAGTTTTAATTTTTATTTTTTTTTGTAAACTCTGAGCTCTTAGATTTCAGCTTGCTTTTACTTGCTTGGTATTCAAACAAAATGAAGTATGGGAAGGTAGGTGCTGATGCTCTCAAACAGATAACTTGAAAGAAATGTGTTTTTAAAGTAATTATAACTGCTAATTTTGCAAATGCACCTGTAGCCTACAAGTCTTGAAAAAATCATCTTACTGCTAAGTAGAGATTCAAGCACTAAACTTTCGTTGTAAAAGAATTTTACATAAGTGTAGCTGCAAACTTTTAAAATCCATTTCAAGATTTTAAAAATAAAATTTGACGGGTCATCTCTAACAACTTTTGAACAAAGTCATGTCGCTGGTACATGTAACTGAGTTAACTCTGATTTTTGTTAAAGCTAAGCATGGTAATAACCTGGAAGAAGTGCATCTTCATTTAGATTATGTAGCTATCACTTAAGCTAATTTTACTGCCAGAATTAACTAGTTTCTGTGAATAAGTAAAAAAAAGTAATTTATCTTTTTTTTCAGTACTTTTGTGCGGTTCACTGTATAGTACTAAATTTACAGTCCTGAACTGGTTGGATTGTAAGATTATTTTTAACAAGCCCCATGCAGGAAAATCAAAAAATGAGGAATTAATAAAGATTTACTATTGCCACAGCAGCATTTTTTTTTTTTAAATGGCCATTTCCAGGCAACTAGGGGAACAGTTAAAACTTTTTTTTTTTTAATCAGTTAAAGTGTTACAGGCCAAGTCGAGTGTTCTTACAGGCCAAGTCGAGTGTTCTTTATTTATTCCAAGTAGCTCATTCAGTAAATTCTTTGAATGTCCCAAAGGGCTCTGTGTGGAAAGGATGTTTACAAGTACGAAGTCAGTGTTATACTTACACTATATGCTTGCTTAACTCCAGTTTGTTTTAAGCACGCTGATACATGTTACTATTTGCAACATTAACTTTGTTCAGCACAGAGTGACAAAAATTTGTAATCTATTAAATATAGTCAATAACGACTTTTTTTTTTTTTTCTGAAAGTACCCTTTTTGGTTTCTTCTGCATTTTGAGACCATTAAAATGGTACCAAATAAGAATTTTTGCTGCAGACAGCAATAGTTTTTCCCCTGTTTGGTATCTGGGAAATCTTTAATTCTCTTTGGCTCTATGGAATCTCATATTTTATGTTCATCCTGTGCATAATTTGATAAAACTGATTTTTCAAATGAAAAGGCGTTATCTTGCCTTAGAAGTGTGAATTTATTTTGGAAAATAGTTGATAGTGTTTGTTCATTGTCTGTAGGAGAAAGACTGGGGGATATGTAGGCATTTACAATAACTTTTATATCTACAGTAAACCTTTGTAAATACTAGTAAGTTATCTTTTCAGTAACTCATTTACTTTTCAGATTTATGATTGAGGCTTTCATTTGCACTATAGGAACTAAACTAACACAAAATAATATAAATAGAGACAAAATGAAAAAAGAAATTATAAGTGTCCCCTTATTGTAAGGACAGCAAGCTCTGCATGATTATCTGTTAGCAATGAAAGTGTTTATTCTCTGTTGTAATTTTTAGCACTTTGCCTTCCAAACAGGCAGTGCTGCAAAGTGGCACAGATCAGCAAATCATGTGCCTGCAGCGTGTGTTGCTTTTTACTGTGATGAACAGAAAAGGAATGGAAACATTTTTTGAACTATGGAAAATGAAACAGTAGCTCAGCAACATATTATTCATGTCCCTCATTACCTATTGCTAATTAAGGTATAATATGGATTAGCAGGGGTAACAGTATTTTAGGAAAGCAATTAGGTTAAAAAATGTTTACTTCTGAACTTACTGTGTAGCCAGGTAAGAATTAAAGTCATGCTCTGTGGTAGTGAATCTGCTGCTTTTCTGTGCCATTTTAGGGCAGATGCAAAAGCCAATTGCACAGGAGATAGCAGTAAAATGACTACAGAGAAAAATTAGCTGACAGAGAATGGAGTTGAAGAACAGCTGTTGAAGTGGAGACACACTCCTTGTCTGTGCTTTATTTTCCTTAAGAGAAAAAAACTTGAGATCCACATGATCTGAGTTAACTAATTCTTCTGCAACACCATTCTAGTGAATCTCTGTGATGTGAAAATCCAAAATATGTAGAAGTCTCTTGTCCTATTACTATAACTTTTATTGAAAAAAGAACAAAATACCATCTTAAAGTTTTGCTCGCTTGCCTTGTTTCTGAATTTGTGTTCTTTTTCTTTTATGTTCCAGTTAAATCTATTCAACTGAAGAACATATTTGAAAGGCTATTTGTAGGTTTGGCTTACAGCGTCAAAATGTATGCAAGGCAGCAAATCTGCTTTCTTGATTATTTTTTTTTTTAAATTTCAAATAAAAATAATACAGACCTAGCAGGAACCTTATAGATGATAATTATTTGCTATATGAGCCCTATATATAATGATTGTCATAAAACTTCTGTTACCAAAATTGAGTTTCAAATCAGATTACAGTAAGTTATTCATCACACTGTAAAAGTAAATGGCACATTCAAAAAATAAACTATATTGCCAATTCAGAAAACTCCACATAGTTAAGAAACAAAACCAAAAGGGTAGGTGCAGGACAACATGTCTGTAAGAGTATGGGGTATGCTGATGGGTCAAAAGTGAAAACATGAAGTGTTTTTGAAGGGGTACAGTTGAAGAAATGAGGAAAGATGCTGATGAGAATAAAGATATTTGGTGTGTTAGGAATAATATAACATGAGAATTGCAAAAGAAGATGAGGCAAATGGAAGGAAGCTGTCAGATAACAGAATGGATGGAAGAAAGATTGGAACTCAGCAAAAGTAACTGTAGTTGGAGACGGTAATATATAAAATGTGAGTAATGATATCAGTGTATTAAGAACCTAAATGAATTATGCCTTAAAAATATATTTTTAGGGGGACTCCAACCTGGTAGATCTTTACCATACAGTTAAATACTTTGGGTGGATTTTGAATACAGGATTTCCACCGAGACCAGCAACATTGCCAGAATTTCCCGTGCTACCATTTTCCATTGTTTCTCCCAAACTTATGTAGGGCCAAAAGATAACGTGAGTCTGCTGCACTTAGTTCATTTAAATCATATTAGCCTACCATGTTCTTGTGGGAATCTCTTACATAACTTAAAAGAAAAAAAAATCGCTCAAGCAAAGATGAAAACAAACACCTCTTCTGTCGTCCCATCCTCTAGAACTCCTCTCCCTACCACTGTCATGTTCAGTGTTAGCAAAGCACTGACTGCTTGCAACAACTATATTGGACACAATGCATATTGGTGCCTTTTTATCCCCAAATGCACATATAATTTTTATTCATTCCAACAAAGTAAATTTTGTAGCGGAAATTTCACAGAACAGTACAAATATAAGCAAATTGGATGTGCTCCTTTGGAATTCCCCAACAGAGGTGACAGAAACCTCCTTCTTTATCTGGAGCTTCTGTAGGGGCCCTGGTCCATTTTTCTACCATGTAACACAGCCAAATTTGACCTGGATCACCAGAGGGCACTGCTGGGTCTCTTTAGGGGGCCATACTGTTAGCCTTTTTCTGGGAAATAGGCGATGAGTAGAGAGGAAGCTGTATTTTTTTCATAACTTACTCTCTGATAATACCTTTTTCCCTTTTTGACCCAATAAGCAATCTGAAAATAAAATGATAGAAGATACTTTTCCTAGGTTTTGGTGTAGGGTTTTGGTTTTTTGAGGGGGTTTCTTCCCTTCCCGTCACCCCTCTGTCTCTTCCTTCTTAGCGTGGAAGCCTGACTCATGTATTCCTGCTGCAGGCACCTAAGATATGATTCATGGGTTGACATTTAGAATCCCCAGCTTCCCGGCAATCAATACAAACATGCACTTCAGTGTGGCAACTCAACACTTCCGTTGGACAATATGAAAATTGCATAGGCTGTGAAAAAATAATGTGTCAGTAAAGGGAGATTATAGCTTCTCTCAATATTTGTAATCTACTTTATTATGTTACGCTGTATGCTCCCTTCATGATAAAAGAACGATGAGGAAAGGTTTCTTCACAAAAGACTAACAGTTTGAGTCTTCAGCTTAGAGAACATTTACGAACATTTTGCACTAATGGAAAATACTTAAGATACTCAGAACTGTAGGTTGCTTCCGAATGTGGCAGTAGTGACAAGAAAATAAACTTTCATGTAATAATAATTTGCACTATATTTCAGCTTAATTATTTGACTTATGCTGAACTGAAGCTTGAGTACCATGAAGCTTGTGGCTAGAATAAATGACTCTCTATTTTTCCCAAAGAGATATCTAACGTGATAGAATCCTTGCACATACTGTGAAAGTTACTTTTGTCGGTTCACTTCAACCAGCTACCTGGAGGCGATGCTGGTTTTGGTGTTATCTGCTGTAGGCACTTTGCAAGCAGTGTATCTGTTAGGTATTTGTTAGCACGAGATTGCTGCCAGTACTTGTGAGTGAAGGAATGTGCAGGATTAGCATGTGCCAGCCAGCACGATGCGACGGGGCTGGGGGCTTGTGAGTTGGGGGCAGAGCTAGACCGTCCGGGAGGATGGGCTAGTTCTGCTGGAAGGTGCTGGGAGCTGCATGTATTTGTTCTTCAAGTGGCATCCGTGAAGGATTCTCATCCCTTTCCTGAGCGTGGTGGTCTGTTGTGACAGGAGCCTTTGCTAGGGCTGGAGGAGTCAATCTACGTATCCTGTGAGAGTAGGAATAAATACGGTGTAGAGTTTTTGAGGAATGTTTTAAATAGAATGCTGTCTCTTCAGATTAAAAAAGTAATAATAAATAATTCTGCATCTCAACATTTCTAAGTATTACAGTAACAGTGGTATCTCTTATATTAAAACTGTAGAATGTGTTAGAGGAATTAATGCTAAGTGGTTGTCTGATATCGGGAAGAAACTGTTAAGGGTTGTTTTTCTGTAGAATAACACAAGACTGAATTAATTTGTGATTTTTTTATCAGTAAATGGTTATTTAATTGTAAATAATATATGGATTACCCCCATAGTGTTCTCCTTATAATACTAATGTTTTCAGAGTATAAAATGTGCTGCACATCAACTATGTGAGGTTTAAAACCTCATCTATAACATACTATCTTTTTTCAGTGTCTGTAACTGCTTCACTAGCCGCTACAGCTGGAGAGTATAAGATATGGGCACAACTACAAAAATTCAGATTAGATCCACAGATGATCTATTCATTAATTTGCTTTATTCCGCTTAAGTGAAAAAGTCATGTCTAATAAAGAAGTGTACAGTAGGTTCTTTGATGTTAAAAATGCTCATCTTTCATGTCCAAGAACCCTCTTTTTGCCTTGACTTTTAAGCACAATTAGTATTCGTTAAGTTGTGGTCTGACACAAAATAGATGTTTAAGACAGATTGTTTTTAACTGATGTATTACTTTTATAACATACTTCATGGGCAGGAGACTTACAACTTTCATACGTGGTCATGTATTATATTTAAATAACATCTGATCTGATTGTACCCTGTGAATAGGGCAGATATGTAAAAGTCAAAGTTTAGGTGAGGTTGATCTTGCCATCCACGTTTACCTTAAATTGTGAACTCCAGCATCTTTTGACATTGGATACATTTTCCCATTGTATTTCTCACAACTGAGTTTCATTTAAATTTAAATAATAATTTTGTTTTCCTTCACTCTTATTATGCTGCTGTGATTGGATTATAAGTATCGTAGTATTTCTTTTTAACCATTACATATTTTTCTTAGTGGCTGGGAGTTTTAATAAAATTCAGTTTTAGCCTGTTTTAATCAAAAACATCCATCAATCATCCTCTTGTGTAGCTGAACATATTAGCAAGTGAGGAGAACTAGACAATCATGTATTCAAAAAATACAAATACTTTAGGCTGTTAAATAATATTTCTTCTAAATTTGTAAATATGCTGCAAATGGTTAAAACTGAAAATCATAATGCAGCTTGTGATAAAAATTTGCTGCTGCGCTGGAAGATGTTCTGAGTTGTGTGGTCGTGAGAAGAGGATTAATGTAGAATTCAGTATATAATCATCTGAGTTACAAAGCCTATGTAAGGGTACTAGGGACAGTTGCATTTAATGAAATAACTTTGGGTGCTGTCAGGTCTTCCGAGATTTGACAGATGCAGACGCTGATGTAAACGTGCTCTCATAACCAGCAAGCAATACAAGCAGCCCAATAAGGTGCTTGCTTACTCACTGCACCTTGCTATTTTTATAGCAATCCGTGCAGTCAATTTCCGGCTGAGGGTACAAGAATTTAGAGCAGATTCTATTAAATAATATTCTTCCAATATGTCTAAAACTATAGCAGACTGCTGTTGTGAGCCTTCCTGTTTGTTTCTCCAAGGCACACCACAAAAGCAACTGGATTGATCTGAATAGAAGTTACTTTCCCTAAATTAAGGAGGTACTCAAGTTAGTTACTCTGCAAAAACAACTTGGATATTCATAGCTATCAACGACATGAAATTATTTTCTGGCAAATTCTCTGGATTTTAAGTGAAGACAAAGATTCTTTTCTTTACATATATCTGTAAAATAAAACATGAAATCGAAAACTTCCAAGGCAGTCATATTAACTATTCATCTGCTTTTGCCTTGGACTGAAAGCAGCTAAGTAAACAGAGTTATTTTGAATTACCTCGTCGTGTCCTTCGGTTGGACACTGTTTAGCATCTAGCTTGTCACTCTGGAGCTAGCTTAGCTTAGATTAATATTTAAAGAGAATTTATGTGATTTTAATAACCTTTGGGATTGGTATAAACTTACATGAAAGGAGAAACCAGCTATGCAGCAATAGTAACAAAGCAGATAAAGCTTATTCCACATAAAATTAATCTAAGGAGCGGGAAGCAACTGAAACACAGCATGTATGGTGCTGCTCCTTTTGTTAACAGTATATATCAACTGGTTTTCTCTTAAACCTGTGACTTAATGAAACTTTAAAATTACTCAGTCCATGATCCAAAATGGAGTTTTGTTAGAATGACTACTGCATGCTTGAAATGCTTATACACCAGTCACTTTTTAAACAGTTTTAAACTGTTCTCACCAGTTAAAAAAAAAAAAAAAAAAGAAAAAAAACACATACCCTCCCTCCCCCCCTTCCCCCCCCCCCCCCAAAAAAAAACCAGCCCAAAAGGCAAGTATCCACTTAATATCACAAAGCATACAGCTATAAACAGGCACAAGACTTTATAAACATCTGCATTTTATTCCAGAAATCTGGTTCCTACACGCAGTGTTATGATCGTAATAAAGGACTATGAGGTTAATGAGCTGGGGAAGCAGCAGCTGGTCAGAATTATTTCCCATAATATCAAGAAAATGAAGATGAGGTAAAATTGTCTAGGTTTTTGCCTCTTACAGGTACAGAAATTGCATAGCATGCTTGCTGTTCTGTTCACCCCTCGGTTTTGGAACTGGCACGTCTCCAGCCCCAGTAAGGAAACGCAGGGCTGAGATATCTGGATTAGCAAACAATTTGTTTAGCTGGTGCTATGGTTACGTGGTAGGGGCCATATAGGGCCCGCAACTTGTGGTGTCAGGCAGAACATTTAAAACTGCATTGGAGTACCTAAAGCATGGTTATAAGTAAACGTTCCTTTTAATGTTTGATTGCTTAGAACTCTTTGATTATTTTCTTATTGTTTTTACCTGATCAGATTTCTTTTTTTATTATAATTTTAATAGTCTGATGTGTGCTGTAACAAATGCAGAAAACCTGAGCTAAGTAGTTTGAAGCAGGCACAGTTTTTGCTGATCTGTAAAATATGATGCAAGAGCATATCCCCCCAAAAGATTTACTCATAAAATTAATATTCTGAAGACATCATGATACATTGTTAGCTATCTGCAGGACTATTTGCTTTGTAAATAAACTCAGTGTTCTTATAACGCTTGTGCAGATGTTTTATACAGTTTACTTAACACTTTTTTTTTCTGAAAATCTTAAATGAGGTTTGTAAAATCATAAAGCTGCAGTGTTCAGCTTACTGCCAAAATAATACTAAAGGTTACATGTTTCTGTTTATTTGTAACATTTCTCTCAGAAGACACTGTAAAAACCTGAAAGCTGGTTTCACTTAAAAATCAGTTTTTCAAGGCAACATTTAAAAACTCCCACTGTGGCCTAAATGTATGACAGCAGCTTTCTGCACTTCTACTAGTTAAGAGATGCAGTTTTGTAACTTACCTTACCTGTGATTTTCCAGTGCCTGTATTGGAGAATTTTGTTTTTTAAAAAATAATTAAAACTAATAATAATAATAATAATAATGATAATAAATTTAAATAATAGCCAACTAGACAGTGTTGTTGATATTTTTCTGGAAGAGAACTATTCACTCAAGCCCAAAAGTGAAAGTAAAATTTCTGCTCTCTGTTTAGCTAGGAAGTGATTTAAAACACTGACTGAACTAAACAACATTTGGATGTATTAATCAAACAATCAAATTAATTACATTTTACCTTATGTCAAGTTTTTAAAGTTTAGCAGTGATGGCAGAGGATAAAAAACTGATTTGAAAATAGCTATCTTGATATGATAGTATAACTAATGCTTTAATGTATATTAAGCGTCCTTAATCTAATGCAGATTTACTATAATTCAGAAATATTAGTTATGAGATTTAGCAAGCTTGTCCCTGATAAGTTCTTGATTAGATCCCCATAAGTGAGGAAATATTGGTCATAAGTCATGACACCATTCAAGAATGCGCATTTTAATCTAAAAGAAAATGAGTTTACTATATTAGATGTTTCAGGTTTTTGGCTGCATCGTGTCCAGCTCTTCTGAATCTTTAGAATAATTTATCTTAACAGCTGACTTTAATTGTACGTTCAAAGTTTACAAGCATCTTATAAATGAGAAAAGTAACTTAGTTCTACGTCAAGTAAATGATGCAGGGATTTTGAAAGAACTAGTAAACATTAAATAACCATCTCCCTGTTTACTGCAGGTAGAAATGAACTGCACAAACTTTGGCTTTGTAGTTTTGTGTATTCATTTCTGATGTGAAAAGGCGAACAGTTACTTCTTCGGCTTGCTGCATTGGAAATGTACAGCTTTGTTTCAGGCAGAAGAGTAAAGCAACTTTTATTATAAACTAGTTTGGCAATCTGGATGTCTTTAAGGATATTCTGAATGCTATCTTTCATTGATTTTTTTTTTTTCTTTTTTAATAACACTTTATGAAATTTATACTGTACTGTGCCATGAAGATTTAAACATCACCTTTAACTTAATCCTTTGATTTTTATGCCCTCTATATGACCAGTAAAGACATGATTTTATTATTTGTCTATTGGTGATCGTGGTAGCATTCATTACATTATTGAGAGAAATTATTTCAAGAATTCAGAATTTATACGGGAACCCTTATCTCTATGAATTGGAAAATTATTTCAGATTTTAAAAATACTTTAAAAATATTCAAAATTGCCCTCAGTAGTAAAGGCAGGATGATCAACAGTCTCCTCCAGTATTACTCGTGTTGGTACTTTGTGCTGAATCCTTTCTTCTCTGGCATTTTTAACAATGATTGTTTCATCTCTGTAAAAGAATTGTAGTGGGTTTTCACTTGCCCAGCTAAGATTCTTCTTTAATCTATAGTTGTAACATTCATAGTGACCATAACCATTGTCTACAGAGTCAGAATTACTGTACATTTCTAGTAGCATAAAAGGAAGTTACCAAATAATTAGAGGATATGTCATATCAATTTCTCTTTGTAACCAGTATATATGAAGCTATTCTAGAAGGGGGTAAAATCGATACCAGTAAAGGTGCAATTTTACATTTAAATAGAGATGACTGAATCTGTGATTAATAACTAATTGTTCATTTCTAGGTTTTATGTTCATTTACAAGAAGATTATACAAAGGAAAGCTATTTATTCTGCTGAGTTTACTAGCATCTATCAGAGAACTAACAGGCAAAACTGCAGGCAAGGAATCCAGACTGCACTATACGCATTCAATATGCTGATATGCAAATTCAATCAGAATTTTAGGGAATTTCACAATATGCAGCAACAGGGCATTTCTCCTTGGTATTTACACCGTGTGGGAATTTTTCAGTTAGTAGTACACTGTATAGCTTGAAAAAGTCCTCCAACATGTAATGTAGCTAATTTGAAATCTTCTTTCTAGAATCTCTTGAAACTACAGCTCATTCCCAAGACTTTATGAAGCTGGCTTCCCTCCTCTAGGTGTGAATAGAGTTATTTCCACATTTGAGATGTTCAGTTAATCCATGCCTGTTTATGTCTTGGTACAACCATTTCGGTATACGTGGAGGTGCTTACCTGTTCTCCCTTCTTTCTTACATGTAATTTCTTCATAAATTGAGGAAGGCTGTTTGGTTTTGTGTGACAGGTGTAAGTCTATCAGAAGGTACTGTAAAGCTCAAAATCAAATTATCTTTAATGGACTTGTGAAATTTCATTCAAATTTGGAATTAAGTTAATATAGAGTTATTAAGTTTACCTCTAGAATGTAGTTTGCCTTGTTTTTTGTAAATTTGGCACAGATTCAATGAAATTGCATTTTTATGTGTGTGTACTGTCATTCGCAAATACCATCCCCTTTTGGAATTCTTGCCTATGCAGACATCAGCTGCAAAAAGGACCAGGATTGACTGTTCAGTAGAAAACCTGCCCATTTTATGTTCATAGTATCTAAAATTTGTATTTCTTTCCCACTAAGTAACCAAGCACTAAAAATTCCATATTTTTCAAAGTTGTTTGGTTTTTTTAAGAAAAGATTTGATTTCAACTTAAGCCCTATGTATCAAGTTTTTGTTGGAGTGCATATATTTATTTTTTTTTTAAAAAAAAAGAGGAAAAAAAAGAAAAGCTTATGGCAGAACTGCCTGTGTAACTTTACCTGTCTTGTAGTGTCACAACTTTGACAGTGTAACATACTGTGGCTATTTCTATTCTGGCTCATTGTTTGGCAACTCATTTGTATGCTATTTATTGCAGTCTTGAATCACTGGTGTAGAGCATGAAGTCTTCTTAAGCAATATAAAGGAATATATGATTTTCTGTTTAGAATATACATAGTTTTCCATTCTTTTACTTACGTTTCTGCTATAGAAAGAATAATCTTATGTGCTTATGTGGAGTTTCTAATGCAAAGCTTGCTTGCCTTCCTAAATTATTTTCTTATTCCTCAACCTCTGTGTCTGTGGGTGTATTCTTTTAATCGAGCACCTAAGAAATTATGTGAAATCTTCTGTGTGTTTCCTACTCCCTTTCAGGCACTGTCATGTTTAAGAAAAAAGGAAATAGAAACCATAGCTGTATATTATTCAAATTACTTTTAAGAGAAGGCACGTGAGGTATCTACTGCTGAAAAGATTTCAGTTTCATAACTTAACCTTCAAGACCAGTTGTTATTCATAGTCACAACACTACAAATGTTCAACTGCTGAAGAAGGAATGAAAATAGCTCCCTTGGTGCCCTGTTGCCGTAGGGGAAGAATCCTGTTGCAATTCCCAGAGGAATACTGCTGTAAGAAATTGCAAAATAGCGTTTTGGCAGATGATAGTGAGGTGTTTATAAATACAGAAGCTGAACTGTATTAAGAAACTTCTTGGCAGTTTTCAGAGCATTTGCTTGTTTTAGTTTAAAACCCATATTATAAAAGTAACAAGCTGGAGATTGTATTGAAAATCACTTAGAAGGAGATATATTGAGGCATTGCTCACTTTAACTATATCATTAGTTCACGATCTTCCTATAATGTTGTTTCACAATAGACGAAAATGTGTGGTAGCGCTCTGCCACTCCAGTCATAGAGAAAGGGAGGATGCAATCCTGGTATCAGTGTGCTTGTGTATATTGTGATGCACTGTTAACTGCTTACAGTTCATAGAAATCATGGTTTGTAACTGAATATAGAAAAGCTTCACTCTGCTGTTTTTCACAGTAGAAAACTTGAGAGAGCTTGTTAGGCATTCCGATAACTTAGTTAAGGGTAATATGTTTGGATCATGACTGATACTATTCTCTACATTGAGAGATGATGGAATGTGATTCTCTCTTCCCTGCTGCGACATGGGTAAAATCAAGTATTCTAGCAAGGGTCTATTTCCTGTGATTTCAGAGCCTTGGAGCAGACCTCAGCTATTTTCTACTTTTTTTTAAGCTGAGAGAAGTATTGATAATTCTAATGTCATCTTCCTGGCAGTTTCTTCTGGGCTGAGAATTATCCAGTATAGAAGTCTTTGTTATGAAGTGAAGAGAAAGTCTTAACCTTTAAAGACAAAGGTAAATCTGCGCTTCTGGCAGGAGGACATCAGAAAAGATCTCTGACTTTACATGTGCTCCTTTAGTCTAGGAATGGTTCTATATGACTAATCCTTTGAAACCCAGCCTCTTTAAGATAGTTTTGAGACTTCTGCTGTCAGTTTCTCCAGTGTTTTCTTGCTCTGTAGAGCTATTCACCTGGAACCCTGGGAATTTGCACCCTGAGCAGCCTTGCACTAAACTGTCTCACAGGAGGTCATACAGTTTTTCAGCCTTGTCTATCCCTTGTTGGAAACGTCCTCATTCACAGCAAGAGAGATCACATGATAGATTGCTTATCCAAGTGAGCTATGGTCCTCAACCTGCTGTTATGCAAGCTGTCAGCTGGAGCATTCAGGATGTCTTTTAGATCTTGCAGGCGAGTCATTTGTCCATCAGGATGCTTTAGTTTCAATTTCGGTCGACTACCTGACTGGTGCAGAGTTGTATGATTCTCACTGTTCTCGCAGTCCTCTTGTTCTGCAAGGAATAAAAAGTTCATTTAGTAAAATAGGCAGTTTGAGGCTTTCCCTTTCCAAGAAAACGGTCTTCCTTATAGCTGGCATTCCCTCAAAGAGGGCTGAGAATACCCGTGCACAGGTAGAAGTTTTTGGACAAAGCTCCACCATAAGCAACTGCAAGATCTGAGTAAAATCACTCTGTCAAAACATTATTTCTCTCACTCACTTGCAAGAGGTCTTTGTCCGTTGACATGTGTTTTCTCAGTGGCTTGCCTCTCCATGGCCCTTTGGCCTTCAGCTGAAGCTCTCTGTGCAGCAGTTTCTGTGTGGAATTTGGAGGGTTTTTAAATCAAACAGTGCTGCGGGATTGTCTACAGTGATTAGAACTCATTTGCTGCTTATCTGGAGACTTTGGTGTCTTAATCAATTAAGGTCTTTCTGAACGGTATGGAAAGTGCAGCTACTGGTGGTTACTTACACGTTTGTGTACATACTTACCAAGTACAATTCAATCATAAAGATCTACAGATAATATTGCATTTGGAAAAAAGGTTCTGCCGTTGCAGTATGTCTAAGGCTCTGAGGTCCATATCCAGGTGGTTTGGACCTGGAGTTCAAAACACATTTACTTTGGAGTTGACTATAGTAAATAGGCAATCATTTAAAAATGAAGAAAAGAAAATGACTTATCCAGTAAGCGAAATTCAAGATACACGTGTGTATACATTTTTATTTCTGTGCTCTCTGCCCTGGGATTTGGAGAATGTAATGCTTTTGGCATGGAGCATGGAGTGAATCAGGGAGCATAAATACTGAATGAATGGTATTGTGAAACAGAATTTCCAGGTTTGAATGCTTAAAACTGACCCTTTTGACTGACCAGAGCTGCATGCAGTATTTTCAGTATCTGTGTACAAAATGGATTTATGCAGTGGTATAGATGGTATTTTCTGTTTTATTCCCTGTTCCTTCCTTTCTACTCAACATTGAGCTGATGCTTTATTCTAGAATAAACAGAAATCTTGTTTTCTGAGTCAAAGCAGTCAACTCAGTTATTTTACATGTAAAGTTAAGAAATGAGGTAGCAATACCAGTAGGAAAAATTATGTTTTTCTGTATTGAATCAGGTGGGATAATTTGGGAGTTTTTCAGTCAGCCCTGTTCTTGGTTACTCTGGGTAGCTCGTCAGAGTTGGTCACCACAATGATCTCCTGGAATGTCTTGGGAAGCACAAGTTCTTGCAGGGCTCTGCCTTCTTCCATAGTGCAAATTACAGTGTTTTCTTATCACTGTTTTTTTTCCTCCCAAATAATTTATCCAATCTCAAATTATTTGTCTATTTAACTTCTTCTCCTATCCATTATAGATAGCATAGTTTCTTTAAAAGCTTTGATGAAATGCCTTGTGGAATTTGTGTAGGGAATTCCAGTAGATCATATAACTAAATCTGCTTTGTCCTTATGCTTGTTGGTTCCTTAGAAGAACACTAGGTTTGAGCCATAGCATTTCTTAGCTAGAATTAAGTTTGTTCACATTTTAGTTGCAGAATAGAATATGATCCAAAAGTAGTACTAGACTTCTGAGATCAAATAAATGAAAGAAGGGATTTGCTGCCCTACTAACCTCAGACCATTAGATAGAGGAATTAGCAAAATTCTTGTTTGATAAAAAATATCCACATAAATGTTTTATTTCTAGTCTGCTTGAGAAGATGTCTGTTTTCAGTAGTTCATCAGGAATTCATTCCATGGAATTACTGTATTTTACAAGTGAGACTAAAAGTCCTTGTAATCTGAAAAATAGTCATTATAGCCTTTAAAATAGGATAGAGGCAGTCTCAGCCAAGTAGAGCAAACAAAAAATGAGGAAAATTGTCTCATAGTTTATTCAGAGCACCAATCAACTTATTACTTTAATGTAATTTACAGTCTTCTCTTGATCCATAAGAGCGAGTAACTGCGAGTTGTACAGGTTCCATACGGAAATGTTGACATTACAACATGTTTGAGTTCTCTTGTTGCAGAGCTAGACAAGCTAAAAATTCTCAAAGTTTTAGTAGCATTTTGAAAACCCGGTCAGGTATGATCAAGTTAATGTAGTATATGGAGTGCGTTAGAGGTCTAAGTAATCCTTGTCATACCTGTAATGGTGGTGGTATCGGATAGAGAGGCGGAACTGTTGGTAGCCTGAGAGTTAACTCTTTTATATGTGAAAGTATCGTGATGCTAGCAGAGCAGATTTCATCCATGAAGTTTCATAATAACCATGGTCTAAGGACTTAGAGTCAGATTGATAATCAGATTTATAACATCAAATGTCAGATAGCCTTCTAGTGGGACTTTGGGGGGAAAAAGACAAAGGGACTAGACTTTGGTAGATACCTTTGTAAACTGAAATGGTTAGTTGTAAACACTACTGGGTTTCGGAATACCTGCTTGCATAGTGCTGTCTCCAGTAACAGCCTCTGCTTGGAGTCAGTTTGGGCCACCCTCCATTTTCTGAGTGGAAACGTGGGCAACATGAATGTCGTATTTCTCCCCATTTTTTTGAGTAATAAAACAAACCAAGTGTTCTAAACACTTCATGTTTTATAAAATGTTCATATGATTTTATTCACTCCCTGACAATATGGTTTTGAAGTGGTTATAATATATCCTTGCTTTCTATCTGTATAGTGCTTTCTTTCAGTTGAATTTTCCTCGTTCTCCTTATATTTACAAAATAGTAAGTTTGACAGTTAAATATGTAAACAGGACCTAAAAGTGAACGTGAGGAAATAATACTTGAATGAGATGTTCTTGCATTAAAAACCTAGAAATTAGGGAAGAGGTGCTGTGCAGCTTAGCATAGGAATATTGCTGTTATGTTTTCATAGAAACGATTCAGTAATCATCCAAATAAAGCTGACATTTCTGTATACTACAGCTGCCTACACATTTCCTATTTTTCTTGATTGTTATGGCCTATTAAACTATTTCCGTGAGCCCACACCAACATATTCTCTGAAGGAAATTAAGGTTTTGCCCAAATAAATTTTGGAAAACAAAGCAGCCGTTCAAGATACTTCTTTTTTTTTTTAAGAACATATAGCGAACAAGTTAAATATGAATATTCCAGCATTTTTGTGAAAACTTGCATGTCAGCATGTCATAACATTTTTCCTCAGTAAGACAAAATACTAAATGGATTAAATTCCATTCTTAACATCAAAGGGCCGAGATGATATGAAATAACTGAGGTTTGTTCTCCACACCTTGATTTGATATACCTTGCTTCAGATTGATTTGCAGAAATGTGGCTCCTTATACTGTAGAAAAATGATGCCTAATGTACAGCCCTTTGTGTTAACCAGTGTATTCAGCATTTTTGTGTTTTGCCTCATTGCGTTATGTCTTTGACTATAATTCTGTGTTATAATTCTGCAATTCAGCATTTGTGAGTATTTAGGTATGTATATTGATGGAGATAGGATGTGTGTGGGGGGTTTAACCTTAATGATGGCTTATCAGAACATTCAATGGAAATGAGGCTGGTGTGGTTAACAGAAGTCACACCCCTACATTTATTTTTGCTACTAGTTACAGTAGGTGCTTAGCCGTGCCACCTAAGTTTAACATCTGAATTCTATCCTTGGGTCCTGCTGTGTAATTTAATAACGTCATTTCTTTGCCTCACTTTCTCTGTTTTTGAAATAAAAATAATGATGCTGACCTCTTCTGTTTCAGCACTTAATGCTTTTATGCTGTAAACTTCAGTAGGAGAGTTACAAGGTCATGCTAGCAGTAGAAGTACATTCTTACTGAATATTTCCAAAGATCAAAAGCTTTTTTTGTTTTTTGAAAAAAACAGGAATAGTGTTAAAATATTGCGGTGTGTCTATGCTTGAGTGAAGAGTAACTGTTGTATGAAGGAACTGCATTTGATATTACAGACCAAAGTCCTTAGTTCATGGGAAAATGTTACCCCACTATTTCTGTTTTAATGAAATATTCTAATATTGGTCTAAGCAACTGAACTAATTGATCTTTTATTTTAAATTATTTTAAGCGCTTGGTGAACATAAAACTATGAAAGTACAGTAGACTTGGAGATTCTTCTCTGAGATAAAATTGGGATAATGTTTATAAAAAAGGTCATCTGTAATCATTCAAGTAACCCTTGAATAGGGAAACATGCAGACATATATTTCAATAGTTAGACAAAATTTATGAATTTATTGTAGCTGGTATAACGTAAATTAATTTTTCACAATCACATAAACTTGGTAGCTTAAAATATGTTTCCTTTGTCTGACTTGGCAATTCAGGATGAAATGCAGGACTCTCTTAGATAAGCTGGTTAACTTGCAAGACAATATTATTGGCTTGTCGTTGATACTCCAAAGTGGACAAAAAGGTTGCGTGTTTAATTTTTATGCTGTGTAGCTGCAATTTCTAACTCCTACTTCAGCTCTCATTCTTCAGCTTGGGATGTGACTGCAAATGGCTGTGGTGCCATAGGATAGCTAATTGGTAAAGCCTGTTTGGAATGTGGGTAAGCGAGCCATTTTGGCAGTAAGCAGAGTAGTAAAGAGCACTCTTTTTCCCTTAGTTGACTCCCAGGCTAAAATTAAACAGAGTTCGATATTTCCACATTTAGTGATTTACAATGCATCTGTTCTGAGTCAACTAGCAGAAAGAACTAATTACCTATATACTTTTATAAAAAAGCACTCTTCATTTGGGTGTAATATGCAGATCTACATTTTTATAGTATGCCTTAATGGAAATGCCCTTCAAAACATTAAGGTAATAAGTAAAAAAGATTATTTCTTCATTATGCTATTTTTTTAAAATAATTGGATACTAAATTAATGATGCTAACTCAACCTGTATCAGCACCTGCTTATCGTTCACATGTCCTGAGACATACAGAAGTCACGAGCTCAATGCTAAAATAATTCATGGTGCAGTTTATATAGCTAGATGTAGTAATGTTTTCTTTAGTTACTTAGTTACTAAAAATAAACAAAACTTGTCAGAATTAGGTTTTATTGTAGATCACTCCCTTTGTTCATATTTGTGATCCCTCCCCAATAGAAAGTGTACATTAACTGTAACTTAAACTTTGGTTTCCTGTAGAGGTTTTTTGGTTCATTTTATAGGGGGATATCTAAAATGTTTTACTGAAAGTTTTTACTGGAAATAGTGTTTGGATACTGTATACATACAGAGCGGAGTTTAGAAAGAATTCTGCCAGGGTGAACCTTTATTGTTGCAGAGATAAAATACATTTTTCTGCACATAAATAGCAAGGCTGCTTCTCAATATCTAGTGCATCATAGTATGTTGTCGTTGTGTTAAATGCTTAGTTTCAGTAAGTAAATTTGACTGAACTATTATTGTCTACTCTTCCTAGTAATTTCTTTTTTCACCAAAGTGTTGGGAGTGACTCAGTAATGCAGTTTACTCTTTCACAAGGTTCTTACACCTCCAAAAATGTTGTCAAATGTTGCCACCTCCCTTCTCCTTCCCAAAGCGCTCATTCACCTCTGCGTTCCGCTTTCACCAGCCTGCTGCCTTCATCCTTTTCTTCTGTCTCTGTGATATTCGAAGCCCTTTCCTGTTCTTTCATCCCCACTGAGCATCCCTCAGCACCACTGCCTGCTGCTCGACTCTGCCCCGTTTCACCTATCCTGCCTTTACCGCTGGCCTCTTTTCTCTGCAGCTGCATCCCCCAGGTGTCCTCTTCTGCCTTACCAGAAGTGTACCGCGTTCCCTTTTGGTCCCACTTATTATATGCTTGAATTTCCCTTTTGCGGGAGAGGGTAGGGCTAGAGCCCCAGGATAGCGACCCCTCTCCTCCCTGCTCCTCCAGCAGCCTTAGCTCAGCGCTCAAGGTGGGAAGAAGTGGTGGCAGAGCCAACCCAAACTCAGGAGGCCCCAGGTTATCCTCTGCGGGCCCCCCAGTCCTGTGGGAAGATGAGTGCTGTTGCTGCAGCTGTCATCATCCAAGGAAGCTTGTTAAGAAGCTCATCTGCAGGATGAGTGTGCCAAGTGCAGCTGTGCTCTGCTGCCTCCTGTTCATCCTCCTCCGCTGACGCCTGCACCCTCCCCTTGGTTCGTGGCTTCAGGAGAGAGCCGAAAGTTGGGGACGAAGGAAATTTGCCCAAACTGTGCTGGGCAAATGACACCATGACTTTGAGGAAATTCTCAATGTTCAAAGATTATGTGGTGTTGGGTTTGAGTCTTATTTTTCAAATAATTTACTAGATAGATGTAATAGATAACTCTGGGAAGAGCTGGGATCTGGAAATGAAACCCAAGTATGGTATGGGACTAAGGTCTGTTTTTTCTGAAATGTAAATTTAATTAAAAGGAGAAAAGGGGAGGGGAGAAAAGAAAGTTCACCACAGTCTTAATGAAATCCAGGAAACTTGAGCGTTGCATTTTGACAGAGACAAAATAGCAATTAATTTTTTTTTTTGTGGACGTGCAAGGAGTCTGCTGCCAACTTAGAGCTTGGTCCTCACATCAGTGAGATCTTCCTTGAAAACTGAGGGGGGGGATTCTTATTTCTTGGCAAGAAAACACAAATTTAAGAGGGGTTTGTTGGGGGGGGAGGCGGCAAATCTGAGAAACTTTTCTTTGACTACATATTTATTTTGAAGAAAGCTGTTACACAGGAAACAACTTTACATAGGTGATTAAACTGCTCTCTGAGTATAGTGGCTGAGTAGCAAATACGGCAGTAAATTTCAGTAATTCAATGTGACAGAAGTGGCTTGTTAGGAGGCCAAAGTTACCTGACAGTCAAATTGAAAGGCAAATAATGTAATTGCTTATCTACTTGTACTGTTTTTTTCGTTTGGTTTTTTTTTTCTCCCAGACACAAGCTCTCAACAAGAAAAGACAACTGGAAAAATAAACTATTTTGCTGTCTATTTTACCTTTACAGTTTTATGGGTTTGTGCTAGTGTGACTTCACTAAAATGAAAAGATAGTTTCAGTTCAAAGCATGAGTTCGTTTTATCGAACTTCTTGTTCACCGCAAAAAATTAGCTAAAACTAAGAAACTAAATTAAGTAACTAGCATCGTGTGCTACAATAACACTTTTTTTCTTTTCCCCCTTTCAGGAGTCTGTTATAAGTGTGGGATTTTCTGTTGACGTTGCCTGTAGGCTGACTTTATTCCTCACTCTTTGGGAGGTCTCAGACTCCCACTTGTCATATCACATGTACATTAAACCTTTCACTAACTATTGCTGACAACAGGCTGCATCTCTTAAAGATGCAGGATTCTCTTATTTTGGCTTCCAAGTATCTCATAAAAGCTAATGATTGTAGCATATACTTTTTCAGTCCGCTCTTACCTTCTGCTTCCTTTTTCTAGGCTCCTCCAGATCCTGCCGCAAGGCATAGTAACTGCTCTTCTTACTTGCACATTACTTTATGCTTGACATCAGCTTTGCGTTAAATTGCAGATTTATTTCTAAGGTTTATTACTGACATTTAAAACCATCAGATCACATAGACTAGTCTGTGTATAGGAGTTCCTCACAGTGTGTGTTCCAACTCCAAGCCCGTGCTAGGCGGATGATTTATCTTTGTGTATTTCTTGACTGCCATTTTCCCATTGTACTCGTCAGGCTTTGCTTGCATTGCCCCAGGTTGGTGGGGCTTCTGCCATTTGAAATTCAGCTGGTTTTAAAATTTTGTCATATACAATAAACTCATAACGTACCTCTTCCCTCCCCACCCCCCCATTTACAATTTTGGTGATGTATTACTTGTTTTGAGGCATATGTTGTTGCTGGTTTCTGGAAAGTACATTGAATTGTGTGACAAGCTTTCGGAGTTTATTTGGATGTATTATTACATTCAGATTGCTGCATAATTATATTGTAGACTGCAGAGTAAATGTAGCATACATTGCTTTAGGAACTATGATTCTTTGAATTATGGAACTACTGTAATTCTCTAGAACTTGGTGCTGGGACCTTCCAGTAACCAGGATTTCTGGTTTGAATTTATTTCGTTATTTATTTCATTATTTCATTTATTTATTTGTTGTAAAATTGTAAAACTTATGTGAAAAGAAAGAAACTGCCTATTACTACTTGCAACGCTTTTTCAGTAGAATTAATACCTTTGTATTGTATTAATCCATTTGTTTCTGAATTTTACAGCTCTCTAAGTTCTGCTGCAATAGATATCTATGCTATTAACACAAAAGCCTCACTAATACATCATCAGATTTTTAATGTAGGTTATAGTGCTTCATAAATTGTTTTTTAGCGTGCTTGGCTTGAAGTACATGCTCAGATTTCTGGATACTGAGAATAGTTTTTTTCTCCTATTTTGAGCCTTAATGCTTTACATGAAAGTTTTTCTTCACAAGCATAAGAAAACTAGAAGTTTTAAGAAATTAAGATATGGTAGCCTTGTCTTGTAATCTTAGGGCTTCAAAAGTGAGATTTAAAGAAAATAAGATGTATTGTAAAACTTGGGATAAAATCCTAAGACCTCACAGTACAGAGACTGCCAACATTAGCAGAGTTCAAAAATTTGCCTTATTTTACCTAACTAGTCCACTAAAAACTATTCATGACCACATTTACATGAAAAATGTTCTCCTGAGCAGATTTGGACAGAACAGGAACCCAAATTAGACCTGTGCTTATTAAAAGAACCCACTGTCCTAGACCAAGTTTTTCTTTATTGAGTTTGGGGGAAGTCATACATTATATTCTTCTCTCTGTTAAGCATCTCATTGACTCGTTTCTTGCATAATGTTATTGTTGGCTGAGAATCTGAGGAAAGGTGTTGTGTGTATTCAGTTACACACACAACTTTGTGAAAACAAGCATTTTTCTTGGCAAAAAATTGTAATAAGAAAAATAAAAATGCAATTCTGCGTATTTTTGTGTGTGTGTATGTGTCCATTACACTGGCAGTGCTGGCAATTTTCTCACTTTGGAGAAGCTATTGAAGTTTGTTTTAATTGTTACTCTTGATTAGAATTTAAAATAAATACATATGTAAGTCCAATCCAAACAAAAGTGTGCATCAAAGATGATTTGTGTGCAAGAAAAAGTAGTACCTAGATGGAGGTAATTTACATTTTCTTCTCTTTTCTACGATGTATAGGTGCAGTACTCTTGTCCAGCGTACAAGGATTAGCAATTAATGTTGATCCAGTCCTGTATACTTGGCTTATCTACCAACCTCAGAAACGAGTTAGTAGACACATTCAGCAGGTATGTATTTTGGAGGGAAAGGAGTGGGGAAAAGGGAAACTTTCTCTTCCATATCTGCCAGTAGTGCATTCTTGTTCCACGTATTTGTTTTCTGTCACCCTGTTCTTTGTAGTTTGCAGCACATACTCTTGATCTTATTTTGAATTATTTAAAATGTGTTTTTTTGCATATTAGAATTTTCGTTTCACAAATGTTTTATAATGGATCAAACTAGTGGTCTGTGTAGCCTGATGTTCTGTCTCAGTTATAAGTGACTAATTATTAAGTGACCAATATAAGAATCTTTCGATATTTGTCTCATAATTATAGAACACTATGCACATCAAGGAAGTCTCGTACTGGGCCCTTGAAGTGGGAGGATTAACATGTTCTGTAAACATTCCTGTTTCTTGTGTGTAAATGATCTTGTTAGGTAGTAATTGTCAAATATTAATGTGAGTCCCGTTAAGCTCATTCTGCACCAGCACCATCTGAAAAACTTCCAATGTGTGAATTGAGGCTTTATCGTTTTAATAACTTAATGCTGTTTTTAAATGTGTTGTTACTCTTCATTCCTGCGTCGTAACTGGAGCAGCACAACATTTCCTGCCATTCCTCTTTTTTAAAAAAGACCATTTATTTACTTTTGCAATGCTGTTATGTATCCTTGCAAAATACAATTGACCCTGGTTATTTCAAATTTTCATATAAAAGTCTTTCCTTACCATTGATGTATATAATCATCTTTTAGTCAATGCTTTCTTTTGATTGCCCTTGTGTACCGGGTGACTAGAAAGATTTAGCAACTACATTAGGAAACTTCTTTGTCCATGCTTTTGATCACCAGTGGCAAAATTTTTAACCAAATTTTGATTAAGTAGTTATTTTGTAATTTGTGTCAATATCTTATGCGGCCTCTAATTTTTTTGTTATCTATTTCTGATTAAAGTTACTGTATTGCATTTCTAATATTATTAGCATTTAGAGTTGCTTAGTCATTTGAAATTATTTTAACTGTGATTTTATAAACCTGTCGACACCATACTAGTTTTACCATTAATGTAACTGCGGTAATAGACTACATATAATAATAAGAATTACAATGTGTGTAGTAGTTGTGAAGAAACTTATTTGAAAAGAAAACTATACCTGTATTAAACTATCCTTAACCAAAGACTTTTTTTTTCATTATGTAACGCTGTAATTATCCTAGGATAACGATTCTAGTCAAAGTTACGGCCTTGTATACTACTTATTGGAAAAAGTTTAGCTTGTTACCATACTCTAATTTGTATAACAAAACACCAACGCTCTGTACAACTTCCATAATTTTTGAACGTTAAACGGAACAACTATAAACATAATACTTTCAACAGAGTTATGGTGAAAGTGTCATTGATTATAAAGCTCTTTTCTTCCTCTGTTCTAACCATCAGTCTTATACAATTGCAATAGAAGAAAAGTTTAGAAGTTCCTTGTTGTGACTCGGAGTTCTTAAATGTTAAGATATTTTAAATTTTAATGTCTACTAAACACAATTTTTTGCTCTGTTATTTTGAGTAAGTCAAAATTGTGAGTTTTATCTGAAAATGTAGTCAGAAAATCTTCTGGTACATTTGTTTCTGTGTATGCATTCTATCAAGTTCATAACATTGAGTTCAATAAGTGCAATCAAATTAATTACTTATTTGGGACCTCAACTATAGCCATGTAAACTTCTCATTGCATAAAAGATAGGGCTGGCATGGTCTGGCTCCCCACAGAGACAGGTATGCCTTTACTATACCGGAACTTCTTCAGATTTGTTTGCCTTTTAACTATTACTCTGGGGTTCTTAGGTTTATGATGCCAATTTGGTAGTATGTATATTTTATATCTTTACTGAAATACATGTAACTGTGTTGGTTTGGTTTACACTGAAAGCATGAGAAGTTGGAAATGTCAGAACATACTTAACGTTGTAAGCTGAAATAGGATAGGACAGAACTAAGCATAAAAGTAAACGTGTTTTTACAAAACACATAAATTTTCAATTATTTTTTCCATAAAGTCGTACTGTGTCTTCTTTAAGATTAATGTGATGAAACCACTAAGAAATGTACTTCTCTTTGGCCTTACTGAGATTTTATTCACGTGGAGCAGAGCAATGAACGACTGCTGTGTTAAGGTGTGAGGGTACATGCAGCCCAGTGAGGACTACCTTTTTGCACCTTGCTTATCCAGCAGCTAATTATTGTAGAAATGGTGTGATAGCTGAGGCTATTATGTTACTTGGTTTTACAGATATTACTTCTTTATAGTTTCTCCCCTCCTTTACCCAGTGTGTCCATTTTGTACAATTAGGTTATAAACTCTTTAACTGTGTTTATGTAGGATCTTGTATGTTCTTAGGTGGTGTCTGAAAAATGTGATGAATGATAAATAAGGATTTTAAAAGTCTGACTATAGGTAAACACCAAAAGGAGAGAGAAGCTATTTAAATGGAAAGTTACGTTTGGCACAATAATCAGTGAATATAAACAAGTTCTTCATATATTTAGGCTAGAAGTAAAAGATTTTAAAATTTTGAGTATTATGAATAAAGTGATTTTTTTTTTCCTGTTTCTGTTATCATTAGAAGGAAATTTTCTAACTTGTTCCTATTTCTTGAGAAATTTTATATCTTTAGGAACGATATGTATGACAACTGTTTGCAGGAGGAGGGGATTGGACTTACTGTTTTTCTAAAGAAAGTGTTAGAATTTGGAAATTCACTTAATGTACAACCCTTCTACATAAGTTATGTTTCTGTATGGTGTGCAAGTAACATACATCATTCATCTTCAAGTTTATTTTAAACTAACTTAAAAAAAAATCGGAAATAGAAATAGTCTTTAAGGCTTCTGCATAATTTTTTTTTAAATACAATGGAATATTTGGTGCCAGATGCTTTCAGTGAATGTCAATATAGCATATTACCTTTTTGTTACAAAGTGATGGTGCATGCCAAAATGTGGCTGCTGTTACGTATTTAAATAATGATCTGTGTGGTTGCTGTTGTGGCTATATGGTCAGTGCTCTAGGGTAAATGGATGTAAACAGAACTTGTTTTTCTCTATCCATTCTGAATTTCAACATGCATCTAGAAGTTTTCCATTGTCCCCTTTGAAGCCCAAAAACAATGAGAACATTGCAGTCTAAAAATCCACGAGGCACGCTCTCTGTGCTTGAACAAATCTTCATATTGCTTTTGAATTTCTCTCCTAGCTACTAGAAATATTTGGTGTAGTTCTTAAGTTTCTTTGGTGAAGTGAAATCGTTGTTTAAAATAAGCCTCTTCTGTATCTGCAGTGTTGTCCATTATTGCCTCTTATCTAATTGGTGGTATTGGACATAGGTCAGTATAATGCCATTCTGAGGGGCATGACTGGATTTTAATCATGAAGTAGTAATGCTTCTTATAAAATTTGATTTGGCAGAAATGAAATAACAAGTCAACGTATACAAAACACAGAGCTTTTGTTGCATGCTTTTGATGTCCTTATTTTAATATGTTTGTTGCAAGTTTATAATTTGTAAGTTTTCCCAGTAATAATAGAGGAAACTACTGAAACAGTTTGTAGTAAGAAGTTCTGCTGTCTGTTTGTATACTGTATGGTATAATACAGCATGTTTTCTATAAAAGGTGATATGGCAAAGCTGATGCTGCTTATGTTTATATTAGTCAGGAATAGAATTAACATCTTTCTTTGAACTGAACTCACAGAATCACAGAATGGTTGAGGTTGGAAGGGACCTCTTGAGATCATCTGGTCCAACCCCCTACTCAAGCAGGGTCACCTACAGCTGGCTGCCCAGGACTGTCTCCAGAGAGCTTTTGAGTGTCTCCAAGGATGGAGACTTTGCAATCCTAAGAGAGGCACAACCCATGTACATATGAGTCATGCTCTGGATGTATTCTAGAATAATAGTTCATGCTTCACCTAACTATTCCCCATCTCTTTCCCCCATCTTACAGCGCTAATATGGATACTGTCCTACAGGCTTGGTGGATACTTGTGGATGGTGTGATTTTAGTTTTGGACATGCTCAGTGTCAAACTCTTCAGTTTTCTTATGTGTGAAGTCTGCAAAATCCTGTTAGTTATTACAGTAAGTTGTACGAGGTCTTGCTCAATAAAGAGCCTGTTCTAATGTTCAGTCACCCTCTCGGTAAAAAAATGTTTACATTCACAGCGAATCTCCTGTGTTTCAGTCTGCGCCTATTGGCTTGGTCCTGTCACTGGGCACCACTGAAAAGGGCCTGGATGCATCCTCTTTGCACCCTCCCTTCAACTATTTGTGTACCTTGGTGAGGTCCCCTGTGAGCCTTCTCTTCTTCAGCCTGAACAATCCCAGATCTCTCAGCCTTTCCTCGTGTGGAAGATGCTCTAGTCCCTTAATCATCTTCGTGGCCCTTTGCTTGCTGGACTCTCTCCAGTATGTCCATGTCTCTCACACTGTGGAGCCCAGAACTAGACCCAGCACTGAATAGAGGGGAAGGATCACATCCCTTGACTTGCTGGCAGTACTTTGTCCAGTGTAACTCAGTATACCATTCACCTTTGCAGCAACGGCACTTTGCTGGCTCTTGTTCATTCTGGTGTCTGCCAGGACCTTTTCTGCAAAGCTGCTTTCCAGCTGGTCAGCCCCCAGCATATACTAGCACACGAGGTTGTTCCTACCCAGGTGCAGGACTTGGCACTTCTTATTGTTGAACTTCATGATGTTCCTGTCAGCCCATTTCTTCAGCCTGTCACAGTCCCTCTGGATGGCAGCACGACCCTTGGTCATATCAGCCACTCCTCCCATTAATGAAGATATTGAACAGGATTGGACCCATTATTGACCCCTGGTCTACATTTCTACTTAGTGGAGTCCAACTAGACTTCATGCCGCTGATCACCACCCTCTGGCCCTAGCCGTTCAGCCAGTTTTCAGTCCATTGTCTACTCATCCAGCCCATACTTCATGAGCTTCTACATGAAGATCTTATGGGAGACAGTGTCAAAGACCTTACTGAAGTCAGGGTAGATAATATCCACTGCTATCCCTTCATCTACCAAGTCAATCATTTAATCATAAAATGTTATCAAGTTGGTCAAGAATGACTTCCACTTGGTGAAACTATGCTGATTACTTCCAGTCACCTTCTTGTCTTTCATATACCTGGAAGTGCTTTCCAGGATTAGTTGCTCCATCACCTTCCCAAGGACTGAGATGAGGCTGACTGGAATGTAGTTCCCTGTGTCTTCCTTCTTGCCTTTCTTGAAGATAGAAGCGACATTTCCTTTCTTCCAGTCTTCAGGTACCTCTCCCAATTACCATTGTTGTTGAAAGAACATCGAAAGCGACCTTGTGATGACATCTGCCAGCTTTCTCAGCACTTGTGGGTGCATCCTATGAGGGCTTATGGACTTACATAATGTCTAGTTTGCTTACATATTCCCTAACCTGAACCTCTTCCACTGAAGATACGTTTTCTTTGCTCCATCCTTTCCCCCGGTCTCTGGGAGCTGGCATTCAAGGCTGAGCTTTCTAGTAAAGACTGAGGTGAAAAAGGCATTCAGTACCTCAGCCTTTTCCAATAGGAAAAGAAGCTTATGACTTCCCTGACTTGATATCAATGTGTATTCCCATAGACAATGAAATATTTTTGCTGGCTCTTTTTTAGCTCTTTTGCCCTTGTGCTCCTTTCCTTTTCTCAAGTGAATACAAGAATCTAAGATTGTGTTATACTTATGCAATTTATACACATTTAAAAAAAAAGTTTTATGTTGATTTCATATCTGACAGCTCTGAATAATGTACAAACAGAAGAAAATACAATTTTTCAGTGTCAGAAAAGGAAGAAAAAAACATGGATTGGTAACAGGGACAGGAAGAGGTAAGGAAAAGGTATTTGTTATCATGAGAGTATTTTCACCTCATCACCAGCTGATGATCTTTCCAGATAATCAGTATAGCAAGTATTACATGCTGCTTTGTCTAGAAAAAGGAACTATTGGTATATCACCTTTCCTGTTTGGATCACTGTACTGTGTGTACAGTATGCAGTAATCAACACCAGAAACCTTTGCCAGCTAATGGGTTAAAAAAGCAAAAAACCCGGGACACTCAAGACGTTATATATTAAAGGGGCAGCAATTGTTGGAATTGATTTTGTTAAGTTACGTTAGTTTATTCTTAAATAATACTGATCTGAAATAACTTCACTTTTGGTTCAGAGCGAGGAATAAACTTTATAAATCAAAGTGCTGTAACTTAAAGTTCAAAACTTATTTTCAAATTCCTCAGTTTTTGACTTCAAAGCTAGAGACTTCTTAGAGATGTTTTAATTCAGCACCTTCTGGATATCGTGACTATGAAGATACTTACACCAAATGGTTAGTTTGAAAGAAAAACCACAACAACCAGAACTTGCTACTTAACGTGTATGTTAAAAAGAGTGAATTTGTCATGCCATCCTGTTATTAACCTATTATGTAATAGTTCTAATGGTTAATGGATTGATTCTCAACTTTTTAGTACTTAATATGGCAAGAATAAATCTAAAATACAGGGTTTGATTTTGCTCTCCTTTAGTTTAAAACCTGAAGAATAGGTGAAAAGCATTCTGGAAAAAGATATTCAATGGTAATTTTTTTTGTACTGATATTTGATGTGTTATACCGATGAAATGAAAATACTAAGAAAGGTTTAAAGATGTCAATATTTATAACGAATGTTATGTTGGACACATGGGTAAATTTTTTGAATGTGAATGTTTTGCTCTTCAGCTCTACGTTTTAAGAATTAATGCATTAAGACGAAATCTGATAAAAATTTAGTTATTCTGCTTTATGTACAGTCTGTGAGACTGCTCAAAGGAAAATTAGTATAAGCCAGATAGGTTGTACTCCAGCCATGTTCTACATCAAAATTGTGTATTTTACATTATTTGGGTGTTAAAAATAACCACATTTTTGGTTCCCTGAATTTGTTAGGCTTTTATGAAATATGTTTTTGTTACCACCATTTTTTCAGTAACTGGTGTAATAATCCATGAAGTTAGAGCAGCAAATTCAAAAGATATCTTACATACCCTGCTTGATTGATGAACCTGTGCTAGATTTCAAGCAGGGTTTAAACTGGTGCAGAAGATTTTTTTTTTTTATTTTTTTTATTTTCTTATGTGTCAGCCAAAATTGGTGTTCATTTTTAAAAAATACTTTAGTCTGTGTGGATTGTTCTTGTAAAGTGAGCTGTATGTGTAGCAGCAGTAGATGTGTTCGTGTAATATGTGGACCAGTTGCTTACTTGCTGTTTTTTAACAGTTCTTTAAGTCAGCATATCTATAATATATGCTTAAACCCCTTGTGTTTCTTTGGTCTGAAAGCCCTTTTAAAAGATACAGTCTTTAATGCTTTACGAAAGGTCAATATGAACAGAATTTGGGAAGGATACCACTATAGAAAGTGAATTCTTGTATGTATGCTTTTTACTGCTTGTTAACATTGCTTCCCTATTAAAAAGCAAAACAAAGCTACATTTAGAGGCGCTGTTTCCAGTAATTTAATATTTCATTTTGACTACTTTTTGAAGATTTTTTTTTTTTTTTTTTTTGAGATGTGGCTTGTTTTATTTTTGTAAAACAGTGGTGGTTTTCATATATTTACTCTCTTATAAGAGCCTGGACTTAGTTTTGCACAAATAAATATTTGAAGAGTTTGTTTTCCTTGGTAAAAAAGCCTTAGCTGTACTTTAATATGAGACAATCAGGTATGTGATACTTTTCGCGGTGAATATATAAATGAGTGCATGTAATCTTTTTTCTCAAATGCACATTACTGTAAAGCCTCCGTACTTTTCTTATATTACTAATTTCTATGATAAAAATGACTAATTTTAGTGTAGACTAAACTATCAAAAATGTGTACCTACACATGTGTAGGTATATAATATGGCATAATATGTATTGCTGTACATTTCTGTCATTTTCTTTGGCTGTTCTGTACACGTGTGTGTTAGTACCTAGTTTAATGAGTATTTCGGTAACGGAGTAGATCTAAAACCAGCAGTACAGGGAGAACATCCTTAGTTGCATACAGGAACAACTAAGGAAAAGACATTGCACCTCTTCTAGATTCGTCATGCTTTAAAGTGCTGGAATGTAATATACCTATGTGATTCCAGAATCCAAATGTCTCCCTTTTTTTGTGAACATCTACACCATGGAAGATTGTGTATACCAATTCAAAACCAAGAATTTTTCATCAGCTGGGTAGGTAGATTACAGGATTGGTCATTAGCATTTCCATTTAATCCATTTTTTCCCTTCAACCTTTTCTTGGCTCATTTTCTCTTTTCTCTACCATTATCTTAGGAATTTTACTTTTATAGAATCCTTTCACTGCTTTACAGAAAGTTCATTGTGAGCTGATGATATCAACTTTTGATGGTATGATTTGGGCAATTCTTCATTCAGAGGTCTGCATCAGTGGTCTCTCTGGAATATTTGCCTAAGATGAAATAATTTTGTCATCATGACTGGGTCAGTAGACTCATGTAGAGCAAGCGTTTCCTCTAATTTGATCTGTCTTTGGATGACTATTGGAATATTGCAGATCATTGTGTCTTTAAGAGCCAAACATTTCTGACAATGAAGGGCAATGAATGAACACCACAATGTAAGGGTAAGTTTCAGTACCCAAACTTAAGATTTTTCCATGTTATACCAAAATTGGCTGTTGAGGGTAGAACTATGTTGCCCTTCTTTAGTTCTAGTTTTTCTCTTTTACCTTGAAAAATAGCAGGAAAGGCTCTGATAAAACAAGCATGTTTCTATGGTAGACGTAATTATCTTCTTGGTGTGCAAGATTTATCAAATTATAATAGGCTTTGATTTCTGATACTGCTTGCAGGCCAAAAGCACTGTGTTTATCCCTGTTGGGATCTGTCACCTCTTACCCCAAGGAAAGCAATTAAGTTTCTGAAGGACATGGGAATGAAGCTACTGCTTACTTAAGAAACTAAAGCTACACGGGTCTTGAACCTTATATCTTCTGCTTTCAGAGGCCCCTTGAAACTGCTGATAGAATGCTTTCATAAGTTGATGACAATGTGGACGTTCTTGGCTGACATCAGTTCATCACATAAGTTTGGAAAGATTGCAGCTAATCTGTGATTGGTCTCTTATCCCAGCAGAGCCCTTTCTGAGCATACCTGAAATTCCTACCTAAAGCAGTCACAGAATTTCTTTTGAATTAGCAAGTTAATCTACCAGGAAAGAAGGTGCTTTTGTGAATCCTGGGGGTTAGGCATGCCTAATCTTTTTAATTAGGAATCAGTTTAATTTTAATTAATGTAATTTTACTAATTATGTTTGGGCAATAGGCCTAATGCCTAGTTTTGTTTGAGCTCTCTGAAGCAATTTAGGTGTGTGCTTGTATTATTAATTTTGGAAATCAAACCAATGAAATGTAACTCCCTAGTCAAGCAGCAATTGTGATTTCATGATATTAGAACTTGTTGCAAGGTGGGTAAGGTAGATCCTCCGTGCTGTTGGAGCTTGTTCTGGCGCAGCTTGGGACAGTCTCGCAGCATAGGTAAACATTCTGCTCTGAGGCAGATAGTGACTGCATGAAAGTTATCTTAGGTGTTCACAAAACACCATGTCTTGAGTAGGACTGCCATCTGTCCCCATTCCAAAGACTTTTAATTTTTCCTCCTGCTTGCTGGTTGCGAGCTACTGCACATTTGCACATCGGTCTGTGTGCATGCAGCATCCACCATATGGGATATCGGGGTTTGGTATCACTTCAAAGATGGCAACCCACGTCTGGGCTGAGGCTTTTGAATTGTACTTTTCATGAGCCGGTGCTTCATTTTTTCTTTTAGTAATAATAGTGAAGTTCCTATCTTGGACTGTATAGGCATCCCTCAAATGAAGTTAAGTGTCTGCTCAGTTGGTCAAGTTTTCTTTGGAATGCATTTCTTATGTTCCCAGCTCTGCCTGCATTCTCTTCAGCCTCACACTCGTGGGAAGTTATAATTCAGAAATAAAATATTTAATTACCAAAAAACCCAAGTAAAATAAAATAATAATTTATTCTACCCGGGGCAAATTTCCACTAGCCCGCTTCACAGGATATGTTAGCTTCAGTTAGTTGGCATAGCTCCAGATAAATCAGGAAATACTTGGGGCTTGGTATTTTTGGCAGGTTGGTTTTTAGCTATTATTGTTCTGTGCCTTTCTCTGATTTTAGATCTTTATCATTTCCAAAGTCATATTGACTGCACAGTATGAAGTAAAATAAAAAATATAATCTGTATCTGTTGATCCATTTACATGCATAAATAGCATATATGTATATGTGTGTTTTGTGTACACATACTTAACATGGTGCGTAATATGTTAGATTATTTGTGTCAATACAATTTAAATTTGGAAAAGGATAGATTTCCTGTAGCTTTTTAGCCACCTCTTTTAAAGTAATAATTATACTGGAAAAATAGTAAATTTTCTTATTTTGAGTACCATGAATCATTATTAATCTAGTATTCACTGTTTAATAGGCACAAAACATTATTGCATCAATAAAACTGTGGTCAGTATTCTAGAACAGAATCCGATTTTGACTTTGTGTCAACAAACCAACCTCCTATTAATATTGCCGTACTTCCATAACTTTATTAAATGTTCTTTCTCTATCTTCTTTACAACACTACCAATTAGTAACTATAAAGCTTACCTGCCAAGTAGGTGTGTTAAACTTTACTACCTATTACTTTATAGCTAGCTTTTTGGATTCTTGTGATGAAATACTTATGATAACACTTGCCTGCAATGTCTCCTTTCCCATCAGATTCATCTTCTCGTACAGCTGTGGGGCTCTTGTCATCTGCTATTTCCCAAGCCACAATTTCCTCATCAGTTTGTGGCTAAAACCCAAATCTTGATGATCCTTTTCCATCCAGTTCAACGTTGATCTTTCATCTTCTGCATTCTTTTAACCAGAAATCTTTTGCCAAAAACCTGACAAGATTGTACTGGGCGTCATCAACAGCAACATCAGGCTTGATTTCAGTGAGCAAAGATGAAACAGCTGTTTCATTGTCCAGATCAGCACTCAAGCACTCAATATTTGGTCATAATTTTTTCCAGCTTTGTCTGGCTGTGATAGCCTTGATGGTTTTCACTATATGACTAGTGGTGTAACTTATTATATTTTGCTGATCCGTTTTTTCAGTGGTTCAGAAAAAGATACTGCTTCTTCAGACAGTATTTCTCATCCTATTGTCTCTTTTACTGTTTTGTATTGTCTGTGTTCATTCTTCAGAAACTCTTCCTTCACTTTGGCAAGTCAATGTTCTTGCAATATTAAGTCCAGAATTGCCCAATCATGGCTCAACAGTTGGAGTCATGGGAAAGCTGCAGATGGCTTTGCCTTATGAAGGGTTGTATCAGATGAACCGCTAAATTTTGAAAACTAAGCGATGTAAAGTGTCTGTCGAAAGTTTACAAAACTTCAGACTCTCTGTATGCATGTGGATAGTATTTCTGTGGTGTAAAACTTGTCTTTTCAAAGCTGATGGGGTTTTTTTTGTTGTTGTTATGGCTAGAGGACACCAAAGTGGCATGTTACTGTATTCCAGAATGACTTTTTAGGGCTTTTGGAGACAAAGCTGATGACTGTGAGTTGAGAGGGAGGCGGAGAGATGAGAGTTCTGTTTGTCATTGACATTAATATTTTCGTATTAGCTTTGCATACCACTGTATATACCACTGTATATATAAGTTGATTATTTTCGCTGGAGTAGGATTAAATAGTTGATTGTCTTTCTTATTTTAATTTACTTTTATAGTGGAAAATAGCAAAGGCGTTTAAAAGTCATTCTCCTTCAATTAGATGATCTTCTGTTTGTTTTGGGGTTTTGTATGTGTGCACGTGTTGCACGCTGCTTGATTCAGTGATCTGTTTTCTATTGGAGAAAATTTACAAGCACGTTGCCTGCCTCACACGAATTTGTTTCCCACAGAGATTCCTAATGCAACGTGTGAGGTTTCTCATTACCCAGCTATATGGATTACATTTTCACTCCAATACCAACAAAATTAAATTACACAAAAATTGATTAAGATGCAAGTAATCCTAATGTCTGATCTTGAGGAAAAAACTTCTGTCATCTTTAAATGATGACCCTCTGCAAAATCAACGGTAGAAATATCCTGCTTTTGTCAACTGGGATATATCTACGATTTACATAACATCTAATGCTACAGCAAAATGTTAACAGCCAACTGTACAGTAAAGTTGAGGATCCAAGTTTTAAGTGATTTTGTCTTTTCTAGCTTGTGTTAATCAAAAAAAGTAACAACAAAGCCAATAGACTGTATTCATTTGTGGACCTCCAGTTCCAGAACCCATATGGATAAATACATGTCACTCTTTTCTAATCTTAAAATAAAGATGTAGTCCTTCAAACTAGATTTTAATGCCTTCAGATTTGTTTATCAGTGTCATATTTTGAGCCATTTGTCATTTACTGATGTTCTCGAAAGACAAAACAATTTAAAATCAGTAGTGATCAGAATTAAAGTCTATATTTAAAATTTGAGGAATAAATATAATAATGTATAAATGACAATGCATCTTCTCTTTTGAAGTTTAAGGAAGGTTGATAAATTTCTTTACAAAACTTTGGGATCTTCATATTTGGCTAAAATTTTCCAGTTTCCATTTAACAGTTACATAATTATTTTGCTTTGGTGATCATCCAGGTTTATTCACATGCATTTTGATTGGCTAGCAAGCATGGTATTTTAAGTTAATAAATTATATTTCATTTTTTGTTATCATAGGGCTTTTATTCAGACTAACAGGACTAACAAAAAATTACAAGTGTAAGTCTGAATGTGGCATTTCATAATTTGGTTTCAAAATATATGTGCTCCAATCACTGTTTCAAGTTGTCTTCTATACATTTCAAAATATGTAGTTTAAGACATGTTTCTTGTGACAATGTCATAACTCAATACTAATGTGTTTTGGTTTTGAGTGATTCACAAGGTGCTTCTTTTTCTAGCAGCCTGTAGGAACTGTTCCACTTAGTGTGTCAGTAAGTCGAAAAAAAGAGGATGAAGCATCAGTTGGAAGTGCACCTTTGGCAAGGCAGCAGTCAAATCAAGCCTCTGAGTATGCCAGCAGTCCTGTCAAAACAAAAACAGTAACAGGTACGTATGATCACTTAATTGAAATTAGCCATTCTGTCTTTGCAACCTCCCCCAGTAACATGCATCCACAATTGAACAGCATCAGCTGTGCAAATACTGTGGAAGGACTTTCGGTTTTAAAGAAATACTCTCCTAGAAAATTACAACTTTTTAAATTAAAAATAATCAAACTTGCAATTTTGAAATATATGTTTAATTTTCTTCTCATTTTCATTTAGGTCTTATCTTTGGGGCCCTAAAAGTTTCGTGTAACATGTTTTCTAAAACAAGATAAAGGAGATGTGCTTTCAATACAATATCTGCTATTTTCCTTGATACTTAATAGTATAGTCCCTAATTGTAATTAAATTCAGCAATATTTTCTGGCCACTGAAGTGTGCTAAAGTTAAACTTCGTTATCAGTAATGAAGATGATCCAACTTTCTGGGAGTTTCTAGGCTATTTATTCTTGTAGTATTGTCTGCAAGTAGTAAAGTAGGAGATGAAAAAAAAGTGACTATCTAGCTGAGAATTTTAGTAATCCTGCTGAAACACAGTGAGCAAATTCTCTTTTCCTTTGCATTTATGTTTATTTCCAGATAATCATGTAGTACTTCAAGTTGTCTGTTGAAACCGAGATCGCAGTCTTGTCCATTAGTTGTAGGGTTAATCGTTATTTTGAGATGAAAAAGGACTAAAACCAGAAAACCTGTTTGCTGAATGTTATATAGGTTGCCATGTTATCATTGGTAGTAAAATAATAGATTAATTTCAAAGACTTCTTTCTATTTCATTTATGAATACCCTTCATTTTTACCATTTATCCTTTTATTTTTAGCCTTAATTTATGAATTTCATTTATTTTTGCCTGTAATTAAATGACTGTACTAAGAATGTTCTTTTAACTATATTTGTCACCTGTTCTGCTATATCAACATTGTAATTATATGTCGTGTTTCTTCTTGAGTTTAATTCTACCTGTGCCTGTCAACAAAGCATGAAGGTGTAAATCATTAGAGAAACTGCTGTAATTTTGAATATTTGACTTTCAAAACCAGCTATTTGCATGAACAGGTGCTAGATTGGTTTGTGTTAATTAGCATTTCATTAAAGGACGCGTGTAGTTTGCAGAAGTAGCTTTGTACTTGAATTTTGAAAATTAGTGTCCAAGTCTGGTACCTGCTCAGCTTGGTAACCAGTTTTGATCTTTAGCCTTTCTTATTCTTCACCTTGAGGATTATCTTTTCTGCAGTAATGATCACACCAGAATAGTCTACTAAAAGTGAATGTTGTTGTTCAAAATCTAGAAATGCCATGAATGCCAGTTTTGCTTTTGTCTTGGGTTTTGTGTGTGTGACTGCAGAAATGATAAAATGATAAATTATAAATAATGCCCTAAAAGCAAAAGAAGCATCGCTGTGCATCTCAACTTCTTCCACTTTTTAATTTGAAGTCAATATCAAGATGTGTTTTCACTTAGTACAACACACATTGCTGCAAAAATGAAAAGTTCATTTTTAAGTTTCATTTATGTTGGATACCACTTACTTTACTCATTCAGTTTATCAAATAGGTTTAGCCTAAATGCTGGGTGTTTCTGTGATTAAGCAGATATTTGCTTCTCTATAAAACAACTTTGTGGCATAGAGTTTGTTACTAATAAACAAAAGGTGATGGAACTAATTCTCTCATGAGATAACATTGACTAAGCATTTTCTTTTTAGAATGAGAAGCAGTCTTTTAAAGAAAAGATTACTAAATTTGGTTTCCTTAAATATCAACTGTTTAGAATTGGTTGAAAAAAGTTACTATTTAAGTGAAGCTACATAGATATAGCAGAGGGTCTATTTTGCTTGTTTTCAAGATGTAGTCTGCCTGACACTGCTTGTTTGAAGGCTAGCCTGTGTTTTAACATTTCTACCTATTTGTTATACTCTGGGGATAAAATGCCGGGTGTAATATACCTGAAGTATTTGAGATTTAATGGTAAATATGAGCAGTAGAAATATAAAATGAATGCCAAAGAGCAAAAGCCTTGTATACGGATCAAATAATTTAAAGGGATGCTATCTGTCTGCTTCAGTAGACCACACAGATTTTCCTTAATTAAAGAAAGGAAGGAGAGCCATGTCACGCTACAGTGCCATGCAGGCTTGTTCCCTGTACAGCCTCCTGAAAATTCATGTGATGTTAGAAGCTTTTCCCGTGGAGTTCACCTTGTGCCCTGTTTGACAGAGTTGTCTTTGCACTGGAAGATTCAGGGGACAGTGAAAACTAACACGTGTCGTGTCACAAAAAAAAGTCTCTGCTTTGATTACAAAGCCACCAGTTACAGTGGTTAGAAAAGGTTGGATGGATACAAGTGTGAAAGGTGAGATCTCATTCTCAGAGAAGTTTTGGTGGATACTTCCTTTCACAATTCATTTCTGGGTTTTCTGGGTCCCTCGCTCCCACAGTGTTTTACTTTCTTTCCTTTCTTTTCACCTACTTTCTGAGTTTTCTTTCATTGAAAGGGCTTATATCTTAAAATCATGCTATTCAGGTCGTGATTTTGAATTTCTCCTTTTCAATTCCAGCATAATCTCAGCAGTCACTCCCTTGAGAACTGCTAGAAACCAACCCTATATATTAAATGAAAGCAGTTTGTAATCACAGCTGTAAAATGATTTAAAACATTGATCTTGAGTTCACTTTATTAGTTAATGGCTGCTGAGACCTTGCCAAAAATGAAGCATGGGAAAAGAGCAAAACTACTATTTATACGGTATCTGTCTGTGAAAGTCCAAGGTTTCTGTTCTTAAGTCTCAAATTGTAGTTATTTATAAATCTCCTTAACCACAGAGGCTTCAAAACCAAAGTAAGATAATAGAATATATGCTTTTAATGTTATGATGTGGCTGTGAACAAGCAAGGTGATAAAGAAAGAATATTTAAAAAAGAAAAAGTACGTATTTATCTCAGTTCCTCCATCCACCCACTTCTCCCATTCAGCAATTCAGCAGTTCCCTTTTAGCTCAATGAAAAGTGATTTGCAGACCCTTATCTATACATAGAAGTATAGCTGCTGTGTCTGGATAGTGGTAGTATAAATGTTATATATAGTATATGTAATATACCTATACAGGAAGATACTGCGGGCTGCAGTAGATAGATAAGGCAGTCTTTGAAAGCTGTCCTATGCACACTGTTGAATAATGATTAAAGCCAAATTGTCTGGTTTCACACATTTGAGATGGATGCTCATTCATTACTAAAATAACTTGTAGTTTTCATTCATATTAAGTTCTTAAATTATTATAATTATTTTCACTTTGTTTGAAAATATAATAACATTTTCCATGCATAAAGATGAAATTGTTTTTTTTGTTTTGGGTTTTTTTTGTTTGTTTGTTTTTTTACTGCCTCCTAATGAGGTCTTTTTGTAACCATTACACTGACATTTAACTTCACCAACATCTACTGGAACATCCAACGTTTAGTAGTGCTTGGAAGTAACCATGATATCCCAGACACAAATTTGGTACTGTCTTGTGAGGTATAACTCAGTGACTGTGGCATCCAATTTTTCAGTAACAGTAGAAAAGTAGCCTCACACATGCTCTTTTGTATGAGGAACACTTTTAATGAAAGAAGCTACTTCAGAGAGGCTGAAAAAGTTAATAATTTTTTTTTCGCTCAGAAGCCTGAAAGTTGACTTTTCTTATAGCCACAGGATAGGGAGGTAAGTGGAATTTAATGTGTCATCTAAGAAGTCACAACCCTTTCAGCTGGAGTAGGCACCTGAAAACTAAATGCCCTGTCCCATAACTGAAAGTACACTTGTCACATAAAATTTTTCTGTCCCTGTTGTGCAACAGCCAGGTATTTGGTCATGGTGCAGGGGGTGACTGCATTTCAGCCATGTCGTGAGTCTATATCAGGGCATATGACAGCAGGCAAGTGGTTTTCATCACTAGGTCTACTGCCTGTGACCAGAGATTGCTCCATTTTGTTGTCCAGTGGACAGATTGCAAGGGCATTTGCAAAAAAAAAAATATTAAACGATGGTGGGGTGTGGACAGCTTTTTTTTCTATAGGCCAGGTTGATCCGATCCAGAGGTGAGAGAGCGTGCACAGGTCATTTAATTCCACTACAATTTCAGTATTACGGTGGAGTATCAGTCCCAAATTCAAAGCTGAGAAAAGAATCCAGCACTGTTTCATTCTGCAGAAAGTGTACATGTGGTGCGTAAGAGTATGTGCATATGGAGAGAAAGATAGGACATGAAATCATTCCAGTTTGGAAAAATCTTACTTGTGTTTCTGTCTTAGATGGCCTTTATATTCTCTGTCCTGTATAACTTGTCTGATTTCTAATAAGGACAGAGCTCCCATTGCCAATTTCTACCGTCTTTACCCTGCTTACTTATTTTCCCAGAGCTTGTAGAAACGTAGTATCTTTCAAATATTTATCCTGTCAAAATTGATTTATATTGACTAGCAAATGCAAAATGAATTAGAAGACAAACAAATGAAGATTCCCCACCTTTCCTTTCCATCACTTCCTAACATTCGATAGTGTAGAATAATAACACACTTACAAGTTGGGCATTAGATACTTATTATAACTGGAACTTCTTGGTTGTTATGGGAAGTGTTAGTAATTTGATTTTGAAAGCTTTACTCAAGTAATTCTTTAAATTCCTCCAAAGTATATACATGAGATTTCTGAACTGCTATTAAATACTTCTCCATAAAAATGGAGAAAAGAGGGAGCTTTAAATGTAGACATGTCTCTATTTTAGTTAGACCAGCTGATGCTGTGTTAGTGGTTTTATTTGAAGTTTCATCTTAAGCTAATAAACTTTCTATTGAGTACGGTGTGGCAGAATATCACCTGTACTTAGCAAAACTGGATGCAGTTACTGATTTTTTTTTTTTTTTTTTTTTTTTTTTTCTCTCGTAAAGTACAACTAGAATGCTGAACTAGATTCCTGCTAAAATTAGTTGTTGGAATGCAAAAAACTGGCAAATGTGAGAGAAGTCTGTCTGGTGAGAAATCAATGGATTATCTGAAGTATTTGAATTAGTAGGTCTCTATTTCTGCTCAATGAACTGAATGATTATCGTTTATTCATGCCTGCCATGAAATTTATGACTGATGATTTATTTGGGAAGATGAATGAAATTAAATAGATGCTAAATAGGCAAAGTAACATATAGGACTTCAAATCTAATGCTCGTTTACCTAGGGTGCCTGAAAATACTAGGTTTTTTATATTTTTATAACTGGGGTTTAGTTCTTGGAAGGATTATTTAAAAGGAATGTCTCCAGGGACATATGATTTGTAGTAACTTTTAAATGGCTGAACAGTCACATACCTATATTGGAAAATAATTACTGTGAGTTTTCATAGCTAGTAAAGTGTTTGACTTTTGTGTTATGATGGCATGATTTCTTCATTTCAGTGTATGGATTTCAAAAACATCAGTAGCACAAAGCCAATGTAGTATATCAAACCCGCTTTCTGTATGGAGAAATTCAAAGTTGAGAGAGAAAGAATGGGTGTTTATTTTTAGATTATATTTAAAAGACTAAAGAACTTTCAGTGTATTTTTAAAAAGGCCAAAAACTAGGCAGAATTCCTCCTGCATTTACCAGAAAGGTTTTTGCAAATCCAAAGGCTGAAATTCTTACTTCATAGTACAAAATTTATTTGGAATGGTAAGCGAGATTAAGGTGAATTCAGGCATGGTCTTTAGATATGAACACACATATAACACATTTTTGTAATTACTAACATAGTAGCTCAGTTCTGCCTGTGAAAGGCTGTTACTGATTTGTATGAAAGTGTCAGTCCTTTTATTTTTGTTCCCAGAACTAAATAGGTATTTTTTTTTCCAGAAATATTGCAGCAGTCATTAAAAAATTGGTGGGAGAAAATGCTGACTGTAGCCATTCCCTATTCGACACCCACTTTCACACAGAAAGATCCTTTATGTTAATATCACATTTGTCTTTGTTTACTGACATATGTTTACTCTAGAAAAAGGCATGTTGGGTAAAAAGTCAAAAGCCTCTGTATTTTAACACTTACTCTGCTGCTCATTAGATGACCATTCTAATGTAGTCACTACAACTCTGCTGCCGTTTCTCTGGGTGTAAAGGACTTGCTCTGCCTACTTGTCAGGCATGTGTGGCTCAATTATCGTCTTGGTTGATAAAAGTAATGTATTATCTGCACCGTTAATAAAGTAGAATGCAAAGATGCTCAAAGCCCAGTAAAGAAATTGTGTACGCAAAGACTGTTTAGTATGTGGGTAAATATATTGCATATTTTTATGAACTTAAAAGGACTTTCTGCTGTTATTTAAGTTTTTTATTCTCAAGCATCCTGATGAAGAGTGCAAACTTTTTTACACATCATAGTCTAACCTTAGCAAAAAATCTTAGTTACACAAATAATTCAAATATCAGCCATACAGGAATGGGGGCATAGGGAATAACTTCTCTTATGATACTGCAAAAATAAAATGGGAATATTTCGGAAAAATTTCTGATGGATACTGATGGTTCAGAAAATATTGGTAAATACAGCTTTGAGCTTTACCTAATGCTTTCAATGAGCCTGCCTCTTGGATTAACTTTTAATTTTTAAATTGGATTGTGGGAAGAAATAGTACATCAAGATAGAAAGTATTTTTAACAAGATATTCCCCTGGTTTTGCAATTTCTTACATACATATAATATTTTAATATCAAATCATGGAACAAAATATATGGAAATGTGTTCTATGAGAACAGAATACATTTCTTTGGCCATTGTATATCTATACACAAAAGTGTGAATAATTTGTAATTCTTTCATATATCTCTCTATATAGGCATATATGCTCTGTTGTGTTGCAAATATAAAAATATGTAGACTTATGAGGAAAATTGGAATGCAAACCTAATGACAAACAAGCTTTTATAAAAAAAAAACAAGTCTCACTGAATTTTTACTTTCGCACAACATTATACGTAGAAACCAAAACCTGCTGGTTTACAGAAAAGAGCAAGTAAGTTTTAAGTAGGTGGTGGTTTTTTGTTTGGTTTTTTTTTTTGTTTGTTTGTTTTTTTTTGGGGGGGGGGCGGGGATTAGGTTTTGTTTTGTTTTACATATGAAAAAAACAATTAATCTTCCTGCAAAAAAAAATTCTGTGGGCCATTTAGATTTTTTTCCAGAGTTGTTTGAAGTTTGAATTTTCTCCTCCACTGCATTTTAATCTCATTTCTAATCCCTTAGACCCCTTGATCAGTTCCTTAATGGCTTGCATTTGTTGCAAACACCTTGGTATTTTTGTTTTTATTTCTGATAAAAAGCCCTATTTAATGCATGAAAATGTGAATCGATATTAAGAAATCCCAATGAGTTCTTTGACGCTATGGAGACTACTTTTCATTTCAGCAGAGGAACAATCTTTACGGGAAAAGCCATGTAATAACAGTACGCTTTCCTTTGATTTCTTTCTTCCTTTAATTACTGTTAATGTTCATGTGTGTTTCTGTCATGGCCTCTTAGTAACTATGATTAGTTTGCAATAGGATTTTTCTCAGCTTAGCTCAGTTCTGATGTGTGAGAAGCTGTATGACAGATGATGTGGGAAGGAAAGCGTGGCCAGCTTGTTGAGGTCACATGACGTGCATTTTGAGTATGGGCACATGGTAGAATGGTGGTGATATTATCCTATTGCAGGCTGCTGCATGGGTGTCTCTCCATGACCCACGTCTTTCAGTAGGAGCTCTCTGAGCTTTTGGGGATCACTTGAAAGTATGGGTTAGCCTGCAACAGAATAACCTTTTCCAACCAGAGAGAACCAGAAAGAAACTACTGTCCTCTTAATGCATGAGGTATCTGAGGCACTGAATATTCATAGCACAGAATAGCACTGTTTTCATAGAATCATAGGGTTGGAAGGGACCTCTGGAGATCATCTAGTCCAACCCCCCTGCCAGAGCAGGGCCACTTTAGAGCAGGTTGCACAGGAACGCGTCCAGGCGGGTTTTGAATGTCTCCAGAGATGGAGACTCCACCACCTCCCTGGGCAGCCTGTTCCAGTGCTCTACCACCCTCAAGGTAAAGAAGTTCCTTCTCATGTTTAGGTGGAACTTCCTATACTCAAGTTTGTGCCTGTTACCTCTTGTCCTGTCACTGGGCACCACCGAAAAGAGCCTGGCCCCATCTTCCTGGCACCCACCCTTTAAGTATTTATAAGCATGGATCAGGTCCCCCCTCAACCGTCTTTTTTCCAGACTCAAGAGACCCAATTCCCTCAGTCTTTCTTCATAAGAGAGGTGTTCCAGTCCCCTAATCATCTTGGTAGCCCTATGCTGCACCCTCTCCAGCAGTTCCCTGTCCTTCTTGAGCTGGGGAGCCCAGAACTGTACACAGTACTCCAGGTGCAGCCTCACCAAGGCAGAGTAGAGGGGGAGGATGACCTCCCTTGACCTGCTGGCCACACTCTTCTTGATGCTCCCCAGGATGCCATTGGCCTTCTTGGCTACAAGGGTACATTGCTGGCTCATGGTCATCCTGTTGTCCACCAGGACTCCCAGGTCTCTTTCTACAGAGCTGCTCTCCAGCAGGTCAGCCCCCAACCTGTACTGCTGCATGGGTTTTCCCCAAAGATCGTTTTATTTTTAAAACTTGAGTATTTTATGTATCAGACTTCTAAAGCAACCAGTTCCCAGTAGGCTAAAAAACATGGAGGCATATGTCTATATAAGAAATATACCTCTGTTTAGAATTTATACCTGTAGGTCTTGCTTAGTGGCATCATCCTTCATTTTGCAGGATTGCCACTTGGAGCTCCTTCTATACTTTAACCATAAATTGTGAAATGAAATATGAAAATTGTTGCTTCTGGTAGCTCGATCCTGATTGATCTGATCAGTCCTTTTAAAAAAGTGTGCTCATTACCAGTGTGTGTTCTGAAATTGGTGGTGAGTGTGGTGGCATCTGAGTGATTGATAGTTGACTGAAATAGTTGCGGTGTATATTTTTACAAAAATACCAGTTACACAATACGGGACTATGAGATGAGAGTAGGAACACTTTATGTTCCCGTATACAGGTTTTCTTAAAAATTAAATTTGTACAACCTGAAGCAGCCCCCCTCCTCTTTTTCACCTCATCAGTTTGTTTCATACAAATCATATTTTCTATCTAGCTATTGCTGACTGGCTCCTGGCTTCAACACAAGGCTGATTACGGTGCCAGGAAATGTTCCTAGGTTTTGAGTTCAGTAGTAGCTGAGTAGCATAATTATTTTAGGAGATTAACCTTCAGACTGAGGCAGACGGAGCTGATCCAGTCTACATGTCTACTATAGAGGACTAGCCAAACACACGATAGCCACACCAGACTGCTACAGTCTCTTAGCCACTGTCACCTACTGATGGCCTTGCCTGACAGGGAGTTAAGATGATGTTCTGTCCCAGCATCTCTTCAGACAAAACTCAGGTACTTACCAGTACAGGAAAAAAATGAACAGAGGACTTCTTTTCAGGAGTTACTTCTGTGCTTGATTCTTTTTTCCACTCTGAAACACTTCTTTTTACTTCTTTATTTTTATTTTTACTTCCTCTATTTTCCATGATTTCTGGTTGAATGGTTCCTTATCTGTTTGTTGGGTTTCAAGGCTTTTGGTTTTTTGGTCTTCCAGTTGAGTATGAGGTATTACAGTGAAGCTGTTGTCTATCATGGATATTCCTGGAATTTGAATCAGCTTTGCAGGTTTGAATTGTACGTATATGGAGAGAAACAAGTGGTGCTTTGGCCAACTAATTTTATTTTTAATTTGCAGATTTTCTGGCATAATTGAGAGAGAATTAGCAGAGTGTGTGCTTCCCAGTGAACAACACATGGGAGATGGGGAAAAAAACTAGCTTTAGATCCCTCCCAGGAGGAATGCACTTGTTCAGTGATGCAGGATGTTGATATTGCCTGCTGATTGTGCTGTAAAATATATAACATCACATTGTATTTAGCTGTTCATCCTGACCTCAAGCCTTACTGCCTGTGAGATTTCTGGAGTCTTACAGTGACTTTGTATACTGTTCTCACCCTTATCCACAATTGTATTTTGGAGTTCTATGCACCAGTAACTCTTTTATTCTAACATTTCTTGATACTGAAGCTGTTCCTCATTCTTACCTTGTAATGTGTGTAGCGTAGGGTCTGACTACACAGAGAAGATGATGCGAACTGAGGTAGGGTAAGAAGTTAAAGCAGAACAGCTATTCCTCGCTGAATGTCTTTGTTTTAAGTTAATCCATTCATAACATGGATGGAATGCTCACTGCATGGCACAGAAGTGTCCACAGGAGAAAATGTTATGAAATAGCTACTCCACGCTGCTTCTTCATATGAACAATTTACTTGTTTGTCTCTCCAGCACAGCTGACAACAAACGCTCCTGGAATGTCACGCTTTTTCCATTCTCATGATCCAATTGTCATTCTTTATCATTCTAGATCTATAATTGGAGCCAGGAATATCTGAGAGGACTAATTATACTGCAGCCATAAACCTTCTCTTTCAGTCTTTTGAGCACCTCTCTGAATTTTTTTGAGTCCCCATCAGTTTAATGAAGTTAATGCTTCTCTTTTCAGATCATTAAAAATACTATTTGTTGAAGGATTTTGTCTAGAATATTAATCAACTCTGGGCTTTTCTAGTCTTGATGGGAAAAATGTCACAAATTAATTCCTCAAGTGGCATTAATGTTGCACGCTCTTGGCAGATATTTACCTCTCAGATGTTTCATTTTTAATTCCTTGCAAGTTTCCTTGCATGATCAAAACTGTCTGAAGACCCAGTGATGCATATCAGGCAGGAGTCATATACTTTTCTTACCTGAGTTCACTTGATAGCATAATTCTGTTTTAAGAATTTTTTGTAGTTTGTATGCCACAGGTTTCTCCTAGCTGTATAATTGGGAGACATAAATTGTCACACTTGTGCTGATTTCAATTTAGTTTTAAATGAAGTCATGAAGACTTCATAATTTATTCCTGCAGTTTTGTTAGCTCAATAACATGTAGGCCAAAACTGGAAATATTGAAGAAACTGACAATAATTTGGTGGGTATCCCAAAACATAAGAAGGAGGGTATTCTGTAAGAGATGACAGGAGGAACTATGTACCACTCATACAGTCTTTAATGAATTTGTAGTTACTACTTCATCTCCTCTCTAGTCCTCTTTTGAAGTTCTACTGTGCTTGTATTCAATTAAGTGCTTCTGTTATCTAAAATCTTTTCATATTGATGTTATTTAATAACTAACAAATTAAGGAAATTTCCTTTTCTACTAGAATACATTAAATTTTCCTGAAATATTTCATACTTTACTACTTTTAAGCTTCACAATGTAAGAAAATGGTTTGGGGCTTATGTCTTTTTTTTTTTTTTTATTGGAAGCATACTCAAGTTTTTAAGTGATTTTTTTTGAAGAAAAAAAATCAAGAGCAGTAGTTTAGTATGGGCTTTCTTTCATTTCTTACGACGAGTTTAGAGAACTAAAACCTTTTTTAGATTACACTGGCAGCAATGTATGTGAAAACCTCTTGGATTGCTGTTCCGTCACCAAATAGGTTATCACACTTCGAAAACTGTCTTAATTTGCTTAGGTCAAGCATTCATCATAATATTTTCTTAGCAGTTTACATTAAAAATGCTTAAGCATTTCATTTCATTGCATTTCTCACCATGCTCAACTGACACAGTTGTATTGCCAAGTTTAAAACTGATAATAGACACTATTATTAAGTCCATAGTGAGATAAATAGTGAGAGAAAATCTCTTTCAGAATTTAAAATAAGTAATCCTTTTCTTTGCTACCAGTAAGTATATTAGTTACCCATTCTTTGTGTAACTGAGTTTTGTTGTTTGCATTAGAATCTCGTCCTTTGTCACTTCCTGTGAAAACCATGCTGAACTCATCTGAAAGCTGCAGAAGTCCTGAAGAAAGAATGAAGGAATTTATTGGAATAGTGTGGAATGCAGTTAAACGCCTTACACTTCAGGTAAGATGAAAAGGAAGTGAAAAAATCCTCATGTCTTTCCAAACTTTATGATACTTTTTATGCATCCTAGTGCTTTTTATTAGAGGATTTTTAAAGGAGCTCCCAGGTTTTATTGTCTTATTTCAGGAGTTTCAAGGTCTTAGAGAACGAAAAATAAACTATAGATTTTTGGTAAATTAGGCTAAGAATGCTTTGGGTTTAGAATATTAGTTTTCAAAATACTTTTTTATATCTAAAGGGAAGATCCTTAAAAAAATTACATGAAGAAAAAATGGTTGTCACACTTTTCTGTATTATAAACGTAGCTGTACACCTTTTTGCAAAATACGGTCCTTTGTAAAAATATTTCAGGAAAGCGTGTATGATAAATGCTTTTTTGGGGTGTATGATACAATATAATGTTATCCAATGATGTCTCAGCTGCTTATTTGTCTACTTTTTCATAAAGGGCATGGAGATGACCACTCATTAAACCATTCCATCCTACACCGCTCTAGATTGTGATTGCTAATCAGTAAAAGCAGAACTTTCATGTAGCGGTATATATGGATGCTATACACAAAAAAGACTGTGTTAGCAGTCTAGTGTTAAGATTGCATGATCAAATACTAGATAGCTTAGAAGTGCTGGAATTAAGATTCTGTTCTTCCAAATATATATCAAGTGCCTGCTTAGAAATTACCCTAACTTATAATGCCTTTTGAACATGACATTCTACGAGACTGGCATTTCATGGTACACCAGCAAAACTGGTTTTGTGTTAAAGTAAAATTAAAAGAAATTACACACCCCATCCTATTTCTGACAGAAAGTAATCTTTGAATGCCTGTTCCTTCTTCCTACCAAGAAATACAGTTATTTATATACAGGCTTATCCCAGAATCTGTGTCTGTTTTTTCTCCTCATTCATGCAGAAAGTACTAGAAAGTTTGAAAGTTGAAATTTTGCCTGAGCAAGAACTTCAGACTTGTGACTTGATTGCAGAACATGCAGAAGTTGAGGGAATACTTTTTATTAACTCTACTAACCTACTTAACCAATGCACGAATACGGGCTGGGTGGAGAATGGATTGAGAGCATCTCTGAGAAGGACTTGGGGTTCTTTGTTGATGAGAAGCTCAACATGACACAGCAATGTGTGCTCGCAGCCCAGGCCAACTGCATCCTGGGTTGCATCAGTAGAAGTGTGGCCAGCAGGTCGAGGGAGGTGATTCTGCCCCTCTACTCTGCTCTCGTGAGACCCCACCTGGAGTACTGCATCCAGCTCTGGGGATCCCAACATAAGAAGGACATGGACCTATTGGAGCAAGTCCAGAGGAGGGCCACAAACACGATCAGAGGGCTGGAGCACCTCTCCTATGAAGACGGGCTGAGAGAATTGGGGTTGTTCACCTTGGAGAAGAGAAGGCTCCAGGGAGACCTTATAGCAGCCTTCCAGTACTTAAAGGGGTCCTACAGGAAAGATGGGGAGGGACTCTTTATCAGGGAGTGTAGGGATAAGATGAGGGGTAACAGTTTTAAACTGAAATAAGGTAGATTTGGAATAGATATTAGGAAGAAATTCTTTACTGTGAAGGTGGTGAGACACTGGAACAGGTTGCCCATAGAAGTTGTGGAAGCCCCATCCCTGGAGGTGTTTAAGGCCAGGCTGGATGGGGCTTTGAGCAACCAAGTGGGAGTGTGTCCCTGCCCATGGCAGGGGGTTGGAACTAGATGATCTTTAAGGTCCCTTTCAACTCTAAGCATTCTATGATTCTATAAGTCTATTTAGTTTTCAGCCAGCTCTTTCATCATTCTTTCATGAGTATTTTGCTTCTTTTCCTTTCTTTTTTAATGTTGTCACCGCTGGAGATTAAAATGGCTAGATAAGGGGAGTCAAGAGAGATAATATGTAAGCTGTTTGAAGAAGCAGTGTATTTTTGTTACATGTCTGGGTGGTACCTAGCACAATGAGACTCTATATATAAATAAGGCTTACAGGTTGAGTTATAATAAAAATATAATAATTAGGATGAGGAAGGGCTGGATCCTTTATAAATGGGGAAAATTGAATCAGGACTAAGATATTCTGCTTGTATATTTTTCAAAGTATGCTTTGTTATGTGAGCAACCAGCAAAGTGAATTTTTTTTGAAGAATGGTTAAGATACTGACCAGCTAAAAATAATGCTTGCCTGTTACTGAAAACAAAAAAACCAGTTTGTGTTAAAACTAGTGGGGTTTTTTGTGGAGATGAAAGCTGATGACAGTGATAGGGACGTGTTTTCTCAGACAGTAAATTGTAAATATTTCACTGTTCTGACATAACACGCTCATGGATTGGAGCTAATAGCGGCAGAGAATTTTTTTTGTATTAGATATTTTCTGGTGTTTGAGGACATAAGCTTATTTACTTTTTATAGGTTTTTTTGGTAAGGTACTCATGCTTTCAATTTTCATCAATATAAATATGAAATTATACTTTTAGTCTTTATCTGTGTTGAAATTAAATGGCCCTATGAATTCATACAACAGCTTATACACTTCCAATATGTTTCATTCTTAAGCTTTGATTATGCTTGGTAAAGTATATGCCAGTGTCTTGCCAGAAGGACATTACATGTTACCAGTGAAAAGTTTCAACAGGCTCCAAGGAAATACCACAGGAAAAGTCCAAGAACATGCTTCCAAACAAATATGAAGTAGTCCTTCTATGTGAAATATGAAGGATTTATAGATATGCTTGCTGTTCTTTTTATTATTGCTAGTAGTCCTTATGTCTATTTAATTTAAATATATTTTTCAAGACACACATGCATATGTATAGCTTTTTTTCCTTCAATACCAGCCTAAATGGGAAAGCTGGAATTTGTGCAAGGCAATGTGGAGAGGATAAGAAGATAAGGGTTATGACTCTGTGTCCTGGTTTGAGGTAAAACAGAACCAATTTTGTTCAGTAACTTTGCTTCTTAGCTGGGCCTCTTCTAACAACTGAAATTAACTGCATATTGTGCAAACAATGTTCACTCTCTGAGTGATAAGACCAATGTTTACAGCTGATGCCCAGGCATGGTGTGCAGAGAGGCTCTTGCTTATACTCATTGCTATAACCCCCAAGGCCAACCAATTTTGTTATTTGCCACGTTGGAGTGTCGGAAGCGGAAAAGCATAGTGGGGTCCCACCTGCAGGGAGGAGCGGACAGGACAGGTGACCCAAAACTGACCAACAGGGTATTCCATCCCATCTGCCTCATGCTCAGTATAAAAGCTGAGGGATCAAAGCGTCACGGGCTCTTCCTTCAATGGCCGATGTCTGAGGAGGACTCTGTTCATCTGCCTGTGATCCCGATCCTGAACGCAGATCCAGAATCCAGTTCCCGAAGGCTTGGGGCTGCCCCAGTGCCAGCCGGTGTCGTGACTGTCATCTCGGGAGCTTGATACGGTTTTGTATATATTTCATTATTTCTTTTTATTTTATTATTAATATTTTATTAAAGTAGTTTAGTTCCTTCTAAACTCATAAGTCTCTTTTCCCTCCTCTGCCTCTCTCTTTGTAGAGGGGTAGAGGGGAGCATCTGTCGGTCCCGTCTGGGGTCCCTTCGGTCCCCAGTGGTGGACTTGGCCTAAACCACGACACTCTGTTTTTCAGTTCAAGTACAGTATGATATATTTATTAAGCATAATACACATTTTATTAAACACAAATATATTTATATGTTAAATTCATACAGATTTTCTGTATTTTATTATCATTTGGCATGAAAAAGGCAAATGTCTAGAATATTTTGTCTGGTTAAGTGCTGAAGCATTTAGACTCTAAGGTTTTTTTCTAAAGCTATTTTCATGTTCCTGGATCTTTTATTAACACGGTTGTAGAAAAGAAAAGTCTATAGTTGTCATCAGATAAAACAGAACTTCATGACTTAAAATCATCAAAGGATTATTCTGTTAGTGGAAGTCTGAGTAACTAAATGCATTTGGAACCAAAGTAACTGGAACGTTTATTTTGGATTCAAAGCTGGTACTTGCTTTGCCTTAGCCCTGGCTTGCTCATGATAGAATATTGCATGAAGATTTTGTGCATTGGAGTTGTGGTAAGATATTAGTATTTAAGTGAAAAGACTTTCATACTTAACTATAAAAAGTTGTTTTTCTTATTTAGTTGTTGTAGGACTTTATATGCAGCCTTGAAGTCTTTTTGGCAGTTACATTCTGTAGGAGGGTAATACTCGCTTTTCACATGTTCTTCATACTAATAGTTGCTAAAATAGTGGAACAGTATAAACACAATTATTTTTAATTGGTTGTTAATGCTGAATTCCAGCAAGAATAATGAAGGATCTGTATTAAAAGCAAATGAATTAATGAGTAATGTAGCAATGAATGCCAACTAAATAAGAGTGTAATTATTACGTATAAATTTTAGCCAGATATTCCACATGCCTTTAAATATCCCAGAAATTATTTGAAAAAATGAGTCTGTTTCCTGAAATTATCGAAAAAAATATTTTCTTTAAAGTATATAACTTGTACAGGATTGTAGTCAAAGTGAAACATTGATTGAAAGAACAGAAACGTAAGGATGAGATTGACTGGAGTTCCTGTTCTTTGAACACTGGTCTTTGTTCATGGGTCAGGAAGAGATTCTGTGATTGTAACTTAGCAGTAATAGCTATCAGCAGTTATTCAGCAGTTGTGAGATAGGATGATTTTCTTAAGTTGGTTACTTACCACAAACTGACAAAAAGTGAAATTTTCCATAACTAAATAAAAACTTTTTAAAATCAAGCTTTCTTAGAAAAGAATATGAATATTGTGTAGTTCTAAGGCATTGTGTTTTAAGTGATCAAAGAAAATGTAGCTGATCCTTATGATACTCGTTTGTACGTATAGGTAGCCTGCACTCTTAGTTCGCTTACTCGTGTACTATTTATATCATTTTTACTTTTTGTCTAACTTCAAAACATGTATTTCTGGCCTGCCTTTTAAAATTCTAACAAACAGTGTGTGTCTGGCTCAACTGCAGATGGTCTAATTGGGTAGAGGTAATTTGGATGTCAGAGGCTGAGCTACGGTCTTATAGTGACCACACCAGAGCCCCACTACATGAGATGCGTAATGGTGGTTCTTTACAGTTTTGGAAGTCATTTCAGGGTTATATTCTGGGAGCTTCAGATACAGAAAAACACATTAGCCTTTCTGCTGAGAGCATACGATGGGTGATGATTAATGCAGAGAGAGGCCATTTCCCAGGAGACACCTTTATGTGAGTGTCACCTTGTGGGTCATCTTCAATGCCCCTAATTGTTTATATAGCTATAAAATGTGGGTTAAGGAAGGGAATCTCCTTAGGGTATCACTATCGTGAAAGGCTGTAAAATCTCCTTTACAACCTGTCCCTCTTCATTTTGCTTGTGCAGGATAACTATGGCATGTCACTTGTTTTGTTTCACTCGCTTCTGCCCACCATCCTTAGTTAGGAAGACCTAATTCTTCTGTAGTGTATATTTCACTGTTCTCTCTATCAAGCAACATTCTGTTTGTATAGAATATGAAGTAAAAATACTCCATTTATTCCAGTAACTTAATACTTTCCTTTTTATACAACGGAGATCTTAGTCATTGCACTTTTTTAGGCTTATATATTAGTAAAAGCTTACAGCAATATGCTTTGCGTAACTTTTTAGTGGTAGAAGGGAAAATACTGCTTACTTCATTGGTTTATCGTTAGTGGACGTTACTTCGCATGTATAGGCCTTGACATAATAGAAATGAAAATAGGAGGTTATTCTGTTTCAAGAATTTGTAATAATTCCTTCTCTTTAACACATGAATGTGTTCAGTATTGGCAAAAGAACACGTTGCTACCAAAACTGAAATAAGATCCTTGAAACAGAAAGGATGTTGCCATGGAAAAATGAAGTAACACTCAGTGCAGCTGCGAAGCATTAATGAATAGGATATTTTTTTAAAAGATCATTTGTGTTTGGTGTGGCTTGGAGGGTCCCAACCAGATGGTTTCCATGAACAGGATCTGACCCCCAGCTTGAGGACTTCTTACTGGCAGATTACTTCATTTTCTTTCCCTTGGATTGTCAGATCCTTACATTAATGCAAGATTTACTGCTGCAGATTTATATTCAGTTACATAAATCAGTCACATTTTACATTAAATTCACAATTTTAGACACACAGTTTAACAGTTATTTAAAAAGTGTAAAAAGATTTATATGATAGCTTTAATATATGCTATTGATGTAGTTTAATTTTAAGATATTTGGATTACATATATTTTAAAGCACTTTCCGATTGGTGAAGCAATCTGTAGCACACATTCTCGCTTTTGTCCAGCATATAATGCCATCATTTTAGATGCACTCTTCCATTCCATCACTGGAACTTATTAGACAGATCTCCAGATTCTGTCAGATAAACATACAGAGATTCTGTTGAAGTTGATAGTTGTGTGTAAGCAGAATCTGCCTCTGAGAAATCCAACAGGTGCAATTCAATTTTGCACTTATTGGGCCCTTGTGCATCCAAGTTGGCAATTTCGTATGTAATTATAGTAACTGCATGATTTACCCTAAAATGTGAAAGTTTGCCATATGTTCGTTATGTTTGCCTTTGAAACCCTGTGATGTTTTGCAAAACTCATTTATTCATATAAAACTTCAAATGAAACACAAGCAAGCAAACCATATCTGTAAGCAAGTCTATAATATTACATATGGAGGGCCTGATGTTGTTATGTAAATGCCACCAAAATTCATGGTCCAACTCCCATTCAGTTGTTTCAAAATGAATGGCAAAGTAATGCCTACGTAAACAGGAATTGCCCTCAGGCATTTGAAGGAGTGAAACTGTTGTGATTCCACTTCAATATTATTGATATGGCAAAGTAGAATTGAACAAAGATGATCTGAAGAACTTGTCTTCAGTAAAAAGCTGTACTGAACTGTAAATTGAGCGTAAAAACTCTACTGACTATTGAGATCTCTTCTCAAGAGTACTTTGTAAATTATCTCCTGTAGATCCTGCTGCTGGTAATGTGATGAAGTATAGTATCTCTCCAAGTTGGTGGAATTTTTGGGTTATTATTACCACATGGTTTGTGTATCCAGGCAGCATTTCTTGTTAATCATCATGGATACATATATGAAGAATGGATGATTTGTTATAAACTGTTTACTCAGCAAATGCAATGATAAAACAAAAGTTATACTGATCGTAAGTTCTTTTGTCGTCTATTTATCATTATCCCACAATGGCTTGACCTGCAACCTATTACTAATAGACCAGAAAACGGTCTAATGTGTCACTGTAAAAATCTTTGCAAATTGACACGATGACTAATTTACCAGTTAAAAAAAAAAAAAAAAGCAAATCTATTACATCTGTAACAATACACTGTTGCTTTTCATCCAGTATAAATAAAGTACACTCTGCAACCTTGGATCAATAAACTACTTATCAAAGATGTAATTAACTTCATTTTACAACTCAAACACTTCTAAAACTAGAAACAAACACAGACTTCATGTAACAATGTGTTTATTTTTGCAAAATTCTACTTTTATTTTTCTGCAGTGAATTCTTGTCAGTTTGTTTAAGCAAAAGGGCACAAAAATGCTGAAATAAAGATGAATATCTGTGTTCTTCTCACTAGGCTGGCAAAGTACTTACAGTGCTGAGGAATTCCAGCTCAATTGCAAATCACTATTGCGGTCTTAAGGGACTATTAGCCTTCAGGGGAGGTGTCATGGTCCTCAAACCAGGACAGGAGGGTATTGAGTACAAACCTAGGTTATCAGTTTTAAGCTGTGATGTTTTTTATGATGTCTAATGAAGAGATTCTGTTGCGTAACTTTACAGCAAACAAATGTTCTTCTGTCACAACTACAATTAACATCTTGCATCCAACATTTTGCACACTAGACTTTTCCAAACTTTTGTGAAGAAATGAAGTGAATCATAGTTTGTACTCACTTAAAGTATTCAAGTGTGCAGGCTGTTAGGGCTATTTGATATCCAGGTGCAGGATATTACTTGTAAGAGCCAAAGAAGACTAACAGTATGCAGCTTACACCACCTCCAAGCTAACAAGTCATGATGAGTTCAGTTCTTGGTTTGGGCTCACTCAGCCTTGCTAGAAGCTCATAAGGAGATGGTAGAATGGTTAGATATATTTCAGGGTAACAGCATCGCTAGAAAATAAAGGACAAAAAAGTGCTGTTTCACATGAAACCATACGCACTACTTTTGATTTGCAATGAAAACAGGACAAAAGCTGTATAAACTTTGTGAACTTTATTCATTTCTCTTTCTCTTTGTGTATGTATGCGCCTATCCATTTCTTTTAAAGTCAGTTTTTCACTAAAGTTTATATTTTTCCTAGTTTGTCTGAGGATCAACCTTTTTGTACGTGCTCATTACTGTTGATTACAAAGCAAAGACAGAATTTTCCTTGAAATAGGTCTTTATAGAAGTCTTTATGAAAAATAACAGCATATAAAACATTGGTTAGTTCTAGAGGCTTTGCTATTGCTAACGAAAGCTAATGAACTGCAAAAAGAGGTCTTTCTCAGCTTCATTCTGAGAACATTTTCTGACTCAGTTATGCTTCTTGTAAAAAGCTGTTGAAATGTAGATAGAGGTATGTTCACTTTTTATGGCAACACCTTTCTGATCAAATCTACAGACCAAAGTCACGCATTTTCTTCCCTCCCCTCCCATAGTCATAATTTACAAGAATATATTATTTTCTAACTTTGTGACTTCTTTTCTCTTAATTCAACTAAAAGCTAAGACTATTTTCAATCAACCGTGAAGGATGAGTAACTTGAGATTTTGTACCAAGATGAATACTCCGCATCAGGGGGAAAAATAGTAATCTGTTTCTGAGAAATCTTTCTTGGCTTTGTTTTTTCAGCTTGAAGTGCAATCTTGTTGCGTATTCATCCCGAATGACAGCCTGCCTTCCCCAAGTACTATTGTATCGGGTGACATTCCTGGGACCGTGCGAAGCTGGTACCACGGGCAGGCAAGTATGCCTGGCACACTTGTTGTCTGCTTGCCTCAGATAAAGATTATGAGTGCTGGACACAAACACATGGAACCATTGCAGGAAATCCCATTTGTTGTGCTGAGACCCATCCTGGAAGAAGGTAGTGTGATGAACTCAAAAAAATCTTACTCTTTAATTTCCATTTTTAAATGTTATGAAAATTATCTTCATTTTATTTTGAAAACTTCTGATGTTGTGCTGCTTTTTTAGCAGTATGTTATATATTATTGATGGCTAGAAATACTAATGACAAGGTTTGCCCCACAGAGATCAAAGTGAAACTCATCATCAAAAAGTTAGTTCTGTGATATCTTTTGTATGTTTCTTGAAGCCAAAAGAATTCAGAAGTGCAGTTTTTACCTTCATAGGTTTTGTCATTTGAGTTACTGTGTAGCCACAAACAGTTGGTTTGACACAACAGGAGGGGACAGTGAGTTGTGAATTCTAGGACAGAATGGAGGCAGGTTAGGAAAAACTTCTCATGCCACCGTTGCTGGCCAAAAAAAAAAAAAAAGTCTTGGGTCTAACATTCAGACTGGACATTAGGAAAAAAGGTTCTTCACTGAGAGGGTGGTTGGTCACTGAACAGACTCCACAGGGCAGTGGTCATGGCACCAAGCCTGTCAGAGTTCAAGCAGCGTCTGGATGATGCTCTTAGTCATATGGTATAGCTTTAGGTAGTCCTGCAAGGAGCAGGGAGGTGGACTTGATGATCCTATGGGTCCTTTCCAATTTGAAATATTCTGTGATTCTATGTGAAACAAGAAAAGACATTCATAAATATAGCAGACTCTCAAAAGAAAAAAAAATGTTACTTCAATTTTTTACTTTATTGGTAATCATGATAGGCAACATTTGTGTTCTGGTTTGTGGCTATAGGGATTGTAGCAAAGTTTTTGTAGATTTGAAGAAAAAAACATTGAGAAGATTTGTGTAAGTGTTGATGGGGGGATATTATTGTGCATAGGCTCAGGTTGAGAAAAAGTACGGTAGTTCTTATTGGAAAAACTAATACTTGATACAGGTTTGAGATGTAGACCAATTTGAGACAAGAATCAGCTTTTAACATTCTGCAACTGATTGGGAATTGAAAGGAGGGGATAAGCTGTAAAGGACCAAGCGAAATACTTTTATTTTTTTAAATAGAGCCCTTAAAAATAATCACAGTAAACGGTAAATGGGTTTACAGCATTATTCTGAAGGAAAACTGATACAAAAATCTTACTCTACAGATATTCATATGAAAAACTGTGTATTGGAAATAGGCGAGGCAAGTATCCCTAATGGTCTCAAGTCTTGGGGTTTGGGTTGATTTTAACGGCATCCATGAGATCTAGCCTTAGATCCAAGTTTAAAATTTCATTGGAAAAGCCAGTTGTTGTGATTTAACCCCAGCAGGAAGCTCAGCCCCACACAGCCACTTACTCCCCCTTAGTGGGATGGGGAGAGAATTGGAAGGGTAAAAATGAGAAATCTCATGGGTTGAGATAGAGACAGTATAATAGGTAAAGCAAAAGCCACACACACAAGCAAAGCAAAATATGGAATTAATTTTCTGCTTCCCATTGGCAGGCAAGTGTTCAGCCATCTCCAGGAAAGCAGGGCTTCATCGCACATAACGGCTATTTGGGAAGACAAATGCTGTAACTCCAAATGTCCTCCCCCCTTCCTTCTTCCCCCAGCTTTTATTGCTGAGCATGACATCATAGAGTATGTGTCCTGGTTCTGGCAAGGATGGGGTTAATTTCCCCAAGGAACCGGCAGGGGAGGCAAGTATTCCATACCACCTGACCCATGCCCAGCTATAAGAGGCACTAGCCTGGGAGAGGGAGGCAGTCGCCACTCCGGGGCGGCTGCAGCTGTGTGGGTCGGGTCTGTGCGCTGCGCAGTGGTACTGTAATCGTGTTCTTATATTCCTTTACCGGTGTTACTGTTTTTCTTTCTATTCTGTTAACTTACACTATTTCAACCCACAAGTTTTGCCCTTTTCTGCCAATTTTTCCCACGGCTGTGGGAGTCGAGCGAGTGGCTGCGTGGTTCTTTGTTGCTGGCTGAGGCCAAACCACGACAGTATGGCATATCCCTTTTGGTCAGTTGAGGTCAGCTGTCCTGGCTGTGTCCTCTCCCAGCTTCTCATGTACCCCCAACCTACTCACTGTTGGGATGGTGTTAGAAGCAGAAAACCAATTACCACTGTGCAAGCACTGTTCAGCAATAACTAAAACATCCCTGTGTTATCAACACCTGTTCTCATCACAAATCCAAAACATAGCACCATACCAGCTACTATGAAGAAAATGAACACTATCCCAGCCAAAACCAGTACATTGGTGTATAGTTAGTTCATCGTTGTATTCTTGAATTATAATTTTTTGAAAGTTTTGCTGCTGCTTTGTGTATTTCATAGAATCATAGAATGGTTTAGGTTGGAAAGGACCTCGAAGATCGAGTTTCAACCCCTCTGCCATAGGCAGGGACACCTCCCACTAGACAAGGTTCCCCAAGGCCACATCCAGCCTGGCCTTGAACACCTCCAGGGATGGGGTCTCAACAACCTCTCTGGGCAACCTGTTCCACTGCCTCACCACCCTCAAAGTGAAAAACTTCTTCCTAATGTTTAAATTGAACCTGCCTTCTTCTGGTTTAATGCCATTCCCCCTTGTCCTATCGCTACATGCCCGAGTAAAAAGTCCTTCCCCAGCTCTCCTGTAGGCCCCCTTTAGGTACTGGAAGGCCGCAATAAGATCTCCCCGGAGCCTTCTCTTCTCCAGGCTGAACAGTCCCAACTCTTTCAGCCTCTCCTCATAGGAGAGGTGCTCCAGCCCTCGGATCATCCTCGTGGCTCTCCTCTGGACACGCTCCAGCACGTCCATGTCATTCTTGTGCTGGGGACTCCAGAGCTGGATGCAGTACTCCAGGTGGGGTCTCATGAGAGTGGAGTAGAGGGGCAGAATCACCTCCTTTGACCTGCTGGCCGCAATTCTATCCGTGCAGCCCAGGATATGGTTGGCCTTCTGGGCTGCGATTGCACATTGCTGGCTCATGTTGAGCTTCTCATCAATCAGCACACCCAGGTCCTTCTCCTCAGGGCGGCTCTCCAGCCCTTCCCCGCCAAGCCTGTATTTGTGCTTGGGATTGCCCGAACCCAGATGTAAGACCTTGCACTTGGCCTTGTTGAACTGCATGAGGTTGGCTTGGGCCCACCTCTGCAGCCTGTCCAGGTCCCTCTGGATGGCATCCCTCCCCTCCAGCGTGTCTACCTCACCAAACAGCTTGGTATCATCAGCAAACTTGCTGAGGGTGCGCTCAACCCCGCTGTCCATGTCGCTGACAAAGATATTGAACAGTACAGGTCCCAGTACCAACCCCTGAGGAACGCCACTCGTCACTGCTCTCCACTTGGACATCAAGCTGTTGACTGCAACTCTTTGAGTGCCACCATCCAGCCAGTTCTTTATCCACCGAGTGGTCCATTGGTCAAATCCATGTTTCTTCAATTTAGAGACCAGGATATCGTGTGGGACAGCGTCAAACGCTTTGCACAAATCCAAGTAGATGACATCAGTTGGTCTTCCCTTGTCCACTGCCGCTGTAACCCCTTTGTAGAAGGCCACCAAATTTGTCAGGCATGGCTTGCCCTTGGTGAAGCCATGCTGGCTGTCTCCAATGACCTCCTTGTTTTCTATGTGCCTCAGCAGAGTTTCCAGGAGGATCTGCTCCATGATCTTGCCAGGCACAGAGGTGAGACTGACTGGCCTGTAGTTCCCTGGGTCTTCCTTCCCTGGGTCTTTCCCTTTTTGAAAACAGGGGTTATGTTTCCCCTTTTCCAGTCAGCAGGAACCTCACCAGACCGCCACGACTTCTCAAATATGATGGCTAGTGGCTTAGCGACTTCATCTACCAGTTCCCTCAGGACCTGTAGATGTATCTCATCAGGTCCCATGGACTTGTGCACCTTCAGATTCCTCAGGTGGTCTTGCACTTGATCTTCACCTACAGTGGGCGGTTCTCCATTTTCTCAATCCTTGCCTTTGCATTCTGAGTCATGGGTAGTGTGGCTGCAGTCCTTGCCAGTGAAGACTGAGGCAAAAAAGTCATGGAGTACATCAGCTCCGTCTCTGTCCCGGGTAACCAGCTCTTGCGTTTCCTTCCAGAGAGGGCCCACAGTTTCCCTAGTCTTTCTTTTCTTGCTGACATACTTAAAGATGGATTTTTTGTTTGTCTTAATGTCCCTGGCCAGATTTCACAGTATCACAGTATCACAGTATGCTAGGGATTGGAAGGGACCTCAAAAGATCATCTAGTCCAATCCCCCTGTCGGAGCAGGAACACCTAGATGAGGTTGCACAGGAAGGCGTCCAGGCGAGTTTTGAATGTCTCCAGAGAAGGAGACTCCACAACCTCCCTGGGCAGCCTGTTCCAGTGCTCTGTCACCCTCACTGAGAAGAAGTTTCTTCTCAAATTTAAGTGGAACCTCTTGTGTTCCAGCTTGAATCCATTACCCCTTGTCCTATCACTGGTCGCTACTGAGAAGAGCCTGGCTCCATCCTCATGACATTCCCCCTTTATATATTTATAAACGCTAATAAGATCACCCCTCAGTCTCCTAAAGAGACCCAGCTCCCTCAGTCTTTCCTCATAAGGGAGATGCTCCACTCCCTTAATCATCTTAGTTGCCCTACGCTGGACTCTCTCCAGCAGCTCTCTGTCCTTCTTGAACTGAGGGGCCCAGAACTGGACACAATATTCCAGATGCGGTCTCACCAGGGCAGAGTAGAGGGGAAGGAGGACCTCTCTCGATCTGCTAACCACCCCCCTTCTAATACAGCCCAGGATGCCATTGGCCTTCTTGGCCACAAGGGCACAGTGCTGGCTCATGGTCATCCTGCTGTCCACCAGGACCCCCAGGTCCCTTTCCTCTACACTGCTCTCTAACAGGTAGCTCCCCATCCTATACTGGAACCTGGGGTTGTTTCTGCCCAGATGTAGGACCCTACACTTTCCCTTGTTGTATTTCATTAAGTTATTCCCTGCCCAAATCTCCAGCCTGTCCAAGTCTCTCTGGATGGCAGCACAGCCCTCTGGCGTGTCAGCCACTCCTCCTAGCTTAGTGTCATCAGCAAACTTGCTGATAGTACACTCAATTCCCTCATCTAAATCATTAATGAATATATTGAATAATATGGGCCCCAGTACCGACCCTTGAGGCACTCCGCTGGTTACCGGCCTCCAACTGGACTCTGCCCCATTGACTACGACTCTCTGGCTTCTCTCCTTCAGCCAGTTCGCAGTCCACCTAATTATCCGGTCATCCAGTCCACACTTCCTCAGTTTAGCCATGAGGATGCTGTGGGAGACCGTGTCAAATGCTTTACTGAAGTCAAGGTAGACCACATCCACCGCTCTGCCATCATCCATCCACCTCGTTATTTCCTTATAAAAGGCTATGAGGTTGGTCAAGCATGACTTCCCCTTGGAAAAGCCATGCTGACTGCCCCTAATAACCCTCTTATCCTTGATATGCCTTGAGAGGGCACCAAGGATAAGCTGCTCCATCAGTTTCCCAGGGATGGAGGTGAGGCTGACCGGTCTATAGTTACCCGGGTCCTCCTTCTTGCCCTTTTTGAAGACTGGAGTGACATTTGCTTTCCTCCAGTCCTCAGGCACCTCGCCCGTTTCCCAAGACTTGGTAAAGATGGTGGAGAGTGGTCCAGCAATGACTTCAGACAGCTCCTTCAGCACCCGCGGGTGCATCCCATCTGGACCCATGGATTTATGGATGTCCAGGTTGCTTAACTGGTCTCTGACCCAGTCCTCATCAACTAAGGCAAACCCATCCAGATTTAGTTCTATCTGGGCTTTAGCTTGTCTGACCCGATCCCTGGCTGCTCGAACTATTCCTCTGTATACCTCCCAGGCTACCCGCCCCTGTTTCCAGTCCCTAGAGGCCTCCTTTTCCCTTTTGGTCATGTCCAGGAGCTCCTTGTTCATCCATGCAGGCCTCCTGGCTTTTCTGCCTGCCTTCCTCTTTGTAGGGATGCATCGCTCCTGAGCTTGGAGGAGATGGTCCTTGAATATTAACCAACTTTCTTGGACCCCTCCTTCCCTCCAGCGCTCAATCCCATGGCACCATACCAAGCAGATTCTTCAAGAGGCCAAAGTCAGCTCTCCCAAAGTCAAGGGTGGTCAGCCTGCTGCGCACCTTCCTTGCTGCCTCGAGGCTCTCAAACTTGACCATTTCGCGCTCACTATAGCCCAGGCTACCCTTGAGTTTGACACTGTCTACCAGCCCCTCCTTGTTGGTAAGAACAAGATCCAGCATAGCTCCTCTCCTCGTTGGCTCCTCAACCACTTGGAGAAGGAAGTTGTCCTCAATGCAATCCAAGACCTCCTGGATTGCCTATGCCTGGCTGTGTTACCCTTCCAACAGATGTCTGGATGGTTGAAGTCACCCATGAGAACCAGGGTCTGTGAATGCGATGCCGCCCCTATCTGTCTACAGAGGGCTTCATCCACTCAGTCTCCTTGATCGGGTGGCCTGTAGCAGACCCCCACTGTAATGTCCCCTGCTCCCGATTTCCCTTTAATCCTGACCCATAGGCTCTCAGTTGGGTCTTTATCCATCCCTAGGCTGAACTCCATGCATTCCAGCTGCTCCTTGACATATGAGGCAACCCCGCCTCCTCGTTTCCCCTGCCTCTCTCTCCTGAAGAGCCTGTAGCCTTCCATGGCAACACTCCGGTCATAGGAGTCATCCCACCAAGTTTCTACAAAGCCAATGTGATCGAAGTCTTGGAGGTGTGCACACATCTCTAGCTCCTCCTGTTTGTTCCCCATGCTCTGTGCATTTGCATAGATGCACTTCAGCTGTGTCTTCGTTGAGGCTGACTTGGCTGGAGCTGCTGTAATTTCTTTGTGCTGCTCTCCAGGTGGCATTCCTTTGCCATTAACGGTGCCTCCCTATTGGCTCCTATTGGTCCAGGAGCTCCAGGCTTGTCTACCTAAGACTTTGAGCATGCTGCAGCGTAGCCAGCACATTTTGGAGCGAATGGCTGTAGGCCCTCACCAGCACCCCGTTCCTCTGTCCTTGGTACAACATCCCTTGGTTGGCCACGGGCAAACCCGATAATACCCCCTTCCCCCATCGAATCTAGTTTAAAGCCTTGTTAATGAGCCCTGCTAATTTTTGGGTGAAAACTCTTCTCCCCCTTTGAATGAGCCAACCCCCATCTGCTGCCAGCAGGCCTGGTCAGCTGCTTCTAAGGTGAAGAGAGGGAGATGCAGCAATTGTTCCATTGCTTTTGTGAGAGTATTTTCTGGGAAAACTATTGTTTTCTGCATACTTATTACTGAAACATAAACTATTATAAAGGATATGCTATGAAAAATTGTCAAAAGCATGTTCAAAAGCTACTCTTGCTCCTGCCATCTGAAATTCGTTTGGATTTGTGTTTTCCCTCTCCCTTTGTTCTGCTACTTATATTGGACCCTTTTCCTCCTTCCTATATTTTACCTTAAGTCACAGCAACAAAAATAAAATTGTAGTTTTTAATAATGAAAGTCATATTAGAGATCCTACCAATTGAAAAGGTAAAAAAAAAAAAAAAAAAAAAAAGAAAAAGAGAGAAAGAGAAAGGTATATGTGTTTTTCCTAATAACTTCCAGTAGGAATGAGCTAATTTGCTAATCATAGTGAGAGATAAAAGATAAATAAATTTAACCGAAGTCTTTTTTTTTAAACTGATGATGTAATTGAAACCATTTATGAAAGTAAGAATTCATTTGAATTTTGTCAAACCCAGATTTAAAGGAACGATCCTAGTGAAAGAAAAGAATCCCCCTGGTTGGGATAAAGCCTATGGCAAGGAATTTATTTGTGTGTGGATTTGTGCTCTGGGAATAATGCCAAACAGAAGTTCTCACAATCTTGATATTTTTGATTCTCTGACGGCGCTGTTGCCTTCTCCCATGCCAAAACTCCCCCCTTAAACACACTATTAAAAAGTTTTTTCAAAGCTTTTAAGTCACCTTCTTTTTTTTTTTTTTTTCCCATGTAGAGGTAAATAATTTTTATGGACTTTAATTGGGAGAGTCTCTTAATTTGCATTCTGTCTTTGAACAATCTTTGTGGACATACCATCATTCTTAAGATGTGTTACCGTCTCTCTGAAATTATTCAACCTTGCTTTTCCTGGAAACTATTTTTTGAATCATTCCTTCTTTAATAAAGAAGATTTAAGTAAGAAGCTTGTTTACAAAGATGCGTTGTTACTTTTAAGAAAGCTGTGTGCTCACTCATATTTTTCTTATTATATGAAAAACTAAAAGAGAAAGAAAAGGGAGCATAGTCATATTGTCATTTGGGGATATTGCAGCCTACTCACAGAGACTTATTGGCCTCAAGATGTCAACATACTAAAAATAGCTTATACAGTATCCCACAATCAGGTCTTTCCATTTGTTTTCCGAGTTCTGATACATTTCTTTTCTGAGGTAATTTTAGTTTGTATGAATACTTAAAAGAACATTTTAAGTACAGTACTTATTCAGAAACGTAATTTAGCTCTGTCATACTAAGTAACATAACTAAGTAACTTTTGAACAGAAATGGATTTATTCTGGTGAACTGCTGTTGAATAACAAATACAACTAAGTTCAGTAAAAGGTATTAAATTGCATTAAGTATTATATTTATAGTTCAGATCAATCAGATGATCCGTCCATGAGGTAGTATTCAGTGAGGATATTAAAACAGAATCGTAGAGCAACCCAGGTTGCAAGGGACCTTGAATGATCATCTCGTCCAAACTTTTGTGGGAAGGGGAGCGTAGATGAGATTATCCAGCACCCTGTCCCGTCACGTCTTGAAAACCTCCACATCCCTGAGGAGGTTGTTCCAGTGAATGATCGCTCTTAATGTAAAAAAATTTCTTTCTTCTATGAACGTGAAACCTGTCCGTTTGGAACTTGTACCTGTTGCCCCTTGTCTTCTCCATTTTGGCTCCTTGTAAAGAGGGGGACCTCTGTCCTATTTGTTGCTGCCCTTTAAGTAAAATAGTTGCAAAGAAGAAATTAAATATTTAGAAACTGAGTTTGATCAGAACTGAAATGTTTAGAGAACTGCTTAGGGCGAGTTGTGACTTTGTGCATGTTTGTGTACATCCAACTTGAAATACTTGACAATTCATCTATATAAGTCCCAACCTATAGTGATGGGATAAAATGTGAGAGATTTACAGTTGGGCAAAATATTTAGTTATGATTCAGACTTCTGGACTGCTAAGTGGCATCCAAAAATTTAAAATGTTATAATAGGAAAATAAATTGAGGACACAAAGGGAAGTAAAATTTTTCTTTGGATAAAGCACTAAGTTTTAGAGTAATAATGAGAATTTTTTGGCATCTATTAAATGTTCATGTATTTAGAAGTTTACATTTTAAAAGATTTTAATTTAGAACCTTTTCCTGGCTCCCACTCATATTTTTAAGCTAGTTACTTTTTTTTTTTGTCTGTTCCCCCTGCATCAATCCTTTTTTAATAACCCTTAGCTAGCACAATTAAAATATTCCTCTTTGGGTTCATACCAGTAACTTTATGAATCCATCTTTGTAAAAATGTTTGGTTAGGTCAGATACAGATACTTAGGTAAGACAGAGTAAAATACACTTTAGAAACCAGTGTTCAAAATATCTTAAATTCGTTGTTGATATTACTGGATATGATGTTCATGTTTTCATATGGATAGCGTATACAGACAATCATGTAACTCACTGTATTCCAAGCATTTAAATCTTAAGAGGTGGCTTTTGTTTGTGAAATCTGACAAATTATATAACCTCACGGATTTTTTTTTAGCGTATGTGTAAACTCAATAAGTTGTCCAGTGACTTGTAGGGAAACAGAAAATTAGGGCTTCTAACACTAGTGTGTGAATTAATTATAATGAAATGTATTGTTCATAAACTACTACAATATAATAGAAGCATATATATTTCAACCTGCATAAAAGGCAGTTAAATGTTTAAAGTAGAGCAGCAATGTTTGCCATTCTTAGAAGTTATCATCTTGCATTAGATTTTAAAATATGCTCAACTTCAATATAATAAGTGAAAAATAATTTCTGTAAATTGTAAGGTGAATATCTGACATTCAAATAGTGTGCGGAGTTTATGTTCACTGTCACCATGTTAAACGTGGTAATTATTGTATTTAATTTATCTGTTATGCTTAATGACCATATAAAATTAGTTCTCACGTTCTAGTGACATTCTTCAGTGTCTGAATAGCAATGAAGTTCTGCATAAACAACTTCTTAATGTTATGTTCAGCTGTTAGAGCTCTCTAGTAGCTGGGTTTAAGTTAGAAAAGCCTGTGTGTTTGTGCTTGCATTTGAGGTCTGTGGAACTGAGTCTCACCTGCTGAAAGCAAGCTCTGGACTTGGGCAGAGCCCTTAGGGCTTCTGACTGCGTGCATCTAGGATCTGCAGTCATACAACTGCTTCCCTGTTGCGTGACTGGGAGGAAGCACAGTAGTGACCTAACATGTAATGATTGCAATATCTATTAAACTCTGCATGTCACATGAGAATGCGAGCGCATTGGAAATCCATGTAAAGACCCTGCAGTGTCAGTACGGAAATGGAAATGAAGACAGACTAATCAAGATGCTTTTTGGAGGTTCCCAAGGATACCTTTAGTAAGCCTGGGAATACATCACAGATCATACACATGATAAAACTTTCATGATCTCTCCTACCACTACTAATTTTAAACAGATAAAACTTCTCTTTTTCACAACTGTCAACATTGTATACACAGTATTGTCTACAACTGCCATTTCCGCACTCTCTTTTTTAAAATAAAGAGAAGTGTCATATAAAAGTGAGAGCAAACATATAACAATTATTAGTAGTTAAGTACATTTGTCAATACTGTATGTAATGCATATGGAAAAGCTTATAATGAACATGAATTCTAGCTAAGAAACAAAGTGCATCAAGGGACTACCAGAGAAAGTGCTTGCACATAGCAAAAACTTGAAATTATACATATTGGAAAAATAACTCAAATACTCTGTAGGAAAGGAGTCTTGCTAAACTACTGCAAATAGCAGATACATGATGAATGCCAATTCTTTGAAAATTTTCTGGTGATTGTGTCAGTCAACTGCCAAAGAGCTGAAAGTGGTATTTATAAACTTAAAAAGTTTTCAAAGCAGTTGAAATACATTTTGAATGCGTTTTCAAGTTTTTTACATCAGTAGTGATGTTTGAGGAAATCAAAAATAAGGATTTACGAGAGTGGTAGATCAGGAATTAACCAGAATCTTCAACCATACTAGGAGTTTTTCCTGTGTATCTTAGAATCTTGCCCATAAGGGATGTAGGGTGAGCTCTAGTTCCACTGAAGGCAATGTCAGGTTTACTTATAATATTTCAGCATAAAAGAATCTCAGCAACTGGGTGATAAAACAGTAGTATACATAGATGGGAAGGCCGGATGTTGAGAAAATATCTGCCTAGCGTGGCCCTGGCTTTTTCTTTCTTCCTACTAATAAATCATTTTTTAAAAAAATCCTATAAACGCTGTTGCTTTTAATGTTTAGACACTTTGAATTAATTATTTAAATAGTTTCATAAAACCAGTCAGCAAACTAATGCAGGTAAAGTTTTTTAAAAAACAAATCAAACATATTTACAACAACAAAACAGGGTTTTATCAGGTGGACAGTTCCAGTATAATGTTAGAATGGTCAAATAGTGTGTATGGAGCTGAAGAAGAGGTAATTCATGACATTAGGGGAAATTTTATAGTTGTAAATTTGCCGTATATTACTACAGTGTGTGTTCAGTATTCTGTGGTTTCTGTACATTGGTAAAATTTGATTGGTATTTTCCTTTTAAGGTAGATAATGTATGCAGCACATTAGAGTTAACATTCAGTATTTTCTTTGAAGATTCTTTCTAATCCATGAAATATAAACTATGTTAATTTACTGTGGTGGTCACAGAGAAAAACAAAGTTCATGTGTAGTAATTAGTAACATGTTATTAGAGTTGACTTTGCATTTGAATTTTTTCCATCTATTACAATTAATATTTCTTGGCTGACTGAACTTGGAAAAAATGCAGATTGCTAACTACATTTAAATTTCTAATCTGAAACCTTTCCAAAATATTTTCAAATTACTTTGGCTGAGCTGAATTCCTCAGTATGCAATAGCTTCAAAATAAACTACTGCATTTTTCAGTTCTTTCTTTGGATGAGACTCACAGACTCTCCTGATATATACTCCTGACCATATAAATTTATTGCTGGTGCCACCTGCAGAAGAAACAAAAGAACTCTTATTAAAATAATATGGCAAAAAGATGTTTGGATCCAGCTTTATTTTAATTTCAAAATTCTACTGAAGTTTGTTTTAAATAATCACAGTTAATGCTTAATTGGTGCTATTTCTCAGTGATGTGATTTCTCAGCAGGACCGTGCTGACCATAGGCCACACTGGGCAGCAAACACGCTCTCCATATATTGTTTAAATACACTAGTTTGAAATTTTTATTGCCTTTTGAGACTCCCAAGAGCCCACCCCAGTGTATGCTTGTTTTTAACAGCCATCTTCTGTTCTTGTTCTCAAGACTGGCTCCCATGCTTCTGGTGTATTAGATTAATTTGGACTCTTACCCATTACTCCAGGCCCAAATCTTGAAAATTAAACCTTAAACCAAATAATCTACTGAATTTTGATATAGGAAGGAGAACTTTTCTCCTCCTCTTCTTCCAAATGAATGTGCTCTGTACAAAGATGAAGACTGTTTCGGCCCAGACTGAGGTTCGTGGGTGCTCACCAGGCTGCTGTGTTTGGATCTGCGACTGCAGCCACCCACTTTATGTTACTTTGAATTGGGGCAGGCAGTTTCTCTTGGTGGATTGAAAATTCACATGCTGGACACACATCATTCAAGTAGGGGCAAAAAGGCCCAACTTCCTCAGCAGAAAATCTGATAAATGGAATGATGAAGACTTTCATTAGAAGCGGGGGGAGGGGGAGGGGAACAACCCTGAAATAATTGTTATGCTTTTGTACTTCTAAGGAGCAAAACCCCACATCTGTTTCAGGTAAAATTAGAATTACCCATGTATCTTTCATTGTCTTGATTTCTGTTGAGTATTCTTTGGGTTTTGGTTCAGTGTCTCTTGCAGACCCTAAATTCTTTCTCTGGGACCCAGTTATCCTATGTGGGATTGTATTTGGTTTACATGGCAAGGTTTTGGTAGTGGGGAGGAGTGCAGGGGTGGCTTCTGTGAGAAGATGCTAGAAGCTTCCCCCATGTTGGATGGAGCCACCTCTAGCTGTCTCCAAGACAGACCTACTGCTGGCCAAGGCCAAGCCCATCAGCTTGGTTGGTAGCACCTCTGTGTGTGTGACCCCACGCTGGAGCAGGGAAAGAGTATAAGGAGGAAGGAGCAGCAGAGACAACGTGATGAACTGACCTCAACCCCCATTCCCCGTTCCCCTGCAGCACTCAGGGCGAAGGAGGTAGAGAATTTGGGAGTGAAGTTGAGCCTGGGAAGAAGGGAGGGGTGGGGGAAAGATGGTTTTAGATTTGTTCTTATTTCTTATTATCCTACTTGGGTATTAACTGGCAATAAATTAAATTAATTTCTTCAAGCCAAGTCTGTTTTGCCTATGACAGTAATTGCTGAGCAATCTCCCTGTCTTTATCTTGACCCAGGAACCTTTCATTATATTTTCTCTCCCCTGTCCAGCTGAGGAGGGGAGTCGATAGAGCAGCTTTGGTGGGCACCTGGTGGTCAGGCAAGGTCAAACCCACCACAAGGGTTCTGCTTCAGTTTCCATGGTCTGTGTTCTCAGTTCCTTTCAACTCTAGCTGGTAGAGCTGTTGAAGGTTTTCTCTCACTAAGAAGAATTCCTTTTAAAGACCTACCCAAATAATTCTCCCTGTGGTTGTGCTTTGGAAACTTTCCCTTTTCTTTCCCATCTATTGACAATCTGAAGAAAACGGCTTGTACTGAAGTTGCAGCCATTTTATAGTTCAACCGGACACTGCTAGTTCCCTCACTGATTATTCTTCATAATTATTCATGGTAGGCTGCCTCCTAAATATAAGAAAGGAAGTGCTCCGTGTATGTCTGTCGTAATTTGCTTTAACAAAATCCGTCACCATTCTGTTCCTAGGAAGTCAAGCGGAGGCAGTGGAATGAGCTGCTCTGTGATCGAGGTCTCATTTGCCTGAGCAGTGCATTGGGATAGGCTTTACTCTGTGGCACCACTGTGGAGATGCAAGCTGTAAATTTTTGGAAGAGAGATAATTCTTCTTTTTAGTATTAAAACCTGTAAACACATATAAGTATATATGACGTACTTGCTGAGTTCTAAGGGGGTTTAGGATAAGGCCTTTACTGGGTTTTGAGAAAATAATTGCCTAGTTTTTATTATGCAATTATTTAACTGTTTTCCCTTCTTTTTAATCATTAGGTGATGCTTTTCCATGGACTATTAGTCTGCATCATTTCAGTATATATACTCTCCTCGGACAACAGATGACACTTAATTTAGTGGAACCAATGGGCTGTACTTCTACTTTAGCTGTTACTTCACAGAAACTGCTTGCTTCGGGGCCAGAATCCAGACACTCATTTGTTGTCTGCCTCCATGTCGACCTTGAGTCCCTTGAAATAAAATGCTCCAACCCCCAGGTTGGTACATTTAATTGATTTATGAAAGGAAATTAAAAATAACTCGATTTAAGTACAATTGTTCTGCATTTTGTTGAAGAGGGTCTCTTCTATCTTATTTTTTTTTTTAACTGGGCCATCAAGATCAAGGTGCTTAGATTAAGATTTGCTTTGAAGCTCTCTCAAGTTTTGTAATTTAAACTCTTCTCAAAATGTAATAGCTACAGTATAAATGCATCTTTTGGCTGATGGAGTGAAATGAATTGCAGATGTACCATTAAACGCTATAGTGCTGTTCTGCTGTCACCATAGATTCATATATTGAAGTGCTTTAATGTAATTTTTTACCATATTTTCATAGAACTAACATTTCTTCAAACATAAAATGTTTTTTAGGCAATGGTATCCTTTAGTAAAGGAAAAAAGCCCAGATGAATGTGTGTAAACAGAAGTTACACCTCATTTATGTTTATTAAAAGGCAAAGATGTTGCTAGATTTGCAGAAAGTGCACCCTGGATTTTACTGACCTGGATCAAGTTTGCTGTAGTTCCAAATAGAATAGGGTTTTTATGCCAAATTTTGAGTAATCTTGACTGCAACTTGAGTAATGTTTTCTTGATAGTTGCAACATTTCCAGCGGTGCTGGAGAGAACGCTCTTGTTCTTGGGAACAGCAGATCTGTTGAGGTCTGAATAGGGCTCTGCATTCATACGCTGTCTGCTTCCAAGTTTTAGCCATATGTAAGATATTTTTTTTTTTCAAAGGATGTCATGGACAAAATGGACTGTTTATTGCTTCATTTAATAGAAAGAAAGGGCAAGAACATAAAGTATTATAATTTTGATCTGGTAGACAGCACATCACGTTTGTAAAGATTTATGGACCTATGGCCTAAGTCTAGGAATACTAAAGCTAAGGTGGCTGTGTAATTTTAATGTTATCCCTTGTGTGTCCTCATTACAATATGTTTCTCAGTTGCGTGCAATTTGTCCGGTGCCTCATTCAGTGTTCTGTGAATGAAACAAGTGTTTTAAACTATGTATTTATTTTATCCTCAGCGTGTGTGGTCTCCTGCCCCATTCATTGCCTTCCATCCAAGTTATTTCTGACTCATTTGCTATATGCCATTGTCTTCTGTACTGGATAGGCTCACACTCAACAGGAAGAGGGTTAGTAGAGTGAGATTTCTCATTGGACATGGCAGATTAAAACTTAAAATTAAACATCCTTAACAGGATCTACTCAGGCTTGTAGAGCTGTATGACAGGTGTGTTTGCACATATAAAGGGTTGTCACTGTGTTATAAATGTGTAAATAGGAAAAGACAAAATTAGGATTTTGCTGAAAAATTTACATTTTATATTTAAAGACTTCTGAAAGCTTTCCTTTGCAACTTTGTGGTATTTCCATAACATATAATGAATTAATATGCAATAATTTTACAGCCTATGGAAACCTGCCTCATTCTGTATTAACTTTCACAGAACTGTACAAAACTCATCTTGGTTCCGCAGCTATTCAGAGAATTGGCAAATATTTTGAGATGTTCATGTAGCAAAATAGTATCGTATGTTTGATGGGTACGCTCTCAGGGAAATTCCAGCAAATTGACTAATCAACTCTGATTTTTTTTTAAATCTCCAATTAATCTCATGGTTAATATATGTAATACATTAATAGTATTAATTTATAAGCGGAATGGCATTGTTATGAAGTGAAAGCCTTACCTAAATTGGAGTTGCAAATTAAAAGGAAAAATGGAGTAAGTGAAACATATTTTCAACCTTTCCTACCAAAGTGTGATCAAATAATTTGTTTTGCAAACTGTAAGAAAATATTTGCACTAAAAAAATTAAATTGTAAGCTCCGTGTAAATCATATTACGAGTATAGTGAAATGTAGTTGTAAAATGAAGTTGTACAGTGGAATATCAGAACAAATATTGTTGTCTTAAAGGGTGCCCTTCTACACTGTGATTTTATTTGTTTGCTGAAGTGTTATAATGACCAAAAGGATGCAGACAAATTATTTGAGATTAGTGAAGATTCTTGAGCTGTACTTTCTCCCTTACATCTGCCTTACTTGTCCTTTCTGCTTTACTTACACAAAAGGGAAAAAAAAAAAAATTAGTTGTCTTTAACCAGATGTTCAAGAACAGAAGATGGAAAATACAATTACATAAACAGCATTTGATAGTTATAAATTCACGGTAGAGTAACTATGCAATTCGATTCTTTAGAATGATGGACTGTATTTTTTCTATAGATGACAGCGTTAAAGGAGGTGATACTTAGTGAATTTGTTAAATGGTAGCAAAGGTGAAGTATTTTACTGTATGACTATTAAGATTTAATATGAAACCATGTTGTGATGGTTGTATCCATTTAAAGTCAATAGATACTTCCAGTGTGCAAAATTGCCAGGATATTGCATTTTGTTGTAGTTTTCAATTTTGTAGTAATGTTTTATTTTTTAAGTATAAAATGCTGTAATATATTGAACTTTACAGATTTTGCCAAGTAGTAAGTGGGGTCTTATTAAGTTATGTGTGGTTTTGCTGGGGAGGGCGTGGAAGCAGTGAGAGAGGGGAAACTTTTCTTAACAAATACTGGCAGAGTTATTCCTATTTTTGTCATACCGTTTTTATTCTCTTGAATAGAGTGTACTAAAAATAATTATTATATATTAACTGTTATGCTCAAAAATACTTATAAAGTGGAGAGGCCTTACGTTTACATTAGCTCTTCCAATAGAATCAGAAATAGATTTTCAAAACGCCGTGGTTTAATCCCAGCCAGCAACTAACACCACACAGTTGCGTGCTCACTCCCTGCCCCCGCCATGGGACGGGGGGAGAATCAGAAAAGTAAAAGTGAGCAAACTCGTGGGTTGAGATAAAGACAGTTTAATTAGTAAAGCAAAAGTCACGCACGCAAGCAAAGCAAACCAAGGAATTCATTCAGTGCTTCCCATCCCCAGGAAAGCAGAGCTCCATCACATGTAGTGGTTACTTGGGAAGACAAACGCCATCACCCTGAATGTTCCCCCCCGTCTTTCTTCTTCTTTCCCCAGCTTTATATACTGAGCATGACATCACATGGTATGGAATATCCCTTTGATCAGTTGGGGTCAGCTGTCCCGGCTGTGTCCCCTCCCACCTTCTTGTGCACCTCCAGCCTACTCACTTGCGGAATGGTGTGAGGAACAAGAAAAGGCCTTGACTCTGTGCAAGCGCTGCTCAGCAATAACTAAAACATCCCTGTGCTACCAACGCTGTTCTCAGCACAAATCCAAACCATAGCCCCATACTAGCTACTATGAAGAAAACTCTATCCCAGCCAAAACCAGCACACAAAATCTTACGATTGAAAAGTACAACCAACAAGGGAAGTAGAAATCCTTCCATTTTAATAAGTGGCAACCGTGGAATAAAATTAAGTGTATTAAAAATTAGCAAAGACATAACTTCAGCTCTTTTTTTTGAAGTTTTAAAATTTTATTTACATACAGACATGTGCCTTCTTTTTTTGTTTTAATGAGGTTTTGTTATGAGGCTTTTTGCTTTTTTCTACTTTTTAACATATTTCCATGCGAATCATCTCCCTCTAATCAAAGTGTGCCTTTTTTCTTTGTGAATTTGTTTTGTGTCTGGTTTCAGAGCAGTGTGGAGTATTAGAGTCATACTACTGGGCTGGTGATGTTCAGAGAGATGGCTACTGCTGTCTGAAATAGCCAGTGTTTCAGAGACGCTGCAAAGATTCTAGCCAGAGCGATTTTAAAAAAAAATCTCCCTGATAACATAAGCAATTATCTTTAACGGTTATGATTGTTGCAACCCCAATAAGATTAAAACTCTTGTGTTAGATTAGCTGATGACAACACTCTTTACTTTGTGTATGAGCATGTATTTAAACACAGAAGTTGCATCGTTCCTTCTTTTGCATTATTTTGTACCTTTATGAACAGTAGCATAATTAACGAAGCAAGGCTTCCAGAAATTTAAGACAAATATAGCTTAAATTATCCTTAGGTTTCTTGACCAAAAAATATTGGGGGGGGGGGGGGGGGGGGGTTGGAAGCATGAATGATTTGGATACATGCCTGTATCCTGTTAATTTTCTACAGACTCTTTTGGCCAGGTTAAGTGTCACCACCATTAACATTAACACTAGCTAATGTTATATTACTCAATCAATCAGATGGACGTTTTTAGTTGATCTTCCTGAGTTACGTGGAAGAGACTCGGAAAAACTTAGAAATTTGTAATTAGTAATTTAAATCAGAGTGCTGCAGATACAAAATATTTTAAAGCATGACTAAAAGCACGTTTTGCCACAACTAGAGTTATTGTTTGTCTGTAGATTGTTCTGTATATGAAGACAAAAAAAATACTGAGTTTATCTCCTTTAAGGAAAAATTCTGTCCAAAAGTATACGACCTGCTCAGTGTAAGCCTTGAAACTTCAAAAGAAAATCCAAGCTGAATTAAGAAGGTTTTATAAAATTCCAGCACTTCACCTCTTAAGAAAGGACTGTAGCATGTACTTTGAGACTTCATCACACACTCTCACGCACAAAATCAAGTACTGTTTTATATCAAATGTGGATTGACAGTAGTGTTTTTCTGCATCTGTTCTGCCCACATAAGAAGCCAGCTTCATAGAGTAGATGTGTCCTGAGGCTTAAAGTTCTTATAAATATGAGAATTTCCATTTGTTATAATGGCAAGTTGGGTATGGTATCCAGCTGTGGATCTGCAGTTTTCTCTGAGCTTGTTTTATACAGTATATTGCAGTATGTTGTCATACAAATTCCGTGATTAATGCTTATTTACAAAAACTTGTGTAAATATCTTAGAACTGAGTCAAACAATGTGCAAGTTAAACAGTATGTTTCTGATATTGGAATGACATATGCCAGGAAACTATTGAGTTTGATAGTGGATATTCTTCCTAAAACATAGAACAGTGTCATTTTCTGTATGGGGTCATTATTTTAGTGCCATTTAAATTAGTATTTTTTGCATTGTTAATATTTCATAAAGTTTATATATTTGCCTTTTTCTAGAGGCAGTATATATACATATGAAATATATCAGAAATTACCTTTGTTTAATTGTTAAAATTGATATTATTAAAAGTTTAACAAGACCAAGTTATTGGTTATGTTTTTATGAGCTACGTACCATATGTTTAGACAAAGCAGAGATTATATTTATCAAAATCGCTATACTGTAACTGATGTTAATTATTTTAATTGCAATGTAGTTGCTTATCAGAACATTATAAATAGTGAGAAATTCAGTTCTGCTACATTCTAAGTCTCAGTGGAGGGCTTTGATGCTTTTCCTTCACATCATTCAGGAAAGCTTCATCTTAAAGTTGTTTGTTTTTTTTCTTTCAGGTACAACTTCTGTATGAACTAGCTGAGATCACAAGTAAAGTTTGGAATAAAATTCAGAGAAAGGGAATTCCATATCAATCTTCTGCCTATACTGAAACTATGACAGGACCTGCTCCTCCTAGCTCTCCAATTAAAAGTAGCGTTGGTACCGCTCCACCAGACACCAGCACATACAGCCCATCTGCTGACATTGGGACCACTACAGAGGTGAGCTTTCTTAAAAAAAAGTCATGTGAGTTTTGACTTACAAGGTGTGGTGCGCAATCAAGTAAGAATCAGAAGGATCAGAAAGAGCAGTAGTATCCTCATGGAAAGTAGCTTTGCCCTGATAAACTGATGAAGAATACTTCATCACTCAGTTTGGTGGAACAAGAGGAAAGAGGGGGAGGGGAGGGGGGAAGAAAGAAGAAATTGTTGTATTGCTCCTGTGTTTCCTATGTTTATTATTTGTCTGGATTCTTTCTCTTAGAAGTGAATGAATATTAACTCTTGTCAGAAAATTATGGTTAGTGTTTTCAGGTCAAGAAGCATAAGGCATTTTTCGAGTTCAGAATTATTAAAATAGTAACTGGTGTTTTGAAGTACCTGCGATACATGTGCTGTTGTGAGTCATTCCAAGTAGTTTCAGCAGTCAGCCTGTGATGTTACAGCCAGTCACTGCGATGCCTGAGTCAGGAGAGCTTTGTTATTAACATAAAGCTATTAGAATGTGGGGAGACTGTTCTGAGAGACTGAGTCTTGTTCTCAGCATAAACAAAGAAATTTTAGGGCCACCTCTAGAACAGTTCTGGAGCACAGGCAAATACACAGCAGTTTGAACACTAAGTGCAGTTACATATTTTACAATGTTTGGCCAGGATTGCTTTAACCCTATGTGTGGTTTATTTTAATTCCTGGTATGGTTTGGAGAAAATGAAATGGTGATTGCTAGTGCTTACTTTTTATATGCATCACATACACACACAGAGGTAACTGTCATTAAAAGGTGTTTGAGCTAGAGTTTCAGTTCTTAGGTTGTTTCACTAAAATGTTTCTAGGTTATTTGAATAGTCTGAGGTTTTGGTGTACTTCTATGTGTGTGTGATCTCAGTTGTGAAAAATTTTGCCATGGATATGGAATTGAAGGTAATCAATAATGGTAAGAAAACAATATGGTCACAAAAATAGTATTTTTTCACCTACTCATATAAAATGCCTTTCCCCTTAAAATCAGAAAGCACCAGCTTTATAAGTAACGATTTGGTTTTGACCCTCTATATAGACAGTATTTGGAGTACACTCTGTACTTGGAGCACTACTTGAAACTGATTCAGTAATTGTTTTAATCCATATGTTACCAAGATTATTTTGGTAATATGGGTCCAAGTTCAGCATTCATATCCTACCCTTTTGAAAAATGTTGTTCATCATTTATTTAATTTTCTTCCTACTCTCAACAAATGTTATGCACTAGCTAAATAAATTTTCTCGTGATCTAAATGAAGTTTGGTGAATTAGCCAACAAAAGACAATGTTAGAATTTGTCTTCAGCCTTTTCCACTCTGAAGCTAAGACCATAATTTCAGTCTTGTTAGAAGACAAATTTCTATTAAAACACGTGGCATTAATGTTGGATTTTTCTTTCACAATAGGGGACTTAAGGTTGACAAGGCACTTCACAACTAAGATTTGAAAGCTGCTTTGAAATGAACATGTCATTGTGCTTAGGATAAATAAATTGAAAAATTGACCAAATAAATTAAAAAATTGGTTAAAGTTATGGAAGAGGAAAGAAAGCTACAAACAGGAGAAAACATTTGCATGAAACCATAGTTCATATGACTGAAAGAGTGAGGAATAGGGCTCCTGTCCATCATCTCCATTCAGAGCTCTCAGCCCAAGGTGTTCTGTCTGTGGCTGTGGGAGGAAGGCAGTTCAGAAGAAAGAGCCAGCACAAGGGATGTATAAGTGCACAGATAGAAAAGCGTACTGAAGCAGGTGTCATTTGTTTAATGGAGATACTGAGGTGGGAGAACGTATACATGGCCAGATATTTGAGACTGCAAGAAGTTCCTTGTCAGAAATTGAAAAGGAGAATTAGAAGGGTAATTTTTATATTGTCAAGAAAAGATTCACAGTTGTTCGAGTAGGAGGGTACTATTTTTTGCTCAGTGGCTGGGGAAAATCTTGTTCCATTTCTGATTAACTGGTGGGAATATTAGGTGTATTGAGGTGATTAAAATCAAGAGTATGTAGCGTGTAGAAGGGTTTTAATTAACTGTAGGGAAAAAAATAAGAGAAATGTGAAGGTTTTTGAATTACTGTGGTTGAAAAAAAGACTTGGAGAGAATCTTTGTCATGGGAAGTCAAGCCAGAGTTTAGATTCCTGTAAGACTAGTAGCTACAGAAATGTTGTATTTGAGTTTGTGGGTACTGTCATTTTTATGAATTTGGGAGTTGATGTTTATACTTGAATACCACCATATACTTGAATACCACCATATACTTGAATACCACCATATACTTGACCACCTTTGATATCGATCTTGTGATTTCTTGATGAAAGTTAGCAGTACTGTAAGGTGAAAAGGAATGGCTAGCCAGTGGAGAATTCATCTAGATTATTTGGTTGTTATGGGATGTAATGTCAAAGGTTGTCTTGACCTAGTGCTTTCTTGCCTTTAAAGACTGATGGTTAAAACAAAGCAAACATCAAAAAACAAATTATCTCTTCACTCTGAGGACTAATTTTATGTCAGGCTGCCAGTTGGAGTGAGGTGAATCACCTAGGAGGATGACCAAGTTAATGCATTCTAGATGGTGGAAACAAAGTAACATTTTCCAAGAAGATATTTATAGGGAAAATTGTCTTAAGCATTCTACTACCATTTTGAATCATAGAATGGTTTAGGTTGGAAGGGACCTTGAAGATCATCTATTTCCAATCTCCCTGCCGTGGGCAGGGACACCTCCCACTAGACCGAGTTCCTGAAAGCTCCATCCAGCCTGACCTTAAACACCTCCAGGGATGGGGCTTCCACAACTTCTATGGGCAACCTGTTCCAGTGCCTCACCACCCTCAAAGTGAAAAATTTCCTCCTAATATTTAATCTAAAACTACCTTCTTCCAGCCATTCCCCCCTCATCCTATCCCTACATGCCCTAGTAAAAAGTCCTTCCCCAGCTCTCCTGTAGGCCCCCCTTAGGGACTGGAAGGCCACAATAAGGTCTCCTCGGAGCCTTCTCCAGGCTGAACAGCCCCAATTCTCTCAGCCTCTCCTCATAGGAGAGGTTCTCCAGCCCCTAATCCTCTGGACCCACTCCAACAGGTCCGTGTCTTTCCTATGTTCGGGGCTCCAGAGCTGGATGCAGTATTCCAGGTGGGGTCTCACGAGAGTGAAGTAGAGGGGCAGAATCACCTCCTTTGACCTGCTGGCCACACTTCTGATGCAGCCCAGGATACAGTTGACCTTCTGGGCTGCGAGTGCACATTGCTGTGTGCTGAGCACATTGCACATGTGCTGAGATTCTCATCAACAGAGACCCCCAAGTCCTTATCCACAGGGATGCTCTCAATCCATTCTCGGCTGAACCTGTATTTGTGCTTGAGATTGCCCCGACCCAGGTGCAGGACCCTGCACTTGGCCTTGTTGAACTGCATGAGGTTGGCTTGGGCCCACCTCTGCAGCCTGTCCAGGTCCCTCTGGATGGCACTTGTCCCCTCCAGCATGTCTACCTCGCCACACAGGTATCATTGGCAAACTTGCTGAGGGTGCACTCAATCCCACTCTCCATGTCTCCGACAAAGATGTTGAACAGCACTGGTCCCAGTACCGACCCCTGAGAAACACCACTCATCACTGCTCTCCACTTGGAAATCAAGCCATTGAACACAACTCTTTGAGTGTGGCCATCCAGCCAGTTCTTTATCCACCAAGTGGTCCGTTTGTCAAATCCATGTCTCTCCAATTTAGAGACCAGGATGTCATGCAGAACATTGTCAAGTGCTTTGCACAAGTCCAGGTAGATGACATTGGTTGCTCTCTTCTTATCCACCAACACTGTGACACCTTCATAGAAGGCCACCAAATTTGTCAGGCATGACTTGCCCTTGGTGAAGCCATGCTGGCTGTCACCAATCACCTCATTATTTTCTATGTGCCTCAGCAGAGTTTCCAGGAGGATCTGCTCCATGATCTTGCCAGGCACAGAGGTGAGACTGACTGGCCTGTAGTTCCCTGGGTCTTCCTTCCCTGAGTCTTTCCCTTTTTGAAAACAGGGGTTATGTTTCCCCTTTTCCAGTCGGCATGAACCTCGCTAGACCCCCATGGCTTCTCAAATATGATGGATAGTGGCTTAGCAACTACAATCAATGTAGTCATCACTTTACTTGAATTTCTTTTTTATTAATCTTTTGATGGCCATCAATACAAATAAATCTCAAAGTGTTTTAAGCTATACAATGAACTATTGCAGATCATCTTGTGTAAAGTAGCTAAGACATTGTTCCTGAGACTATGTATAGTCCTGGTGTCTGTGAGTTGTGTAGTACTGTTGGGAGTGGGAAGGGGAAAGAGGTAGGAGAATCATACTTGGCCAACCAGTGAGAAATAATAAAAGGAACGATATTTTCTTCTCACATTTCTAATAGACTATTTTAGACAATATAAATTCAATAATTTGCAATATAATGGTTGGCAGTATCTCCATAACACATTCTGTTCTGCGGTTGGTGGCTGTCTGTGAACTTATTCAACATATTTCCTTGTATCAAAGCACAAGCTAGGTTTTCATTATGATGACATGGTTGCTGTCCTGTTCTTTGAGGTAAGGATTATTGAGAATTTAAAAACATATGTGCTGAAAAATTAGCTAAGGAATGTTCTCTCATTCTTTTTCACCAGTGAAAGCTGTTTGTCCTTTGAGAGTAATCACTTAGTTTCCCTGTTTCCTTTTGCTAACTTAATTACTATCACCATACCTAGCTGTCGATAGTGCGATCATGAAATTGTGCTTCTGCTTTATTTGAAGAGGGTAAGATGTGAAGATGAGAGAGAGAATCTGGACACTCCTGCTGTCTCCAGCTGCTACTTTGAACTGCTTCAGTCTGCTGAGTGCCTCAGTTATAGTCCATATAAAATAGACTTTATTTGAAGAAAAATAACCTCCTTAGTATGTTGAAATATACACAGAACCCTGTTATAGGTGCAGGGGTGTGTCTGAGTGGCATCTCTACAGAGAGCTATACAGCTCTTTCTGTGTCCCAAAAGCAGGCAAAGTCTACAGGCCTTGTAGACAAGAAATGTAAACAGATTTCTTTTTTAATTGTTTTGTCTCCTGTGAAGTAGAGCAGCTAGTTCTACCTGTCAAATTGCCTAATGGGCTGCAGATGTCAGTCTGTTATACCATACTATTTTGAATGAGGCCAAGGTTTTCTTCTGGGTGAAGATGTAGTTTTCCACAGTCTGTCCAAGTGTGGATCATTGTATATAACAACTATTGTAGACGTAAGACTTTTTATCTGAAGACCCTGTTTGTTCACAGGAGTCTAACTAGTGAAATCCAAACACATATTTTAAAACCCAAATGCATTTTCTTGCACTAAGTGCAGTTGAGGGCTGAATATTTTTCCAGGTACCTTCTGAAGAAGTAATTTTCATTTCAAAAAGTGTAGAAGTGAGGCGGGGGATGTCAGAGTAACCTAATGCTTGTCAGCTTCATATGTTGTGGTATTCTTCAAGCACTCTTCAGAGACCGGTATAGAAAATCTGAGCCATGGGGAAGGATTGGTGGTATCTGGAGACAGGAAGGCAAAAGTTATCTTTAATACCTCACAGAAATGGTGACTGTAGGAACTGGGATGTCAGGGAAGTTAACCAAATGAGAGTAAGTGATACTGCATGGAAGTGGAGGATAACTGAAAAAAACAGGCTTTCAGTGAATGGTAGAGGAAGGTGGCAGCTAAGACGACTGGAGCAGCATTCCACCATTTTCCTGGATCTGATTTATCCCTGTCTGTGGTTTTGCTGCTGGTTGGAACTGGACCACGCCTTTCCCTTCCCACAGAGTCTGAATTCCATCAAGGGAGCAGATGGGGTAGTTATAGTGCAGGCACTTACTGGCCAGGAGACCTAACACCAACAAAACCTTGCTTGATTGCCATCTTGATACTGGCAGGTCTGAAAACGACTTGCAAATACTCAGAGAATCAGAAAAAGACTTTTATTTTGATCTCTTCAAATACTGTGTATTTAACATCTTTACAGTCTCTAAAATGATAGTGTTGATTACTTATAGATGCATATTTTGGTCTTCAGAAATTTGAAGGTACTTAATATTGGCTTAATGTTACTTGCAAAGAAGCCAGTGGGAGCAAATCTAGGTTCAGGTTGTTTGATTTGGAAAATACCATCCTGTATTTGCAAATTATAACTCGTTTTCAGACTATTATAACGGTAATGTTTTTAGTGAAAAAAAGGAGGAGGTAATACAAAAAATCAAGTGCATCAGCCATAATTTCACCTTGCAGCTATATATTTTATAGTCATTATTGCTGACAAGTAGCAATTAAGTATATAGAGTAATTAAACAATAATATGTATTTCTACAGGTTTGACTTAAGGACATTTTCGAGAAGTCTGTGTTTTATCAGAGTCTGTATTTTGTTTATATGTTCCTATAGTTTTAAATCTTGAAATCCTGAAGTTTGTCGAACAAAAATACTTTGCTGCGATAGGTACTTTTTTTTAAGTTTAGAGATTTTACAGTTAATGTGTTATTTTGTTCTGTGGGAGACAAATGATTATTTTTAAAGCTTCTTTCAGCTGCAACGGACTTGCTATAAATAAGTCTGAAGAAAGCAAACTCTCTCAACTGTTTATATTAAACAAATTACTACTTTTGCTGTTTATGTGATCTGTGGATGATTTATATTTTGAGCTGCGTGTAATTCTTTTCATACTGACAAGTTGATGGTGAGCACCACAGACAAATGTGGATAAAGCTACCTAGCTTACTGAATTTTAGTCTGGATGGTGGTAAGAGACGGAAGTGTGAGTGAGAGGCTTAAGTGCTGGAGGGCTGGAAACAGTTAATCATTTTTACCATCCCTCCTTTGGAACAGCAAAAGCAAAGGTAGTACAGACTACAACAGGCCACTTGTTACTGTTTACTTAAGTACAAACAGTGGTAGAAGTGTTTAGTCCTTGGGGAAACTCAGTGATTGAGCAAGAACGCAGAAGTTATTTTGATAAGGCATAGCAGTAGTGTGGCCAAACTGTGATCATCCCTGAGCTTTAGGCAGGCCAAGGATGAAGGCCTCATATGTTTGGATCTTCCTGATGAACAAAGATAAATTCTGCTAAGAAAATAAACTCAGTATATTGGTCAATTTGCAACAATTGGTGAGAGAATTAAATTGTATATTTTAGGACTTGGCATGAGAAGTTGTGGGAAAATAGTTCGGGGTTTCTGACTCAGGCTTGATTTTTCTGTAGATCTGGAAACAAAGCAGAAAATGCATAAACATATTTAACAATACCACGCTGGGTGCTAAAAATCCAAAATGGAAATGGAAACTGCATGAGAAACAAGAGCACAGTCTCTCTTCTCACTTCAGTTTCTTAGTTTTCACTGCAAAATACTTCAAAGAATTTGAGCTTATTAAAAAAAAGAAAAGGGACGTTTGCTAGTGAGGGCTATCAGTTTTTCAGCCCCTGTGACTCTGCCCAGTGATTCTGTTTACACTACCATTAACAGAAGGCTAAGGAGAAATGCAGTCTCTTCATTTTTCACTTCTCAAAGGATAGCCATATAGCAACATCTGCCTTCAGAGGGGCATCTGCAGTGCTTCTGCCACTGAGAAGGAGAATGGGCCAATTCAGCTGTTTACTTATGTTTGAATGGCAGAAAAAAAAAATCAGGTAATATGTTCACATTGAACTGCTGAAGTAGGGGGTGGGCTGAGCCAGTAACCCAGTCACCTCTGACAGGGACATGATGTTGATCGTCTGGGGATGTCTGTTGGTAAGCACTGCAGCTGGCACAGCTGCAAACAGAAGAGGCTATCCCTGAAAGCCTCAGCTTAATGCAGTTTTAGCTATACTGTCAAGCTAGCTAGTCCGAGTGGTAATATGCACAAGTGACCTGGAATACTGGATGGGAATGCCGTAACCCAAGTACAGAATTGCAGTGCAAAGCTAAGCACAAGCACGAGTGAGTCGAGGCCCTGGTTAGGACTTGCAGGCCCTGTGGTAGAACAAGTTCCAAAACCCTGGCAATTGCAGGTCCAGGTGTCTGACCTCAAGCTTACTCTGCCTCTGGCTGTGTCCAGAGGTTCACAATTCCTTTATTTCTGGTAACGTTGTTCTACATCAACAACCTCCATTTGACTCCTAGAAATTCAAGCACTGGTTTTCTTTTTCAAGTTCACTTCAGAAATGTGTGCATGTGTAGGCCTTACTTGTGTATTGACTAAATAAAATTTTGTTCTACAGCTATGCAATTCTGTGGTACACAATTTGAATAGGAGTTAATGAAGCCACCTCACATGCTACTGAAATTAAAGTGTGAGAAACATCTGCAAATCAGACAAACATAAGCACAAACAACATTGGAATGATGCCAGCAAAAATTAGCTCCAGCAATAGTAACGGGAAATGTGAGCAGCTTGGCCTCTTTTCCTCACCTGTGTATTTTTTGGTTATAGCATATCAGATATATAGCCTATTCCATCATGTATTTAGAAAAGGCAGAAGCAGTTTGGAATTATACGTCTGGGCCTGTACCTGTAACTGTTTCTTTGTAAACTTCATGGATATAATAGGCTTGGAAGTTGGTTGGGACCACATTCCCTAAATTTCAGGGTTTCCTGCTTTTAAATTTGATTGCACGTTCCAGGGTTAATTTGCTTTTTTTATATGCTTGGGGTTATGCTAGATAAATGCAATTCTTCAAGAATCTCCCAAATACTGTTATAAGTAACCTTGTGCCAAAATTATCAACTGGCTGATTCTCTGAAAGGCATAGTAAGTACATCATTTAATAGCTTCAGAAAAAATAAGCTTAAAGACAAGTGTGGGAAAATGATAGCCTCAATTTTCTACAGAACAGTTATCTATATACTCAAACCACTAAACAAAAACAGCCTTCTGGAAAAAAAAAAGTTAACAAAATGCATGAAACATCCGAACACATTAAATTATGAAAATAAAAGAATCCAATTATAAAATTCAAAACTTGCTGTGGTGGCAGTATGTATTTGCTGTTAACTCTATCCCTTTAAGTTTATTTACTATTGTTTTCTTCTTTTTTAACTATCAGAAATGTAGAGATCTGCCAAAATTTTAGAACAAAGTTGATTTTGATACAAAAAGCATTTTGGAACGTGTCCAGTGGGAGAGTGAGGGTGTGTATGGAGGGCAGGGAGGAGATGGTCTGTCTCATTTCCACCCCCTCCATCGTAGTTTGTAAGTTACAGTTTGGCAAAGTATGTGTGCCTACAGTACAATAAGAAGTCAAAAAATGCTCCAACTCTAAAAAAAAAAAAAAAAAAAAAAAGAGAGAGAGAGAGAGAAAATGCTTTTATATAGAATGAGAAGAATAGACAGGAGCAAATTGGTCTGCAGAATATCAACATTGGCCTGAACTTTGACTTGAACTTTAAATAAAAGTATTATCAGGTTTAAATGAGTATTGTTTCTCTCTTTCCTTAACCTTTAATTGTCTTCCATTTGATACCTTGTAAAATTTATCTGAGGATCTCAGCTAAGGGAAATTGTCTTTGGCTGGCTCCTTCCTTCAGAGCTGTCCTGCCCAAGGGATCCCCCCCATTCCAAAGTACCATTGACTCTAGCGTCTCTAGAGCATGTGAGGTTTGATGAGAACAGTCATCTTAGACACAATGAAACTCCCACACAGAAGCGTCATGTTTTAAGGGTGTCATTCAAAGGCAAGTTATGAAGGTGTGGCAAGTTATTGAAAAGCAGAGTGTCAAAGAACTGCTTGGGTGAGTTATGTGAAAGAAACATGAAGAAAGGAATTTCTTGGCAGAAATTAAAAGGCTCATAACTGATGCTATGCTGATGGCATGAAATTGCAAGCCATGAAGTAGGATGAGGCTTCTCTGATGTCAGCATGAGGACTTTGCAAATAAAGACTCATGAAGAAGGGAAACAAGATTCTCAAGGTATTGTGTTCTTTCCCACTCTGGAAGGATACATTTTTACTCTGCTTTTTTATAGCTTTACAAGTAGGTGGAGTAGATCGTTGGAGGGGAGACAGGCCAGCATTTGAAGACTGCAGACAGGGATAGTCAGAGGATGGCAAAATGGCTAGGTTGTTGTTGCCTCCTGGCTTATGCCACTGTCCTATCAATGGAACCTGCCATTTCAGGAGAAGCAATAAGGACTAACGTTGTTTAGTATTGGAGAAGTGGCTGCTCTACCTACATCCTTTTGGATGCTGGGGGACTTCCAGGCCTGACACTCTCCAAGGCTGTTTCTGAATTTTCATTCCTTCCCCATACTTTTGTGGTCCAAGGACACTTTCTTCCTTGAAGAAACAAAACTGAGTTTTGCTTGCAGTGCTGAAGAGATATCTGTTTCCATGTTGCTGTCAGAGCTGCCTTGTAGGACAATTGAGTGGCACTGGAGAGAGGAGAGTTCTTTATGAAGGCAGTAGGAAATGTGTTGCAAAGGCATGGTTATTAAATAGTACTCAGAGATAGGAGTCTTTGGATAAAAAGGTCTGGCAAGAGGCAGGAAGAATTTTGCTGGGGAAGCAAATTAAATATTATTTGATACACAGCAGGAGACAGGCCCTGCTACATTTAATAATCTAAATTTGCAGGCAGTGGAAGAGAAAAATGGAAGAAAGAAGAGTAAAGAAATTATAAAAGGAAGAGAGTCATGTTAAGTCCATGTCTTGGAGAGGGATTTCAGGTGGTTGTGTATAAGGAAGTTTGCTCAATGATAACGCAATGGAGAAGAAATGCTCAAAAGAGAAAGGACAGGGAAGGAAGCAGGAAGGAAGAGAAGGCATAGTGTGTGGCTGAATTATTTTTTTTATTTTTTTTTAAAAGCAAGTAGCTTTGAGTACATCCTTTCTCCCAATTTGTTTATAAGGTAGTTGTTAAAGATTTAAACCGACAACCTGGTGACTATTAAGAACCTTTCAGGGAAGAAAGGATTCTAAAAGAGAGAAGGTGTTATAAAAATGGGTAGATAAAATGGTGTAGGGAAGTTTCCCTCTGGGAGGTCTATTTGAAGGGAACCAGATGAATCTTCTCCTTTAACACTGGTTGTCTGCCTGTTCTCTTCTATGCTCTGTTATCAGCTCTTTCACCAATGGGCTCATCCATTCCTCCCTTGTTTCTGTAACTTGTCTTCTTGTACATTCAGAATCTTCTTTCACAAATTTATTTCCTTAACTCCCGTTATTACAGCCCCCTGCTCCTTCTACCACATATGCAAATAAGTATATACATAGACAGACAAGTGTTCTTTCTCTCTTTCTGATTAATCTTGTTCATACACTTCTGGTACTTGTCCACCTACTTTAGACTAGTCTGTATGTGTCTGTCTCATATAGAGGGATCAGTGTTTCTCTTGTCTTAGTTGCTGGGATAATTGCATTTCTGCCTTTAAGGTCTCCATGAGGACCACACATTTAATTGAGAGGCCTCTAAGCACTGCTTTTTTTTACAGAGCCAGAACTTCATTCAGACCAAGGCATGGGTGTTAGTTTTCTTCTATTTGTTTCTGCAGGTCTTTGGTACCTCCAGCTCTGTGTGTGTTTGTTCATTCATTCATTCATTTATATTTTTTCTTTCTCTCAATCTGACCATTAATAAGTGATCACGCATTTTATAACAGACATCTAGAAGATTTATGTAGAATAAAGACATCACGGACAAAGCCCATCATAGGACAATGAATATATAATATGCATTCCCATTTATTACCTTATTTGCCTTTTCATATTTAAGAGGCTAGTATAGATCGCACCTTTTCAGAGGTTAGCACTGTCAATATTACATGATTTTCTTACCCTTATGTTAGTTCTCTTGAAGGTGAGCTACTTGCTTTTCCTATGGGTTGAAACTCTCCGTTGTCTGTCTTTCATGGTCTGTGATCTCATTCCTACATGGCATTCACAAACCCAATGAGTAGTATCTCTTTTTAGTCTGACTTGCACAGTCGCCTAATGCCATATCCATGGTTCCTTGACACATTATGACTAATATTTAAGGAAAACTTCCCAATTATAACAGCACTTGCTTTCTGAACACTAATGAAACACTTCTCAGAGAGATTGCTTTCTTCATCATGAACTGTTTTGCAAAAAACAGGCATTTTTTTATTTGCTGTTCACCAGACACTGATGATGGCACTAATCTCTAATCCTAGACATTTACAAAGTTAAACTACTTAATTCATTTTACTGCTGGGGTATCTTTTTTGTGTGATTTTTTTTTTTCTTTAAACAGATTTCTTTAATACAGTCAACAGAGATTCGCACATAGGCAGTTTTGCACATACCTGAATTATGTACTAGCTAGTTACATTCATAATGAAAAGACACCATAAGATGGATTAATAGTCTTGAACCATGGTAAAGTTGGAATTGGACTCGTATTTCTTTGTTTTCCTCTTCACAAATGGTACATGAAGAGCAAAAGCCCACTGTCATTTGAATGACATTTTATAAAGCAAAATCTAATTTCTCAGTCCATAAAACATATGTTGCAGTTTGTTAAACTAAACTAAATCTAGCAATGATGATATTTTAAAATATAGCACAAGTTTATAGTTATATATAATGTTATGGAAATACCACTGTTTTTTCTTAAAACTTAATTGATGAGAGTAGGACATTTTCCCCTTCCCCTCCTTCCCCTTCCCCTCCTTCCCCTTCCCCTCCTTCCCCTTCCCCTCCTTCCCCTTCCCCTCCTTCCCCTTCCCCTCCTTCCCCTTCCCCTCCTTCCCCTTCCCCTCCTTCCCCTTCCCATGAATTGTGTAACTTCACCATGGAATGATCATCACAGTGCTACGTATCATCTCCCTCCATCAGTACTTAGCCTGAATGTTTGTCTTAAGCTATGGCCTGATGTTTTTTTTCCTTTCATTTGTTTTCAAAAGTGAGTTGAGGATATTGAAATATATATATACTCCACTAAGAAAACTCATATTAATAGCAGCTAACATTTTGCGCCTCTGGAGTCTAACAGTTTTTCACAAATGGTCACCTATGACTCTACAGGTAGTCTGTTCAGAGCCGTAAGCAATAATGCCTTATATAATAAATATAAAAATAAATAGAAATGGACCAGTTTTCTGGGACAACAAAAAAATCAGTAAATGTTAATTTGAGTAACATGGAGCTGAAAGCGTGGAGCAGAAGCTGTGTTTCAGTGTTTTTCTGAAAAAGAAAGTAGTAATCGTATTCTTCATTATGCAATAAATTCTAAACACACAATGTCAGCTGCTCCATTTGGTGTATATCAGATAGCCCAAAGTCATAATGGATTGTGTGCAAAACTTCTGTAAGATTTTGACCTACCTTCTTGTCTTCTCTTACAGTTAGGTTTGTGATAAGAGAACATGTATACATGGTAGAAATCCTATAATTAAACTGTAGGCCTGAGTTAATTGAAAATGTCATTTATCAACATAAATGCTTCCATATGAGCTATGTCATTTGGTTTGGGATAAGTTCTACCAATCCAGACAATAGATTGCTAACAGAATTTCTATACTCCCATTCTCTAGTCTTGGACTGCAACATGAGTCAAGTACTGTCAGATTTTAAATTTTGCTACTGAAAGTAAGTTTTTCTGGGATATCTGAAACTGAAGTGAGTGGATCGTCGATTCTTGCCTGACAGGTTAAATTAGATTCAGTCAAACTGCAATGCTTTCTGTGTAGGTCTGATTCCAGGGTTTTTCCATATAAATCATCTCAGTTAGTCATTAGACAAATCTCAAAATTCCCGAACACGTTGTTCATCATAATTTACAATTCCTAATCCCTGAAACCTTCATTAAGACTTTGGGTGATAATTGGTCTGTAAATCTTATCAACAACTTGGTTCTTTCCTTTTGTGCTTGAGTAATGAAGAAAACTTACAACACTTGGTGGAGTTGCAAGTGAAGATGATGGTGGATTTTAGTGGCTTCTGGTTGACATTAGTGACTTGTGTGTCCATTGCATTCAGTTTAATAGGCTGTAAACACTAGGAGCTGATGAGCAATTATATGTTTGCATGTTTCCTTTACTGTTTGGAGGCACTAAATTCCAGGAAAGGAGGAGGATGAAGTCCTATGGCTGGTAAATATTTCAGTTGTGCCATCAGGATTTATCAGAACATGCCTGCAGGGCTCTGATAAGCCCTTGTAACAGGATTTTCAGTATAGCTTTCATTTGTCATGTTCTTTTCCTAAAAACATTAACCTTTGTGTCTTCTTTGTTGAGTCCTTAATGTTTTAGTGAATGAACAGAGATTATTGATGGCACAGAAGCTTCTACAAGTTTATTTGTCAACAGATCATATAATAGTTAAAATAGTTAAATAGTGGCAACTAAAATCTTTCCAATTCTTACAAAAAGCTACTATTTTGTGAAGTCATTTTCCCGAGTAGTTACAGGGAGGCATGTAGAAGAAGAGAAAAAAACCCAAACCAAAACCCAGTGTGTATATAGTATAGAAGTGTTATGGGGTGGCTCTTCATCTGGCACCTCCAACAACTCTTTCTTCTTTTGCCTTTCAGATACGCACAAGCCTCCTTATCCTCCTTCCTACATTGCATCTCAGAATATTCCTATCAGCCTGTGTTTTTTTCATTGATGATATTATTTCATTCATGTAGAGTTAGTCAGGAAAGCTCACTGTGCCAAGTTGAACTAACTCATGGAAACTTACAGTTTTACCGTATAATCTTTGCTAAAGTTTATTATCTCTACCTAAGAATAAGGGAATATATTTGGGTTTGGTTTTTTTCCTGCTGTTAAAAAATGGTTTAATTCAAATATATTATCAGTGAGTCTGCATTTAGTATAGTTTGGGCATCTACATCGATCTAGACGGAAGGAAAAAAAGCAGTGGTGAAAAGCAGTATTTTTTTTTTTTCTCAGCTATTACATCTGTTTTATAGGGTGATTCTCTTCAGGGTGGTGATGATTCTCCGTTCTCAGATTCAATTACATTGGAACAAACAACAAGTAATATCGGAGTTTCAAGTGGACGTGTCAGCCTATGGATGCAGTGGATGTTGCCAAAAATTACTATAAAATTGTTTGCTCCTGATCCTAGAAACAATGGCACAGGTATTCAGCATTTTTCCCCTAATACATTATTTTAAATTCCATACATTATTTTACAGCACAGTATTAGCTATTCAGAGCATTTTTTGACAATATTAAACATGGTAATGCAGAAATAATGGGTTGGATCTATATTGTAAACTAGAGTGACAAGCTGTAGTTACATTAGTGCATGTAATCGGAATTCGGTGTTGTTCACATAAACTTCCCCCTCTGTGTGGAAAGATTATTATATTAAATTGGAAATAAGTTGGTTACTTTACTTAATAGAGTGCTGCATTTATTGCCTTAGAAGCAATCATGTTTCATTTTTGTATGAGTAGGTATGAGTTTTGTATATGTCCATGTATAGATAGGACTTCAAATATTTTTTTGTTAGCAAACACTGCTGCTTAGCAAACACGTCTGCTTAGCTATTAACTCTCATAGAAATGTTAAAAAATAAGGAGACTAATGATTAAAGCTAATTTTTTTAATAAAAATAATTACACGAGAGAAAGAAATCTCAGGTATTGTTTGAGTAAATATCTTGGCAAATACTTTTTTACATTATTTTTTTTCAGGAATTACACTATGGGCACCTGAACTAAAACCTCTCTACACATCTGAACTAAAACCTCTCTACAAATTTGTATAAAAAAGATTGGATTCTAGGAATTTGCAAGTTTCAGATTAATAGCTAATCATTTTTATTTTCTTTGACTGTTGTAGAAGTTTGTGTTGTCAGTGAATTAGAAGACCTCAGTGCCTCAGTGGATATGCAGGATGTCTATACCAAAATCAAATGTAAAATAGAAAGCTTCAATATTGACCATTACAGAAACAGGTAATTCCCAGGAGTTAACTCTGCTTTAATTTCAGGCTGAAAGAAGGCAGCAGGTGGGGGTTTTTTTCTTAATTCTAAATTTTCTTAATTTAAGGTAATTGTTCAATTTCAGCAAAATAATTTTAAACTTTTAAGTAATAAAAATCAGAACATTTTCTCAGAATTGTATCTGATTGCAAAGAAATACATAGAAATCATTATAAATCAGGAGAGATCATTTTTTCACACTTACTGCTCTGTTGTTCCATTAGACAAAAATAATTCATTTTAGCTGAACTTTTGAATGGGAAATTCCTTAAATACTGCTTCATGATGTGTTAGCAAGTGCCAATGTTTAATGATTTAGGGTACCATACTCTTAGATATTAAAAGAAGTTTCTAAAAAAATTGAGCTGTTTCTTTTGCTGTGGCTTAGCAACACCATAGTGCAGGGAACTGAGCTGATTATCTGCATCTGTGACACTGCACAATGTTATGCAGACATGCCCAAGTAAAATTTTAATGATTGATGTCAACCAGTATATCATCAATATTATGTACATTTAGGGTAGGTAGTTAGCCCTGCTATATGTCTTGCAACTTTAGCAAGTCTTGTTAGTTGAATAGTTTGCTGCACCAATGTGACTGCATTCATTTGGCACCCAGATGCACAGTTCTGTAGAGAGATTGTGTGTGCGACCTTCTAGCTTTTATTGGCCATGAACACACTAGTCTTGACAAAATGAGAGAGCCTATGTAGTCTTTGATCAACTGGGTTAGTGTTTGCCATTACAGACCAACAGATTCAGTTATGGGAGACAGAAATTAAGAGAAAATAGAGTAGTTGTCGTGTTACTACCTGAGAGGAGAAAAAAAATAATTAAAAGCTTCAGAACTTTTTTTTGGTATTGAAAGTTACTAAAATATTTGGAGCACATATCATTTTGACTTAGAGCCAATGTCTGCAAAGTCTTATTGGACCCATTATTCTCTATGTACAACATGAAGGAGATCTAGTATCAACTTTGAGAAGTTATGACCATTTCTGAAATTTTTTCTCTGGTCAGTCAAAAAAAAATTTTGAATTCCTGTTCTTTTGTCTAAGTTACAAATGCAGTTATTGTTTGTACATACTGTAATATTTGGTAATCAAAAGTTGTACTTTATTTCAAAAAATCTTTTAAAATCAAGTCATGATGCTTTGAAACGCTTTGGAATCCCAGTAGCTAGGTGCTCTTGACAACCTTCTTTGTCCACAGATTCTATGGAAGGCTTGAGAGAAGGTACTTCACTCCCAGGACCCTAATGCTCCATTAAAAATGTTTTCAACTTCAGGGTGTTCTTGTTAGCTAAAGTTATATTGAGGCTTTAAAAAAAAAAAAAAAAAAAAAAAGGTTTTGCACTTGTCAAAATTGTTACTGTTCTTATTTATATCTCATAATCTCTTCAAAGTTCCTTTCTCTATCTTTAAATCTCTGTGAAATAAAACCAAAAGCAGAGAATAGATAAGGTGAACGTTCTGTCTTCCAGGCTAGGCAGTCATGACATTTTGAAGGAATATTTCTACAATGCAGAGAAAAGCTTTTGGTGAGATTTCTTTAGTAAACTAAGGTGTAACTCTTCTTAAGCAGCATATTTTTCTTTCTTATATCTATGTTAAAAAGAATGATTACAAGAACTGTTGGACAAAGCACATTTTAATACTTAATAGCTCTTTTTTTCTAAATAATACTATGATTTTGTAACGTATATATGTACAGCTTTTTGTTCACAGTTTCTTGGTTCTTGTAATCATTCTCCTCTTCATTCTAATAAAGCCATCTGCTGAAAATCCAAAGGTAAGTCCCTTTTCTGTATGCAGGATTTTACTATACTTTCATTCTCATGTGTCTTGACCTCTTGCTATAGGTTGTCCTTTCATGTAAAATTTTACAAAGTTTCCTTTTTTTTTTGTTACCAGTTCTTTGCTTGATTTGATTGAATTTCAGCTTTTTAGGAAGAGGTATGGCATAGGGTTTATCTTGCAGTTACATAGAACTGTGCAAGTTTAGTGTAATTTTTTTTTTTTCTGCTTATAGCAATTATTTTCTTTTTGCTTTTTGTCTTCCCCTATTCCATGCCTTGTTCATTACCTCAAGCCTTGGGGAAGATTCTTGGTCTCTGGGACAATATGGAGGTGTGTTCCTTTCCTGTACTGACAAGCTGAACAGACGTACCTTGTTGGTTCGACCCATCAGCAAGCAGGACCCTTTCAGTAATTTCTCTGGCTTCTTTCCCTCTGTAAGAATCTTTTTTTTTAAATTTTTACTACAGAACTTCCACTAATAAATGCCAGTTGGAGTTAAAAAAAAAAATCTCAAACGGCTTTAGTTGCTTGTCATCTACATTTTTATTTTTTTTTTTACAGAATATATTTGTTGCTTAAATTGATTATAGTCGTGTTATTTCTCTCTTATCCTTTGGTAATACTTGTCAGTCCTTTTTAGTAGATATGGGAATGAGGGTTGATGGTTCACAACCTGGTACATTACAGCAGTCCACTGAAGTCAATGGGATTCTTTAATATTAAAAATAAGCACATACAGTAATATTTGGAGATCAAATATATAAAAGCCAGTACTGAACACTGCCTTTTGTTCATGTAATTCTGATATCTACTTAGGGACTTAACCACTTTGTATTACTGCAATATACCTTTATACAACAATTTCATATTTGAGTCTTTCTTTTGAATGCTTGCAACATTACTTGTTAATTCAGAATATCTCAGTGTGACATATATAACCCCTTTTTATCTCGTCTGTTTATCCTTGAAAGATTGTCTTATGACATTGGTGTCTTTATCTTCACAAATATATGGCTGTATAAAATCTTTTTATTTTAGTGGAAGTTCTGTGTGGTCTGATTTATTTTCATCATGAATATTGATTGGTAATACTTTCTCTTACTCTGTTTGTTTCAGTTCTTATAGAAAATGAACTTACCATTTTTTTAATTCACTTAATTATAAAAGCTTCCAGTTTTTCAGCAATTAAGCTATGTATCCTGTTTATTTATGAAAGAGATGTTGTTCCTCTGTTAATAAGGTTTAAATTACATTAATTGTTTCAAATCAAATTTAAGATGCTGAAAGAAGCAACTGCTTACAAAATGTAGTTGCTTTCATTGTGCTCACATGATTAAAGCTAAACAATACTACAGAATTCTATCAAATTTTTTATTACACTTAATAGCTTCACTCCATCTAAGCATAACTATGAAAACTATCTCAGCACCCAAGAGTTATTTTAGCACCTATGGTACTTGCACATACAGAAGGAACAATGCAAGGGAGTAAGATCTACTTCTAAAATGTCCAAAGTGAAGGAGAAATCAAAATATTTAACTGTGTGAAAAATTATCAGAAAATGTTTGGTAAATTTGGACTCTTGAATATATGGGGTTTTTTTTGGCTGATTGGATTTGAACATAAATAAACAGAAAAGAAATAAATGTTCAGCAATTCATAGTTTTAGCTGAAGCCATACAGTGAAGTGTGGACACACTGTGGACAAATTGTTCATTCAAAAAAAGGAAAGAAATTTTTTCTACTATTCAGAGACAGTGGAAAGCTATTAGAAAATACAGAACTCTAAACATACTAACTAATAGAGAATTGGCAGTTGATTGATGTTAAAATGTGTACGTTTTTGCAGCAGTGTTTTTTTTTTTTTCTTGAAACAGACAACTGCAAAACTTTTAGATGGCTCACATCAACAACATGGATTTCTTTCTCTCACTTATACCAAAGCTGTGACAAAAAATGTCCGGCACAAACTGATATCAAGAAACGAACGAAGAACATTCCACAAGCTATCAGAAGGTCACACTGATGGTTCTCCTCACTTTCTTCATGAGATCCTTCTTTCTGCTCAGGCCTTTGATGTGGTCCTCTGTTTTCCATTGCTTAATGCGATTGCAAGCATTTTTCAAGCCAGGTTGCCAAGGAGTCAAAAGGAGAAAAGAAAGTCACCAGGCCAACCTATGAGGACTCATGCTCTAACGTCACGGAACTTGCCTCTGATTTATATCAACACTGGTGTAATAAGAGTCTTCTTTCCCAAAAATGAGGAAGATCGACATACTTTAGAAGGTACAGTATTTTATGTTAGAGATTTTTTGCTCTTCAGTAGTGTAGGTGTGTATTTTAACTTCGTTAAATCGCTGACCATTTCTAGGGCCGTCAGTTTTAAGGGTCAGAGTTAGGAAACATCTAACATTCATGCTACTTCTCTGCAGACTTGCTGAAAAGGGTTTTTTTGATCTTTGCTTTCCCAGTACTTATAGTTTGCATTTTAAATGTGATTATAAAAAAAAAAAGGGGCGGGGGGAGGGTCAAATATTGTGGAAAGAGAACTTAACCCAATTCTGCAGTGGTGATTCTTGTGTCTCCTCTCATTACACTGATACCAGTTCAGTCTTCCATAGACATCTGTTCTATTGATGGAGCGTAAGCTTTGGAGCCTTAGCTGTTGTGGAAATTGGCACCTAGAAAACAATGCAATAGTGAAACAGATAAATATCCCAGTTCAGTTTGGAAAATTTATTAAAATCTACCTTATGATTGATGCCTGACAGATGATACAGTTTATTTAGTAAGTCTCAGTTGAAGCTATTCAGACTCCCTTATGTAAGAAGGTTTCACGTCTTTACAGAGGTGTGGACAGCATAAGCTGTTCTTTCAAACAACGGTAAGTAGCCATTTGATCTATAGATGATACTTGTTTTCTGTAACAAAATGTTTTCCCTTTGTACATAAAAAATATTTACATGCCTATTACAATCTTTATATATAAATAAGGAGATGCTAACGTTAAAATTGCATGTTGCAACAGCTAGAGGGAAGGTGATCACTTCCATTACCAACAATTCTTCTAGAGATAAAAAAAAGAAGCAGGGGAAAAAGTGTTTTACTGGTATCATGATGTGTTTACATAAGTCCTATAGGTATGGGGGGGGGGGTTTACCACTGTATTTGATAGCACGCAATATAATCCTAAGAGTATAGTCTTTTAGATTTTTCTCATAACCTAATTGCAAAAAGTGCAGACAGTGAGAATTTACATAGATCATTTTTTTGCCAGCATCCTCTACAATTTTCCAACTGGGAATGCTGAAAACACAGGAAGATAAAATTAGACTGGCTGTGTTGGCAAGAAAGAATTACGATGCTGGTTGGAAGGGAGTTCTAGGGCATGCTGTCAAGGAAATCTTTTTTTTTAAAGTATGTTTTTGTAGCTCTGTAGCTGTATACATCATTAAAAAGAAATGATAAAAAATTTTGTCTTATTGCTATCCCTTGCTTGAAAATGCATGCAAAGAACAGAATTGCCATGGTTAACCATGGATTTAGGAAGAAAAACTATGTATGCTTTTAAAGAATAATGGTAAAGATTAGCTTTATTAAATTAATAAGGAATTCAGCTAACCTCTTCCACTGGAAAATTCTGAAATATCATCACTATGAAAATCAGTACTGTTCTCCTTTCATTTCTTCTTTCACTCCAGATTTTCCCAAATTCTCATCTGTTTCTGCATGTGAAATAAATTGCTTCTGTCTTCTACTGCTTATTGTCTTCAAGAATAATAGAAATTAGAAACAACAGTAAGGAGTAAGAGTTGAATACAACCCACGTTACTGGTGGCTAGGTCAGAAAAGTGTTATATATTGTAGAGATATGCCCCATAAGAACTCATTCATCATTTATTGATTAAGGGTGATTTTTTAATCCAATAAGATTTGCATGTTTCAAGGTGCAATCACTGCAGTAAAAATAGAAAAACGATGGCCTCAGTTTCTCTTCTAGTCAGTCATCTGCTGTTCAGACTTTGTACCTAGTGATAGCTACCAAAACTGTCCTTCCCCCAAAAAACCACATGCAATTGTGACTTTACATATAGAGTTAAGAAAAAAAAAAAAAAAAAACAAAACAAAACAAAAAAAACCAACAAAATCAAATCTGTCCTTTTTTCGTGCAGTCCGAAACCAAACTTGCACCATGAACTGTGGTACACAAACATTATGAAATAATCAAAATAATTATTTTTCTCCTGAGGAATTTATATACATGCATGCACACACCCACACAGTTTTATAACACTTGAGTTTCATGGGTTTTGCAGCACCACCAAATTAACATTTCTTTTTGTGTTGGACTTGAGGGCAGCATCCTATCCTAGGCAATAAGCAACGCTGCTTTCCCTCAGAGTTTGATTTGTTAATACATCAAATGGCATTTCAAGCTCTGGCCAACAGCCCACACTTACTTTGTGATGAAGTAAAAACAACTAAATGTATAAAAGCAATATATAACAAACAGAAACAAGACATACTGCGTAGCAGACCACTATGAGTAAAAAATTGTAAATTCAAAAAACTGATAAGAAGTGGTAAAGACAGGGAAAATCCACATCTGGCTGGTTTGAGGACAATAGGAACTTTTTTTAATATGTACTAGGAGCAAAATATCAAGCATCACTGGAAAGGACATGACAAATTTGTTGATAGTGAAAAAGAAAAGGCAGCATACCAAATAAACGTATGTCCTGCATTTGTAGCAGTGATATATTCTTGTCACATGAGCATGACTCCCTACTTTGAAGTCTGTTGTAACATATGGTCTGTAACATCCTCTTTGCTTACTATTAAAGAGTTTCAAATCAGTCAGAGTAACTTGTGCTCAGGGATGTTAATCTTCTGAGGCTAATTTTTAACATACCTTGGAAGAGCAGGTTTTAGACAGCTGAAGGTATATTTAGTAAAAAGGGAATTGTGATGGTCAAATAAAATTAAGACTGGTAGTTTTATTGCTCTCCCTCAGAATGTAAAGGAAAAAAAAATCTATTACAGGATTCAGTTAATAAAGAGTTACATACTTCTTACATGAGAATAAATATAGTTTTATGGAAATTTAGTCTTGTTAAACACATATGATTTCCATTCTTGATTATGCTTACAATGCTTAGTTGATAAAACGTTGCAAAGATTTTATATGCTTAGACTTTTGTAAGGAGTTTGACAGTCTTTCTCATGGTATTCTAATGTAAATACATCCCCATAAGATATCTGTGCAAATGTTAAATGAATTAAAAATGACTAGCTAGAAGTCTAAAAAAAAAAAAAAAATCGTTTGGGAATAATAAGTGAAATTGGTATTTAATAATCTGAAAGTAACTATAAAACCATCAGCATCAGCATATGTTGCAAAGAATTTACTGAGGAAAATAATGTTAAGGACTCTATAGGCCATGCATCTGGATCACTGTGCTTACATCACTGCTTGTAGAAAATATACTAAATCTTCTAAAGCTAAAGTTATATATCAAGGAAAATCTGGATGCAGACTATATCTTCAGGACCGGAGAGACTATTCTGAGAAACAGTGGCTGAAAACAGCTTAAGCATCACAGTGGAACTTAGTGAAAAGAAATAAGGGCAGTAGCTGTACTTCTGCATATGGCAGATGATGGAATATCATCTCTAACTTGCCTATGGGAACTGATAAAACTGGAGAGGGTGCTGAAAAACACCACAAATGTTTATCAAGTGCTTTGAGAAGAAGCCTTACAAAGAAAGATGGAAAGATCATGATGTGTTTAGCTCACCAAAAAGAGATGAGTGGGTAGAACCAAGTGAGACTGTGAACATTATTATACTTGGGTAAGTTTTTCCTAGACTGTACTTATATTGTGTAGTGTAGACTTTTTTCCTCCCTCAATTTTTTTAATATTTATAATGACTGTGATGACGTTTACTACATTATTCCCATATTTTGAAAAACTAATGGGAGAATTCATAAGTTAATGAATAGAGATATGAATTCAGCATCCTAAAACATGACTCAGATTACCACTCATTAGAAACCAGCTGAAAATATTAATGTCTGTACTTCTTTTTGCTTTAAGACTCACTTAATTCCTTGACCTATAGGAAGCTGTACACAAAAGAACCATGCCCAGCCTTGAAAAAAATCTTAAACAACTGACATAGTAGATAGACCGTGATTAGTCCTGTGTTTATTTTGCTTTGCTAAGCGTCAGAGATGAATTAAAATTCTTAGCCTAAGATATATTTTATTACAAACCACTTCTCAGAATAAGGCATTTGCCACCTAATTAAGTTGCAATTACAATCTGAATTATATTTAATACCTTCACTCCTTTTTCTAATGTATCAGGAAAAAAAATCCAGCACATAAAGTGTAACAGCAGCAGGAATCCTAATACTTAGTACAATGCCTTACTCATTAGGAGCAGGAGACGTTACAGTGGGGGTCTGCTACAGGCCACCTGACTAAGAAGACCGAGTGGATGAAGCCCTCTGTAGACAGATAGGGGCGGCATCGCATTCACAGACCCTGGTTCTCATGGGTGACTTCAACCATCCAGACATCTGTTGGAAGGGTAACACAGCCAGGCATAGGCAATCCAGGAGGTCTTGGATTGCATTGAGGACAACTTCCTCCTCCAAGTGGTTGAGGAGCCAACGAGGAGAGGAGCTATGCTGGATCTTGTTCTTACCAACAAGGAGGGGCTGGTAGACAGTGTCAAACTCGAGGGTAGCCTGGGCTATAGTGAGCGCGAAATGGTCAAGTTTGGGAGCCTCGAGGCAGCAAGGAAGGTGCGCAGCAGGCTGACCACCCTTGACTTTGGGAGAGCTGACTTTGGCCTCTTGAAGAATCTGCTTGGTATGGTGCCATGGGATTGAGCGCTGGAGGGAAGGAGGGGTCCAAGAAAGTTGGTTAATATTCAAGGACCATCTCCTCCAAGCTCAGGAGCGATGCATCCCTACAAAGAGGAAGGCAGGCAGAAAAGCCAGGAGGCCTGCATGGATGAACAAGGAGCTCCTGGACATGACCAAAAGGGAAAAGGAGGCCTCTAGGGAGTGGAAACAGGGGCGGGTAGCCTGGGAGGTATACAGAGGAATAGTTCGAGCAGCCAGGGACTGGGTTAGACAAGCTAAAGCCCAGATAGAACTAAATCTGGCCAGGGACATTAAGACAAACAAAAAATCCATCTTTAAGTATGTCAGTGAGAAAAGAAAGACTAGGGAAACTGTGGGCCCTCTCTGGAAGGAAACGCAAGAGCTGGTTACCCGGGACAGAGACAGAGCTGATGTATTCAATGACTTTTTTGCCTCAGTCTTCACTGGCAAGGACTGCAGCCACACTACCCATGACCCAGAATGCAAAGGCGAGGATTGAGAAAATGGAGAACCGCCCACTGCAGGTGAAGATCAAGTGCAAGACCACCTGAGGAATCTGAAGGTGCACAAGTCCGTGGGACCTGATGAGATACATCTACAGGTCCTGAGGGAACTGGTAGATGAAGTCGCTAAGCCACTAGCCATCATATTTGAGAAGTCGTGGCGGTCTGGTGAGGTTCCTGCTGACTGAAAAAGGGGAAACATAACCCCTGTTTTCAAAAAGGGAAAGACCCAGGGAAGGAAGACCCAGGGAAGTATAGGCCAGTCAGTCTCACCTCAGTGCCTGGCAAGATCATGGAGCAGATCCTCCTGGAAACTTTGCTGAGGCACATAGAAAACAAGGAAGTGATTGGTGACAGCCAGCATGGCTTCACCGAGGGCAAGTCATGCCTGACAAATTTGGTGGCCTTCTACAAAGGGGTTACAGCGGCAGTGGACAAGGGAAGACCAACTGATGTCATCTACTTGGATTTGTGCAAAGCGTTTGACGCTGTCCCACACGATATCCCGGTCTCTAAATTGAAGAGACATGGATTTGACCAATGGACCACTCGGTGGATAAAGAACTGGCTGGATGGTGGCACTCAAAGAGTTGCAGTCAACAGCTTGATGTCCAAGTGGAGAGCAGTGACAAGTGGCGTTCCTCAGGGGTCGGTACTGGGACCTGTACTGTTCAATATCTTTGTCAGCGACATGGACAGTGGGGTCGAGCGCACCCTCAGCAAGTTTGCTGATGACACCAAGCTGTTTGGTGAGGTAGACACGCTGGAGGGGAGGGATGCCATCCAGAGGGACCTGGACAGGCTGGAGAGGTGGGCCCAAGCCAACCTCATGCAGTTCAACAAGGCCAAGTCTTACATCTGGGTCGGGGCAATCCCAAGCACAAATACAGGCTTGGCATGGAATAGCTGGAGAGCTGCCCTGAGAAGGACCTGGCGTGCTGATTGATGAGAAGCTCAACATGAGCCAGCAATGTGCAATCGCAGCCCAGAAGGCCAACCATATCCTGGGCTGCATCAAAAGAAGTGTGGCCAGCAGGTCAAAGGAGGTGATTCTGCCCCTCTACTCCACTCTCATGAGACCCCACCTGGAGTACTGCATCCAGCTCTGGAGTCCACAGCATAAGAAGGACATGGACGTGCTGGAGCGTGTCAAGAGGAGAGCCACGAGGATGATCCGAGGGCTGGAGCACCTCTCCTATGAGGAGAGGCTGAAAGAGTTGGGGCTGTTCAGCCTGGAGAAGAGAAGGCTCCAGGGATATCTTATTGTGGCCTTCCAGTACCTAAAGGGGGCCTACAGGAGAGCTGGGGAAGGACTTTTTACTCGGGCATGTAGCGATAGGACGAGGGGGAATGGCATTAAACTGGAAGAGGGCAGGTTTAGATTAGACATTAGGAAGAAATTTTTCACTTTGAGGGTGGTGAGGCACTGGAAGAGGTTGCCCAGAGAGGTTGTTGTGGCCCCATTCCTGGAGGTGTTCAAGGCCAAGCTGGACGTGGCCTTGGGCAACCTGGTCTAGTGGGAGGTGTCCCTGCCTATGGCAGGGGGGTTGGAACTCGATGATCTTCAAGGTCCTTTCCAACCTAAACCATTCTATGATTTTTTGATCTAAAAGTTGAAAATATGGTTTCTGATTTAGTCACAAACAGGATTTTGTTGTCAGCTTAACTTTTCTACCTTAGTTCTGGCAACCAAATATTTTTTATGTGGTTTTGCTCTGTTTGACGAGGTTATTTTAAGTAAATCCCTGGTGTTCTGATTTAGTTATGTGTCAGAACTTGTGTTACCACTCTGCCTCATGTTTACTGTGGTATTCCCTACAATAGTTTCAAAATATCATATTAGAATGTCTGTGGATTCTGTGATTTCTTATATCTGTTTAAAAATGTACATGTGTGTATACAGAGCTGCAAAACGTGGTGTCTTATTCACTGAGAGACATTAACGGGTCTGGAGAAGCCCATTTTTTAAGCTCATAGATTTTACTGGTTCTTTCCACACCAAGCATTTTGTTCTTCAGTAAAATATTTAAACTCTGCTCTGCTACTGTAATGTTCTTTTCAAAACTCATATATGAGAGTCTCTCAGGATTTTGCTATGTGTCATGGTGGTGTTGAACCATTTCACTTCAGATGATGAACTATGAGCTTGCATCACATGTTCCTCGGGAGCTTCCTAGTCACTATGAAGTCTTCTGAGCAGAAGCTTATCCAAATGCTTTGTGTAAGTCTGTGTCTGCTGAGAAGGAGATACAGGAAAAGACTGAGTTTACTGCAAGGAAACTTCACAGAGTTTATTTATTACACGAAATGTGGTGCTATTTTTTTCTGCTCAGGACTTTGGTTTTCTATCTGATATGACTGCTGCTTTTACAATGAAGAATTTGTACATGTGGCTGAAATTTGAATATGATGGAGATGAAGTGGCAAGCAGAGATTTTTCTTCTTGGAGTAATTTTGTTATTGATGTGGAATTTACTGTCCAGTACTACATCTTGTTCTTTGTATATGTGTCAGATTTCAGATTCTCTTGTTTCAGCCCTTGTGTTTGAACTTTTCATGTGTGTTGCAACCCATACCAAATGCTACTAGGATGGTTACATTGTAATATCCTGCAGTGTTTTAAATCTAAAGGACCTGGGCCCATATTAAAAAGGGTGCGTGATTCAGATATTTCAGCAGGTAATTATTTGAGAAATAGATCACAAAAGTCTGTGGGATCAACTTTATTTTGGACAAAATAAACCCACCCTGAAATAAAAAAGCATTGGAGAAAAAATGAGAAGTCACAAACCAGGGTTTACTTGTGTCATAAAACTCTGTGGGGAAATTAAATTACAATACTTTTGTCTTTTATGTATCACAACAATGCTATTGCTTTTATGGCTTTTTTTTTTTTTCAATCAGTTGTTGCTCCTGAGCGGAACTGAATCGTTAGCAGACATTCTTATTTAGATTTTTTTTTTTTAAGAAATAGTTTTTCAATGTTTCTGCTATGTGCATTTGACTTTTAATTAAACACATATTTTTCCTCTTCTCCTAATTACAGCTAATCCAGCAATTAAAGAAGACACTTTGGTTCTCAAGATTGGATCTGTCTCTATGGCTCCTCAGGCTGACAACCCTCTGAGTAGAGCTGTGCTCAGAAAAGACATTTATCAGTAAGTGTTGGGGGAGGGGTTTGGGTTTTCATATATGGTCTCAGAAAAATTCATTTTGGGAGAAGTTAATTGATCAATAAAACGGGTACGTGCAGCCTGTAAAAATACTTTTCACATACAATCTTTTGATATTCAAAACCAGGTTTTTCTGATTTTCTTCACTTGTGGGCTTTCAAATCCATTTAGACAAATCAAGTTCTTCTGTGAAGTGCTGATGAATAACAGAATTTAAATGTCAAGACATTACAAAGCTTAAGCTCCCAGATGAGAACATTTTGAGAGATTTTCTTTTATTCAGCTACTACGAAGTTCACCTGAGAGAAAAGGAATTTTTTTGTGACTACCAAAGTGCTCAGTAGCCATATAGTGTGAAGGAGATAGATCTTAATAATATAAATGGTAAACATATATTCAGACTGTAGGATTCTTGATGTCATGTAGATCAAAGCTGAAAGGAATGCAAACTTCTAAGGAGCTCTTTCCCAGTAAACACATTTTCTGTGAAAATGTCGTGCTCTGGATTGTGTCACTAAGTATGTGCAAACCACACTAATCATATATAGGCAGCAAAACTGGTGAACATATGTAATCAACATGATAAAAGTAATATATGATCCTTAGTAGAGTTGGCACTGTTGCCAGACATGAAAGTATGGTTGCAAATAATACCAAGTGAGAAAAGTCACAGAAATACAGATGAACAAGTGTCTTATACTTCCCGTTGGTCTGTTTTTCAGATGTGGCAATATTTTTAACTACTTCATAGTGCTCTTCAATAGAAATTACAAACATCAAAATCTTTTCCCAGCAGTAAAACATTTACTGCCTAGAAAATGACAGCAAGTTTTACTTTTTGTCAAGACTAGGATTTTTAGGAGACCGTGAAATATTTCCAGTTTCTCTTCTGATCACTTAGAAGTTGTAAGAGAGTCTTTTTTTTTCATATTTACATGTGGAAATATTTGAATTAGTGGGTTTTGCTTGTATGTTTAGTTATAGTAGGGTTTTTTTCATTTGTTTGGTTTTGTTTTTTTTAAATGAGCATTGTATATATTGTATTACGGAGCTTTCATGGAAGAAATCTTACAGCCTGGCAACAGCTTTGGGTGGCAGGGCCTGATACAACTCTCAATGTGCCCATAGTTAAAAGAGTTCTTCCTGACAGTCCTCCAGGCTCTCCCTGCTTCTGCCCGCTCTGTCCGACGAAACTCCCATCTGATATCTGCTTGGAGAGTTACAGAACCTAATGTAGGTTTCACTCTTCTTCTCTCAGGAATGAAAAATTTATCAGAAAAAATCGCTATTGTAAAGTGAAATCTGCGAGTTCCAGTTTCCGTAAGGTCATCTCTGTCAGCTTGGGGAACTGTGCAATGTTCCTTGTACGCACATTACAAATCAGTGAATAAGCAACAGGAAGGATACGATTTACATCTAAAATCAATGAAGCTATGCCAATTTACATTTTTGAGTCTGATCTCTTTTCATCTGTGGTTTTACTCGAAATGCAGAAAATCCATGCTTCTAAAACTGGAAGTCACTCAGTTGCCCTTTCGCATTATGGGTTTCTAGCTCTTATATACATAAATGTTCCAGACTACATTTGTGCAGTGTGTATTTGGTTTTCATAGTTTTATACAGTTATGATATGCCTCAGTCCTCCCTTAGAAATCGAGACATCAAATGGGTAAGGTAGAAATAAGCACTGGGCCACAGACCTCTCTCATCTGACTGTTAACTGTCTTTTTGTCACAACATCATGTCTCCTGTGTCTTTTTCTCAGAAATGTCTGCCATTTTCAGTAATTTCCTCTAACTGCTTCAGTGACTATTCTTCTAATTTCTCAGCAGCTGTCAAATGACAGTCTTATCTTTGTTCCTTTAATCATCTAATTATACTAGCTTTAGTGTTTTTAAAATATGTCGGGGCAGAGTGTCAAGTTACTTTGCAGAGTTTTATGAGACAATATTGAAGTTGGTAGTGGGTGGTCTTTTGGTTTTGGGAAGAGGGTTACAATTTTGATCTGTTTAAACAAGCATCAATACTTTCCAGCAATATGAATTAATATTTTTTTAATTAAAAATATTAAGATTTCAGTTTGGAGTCAAAGCTGGTGCATTTACTAATTATATATTCTTTGATCCAGAACATAGTGTAGTTACAGAAGCATGTTTGAAGATAGCTGTTAATTTTCTTATATGACAGTCACGGTTACACCAGTGTAGTTGTGAGTGGAGTTAATTTCACTATTTGACAGTTTTTCTTTAGAAAATAAGATAATACTAAGGTTTGTGTATTCTTAGGGCAGGCCACACAGCCTGTAGTCAAGGGGAAAAAACCCAGTGGTATATTTTTTACACATAGGCCTAATGTTAGTATTATGAGATTTCTTAATTTACACAGTATTTGGCCTTTTTCACCTGCCCATAATAGACAGTACTATATAGCAAAAATGTGTAACTGGAGCTAATACAAAATGCTTAAAAATCAAGTAGTAAAATGAGCAAACCCACATGGTGTGTAACTTATACATTTTGGTGAAAGATTTCTTAGTAAATATCAACTGAGGTACAAGTAGTACAATATCCAGCTTAAGAGACTCTTAAAAAAAAATCACAGCAGCCTGTTGATTACTGAAGAATTAGCTGCTACAGCATTCTAATAATCCCAACATGTCATCTTCTGTCTTTTTGCAACCTCTCTTCTCCTCTAATTTGTTGCTGCTGCTTTTAATAGAATAAAAGAAAATAAATCATTGCCTGAACCACTGTCTTTACAGTGTTTCTGGAGTGGGGATACAAACTTAATTTGTGGTGTGACTTTGGTTTAAACAGTCTTCTGTTTAGGTCTGAACTACAACCACATGCAATTAATGTAACTTTTGTAGTGTTTCATGAGAAAGAAGAATTTTTGCTTCTCATTTAAAAAGTGTTCTTTTAGGAAAGGCAGAGAAACTTTTTCATGGCTAAAGACTGAATAGAATTCCCAAATATATTTTGAATTTGTCCCATAAATTCATACATGAAAAACTGAATGTGTTTATATATCATCAACAGAATGCCAGTGCATGAAAGGTAAATCTGGTATGGCTGCAGGTTATACTAAATAAACTGGACCACTTCTGACCTGTAAGCTGAAGTGACTCCATGTATGTCTTACGAAAAATAGCTTACTTGCTTAACTTGGAGTGAGACCTAAATTGAAAACGGAATGTTGGAAAAAAAATATGCCCCTAAAGTTTGGGCACAAATATTTTTTCAGGTGATTATTGGAGGTTGGAAAGAAATGTATTGACATAGTAACTTTAGTTTTCTTATACCATATAAAAATTAATCTGAAGATAACCATTTCCTCCAGTAGAAAATGGACTAATTTAGTTTAGACTATTGGTACATGTAGTAAACAAAGATGCATGTACCATAACAGTAAATATAGGGCTCCTGAAAGAAGTACAGTGACACATTTTTAGCTGGTGACAGTAAGAGACAATTTCTCCTTTTCAAATCTTTTTTTCTACTAAATCCTAGGAGTTTGTTTGGTTTAATGATTTCTCATGAATTTCTGATTCTTAAACCCCAGCTAAGGTGTTTTTGTCTTAAAAAAATATTACCAGAATTGTACCCATCAAGAAACTGCCAGTTCTGTGGTGCAGGACTCTTGTAGATATGAGAAGGCCTTGTGCCTGGGAGCAGAATATAGGAGATTTTGGCTAAGGGTGCAAGTGAGGCAGCTGCTTACCCTGGCTTAAGAGAGGGAAGAGCAATTAATTACGACTGTGGAGGAGTCAGACAGTCAGAGTAAATGAAGTTTCTGCTAAGCAGTGGAGAACCATACTTTATTGGTTTTAATTACCTGATCATGTTAAACTTGGGACTGGAGGGGGGGGGGGGGAACTGGCTGCTGCTTGGAGACGACTCAGCATGCTGCAGAAAAACAAGATGATGTGGTCATTTCTTGACTTATGGGATCATGCTGTGTATGTTAGAATTTTTGAAGTGGCCAAATTGATGGTCACATACATTTGACAAAATGGAGAACGGTCTAGCAGTTTGTGGGAGGAAGAGTGCTGAGCTAGGGAAATCACGTTAATGGCCTGATGGAGTGAAAGTCACCCAGTTATTTGGTATCAGAGAAATTACATTGGAGGGAAATTTTATAAATGCTGTAACTACAGGGAAAACAACAAAAAAAAAGCATTTCTCAGTCCTGGGCTTGGTCTTGTTTGGCTCTCTGGTGTCTAGTAAGATAAAAATTCCAACTGAAGTTTTTTTCCTCAAGATCTTCATAAAGGTCTCACACCTTTGGTTTTTTTAGTACCTAACATCAAAGGTATACTTCTGCTACAGTATTACTGTAATGAAATTAAGAACTTCTCTGTGTAGGTGGCATACAGTTACTTTTAGCAGTTGTGTTTGTAGCATGCTTTGTTCACTTTGGAAGACATCAGTTAAGATTTCATATTAGCAGTGAGCACTTCTCTAAAAACTTAAATGCATGTTTTCGTGTGGAATGTGCTAAAGGCAGTTATGTGGCTGCTTCTGTTACAAAAAATCCAAAGGAGGCATAGAATCATGGAATAATTTCAGTTGGAAGGGATCTCTCTAGTTTATCTAGACCAGCCTCCTACTCAAAGCAATTTAGATCAAGTTGCTCAAGTCTTTCTCCAGACAACAAACCTAGCAGATTACTTAGATCTGCTTGATAATCACTTGTCAAAAGAATAGACTTTTGATGGATGTAAAGAATTCTGAGGACACCAGGCCAGAAGATCCTCTTCCATGTATGGAGATGGCTGCAGCAAACAGAGTAGCATCTCCTGGGGTAGCTCAAAAAGCCACATGTCCTTCTTTGTGCGTCTTCATATGTTTTCCCTTTGTCATTTCCTTAGTTCTTTCTCTTTTATTAAAAGTGGCTAATGTAGAATATCAGCATGAATAAATTATAAAGCTTTAAAGAAGTGGAACTAATCAAATGTGTCTGTGGTCGTCTTAGCCAGTTTTCTGCCCAATTATCTGACATTCTGCGAGATAATTTTGTCACCTTTTTAGATTACAACAGTATTTTCCTGTATATACAGACAGTGCTTAGTGCAATTAAGCTAAGCATAGTTGGAATCCTTGGACACTTTTAGTCAGTGGAAACATGACATAAAAAGAACTGAATTAAAAAAAAAGTGTATGTTAGGGGTTTTTAACAATGAATAGTACTAGTTGTGCTAAACTAGCAGCAGAACTGGACAGTGTCAATAGGAAAATGGCTGAGAAAACTTCATCACAAGACCTAGCAATTCTGTTTCTCTGACTAAAATCTATTGGGAAGTAGACACATGGCTCTGCTTAAATATGAAGCAGCATAGAGTTGAAACTGAGATGAGATTTAGTTTTACTTCTGTATTGGGATAAGGGCCCTATTATACCAACTACTGTGCAAATTGTCTGCTCCGTTATAAAGATAATTGCTAATCATCCCCAACATGGTTGTTTTTAGCAAACTCTGAAACATTAAGTAATATACTTTTAGGGAGTATCCACAAGCAGATAGAGTAAAATAATTCTGAGGTAAAATATTGTTAAGACAAAAATGAAGTGGCTGACAAAGCACAGAGAATACGGACTGTTTGGAGGCTATTGTGAAAAAGCCTTGCTTATAAAGTCCAAAATAAATATTACTAAACTATCAAGTTCTGGAAGTTTAGGTGAACAGAATCACAAGCTTTCTTCAGTTTGGCCAATAAAGAATCTAATTGTTCTCCACGCTCTGGATTCATCATTTTTGAGATCCAAGGATTTCATTCATGTCATACATCAAAGCTTAATGGTACAGGTCTGAATGTTCCATGGTCACGTGTAGATCTTTCATAGATCAAAGCATCAAGCTGTCTTTAGACTGTTTTCAATTTGTGAATGTAAATGGAAATTCTTTAAAGACTGCCTCCACCCCCCCCCAAAAAAATTACATGTAAAGAGTTTAATCATGAAAAGGTAACTGTAAATTATTTCATATTTTTTCTTAAAACTTTTCATAAATACAAATTATTATAAATTTATCTAATCTACTGTGTTTTTCACTTCTGTTTTCCACTGGTTTTTAATTCTTAAACATTTAAAAATAACAGAACAATGTTGTTTTTCTTATAAAATATCTGCTATTTATCTTTATTTCAAGGAGCTTTATCTAGAACCTGCTTGCAATAATCATGTAATACCCATAATTGGTTAACAAAAATCCTTCACTTTAAAACAAGGAGTAATAAACAATTTTCTGTGTGCTGGAGTGAGGGGAAGGAAAGAGCGATGCAAGGAGTTTATGCAAGAAACACATACATAGCCAGCAATTTGTGGGGAAATCTGTTTTTTCTTTTAAATGTGGTTTGGAAAATCAAATGCTTTTCAAAACTTTTCAACAGTGCCCACATCTATAAGCATCTTGTCTTTGGAAATATTTTTTTGTTCGGTATTAAATTGCCAAAGGACATATTTATATTCAAAAAAGCACACCTTTAAATTATTGTTACAAAAAGCCTGGATTTTCTATAACCGTAGCAAAAAGGTTTTCCTTTTCAAACCAATTACCAGTTAAAAAAAAAAAATCATCTTTTTGTGAAATAGAGTTACACTAGTGCCATTTTCAGTGCTTTTCTTCCTGTGTCGAGGCAAAAAAAATGTAGCAGTGAATATTTTAAACTTGTTCCTGTACTTTATTTTCTAATTTTTCAGATTTCAAATCAGGATGTCTTTTTTTTTTTTTTTTTTTTTTTTAAACAAGATTCCCCAGATTTTTAACAAGATTAACCCACGCTTTTTTTAACATAAGGACCTTAGGAAAGTCATCTTTATCTTCAATAAGAATCCTATACCTCTCTCTGGAATAGGGCTTCGAAGTAAAGTCTTCTCCTGCTTTGAATTTCTCTCTTCTTCTATCTTTAGTAGAGAGGAAAAAAAAAAAAGTCTGCTTAGACCTCTCGCCCAGTAAAATATTCATATATATGGATAGCATTACATGGAAACACTACTCCTAATTAACATTGGCATGTTTGAGTTTATTGCAGCAGATATTAATTTAAAAACCTCAGTGGAAACTAATTGTAAAATAACAGCTGGAACTGCCCATTTAGTTTCAGAAATGTAGCTGGTTAATTATCTAATACCAAAAGCTATTCAAAGCTAAATTTATATTTGGAATTCAACTTTAAAAATGTTCAGCTTTAACTATCAGTCTTATTTTTACTTGAAGCTTCTTTAACTGTGAGTTTTACTGGAACCTGCAATAATACATAACTAATTTGCCTAAATACATATATTTAAAATAGATTTCCTTATAATGTGACAGTCAAAATAAAATAAATTTTAGAAGAAAAGCATTTCTGCAACTTTATTTTTCTCTTTCATTCATCAGTTTAGTCATTGTGTGTGCGATACACATACCCATTTTATATTTTCTTTTTCTCTTAGTAGCACTGAATTTTTTTAACCGATTCTTAGAATTATTTTTAATTTCTTTGTGCAGAAAAGAAATAGAAAGCAAATTAAAATATGCTTTATAGAAACTTTCCTATCAAAGAGCACTGCCATTATTGTGTCATTTAAGCATCCATTTGTTGTTAATCAGGGCAGCTCTTTTGGAAACCTTATTAAGTATGTTGGGGGGAAAAACAACTGTCAAGAAAATGTCAATAAAGGACAAATTCAAAGGAATAACCAATTCATTCAAATAGAGCAAAGGTGAAATATGTAAAATTGTTAAAGTTATAATTTGAAGTCTCCTAGTTACTCTCAATCAATGCATGTATTAAAAATAGATTTTCATATGAAAAGTAACATCCCCCTCTCGATGATCTATTGTTAATTCGGATGTTTTTAAGAACTTAATATGCATGCTATCTGCAAAGTTTTTCCTTCCTTTCAGTTGAGCGCGCTGCTTCTGACTTGGCTGAGGTATTTGCAGAAATGTGTTCTTCACTCTAGCAGCATCCCAGTCCTCCATGAGGAGGAGGGGAGAGAAGGAATGGAAGTAATTCTCTGGAGACTGAGATGTCTTTCTGTGTGCCCAATAGTCCTGCTCTAGAGGCAGGCAGAGATTTCAAAGAGCATTTTCACAGATCTTTCAAATTCCTTCAAGTTTAACATGGAAGATCATGGGAACTTGCTCACATGTTTGGGAGGGACTCCAGTGGTGAGGCATGATGAGGAGAACCACTCTGAGCCCGGGCACCTTGTGGAGGTGCCTGTTCTTTAGCAGTGCAGGGCAGCGCGGTGGTCTCTGCACTGGTGTACCAGATCCAGATCAATGACTGGCAAGCCATGACTGTCTTGCGCGCGCACTTCAGCAGGCAAATATGATGATAACAACCTCATGCTCCATGTTCAAGCCTTGTTTTGGGTGTTGGCCTCACTCAAGTCCATTTGTAAGTGGTAAAGGAGTTACAGTAGCGTGAAGATCCCAGTCTTGGTGCTTAGGGCATGTAGATGTTCTGGTAAAGCTTTTGAGTTTACAGTGTGGTTATGATTGTTTCATTATTCGGGTATAGCTCATTCTCACTAACACCTGTGTGTGATTTAGAACTAAATTTGGAATAGATTTTCACATTCCCTCTAAACTGGCCTGTGGGTTCAGGTTGTGAAATTCTCAGGTCAGACAGTTTAGCTATGAACTTGGGAGACAGGCATGAGAGAAGCATCCCTTCAAAAAAGGAGTCTACAACGTTTTCAGTAACATATTTTATACAATATACTGTAGCATGTACTGTGTTTCTTTGACTGTTCAGTCAAGATGCCATCATTTAGCAGCTTAAGGTCAGAAGTAAATAGCAGTTGTAAAGTAAAACTTTCACAGGGGCATTGCTTTCTCTGTTGTGCCAGTGCACTACACTTTGTTCTATAAAAAGGTGTCTCAGCTGTGGGTGATCTTAACTACCGAATGTTCTACAAAGTCAAGGCTAAGTTAAAACTCCATGGTCTTCTGATATTTCTTGCTGTCTCAAAAACTGTTTTAACACAGTCAATTAGTATTTGCTATGTGGTATATATGGAGATTGACATGTGACATTCATAGAGCTTCAGTTTTGAAATCTGTGATATGTTTATGGTGACTGAGTGGAGGAGAGATTAGGATTTCCTTTGTACTGGTTGGAGGTGCTGTTTAACGTAGGTTTTTTTCCATTTCCTTTTTTCCAAAAAACTGCAGTTCTGCTGTAATGAAATCTATTATAGTGAAGCCAAACAAAATAAAATCAAACAAATCAAACAAAAGTTGTTTGAATTTTGGTTAGTTTTAATCCTTTAAAACTTTTTTATTACTATTATCATTTTATATACTGAAATGCTTAATATTGCTACTTGTCTCAATATTTCCTAATCTTTAGAGGATAAATACTTGTGCATAGTTTGGGTTTTTTATTGACACCTTAAGTTCTTGTCATCTTCTCCCTAGGAAGAGTCATTTCTTCTCCTTTTTGTTTCATAACCTTTTGCACATTTCAAATGAACCCCTCGGAAATCTCATCTCTGTTTCTCCTCAACCAGCACTGAAACACACCTCCTTCACTGAAGTCACGTTGTGTAACTATTTGTTTTCCTTAACTCTAATAATGGCCCTTCGTCCTGTTTGAAAATATTTTTCAAACTGTTAATTCTTCTGCAAATTAATTCTTGATTTACTACGATGGAGACAAAACATGTCAGATGTTTGAAGAGCTGTTTGAGTAGAGAAGTCTCTCACCCTCCCACAGAAGCAAGTGATGTGCAGACTAGCCATGCCCAATGAAGGGGCTAAAGGAGTCGAGCATGGCCTTTGGGCGACCCAGAGCAGAGTGGATGTAATGTTGATTTTTAATGTTACTTTAGCCGCAGTCTTCTTTTGGCAATGAGTTTTGTGCCCACTTACGTTGCAAATCTAAACTCGAGCTGTTCTAAGACCTACTTCTCTTTGCAGCTCCATGGTGTTGCTGGTTGTACTTGTGCATGGTGAGCTGGCTGAGGGAGCTGAAGGAGCTCAAAAACTCTGGGGGACATGAGGCAATTTTTTTCAGTCAGGTCATTGCCCTGAGCTTATTTATTGTACAGGCATGCAAGGATTAGCCGTAGCAAAAAGGTAGTATTGCAGCAGCCTGGGCTGGGATCAGATTAATCTGCCATCATGCTTCGGGCTTTTGAAACACAGCGTGGAACCTGACACTATGAAATAAGAATTTTAATAAAATTCTCAGATTCAGCATTAACATTATTAAACATAGTGTAACAGTTCAAAAAGGTAAACAAAAAAAGGCACAGAGGCAAAAAAAAAAGACTTTAAATACCAGTTAAAAATCCCAGGTTACCTTTCACAGTTTACATACTCAGCGACTTGAATCCAATGAAAAATTTTGCGGATAAGCAGTAAAACTGGAAAATAAAAGGAAATCTGAAAGCTAGAGTTATTTTTTTATGTGACTGGTGTTGTATGTTTTATATTATAAAGCAACATTATTGAAGTTTTTACATTTCTTTTAAGTTAGCTCCCTTTAATCTTTCTTTTTCTCTAACCAAGTAGCTTTATGTTTTGCCTGTTATTGTAAAATACTAGGGGGAATGAGGAGAGGTGTTTGAGTTTCTGTTACTGTGGGAGAAAAACATTAGTTGGTCCTTATGAATTAATGCCATTTTAAGATCTGGAGTGGTCCCCCTATACAAGTTACGTAAGTAAAGTTCAGTTACTTTCCACAAAACTCCTTACAGTTTTTTCCCTGGGTTTCTTTCCTTTAGTGATTCTTAACATATATGATTGAATCCGCATATCAAGGTTACTTTCCTGTCTTATATAATGAAAACTAACATCCAAAAGTCTTGGCTGTGATAAATAATTTATTGTAAAATAATTCAGGAAACCTTTTAAAAACTTATTATTCTATACAGTTTTCTTAACTGTTTGTGAGTAAATATAATTTCCATCAGATTTGGTTTCAATAAATGTTTTGTTTGTTGCAAAGTATTTTCCAGTAATATATAAACCAGACTCTTTTCTTTGTAGTATTTTTAATTATAACAGGATCTCAAGTTAAATATAATGCAAATTGTGTGCTTCTGTTACTGGGAAAACCATATCCCATTTGTAATGAGACATTTGTTAACTTCTGTATACAGATTGCGGTTCATTCCATAAATATTTGTGGGTTCTCTGATGTCCCTCACAGGGTTTTATCTATGACAAATTCATACCACAGTTCTTAAACTACTTTTTGGATAGAAGTTTTCTTTCTTCTGCAAAACCGTTTGCCAATGTCTTTCTTTTTCCATTTAATGTTTTTAAGTATTTCTACTTTGGTTTTTGATTATTTAACAAAAAGGATTATCAGAAATATACAGAATGATTACATATTATTTGAGCAAATTACTCTATGGGATACTATTCAAAGCTCCCATGGCAAAATTAAATCCTTGTTACTCTTATTCTGAACAACTCAAAGCGTATTGTTAAAGTGCATATCGTTCCTCACCCTTACTGATTTTCCAAGATAGCTTAGTGCTCAACTACCTTAAGTACAGTTCTAGCTCTTACTGTGCACACTTTGTCTTCTATTATTGCTATTAAACCTGATTATGTTGCAGTAAAAAAACGATTTAGAAGTTATATACAGTGTTTTTGTTGCATTTCAGAAGCTACTCTTTTTTTTTTTTTTTGTCCTTAAAGGTATAAATCCATCCCCGCGCCTTTTTTTTTTTAGGACTGATTCATATTCTTAGGGGTTTATTAGTTGTAGGACACAAAGATAAATGTAGCATTCTTCATCCTCTCAAAACATTTTTCATGCCCTCTGATGCTTTTGGTTGTTAGGGTGGGTTTTTTTTTTCTGTAAGAAGGCAATGGCTAACACTGGTATGTTAACAGCTAACACAAGTGCATGTTGAGAGTAATAAAATGCAGAGATATTATCAAGCATGTCCATTGAGTTCAATGTCAATGATTGGCATAAATCACGGATTCTCCATTTTTCTGGCATGATAGTGTACGCTCTCCAGCCATAAAGAGTAAACAGGTGTGGAGGTGATACCAATAGAATGTGGGAGTATCTATATATAGATATATCCTGTACTTGCAGGATAGGAACAGAACAGATTTGAACTCTTCCTGGTTACCCAAGCTATTTAACAATTGAGTAGTATAATTTAATGTTTGTATGGGACAGTTTTTCAAGGAACAGGGAGAAACTTGCAGATTAGCAAATCCAGCTGCAAAGCAAATCTGAAATTTTTCTGTTTCCCAGTTTAAGGTTGGGTGTGTGTATATATATGTGTATATATATTCAAGAAAAAAATATCAGAGGAATGCAGTTCTCTGGTAGGTGTTCATTCAGACACTTTTTCAATAGTCCTTATTCTTCAGACAGCTTGCAATGGACGATTTTCCATTTTCTTGGCGTAATAAAAAAACGCCTGATATATTACGTAACTGCAAGTGTTGTAGAAGTTGCTTTCTAAAAATAATTTTTAAAATCTACATATTGTATTCTCCACACATTGCAGTTTCTAAAAAATTTAAGCAACTGTATTTACTAAACTGGACTCAAACGAACTACAGATGATAGAATTTGCTGTTTCCCAAATGGGCAGTGTAGTGGGCTGGGTATTTTTTTGTGTGTGTGCTTGTATCTGTGTTCTAAAACTCCACGTTTTCTTCATTAGCACCATTATTTATATGTTTTGGGTGCCTCATGGAATCAGTTGAATTACCTGACATTGGAATCTGTAGTCTTCCTGGTCAATGCTGTGAATAAACAGGGATATTTTGAGTAGATGAGGATGATTCTTGCCTGATACTGCCCTCTTAAGTGGAGCCTACTTAAAACCTCTGTTAAAAAACATCTCTAACAAGCTTTATATACATCCTGGATAGTAGGCTTTAACTGATTTAGTATGAAGGCTTTATATTTAATGTTTACAAAAGCAATGGTGTATTCTGTGGCTTCCTATGGCAGGATGTAGGTTTCTAAGAATATGTTGTCTCCTGCTGCCAAAAGCCACCTCAGCAACAGTTTATAATGAATGAGAATCCTCTTGAGTTTGGGCTCTGCTTGTTTTTGTCATGTTCTTTACCTGTTCTCTCTGGTTCTCTAAGATTTTTATGTATTTTATATTTTTGCCATAAAGATGAGTTTTGAGGTCAGCTTCCTAATAGGTTTAATTTGTTCTGGTTTTCACCTTTTAAAGCATAACCATTTTAAAGTAGCACGTCTGTGCGCATGTAAAAGTTTATATTCAAAAAGTTCAATATATTGGTATCATAGTTTAAGATTTAGCAGTAGTATGCTTTTTTAAAAAAAAGCTACCAATTTATTTTTCATCGTAGTAGAAACAAAAAACTACAGTCACTTCACTCTGAAATAACTATTTGTAAATTTAAGTTGCAGTAATTGTATTTAATGACATGGAGGAATTAGTGGGTTTAAAATTGTAAGAATGGGATTTAAAATGTGTGGCTTATAGTTGTAGCTTTGTTACAAATTTGAAAGTGAGAATCTATGTATCAGAATTTCATTTGTAAACTGCCCTTTCAAGCAGATCTGTCTTGAAGTTTTGCTGAATCCTTCTACGTCTTCTGGATGTTTCTCTAAATTAGTAAGGGTGTCTGGAAAAAAAATTAGTCCTTTGCACAAGTCCTTCTTGTGCAAAATACTTTTCTCAATAGCTTTAGTCCTTCCTAGATTTCTCTGTGGAAGTTTACAACCTTTGTCAAAGTTGTTAATTCTTGAAAACTTTCTCTAACGGTTTTAAGTTGAGGAGAATGTGCTTGACCTTTAGGTGTGATTCCATTAGTCATTCTTTGAGAAAGACTGAAAACGATAGTAAAGAGGAGATGAGGTCTCTAGTAATAACATACCTAAAAGCTTTACCTTAAGTCCCTAAAAGAACTGGTGAAATACCATCAAAAGCTGGATCGTTATTTCCACAATCAAAGTATGTTGTAGTGGACCACTTCTTTCCTCGCATCAGTCTTCCTGCAAAGCCAGAACAAATCAGAAAATGCTGGTGGCAAAGTGGTTTGTTCAGGAGGATATTTTACTTTCATAGTGGAAGAGATGGATGTTCAAAAGCTTTTTCTGAGAGTAAAAAAACCCTATAACAGATCTTAGGAAAGCCAGAAGGTTTTGGGACTATGCTTCATCTGGCTCTCAAGGAGTTGCCAAGAAACCTGTAAAAATCCAATAAGGAATAATACAAGACAAAGGAGTTTGTGGGCACTCTGTATTTGGTTATGTTCAAGAATAATTCTCTAAGCAAAGAAAGGTGAAAACTTAGCAGATGAATTACATTTTGTCCTGTGTTTTGATAGCACCACCTTGATTTTTCAAGTCCTCATATTTTATAAAAAGCAGACAGGAGAAACACCAGTTTGAACAATTGTGTTTCAGCTCTTCATTACTTTAAGAATTAACGTGAGCATGCCTGCCTTTTAAGGCAGTGAACTGGAAATGCTTGTTAGCACATAGTTGATACTAAATGTCCTCTAGAAAGAACAAAACATGGAAGTGGAAGAATCATTTTCTATATAACTGAGGTCTTGCCTGTTGGTTAGCTTCTGTTTGTGTAGCAATGGTTTCTGCCCACAGGCATGTGAACACAAAGGTGTAATTCTCTCAGGAAGCTAAAAGTGGTAGAACCCTGATATTTTGTGTGCACTGATGATGTTACATTGACCTTTCTGAACTTGGGACTTATTCGTTATGGAGGACATAACTGAAGAAAAATTGAATTTAAATCACCAAGGGAAGAGTTCAGAGTTACAGGTACAAACATTCAAGATGTGCTTTCAGGAAAATCAATAATTTTTTTTAAAAAGAGGAAGGACTGGGAAGAGTGGGAGTACACCAAATTCCTTGCCTGAAAATACAATACAGTAGATGCAATTATTATGCAGACATGCATCGTGTCTGAAGAAGAGACTGACAATTATTAAAGAAAATTGACATTCACATACGCATCAGTATCTTGAAAAACCAGTTGATTTGCAACCTAAATTAGGAGGAAAATGGGAAAAGAATGAATGTCTGTAAAAATACTGTTTTGTCATGAAAAAAAATTCAACATTCAGGCAAGTCTGGATTTCTCAAGTGGGCTAATTGTGTTTTCAGCAGGAAATTTATAAGCTTCTCAAATGGGTAATTGAACAGTGACTTGCTCTTTGCTGTGTGTAGGTGACTTTACTTCCTTTTCTAAAGTTGTCTTGACAACTCTTAATTTTCCATGTTCCACTGCAAAAGGATCATTTCAGCAGTCTGAGCTTGCCCCTATGTTCAGGATTAAAGGGTCATCTTTCCATCCAGCCTGTCTTGGTTAGATTCCTGGGGCAACTTGAGTCTTACATTTGATGCTAATAAATCTAGACGAGTCTACATATTAGGATCATACAATATGTATTTATTGCGTTTCAGAATGGACAAGCAAGAACCAGGCTGGTTTCAACAGACTAGCAGAGGCTAATTGACTACAATTTCATAACCTGTGAGCTGGGACAGGTCTGGTTGAACCTAAATATTTCACTATCCTCCAATAGTTTTTGTGTCCTAAAACTATTTTAAATAAGGTGAATCCCTGCATTTCTGCTGAATTCCAATTGTTCTAAAGAGATCCAAAGGTACGCTGTAGATAAGTTCAAGAGAATATCCAATAAAAAAATAGCATGCCTTAATCATATCATATAGCCTTAAAACACAAAAAAGGTAAAGATTCAAGTACTCCTATACAGCTCATAATGTGTATGAAAGGTGCCATTCTTTGTGTTTTGCAGGGAATGCTTCATGATCAGATTTGTATAGATGGCTCTGGTTTATTTTCCAACCTGATTAGAAGAAACTTGAAACTATATTGCCTCTCTTGTCAAATCATAATCTTTTCTTTCAGTACACACAAGATAAATTTTAATTCTCTGGGGAAATGTGAAATACATATTATTCAATAAATCTTTTATTTTGATATGATTATGAATAATTTCTGCCTTTTTAAGTCCTAAGCGTCACTGAGAATAAGTTAAGAAATTTATCTGCATCCTTTCTCTTTCTTTTTTTCCCCCCTCTTCAAAAGTGTATTTAGAAGTAAACTCCCTTTCAATATATCTTGTTAGGCATAGATTCATATTGAATTTGGAAGTCACATCGACAATATTTTAATGGGGTTTTAAGGTAGACAAAATGCTGGGTTTAACATGAAAGGTAATATATTTCATAATTAATATGGAATTAGTTTTCTATCAGGACAGTTTCCCAGTGATATTTAAATGGAAAAAAAACAGTACAAGGACTTCAGAAAAGAAGACTGAAATGAGATGATTGTGAATACTTTGTTAATGACATATTTTACAATATCATATACAGTATTTTAAAAGTAGTTCCAGCTTTCCATTAGGAATGCAATGATTCTGCAATAAAAAAAAAGAAAATACAAGTGGCATCTTGAGAAACTAATTTAATCAGTGTGAAAGGTAAATGTGAATTGACTTGGAAAGTTAAATATTTGTGTTTTAGAATGGTTTCTTGTTGTATTATCTATGCTATAAACATCACCTATTACCTTATACACATGCTGAAAATATGGATCAGTACACATTTTTTAATATAAAGGAAGAACTGGTATTTATTTATTTCTAACATTCTGTTCTACTTTGCATAGAATTTGATTGATGTCTAGGTGTGAGTTTGATAAACTGACACAACAGTGAAAAGAAATCCTGTCCTATGTCAGCTTATCAAACGCACTGTGGACAGTATATCTTCTGGCTCGTACTGCACCATTTACAGAAACTTCATGCACCAAATATGAAGACTGTGTTCAGTGAAACTCAACCTCGGTATTTCCAGGTGAATTTATAGACCATCTGAAAAGACTGAGGTATCGTACTGCTAAACTAGGTGAATTGACTAAAACAAAGTAAAGTACAAGATAAAAGCAATGGGAAAATCACAAGATTATTTACCTTAGCTATGTGGTAAACCAAGTACACATGAAATATTTGAAAAATCAAAATTAAAAACCTTTTTACTGCCAAACAGCATTAGGTTTTGAGTTAAAATTATTTCTACCATGAAACAAAAGCATAAAAGTATTTGGGTTGTATTGTACTTTGGTGCTTTTGTTAACCCCCACCCCAGACTTCCGCTCCACCCTCTTAAACTCTTCAAGTTCTCTCCTTGCTAACTCTATTTAGAGAAACTCTATTGCACTTGATTTTTCTAGAAACATTTGGCATCAAAAAATACCATACAGACCTTCCTTTGGAACTGTGCGTACTTATCATTTATACAGTCTGTCAAGTGTATATTTATACTATGCTCCCTGAATTTTGGTGAATGCTTCAAAACTATAATGAGATTCTCAAACTGTCTAAACATTAAACAGTATAAAAATGAAAAACTGATCTTTAAAAGTTCAGACTTGCTCATGCTGTTATTTTTGCTGAGGAATTTAAACAATAAAATTACAAAAGCAATTAAAGAGATGACATCTAAATCCACAGCTGCAAACTTCAGCTTTGTTTCATTTTATGCTTGTTTTTTTTTGAGAGAGACTGAAATTGCTTTATAGTTTACCATACCATACCTTAATCGTCACAGGATCATTCATACTGTGTTCCAGATACGACTCTAGAAAACAACTGCACTGCAGAAGTTCTTCAGCTTCTTTGAAGGCAATTACTGTACCAGAGCCTTTGGAACAAGGGGCTACTTCTAAATGTCTGGTCACCTCACAGGATATGTAGAGCATTTCCTGCCTGTAGGACTAAAGGAAGGAAGCACAAGGCCAAAATGTTTGATGTGTGATCTACTGTAATTCCTTTCATGTGTTTAGTAGCTTTTATATGATCAATGCACTGCTACCAATCCTGACCTTAGTGTAGTCCAGTTCACTAAAATCTGACCTTCCTAAATGGATTGCAAATGGGATTATAGTAGCACCCACCTGGCACCACCACTGTACTTGATGGGCGTGAGGGGGTGGTGTTAATTTTTTCTTCTGAATATGTACCTACTGGGTTTCAAAATTAAAATATTTAAGTAGTTACATAAATAGTATCTTGATAAAAAATTGCAGCAGTTAATTTTTATACATATTTTTATATATTTGCGTTCTTATAGCACTGTATATCCAATGATCTCAAAATGTTTTCTATGCTATTAATTAATTATAGTCACAACATCAGTTTGGCATTATGCCTACAGTATATGTGAGTCAACTGTTGAAGAGGTTAATTTTGTTGCTTAGAGTCACATAATAAGCTAGTTGAGAGAGAATAGGAACGAAATCTGCCTCTCCTATTTTCCTTTGGCATATTCTAGCCTTGCAGAGGGGGAAGCATGTCCTGCAGGCCCGCAGGAGGCCTGCCCAAGCAGTATCCCTGGTCTTAGACCCTCTTGTGCACAACATGTGAAGACCTGGCAGACTTAAGTCTTCTGTGTCTCCATGCGTCCAGTTAGGTTTGTCACCTCAAGCTCTAACCACGACAGAGTCTTCTGTTCCTTTTGAGAGGGTATCAGCCACACATGCCAAGTAGGCACAAACCATTGAATCCAATTCTCCTGATTTCTTCTTCTGTGTGTTCAAATCCAAATCTCTCCTCTCTTGCATTATGAAAGCTCAATGAAAATCAGTCCTTTTTAAAATTATTTCAGATGGAAGTAAATAGCTATATAACTCAGTAATTGCAATTGATGAAACTGGTCAAGTAAAAGATACAAAGTAGTTAGCTAAAGGAAAAGTGATTGTGATTTTACAGTCTTTCATCTCTGACCAATTTGTTTAAGAACTGAGATTTTTGTCTCTGCTGACTATTTTTAAGAAAAAGCTAACAAAGTAAATGTAAGGGAAGACCTGTGCAAGAAAAAGCTGTGCTGAAAAGTATTAGTAAACAGAAAATAGTGTCTTTTGGTAAGATTTTTTTGGAAAAACTTAAGTAGTTTGATTATTGCTATTATTATTTTCCCTGGAAGAGTTATTGCTGCACAACTGGGAAAGTCTAGAAGCAGAGACAGGGGATAAGTCTGTATTTCTATCTATCCTATCTACCTTTGTTTCAAATGTGACTGTTAATACCTAGCTTGGAGATACCTAAGAGAAATAGTTGTAGGTAGAGCAGTGTGATGGCTTTGCTGAAGATCTTGAATACCTTCTCTTAATGCTATTCTCTGTTTGCCAGGAACCGAGGTCTTCATAGTAATAGATTCTGTGCTGTGCTTGAAGTGTCTAGAAGCTCAGAGTGTCTTGAAATAGCAGTAGATCAAACTCCTTTTCAAGGCTGAAGTTTCTAAACATGTATTTAACATGTCCTTATGTGTTCCAGACTCTGACACTGAGGAGACTAAAAGATGTGTAATGACACTCACCTAAATCTTGGTACTCTTTTATTTAATGGTCTGTTCTGGGTGATCGTGAGGTAGATGATTTGTTCTGTACATTCAATTGTCTTTTGTTTTGATTTTTTCCACCAAGCACTTTGACATTCATGTTTTGAATGATGTCTTAGTGTACACTAATCCACAGTTGAATCATTTTTTTTTATTATTTGAAAGTACTGCGTTCCATAATTTCTCCAATATGCTTATCCTTGTGTCACCTAAAGATCTTTATAGCTACTTGGTGTCTCATCCTCTTCTTTAGCTTTTTTACACTTATACCCGTTCCTCTCTTTGTGATGATACTCATCTGTAGGCATACCAAACAAAAAAGGAACCAGTGGCTGAGAGACACAAGTCAGATATTTATCCAATGTTAGCTTGAAATAGAGGAAAATTACCTGTTACTCTTGTGCTGTTGCTTCACTATATCAGTTGTTTGAAGCAGTCAAGCACAATCAAAAGAAATTTTTATATATGTTTCAGTCAGTGTTTGTATGTTTTGTATTTTTTTTTTACGTACTAATTGCACAAGTAATCTACCTTTAAGTAGATTTATGTCTGTTCACAGAAGCTATAAACACTGCAAATCATTCTGGAGTTAGAAGTGTGACTATTGATGACTACAAAACATGTTCAGTTAGAATTCAATTATTAACTTCTTTCTCTGCGTTAGTAATGGGATGTATTTGTCCACCACGTAAATATTTAGAAGTGGTCAGTCATTTTTATTTTGCTCCTGGAGCTAGCACTGACGTTTTCTTTTTATAAGTGTCTTCCACACCTGAAGATGAACCCAGGTACCTTAACTTACAGGACACACACCATGTAGTGTCTTCTGTAGATAATGCTGAGGTATCTGGCTGTGCAGAACACAACATGAGAGCTAATCAGGGGGAATGTAGTTTTCATTCATTTCAGATTCCTTTAAAGATTAAATGTAATGTTAAAATGAAAAGTGAAGTGAGTATAGATGTATGAACGAAATAATATCATTTGCTAATCAGTAAAGCGTTAAACAAAGGATCCTTGCTGTACTCAATTTATATTTGTATGTAGTCAAAATTTGCTGGTATCCGATCCAGAGTATGCTGCCAGCAAGCGTGGAGATGGGGCAGTAGTTGAGTTCTTCTGAGGCTGAGCTGGAGAGGGGAGAGGGAGCAGCTGCCGGCAAAGCCAGGCATATGCGGCATAGTTCCTGGGGAAACAAGGCAGAAGCAGTGTGATTTGGAGTTTGTTGCTGACAGCATTTGACAGCCTGCTGTACTAAAATAAACTCTTTCCAACATCCCAGCAGTCATAAAACACTATGTTTATTAAACCTCAAATAAGTCCTCCCTATGGACAAATGACAGGGTGGGGAAGCAAAGCTGAGGTTACCCTTTGGGGAAGATACAAAGCTCAGTCAGTATGGCAGAATGTGTACCCAGGATCATGTACAAAATTTTAGAAATTTGTCAGGACCTTTCCTTCTTGCCTAAGGATGTCTCCTCCTCTCTTCTGGCAATACTAGAATTTTCTCACCTGCTGCTTTTCTTTAATTTCAGTATTAGTGCCCCAATCCCATCTTTCTTCTCCATCTTGCCCACTTCTGTGCCCTCCCTTTTTTTTCCTCCTTAACTTCTCATTCATCTTTCGGTCTTCCTCACAAGTACATGTTTTAATCTCTTCAAACTTAGGCAAATCCAAGTCTTCCATCATAAATTGTCATGCTACAGGATTTCTTTTATTTCTGTTCAAAGATCATGTCTATGTATGTTCTGTGATGTTGGGGAAGTTCTGTTTCTCTCCCAGTAGCTCAACCGTTAGCTTCTTTCCCATGACAAAGAGGCATCTACTTGCTACAATTTAAAAGAAAAAAAAAAAAAAAAAAAGAGAAAAAAAAAAAAAGAAAAAAAAACAGTTACCTTTCTTTGGAAAGCTGATTCCTATCTGGGGTTTTACTGATAGAAGCTCAGAATTTTCAAAGGCCAGTTCTGTTATCACAGATGCTCTAGCTCTACCACATTTTTGTTCTGTGCCCTTCTTAGGCATCTCACACCCAGTGGAGCTGTGGACTGTTGCTTCCCTAAGAAACAGTTGTTTCAATTTCCCATTTTTGGTATAACTTATTCGATGGCCTTGTTGAGGAGAATAAGTCAGGAAAATTTATTGAATAGAATCGGGAAAAAGGCAGTTAAAGAGCATTAGGTCAGTGATAAATATTGCTGTGATTTCTACACTAGTTCAGTCACGTCTCATTTGTAGGTGATGGGCTTTCAGACTACATTTGGGTCAGGACACCACAAGCTTAAGCAGAAGAGGAAGTGGTCCTCTTGCATAGCATCTGTATCCACGGTGCCACTGGTTTTGCCCCTGTAAAGTAAAAGATATATATTCATCCAAGCTTACTGTCCGTTTCCTTTTTAAATTAGAATAGGAAGAATCTTCTACCACCAGACAAAACGTTTAATAATTGAAATTTGGATAAATAGGTTTAACATCTCTGTACCTGGAAGCAGAAGTCAGTGCACACGGAGATCTAGTAAGCGCTAACAAAAATTAGCCGTTGTGTGTAAAGTCTGTGAATATTTCTTAATCGTTACATAATTTATAGTCTTTAAATGCCATTTTCCTGGCTTGTTTAGCTTTTTGTAGGTCTCAGATGAGCTATAAGTGAATAGATTTAACTTCTTTACAGTGGGTCTCAGAATTATGCCTATTCAGCAGCATGTCGTAACTGGTTCAACATGAGCTGTTTCTTATATAAACATAGAAAAAGCCTGACCCAGACTAAATCAATTTTAAAAAGAAAAACATTAAAGCTGTGTTTCCTGTTACACACTTATGGTTGTCTTTGGTTGCTTATGATCTTACTGTATTATTGACCAACTGTTGTATTCTATACCACCTGCCAAAAGGTTCAGATAGGATAGTGAAGTAGGAAAATGGTTGACATGGAAAACCAGAAATGAGTGCTTGTGTAAATACCTGTATGTATATAATTTATTTGGGAAAAGGCTATATTTTGATCCTTGTGTAAAACTGGCAGAACGTACTTTTTGAAAGCAATAACCAGCTTAATTGAAACATCAAGGCATTAATAACTAGTCCTCGTATTTTACATGTATGTGTAAAATATGTTTTTCTTGAAATGGGTAATCTGTAGAAACACAATTTGTTTGCTTGGATTTCAAAGGTGCATCTAAAGGATCAGAGGAATAGTTTTGTATTACATATAGGAAATTGTTAATAGTAGGAACAGAATTAAAATGCACATTTTATATCAGTTTGAAAGTATTAGCCTGTGATACCCAAAGTAGTACAAATATTATCCAGTCCTTCAAATTTTACAAAATTAATTGGATCAAATAAAAAAAGATCCAATGGACAAATATGATACCAGCAGTGCAATGCACTAGTACCTTGTGTCTGGATAGTACCTCTGTGTATTTTGCTGCACCTAAAAATGTGTGCCGAAGAGTGATTCCATTGGGGTTTATATTTAAATAAGTAAATTTATGAGGGGAAGAAAGCCATTGTCACAGGGTTTCAGATTGGCACATACAGCCACATTTTCCTCTAGGAATTTGGTTCACAAGGTCATGGTTGTGCTGAACAAGCATAAGGAATATAGTGCTGGGTGCAGCTTAATGCAAGTTATCAAGCTGCTCGTAAAAGAACAAATGAAAAATATTTTTTACTGTGAAGTACAGGAGAGAAGGATTCTCTAACCATGACAGCAGGTGAAATTAGTATCATATTATGTATTTTATATCCTTAAGCAGATTTCATAAAATATGTAACTTGGTGCTTTATTTTCAGTAGTATTTCACAAAATATATATTCCAATATTTACTTGCATTAGACAAAGTATTGTATGAGCCAGTGTCTATTTACATAATCTACCATGGTTTTTTTTAAAAAGAAAAAAAAACACAAAACAAAACAGAACTGCTTTCATATTGATGAAACGGTGGCTAGAAAGAATAATAAATCTCCTATATTTGAGATGTAAACGCTGGGTAAGGGAAACTAGCTGTCAGTCACCAAGGGGAGTTGCTGTGGAGCTTGGCCCAGCCTGCCAAAAAGTGGCAGATCTCAGTGTATGGGGGCTTTTCCTGAGGCAGGGAAAGGCTGGGACAGCAGAGAGAACGGTGAGGAGCTGGCAGCTCTCATGGGAGACGCTGAGGAGGCCTGGGCATTGCTGGAGCAGCTGCGACCTCCCCCATGCCTATGAAAAGTAGCCTGGGGAGCACAAGAGACCGGGAGTCCTGCCAACAGGGCATGGCTTGGTGCAGTAGTTTGTGCGGCAGTTCACATGGAAAGGTGCGTAGGAAGGGCATAGTGACGCTACCAGCTCAAGAGATGAGTTCTATTGATGGTCATCACCTTCTCAGAAGGAGCTTAACTATGGTATCCACGTGGCAGAAGGTCATGCCCTCTGCACTCGGCGAAATGGATGTGGCATCCCAGGCAGAGCTGCACGAAAACATGCAGCCGTCCAGGCCTCGGGCTGCAGGGAGTGCCAGAGCCTTTTGCTGGTAACAGATGGCAGTAGCGAGAACAGCTGTGTGAGGTGTGACCAGGTGGACGATTTGCTCAGTCTGGTGGCAGAGCTACGAGAGGAAGTGGCAAGGTTAAGGAGCATCAGGAAACCTGAAAAAGAGAAAGACTGGTGAAACCATGCTCTACCCTGACGGAGAAAGAAACAGGAACAGCCACCAGAAAAAAAACAGGATCAAGGGGGTCCTGTATCTCCCCCCCACCAGGCTGAAAGCAGTAACTTAAAGGAGAGGAGTGAATGGAGGCAAGTCAACACTCAGGGTGGCAGGCGAACCCCCTCCTTGCCCACCCCAACTTCCCAGGTGCCTCTGTACAACAGGTATGAGGAAGACCTTATTGCGGCCTTCCAGTACTTAAAGGGGGCTTGTAAGAAAGATGGGGACAAATGCTTTAGCAGGGCATGTTGCAATAGGACAAAGGGTAATGGCTTTAAACTAAAAGAGGGAAGATTTAGATTAGATAGAAGGAAGAAATTTTTTACAATGAGGGTGGTGAAACACTGGTACAGGTTGCCCAGAGAGGTGGTAGGTGCCCCATCCCTGGAAACGTTCAAGATCAGGTTGGATGGGGCTCTGAGCAACCTGCTCTAGTTGAAGATGTCCCTGCTCATTGCAGGAGAGGTTGGACTACATGACCTTTAAAGGTTCCATCCAACCCAAACTATTCTGTGATTCTAATAAGAGACACAACTGTTGTGGTTAGATCTCTCTATGTGGAAAGTTGACAAACACATTCTTGAGTTTTAAGAAACCACATTTAATTTTGAAATACCACTACTGACATAACAGATTTTCAGTGTATTTCTGCTAAGCATTTAAGAAAGTTATAGGGCTACGGAACAATGCCATCACACTGCCTCACCAGGAGTGACTTGATCAAACTGGCTTTCCTGCCATTCACATACCTCTGTGGGTAGATACAATTAATTACTTAATTTTCTTGACTGCTAACATGCTCTGTTGGTGACAATGGCAACGGTATTAGCAGTTTCAACTGTGTTTGGATTTGGGCAGCCTTGGGATTGCACTTTGAAATAGGTTGCATAGCTATAGATTGCATACCTGTACTTAGATGCATCATAGGTTGAGATGTGCTGCTTTAATCCTTATTTATTTTTAGATTGTTAGCATCATGATTAAACAAATTGCAGAATTATTAAGTTCTCTGTGGAGACAGCGGTTATATACTAAATGACAACAACCTAGAACGGAAGTGTAGATTGGATGGCATATGCAAATAAGAAGCTTAAGCTTCAGCTCAGATGTATGAAATCAATAAAAATAGACTACAATTTAACATGATCATAGATTCAAAGCAAAAAAAATTAAGATCCCCTTCCTCCCTTTACTGGCTTGTTTTGAAAAACAGTGATAAGTTCAATTGTGCATTTTTATTATAGTATCAAATGAGCAGTGTGCATAAAGCTGTATTGTTCCTAGTGTTGAAAGGGCAAGATAATTTTTTGGAAGATTTACTAGTGCTTATTAGCAGAAGACAAACAGTAGTAGGAAACTCCTCTGATACTGGTCGCTGGTAAAACCGAATGGTCTTAGCAGCCTCCACCCATCCATTAGCTCTTGAATGTTCTGTCAAAGTCGGGTGTGACTGTTTCCCAAGCTCAGCTCAAGATTGAAATACTCCGTGAAATCTAGTGTGGTAGAATTTAGGAGAATCCACAAGTAATGTGGTTCACTCAAAAATGTTTTTTCTCATATTTCAGAAGAATTTTAATAACAAAGCACTGTAGTGAAATTCCATGTTAAAAAGTTTGTTTTTTCCATCATCTTGGAATGCTCTTTCTAATTTTTATTCTTTGATAAGTTTGAAGGGTGGAACAATTGTCTCACAATACAGTTGTTCATAATACTGATACATAGCTGTTGTTTTTGAGGACTTGAATGTGACGTTCTTTATCTATTCGGTAGATATGAGTTAGTCCTGCTTCCCCATAAGGTTGCTTATATGGAGCTGATTGAAAGTGCAGTGAAGTCAATGGGTTTATCTCATATAGATCTGAGATCTGGACTTACAATAATGCTTAGATGTAGTCAAGAATGGCAAAAATTGATACCTTAATTTTCTTAATTTTGTATCGTAATTAATAACTGATCAGTCTGATTTTGACCTTTGATTATTTTCTTTTCTTTTTTTCTTTTAATTTTTCCTTTGGTGTTGCAGGAGAGCACTGAATCTTGGAATACTTCGAGACCCTGGATCAGAGGTTGAAGACAGACAATATCAAGTAGATCTTCAATCTATAAACATTGGTACTGCTCATTGGAATCAGTTGAAACCAGAGAAGGAAAATGGAAAAGGAGGGGTTTTGACAGAGAGTGAAAGAAATTCTCAAAATCCAGCACTTGAATGGAACATGGCCAGTAGGTAGGCAGTTTTTAACTTATTATTTTCTAGAATTACATAGCACAAACACTGCAGATATCATTTGCAGTGTATCAGAATCAAATAATCGTGTTGGTTTTGCTTTACATTACAAGGATATTTACGTGGAGTTTTGGATTACACAGGAAGTTCCGTTCAAATACACGGAAAAACTTCTTTACGGTGAGGGTGACAGAGCACTGGCACAGGCTGCCCAGGGAGGTTGTGGAGTCTCTTTCTCTGGAGATTTTCCAGACCCGCCTGGATGCAGTCCTGAGTAATGTGCTCTCGGCAATCCTGCTTTAGCAGGGGAGTTGGACTAGATGATCTCTAGAGGTCCCTTCCAACTCTGAAAATTTCTGTGATTCTGTGATTTGAAATGCATATTACTATTGTTGTTACACTGTAGCTAAGGAAAGGCAAATTGAACTATTGCTGGTTTGATTTTCAAAAAAAGGGAAGATGAGCGGACTCTCAGAGATTTTTCTGAAAGTGAGCAAAAGAAGCTACGTGAGGATGGCACACAGACTGAGCTTCCTATGTAATGAAGTGATGGAAAACCAAGAGAGCAAATAAGCTCACTTTGGAGGAGTGCGTGCAGGAAAAAGATGCAATGAAGAATAAATTCCAGTTTATCATTGAAAAACAGAGGGCAGGAAAAGCAGATCTAACCAAAGTAATGATAAAACCATAAGGAGTGACAGGAATACAGATAAAAATTTAAACACAGTAATAGTAACGTTCTTCGTTTATAAGATCACCCGGTTCTTTTCTGTCTTTTGACGATTTTTTTTAAACTAACATAACTCCATAGACAATTTTTCTCTTAAATTCTTGAAACAAATGTGTATGACCTTCTAATTGGGCCTTGATGTTGGGCAAGTTGTCCATGAAGTTCTTTCCACAAAACAACACAGGACCACTGGCATTTCTTGAAAGATAAGATGACATTAATCTCCGAAAGACTTCTGGCCAATTCGCAAGTTAAGCTAACATAGCAAAACCAGCCCCTGAGGAACTGCTTTTCCTTCTCCTTCTCAGTGGTGACTGAAATCATATTGCCAGCACACTTTGGTCTGATTTTTATGGTTATAGAATTGGATAGGAAATTTGGTGGGATTCCTGAAAAGCTATCAAGATAAGAATAAGGGAAGCAGCTGTTACAGGTAATCTGAGTTCTCTTTTTTTTTTTTTTTTTTTTTTTAGAACTACTTGGACATTCTTCTTTTCCTCAGCAGACTTCCAAAATCAAATTTTATTATATTTGACAAGTATGTTGGTTTTGAAATTGCTTTTTGAATGAATCTTCTACTTGGGTTTTAATTTAGGTCAGTTGTAATTACATAAATTAGCTCTTTATTCCTGTTATACAATACAGTATTTTAATTCCAGCTTGAATTTGTTTAAAGAAAAGGTTGGTACGAGTGTTTTCTTCTGCTTTTGGCTTAGAATTTTACACATTTACTACAGTTCTTTTTCAGGATGTTCGCATTTTTGCTTTTTAGTTGGCAGTCAGTTTTGCTGCATCTGGGTTTATTTTATGATCTGTGGAAGTGTTGTGTTGAGAACTGGAGGAACCTGCATTGAACTCTGCCATCCACTGAGATGTTTCCAGTATGCACCAAGAGGGTGGCTGCATGGTGTTTTACATGGTGCTTAGTGTTTTCAGGGTGAAGTTTATCTTAAGATTTCCTGCAACTACCACAGAAGCTTTATTCGTTGACCTGTTTGTGATACTGTTTTCTTTTTTAATTCTTCACGTTTCTTAGACATGTTTAACCTGGAACATAATGAATTATTTTTACTGAGTTATTTTAGGGTTCATTTCTTTGTTTGGTTTTAATATACTTCTATTTGGTTTTACTTATCGTTTAGACCCAGTGTTCTAGTTTATTAGGTTCACTGGGTTCTAAGATTATTTTTTGAGATCCATTTCCCTCATTTTTTAATTCTTAGGTGCTATGTGGTGCAGTATAGCATCCAACCTATATCCAAGTATTTCATACAGTTACTTTATAGAAGACTTCAGCGTAGATACCAGCCATTCATTTTCCATTCCCATTTCTAAAAGCATCACTGTATTTAAAAAAAAAAAAATAATAGTTGTAATATATACTCTGAAATAGAGTATAATATAATTTAGTCTGCTGGGTTGAAATTTGGTCTTGCTTTAAAAATTTGCATGAAAACAAATCAATCTAAATATAAGATCTATGCATATCATACAAACAAATATTTTAAAGCTGTTGACATAATTTATCATTTAAATACTTTAACAATCTTTACACAGAAAGTAAATCCTTCAGATTTTCGCACTACTTTTTCTGGAGTTCAATATTTTTAGTACTTTATCTTCTGGGTTTGAATTTTTTTAAAACTTTTACATTGTAAATTAGAAAGCAAACAATCTTGCTTTGACAGTAAGTGTTGAATATTTCAAGGTGTTTAGTGTAAAATTCTTCAAGAGGGGCTGTTGTGAAGTGCTGGTGTGATGCCTCCTGTGCCTCCGCACAGGAGGCACACTTGCCTCACCCCAAGAAGAATGGGGGAACTGGAGCATTCCGGTAGTGTGGATGCTCCCTCTCAGCAAAAAATGTCCGAATGCTGTGCTGTACTGAGGATCAGGGATCATAACTCTTCCCATTATGAAATGTTTATACTTCACTGTAGATGTTATAAAAAAGTCCCTAATGGTGTAATATATAAAAAGAATACTGGAAACAGTCAGACAGTTCTAATAAGGTTATGTACAAATGAAACCTGTCTACATTTATTCCCTTTACCAAACAGCATGTGGGGAACTGGGAGTACTTAACCAAAAGAAGTTTTCTTGATTGAAAACTGCTTTTTCAGCTTGCAGATCTCCTCCTCCCTCTCCCTCCTCTCAATGGAAAAAAAAACAGCCCTGAAGGAAATAAAGAAATATATCCTCTCTGGAGGCCTCGCCCCCGTCCCTGTGCAATCCTTCTACAGCTCCCAGCAGCAACTTCTGCTTCCTGCAGCCTGAATAAACTCTGCTTAAAAAAAAAAAAAAAAAAAAAAAAAATTAATTGAGCTTAAAAGCATTACTTCTCTGTGTGGTAATGAATTGAGTGTGGCAATATACTGCATTACAGTTTTGTCCTTGGCATACCACCATCTGGAACAGCTCTCTGCAACTCTCATTGAGTACGTCAGGGAGCCAATGATCTGTTGTAAATTGAACAAAATACCACTCCTGCTTTGCAAGGATCCTCAGAAAGGTTTCCTGCAGATTTTTCTTTGAATAGTTTTCATTTTCATGCTTTTTTGGAACATTGAAGTGCAGCTTGTCAAGTTCTAACAAGGAAGACCAGAAAAAAGTGATCAGTAGATCCATGTCTAGGGAAGTAGGGGCATTCCCTGTGCCTCTTTTGCAATAAAATGCAGTGCAGTTGTATTCAGTCCTGTATTTCAGTCGCTGTGTTTATTGTACCTGAAATTTTGCTTGTATTCATACTGTACAAAACCTTACTCAATAAGATGGAGTATGTTATTTTCTGCATTAATCCACAGCAAAGAAAAGTTGCACGGCATTCTTAATAAGATGGAAATTAGCTTTACTGAGGCATAATTGTATAATAGTCGTTCTGTACAGCTAGATGGTATACGTTTGTTCATTGTCTAATTTTGGTCATGAGTTAGTCTTCAAAATGTTGCCATGCTAATTCACTGTCTCGCAGTGTGTCTTTGCAACACCTCAGACAGCTGAAAGGATGTGAACTGTTCTGGCTGCTGGGAGATGGAGGTCTGAGACATGATGATGTCATTAGTAGTTATATATCCTAGTACATTTGTGAATCGGGGATTAACTGGTTTATACAACTACATGGGAAACCTGCAAGAGAAAAATCTTTCATAAGTCCTAAGTTAGGGTGCTAACCATTAATATCTTCGGGTTTGCGTACCTCACTACCGGAGAACACTATTTGATTGTGGTCTATTCCATGCTAATATTTGGTTTTTCAGGTTGCAGAATTCTTTGCGAGGATTTGTCTCTCTGCAGATAGTAAACTCACTTGGCATAAATGAGGTCTTGATTGTCACTCGTGTATTGAATGTGTATGTTTCTCCCTGACCTATGTATTTTTTAAGTATATGAGGGCTCAAACTCTAGATTTAGTATTACTAAGAAAAAAAATATAATTAAGAATCAGGCAAACATTTCTAAGTTTCACATCTGGGTTATTTTTAGCTATGGCTAGTATTTTCTGTTTGTTTCATTTAGTTTTTTCCACATCAGGTGTCCAAGTTATAGTCCTTTTTCTGCATTTTCACAGCTTATCCAGTCTCACATCTTCGCACCTCCTTAATTAGTGTAACATCATCTCTTTGGCAGTCCTTCCTCCTCATATAAATTCAACGTGCTTCTGAGTGGATGTAATCAAATACTGATTATTTGATTTGATGTAATGAAATATTGTTGCTTTGATTACAAAATTCTGTTCTTCACATTTTTTCTCTTTTCGCAGAACATTTTTTGTCATATTAATCATTAGATATGTCTTTGCTTTCAAGGTACTTCTAGACTTCTGTGTCTATCCATTTCCTCTTATGTGTCGTCTTTCATTTGCTTTGACACATCTACACTCACTGCTCATCAGACCTTATCATACCAGTTACCAGGGCTGCCGAATTGAATTTTCGAAGAAGCACTTTCTTGCTTGCTCCTAGGCCAACCTATATGTTACAGAGGCATTTCCTGTGAACATTCACGAAGTTATTGCAGTGTCTTTTTCCAAATCCTTCCCAAAAAATGCTTTTCTATTATACTGTAATATAAAAACTCATAAGACAGCTTTCAGGTTGCCACTGTATGATATCATTACCTATGATTCTGGTAGTTGTTCCCTTTTACTTCCCTGTTTGCGTGTGGGTGTGTTTTTTCTTATACTTAAATTGAAAGCCTTTGAGGACAGAGAGCATTTTTGTCCAGTGCTTTTACAATGTGGATCTGTGGTCCATAACCAGAGTTGTTATCGTGCAGATACAGCGCAAAGTCAGCACTAAGTAAAAGGCACCTCCAGGCCTTATCACAAATACTTTGCTGCCTTGTTGCTTTGTGTTAGCATATGGTCTTTCAAATGTGCTGTACTTTTAAGTGTAGATGATCAACTGCTTTAACATCTCTAAAAGTACTAGCTTTTCCTTTTTTTTCCAAGACAAATATATAACAGATGCATAAATGAACCATGGAATGAATGTGCTGCAGACATAGAGCCATCATTACGCTCTTCACAATCAAGTTTTTTCATAAGCTCATGTGGCGTACACCTGTGTTAAGTTAACGGTGCACTTAGGTGCAGTGTGGAAGACTTAATAATTCAAAGTGGAATTTGTTTCTTTGTTCCTTTTGTGCTCTTTCTCATATCCTCTCCCGTCATTATTTACTGAGCTCTGTTTGCCTTCTGTTTGTACTTACAATTATTTTGCTAATACTTGATTTGGCTGAGGTTCAAATTCACCAACTGGAAATGCAGAAAGTAAGTAGAACAGGACAAAGATACCACATAAGATGATTTTAAAATAAAAAAAAGAAATCGGCAATCAATCTGTATTACCAAAAAAAGTCCTTTAAGATGCAGCGTGCTGGGTATCTACTAGAAAGACATTTGAAAATGAAGAAATGGGAATATGTATGAGCTGAAAAATAATTTGAACAAAGACTGAAGAGAACCGGTTGTGGGGGTTCAACAAATAACTTGCCTTTATAGCTCTGTTTCATATATTGAAATCATACTTACTAGCAGTTTTATGCCCCTTCAGGTGGAAGTTTTCTAATGTATAGCTGTGTGTTCTCTCATAGAATTGTTCTACTATTTAGCTCTTCCATATTCCTCAAAAACAAAGGCATTTCTTTTTCATGCTATTGTGAAGGGGAATAGAAATTGGGTAGAAAGCCATCTGTTTTAAATTTAAAATGAAGGTGATGGCAGGGAGAGAAGCTTTTGTAGAACTGGCAAAATCTTAAGACCATTTTCTCAGTTGAAGACTGAGAAACCACTAACCGCTAATGGGTCTGCTTTCTAATTTGGAGATCTAATTAGACCAATCTTGCTTTAAAAACATCATTACAGACCAGCAGAGCTACAGCTGACCAAAATGTTAAAGCTTTTGACGTAAGATGGTAGTTTTCTCACACTCAGTAATTGGCTTGCTCTTAAGCATACTGCATACTACTTACAGCAGTGTGCAGCCTGCTCAGCAGTGTTTGTGAAGGTCATTTGAAGTGAAAGTTTATTAGGCAAGTGATTAGTAACTACTAGCTCTATGGTCTGTAGCATCTACTGTTAACTTCTGTATGCTGTTGTCCTAAATAAATTGAAAAGCTTTAAGGCCTACCCACATCTGACAGTTTATATTCCCTTATAGATCACCATGCTTTCTGCATGTTTTGAGGACACTTAGCAAATTGTTAGTAGAATCTGAAGCATCAAAATCAAAATAGTCTGAGCAGTAAATTGCCGTGTATGGATTTTGAATCTTTTGAACTTGACAGATATCATATTTGACTGTAATTCTATTTAATTTCTTTTTTGGCCTAACTCTTGGCCTACAAACAATCAGGCTTTGAGATTGTGTACTTTTCAACAGAGTCCATTTCAGAACCATTACCTCTGCTGGACTATGTATATCAATACCTGTTCTTAATCAAGAGATTTAATTACCTATTCCTATGCAGTCCAGAGATTTCTGCACAGACAGGCATAAAACCATGTTGTTTAATGATGTTAACATGGATAACTCTAGCTGATGGTAAGGACTAATTGTCTAATTGCGTAGTTCATGTGTCTGGCTCACTTCTGCAATTTATGCTAATGTCTGCCGTGTCTCAATGACCGGAGATGGCAAGATCGTAGAATCATAGAAGGGTTTGAGTGGGAAGGGACCTCTAAAGATCATCTAGTTCCAACTCCCCTGCCATGGGCAGGGACACCTTCCACTAGACCAGGTAGCTCAAAGCTTTGTCCAACCTGGCCTCCAGAAATGGGGCCTCCACAACTTCTCTGGGCAACTAGTTCCAGTGCCTCACCACCCTCATAGTGAAAAATTTCTTCCTTATATCTAATCTAAATCTACCGGTTTGAAGCCATTACCCTTTGTCCTATCACTACGTGCCCTTGTAAAAAGTCCCTCTCCTGCTTTCTTGTAGGCCCCCTGCAGATACCTGACATGCAGATGTATCTGAAGAGTCCTGCATAGATCTATTCTCTTCTTCTATATGGTCATGTAGTTCAGTCTTTTCTTTCATATCATGATAGATCATTGCATAATTTAGTGTATACTTTTAGCTTGCATAGTTGATAATTTTCTATTTTGTAAGCATAGGAAAACTTACCTTCAAATAAGTTCTCCTTTGTGAAATTCAGGTATTTAGCATTCCTATAGATGATGATAGATAAAAAGAATTATCAAAAAAAAAATCTTGATGGAAGGGTTCTCCCAGGAATTTGAACTGCATCCTCTTTTTAGGGGCTGAGCACCATCTTGATCTCATTACATTTTTTTTTTAACTGATCAGAGGCTCTCGGATGGCATTTTGTGGCAATAGTTTATTTGACCTGACCCAGAAGATTCTGGCTATTTGGAATGTGTTGTCATAAGCTATTAGTGATCCAAATGTAACAGGGTTGTGCCTCTAGGCTCAGTATTTGGTTAAAGGAAAAAAAAAAAAAAACAAAAAAAAACAAAAAAAAACAAACCACCCAGCTCGAAAACAAATGTAATTTTCAAGCTTAATGACACAAATATTCTTGGCAAGCAAACATTGATATTTAGATGAAAAGGTACCAACTAAGAGCAACCAGTGACAGAAGGAGTGGAGGAAGTCTGACACCCGTCAATTTTCAAGGCATTTTAAACATCTTCAGCAACAGTTATTACAAAGTTAATGTGCAAGCACTGGAGTTTCATGGGGTTTGCTAGTTTAATTTTTCATTTCTCTGATTTTTGTGTCAGTTATGTTGTATGCAGAATTTTTTCACCACAGAGTTTTAATGTATGAATTCAAATATTATGCAGACTTCAGGACAGCTATTCATAAAATGAAGGGCATCCACAGGCGAGTTTGAAAAATACTGGTAATAAAGTTTGTATCTTTGTTCAAATGGTTTTGATTAGTTCATAAACAATAGAAGCAATGTCAAACATCAAATTTGTCTACCTGAAGTTGGATTAAAGAGTTAAATATCTAGACATACTTTTTCTGTGAAATGAAGGTAGAAGTCTGCCTTTAGGACTGGAAAAAACTTGATGTGTAATGATATTTACTGCTTATTGAGGTAACAATCAAATGCCAAACTGGTATTGAAGCAGTTTCGTGCTACGTGCTGGATGTAAAGAAGAATATGAGGTTTTGCCGCCCAACAATTTATAATGCGATTTAATCTTTTTGGTTTTTTGTTTGTTTTTTAGCATAAGGCGTCATCAGGAGAGGAGAGCAATTTTAACTCCAATTTTAACAGATTTCACAGTTCGAATAACTGCAGCTCCTGCAATTATTTTTACAAAAATTGATGCTGCAGAGAATTTACACCCAGAGGTTAGTAAAAAATGTGAACAGAAATAGCATAACTTTTAATATGTTGATAATCTTAATATTTTACTGTTCCACCATTTTAAGTGTCCAGGTGTTTTCAAATACAGAGATCGCCAACTGAAAAAAAAAAAAAAAAAGTCTTAATTACTAGCTGAAATGCTCTTTCTCTGCTGGAGAAAGAATTTGTGTATAGCATTCAATACTAAAGGCAGCCTGTCCAGAGGTAGATAAGCCTGTTTGCAATTCAGAAAATAGGAATCCTTTAATGATTTCCAGCAATATTTTTAAAATATTTGTGATGGAAAGGTGTTGAGAAGAGGTGCTATAGTACAACATTGCAAAACATTGTATTAACAAGCTTCTCGTAAAGAAACCTAAAAATGCAATTTATACACTACCTATAAGAAGAAAGTTGAGCCAAGTTCTTTTAGTCAGATTTTCAAGCCCACAAATTTCCACAAAGCATCCACTCCCCAGCCATTACTGTGGGTACTTCAAGGTATTAAAGATTACGATCACTTTTACTAGTCTGTGGGTCAGCTTGTTAATGATTAGTCTGTGAAGAATGTTACACAAAAGGTATTGTCTCCCTTTTTGTCATTAGTTTGTAGCTCAAGAATTTAAAACATTTTATGTAGGGGAAATATCGGAAAGTTTTTGTCAGCTCACAAGGAATATTTCTCATAACAGCTACCTCCTGGGAAGAGCAAAACTGGTACAGGAGTATAAAGGGTATTAGGTGTGTATTGCAATGTGCAATAAGTGTACATTGTTGCAAAAATAATAGCTAATGGACATAGAAAGAAAAAATTGACAACTTCATATTTTGTGTAAAGTGTCATCACAAGGGCAAATGGAAAATTATTTAATGTGAAAAAGAAGTAGGAAGCTTAGGGAGTGGCTAGGATGCATAGAAGTTACTCAAAAAAAATCTCTGACCTTTACTAATGCTCGTGTTCAAGAATTTCAGTGTTTTCTGTGCACACATTTTTCTTGTTATCTATTCACTGATGGAGAGGTCTAGTTTAGATGGTGAAGAGCTTGAACGTTGTGCAACCTTCTCGTGAGAAGGGGTAGTGCTTCTACTTATTAAGCAACCCTTCTGCATTGGTTCTGTTTTTCATCTCTTTATCACTTGACAACAGTGGTGAAGAGCTGCTTTTGTGCTAGATAACACCAGTAAAACAGTGGCCATCCAGCTGGCTTTGCCAAGGTATTAACAATGGTTTACAAGCAAAGAGAAATCAATCAGGTTGGTTATCAGTGGGTTCCAACACATGATTTCATTATAAATCAAGGAGAGTTTATGTTAAAAAAAAATAAAAGTACATGCTTTTCTTGGAAGGAAAGGAGAATTGTAGTCATTGCCAGGAAATAAAAAACAAAATCTGACAGTCCACTGTTTGATACTACCAAGAGATGGAAACAAGACCTTACACACAAGATACTTTTCTTGCAAAATTTGTCTTAAGAGTTATGCTGTTGATAGCAAAGCAAAGAATAAGCCACATCCTTGTTTAGAAGGCTGAGAGACTACTTTCTCCTAAAAAGACCTAATTGATCTACATACAATGTTGAAGCATTGACTACAGCAGAGAGTCACAATACAGTTCGATAGAAGCTAAAAATTATTTCCCCAGTAGCTGTATATTTCCCTAAATTTCTCCACAGGAAATTTTGGTGTGTGGTCATTCTTTGGAGGTGAATGTGACAACAAACCTGGATTTCTTCCTCAGCGTGGCTCAAGTACAACTTCTTCAGCAGCTGGTACAAGCCAATATGGTTGGACTGGAACCTTCCAGTAGCACCACTGAGGTAGGTTTTTCTCTGGTTTGCAGCTGTGTTTTTTAGAGTACAGTAACTCTGATCAGGTGTTTGCGTCACCTAGGCAAAATTATACAGGTAAATCAAGTATGTGTCTTCTTATTGCTTTTTTGGTCAGCTTTAAAATGCATTCTAATTTTGTTCTAGCAATAGGATGTGTTATTTTAACAAGAATATTATTCAGTAAATTAGACTAAGGTGATTCTGCAGCATCTTATGTACGAGGAGAATTATCTTATGTAAACAATGAAGGAAATCCATTTCGAAGTAGTTTTTTGAGGTTTTTGGCTTTTAATTTTAACTTTGATTGAAGCTTTGGCATCTTCTTTTGAGTTCACATACTACACTGTGTGTTTCACTAAAGCCAGTAAACTATGTTTTCACTGTGCCTGGTAACCACTACTCTCATTAACTGTCTTCACTCAGGTCCCTCAGGTTTAGTCCACCTCTGAATATTCTCATACTTCTTCATTAAGAATGGTGATGGGTACATCATGAAAGGTCCTTTGTCTTCGCAACAACTAATGTTTTCTTTTTTTCTGGAATTTTGCAGTGTTCAGCTACTGTCTCTTGAATTTGTCATTTTTCTTTATTTCCGGAAGTTGATACTTGACTTTGCATTAAAGGCCAATCAGTAGCTGTGGCAGACTTAAGTTCAAGTTATTACACTTCTGGGCTGATATAAAAGAATTTAGGAGGAAAGAAAGTTAAAACATTGCCGTAAGAGAAAATATGTATTTCTTTATCTTCAAAACCAGGAATCTAGTCAGGCTGACAGCATCTGTTACAGACAGTAGAAGTTGATATGTGACAAGGCACAAATTCCACTGGCATGGTTGTTGGCTTCATTGAGAAATCTTCACAAATAAGAACAAGAGTTAGGGAGAGAGTTAAAGAGCAAGGCACAATCAACTCTTCCTTTCCGAGAATGTAGCTAATGGGAGAGCTGAAGAAACTTTTTTCCTTTCCGAGAATGTAGCTAATGGGAGAGCTGAAGAAACTTTTCTCCTTCCTTTTCTGTATCTCACAGATTCAGCATGCACGTGAGTCTGGGTGGAAGCAGGGAATGCTCTAAAGCAGCCAAACTCTGTCCTCACCCTGCCAAAATCCCAGAGGTTGTTTGTATCCTGTGAATCTAGGCATCGCATTATCCCCCCCCTCCTTTATCCCTTCCCAAGGATAGAGGGAAATAAGGGCATTGTTTCACTACTATGTTGAAGCGCGAAAGATGTAGAAGAGAAATGCAGTGTATCTTTTTTTTCTTTGGATAGTTTGCAGACACAGGGCCTTTTTTGGAGATGAACGTTATTTATAAATATACATGGGAATATCTTCAATAAATAATCTGTGGAGCACTGTTCTCCCATTGTCAGTGGAATGGATAGAATCAGAATATTTGAATGGGTGCCAAGAATTTTAATTTTGAGTTGGCACTGTGCAGACGTGCTGCATGAATGATGTGGACTGTACAAACTTAGAAGCAACTTACTACATCATTTCAGAAAGGTTTTTGTTGACTACATCCCAAGATACCTATTTGCTCTTCAGTGATATCTCGCTTGCGTTATTGAGGTCTCCTATAATGAGTAATGGGAGTATTTCTGATTCAAGGTGGTGTTTGTCTTCTCTTTAATAAGTTGTAGAACTATATCTTGATTCACTATACTGAAAATGGGAGATCCAATAGTTGGTTACTTTTTGTCCAGTTCTTTCTTCAGTGTTCTGTAGTCTCATGTGCCTATATGAAGCTACCCCACCCTCTAATATATGCACATTTATTATTATCCTCATGATCCTCCTTTAGTCAGCAGACAGAAACATAATACAGATTTACTGGTGTGCTGCTGTTTTCATCTCAATGAATGAGGTCTGGAGCCTGCACATGGCTATTCATACTTCACGCCTGCTAATTATTTCATTGCAAGAATCAAAACATAATTTAGGTTGCAAGACATATCTGGAGACCATTCTTTTGCTCAAAAGAATACTAATGTAAAAGCTAGATTAGGCTTTTAAGTGCATCATTCAGTCAAATCTTTCTTTATCTCCAAGGAAGGAGGTTGCACTGCCCCTCTGGGTAATTGTTCTGTGCTTAACTACTCTCATTCTGGCAAGTTTTTGTCTTTAAATTCATTCAGAATACAACTTTTAACTGTTGCCTCTCAACATTTCACTGTACATCTCCAAGAACAGTCTGACTTCATCTTCTCCATAACCCTGCTTTAGCTGACTGGAAAGTCATTTGATACCTCACCACCATACTTAGACTTCTCTTTTTCCATCTGAACAAACCTAGCTCTCTCACCCTCTCCTCATAAATCCTGTGCTTTAACTTGTTAACCCTACTGATGATATTCTGCCCAGGTGAGTTTCTCAATCTTTTTTCTTCTATTATTGAGCTCAAAGCTAGAGACAGTACTTGTAATAAAAAGAAATAATCTCACCTCTGATCTGCTGGCTATGCTCTTGTTAATGCTGCCAAGTAGTGCTAAGCCTTCAACACTGCAGGGGCATGCTGCTGTAACATGTTCAGTTTGTTGTCCATCAGGACCCTTTTCTGCAAAGCTGCTCTGTAGCAATTGGCCTTCAGCCTGTATTTGGTTTGGGATTTTTCCTTCTCAGGTGCAGGACTTTGCGTTTATCTTTGACCTTCATGAGGTTTCTGTTAAACCATTTCTCCATTTTGTCAATGTCCCTCTGACTGGCAGCCCCACCCCTCAGTGTATCAACAACTTCCCCCAGTTTGGTGTCATCTGTGAACTTTCTTTGGGTGTCATAGAATGGTTAGAATTGGAAGGGACCTTGAAGATCATCTAGTTCCAACCCCTTCCACTAGACCATGTTGCTCAAAGCCCCATCCAACCTGGCCCTGAACACTTCCAGGGATGGGACATCCCCAACTTCTCTGGGCAGCCTGTATGTGTTCCAATTGTCTCACCACTGTATGTTTTTTATCATTGCTGAGGTCTTTAAAAAAGACATAAAACATCACCAAACCTTGAGGAATGTCACTCTGTAACTAGAGTTCAGCTGCACTTTGGAACAGTGGCCATTACTGTCTGATTTTAGTGGTCCACTGTGGTTTTTTACCCACCTTCTAGTCCACTCATTCAGTTCACGCTTGGATCCAAGAGTTTGGATAAAAGTCTGCTGTGGAAGACTGTCCAAACTTTGCTAAGGTCAAAGCAAACAACATTCAGTACTGTATCCACAGAATCAATCATTTCATCATAGGAGGCAATTGGTTGTGGGTGAGGCATGATTTACCTTTTGGTAAATATGTTGTTTGTTCCCAAAAACTTTTTTGCCCCTCAACTCCCTGGAATTGGCTTCTCTGAAAATGTGTTCTGTCACCTTCCCGAGGTCTACAGTAAAGCTGACTATCAAGTAGGTTCCATGGATCCACCTCCTTACTCTTTTTGAAGATGGGCATGACATTTACTATTTTGAATGAGCAACCATAAAACGTAATAACCAACCAAATAAACGTAAGTATGTAAAAATGGTGCACACAGGTATTCTTTGAACAGGAGAGGGGATAAAGGAATGCTTTGAATTGCTTGAGATAAAACAAATTTAATTTATGGTCAGTTATTGATTGTCTTTTTTTCTGCTAGAATAATTAAAAGATCGAGATACATTCTTGTCAAAGATTTTGTTGCGTATCTGTCAAAAAGTGTATTTCAATACTGAAAAATGAACTGTAACAGAAGCTGTAGGATTTCAAGAGTTACCTAAAAGTAGGAAGAGAACAAGAATGGTAAGTTCTTCAAGTTTTCTCATGTGTTGGTGCCACTTTAAAGACCCTGCAGATGAAATATTGAAAGAACTCATAGAAATGCATTTGAATTTTTACAGATCTGACCATGACTACTGAAAGTTGCAAAAAATTCTTGTTTCTGAAGGTGTCCGGCTGATTGAAAATTCTGCATTGCTAGTGGGCATTTAGTCTTTTTAAAGAAAAAACAATCCAGCATGTAGAATACACAGACTCATTGTTCAGATTTAGTGGAAAGGCTTAGGGAAATTTAAGGCTTGAAGGGACTTTTGGGCACCATTGTTGGGAGACAAAAGAAAAGTTAGATTGGAACTCAGATTATGAATAGAATTTTGTAGGACAGTGACTTAAGGCAATGAGTGTATTTGCTTGGCTTTCCTTTAGGTACTCCCATTATTACTAATTAAGATAATAATTTCGATTGTGTATTTTCCCTGCAGGCAGGCAGTTCAACCACATTTAAAGATGCGTTTAACCTGTTTTCAGGAAGCCATTTTTACAATATGAGGTCTTATTTAAAGGAAAAGTCAGTAGTGATGAATTGGATATTGATTTCATTGTATTTGTTTCCTGTTAGCATCTGTTTAAACACAGTTATGCATATGTGTATAGTTACAGTAGATTTCCTTTTTAGCATACAAAGCTTAAGGTAGGATAGAATCATGGAATAATTTAGGTTAGAAGGGATCTACAGAGTTCATATAGTCCAAGCCCCTGCTCACAGGGTTGCTCTAGGTCTTCAAACAAGTCTTGAATACATCAAAAGATAGAAATGACACAAGCTGTCTGGGCAGCCTAGTTGACCACCCAAATGGTTAAAAAAAAAATAAATCCTAATATCTAGGAGGAGTTTCTTGTGTTCCCACTTGTGTCCATTGCTTCTCATTCTGTTGTGGGGCATCTCTGAGAGGAGTCTGGCACCATTTTCTCTATGGGCAGATATCAGGTAGTTGTTCACATGCCCATGGATGCCATCTGATTAAACTTTTTGTCTTCTCCTGATATTGCTGTCTTGATTTTGCAACCATCTGGGTTGCCCTCTGTTGAACTCAGTTGATATTCTTCTTGTACTGTGAGGACCAAAACTGGACACAGTATTCCAGATGTGATTTCACGAGTGCTGAGTAAAGGGCAATAATCGCTTCCCTCAATCTACTGACCATGCTTCTGCCAATACAGTCCAAGATGCTGCTGGCCACCTGTGCTGCCCAGAAACATCACTGGCTCATGTCCATCATTGCTTTGCAACTATCTTGTATCATTGCTGAGGTTCTTCCTTCCCAGGTACAGGATGTCACATTTCTCCTCGTTTAACATCCTAATGTTCTTATTTGGCTCATTCATCTACCCTGCCTAGGTCCCTGTGGATAGCAACCCTGCACTTGCACATATTCACTGCTTCCCATTAATCAGTACATCAGTACTCAATCATTCAACTAATATTTATCCATCTGATAATTCACCCGTTTGAAATGTAATGTCCAAACTTAGATACAAGAATATTGTGGAAGTGTTAAAAGCCTGGACAAAGTTGAGGTAAATGACATCCACTGCTCTAGCCTGTCCACATTTTGTCTGTCCTGTAGTCTGATAGGCATCTGCTTTTTGGATTCTGAGGAAGGGCAAAGCAAGTCAGTCAGAAGCTTTGCTTTGTTCCCCTTGGCTTAGTCACTTGGCTCTGTTCATCGTGTTTGATACTTAGCAATACTTTGCATTTTTTCAGAGCCAATAGTTTCTTCTGCTTGCAGTAAATGTCCGAGTAAAAACTATGAGTATATAAAGCTTGTGTCTTTCTGCTTCTCTCTAGCCCTCTTTCTGTAGGCCTCCGTGCTGATGCTTTCTCCAGCAAGGTTGAGCACTCAAGGGTGTTGGCTATGTGGGCTGATGACAGCTCTTCCAGCAAGCAGCCCTTTAAAGCTAACCAGTATTCCAAAGAAAGACAACAAAATATTTGGGTATTCTGGGTATGATTTATGGAGTGGGGGGTGGGTCATAAGAGTCAAATGCATACACCTTGGCTACAAGATGAATGTTTTGGAGCTGTGAAGCCACAAATATTTGAGAATTGCAAACATCAAGGCTGAAGTAGAATCATCTAGGGCTGTACAAAGAATTATAGAGATATACAAGGAGTTATATAATTAAAAATGAAAGGAACTATTTTTCAAGTTTGGATGTTAGGAAAAATCTTATTTGGTGTAGAACACTGAAGGGACATGAGAAAAAGATGTTGAGCTGGAGTCTTTTCACTGATTGTTTCATACCAGGAGGCTACCTTCTGTGGTTTTATAATTGAACTGGTTCTAATGTTATAATCTTTAACTGATCATAACAGCCCTGTATCAATTTCTAATTTATAAGAATTTATTTTGAGTGCATCTGCCCTGGATTTCAAAAAATAAGCCACACAGTTAAAATGGCAAAAATTAGTGAGTTGCATTCTCTGAAGCCTAAAAGTCTTTAAGCAGGTAAATCTCTCTTTATTAGATAAAGACTCTATTAAGATGGCCTGGGGCATGTGGATTTACCAGCAGTAATTATTTTTGTTATTCATTAATATCAAGTAATCATCATATCAAGTCTACTTTAAAAACAACCATGTATAAAAAATAACACATGACTGTTTTTGAAATCAGTGTTTTCAAGCAAGTTAAGTATTTATACTTTTTAACAAAATAAAAACCATATTTTAAAGGGGCAGAGATGGACCACATCATTAAGAAAGCCAGAGATGGGGATGCTCTTTGATCTATGTATGTATTCTGCTCAGTATCCCACAGAAAAAAAAAAAAAAATCACCCTTAAGTCATAAAGTTAATACAACATTTTTTCCTTTTCCCAATCTCCTGACTCCACTCTTTCTTCTTGGTCTCTTACCATCTACTTTGTTCCAGAAATCCACACACTGGAATTCTTCTGGTAGTCTTGACCTGACGCACTCATGATATTCATATGTAGTTCTCCATTTTTTTCATTGTGAAGAGTAGCTGGTTTGGAGATTAAGTAATAAAGCAAAGCATAATTGTGGCTTTGTGTCTTCTGAATTATTTGAAGACTTGTCCCGTTTCTCACACAGGAGGAAAAATTCTTCAGAATATCGTGATACCTTCTGCAGGTTTTTTTTTTTCTTAACAAGCTAAAAGCAAAGAAACAGATCTGAAGATTTTCTTTGTTACTTGATAGTTTCACTGGCAGATTTGCTCTTGTTCAAAATCTTTTGCTTCTTCCTAGATCATCTTTTGGAAGGGATGGCATACTTATTCTTTTAGTACCGTATTATCTTGGGGGGGTTTGTTTGTTTGTTTTGTTAAATCTAAAAAGCACCGTTACAAATTTCTAGCTTGGACTTTCTGTTTTTGTAAATATCCTAAACTTTCACAAGTACTTCCTGTGACAAATTCATCAGTATTTTTGAGCTTACTGCACAGAATGTAGAAAGGAATTAATACAAAGATTTTGGGCCCATTACTAGACAGTATGACTGACTTTTTTCCTTTTTTTCCCCCTTTTCTTTTACCTGACCGTTTCATAGAACTGTATGTAATAAGGTTAAGAACTTGGTTTTAGGTGAAAGTAATCGATGTGGAGGCCATCTTTTTGTATTCCTTTTATGTTTTGTTTTCTTTCCTGCTTGCATCACTTTACATTTACATATATGGTATTTAATCTGCTATTTTATTGCCCTGTCATTCGGCATTCTAGGGTCTTCGGTTCTTCACAGTTGCCCCCTGAATAAGTGAATATACTTAGAAAAATTTCTTACTGTGCTCTTCGTTCCTTCTTCTGTTTATGAATATATTGAATGTGGTCAGCCCCAGCAAAGATCACAATGAGAGTACACTGATAACCACTAATCATTAAATTGGCCTCGTACTCTTCCTCTTAGTTGATTCATCTAGACTAATTGATCAATTATTTATGTAGGTGAGGACATGCTTCCTTATCGTACAGAAACTTAGTTGACTAGACACACACTGAATTGAGTTCTTGTTCCCAGCTAGTATGTTGCTTATTAATAGTGGGAATCTTTTATCTGCAGAACAGACTTTTACTCTTCATTACCTCAAGCCACAATCTTACAATGTACTCTCTGTATACAGTATTCCAAGTCTGATGAGAAAACCCATCAAAATGGGGAGCAGGTTTGAAATCAGACTCACTTATCTGTAGTGAGCTTGTTGCCTGATGCAGTTCTGATTTTTTCATGTGTCTTGCTTTTAAGTTGCTGTCTAAAATAACCAGAACTTAAAATAAACAATCCAAACATTTTAAAATTTCATTTGAGGTTCAACTCAGTCAGCTGACAATATGGCTATTCCTCCTCTTTTCCTCTCCCTCTGAAATTAGCCTTTTTAGCAATGAGAGAGCCATTTCTGTTTCCATGATGAATTTTCAGGGTTGCTTGTTTTGGGATGTTTTTAGATTGCTCATTATATTTTTTTTGTTAGTTACAGACTTTTCGGTTTTGAGTTAAATTTGGAACATTTTCACTGTAACTTAGAAACATGGATTTGCATTCTGTTTTATTTGGTTTATTTTGCCCTGGATAAACAGTGACAAAATATCAATAGTTAATGAACTGTCTTGTAATAATACGTCCCACAATTATCTTGTAATTACTTCTCATAAGTAATATAATTACTTGTCAGTACTATAATTACTTTTGAGAAGAGAGCCTACTGCTGATATATTTATTCATTGGTCCCTGAGGCCTCAGCTGTGAACAAACTTCAGAGAACCATCAGTTTTCTCAGCACCTTTTCTCTCTGTCGCATCTGACTGGTGCTCATGCCTAGAGAGCTTTTTTTTAGATGTTTAACCTGTTCAGTTGAAAAGAAAGCAATCTATTAATGGCTGAGTTAAACAGCCGTTTGTGGCTCTTCCACAACAAGAGTTCAAGAGCTCGTTTGTTCTGTATTTTTAAAGGAAAAAAATTGTGTGCTTTATGCAAGCAATTTGGGCACATTTAAAAATAAAATAAATAAAACTACAGTGTCAAAACTATGACATTCCTGAATATTTCTGTCCATATTATTCAAAGTTGAATTCTCGCTGTTATATAATTAAAATTTCATTTGCCTTTTTTAATGTGTAAGTGAGGATGTGCTGAGGAAAGGGATGGAAAGTTTTCCAAGGGACTGGATTTAAGCAGATTGAAAGCAGGTGGCTATCCACATTGTATCACAATTTTGGCACATCTCTCATTAAGAAAACCTATGCCACTGAAATTAATTCACGCCCAACAGATGTTTAGTACCGTAAAGGTATATGACCTGCTTGACACCAGTCACTGGAAGCAAAACATTTTTTCTTTTGATGTTTTGCATTACGTACCATGGATATTACACATGTGTCTCACACCCTGAAAATAGAACTGATTTTCTTTTATAAATTTTACATAAATGCAGGCTCCTTCCTGCTGTTCAGCCAACATAACTAATGTTTTATAGAGAAATGTAGGGTTCTTCCAGTATGTGGGTTCATTTAGTAGTGGACGTGGCATTGAAAAACAAAGTAATTTCTGTTTCTAAGTCAAATTGAAAAATCTTAAAACTGTATAATTAAATTTTGTCTAAATGTATTAGTAGTAAAAATCTGGCAGTTATCTAATGGGGTACAAGTAATTTATCTTTTTAAAATATTATGTTTATAGTAAATGGCGCGGATTTTTTGATCCCTGCGTTTAGCCCAGTACTGTATGTACATATGTGAATTTGAAGTGTAAAATTTTGGATTATAAATTATAATATTAATCCATACTTGACTATGATAAATTTATGAATGGGCTTTTAAGCAATCAAGTAAGAAAGACTGGAAATACTCTGAGTTCGCAGTTGCCAGTTTTCATGTGTTAATAAACATTTGACCTCGGGAGTCCGGGAAGCAATTGTGGTGGTTTTTTTAAGGTTTTAGAGTAATAGGAAATTTGTATTTGTGCTCTTCCTCTCCCAGCCTCCTGTGGCAGCATGATAGTCTAAATCTGGGAAGGCAATAATCCACTTAACATTCAGTCCAACATGTAAAAAAAAAAAAAACCATGTTTGCATCTCATTTTTATAGGAATAAATAACTTATGGGAATGCCAGTACAGGTCTGGCTGTGAGCAGTGATGTTCTTTCTCTAAAGAGAAGGGGAAGAATGCAATGTTGCCTTTTCCCCATATTCTTGTTGACTTGTAGCAGATGAGTATGAATCAGCAGTATTACAATGGATAAATTTTCAACACAAAATACTTTTAACAGTTTCTGTCTGGATCTCACTTTGGGTATAAATTAACTATGTTTTAATCCTTGGTGAATACGTGCTAGGTAACTTCTAAAACATGGCTTGTACATGTTCTAAGTACCTTACAATCTTTTGTAAGAGTCAGTACACATCTAATTTAGAGTATGCCTGTCTTTAATAATAGATATTTCGATAATCTCTCAGTGTTTGAAAATATGACTAGAAGCTACTAGTGTAGATTATCTGAGGTTTATCTTACTCTTGATAAAGTGTACTAGTACTTGGAGTAAATGGGAAGAGAAATTAGGTCAATTATATTCTAGTAATGTATATTGCTATATTAATTGTATTTCTAATGCAGGTCCTCTTTGGTGCAAAGTAGGACCAACAGATTCATTTTCTCCCCTTAAAAAGCATACGAACAGAAAATTGCAAGTCTTTCAGTGCCTAGCAAGTTTACAAACCTAAAAAATGTAGGCCCTGTTTTTTAAAGACTCTCGGAAATATGGAAATATGGAAATAGAGCAGAGGCCACATCCTGAAATTATTTTTTATTATAGTCAGCAAAACTTTCCTAGTATGAGTGACCGTATTGTTTTTTCCTGTTTTTAAAAACATGGGTACTACTTGACATCTGCTAGAGAGGATCTCTGGGATTCCTTTTCAATTTTAGCTCTGTTTTTACAATGTATAAAAGTGAATATTGACCCTCAAATGAGTCCAGTACTAAAATATTTCTATGTCTTTACATTTATTTGCTTTTGTTACTACTAGGAATCTGTTGCAATCAGTTCTTCAAGGCAGTCTTGAAAGCTGACTTTATAATTTTGCTCTTTAGGCCTAAAAGGGAAGAGCGCTCTAGTTCTTCCTTACCACTGGATTGTCTGACAAAGCTAGATAACAATTTAGCATGTTTTGATTTGACAGTACTCAGGAGCTTATTATGTGCTTTTTGCAAAGACATCTGAAGAGTTTGAAAAGTAAGTATAATTAATGAAATATTACAAAGCACATTTAATAGTGCAGGAAATAAAATTCCACCTTGGTCTGTACGTATTTAGATAAAAGTAGGCTCTTTGCTGCCAGCTTCTCTCAGTAATTAGAATTAGAATATCTTTTATGGTATGCCTGAGCTTTCCTTTAAATGTTTGTAACTGGGAACAGTCTTTATATGGGTCTCAAAACCCGCAGACATACCTTAATCCAGTAAACTGCAATTATTCAGTTAGTAAGACTATGACTTCTTAGAAAATGTTTTTTCTTCTCAATGTGAATTCAACTAGATGGATTAATCTCCGATTCTACTGACATAAAAGAGTTATTTAGTAAGGCTAGAAGACATAGTACTGGCAGTTGTTAGTTTTTATCAGAACATTACAATTAGAAATAGAATTCTGTATGTGTGCTAGTTGTAGTTGCTCTGTTAGTGAAATTTTAAAAGTTGAAGTTTTGTCATTGCTGAATTTCTGGAATATATTATGATGACTATATAAGCAGAATAATAAGGATTGTTTGACTTCTGTGTAACTTACTGATTAACCTACTATAATCTTCCACGTGCCAAGAGCTGTTCTTAACTCTCTCCTTTCAACAGTTTAGCATTACAGGTTAGAATGATATTAGATCATAGCAGGTGCCTATTCAATAAATAACCAATAATTAATTCAATAACTTAAGCCGATCCACTTGCTCTTAATTTTTGCCAGGCATGGGTACACTGAATGACACTGTTTCATCGGTAGCAGTGAGTCTGACTTCATTAAGGGATTATCTAATCATCAGTTCACATGGCTTTTGTTGGAGGCATCAAGTGGGCTTTGAAGGATTGGTAGTGATACTGGATTTGTTTGATTTTAGTCACTATTTAAGGTAGAACTAACAACTGGAATTTTTGCTGATTTGTGAGCTTAAGTAAATTAAGACATTTACAAAACTTTAATAAAAACAGATAAATTGTCAAAGTGAAATTACACGTATGAATTGGAAAATAGATATGGGTGCAATTTCAGACAAATATACCATATGATTAGCCTGAGTAAGACAAGTAGTTAGTGTTAAGGGTGAAAGAAATGGCGTTAAAACTGATTTGGGCAAATAAAGAGGAAGTCCTTTGGAAAGTTGTCTAACGTTGGAAGCAAAGCTGACAGGTATGCTAGCTTTTCTATCATTAGGGGTTTTTTCATAGTTCAGAGTTTTACACAATCTTTGATGAAGGTGACGGTGGAGATCACTGTGATTGGAATTACCTCAGACTGTAAGATCTCTTTTGATTAATTCATCTTTAGATGAGAGATTTCTAGTTAGAGAGATTTTTAAATGATTGTCTGTTCCATAAATAATTTTTCTAAATATAATAAAATAATATGGTGATAGAGAATCCACTATAGTCATTCATAAACTTTTCCGATAAGTAATTCTTTCCCAGTTAAAACAGTGCAGCTTATTTCTTGTTTAAAAATGACGATCTATGACTTTAAAAATTCAACAGTTGCTGTTAATGCCCAAGAGTCAGAGGTGGTAGTCTGTGTTACCTCTTTTCCTTTTTACTTAGAAACCATATTTGAAATGGCTAACTATATTTTAAAGCTGGAAGAATAAAGAGTAAATAGACTGGATATATGCTGGCTTTGAATCTTATTGGAAAAAAGTTTTTCATGTGTATTGAAGGAGAAGAATGGGAAAAATCAGGGGAAAAAGCATCGTTTTAAAATGTGAAAAAACTTCACTCTCTTGCAAATATTTAACTAGATCAAATCCTGAGGATTGTTGAGCAATTATAAACATCATTAATCTTAGTTAGGAAGCTTGATTCCAGTGGAAGTACTTGGTAAACAGAAGGATTAAATAATTATCTCCTGCCTCAAAAATAAAATACATTGTGGTTCTCTGTTTTATGCTTTGGTTACATAAATATAGACAGTCATCAGAGTAGCAACCCCTTGTTTAAACTTTAAAGGTGTGATTTCCAAATGGACTACATTTGGTGGTTTATATGGCAATGTTGTAAAGATTAGTGTAGACAAAAATAATAAAGAAGTGATGATATATGGGTAATGTTTTTTTTCTTTAAGTGTTTTAATATTCTGTAAAGAGTTTCTTGCGAGTTCTCTAGTGCTGTGTTTTTACTTATTATAAGCCCTAGCTTTATAGTCTTTTATAAATTCATCTTTGATGTACAGTAGACCTATTATACTGACTTCTTTATAAAGTATAGTCTATTATTGCAAAGAATATTGCTTTGATCTGCTTGACAGGTTTAAAGTATGGACACATATGTGGTGTTTGATAAATTACCTGAGGGGCAAAGAATGTTGCTGCCTTTTCATAATTATTCACTTTTTTTAGAATTAATATATGCCAAATTCTTACAAGAAGAAGATATAATACCTGCACATGGAGAACAGAAACAGAAGTGCTAGGAAAAGAAATACAAATATAAGAGTAAAGTGCAGTTGATATCCTGATTTTGTTTGGTGATGCACCTGAGATTATAGGTGTAAAGTTAATAAAAGGACCATATTTCCTTATTCTTAAAAGAATTTTTAATAATCTGCTAAAAGTCTTTCCAATATAAATGATAACTAGTTTTACTGCTGATCAGTGATAGAACAGGTGAGTTCTCAAGGAGTTTATTTCTTAGTCTGGCAAATCCATTTCCTTGTGTCCATCACTTACCACCTGGAGATTTTTGGCAAGAGAGCATCTATTTGTCATACTAGCGTTTAGAAGTGAAAAATACAAGAACTCTTCTTTGAAAAAGAAATTAAATACAAACTTACACTTATCTTGGTCTGCTGCTGTCTATGTAGGCATCCATGGATAACATTTCTTACTGCAAGTCAGTAAATCTTGTACTTCTCAATCAAATATGGCCATTGAGATCATTACCAACTATATTTTGTACAATGTACTCCTCCATAAGCTTCAGAGTAAGGCTAGACTTTGGGAAAATATTGATTTCTAAATAAATAATAATTTTACTTAAATTTACCCTAAAAGATGTTCCTGTCTAATAACTATCTATATTGGAGATAATTATGAATATGAATATCTTCCCTGAAGAACTTCAGAGGTTCTTTCAAATGCTTACTTTTTCTTCGCAAAATCTCTGTGAGGATTGTGGCTTTAGGGGAGAAATCAGTTACACTAGTGAAGACAAGATGCTTGCTTTTAAAATTCAAGGCAACTTAAACATCTGAAGTATTTTCCAGAGGATGTCACCTGAAGCCTTCACCTGTTTTCTGTCTCCTGCTGGTGTATTTCTCCCTATCCCCTCCATCCCCAGTTGTCAGGTTACATGGTCTTGGTTGTTTATTTTTTGTTAGCCCAAATGCACACTTCCGTAGGCTATAAGTCCATACCTGTCCCTTACAATCTGAAATTTAAATTGGTAGCTAATATAATCATAAAAACCAGCATAAGCTATTTCTTGAAAGAATCATAGCCAAATTCATCATCTTTTGCATCCATCATTTTTTTCTTATTCACAAGTTTTTAATTGCAGTGATGAATGCAACACTCAACAGTCAGTTGTTGCAAATACAGAAATATTTGCTCACAGTAGAAGTAGAAACCAAAAAATTGTCCCTGTTTTGGATCCCACTCAGGCCTCCCCTGCCACTTTCTGGCATTCTATTATTTCTGCTTAAGCAATGAACGAAGCTTCAAAAATTCTTCCATGTACTTACTGTTATTGTATCTACGTGTTGCTAGCCATTAGAATACCATAGATCCTGCACAAATTTAATGCTTAAAAAATTATTTCTTCCCCCAAAACACATGAAGAAAATCTTCTTGTTAAAGTTGAGGAGAAACTGTATTTAAAAATTGAGATGGTGAAGGATGGACTCAGATGTACTGCTAAATGGTCACACAAAGAATGACCTGGGACTGAAGTGTCTGGTTGGAATTTATATTCACAACTGATAGGTATTTCAAGCACAATTTGTGGTCAGAGCCAATGGCCAATGGACACAAGCTGTCATTCACCTGGGGGCAGTGTTGAGCAAAAAGGGGGGAAACCTTGTGTGGCGAGATCTTTTTCTTTCAGAAATTCAAGGCATGACCTGCTGGCTAATGTTTTCTGCTTTTATAATACCTGCTTCTAGGTATTTGGCTTTTGAGCACTCTGTCTAGGCTACCCAAGCCCTGGCCTCAGCAGTGTTCGTCAGGCTGCCAGATGATATTTTGCTTCTAGACCTGGCTCTTGGCCAATCACTTTGAGTAAACCCCACCAGCAGATGTGACATGTTCCATAAGGCTAACCCCCACATTCTGATAAATTGCAAAGACAACCCACCAGCTTCCTGAATAAATTATATTAGTACTGGAGTGGGGCGGAAGAAGCAAAAGTTGTTTCAACTTTGGCATTTTGTTCTTTTACCACAAAAATTATTTTTGGAGTCTTAACTACTGTAAAGATTGGATATTTCACAGTGAGCAGAATGTTACTTGTAATCATTCCAATAATGGGGAAGGCTGGGGGAAGTACAGCTCCTATCTGTTCAGATACCCAAACAAAATCAGCAAAAGCTTCAGTGAGTAATAGGCAACACACTAATTACAGTGAACTAATTGTTAACTGAAAGGTCTCCAAAAGGGAGAAGGCATACAAAACTCATCTGTAGCAGCTGATTCCTTTCTAGCCTGGTTGAATCAAACTATATACTGATTTGTCACATTAGAGACATTGCAGTAATATCTGCAGAAGATATAAGTCATTCTCTATCACTGCAGATTAGGCTTAAGAAAGCATTTCTGATAAGTTATAATACCCTGTGGTATGCTGACTTAGGAAGTCTGGAAGATTATTCTGAAAAAGTATTTCTCTATGCTTGCTTTATTCTGCCCCCCCCCCCCCCCCCCCCCCGCCCCCAGCATCCACTTATGGCTGCTGTCAGAGAACAGGAGTCTAGAAGAACCTTTGGTCTGACCCAGTAGGACCATTCTTATGTTCTCTTGTAGTTTATTTCTGCTTATGGCAATCTCATCAACCTTCTGTTGTTGCTGTAATTTCACTGTAAGATAAAGGACGTGATCAGCAGGAGGTATGTACAAAAGTGCTATTACCATTGTGTCACACATAAAATTTGAAGGAATGATGGCTAATGGAGTTTATAGCATTCTTTCTTGCCTATGGTACTTTAACAGAGCAAGCTCTCAAGTGAAGAGCAATTTAATTAAACTTTAGTCAAGGTTATCAATGTATTACGTCTGTGGAGAATGAAAAGAAAATCACACAGTACCTTAGTTTTTGTTGAAAACAAACATAACTTTGTTTTCCATTTGTATTTTGTTTAAGAATAATAACAATCAGAAAACTGGTAAAACAAGTTCCAGATAATACTACTTAAGAAGCCAGACAGCCAAAGTGTGAAGTGGCAGATGCACATGTTGCACAGATGTTGTGTTGACTGGTTAGTATCCTTATGGAAAGCTTGTGTAATTGGAAGTATTTTTAGTATGTTGAAACTTTGAGAAGTTGGCATCCTCATTTACAAGTTTCTTTTGAAGAAGCTGTTTATCTTTTGTCTTTTGATTCCTGAAGTCTAAGGTAATCAGTGTTAAGAAAGCCAAAACAGTCTTGGTTTCTGCATTTTATATAGATCAGATGAACTTAGGTATGTCTTGATATCGGAAAGTGTGTTGGCACATAAAAAAGGTAATGTTGTGTGAAGATAGCTTCCTGAGGGTTTAAAGACTTTTTTTCATTATGTGTTTGAAATTTGTTGCAATGACTACAAGCAGAGCACACCTAGTGTATGGTAACAGTAATGTCCCAGAAACGGTAGGTATTGAAATGGGAACCAATAAAATACTTCTCAGAGAATTCTGTCTTTCTTGTAGTTTGCACAATTACTGATCAGATCTTGCATATCTGCTGAGTTTTTCCCCATGTTTCAAAACTTCGAATTTTCCTTTCAGTGAATAGCAGATCACACAGCATGCAGTACCATATCTTTGATATCCTGGCCTATGAGATGCTTTCTGGTGAGCTATCATTACAGTCATTGGGGAATCACAGATTTATTGCAGCTGGTTAATATGTTTAATAAAATGGCTAGCAGCAAGCTCACTACCTGGGATGTGTAGACTGCATTTTTGCATGAAAAATCAGTAAATGAAGCTTGCTCTTTTTTTCTTTTCATGATTGTACGTTTAAAAGCATGAGGTATTATAAAACTTCTAATTAGGTTACAAAGTGTAAAGTTTAAGATAACAGCCCTAAGAAACAAGGTAATTTGGATTACTTAGATCTGATGCAGTTAGACAGAGGTTCTCAAGCAGCTTGACAAGGGTTAGCTTAAAATTAGGTTTGGTTATTCTCGCTGTGTTTATTTTATCACTTTGGAAATAAAAGGATTATTTCCAGAGAAACGTTTTCTCAGATGAGGAAGATGGCAGAAAGTTGTAGTTCTAAGCACACACCACAACTAGATCTCCAAAGAAGCTCTAATTTACGTCACTGGCGTTAAGGGATGTCTTACACTTCCATTCCTATATTGAGGCCACTTCTGTGCGCTTTAAATCCAGAGTATTCTTTGTACAATTTGTGAAATTCTTTGTAATTTGTGAAAGACAATCTCTTCCATAACCTAAAAGCTCACCAAGTTTTGATAAGGAGGAATGGCATTTCATATCAATCTGATTAATGTCCTTAGAATGTGAAAAAGGAAAATGAAGAATTAGGAAACAAAGGAAAATCAGTTTTGCTGTAAATGTAGGAGATCTTTATCTTCTGCCCTAGAATTACTAGAAAAAAACAAATGTTCCAAACTGATTCTTGCAACCAAAATGGCTGTATTGAAGAGATCTTCGTGCTCAGATTCTGCAAATAAAAAGTGATAAAGTACGGTTTATGGTCTCTCTTTGAGATACAAAACTAAGATCTTTATTTTACAATGAAGTGTCTGTTCAGTGAGCATTCTGACTTACATAGTTCAGAAAGATAAATAAACAAATGAAATAAGATAGATACTAAACTTACAATGTAAAGAATTCTCAGTATAGTAAAACCAAACATGAAATCATGGATTCAAAGTGTATTTCCTTTTTGTTAGGAAGAAACTGACTTTTCCTGCTAGTTTTTAATGCCCACAAGCACACAAACTACGTTGAAAACAAGTGGGAAGTTGTATCCCATAGCCGTTTAAACACTACTTGATTCAGAAACTCTTTCTCTGATATTTTTCTTAAAGTTTTCTGTGACCGCTTAAAGTAAGGTGGTAAGATGTTCATGCATATCAAGATTTCACATAAAATATAGCTAGGGAGGAATTTACCCTAAACAATAATCTACAAAAAAGTTTGTGAATTATAGGCATGCTTCCAAATCTGCCTTGCATGGACACTCCAAAGAATATTGCTTCAACATCAGAAGACTCTTTGTATTGTTAATGAAGGGAAAAATTCAGGTATTTCATCAGGATACTGTGAAGCTTCATATCAATAGGGTTTAAAGAATTCCTGCTTTCTTAAAGTGTAATGAAACTGCCATGCTGTAACATAGTTAATGGGAAAATACCTCATAGGGACTGTTGTTATTTTCTGGAAAAAAGAAATTATAACAGCAAAATAAAAAACTTACAATAAGGAAGAAACAAACACAAAACAAAAAACCCAAAGTGTTGATTTTCCTCTATGTTCACATTAATAGTAATTAATCTCTCAGGGTTTGAGTTTTTTTCTTTTCTCTTTTGGCATTTTTCTAAGTGTTTTAAGATGGAGCCTCATAAGATAGAACAACTTTTTCCTGAGTTTTAAGCGCAAGTCAGGTTTCAGTCCACTTCCCTCTCCCCCCCCACCCCTTAGCCTACAGTACTTGATTATCTGAACCAGACCTTTTTGTCTTTGCTCTATGAATTACGTTTCTTTTGTCTCATACTACCCTCAGAGGAATAGTCTACAAGACGTGTGTTCTGTCCAATCTCCTAATTACATACTCTGCCTAGCACTATTTTGAACATAACTTGCGAATATTATTTTACTTATGATCTTAAATATTATTCTATTTTCTTATCAAAATAAAATGCTTTTAATAACTAAATGGTATGTAAAGTTAATCAAATGATCTGAAATGTCAAAGTCTTAAATGTATTAACCAAAATAATTTCATTACAGAAATAATAAAAATACTGTTATGAAATAGGTCCAAAATTCAAACTGTTCTTTAACTAATAGAACACATGCAAGAAATCCTATTGGTTCTTTTTGCAAAAAAGGATTAGAAAAACAAAACCTGTGTAAGAATTATTATAGTTATGCCATAACAGCAAATATAGTTGGTTGTTGAAATGTAGACAGGACAAAATCAACAAAGACAACACAGTGGCTCAAGCTCACCCTAAACAGAAGTATGAGAGAACACGTGCTTGGACTTTCTCACACTGTGGACGTTGAATGTGTCATAGTGATGATTTGCTTAATCGTCTGATGAGGAGACGAAAGTTTGAGTGTTAGGTCACACGATGTATGACTGAGGGTTCTGCATTCTTTGATCTTGACTAATCTTCTCCTTTGAGTCATCTAACGCTCGTATACAGTAGAGTTTGATGCTGTGGCAACATTACCTTTAGACAGCACCAGTTACAGTTTCTTCCCGTATGGAAGATCACCTGCTTGGTAGTGCGGAAAACTTGATTCTTGACAGTAATTATAAACACATGGATTCTGTAATTCTCTTCGTTTTAAAGTGAAATAATATTTTTTTTTCTTAAAGGGAAAGCTGAGGAATAAAAGCAGAAAGGATAGTTGAAGCCGGTAAAGAGTTAATTGAAGTTATAGTCGGGGGGCAGTGAGCAATTCTGATTTTGAACTTCCCTGTTTTCTTTGCAGGAAGGTTCATCACTTTTTTCTGGCATTCCCTCGTAAGAAACAGTCTTTTTCAGGCATTTTAAACCTATTTTTAGAAGTAAATAAAACTAATAAGATCACTCTATATGTCAGTATTCCTCAAAAAAAATGTAATATTTTGTGTTCTCAGCCAAATTAAAAAAAAAAAAATAGAAGTCTCAATTAACATTTTATCTGTTTTGTGAAAATCAGGAAATGGATGCTGAGAAACCAAAACAGGTGTTGCCGCTAAGGGAAAGCCAGTATTCAGTAGCTGGCTGTAGACACTGTTTGGCCACTTGTGTGGCTTGTATGGACTGGGTGGTCAATGGGGGATAAATACGCTGCTTAATTGATATTCTTAAGGCCAGAATTTCACTTTGGTACTACCCTGTCACTTAAGAAATGAGGCACAATTTTTCAGAGTGCACTGCTGTTAATCATATTAGCTGCCTTTCTGCCTTTCTACTTTTTCAGTTTTTCTAACCAGCTGTAGCCTATTTTCAAATTCAGGTAATGCTGCATCATCTGAGACTGCCTAATAGAATGATATATCTTCTAACTCATGCCAGAGATTTTGCCAGAAAACAAATATGGGTATTTTCTCAAAAATTCATTTACCTGTTCTAGCAGATAGTCGAGAGCTTTTCATACTGTTTTAAGAGTGACAAGAATACTCCTATGAATAAATTTTCTCTTTATTGGTAGTGAGTTTAAACATAAAAAGAGAATAGCCTTCTATATATATAAAATCAAACGGATGCAAAGATGTTCAAGAGGCCCCGGTTATTTTATTGGACAGAGTTAAGTGGTGTTTACTGTTTCCTCTCAAATGAATTTGCATGAGTCTGAACTGGAATAGTGTCCTTGGGCTATTTACAACCAGTTGTATGCTAAGCAGGATTAGCTATATCCATATTATAGTTTAATAATTATTACAATGTTTTAAAGTAAAAAAAAAATCCAATCTATGATCAGAATTCTGTATTCATTAGACCTTAGTAAAAGAATGGCATCTGAATCAGTCTTAACTAAATCTGAAAATCTATGTTCTGCAGCACAGATCTGAAGATGTATGTAAAAAGTTAGCACATTTGAGACGTATTTGTGCATAGAATTGATGGACAAAATTTGCACCATGTATAGCTTCATTTTCTTAATATAGTTTGTTCTACAGATTAATCTTATGCACTTAGGTAATAAATAGACTTACTGGATTTAATCCTTTAAAGTGCATGAGAGTTCTTTTATGACAAGAAAAATCCTAATAAAATTAAAATCCAAAAATATTGATGTCTAACAAATGCTTTATTTCCCTTGAGGTAGAAAAATTATTGCCCTGTTAGATTTTTTCCTTGTGGTTGCCTATAGTTTGATATGGTGTGCAATAAGTTAAAATTAATCTTTGTTTGCTAAAGTCTATTAGTGTGCGATACAGTAGACTCTTATTTTATATTATAGACGGGACACTATTCTAGCAATGCTGAAATTGTTCCTCACACAGAGTACTCAAGCATGAATGAAAGTCACAGGCCAAAGAAAAATAAATCTTGAAAATCTGTAAATAATGGTCCTGCTGCATAAACAGAGTTTCTGACTCTGGTGAATCGGAAATGGGTTTTCATTTCAATTGAGATGAACTTAGTGTGGACTCCTCCCTTTCTTGGAAGGCAAAAAAGTAATGTAAGTTTTTTGCATTACAGAATCAGAATCACAGAATGTCCTAGATTGGAAAAGACCTGTAAGATCATCTAGTCCAATCGTTAATCTAACACTGACAAGCCCACCACTAAACCATGTCCCTAAGCACTAGATCTACACGACCCTTAGATACCTCCAGGGATGGGTACTCCACCACTGCCCTGGGTAATGCATTCCAATGCCCGATGACCCTTTCAGTTTAGAAATTCTTCCTTAAATCCAAACTTCCCTTGATGCAACTTGAAGCCATTTCCTTTTGTTCTATCACCTGTTACTTGACAGAACAGGTCAACTTCCAGCTCTCTGCAACCTCCTTTCAGATAGCTGCAGAGAGCTATGAGGTCTCCCCTCAGCCTCCTTTCCTCCAGGCTAAACAACCCCAGTTCCCTCAGCCGCTCCTCATAAGACTTGTTCTCCAGACCCCTCACCACTTTCGTTGCCCTTCTTTAGACACGCTCCAGTGCCTCAATGTCCTTCTTGTGGTGAGGGGCCCAAAATTGAACACAGTATTAGAGTCTTGCTTTACAATTTCCACTGAGCCAAGCTGTCTTCATTCTTTGACACATTGACATGTTAGTAGTTCAGATGAAGACAACTAGACTATTTGTATTATTTCGGACAAATAGACTATGTATTATTTTGGTCTGTGGTGGTCTGGACATTATTTTTGTTTCTATGGAGTCTTGCTTTTAATGCAATGCTTAAAATTTGTGAAATGGCTAGATCTTTTGAAATATAAATGACATTGTCTTCTGATTGTTTTTACCATTCGGCTATTCTGTTCATACAGTTTTAAACACAGAGTAAACTTATAGCTTGATAGCATCAGAGAGAATGCCAAAAGTGTAACTTCTTGAGAATGCCAATAAAAACCCTTAGCTGGAATAGCTGAATAATACTCGCATGATTTTCCTGGTAGTTTTACCAGCACTTGGATTCCCACATAGCCACTTGTCGGATGTTTTCCTGAAAACAAAGTGATCTTTGGTTAGTTCAAGGACACTATCAAAATAAAGTCCTTGCCAGTATCTTGAGTCATCGCCATACTATGTTTCCATTGTTAGGAAGCTTGGTCTCATCATTTGAATTTGTTGCCAAAACCAGCAGGGAGATATCCTTTTGAAGAGCTGTGCAGTACTTTTTGATACTTCCTATGAGCAAACATTTTCATTCCAGTAGAAACCTAGATGCCTTGTATTGGGAAAATGGCTACGACTTTACTAAGACTCTTCAAAGCAGAAATCTGACCTCTCAACAAAGCAAAAAAGAAGTGAGGGACCGAAGCAAATTCACACTGAAATAGGAAGCCTTAAGAGAAAGGGTCCATTTTACAGATATGAAGGCAAAAGACATGAGGATTACTCAAAAGTCCATATGCATATATGTGGATGTGCATGCATACACAGAGGTTCACACAGTGAAAAGCTCTCATGGCAAATGCTTTGAGTTTTGTGTCAAACTGGAATTTATAGAAATTTAGTTTTGCTCTTCAAATCTAAGCAGTTCTTTTTAACATTTTAAATTGCTTTGGAGAGTTCCACTCATCTTCCTGCAGTGATGTACAAGTTGCATCCACAGTCACACCATGAAAATTTTGAGATGGCTGGATTTAAACTAGGTATTTTGAATGGAAGAATGTAGTTTGAACTTTACACTTCAATTGAGGTTTCCAAAAGTAGACAGTAATTCTCTGATATTAATGTCCTCACCAAGATCAGCAACCTTAATTTCTGAGATTCTCTGAATCACAACAATTTATTTTTGTTCTATGTCCTGCTTGCAGAGAAGTTCAATTGTCTGAGTAATAATAATTTTCCACTTGTCTTGAATGTTTGAATGTTGTACTGCACTTTTGTTGAATGGAGCAGAGTGTTTCTTCCTGGACACACAGTGTTCAGACTGGAAGGATAATAAAGACCCACGCTGTATTTCATTTATTTCCAGTATGTTCAATGGATTCTGCCATATACCACAAGAGCCAATACAGTAAAACTACAGTGAACTGCATTTAGTACAGTTGTCACCTTTTGGTGACAAGGCCCACAAAGTACATGCAGAGGTTCTGTGGCTTCAATAAGTATGATAAAATCTGATACTGTTTGAATTCCCATATAGATAGTAGAGGTAGTTGTACGCTAACTTACGTTGCAGAGTGTTTCTGATGGATATGGAGGAAATTAAAGAGCAGGACGATTCTTCAATTTTTACAGCTAGCTTCACTCTGATTGAGTTACTGGTTGCTGTATCAGACGGTGAAATCATAGATTATGATTGTGATAAGACACTGATATGAGTCATGCACATGATACTAATAACATTTACTGAATCAAATTTAGGTTTGCAGCCATTTCCAATTACTCTGAACTTATTTCTGCAGATAATTGGCCACCGGTACCTATGTAGAGAGAAGAAATTGTAAAGTCCTCAGTTGTATATACATAGTATGCAACTTTGGTGTTTCTGCTATGGTAGTTAGTGGGTTTGCTTAATAACTGTGCTTATTAGCAATTTTTTTCCCAGTGCATGTTTCTGGGCAGTGTTTTCAACTCTTTTCATTTCACTGACACTGTACCTTCCCTCCAAATTACCTGTGACTCATTGCATGAATCAAGCCTGAACACTTCATTCTTGATTCCTCCTAAGTAAAGATTTCCACTGATTTTAACTTTCTCCGTCAAAGCACAGGAGTGACAGTGACTTAGTAGAGCATTCTCAGAAATGAACAGTGACAACTATTTCAAATTATTGGAAAGCTGGTTAAAATCAAGAATCCATAAAACTGAAAATCTGTTAGCTTTACTGAGTAGGGATCCTATCTACAGGTTTCATGAAACTCATATTTGAAGAACTGTGAGTTTAAGACACTATTTTAGGAAGTCAGGCATTATTTTCTTCACATAGCAACAGGGATAATTAGGTCTATGTGTTTGCATTAGTTCACTTATATTCTTACAGTAATTTGTACGTCTTTTTTGCTTTGCCGCCAGAATACGTGATGTGGTCTCCAAAGTTTTGTTGATACAGGTCAGGTGCTTTTGCTGATCCTTTGCCTTCCAAAACAGGGACAGAAGAGAGTAGGAGAGATTCAGAATCACAAATAAATTGTCTGCCAAACTGCTAACTGATCTACATGCTCTTGAAAATCTCCCTGTTTTTCATAAAATTCATTCTATCTGGCAGTAAGGCATTCTCCCCAGATAAATGTTTATTACCCATTGAACATCTGTGGGTTTTACCCATTGTGTCTGTTGGATCCTTGATGTTTGTACAAAGTAATTTCTCGATAGGCTGGTCTGGGTTGGGTGCCTCATTGGGTCTTTGTCCAGATTTGTCCATGGTGAAGCCCACCATAGCAAATGGATTTGTGCCCAGGATCAGTATGGCCCAGTTACCAAAATAATAAGTGAACCAACAGGAACTCCATGGCCCAAAACTGGGAAAACATTTTTATGAAAAAACAGTATATGTAAATAATATTCTGTAATAACTGCAATCTTTTTGCATCTTTAATATAATGTACCATAACGATGCCATATAGAGGCATGTAAAGGCCAAAAGTGTTTTTCATTAAGAAGAAAACTTGTCCTTGTATCGAGGCCCTTTAATTGTCTTTAATGTCGTTATCAGCCCACAGTTAGATGGCTCCAGGGAAATATTAGCACTGCAGTTAGAAGCTTTGAAAACGGCAGACTACTGCAGGATGTGTTTCATAATTCTCCGTTGATTTTCCAGTAAGGTATAAAGTCAAATCTCAGCATGGTTTGAGTGCTGGGTGCTTTGAAGCAGCCTCCTGGCACTGAGAGACTAAGGCAGTTGGAAGACTGCCACGCTTGATCAGTCAGAAAAGCCTGAAGATGCAGCTCCATGTGTCATCTGCTCCTGAAGTGGGCTTACAAAGGTCCTGTTTCTGACCTTTCGTTCCTGCTCCAATACCACAGTTCTTTTCTTTATTTTAATTATTTTTAAATGAGTTCAGAGGGTACAATTTAGGATGCAATTTTGAGACATGTTAAGCTAATCCAAGCTGGGATGCCACAGTCCGTCTTTTTGCTTCTCTGCTTTGTAGTAGTACAATGAGGCAGTGCAGGAAACAGAACAGGCGAAAAAAAACAAGTATGTGTTTTCTCATTTTTGGGGGGTGGGTTGTTTTTGTTTTTTGTTTTTTTTTTTTTCTGGAATTTTTTGAATGCTTCAAGACCATGAACTGACTGTTTTACGCAATCATACAAGGCACAAATGATGAGACACAAATTCAGTCTGACATGGAATTGCACACCAAGGCTGTGACTAACAACTTGCTGAAAATGGGGATATTTTGTGGTGGCCTTGTTACCAAAAAAACATATTCTGGAATTCTTAATTTCCTAGTCTTTATTTCACATGCCATCACATGTGCTTTACTTCCTCAGATACTCTGGAGAAATTGAAACATGATTTAGTCATACGTTAGGCTAGATACAAGTTTATTTGGCTTGATACAGGTGAAATGTAGCAATCTTAAAAAAAAAAAAAAAAAAAAAAAAAAAAAAGGCATTAGGCAGTAAGGCAGAAAAGATCATTTTCCAAATATCTGGAAGCTTTAAAACCTGAAGCACTTGACATCCCAGCACGTTTCAGTGAGCAGTCCTGTGCCAGCAGTTGGACATTTCTCATTGGAAACTCCTGTACTGTGGATTTTTCTGCTTGTGGCATATAGTCTGACTCAGTCTGACTTACGTTACTGGAAATAATGTAGAAGGAAGGTTGATAAGTTGGGCGACATTCGTACATGACATCTTCTATTCTGCTGTGGATTTAGTAATTTTAATTGCCTTTAAGATGCTCAAAACAGATAAAAACTGATATGTATTAAGGAAAAGATTATAGCATTTGATTTTGGGAATAGTTCATTTAACCATACGCTTATTCAGTGAAGAGGCTGGAGGTAGATTCTGTATTATGAAAGCCAAGTACCAAGTTATTTTACTGTGTTACAATAATGACTCTTTTCATTGTTCATACATTTGTTCATCCCATCCTAGAAAATGTCCAAATTTTCATTCTGAGGCTCTGTTGAATCCTGCTTTGAATCACTGCCAGGGTATTTGGCATTTGCTTCTCCATATTTTAACTTATTTTACAGAACACTGAATATTAGTCAATGGGAGAATATTCCAACTTACTCTCATGGGAGTAAATAACTTTGTTAAATTTCTCATAACAGTTAATCATCTGATATTTCCATATTTAATATTATTAAATTATTTAAACTCTTGCGTCTAAGAATGTGAGTTCTTCATTTAAACATACTCATCATGTGAGAAAGTTTTTGATCCATGATTGAACACCTGGTCAGGAAAACATCAATGTGTAGGACCCAGGGATTTTTTGCACCTAAGCTCGGTATTGTGATAAGTGTCACCCAATAGCTCTGTGATTTCCCAGGACAGGTCAGTGGCAACACCACTTAAAACATTCCCACTGTGGTGTGCCAATTCCAATGGCAAGCTTGTTTATACAGCCATACTGGACTCTGAATTAGGTAATTGGTCGCTCTCTAGTGTTTGAAAGCAAGCTTTCTGTTGAGAAATCAGACTTAAAATTTTAAGTCCTTGAATGTTTTTTGTTGTTTGGTTTATTTTTTCCTCAATGTACGTAGGCACACCAGTGCATGAGAGTTAATTCAGCCTCCTGAAAGTTTCACCTAGCTTGATGAGACAAAGTTGCTTTATATAAGATCAGATCAACGCTAAACCATCATTTAGTTCAGTATATCTTTCTGCATGGAAGTGTGACCCAAATCCGAGACTGGTAAAACTTCAGTCTTCTAGTGAAATCTTAACACTGAAATATTAATGTCAATGTCAAAATCAAGCTGAAATTTTAGCTATTACGTTTTAAAGTGTCCAAGTGAAACATGCAAGCAGGCTCCCATGGAAAAATGCTGTTTCTTGGCTTTAACCACAAAAAAAAAAAGTGCAAAAATGAACAAACCCTTGCCTTTTCTAAAGTAAATATGTGTATTTATTTTAATCTGGATTTTTTTTAATAAAAACAAAGATATGAACTTAAAATTCTGAAATTAAATTTGAAAAATAACACAAAAAAGCTAATACTTTTAGTAAAAATATTAATGAAAATTACTGTTGAACAAAGTACTCTGCCAGATTTCAACTTTGTCTTTTTAAATTGAAAACGTTTCTTTAGGAAAAAAAAATTGAATACAAAAGTTTCTTAGTGGCCTTTCATAGGGTAGCAAAATAAATATACTGTTTGTATTAAGATTAAAAAAATAATTATGTTGGCATTAGAAAGGATTTAGCAATTGCGTATACCCATGTTATAGTTGAAACATTTAGCACAGCTTTGATTTATGAATACTTGGATCAGCGTTTAACAGAACGTAGCCTCTTACTCTACTTTTGAAGAGCTGGAAATACGTTGCACAAAGAAGCTGAGTTTGCATTGCTCCTTGCCATCACATCTTTCATGTAATTCCTGCACTATTGTGAAAACTACAATTGAATTCCTGTCAGGATTATTTCTGTAGGTCTGGGAGCTCATATACATCATTGCACTTCAAACTAGCATAATTTGTTTTGCAGCAAATTCTGCTTAAAAAGAAAATTCCTTAGTGGAAAAAAAAATACATTTGACTTTTATATGAAATAAACTATTTCAAATATTTCTGATATTTTTCTCGCCCCATTTTGGCTTGATTTAATAGTTTCCTTTTTGGAGGACAGCTTTGGATTCATGTTATACATAACTCTTTCTGCAGTTGGATTGATAGAAGTTGAAACGAGTCTGTCTAGATTAAATTGTAGGACTGAAGTTTTAATTTAAAGCCCAAAAGAGAAATCTTCTTAGAATGGAAGACATAATTTAGCAGTCTAAGATGCTTGTATGTGTGTCTTTTATTATATTTTCCACGTGACATTAATATGTCAATTTCCAAAATAATTTTGATAATGGACAGAATTAAAGTCAATCATATAGCTATTATGCAAAACAAAATTTGGTTTAGTTGAAGTATTCAGTAGAACAGTGTAGCAAACTTCGGTTAACCTAAAAAAAGGTTCTTTAGATAACAGTGATATGTCAAATAAATTTCTAAAATATTGGAGACTCTTTGATGGAGTAGATGAAGTACTTAGAACAAAGCCAGAAAGAAACTTTGTAGTGTTTTCTTCATAATTCCAGTTTAAGCACAACAGAGGAAAAAACAAAAGGAACATATGCCTTTTCTGTAGCTCAGTTTGTATAGTAGGCAAGATTTTTATTTCCCTGAAAATATTACTACTTTTTAGCAAAAGGAATAAAACTAGGTCGCATGCCACAGTGATGGAGCAGATGTGATTGGCACTTTGATTCTGTGGTTTCACACTTGTGACTCTTTCTGTAATTTATGTAATATGAAGAATGATCTCATGATTGGCTGAAGGGCTTTGATTAGAGTTAAGGAACAGCTATACAGAAGGCTAGAAATTTTACTTCAATAGTGTCATTATATAACCATAATTAATATGAGAAGCTGGAAAAATTATGCAGATGTCAATGCTTTTGATCTAGAGCAGTTGCACGTCCAAAGATTGTGTTGCTTACAGTTATTCTATTGATTAAAGAATTCTATTAATTAAAGAATTATCCAGTAAAAGAAAATAAAAGTGACAGAAATGTTTATAGCAAAATTTGCACATGCTTACATTTGTTATTGTTGACAACTCTTGAGAGTTTAAGAAAGTGAAATATAATGAAAAAGTGCTGCCAATTGTTAAACAACTCTCTCTGATTTGGAAAATGTGTTAATTATTGGTCTAAAGTATTAGGTTGTGCGTTTACCTTGATGGTTTTATTGCCTCTTTTTATGGAGTGAAAACTTTGAAGACACGTCTCTACTATCTCAATACTTTTAGCAGGGCTGGAAAATAAATAAGTTACCTGGTTAAGATTGCAGTGACCTCAAAGAGGACCGCTTGCCAATGTTGAAAAGCAAATATAATTATTTACCCTTGATTTTATGATGTTGTTCTTTGTGTGTGTTCTACAGGACATGCTATTTCCATGCCCTTTCACTAGATAGATGTATGTGTCTCATGCCCTATTGAACTCAAGGGGTTAAGCTAGTAAAGTTACCTATCTCAACACATGAAAAGGAAGAATTAGCCACAGTTCCCTAGCTACTAGTGTAGCTTTCAACACCTTTTCTGTGATGTCTAGTATTGATAGGATATATAACTGTGAAAGGACGAGAAAATGCACTGAAGTGATCTAAGTAAACTATCATCTTGACATGTTTTTTCTAGCTATTGAAAATCTTTCCATATTGCAACTCATTCTGACAGTGAAACTGTAGAATTCCTCTGATTTAAGTACCATCTGGTTATGCTCAAAGCTTTAAAGCTATTATCTCAGCATAAAATTTCAGCGTCCTATACTTTTTTTCTTCGCCAAACTATCCATTTTTAAGCCACAAATATTTTTCCAGTCCTTTCAGATTTTATCTAAAAGTATATTTTAACAGTATTTAAATAGTTCTTAAACAATAACAATTTATCTTGATAGATGACATGCTGTGTTTTTTCATTTTATTTTAATTAGCCATTGTGGAACCAAATTCCCTTTTGTTTTATTCCTTTGAATACTGTTTAATTATAGTTATCATGCCAAGTATCTTAAAGGTTATTTTACCAATACAGTTTCATTTAACATAAGCCATGTGGAATCAATAGTCCTGTTTCCTAAACTGAATGCTTGGAAAATCTTACATTCATATGTTAAGAGTACACATCCTTTCCTCATTAGTTGGAAAGTACAGGGATTTTGGCACAGGTTCTGTGTGGAAGCATTGTGCAGCTTTTATATGGATTTTGTTTTTAGCCTTTGATGACACTGTTTAGAATAGGAAGTATCTAATAAGTAAAGCATTTTGTCTAATGTGCTGCCAGTGTGTTTAATATATGCCTGGAGGTCTGAAACATTATCTTCTCCACTACAGTAATATGCATTTAATTCTCTGAAAGCAGAAGGTCGAACTTTTAAAAGGGACTCAAAGTACATTTTCAACTAAAATAATTTAAAACACATGGGATAGGGGACCAGAGTAATGTATAGTTGGTTTTTATGGTTTAATCATGATCATGTTAATGCACACCAGTAGCTAATTAAAGAAAACTTTTATTGTTCATTTTAAATGGGTTATGTAAAGAGTAAGAGAATTGATATAATACAGCCCAATGATAAATGTTACCATTACATTTGCTAACAGCAAGCTGATATGCTGTTCTTGACATCTTTAAAGTATTGGCCCATTTATTCCATAATAAAGCAAAGAATCTTTTAAGAGTTGTTATACTGAGAGTCATTCCTTCTCATATCCTTATCCCATTAGAGGAATACCTAAATGATTCCCAAGTTTATTACTAGGCGTATTTTCAGGTTAACTGTGAAACTTGGTTGGAAGGCTTGATGCTTAGTGAGCTGCAATTGATGCAAGAAGTTCCAGTGATACTTCTGCACCCTTATTTTGTACCCAGTTGTTATATAAAGCTGTCTTGCAAATCATTACTCACTTGTTCCAGCCTTTATGATATATGTGGTAAGAGCATACATAAGTCAAAGTTTCATTGTGGAACCGGGTGGCATGGAAAACTGTAATAGGATATGGTGTCTTTCACCTTTCGGGCACTGGTTCATATTCCATGCTGCTTAGTGCTGAGCAGAAGTTACCATCTGACTGCTGTTTGGTGACCTGCGTGAATTGATTCGGGGTCTCAGTAAAGTTTCTGTAGTCGAATGTCCACATAACAGGAAACTCAGCAGTTGGGACCAATTAGCACCCTTGCAGTAGTCTTTACAGAGAAACTATATTCTGAATGGGGATGAAGGCAGAGCTACTTTCCAGCCTCCCTTGAGGTGCTTTACAGAGACCAGTATGTTTAATAAATACTTAATTATAAAAAGAGGCAGAAAAGAACTAGGTCTCAAATCAAACCTATTTAGCTGTGAGAAGAGAGGACTCATTTAGAAACCAGAACTAGGCTTTCTCCCTCCACTCAGTCATACACGTGCAATGTTTTTCTCTCTGGAAGACTATCAACTTATGGATGGCATTGTATTTTCAATCCCTGTAGCCAAGTCAAGCATAACCTAAGTGTCAGGTAATTGTAGAAATTTCTGCTGCATAGAGGAGAACAAGAGAGTACCATGTAGGTACCAATAAGAGCGTCATTCACTATAGAACCATGCTTTCTAAAAAGATTTTTTCATCAGTCTGAGCTGATGGCTATGGAGCAATTAAAAATTGCTGGGTTTAGCAGCATATGCCCTCTAATTCATTTCAGGCAGCATTTCCATGAAATGATACAGCAAGATCATTTCACAGCTCCATCCCTTCTGTCTTCTGCTTGCCCTGTATACATAAGCAGTAAAACCATCTATACAATTTTTGAAAGTGCCATCAGTGCAGAATATTGGCAAAGCACTTTATAGTTTACCAGACAGAAAGGCTGAGGTGTAAATAGGCTAACTTTGCTAGGATATCAAGAAGAATCGGGATTTCTTGGCTCACAATGTAGTAATTCATTAAAATGGTCTCTAGTTATTTTTACAGAGGCTGCATTAAAAGTGGTATCACATTTACAAGTTAGTGATACAAGTCTGCCATAGAAATCAGCTGCAAGGAATTTTATTGGTTATTTGAAAAATATGTACATGAGTGAATCTGAAAAGATTGTAACCAGAGCTGGCAAAAACCTTTTCAAAGAAACTCTCAGCTAGTTAATGGTTCTGTTTTAGGATTTCCTCTGTAATACTTTTTTTCTATTATGTTCATTCCTTTAAAGAAAAGGAGAAGGGGGCTGCTCCCTTTGTTTCATAAAGCACAATGTAAAGGAACCTTTAAAAAAAACTGCTTTTCTTTAACTGTCCCACAACCCAATTTCTGCAGTTTATGTAGAATCTATTAATATTGCTGATAAAGACCAGTTTGAAGAAATTCAGTAATTCACTGCCCTTCATTCCTGTAGTTAAGCTGCTGATAAATTTTTTAAGTACTTGTAATTCATGGTTATATTTTTCAAGAGGAAGTTAAGGTATGGTTTGGCCTAGTTTATATCTCCCTTTTCAAAGATTCGCTAGAGTGGAGCAGATGAAAAGAAGCTATTGAAGTAGGTCCTGGAACAAAGAAATGAAATCATTGAGTCAATGTGCAGTGGCAGCCAAAAAAAACCCCAACAAAATATTGGACATCATCAGGATGGAGATTGAGAACAAGACAGATGGCATTGTTTTACTGCTATATAAAACCATAGTGATCCCACTTCTTGAATACTGTGTAGAGTACTCAAAAAGTGTATAGTGGAGTTACAGAAGTAGAGAAGGGAAGCTAAAATGGTGCTGGAGCAACTGTTTTGTGAGGGGAGACAGAAGAGGCTGGGATTTCCCTGTCTGGAGAGGGGAAGGCTGAGGGGAGCTATGATCAAGGTTTACAAAGTCATAGCGGCAGTGATAAAGCTGAGTGTGGACCTGGGTGTGCGATCCATTCGCTGCAAAAGATGGGGAAATGCAATGACACTAGAAGGAGATCGGTTTAAACCAGAGAAAAAAAAAATAAATTGGAACTTGCTGCCCCAGAACATTGTGGAGGCCAGACACTGACAGCATGTTCAAAAAGGAAGCAGACAAATTCATAGAAGTCCAGAAATGGTCCCTAAAACAACTACACAGGTGTGTACCACTGGCATCCTAAATGCAGCAGCTACAGATGATTGGGGAGTAGGAGAGGAAGATTGCAGGAAGTGGGCAAGGTCCACGATCCCTCTTGACAGAGTCTCCTCCTAGTGCTGTCAGAAACGGTGTACTGGGCTGGATGGGTCATGAATCTGATTGACTTGGGCATTTCTTGTATGGAGCAGAGCAGAAACAGGGCAGCACAGATGGAAGCGTTAGTTATGCTGTGGAAGCTATACAGGCTGAATGCATGACTAAACTCCGTATGAATCAGAGGAGTTGGCTATACATCATCATTATTATTCTTATTATTGAATTTTTGCAGGTATTTTTTTTTATCCAAATATTTTAGCATATGTCCCCCATTTCATCCTCAAGTTCTTTATAAGATTTCTGCATGTTTCACGGGCCGTATTGTTTTCTTCCTGAAGCACTGCTTTGTCTTGGATAGCTCTGTCTCTTGACGTGGTACTATGTGGTCCCTGGACACAGTCTTGCAACGTTTTGTTTCACTCTTGCATTTCCTGTGATAGAAGGAAAGTTCTTTTTACTGTTTATCAGTGGTGTATGCTTTCTTTTCGAAATATTTCTATATGCAAATGTGAAACCCTGTGAGTGTCACAGCCAAGGCCGTAGTAGCCTTGGTGAGCCTTGGTAAACTGAGAACTCGTACCCCACCACAGAAGCAGTCTTTAGATTGTGCTGACGTTTCCTTCCACTTTGGTGTTTTATATAAGGCAGCTGTCATTTCCATGACACTTAAGAAAAATGTTTTTTCTACAACGTAATACTTATACATTTCAGCTTACGATTTCCATTTAGTCTTTTTGTAATCTTGCAGTAGATTAATATTACGTTCTATTTCATATAATCATGATAAAATATTTTAGTGCCAAAGAGGACTTTTTGAGCATCAGTGCTCGAAACTGGAAAACAATTCTGACTGGGCTTTTTATTTACATTGCATTATTTCACAGAGATATGGTTTTATATTAGGCTATAAATTTCTTGTAGATTCTTTAGAGTTTAAATTAAAGAAAAAAAAAGTCATTTAAGCCTAGAAATCATTACTCTTGTTTTTTTCCTTCACATGTTCTTTTGGCACTTCATCTGTTGTGAGTCATCATTTCATTGGAACAGACACCTGCTGTGTTTTCGTGAGTGATTACTGTGTTAAAGTTAACTTGGCAGATACTTTTTATAATTCTCTTTTTTGACATCATGTTTATATAGCGATTGTTTGCTGCCACTGAAATGGAAACAGTTGGGATAAGGTTATCATAAGTTAATACAATATTTTCCTTTGCAGGTTTCCAAACAAGAGCAGAAAAAAATGGATGTGTCTGATGGAGGAACAGTTGAGACTTCTTCCCGTTATAGCGGGGCACAGGACAGCGGAATTGGCAGCGACAGTGTTAAGATCAGAATTGTTCAGATCGAGCAGCACAGTGGTACCAGCCAGCACCGCATTGCCCGTCCTTCCCGACAGTCTTCCATCGTGAAGAATCTCAATTTCATTCCCTTTGACATTTTTGTTACAGCGAGTCGAATCTCCTTGATGACTTACTCATGCAGTGCCTTACCTAAATCAAAATCAGTACAAGATCAGAAAGATGGTGAGAAAATAAGCAAAAGCTCCTTGAACCTTCCAGAAGCGGGCTCAGGTGGCAGCCATGGTACCAAGAAGCCCAGTCAGCCATGCATTTCATCCGTCACAGCAGATGACCTTTTGAACAGTAATGTTCCCCTGGCTACTGGGAGAAAAACGGGTCTTTTGTCACTGGAAAGTCTGCATGCTTCCACAAGATCGTCTGCTCGTCAGGCCCTGGGTGTAACTATTGTTCGTCAGCCTGGTCGCAGGGGAACTGGGGACATAGAGCTACAGCCATTTCTCTACCTCGTTGTATCGCAGCCCTCTGTGCTCCTGAGCTGCCACCACAGAAAGCAAAAGGCAGAAATATCAGTGTTCGACGCTGGTCTTAAAGGAGTAGCCTCAGACTACAAGTGCACAGGTAAGAGCATTTAAAGTTCATTCCTGGTTATAACTGCCACAATAATTGCACTTCTCAAAGTTACTGGAGCTGTGGAAAACAGCTGAGAGACTTCTAGGGTGTCTTTAAAAATCAAACAGTAAATATACATATTTTTGGGATTATACCCCACAGATGAATCAAGTTAAGTGTGTAAAATGTTTGAAATTAAGGTCTAACCTTTTAGCAGTTCTTCCTGTTGCTTGATATTACTTTCTCATTACCAGATTGCAATACGGGTTGTTGCATTACTCTAACTTGTGAATGTTTTCTAAGGAAGTAAGAGTTATAAGCCAAGCTGATTTCATATAAAGCATTTTTTATGACAGAATATCACAATATTTTCCTATATTAGCCTACTGATAAAATTTAAAGGTAAACATTGTAGAAGCACCTGGTGTTTTGATCATAAACTCTAAGAAAATTACAGTGATCTTCCAAATGACATCTAATGATGTCATGTATTTTAAGTTTTCATTCAGCTGAGTAATAAGGTTTTGCAAGAATTTCCTTCTCTTAATGAATGGCTTTTTTTTTTTTCCCCATATGGAAAGCTTATAATAACTATCATAATAACTGTTCAAAAGAAAATAATCTGAAAATTTCTTTTTCTGTCTTATCTGTACTGCTGAAGAGAGAAATCAAGTTATTGCAATTAATTTGTCTGACAGCCAGTACTGGGTGTAAGAATTTAATGAGATACGTCATGACAGAGGATTGGCCAAAAAAAGTGTAAATGACGAGAGATCTGCTAAACGTGTAGCCAGAAGTGTGGTGTTTTAAATTGTTCACTGAATGAGAGCTGTAGGTAAAATACATTGACCTTTTTTTGTTGCCAGAGTTCATACAGCACATTCGTTGTGAAAAGTAGTATATGGGTTTTTTCTGCAGCTATACCGAATCTTTGCTGAATGAGATGGTGTCTTTTGAAAATTGACACTAAAATAATGTGCTTTTGCAAAAGACTAAAATTCTATTTTTAATAGACCTTAAAATTTTTTCAGAAATCTGAATTATAGTGGAACTTTTAAGAGGGATTAAACAGTGAGGAAGATTAGACAGCTGGAAAGATGATGTTTAAAGTAGGGACAAGATTCATGCTTTGCCATGTTTTATCATTCTTCCATTTTCCTGTTTCTCTGTTGTTGCTGTCCTGTTTTGAAAGAAACACAGCTGTGTGATGAATTTTATTTACTCCAAATTCCGATGTATATTTGTTAAATACATCGATGTATATTTGTTAAAAGGTGGTTATTGTAGCAATTAATGTGAAAAGAATTAACAAATCAATTAACAAAGCAGAGCTTGAAGGAAAGTTGGAGTATTGTAATTTAAAGATCAGCACTTCATTAACTCAGTGTTTTGGAAATATGCAATAGGACTTCTTCATTTCTCATGTCTGAGGCATTCAAGTATGTCCTTGTACAAGGTGCTACTACATTACCAATAAACTGGGCAAAGTTCTCTCCATCCTGCTCCTACAATTAACTTCTGAAGTCTTTCACCATCTTCATATCTATGGGAGCAATTCTAGAGAACGCAAGCTGTAATAAAGTCTTCCCGCAAATTGAAAGCACAGAAGCATGGCAAGAAGTTGTAATAATAAAGAATAGTAGGAACATACAGCCTGAGAACTCCTCAGTCACCAGCAGTTGTTCAGTGAGACCCAAGGAAGTCTTCTTCGAGGACCAAAGGCTGCCCTACATGGGTCTTACCCTTTTCTTTGGCTTTTTGTCTCCATGTCAGGCAAAGGTAAAAGAGTGTGGAGGCAGGAGTCAGACATTATGTGAAGGCAGAAGTTCTGGTCTCATCCTACTGCCTTTGGGGGCAGTAGTAAGTACCTTACTTGTGTATCAAACAGAATCCTGTGTTTGCTACTGAAGCACTAGAGCTCTTTTCAATAGAGTTTGAGAGGTAGGTGACAAAGTTCTAGTGCCTAAAAACACCATCCTAAATGTATTAATAAGTTAATAAAACTAATCCACGCTTCGTCACACATTAACTCAAATGGCAAAATAGGTAGTATAAAGTTTCTACTGCCTCTTGTTTAGGAAGACCTGCTGTGCTTGTAATTGCATCATTCTGGATTAATGTTGTCATACCACTGTAGTAACATGTTAATTTTGGAAATTTTTTAGTTTTCATTTCTAGCACACCTCTTTGAGAGAAAATAGTCATCAACTACAGGTTATATATATGTGTGTGCATATATATACACACATTCTCTATATATCATGATATAATAGAGCATCAGGAGCTTTGCATGGCAATTTATGCACTGCTGCAGTCAATTTCATCAATCACGCCAATTTTTCTTGAAGCTGTGACTATTTGCTGACAGTTTTATCTGAAAGAGATGTATCAATCAATTTAAGAACAATATAAAGTTTATTTGAAAGAAAAAAGTTAGCTTCTCTCCCTCTGTACAATAGGTATGCACTATATTCCTGTATTTCTCTGTATATCAAGGAGTGGAGGGTAGGAAGAGGGCATAAATGATGATTAATTTACAGTGAATGTTGCTAAAGGACATTTCCAGTTAGTCTCGCTAGAAGACTGCTCTTTTTGTGTCTGTATGTATGCATGCAACTATCTCTCCATAGCCTAAGGTAGGATGGGGAAGAGGACACAAGCTAAAGATAAAAGGTATATTTTAACTAGATTATAAGAACTGATGGAGCATGTTCCCCCTTAAAAAAAAAAACACTTAAACAGTGGGACTAGGCAAGCAGGCCTGAAGAAAATGTTGTGTGTGTTACATCACATGGTGGAGATAGGCAACAACACAGCAGCAGCTCAGAAGGTTGGGCCTATAGCACAGCAAATTTCATCACAACCTAAAAAATTGAGACTTGCCTGGGCAAAAGGGAAAATACAGTTTGGTTTATTGGCACTCCTATGGGGATGGTTTCTCATTACTTACATGGTTAAGCTTACATAGTTAAGCTATATATGAAATATGTAGATTATATCCAAAACATGCTAATAAAAAACTCTACCATTTCAAATCATCATTCTGTATATATATATACACCATATACTCTGCATAAGAATATTTTAGGAATGTTTGAAAGCATTTGAAAAAATTGTTTTGAATCAATTTTGTGTAATTCTGAAAACTTGACTATTGTTAGTTTGAAAGTACTAGATTCAGATCTTATGAAATACTGTGCTATTTTTTGCGGCTTTTCTGCAAGACAAAACTACAGTTCTGAAACAACTCTCAAATTTGCAAGGCAGATGCAAATGCAAAATTCTATTGTGAAATGAGGAAGGTATTTTTTGATGGACATGAGTTCAGAAAAAACTTTGGGGTAAAGAGTAGTTCGTAAACAGGTAGTTTGATGAGAGTCTGTTTTATGAAGCTTTGAATAAAATAGGGAAATTATCCTGTAAAACTGCACCAGCATGAATTTTAAAGAGAATAATAGTTAATCCTGGGCTGGTGACAAAATTAAGCTTACTACCTTATGATGATTTGCTGCTTTGAGCATGTGTAGAAATGAAGTTTTTAATACTGTTATGAAGCCACATATATTTTATTTCGACAAGAGGTTTGTTCTTATTTTTGAAAGATTTTAATTAAATAGAGCTTAAAATTCAGGAACTAGCACAGTAAGCTATCACTCTTTTTTGTGACAGAGAGTATTACACAGTGGCCAAACCAGCAAACTTTATGCAAAGAACTCGGCTCCTCTGTCACTATCTGTGTTATTTTTTTGCTTACTTTCTGAAACATGAAAGAAATAAGAACTTAAGAATAAAATAGGAGGAAATAGGCTATTTAAAACTTAAGTATTGTTAGTGTGTTAATTAGCAGTTAGTAGCAGCTTATTTCCATCAGGCCAGTGTCTGATGTGGGAGCATTTGCCTGCCTTGGAGCTAAAGACCTGATGGTTGTGCTTTAAATTTCCTCAATCCTTCTCTCCAACCAAGTCCAATGGCAAGTCTGGACTCCTTGTGCAATGAAACAAGTTTGTAGGAGGAACAGACTTAGTAGGTTATTAAAATGTTAGCTCAATTTTATTACAGTTGTGCTAGACTGCTTGATTTGTGTTTTAATTTTTTTTTGTAATTGCACAGCTTGATTACAGTTATGCTACCACCAGGTATAGGGACTTCAAATCAAAGTAAATAAACTAATGGAGTAAATATTAACAGCTTAATAAGCACCATTAAAAAGACTAGTTGCTCCCTGAGTTTACTTGTAAGATTCTGTATAAATAGCCTGAAAGATACTATAAAACAACATTTTTTTTATTCAGTGCTCATCCTACATTTAACAAAAAGGCATCTGCTAACCGTTAGTTTTTGCAAACAGAGCATTGGCCATTTCCACTTAAATAAAAGTGGGTGCAATTGTTTTTAATGTAATCTCATAAGCTGCTTTTATAAATATTTTTTTAAATCTTTATTTGCTTTGTTTCAGGTAATGTAATCCAGATACAAAATTGCCTCATTTCCTGAGCATTGAGCTCTGGGCATTCTTGAAAAATCTTTTTTCTATTTGTTTGTTTGTTTATTTTCAAAGAGGAGGTTGTGGTGCTCCGTTTTTTAAGGGAGTGAAATTTCTCAACAAATATTTGTTATGCATGGAATTTCTTCAGCTTCCACCAAAGAAGCATTTGAAAAAACAGGCATTGTGAGGCCGTCCAGAATTTTTTTTTTTTTTTTTTTTTTCACCCACGCCTTTGATGGCAGGGGCTCCATGAAGAGCAGATGCAGTAGCTGAGACCACATGTAACCTCTGATCTAATGGAAAGCCAAGGCTGCACGGAGGGCAATGCTTGCTGGCTCTGGCAGGAAGTCTGATTCACGGCCTCTCTGTTACCCTGTGCTTCCTGCGAGACAGAGGGAGGATTTAAGGCTCTTTCCTAGCATAGCATTAAGGGACTTCTGCTTGAGTGTCACCTGTTCCCCTTCAAGTATATTTATTGTCCTGTACATCTGCATCCATGGACAGGGTCAGGGGGGTGGGGTTGCAGCCCCCACCCGTAAAGACAAGCTGGCCTGGGAATGTACGTTCCTCAGGTTACTGTAAGTGCTGATTTTTGAACTGCCTGACACAGCACTTGTGAGTACGCTAGTAGAAATGTTTTCCCACTTGTGTTCTTTAAATTCCAATGGAAACCATTTTTAAAATAAGACCAAACGTTCCACTTCAGAGTTTGAAACGCAGAGATGATTGCAGCATCGTACTGGCTCTTAAAATTGACTGCAGACCAAAATATGATTCATCCATTGAAATAAAAGCTTGTTGCAAAGCTCATTTGGTCTGGGTAAAATTCCAGCGGAACAGGCCAAGTTGCCGTCCCGCGCACACGCTCGGTAGCCCTGTCCCCTGCCCGGCGGCTGCTGGGGTGCTGTGGGTCCCTGAGCCCCCCACTAAAGCTTCCCACAGGCTACGCCCACTGAGCTGCCCTGGCTCTCAGCTACAAACTGGAACAAAACCACATTTTGAAGAATAAAAATCCTCAAGATGTGAAATTTCTCCTGCCTCCCTCCTTTCCTTTCCCCTCGTTCCCCTTTCTCTTTGGAAGTTTGGAGGTTGCTGTCTGCTGTTAAACATGAGAAGGGGGGGGGCAGGGAGTAGCAGGTGAAATTAAAAGCTTATAAATTCAAGTCAAGTTTGGGAAGGTACTTCATAAACTGTGAAGTTTGGAATTGAGGTCTGGACCTTAGCAAGACTTTGGATGTTTGGGTGGATTAAAAAATGGCCAGAGATTATTTTTTTTCCTGATAAGAAGGGGGGCATAAATGTAGACTTACTGAAGGCCTCACAGCTTCTCAGTCTTACAGATTTTAAATTAAAGTCTTGATTGTCGATCTGTGATTGTTGTCTCACGATTTTTCTTTTGCTGCCACAGACAAATTTTTCACATGGTGTAGAGGATAGAATTTCTGGCCGTCTCCACTGCTCTTCCCTTCTCAAGCCTTTCTTTTTTCTCTCTCGGCTCGCTGCAGAGTAATTCTAGCCTCTCTTTTTACTTATATATGCGTCCCTTGGGTTTTCTCCAGCGTTTTCTTTATACAAATAACTGTAAATTTAAGTGTTGATTTTTGAGAGAATCATAGAAAATGGAAATGGAAATGACCTATTATAATAGATTATTCAGACCGGTTCCCTGCTGATACATAATTGTTCCCTATTGTATATTTTATAGTGTTCTGTCAAGTGCATTTTTTAAACATTCTGAATGTTTCCATCATTTCCTTGAGGGAGAAGAGTCCTTTTTCTAACAGCTCTCTCCATCAGGAATTCCTCACTTTTCAGCCTGAATTTTCTTTTTCATTCAATTGCTTCTCTGACGATTCCTATTCCCTTGGCATAGGGATTTATTGATTGATACTGTTTTATTCCTTTCCTGATCCTTAATCCTGTGAAAACGCGTATGATGTTTACTACCTTAGAAGGTATTTTAATCAAGACACACATATTTCAGTCTTTCAACCTTTGACGTAAATGAATTTGCCCTACAGAGATACATTTTATAGCTCCCATTTGGAAGTTCTTTCAGGTTTTTTAGATATACACCAGCATAGCCAGTTTTGAAAACTCTGGATTTTAGCTTTCTTCTCATTATGTAAACACTTAATTATTGATCTGTATCTGGTGTATTTGGATATATGGTCAAGTCTGTAACCCAGGTCCCAAATTAACCGTATGCCGTGGGCTTGGACTAGAACTCAAACTAGTTCTTTGCATAACCCTTTGGGATTATTACCTCCAATGCAAAATAGTGTCAATGCAAATGTCCTGCTTTCAGAATTAGCTCAGTTTCAGAACAACACAGTTTCACTTGAACCTGTTGGAGTGGGTCCAGAGGAGGGCCACAAAAATGATCAGAGGGATGAGGACAGGCTGAGAGAGTTGGGGTTGTTCAGCCTGGAGAAGAGAAGGCTCCAGGGACACCTGGTTGCAGCCTTTCAGTACTTAAAGGGGGCCTACAGGAAAGATGGGGACAAACTTTTTAGCGGGGCCTGTTGCGATAAGACAAGAGGTAGTGGTTTTAAACTAAAAGAGGGTAGATTTAGGCTAGATAGAAAGAAGAAATTTTTTCCAATGAGGGTGGTGAAACACTGGCACAGGTTGCCCAGAGAGGTGGTAGGTGCCCCATCCCTGGAAGCATTCAAGGTCAGGTTGGACAGGGCTCCAAGCAACCTGATCTAGTTGAAGGCATCCCGCTCATTGCAGGGGCTTGGACTAGATGACCTGTAAAGGTCCCTTTCAGCCCAAACTATTCTATGATTCTATAACTAAAAAAAGCCCAAATGCTTGAAATCAGTAAGGCCAGTGCTAGGTTAAATGTAGTATATTTTGTTGGACTTGGGCTAATTTTGTGCACTGAGGTTTCCTTGTGTTGTGTTCCTAATTTGTAAATTCTGGAGTCCTTCTCCAGAATTCATGTATCCTAGTCCTGCAGTGCCCCAGGTAACGAAGAGGAGATGGTGCTGCACTCCTTAGGGACATGACAGAGCAAAATAATCTCCTGAGAGCCCCATGGCTCCTTTATTTTTTTGATTCTGTGCTTAAGTGCTGCAACTCCCATTGCCCTGAGGGCAGTGTTTGTATAGCTAATGTATTATGTCACGCAAGGATTTTCTGCTATGTAAGTTCTTTTCATTAAAGATATTTTCATCTTTAAACAGCTACAACTTTAAGATAATTATTAGGTATTTTATAACATAAACACATCTTAGGATAATAGGAATACCTGGAAATGTATTCTGCAAAAGAAATGCTTGACTAAATTTACTGGATTTTCGGAAAAGCTGGTGGATGATCCAAGTTGCTCTACACAGCATGTGATGATTACTGTTCAGAACTGAGACAAAATAATGGCATATTTCAACATTTTGCCCCATATTGGTACACCTATATGTTTATACTTATATTTCTGAAGGAACAATAACTTAGAGATAAATTTAATTGATTTGATGTTCATTGCACAATATTCAGTAGTTTTTAGAATGTTTTACACTATATATTCTGAAAAATATTAGCATATTACTTATTTATGATGCGCTACTAGCACAAAACAAGTAGTATAGTATAGATCCAAATCAGAGATAACATCCTTGCTCAGAATGACTACAAAACTATATTTTGGGAAAAATGTGCACTTTGGTGATGAAGATTTTTTTATTATGATGATTTTCAGTATACTAGGCAAACTCCAGATACAGGAAACAAGATATTCCCTAAAGCAGTTACTATAGAAAAAGGAGTGTGCCACACCATTCTGGTTAGTGTAATTAAAGGAAAGGGCTAAGAACCATAAAAATGTAGAAGTTCACATGGAAAATACACAAATCTGCTGTATGCAGTGACAGCTCTTAAACAACTGTTGAGAGCTGACTTTATAAATGTATAGCAGGAATAAAGGGAAGGAAAGGCTGTAATGTATATGCCATGCAGTACAAATACTGCTGTAAAGTCATTCCCTGAAAATTGATCAAATAAAAACAGAAGAATGTGCTAACTTTTGATCTTTTCCATATAGATCTAAAGTCATGATCAATTGGTTTCAGTAGGTTCTTTGAAATCACATAAGGGTTCATATGTGCCAAGTTTTATATGAATCACATGATAAGGTCAAGAAATACAAATTCCAAAGCTGACTTTATATACCCGGTCCACATATGACTGTGATACCACGATACCATATGTTGACTATAATAGTGGGTATGTAAATACTGTTCTTGAAAGGAATCTGTTCAGTAAAACTCAAATAAAGCAATTATAGCAGCTTTTAATTAACTGAAAATGGGAGAGAATAACATCAAGAAAATCTTAAATTATTAACGATGAGGCAGACATTCAATAATTAACATGGCAGTCATGATAATAAAGAATAATTGATTATTTAGAATTTAAGACCAGTAGTGCCAGAATTGAGGACTATTATAATGAAGGTCATGAGTTGCTAAAGATTAAGAAGCCTTTTTACACTACTGATTTTGCCATTCGTGATATGTGGAAAATGAAGACAAGGAGGAAATTAATTTTAATGGACTATTGTAATACTATAAACGGATCAAAGGAATACAATTCAAGGTGGTATGCAAGAATAGCTACTAATTAGCTATTGAGTGAAACTCCAAAGAGAATGATATAACCACATTGTCATTATGCTCTATTCCTGAGATCTGGTAGCATTCTAGTCTTTTAGCCTTCATCATTTATCTTTCCGTTATTATTTTCTCTGCCTGGCTATGAAAATACAGTCTATAAATAGCAGGTTTTGAGCACAGATTCTCTTGTGAGGACTCCTTAAGTGTTGTCATAATTAAAGCTAAAATTGTGTGCTATTTAAGGTCATCTTGTAGTAATTGATGTCTTTTACTCATATTTTACTTGGCGTTTTTGCAGGTTTTCTACATTTTGTGTAATTACATCTTTGTCCTCTTGCCTGTGTATGTATGCATCGTTATACACATGCATCTGTCTGTAAGCGCAAATGCTATGTATAAAAGTAGTATTAGGAATATTATTTACTGTGTTACATTTAAAACTTTTTTATTTAATCAGTTATATTTAATGCACTTCTTGCCACATGTGTTGATTAATCAATTTTGTAAGTAGCATTTTATTATGTATCATATTCCTGGAATATCATTAATTACTATTAATGACTATGATCATTATCATATGACCTGTAGATCCTGGGAAGACTCTACCAGAAGCTCTGGATTATTGCAAGATTTGGTTGCAGACGGTAGCAGGAGAGGTAGATGCTAAAAGTGGTATTCCGCCTCCTCTTATCACTGTGCAAATTAAAGACTTCCTTAATGGACCAGGTAAACATTGCACTTTAATCTCTATTTTCTAATGTAATCTATTGGTAGATATACACACATTAGATCATCACAAAAATGTTGTATTCCTTGCTAATGAATGGGAACATTTCCTCCAGCAATTACTCTGAACTGAAATCAAAGTTGAGGAATGGTTAGTCCTGAACCAGTCCTAGGTTTAAGGTGTAATTATTTATTTTCTTCTCAAGGTAAACTTAGAAATTTTGCTCCTCAAGAAGGCAGATTTCCAGCAGAATGAAACCTACCTGCTTCTAGTCCTAGAACAACTGAAATTTTATTACAGTTATGTTCATAAAAGCTGACTTTTGAAATGTTTCTGAAGATTTTTGTAAGCTGCCTTCTCTTAGGTTCTTTGGAATCTGGATACCTGACATTGCAAATTCCTATAATCTATAGTGTCAATACTGTAAAACTTAAAAAAGAGTGATATTGTGTTTCTTTAGTTAACACAGAGTATAAGTGGTGTAGTATGAAGGTTTGTTAGCATTTACTTAAAATAGTGTGACTTGAAGTTTCACTTCTAGAGTGTCAGATACTTCTGCAAATTGAAGTATGTAATCCATTCTCTATTTTGTGAATTATGTGTTTATAACTATGTTCCTATGTAGAATATAATTGAGGTTATATTAGAAGCTAGAAAATACATTTACATTTACTTGTGCTATCATAATTCATCTCTCTTATGCATATTTGTTATAATTTGTTGAATTGTGTAACTTTTTTTTTCTCGTGAATATCTTTACTTCACTCAGCACGCAGAATGAGCTGTTACCAGTCGTTTAGTGAGCAACTCTTCAGTACTGGGTTTTCCTATTCATTCAGTTGTCTATTCATACAGTCTTACAGCACACTATCTAAACCTGGCTCTACAGTAGAATCACTTATTTCCTCTGCGTTGCTTACTGCTTTAGGAGCACCTCAGAAATACCAATTTACTTCCACAACCCTCCCATGTGTGATGTAATAGTATGCCTTCACCTTTTCATGGAAGGCAACTGAGGCACAGGGAAAATAAAGATTTTCCCATTATATTAAGGTTACCAATTTAAACCACACAATTTAGTTTTCCAAGGTACTTAAAAATATATAAATTTAGATGTTGGAAACACAGTTCATATTGTCTTTGGGTGAAGCAGTAATCGCTTCTGCATATCAGACCCCACCATTTCAAATTGATCAACCAGAGAACGAGACATACATATTTACCCACTGACTATAAATGCTGTGGTTAAGTAACTTGAAAGTCCATTTTTTTTGCACACAGGCATGCAGGAATCTCAGGGAAAGAATAAAGTATGTTAAAAACCTCAGCATTATCACAGAATTTTCAGAGTTTTCAGAGTTGGAAGGGACCTCTAGAGATCATCTAGTCCAACTCCCCTGCTAAAGCAGGATTGCCTAGAGCACATTACTCAGGACTGCATCCAGGCGGGTCTGGAAAATCTCCAGAGAAGGGGACTCCACAACCTCCCTGGGCAGCCTGTTCCAGTGCTCTGTCACCCTCACCGTAAAGAAGTTTTTCCGTGTATTTGAACGGAACTTCCTGTGTTCTAACTTGTGCCCACTACCCCTCGTCCTGTCACTTGGAACCATTGAAAAGAGCCTGGCTCCATCCTCCTTCAACCCACCCTTTAGATACTTGTACGCCATAATAGGGTCTCCCCTCAGCCTTCTCCAGGCTAAAGAGTCCCAGCTCTCTCAGCCTTTCCTCATAAGGGAGATGCTCCAATCCCTTAACCATCTTAGTTGCCCTTGGCTGGACTCTCTCCAGCAGTTCCCTGTCCCTCTTGAACTGGGGAGCCCAAAATTGGACACAGTATTCCAGTTGTGGCCTCACCAGTGCCGATTAGGGGGAGAGAATGACCTCCTTCGACCTACTGGCCACACTCTTCCCTATGCAGCCCAGGATTCCATTGGCCTTTTTGGCAACAAGGGCACATTGCTGGGTCATGGATAATTTACTGTCTACTAGGACCCCCAGATCCTTCTCCTCCAAGCTACTTCCCAGCAGGTCCGCCCCTAACCTATACTGGTGCTTTGCATTCTTCCTCCCCAGGTGCAGGACCTTGCACTTGCTTTTGTTGAACCTCATTAGGTTCTTCTCTGCCCAGCTCTCCAGCCTGTCCAGGTCACGCTGGATGGCAGCACGGCCCTCTGGGGTGTCAGCCACCCCACCCAGTTTGGTATCATCAGCAAACTTGCTGAGGATACACTCTGTCCCCTCATCCAGGTCATTAATGAATATATTAAACAAAATTGGACCAAGCATTGACCCCTGGGGGACACCGCTGGTTACAGGCCTCCAACTAGACTCTGTGCCGCTGATCACAACCCTCCGAGTTCTGTCCCGCAGCCAACTCTCAGTCCACCTCACTGTCACCTCATCTAGCCCATACTTCCTCAGCTTCCTAATGAGGATGTTATGGGAGACAGTGTCAAAAGCCTTGCTAAAGTCAAGGTAGATAACATCTGCGACTCTCCCCTCATCCAGCCAACCAGTTACAACATCATAGAAAGCTATCAGATTGGTCAAGCATGATTTACCCTTGGTAAATCCATGTTGACTGCTTCCAATAACCTCCTGTTCCTCAACGTGTTTGGACATCCAGAATGAGTCGCTCCATTACCTTCCCAGGGACAGAGGTGAGACTAACTGGTCTGTAGTTCCCTGGGTCCTCCTTCTTGCCTTTTTTGAAGATTGGAGTGATGTCAGCCCATTGCCCCTTTTTTGGTTTTCAGTGTTTCAGTGTTATTTTAAGAGAAGATTTTAAAACCAGCTGACGATGCAGAGCTTTTGTTATATTGATCCCTATTTGGCTTCATTAATAGGACTTTGAACCTTCAGACCTACTGCATGTTCTACTGCCATTTGAACTAAAGGATTAATTGATAATAATAGTAGATTTTCATTCTAATCATAACCAGCACCAGAGGGGTAGAGACACCTAATATCAATGGTGTTTATAGATAGCTGATGAAAGCAGAGGAATATCAAGAGTCAGGATTTTTGAGTTCTATTGGAAAGCCAACAGGAAAATGTATTCTCTCTCAAGGCTACAATCTTTTGGTCACTGCTGCCCGATTGGTTTTCTTTTATCCTTTTTTTTTTTGGTTTTTATTCTTTCCAGTTTTTTTGTTTCCTCCCTCCCCACATCTGGCAGATTCCCATATTCCCAGACCCTTCGTCTGTGCATTCCCCTTTTCTCAAGGTTCTCACTGAAGTTTTCTGGTGCAATGTTTAATTTATTACACACCTGAAGGTGTTTCCCTGACACTCTCCTGTCAGTAGCACAAACTTCTAACTAAAACTAGCAAACATGGCGGTTGGTACCAGCTTGCAAACTGTGTATTCACAAGTGTTCTGTCTACTCCATTCTCAATAATTCAGTCAGATCCTGAATCAATGTTACATCTCTCCCCTCCGTGATATTTGGCTAAATAGGGAACTGAAAAGCCATAAATTAATGCATCATAAACTTCAGTCTGTTTATTCTCGCAAAGCCTATAAAACTTCAGAGATTTCCTCCAGGATATCTTCTTAGACAAAAGGCAATTTTTTTATCATCATTTTGCTGCTAATTGGAATTATCATTACATGTGACTCAACAGTAATTACTCTGAATTTTAATGAAGTGTTTTGCCGGTATAACATAGCAAAACAGCTCTGCATTCCTTTGCAGTTTTTTCTGACCTCAGCTGTTACCACTATGAGATCCTCTTCAAATAAACTAACCTTTACCAAGAAGCCTTCCTTGGGGGCTGGAGGTTTCATTGGATGAGTAATGGAAGGCGCTTTCCACATGCAATTGCGTCAGAACAGCGCATGCAAAGAGTTATGAAAGCTTGACAGCTCCTCAGCAGGCTACTGGAAAATAAGTTACTAACTCTCCTGGGGGAAAGTCCGCTAACCACAACTTCTTCCAGGGTGAGGTAGCTTGGCCGTCAGCAGGCCTGGAGAAAGTGTCTGCATCACCGGATCCTCACTAAGCTGGCAGTTGTTTATTGAGGACAAGAACCTCACCAAAACTCCTGAGGGCTCTTGTAAGGTCACCAGACAAACGATATTTGTGATGGGAGACATCACAGTTAATAAATTGAATAAATAAAGGCACTGCTGGAGTACGCTCACATTGTAGGCCTCGAAAGGCCTACTCTTTTTTGGTGAACATTTGGCAACTAACGCTGCTACTAACTGACATGTTTTCTAAGGACATGCTGTGCGTTTCCATATTAATTTATGTATATAAGTTTTATAACTCCAGTAAGTAAATTATTAAAATCCACTGGATGCACTAGTAGTACTACCTGTTGGGTGCAGCTGATCTGCTTTTCTGAAAAGTCAGCACATTTTTTAAGCTGTGCCTATGCACACAAAAATCGGGATGTAGCAGCTGTGATAACTATAGAGTTTTCTGTATAGATTTTAAGTGTTCAGAGTTCAGTGATTTAATTGTAATGTCATTTTTCTTACAAAATACATTGTTGGTGTGCTGAGGTTAAATTTCAAATATAACAATCAAGCATGCCTATGTTTTATCATGCAAACTACTATGCAAGCATTAAAAGAAAAAATCTGCAAGCAGTTCCCAGTGTTTGCTGTGTTAGATAAAACCAGTACTCCTTGTAAATAGTTTGTCAGCTGAAGTAGATAAGTAGATAGTGTTCCATAGAAAAATTGTATGGTTTCACCACACAGGAAACCAGGTTGTCAGTCCGTATTAGCTCGGAGATCAAAAAACTACAGCAAGTAGCTAAACTTGGAAACCACTAATTAAATGAGAATAACAGGATACATTAATGCACTTCTTGCCACATGAGTTGATTATTTTGTACATTTTTGGCAACTGAAGAAAAATGATATTTCTTCCAGATTCAAGGTAATAGGATCCTAGGAGAAATAAGCATTCATCATCAGGCCTGTGGGAACAGACCTCAACTTTAACCCCACAATGTATTAAAGGACTATTCTTTCTCTTTCTACAGTAACTAATTATTTAAAATTTTTTGAATTCCACCTACATCAGTTTACATGACCCTCTCTTTTATATTCAGTCTTACTGGATTGTACGTCTAATTCTTGTCTAATACATGTAAGTGAAGTATTTATTGCTTCAGCATTAGATATTATTCATTAGGTGAGGAGCAAATATGACCATCTTGTTTTAATAGTTTTTCAGAATGTATTATCTTTACTGTCTAGTTCTTTCTTTGTTGTTGGGTTTTTTTTTTAAATCAACACTGCTTTCTTAGCTATAAAAGCTGTCTTTTTCATGTATTCTTTCTGCATGCAAATGATACAAAACATTTTAATGAAGTACAGCTTCTTACAAATTGCCTTAAAATACTTATACATGCAAAATATAGGTGGTTTATGCCAAAGTCTTCTTCCCCCAGCAGTTTCTTGGGAAGATGTGAGGCTAGGTGTGAAATAACTGCAGTCCTTGATACTTCGCAAACTATGAAATACCGTGTCCCACTGAAAGACAGTGTGAGAACTGGGGCACCTGGCGGGGGGGCTCTTTCCTGCCAGTCCCTCCCTGGCACAGTTCGGACACCGCAAGGGGCACAGCCCTTGATCTAAGGTTACACATAAAAAGCAATGCACTAAACTGCGCCATGGCACTCTCTCCAGCTTTTTTCCCCCTGTTTGCAAAGGCAACAATTGTATCTATTAGCAAGGTCAGTGGTTTGGAGAAACCTGGAAAATAGCAGCTACCAGAAACCCACTAGAATAATATCTCCAGCAGGTGATAGATTAGTTGGAACAAATTGGAACCATTGCACTTCAGCAATCCTGGTTTCTTTCAAGCTGTTTTAAAAATGTCGTCATTTTAATACACAATATCAGCCCTGCGGAACAGTCCACAGCAGGTTAATTTGAATCATATGATGTATCACTGCCCTCAGCTGACATGAGCTCCGTTCCATGTGTGAAGCCATAATAAATCCATTCCCAACCGAGGCAAATTCCCTGTGAGAAGGTGAACTAATCCAGGCCTCACACTGGCATGTTAGCCCTCCGTAATTGAAAGCAGGGCCACCTGTTCCCAGCACAGTTAGCCTATAGAGAGAAAATTAGCATTAGATGAGATACTTAATATATTGAAAAATCATTCATACTACTTGCAAGTTCAGCTGTGGGCTGCTTAGCATGACATCATATATAAACCTAGGAATGTGCCCACTTGATCCCAGTTTAACAGTTTTGTTAACCATGGTGTTTGTTAACTTTGAAATGAGAATTTTTTGATTTAATGAGAGCTGACACGTGAGAAGGGGAACTAGCCAGGGTGCAGACTTTTCTAATTAACTCTGGGTCATTTGCGAAACTTTTGAGCTTTCTAGTAGGGTTTTTTTCCCTTTGCTCTTTTACAAACAAGTTTTTAAAGCACTGACACTGTAGCCATGGAATGATGTTTATTTGATTAAGAGGGCAAAGAGAAATATTCCAAACAGGTGTACCAGCCTGTAGGTATTGCTTTGGTTTTGACACATCTATTGTCTGTAATATCAGCGTAATAGTGTGTAAAATTATCAAAGTACCTTTCTAAAAGCAATGTCTACAACACTTAGTTTAAATGAAATTTAGTTTCTTAAATGTCAGTACTGAAAATGAAGACTGTACACCGAAGCCATGTGGATAAGTTTGACAATATTTTCTTGGTATCTTCTTCAGCGTATTGGCATTCGTTTTAAAACTTATTTAAAACATTTGCCCCGTTTTCTGAAATCCTGGTTTTGGGGTTTTCTTCTGTGTTTCTTTTTCCCCTTTTTTAGCGTATGTCTTAATATAGATGTATTATTCAGCAGCTAAAGCAGATAATAGAGAGTTAGTATTCATGGGTTCTTTTCCGCAGACCTGCTCCATGACCTGGAACAATTTATTTCATCTTACTGTGTTGTGCTTCAACTTCTCTGACTCTCTTGAGAGAATCAATGTTTCCCTTAGCTGGGGTTTTCCTTTCATGGTGGTGCCTCCCAATGCCCACATTATATTTTTTGGCCTCACCACCCAACCCTTGACACACTTCTATAATATATTTGGTAGTTGCACAGTTCCTTACTTTCAGTCAACATCCTATGAATAGCAGTAAACCTCCACCCTTTATTAATGGTATTTTTTGGTCTTTTCAACCTACAACAATTTATTCTGGTTCAATTGTGACAATTTAAGAAAAAAAAAAACAGAATTACATCACTGAGCCTTGTGTCAGATCTCAAACCCAGGCACTGGCTAGCAAGAGCTGCTAATGTTGTTGTGTCACCTTTGCATGATATCAGTGACATGCTAGGTCATGGAAGTAGCAGTTGTTACTGCTGGGAAACACCCCGCATGGCTCAAGTCGATTAAGCTGCCTGAAGGCTGTAGTTTGCCATATTGGCCTTAGAGAGCTGTTTCTGTGGGGCTGCAGCACACACACAGCAGTAGGTAAAAATACTAAGCAGTGACTACCAGCCTCTTCCAGACTAATTGGCATCTGTCTCACAGAAGCAGAGCACAAGATGGACTGCAGATGGCCTCTGAAGCCTTGTCTCAAGTTTCTTCCTTCTTTTCCCTTGATCCAAATTGGGAATGATGAATTAGAGTATAAAACCAATTCGTTTATATTCCTCTTGCTTTTCAATTTCTTTTAATTTGTCTCTCTTTTGATGCCTGACCAGGGACAATTGAGAACAGTACAGCTAGTCTTTTCTTTACATGTCTCTCTCTTTCCTATTTTTATAAATTTAATTTTTGCAATTCAGCCATTTCCCTGTTACCAAAGGGCCACCCTGACTCCAAATCAGAATCAGGGCTCAAGATTACCTTTACCTTCCTCAGATTTCCTCTGTTAGTCTCCTTACATCAGGATGGGTGGCTCCTAGACAAAGTATATTACTGGTGGTAAAATGTTTTGTGCCTGTTGTCAGCTCCTCTTCTGTTTAGGACTAGGAAATTCAATCCTCCTAAGAGTTTAGGACAAATAATTTCTTCTATAGCAATACTATTAAGAAGTTTAATATTTTACAGCCTTCTTGGGGTAGGGGAGAGCAAGACCCATGTCCAACCTGAGGAAGAAAGACCTGGCCTTTTCTATATTAGCTATGAGAAATAAAAGATCAACTGCAGAATGAGGGGTATGAGAAGCGAACAAATTCTTGGCAAATGCCATATTTTTCTCTCTCAGAGTTCAGCGTTTCTCATAGTCTATGAAAAGATCCCAGTCTTACAAATAAAGCTTATAAATAATTTTCATGGAGTTTACTTTCTGGTTTTTCAGATTAAGAGTATGCTATGGTAGTTTATTAGTCATAGAAATAGTAACCTGGTGTACATTAACTTATGGCCTATATTAGAATAAGCCCACTGACTTAGTAAGAGCTGGGATTGACCTAAACCAACTTGCTAGGAGCTGTATTATTTTTGTGTTACTTATTCGTCCTTAGCCCACCAAATAAAAAGTCCTTTTGAGTAATACCATTATCCCAAGTTCACAGAATAAAATTATATCTTCACAGTACAAATCTGAATGTTATGGAGAACAAGGGTAAAATACTCATAACCCTGAAATTTTTTGTCTGAAGCCCTAAGTCATAAAATGACAAAGAAAGAAATTGTTTCAGACAGAAATTTCAGAGTGCTGCTTATAGATTTTCTTTTATAGATGTTATGATTTTGTTCAAACAGGCCATATTGAATCCATTGGGTTTTTTGTAATAGATTTCAAAATACATAATAAATGTAAGTAATATGATGACTAATGGGTCAAGTGAAGTTGGAACTTTTTAAATGAGAAAATAGCTGGAAACAGTTTTCAGGAAACTATTCCAGTTGATTTTTGGTCCCCCACAAGGTGTACATTAACATAAACTCTGTAGAATCGCCTCTGGGACCTGAATTCCCTCTCTGATTTCATTATTGCAACGTGATTCTTTTCCTTTCGCTGTTAAGTCATCTCCTGGTGTGGTGGGAGCATATAATAAGTGTAATTTATTTATATTTATCTAAACTCCTTTTAACTCAGTAGTTATTTCATCATTCTGTTTCCTAGTAGCTGTTCAGAAAGTTGTGAAGGATAATTAGAAACTAGTAATTGACAGACATGGATTTACTGGGTAATCTAAAGAGATGTAGTGAAGAAATTGAGAGAGAGAAAGAATAATTCAAATTCAACACTCAAGTGCTACACTGTAATAAAAAGAATATTGCTTTGATATCATCTAAGTTCAGTCTGATTTAAACATAACCAGAAATAACTCACTTGAATGCAACCTGTTTACAAGCACAGTAATTTCTTTGTATTTGTTTGCTGGAAATAGATAAATAAGTTACTGCTATTATGTCTGAAATCTAAAGAAAGCATTGGGATATAATTATGGTAGCCAGTCACTAATAGGCAAAGGAGAGTGATGAAACTGAGGAGTTAATGGTGGCTTTGAGCTACCTTTTGCCCTGTCTTGTTCTGATGTAATTTTGGACAATTCAAAGAGTTGTTTAAATTACAGAAACCTGTGTTTTCCTACCGGTACAGAATCTGTACAGTGTTGTGTGGTGTGCTTCCCAAGGTGTTTAAAATCATCTAAAAAGACTGTTAGCTGTGGATTTTGCACCCTAGAAATTTTATTCAATCTGCATCTAGGTGACCCTTTATATTGTAACATCTCTCTTTTGCCCTTTTTGCTCCTGAACTTCTATCTTCATCAACTGTTATAAATAGCCCTTCATATTTCATCAGTTTTCACTGTTTCTTAGAAGGAACGTTAAATCTTCTTTTACAGTGCTAAGTGGAAAAAAAAAAAAAGGACAAAGACAAAAACACATGTTGATTGCTCAATTGGATTTTTATTTTTTTAATGTTTTACTTAAAATGCCAAAGAATCTCCTTACATAATCTCTCCCGAGTTGTAAAAATAACCTATGTCATTATGAGATAGTTAAAATATTTGCAGTGAAGGTTCCAGAGTTACATTTTCTGCAGTTATGCTTCTGGCTGCCACCACCTTCTCTCAGGGCTGATTCACTGGATAATAGTAACTTAATACAAACCTTTGTAAAGTTAGCAGTCATGACAACGTTTTTCTGTGTGACGTGCAGTTTCCAAACAGAAAACAGGGAAATCGTTTGCCCTAGTGTCTATTGTTTTGTTGCTTTCTTGGATGAGTGCAGTGTTTGTGAAAAGAATTTGACACTGTCCCACATGACATCATTGTCTCTAAATTGGAGAGACATGGATTCGATGGATGGACCACTCAGTGGATAAGGAATTGGCTGGACGCTCGCACTTGGAGAGTCACGCTCAATGGCTCGATGTTCAAGTGGAGACCAGTGACAAGTGGTGTTCCTCAGGGGTCAGTATTGGGACCGGTGCTGTTTAGTATCTTTGTTTGCAACAAGGACAGTGGGATTGAGTGCCCCCTCAGCAAGTTTGCTGACAACACCAAGCTGTGTGAAGCGGTCGACACACCTGAAGGACAGGATGCCATCCAGAGGGACCTGGACAGGCTGGAGAGGTGGGCCTGTGCCAACCTCATGAAGTTCAACAAGGCCAAGTGCAAGGTCCTGCCCGTTGGTCAGGGCAATCCCATGCACAAACACAGGCTGAGCCAAGGATGGATCAAGAGCAGCCCTGAGGAGAAGGACGCGGGGGTGTTGGTTGATGAGAAGTTCAACATGAGCCGGCAATGTGTGCTCGCAGCCCAGAAGGCAAACCATGTCCTGGGCTGCATCAAAAGAAACGTGGCCAGCAGGTGGAGGGAGGTGATTCTGCCCCTCTATGCCACTCTGGTACGATCCCACCTGGAGTACTGCATCCAGCTCCGGGGCCCCCAACATAAGAAGACCATGGACCTGGTGGGGGCAGTCCAAAGGAGGGCTGCAAAGATGATCAGAGGTCTGGAGCACCTCTCCTGTGAAGACAGGCTGAGAGAGTTGGGGCTGTTCAGCCTGGAAAAGAGAAGGCTCCAGGGAGAGCTTATAGCATCCTTTCAGTACTTAAAGGGGGCCTACAGGAAAGATGCTCATTTGTTTGATTGGGGTTTTTTTGGGTTGGTTTTAAACATTTCATTAGACTCATAGAATCTTAGAATGGTTTGGGTTGGAAAGGACCTTGAAGATCATTGAGTTCCAACCCCCCTGCCACAGACAGGAACACCTCCCACTAGACCAGGTTGCCCAAGGCCACGTCCAGCCTGGCCTTGAACACCTCCAGGGATGAGGCCTCAACAACCTCTCTGGGCAACCTCTTCCAGTGCCTCACCACCCTCAAAGTGAAAAATTTCTTCCTAATGTTTAATCTGAACCTACCCTCTTCCAGTTTAAAGCCATTTCCCCTCGTCCTATCACTACATGCCCTAGTAAAAAGTCCCTCAGCTCTCCTGTAGGCCCCCTTTAGGGACTGGAAGGCCGCAATAAGATCTCCCCGGAGCCTCCTCTTCTCCAGGCTGAACAGTCCCAACTCTTTCAGCCTCTCCTCATAGGAGAGGTGCTCCAGCCCTTGGATCATCCTCGTGGCTCTCCTCTGGACATGCTCCAGCAAGTCCATGTCCTTCTTGTGTTGGGGACTCCAGAGCTGGATGCAGTACTCCAGGTGGGGTCTCACGAGAGTGGCGTAGAGGGTCAGAATCACCTCCTTCGACCTGCTGGCCAGGCTTCTTTTGATGCAGCCCAGGATACAGTTGGCCTTCTGAGCTGCGAGCACACATTGCTGGCTCATGTTGAACTTCTTATCAATCAGCACCTCCAGGTCCTTCTCCTCAGGGCGGCTCTCCAGCCATTCCCTGCCAAGCCTGTATTTGTGCTTGGGATTGCCCGAACCCAGATGTAAGACCTTGCACTTGGCCTTGTTGAACTGCATGAGGTTGGCTTGGGCCCACCTCTGCAGCCTGTCCAGGTCCCTCTGGATGGCATCCCTCCCCTCCAGCATGTCTACCTCGCCAAACGGCTTGGTATCATCGGCAAACTTGCTGAGGGTGCACTCGACCCCACTGTCCATGTTGCCAAGAAAGATACACTGCTTTCCATTTGAGTACCATAAGTAAATTGATATCATAATGTCACATGGGTCTCTACTTCATTTGTAAGTCTCCTTTCTCCATTCAAGGGGAGGAAGGGACATCCCATGATGTATGCAAAAAAGGCAGGCAAGTCTTGGGGTATTCTTTAGTACTAAGATGATTGGAGAGATTTTCAAGTGTTATGACATTTTTCTTCCCTTGGTTTTACTTAAAAATATCGGTGCATAAGTATTTTGAAAAATTTTCCAAGTTGATCATGTGTGGTTTTGGATGCCTAAAAATCTCGGTCTCTTCTTATGTTCAGCTTTCTAGCTTTGATACTTGCCTTTCTGCTAGGCCCATGTGTTAGCTAGTGTTTTGCCACAGTTTCTAGTTCAGCGTGGAAGGCTTTAACACAAAAGAAAGGATTTTCAATAAACCAGTAATTAAAATGTTAAGTTTCAATTGAAATAGTTTTTCAGTCTTAAATTTCAGTTAGCTGTGGCTTCTTCAGTACCATAGACTTTTTTCTAAGATTGTTTTGGGTTTTTTAATTCAGCTGTAACAAATCTTACATGGGCCATTAATAAGTTTCTCTCATCTTTATAGAAAAAGGGGTAATTTATAATTCAGAGACTTATCTATTCAGATACTAAAGCACCTAACTGAAATTTAGAACCCCTACATATTTTAGCGGGTCGGAAAAGTGCTTTGTTATCTGCCTGGGACTCTCTGAAGTCAGTATAAACCTATGCTTAAGAGCAGATCTAAAGCTCTGTTCCTGCAGCCCTTTACACTTGTGGTAAAAACTTGTAATTTACCTAAAGAGTGGGAGAATGGAGCTCATTCAGTTTGCATCAGCATTAAGAGTAAAACATGATACTGGACAACTTGAAACTAGGTCCTAATTTTGGTGAAATATTCATTAATCTGTGTAAAACCTTGAACAAACAGTGTTTCCGATATATATTTATAATGAAACTTGAAACTAAGTAGTCCTGTTTTCTCTGAACATTTAATGTAGCTTAGATATATGCACAGAATTTTAATAATTTTTGGTTCTTGGCGGTGGGAATCAAACGGCAAAGTGAAAAGCAAACTTTCCCCCCTGCCCAGGGTGGCTGTCTCATAAATGAGTGAAAGCTGAATTTAAAATGGAAAAATTAAAAAACTAAATTAAAGCTGGATTCCTGTAATGAAGTGTAATGTAGTGATTAAAAAGGCAGATAGCAGCACAGAAATAAGTTTCAACCATCGTAAAATCCTGCTTCCTGTCTGTGAAATAATCTTGGTAATTGCAACATCTCAGCTACCAAAATATCACTATTGTCAATGTTGTTTATATTAGTTGTGATTTCTAAAAGTTCTGTGAGACTTTTAGTAGTCTGGGAAGTACCGAAATCCTTTACTAAAGAGACAAAGTACATTTTTAAAATATTAGGTTATTCTTATCTCCCTGGAAAACAAAGAAATTTAAACATACCTCAGTTTTTAAAATGGCTTTTTATTCCACATTTAATCTTGAAAATCCATTGAAGAATACTGCGTATTAGCTATGTAGGAAACAACAGAATATACATGTTATTCACTCATTTAAATGTGTTGAAAATGTTCACTGTTGGCTTTGGAGTTTAGTCAAATAGTTCTACTGGATGTAAAACTCAAGAGAATGTGAAGTATATTTTCATTCTGACACAAAAGGACTAATATATTTACCCTCCTACACACTCAAAGTGTGTGTCTTTCAGATAGCTGTGGTGATCCCTGGGGAAAAAAACAAGGAAATACGTTTGACATTTCTTCCTTTAAAACTGTATCTAGTGAAGAATGCTTGTAGTACTTTTCATGATGTTTTAATTCAGATTTATTCCTAAAAATATTGTTTCATTATATTCTATCGATTGAGTCCTTTTAATGAGACATGGTAGAAGTAATGTTATCTCCACTAAATGTCTAATATGTTTACATTACTTGAATAAGTGCCCTATAGCTTCTCATATTTCTTTCTCCAATTCTCTCCTACAGCTGACGTAAACGTGGATGTATCAAAACCTTTGAAAGCAAATCTCAGTTTTGTCCGACTTGATCAAATAAACCAGTTTTTGAAGAAAATCATAACCAGAAATGATGATGAGCCCAGGAAGGAAGCTGCTCTGTCAGCTGGCATTATTCCTGATGAGGATGTCACTTCGATAACCAAACACCCCAGTACAAAGGATTTGCTACCTGCAGCACATACCAACACTGCGCAGGTTTCAGTACAAGAAAACTTGTGGCGAGCCCTTTCGTGCTTCCAGAAAATTTCCATTCACACCGTTCAAACGGTTGTTTCGATGGAAACCATACCACATCCCAATAAACCTTGTTTGTTAGTCTCTTTATCAAACCTCAGTGGGAGCCTGAATATTAAAAGTGGACATAAAACTGCAGGTAAGAGTTTTTGAAAGTTGGAACTGCTACTGATTTGTTCAAGTGGTGGCCTAGTAACCATTTAAAGCTTGGGGCATTGAAGGGAACTCCACTAGCTAACAATAAATCCTCAACAGAAAATAGCAAATCCCTGATAGACTCCACGACCTGAGTTTTCCTTGCAGTGACGCTGCACCTAAGAGTGCTTAATTTTGTAGTTAATATCCCCTAACTTGTAATTATTAATTTATTGACAGAATTCTGGCTAGAATAGGGTTACAAGAACCACTATTCTGGTATTTGGATAATTCAGCACATACTTCAAAGGGCAAAATTTTGACAGTTTTCACTCTGTAACTACATTTTCTTGTTAGGACCCTATATTTCTGTTTTAAAAAAAAAAATATATATTTATGGCCCTGACTCATTCTACTGTGTAAATATTGGGTCATACCATTATTCTCCTCCAGGCTTATGAAGTTTTAAGTTTTTACGTGCTTCCTCTGCACAGCTGAGAGTCACCCAGGGAAAACGGGTGCTCCAGCCTCATTAAACAGAGCTATGAGGAAACTTTACACTTTGGGTATAATTAACGGGATACCAGAGACTCATTTAAAATGAAGACATTTTGAGTGTCTTTGTAAATTGTTTTATTAGTCTTTTAATAAAATTAATAAGATGGTACATTTACATGATGTGGAGATGAGCCAGATGTACGTAGTTGGCAGAGTAGCTTGCGAGGTAAAATGGCCTGTAGCTGAGAGGAACAAGTTGGATGCCAAGTGAGGTGGTGATTTATTTCTTTTTCATCAGAAATGTTTCTCCTCAGGCCAGCAAGTTTCAGTGCTTCTTTATTGTTTTAAAAGTTAAAAATGAGAAATTTAAGGTTCGTAGTACATGAAAGCCTGTGAAAGTGCTGCAGCCTGAAACTCTTGATTTGTCCATAAATAAACAGCAGTACAAGCAGGAACAGTGCCTGCATTCCCACGCTTTTCCAGTCAGATTACAACCCCAGCATAGAAAGCACTGTAACTGAGTAAAAAGCCTTTCTGATGTCCTTTAAATAGTTCTAGTTTTCTTTCTGTGTAATAATCCTCTTTCCTTCCATCGCTTCGTCTCTATCATTTATACACTATCAGTCCCATGGTACATTATGGTGTCCACAGCAAGCTTCGATATATCAAAGCCGAGCCTGTTCCGTCCCTGTACTGGAAAGCAATTTGGCAAACTCAGCAGTGTATATCACTTACCCTGGAGCTTTTCATCCTCCCAGGAGGATGTACCTTGCCTTGCATGTTAAGCCTCAGAAACATTTTGCTACAAAGTTCTGTTTCTTAATTCTTCTGGCAGTCTGAGGAAGCCAATCTTTCTTTTTCACGTCACTAGCTATACATGAATCTTCAGTATGTTTGTAGTCTGGCAAGCATTGTTAAGTAAAGCAATACTGATGCTGAATCTAATGAAAATGGAAATTACGTATTCTATATGAAGAACTTTCATAACCAGACAATACATAGGCATCAACAGACTCTTTTCACATTTTTTTCCAGTTAAAGTTGCCTTGTCTTTGCTTTAGAAAAAGAGAAATACAAGTGCATGAGGTTTTGCATGCTGTCGTGATGGCACAATAAATTGTTTTAAGTTTCAAGAAGTGTGAAAGACACTTCCACAAAACCGATTGAAACTGTCAAAAATTATTTTAATAATTTATTTTTATTTTTATTTAAAATTATTAATTTGAAATTAAAGTGCTGATAGAAACCAAAGTGGAGGTTATAACTTCAGGAAAGAAGACAAATTAGTCTAGGGGAAATGGTATTATAATCTTGTGTTCAAAATACTTTAGAAGAATACCACAGTTACTAACTAGATTTGTTTTATTATTGCAAAGAAATTAGGCAACCTAACTCAATTTAAAAAAAAAAAAGTGTAGTAGCCGTGTCTTGGGAACAAGGAGTATTTAAACATGTCAGTTCTTCACTACTTTTCTTTTTACAAAAGGCTTTATAGATCTACCTTTTGAGCTGAACAGGGTTAATGTCAGACTTTTTTTATAGAATGAAACTAATACGCAAATACTTCACTGTGTCTTTGATTTTACAGTCAAATAACTATTGCGACCATCTGCAGCAGCTGCATTTTACGAATTATTTGCTGAACCAAACTAAGCACAATGACAAAAGTACTCATCTCAGATGTACTGTTAAAACAGAGGAAGAAAAAGGAGCATTGCTTGCCTTTTGTACAGTATGACCATCTGCTGTACAGATGTTATTGTATAGAATGACTTCAGATACAATAATTGTAGAAAATTTTTATTAAAACCTCAACAATTTGCACTTGTTTACTTGAATCTGCATAACTCCCCAGTGAGACAACACAATACGCTTGGGGTTTTTTTGGTTCTCACTAGCTTTCTCTTTGATCCTTTTTGATGTGCTGACTTTAATAAACATAGTTAAAAACACTGTTCAAAAACATCATGGAAAAAACTACAAAGGAACAATTATAGCAGTAGAAACTACTCTAATCCCTTACTTACGCAAGCTATTTTTAGTGAAATATGTTTTTTTACACATTTTATGTGGCAGTGTTTTACAAACAGTGTAAACGACCCCTTTTCCAGATGAGTTTTAACGTAGGAGATGAAGTTGGTTTGTAAGGAATCCTATTTCCTAAGAATTATTTAGCGAAAAAATCTTGCAAGAATGTATTGTCGGCATTTTTCCTCCCTTATAGGGGGAAAACAAAAGTGCGTGACCTTGTGTAATGCTTTGAATTTTTTAGCTGAAATTAAGAAAGAAGCTTGCCATATAACTTTTTTTTTTAATTATCAGTTTTCCCTCTAGACTTCCCTGGTTTAATCATGGAAGCTAAAGGCCTTCTGTTTTAATTTTTCTTCTTAATTTCTTATGAAAGTAAAAAGATGTTGCTTCTGAAACAGAGGGGCTAATTAGTTGAATTATTTCACTTCTAACAAAATAAATTCTAAGTGTTGAACGCTCACATTGCAGTTGGATCAAATTAAAACATGTCCATTTCTACATATCCTGCTGCACTGTTATACAACCCCAAACCCTTTGCGTGTCAAGGGACTTCATTTTTTGGACATTTTTCATGTTTTAATACAACAGTTACTTATAACAACATGGTTACTATTTCTGCTAGAATACTTATGTTCTCCTCTGTACTTATGGTGAAATTCCGAGTATTTTGGTTTTAGTAAAGTAATACTGTTGTAGAATGTGATGCAGCGTATTTACAAAAAACAAACCAAACCAAAATCCCTTTTCCAAAAAAAAGATATTAATTTTACTTCAGAAGAGGCTACCAGTATAGTTTTTCTGATACCTCAAGGGCAGGAGTTTAACTCACACTGATGTAAATTAAATATTTTTCTGTACTCATTTTATATTATGTGACTTAGAGTTACAAGTTAAAACTTGTACCCCTTTAATACAAGCAAATAACAAACATGCAGCTTATTTGTACTGTTGACAAAATCTCCCAAGTTCAAGAACTATCGTTAGACCTGGTTCAGCATTGTTTGGCCTCTGAAGTATGTGGCATCTTCTACAAAGTGGATAGAGCTCTCAAGTGCCATGTACCAAGTTAGATTTGAGATTGCTGGTATCACACTTGAGGTATATAGCTTTCTCCAGAACAGTCACATGCCGTTAAAGTTGAAATAATTTTTATCAATAAATACTAGGAAATAGAATGCAATTCTGAACATATGGCTTTCAGTTAATTTGGGTTTGGTGTTGAAATTAGCACTACCTACCTGCCAAAAGAGCAGATAAATGAAAGTAGTTGAGGACTGTACTCTCCCCAGAGTGAAAGACGGCAAGAAGCCTGTAGCCTCTCGGTGGAGCCTTATTTTGCTCTGGCTGGACACAGGAGGGAAGTCTTGCTGTTCAGTGTCTGAACTGAGAGCGCTACGGACATAAAATATTCCAAAGATCATAGACAGAATTCCCCAGTCCTCCATCCTGTATGCAGAGATGATTACTTTAGCATATAAATAAGGGAAAAAAAACCACTAGTTGAGCGTATGATAATCGCAAGTATTTTTACTAAACCTTAAAGAAACTACACACTTTACAGAAATATTAAAAATTAAATGCAGCTATTAATTGGTGTAGAGCAAAGACCAAACTTAATTTTGGAGTTAACTGTCTCTCTTGAGAATACTCCGCTAAGGCGTTGTCATAGCGTTTGGATGCTGCAGATATGCAAGTTAGCCCATGGGGAAATAAAACATTAAATTAGATATGACTACCTAAAATAATATGCAGCAGTAACAAGCCATTTACAACACCCAGAAGACCTTTGTTACTTTTAGAAAGAAATATAAACTCTTTCCAACACTTGAACAATAGGAAATTAATTCTTTGTCAGCAAAAGCCAGAGGACAAACTAAATATTTAAATGGCCACTGAGGATTGAGGTGGAAGTGCAGCTTGTAGACAGCTATACAAATCACTAACAAACCTTAATGAATATTGGGTGTAGGCATCAGGGTCCTGTCAGATTTGACACCATGTCCCAAGTAGCTTAAACCCAACACTCAAGAAAAGGTGGAGACCTCATCAGGTCTCTAACATCTGGGATTTTATTTGTCATTTTGGCATACCCTGCAAGCGCAAAAGAAAGAGTAAAAGGGGATTATCCTGACAATGAAATGAGTTACTGAATCTTGTGATAATGAAAAGCAGAAGAATTCTAATTCCTTTCTATAGTCCCTGAGGTGGAGGTGCGTTTATAGTTCTGCAGGAGTATAATGTAGGAGGGAAGAACAGATGGCCTAAAATCCATGAAACAAGACACCACCTAATCCCAGGACTGAGTACCACTATTAATCCTGGTCAGATTCCCTACTGGTACTTTGTAACAGGGTTCAGAATTGCTACTGATGAACTAGCATGTTAAGTTGGGGGCAGGAGGGGGAGAAAAAAGGAAAAAAGTTAGTTGTGGGTTGTTGATTCAAGACGGTGTGCACTAATTTTGTAGAACTTCATTTACAGTTTAAATAACTCAACTTTAAAAAATGAACTCCAAATGAAATTCAGTCCAGGACAAATACAGTTGGTTTTGTAATGTCTTCGGCTTTATCGTGAGAGTAATTGTGTATTTTATTGAGACTGGAATTTCTTTTGTTATGTGGATCCCAGTGCTATATGTGGCAGTAGTAGGTGATACAGCATTTTCATGGTAGTCAATTCTATAGATGTTATGGTTTGAGAAACCCACAACAATTTATTGTCGTTTAGACAATTACTTTATCACCCAATGACCCCTCCCCACCTGGGAAGGGGAATTGGGAGAAACAAGGAAACCTGAAGGTTGAAATATAAACAGATTTAGTAGAATAAGACTAGATAATTAACATTAATAACACTAAAGCAACAATATTTGTCCCAATACCAATGTAAAATATACGAGGATTGTACTCAGCCAATTTTATCAGCGGGAAGCTGTGCACTCCCAGAAGTGCCAGTGTCAGACACTGAGCTCTGCAGCTTCGGGAGAAAGGGAAGGGAAGGCCTCAGGGGTCTGGCACTGGGACAAGAAGTTCTCAGGATCACAACCATTAAGGAAGAGAGAACTTCGCAGGAAACTTTCTAATTTATGTTGTATGTGACGTTCGTGGTATGAGATAATCCTGTTGGTCAGCTTGGGTCAAGTGCCTGGGTCTCGCTCCTCCTCATCCCTGCACCTGGCGAGCTGGAAAACCCTGAGACCTTAAAATCCACACACCATAGATGGCTGTATAGTAAATATTTTCACAAATTCAGACACTAGAGTCTTCTAGAAGTGCAGTCTTCCCAAGCATTAGAAGAGAAATTAGTCCTGTGTCACTCACACTAGGACAATAGAATATTTACATTCATGAGGAAATACAGATAACAGTGAAAGCTGAATATTTTCTTTGTACCTTAGAAGCTTTCTATGCAATTCCTCCAGTTCAATCTACGTTTTGCACTGTAAGGTACACAACACAGAGATTAAGCATTATTGCCCAGTCTTAAGGACCAGGTCCTTAAGTTGTTTAAATTGTTAACATAGCGACAACACTGTTTCTTCTTTTTCTGTGACAAGAATGAGGTGGGATGAGATCACCAGCATGCTTCCACAGGAAGTTTAGGTTACTGTGGCCACATATTTCCACACTCCGCCTTGTGGTAGCTCTGCTACTCAGGCAGCTGTTCACTGAGTTGAGCCAGGGCACTGGTCTGTCTGAAAACAAACCCAACAGGAAGGAAAAGTTTCCAGCAGGATTGTCTCCTTAGCTCACTGGATAGGTACAATTTAATGACCATGCTTGCACAAAAGACAATTCAGAGAACTATATAAAGTAGGGAGGGAGAGGAAGAATTGAAGGGAGGAGAAGATTGGAACATAGGAGCCTGGACCTGGACTGGCCTTAATCCTGGGGAACCACATCCCAAGAGTGCAGGGAAACCTGTTCAGTTTGTGGCCTGGGTGTATCTGTCAAGCCTTGGACTTCCACAAGCATAATTCACTGTGTTATAGAAGCTCAAACAGCTCAGGTGCTGCAAGGCACTATCTTCAGTATGGTTTATTTATGAAGAAAAGTTACCCTCTAGTTCATGGACTATTTAGTTTATTAAAGTGGTCGAAATCCAGTGAATCAAGCATAGAGCAGAGAAGCAAGACACCAAAGCTATAATTCTAATTCAACCTTGTGGCAATTATATAGGGCTACATTTTGAGTGGCATCCACTATTTTGTAATGCCTCATTTACTGTGCAAGCATTCAATGTCTGATTTTTCAGTAGTGCTGAGTATCTACAACTTCATAAATCAGTGACAGTTATAGGTACCAGCTGTCTCCTGAAAATAAACCAAAGTTTTAACCAACCACCTAAAATTAAGATGTGAAAATACATAGATTTTTTTTTTAATTGAAGAACCTCTCCAAGGCCATCTGTAAAGCTGGAGTAAGAACGTTTAGTCACTTTTCTGAAAACTGCTGATACCTAAAAATAAAACGTTTATGATACAAGAACCAAGTATTATGCATGTTAGTATATAGCACTCAGTTGTTTTGAAAGCTGGACTCACGGATGCAAAATGAATGCTATTTTTTTTTCCATTATGCATTTTTCTACACTTAATTGGAACAAGATAGGGCAATATAAAGCTTTACAAATACATTATAAATTATTGTATACCCAAGACAACCTTGACCAAAAATTAAAATCCCTTTAGATCTTAACTTTAATATGCCTCCTGTGATCAGGCATCACAAAATCCAAAATTACCAAATCAACAAGTGAATTGAGATTTTTCAGCTATTTAGTATGCAGTAGTGTAATGAACATGAGGTACCTGCCCAGTTATTCTTTAAGGGAGATGAGCTCATTTCAAATAGATAACCATCTTTGACTTCTCTTCTGATTCATCACTGACCTGAACTCCATTTGAACCTTGTTAGACACAAAACAAGCAGGATTCCTGGCCTGAGCTATAAAATATAATTAAGCCCTTTTGAAATGATGTGTAAAAGAACATAGCTTTACCCCCACTATAACTACTACCACCACCACAACCAATAAAGTTAAATCAAGCACTGCCTGTACTGGATTAAAATAATAAATGTTCCTGGATTTTAGTGTTTGAAGTATTTGAAGAAAACAGGCTCCCAGCAGCCAGGACTGCTGAATGCATGGGGACATTTATTAGTGACGAATTCAAGGGTTTGGCCTGTTTAAGATCATTACTTTCTGTTTACCGTGTGTTACACAGCTCATGTTTTTACAGAGCCCGCATGTGTCCCCATGTAATGCTGAAAAACTCTCTTTCACTAAAGAATAGTTAATTGGTAATGTGTAAATATTGTTCTCGTGGGGAGAATGAACTATCATAAGATTCAGCTCAACACTAATGAGAAATCCAGTGTGGTCAGTGGATTGTTAACTAAATCTCTCCTGGAAAATTGTCCTTTACTACATGCCACCGTTTGTTTGCTACTGCTTTTTCTAGACTTGAATAAATTGGCTGACTTTTAAATTAACTGTAGTATTTCCCCTGTAATTATTTTCATAGCTTTGTTACCCTTTCTTCTCAGAAGCTGCTTCGTAGAGGATACCTGTCAACAGAGCAGTGTAACTGTAGTATAACTACTCATTACGTGATGCGTCTGAAGTTTTCTTAAAAGTAAAAAATTCATGTAGATAATTATCACTGTATTAGATATAATAACATATGTATGTATTCAAAGCTGTCTTAGTATCTTTGGCAACTTTAAATTAGCTGCCTGCTGCAGTTGCAAATATGAAGACTGAATGCTCTAAGCAAATATCACAGGTTATCATATTAGTAACATGTCACATTGAAGCAGAAGGTAGTAAGGAAACCCACTCGCTAATTAACCTTCAGCAGCCAGATTGTATCTCTGCTGCTCAGGCATGGAGGGCCCATGGGAGAGCCTGGACTTCTTCCTTCAGAGAGCACTGTGATCCTTTGGGTGGGAATGCAGTCGGTGCAGAGCACATCGCTCCTGTGCATCTTGCCCAGTCCAAACCAGCGTGGCAGGCTCTGGGGCACAGTCTTGCTTCTGACCTGCCCCAAACTCAGAAAAGCAATTTTCTTCTTAGTGCTGTGGTTTGTAGCAAAGCTACTAGCTTCCAAGAGGCTTTTCAAGAGATATCTCGACTATATTTATTATAATACATGTGTTTCCATTTTCTTAAAACTCTTTTCCCATATAGAAGTTTGCCAATTAAAATCATGCTCTATGTTGTATTAGGTGACAGTGCATTGAACCAAACAGGATTTGCAGCTATCTAAGGAAGAGCAAATGCAGAGCATAATAGAAGGAAAAAAACTCCTGCTACATTTCTACTTGTTTCATTTGGAGTTGATTCAAATATCAGTATTTTAAAATGTTTTTGAAAACAGAAAGTCCATAGTTAATGTCAAAACATTATCTCTCCCTTTTGTCTGTGAACCAGGAAAAATAACAGAACTGTCTTAACACCTGTTTTCCCTAAATACTAAGTGGTTGTTACTGTAAGGAAAGGGTTGTTGTAATTTATTTGCCGCATCTATTAAAATGGGCAACATCTTTCTTTTCTGTACACACATGGATTTATGCACACAGGGCAGTTTAACAAACATGGGGCCTCCTGTTATTGGTAAACGCTAATATAACTATATTATAGTTATATATAAAACTTAATGTAACTCTATTTATAACTCAGGGTACTCAGATTCTATAAGATGTCTTTGTAAATGTTAGCATAAATCAAGTCTCTACTGACTAAAAAAAGAAATATGTTAGAATCTCAAAGTAAATGTTGTCTTTTAGTAATTTTTCTTTGCTGTTCTGATGTAATGAGCTCCCTCTTTAATTTCTGAACAAGTTAATTTCTTGCCATTACCAAGCAAGTGCCAGCTTTTTTTTCAAACTCTCTTATGTTATTTCCAACCGTATAAAAATACCTGGATATTCCTTTAGAGCATATGTCATCATAAAGGTAATCCTTCCAATGACATATAGAAGGCTGGTGTACGTTGTATTTTGCTCAGTTAACATGGCAGCACATTGTGGTGCTATTGTGGGTTGGGGTGGAGTCTGACAATGGAGGGCTGGCAGCATTTTTTAAACACTGTCCAAGGCAAGTGCTTCATATTTATTAGTCTCTTGGAGGGGTATTTTAAAAGTCATGAAACTATTTGTTCCTAGAAGTAAATTATTGCACGTACTGAAAAGTGTGTTGGTGTTCATGAGCAGTAATCCAAACAGAACAAGTTAACTTCTACATATCACAACAATCGTTTATGAAGATATATTACTTCTGTGTGGTGCCATCTCAAGTTCACTTCAAATGGAGACTTTGATTTAATCTGTTTAAACTGAAGTTAGAATTCTACAAAAGAAGTTTGTGAGAGATACATGAAATGACTCACTGAAAATAGTGTGTGGGAGGGGGGAAAAATGGAGGAGAATAATTTTGTATCTTTACCTTTCTGAGATGATTGCTTTAGGAAAGCAACTTCACTAAGCATATACTTTGCATTATGGCATTCAGAAATCTTAAAATCTTAAAATAAGGTTCCTTCTAGTGCATAGTGGTATTTCTTCACTCCCTTCCTTTAGGATGTGAGATTATTTCTTTTCTGATGTCATCCTTTCAGGATTTCCGTAGTAACGTTACGCCATTGAAGCGTCCCACATGGCCCAGAGATCTCTTTATTTACTATTGCTTTTTAGGGTTTGTACATGTTTGTTGTTCTTCATTTGTTTTCTTTAAACTTCCTCAAGACATCACTTTGTGCAAGTTTCTCCGAATGCTCTCTGCAGTACTATTTTTTTTTATTAAGAGTCACTTCATCCCCAAAAGGGCATGTAGATGTAACTGCTAGGAAGGACAAGGATGTGATTCTTGCCTATAAAAAAGCAATCTACGTCGCAGCAAGAAAAAGAAAAATCCCTCATTGAGTCCCTGAACTTTTCCTAGTACTTGTAGGACACAATCCATGGATGTGACTTGTAATATTTCTTTTATTTAAAATTTACCAACACTTCCTTGTTCTTAATTGTGTTTTAATTTCTCATTGTTTACATAGAGTTTGAGAAAGGCACTGCTGATTTTGAACCAGCAGTATTATGTGCTGAATGCTCAGTTCTGTTTCTAAGCCATTGGATATTGTATTTTCTTTGTCTTTTGTGGAGCTGAGAGGACAACAGAAAAAGACTGCAAAGCATAATCCTTCCAAGTGTAATCCCAGTGAAAGAAAACATAAATAAAACCACTTGTATTCTGGCATTCCTTTTTCCCTTTTGTTATTTCTGCGACTTGGCACGTATTCCAATAAAACTATAGAACATTTCTGTATATTGCAGAATTCTGCAATAGTTACAGAGAATGTCTCCTCTTTAAAATCAAAGTTCCATGCGGAATATAAAAAAAATTGAATTTCCAAATATTGTCATGCCTCTTAAAATAACTAGACTGACCATAGCAGGGTGAGGGTAAGCCCTTCCCATAAAAATACCTCTTTTTCCTGGTTTAAGACTGTACGTGAAGCTGCTTCATTCCACAGTTTACAGCATCAAGTCTGAACCAGTACTAAAAGGAAGGGCAGCAGGGTGTGTTGATGTTAGTTTTCTTGATTAGCACTGAAGTTCAGTGTCAAAAAAACACTTCTAAAACAGTTTCTGTCGTATAAACCTGTTACACGTGAGACCAGACCCAGGGGTTCAGAAGCCAGCATAAATAACCCAGAGCTAAAAGCCCTTTCCTAATTGGTGACAACAGTCTCATTGATTGGCATGGGACAGCTCGAGACCTTGATCATTCTTATAAACTCCAAACTGCTCAAGGGACAGATTCTACTTGTTTGTGGTTCCTACTTGGGTTGAACACAATTCAGTGCCATTATTGCTATGGGGACTGTTGGACCACCTTCTTAGTGGATGCTGGATTAAAAAAAAAAATAATCCAATGTATTTCCTTCCATTGTATAAAATTTTTCTCGGTATTATGAAGTCAGAACTCCCAGGATGCAGACAGAATTCTTTCTGGATTCTAAAAGAGATTCATAGAAGTTTGACTGTATGTATTCAAAATGTGTTGTATTTTGGTGGAACTTTTCTACGAGTGAAAAAGTATGAAAATATAAAATGGAATTATACCTTGAAACATCTGTATGTAAGCCTTAGATGTTTTTTAATCTTTTGCCTTTGGTAAATATCCAGTTTCATTAGAAAACCAAGTTGTGGACATTTTAAAGTATGGTGACATTCAGTATTCAGAGCATTGAGTCCAAGTAGGAGTGCCAGATGAGAAACATGTTGACCCAACCTCAGATGTAGTACTTTTCATGTAAATGCACAAAAGAAATACAGAGATATTAAGTATGGTTTGTTTTACTAAACGGTGATTTGCTGTAAGTTAAATTCACAAGAGATGTGACATTTCTAGACAGCGTTTCTTTCCTAAAAATGTTTCTCTTTAATGAGAGTATATAAGTTCTGTCATAAATCTAACCTACCATTATCGTTTTTATGTTTTATAAAGCTATGTAAAGTGCAAATGGTTATGATGTGAAAAGTTTAGATTAGACTGTTTTTTAGGTAAACACGTTATATATTTTGAGTTAAAGTAATTGTTTTGAATTATTTGAATTCAAACATTACCCTTATTGTCCTGCTAAGCACTCCAAAGCCTAGCAAGGCAGTATTTTATAATGATTAACCTGAACAAAAGCAGAGAGAATAGTTCAAAATAGCTATTTCCTATCAGTTTAAAACATAATCAAGTGAAGCAGCTGTGCTTGTTCTTAATAGACTCTTTTGAAAAAAATTTCATAGTTTAATGAAAAATGTCTCTTCTCATAAACCTTAAAATACTCACACATGTAAAAAGTCATAATGTTTTGGCAAATCGTTTTTGTAAGGAATGTGCATGAGACATACCTGCTTCGTAACTGCAACACTGTATAAAGCGTGCTCAATAGTGTCAAAAGAGCAAGCTAAAAAAAAAAGTAAATTACAAGTTGTGGCCCAACTGTGATGCTCTTGCTTGGTGAGGAGAGCAATAGTCCACACAAGTATTCCCATGAAAGTCAGTGTGACTACTTGAGTGAGTAATTGCTTGCAGGCAGAGATTCCCAGGCTCATGGTAAAGTGAATTCAGGAAATAAGCACATAAATGTTGGGAGAATAACAACGAGCAGGATTAATTGTCTCTCTCTCTCTTTTTAGGAATCCACGGATCATCCTTTGTCCTTGACATAAAAGACTTCCTACTTAAAACAAGTCTCAAAGAGCGAGCCAGATCTCTGATGGGCCCTTTTTGCTGCACAATTAACGTGGAAGCCAAGTGGTGTAAGCACAGTGGTGATCCTGGCCCAGAGCAATCTATTCCAAAAATACACATCGATTTGAGAGGAGGACTGCTGCAGGTCTGTATAAGATACTTATGGTTCTGCTATTGAGCTGGACTGGCTTTGGATGATTGAGATTTCCTAAATAAATTGCATGAAAGCCTCTAAAGCTTTGCAGCCTACAGCAGTTCACTGAGTTGGGGGGTTTTGCTTGTTTGTTTTGGTTGGGTTTTGTTTTACCTTTTAAAATAAGTATGTAGTCTTTCACGTAAAACTGTTGATTGAAAAACTGTGTACAGTGTTTTGGTTTTTTTTAATACTGCTTAAGCCATGTATCGTAGCTGTATGTGTGTGTTCCCTTAAAACTACTGGATCAAATTACTAACACTTAATATCTAGGACCCTGTTCTGATGTGTGCGTGTTTGTCCAAGAGCTATGTGTCTGTAATGCCTAGGGGTAGCTTTAAGACATACATATCATTTCTTTTTAAACTTACACCAATTTCTCAGGGGAGTAATTATAAACTGTTGTTTGTAGCAATTAATACTCAGTTTTCCATACTATCCTCTCCTTTTTGGAAGTGCCCACAACTTTGAAACCAGTCCAAGAAGCATGGGAGTTCTTGAAATGAAAAATAGATTCTGTGGGGCTTAAACAAGTGGGCTTTAAGATATGTCTTGTTTTAATTATTTTTATTGTAGTATCTATACACACCAAATGTTTTAAAATAAATAGATAAATCAAGCATATAAAACACAAAAAGGCGATTTTGACATTTAGTCGTGTCATTAGGTCTTTTCCCAGAATCGGCATTAGAAGTTCTAAAAACCACAGCACTGGGAATAGGGCTAATTGAATAATACGAATTTTTAAAAAAATATATCTTAATGAATAAATAAAGTCAGTTTGCTTCTCTGCTTCTTTTTTATTTGATATTCACAGGTACTTGACTGACTACCTCTACATGTTGTTAATAATAAAAAGGGGGGGGGGGGGGGAGATCCCCAAAATTTTGGGGTTTTGACAAGGACCAGAAAAATATCTATAAATCTGAGAAAGCCATTTATTATTAGAGTACACACTGGGATAACTAGCTTTTGCAGAAAACAATTAAGTATTTGGTCTGGCAGAATAGATTTGAGAATGCTGACAAAAGCATTAGCAATTCTGTTTCAAATTAATTTATTTATGGCTAATGATTTTACCAGCTCTAAATGTGACCTCATCTTATACCGCTGTTAGGGAGTTTATGTGAAATCGGTGCCTCATCTGTGAATATTGTAGTAGGAGTTCTGTGTTCTGGAGTTCCAGCTGCCTAAAAATAAAATGAATAAAAGTGAGGGGAAAAAAGCATTCCTCCCTCCTCCATCAATGGGGGACTGAGGCCTCTGGGATCAGCTTAGGTGACACAGAGCTCCTTTGAGGTGGTGCTAGACCACGTGTGGGACCCTGAGGCCGGAGGTACTCTAGAAACTCCAGTAGAGATGCAAAGTTAGGCTTAGGGAGATGACCTGGGTAGCCCAGGACTATTTGGCTAAGGACTAGCTGTAGCTGTGTTTCAAGAGGGTCCTGGTTTATTCCATGGGCTTACATGTAGATGCAGGGGAAGGAAAAACTTCCTTCTTGACAGCTGCACTACACGCCCTTTAGGCATCTTCTGGGTGGGGTTTTTTTTCATATTTCAAAATTACTATTCCCCAGTGAAAAAAATTTGCACTACTCTTTATGTGCATACCTGACTTGTTTACTTTACTCCTATCCGTATCATGGAGTTTTAAGTTATTGTCTGGTGATTTTGATTTCATCCCACACTGGTTCTAAGTCTGATTTCTTTATTAATTGCTAGTTGCTTCCTTGTCTTCCCTGTTGCTTCTGGGCCCACTTCTGCACATGAAGACTAAAGGACTTGTCCCCGTTAACGGGATTCTCTCAGTTTGATTTGAGAAAAGCAGTGCTGCTTGTCAAAGCTGGGAGAGAGGAACTTGCCTTTTATTTTGCTATAAAGTGTATGAATCTTCTGGACTTTGAATGCCAGTTTTTCTTAGATTTTTTTTTCTAAATTTCTGTTTTAAACTTCAAAAAGCTTTAAACTTTTAAACCTCACTCTGAGAACTTACAGCACACCCAATTCATATGCTGTATATACCCAATATTTGTGCTTGAGTTCATCTTTTGTATGTCTTTCTAGTCATCTTCTGTGTCACTTAGTTTTTAATGCATTCCAGAACTCCACTTTTGCAGCAACATGCTCTTTGAACAGTTTAAACTTTGCACCTTTAAGGCTTTTTTGTCATATCTTAAACTGCAAAACCTGTGACTAGTCCTAGCATTATGTACTGCACTCAGCTGTAAGTTCTTGCATATCACTTTTAAGTTCTGTGCTCTTCCAGGCAGCATCAGTATCAATTGTAAGTAGTAAGAATTAATGCTTTCCTTCAAATGATGAAAAGAACACGTTTGCGAAATGGTTTTGTAGAGATTTTTTGTTGTTCCTGTTCTTTATTTTCACATTAAGGATACTTGCGAGCACTTAAGGTATAAGTAGAACAGGCTGAAAGCTGTGTAAAGTTTCTTTTGTTTGGGGGATTTTTTTTCCTTCAAAAATGACTAAGTATTTGTATGTAATTGTTTTGTCTTCTGCCTTTCTTTTTCTTTTTGTCTTGTTTTGGTTTTTTTTTAAAGGTTTTCTGGGGTCAAGAGCATTTGAACTGTTTAGTTCTTCTCCAGGAGCTTCTGTGGCAGTACCTCACTAAAAAGGGCAGTGTAGAGACCTTGATACCTGAACGTGCACACCCCACTTGTTTTTCTACAGAAAGGAATCAGGCCTCAAAAACTGAGCATACTTCAGATGATCTGAGAACAGGCCTGTTCCAGTATATACAGGATGCAGGTAAGAAGAATATTGTTGCTTTCTTCTTTGTTTTTTTTTAATTATGAAGTAAATACAGTAGTAACCTCTTAAAGATTACTTGCCTCTTACAATGAATACTTTTTTTTGGAAAAGCAATTGAAAAGACATCTGCTAGAATGAAAAAAAAAATACTTTTTTGATGTCTTTCCATTAAGCTGTAATCTTTTAAAAGTCAGTGAAATTGCTTTTTTATTTTCTCTCCTTTTGATCCTGAGGGGTTTATTTTTAACTACTTTGGTCTCATAAACCAGCATGTTTCTTTCTAGAAATTATATAACAGATTATAGTTTTCTTTCATTTGACAGAAGCACAAAAACTGCCCAGTGCCTATGAAGTTGTCTTTTACAATGAAACTGAGGATAGTCCAGGAATGATGTTGTGGAGATATCCAGAACCCAGAGTGCTCACTCTTGTAAGAATTAACCCTGTTCCTTTTAATACCACTGAAGACCCAGATATTAGCACTGCTGACCTCGGAGATGTTCTTCAGGTGGGTAATGAGAGTTTTCTACTTTGATTAACAAAAGAAAACGTTACTGCTCTAAAGTGAATGTTTTCAAACTTAGGTTTATTAAAAATGAGCACAAAACAAATGTCAGGAGCTCTATAAAGTCAATAGGAGGTAAGTTCCACAGCTTGAACGCATCTTTAGTTTTAAAACTACTTGTGCAAACATTTTAACTACGTACCTGTAAAATTTTTCCATGACATAATAAGCTATAGCCAATTTTATCAGTTCTGGTTTGCAAGCAGAATTCTGTCTTCCTGTGATTTCATCCGTCAGTCTTTACTTAAAGACTTCATTTGATTTGAAACTGAGACACATGAGGAAACACCTGGTCTGAAATTAACAAGATTCAGTGGAATCACTGAACTAAAATCTCCAACCTGGCATCCCCTCCTGTGTCTGTGATGGTAGATGGCTGTACTTCTAGTAAGATCCACAGGGTAGAGAGAAAGGATCTATTTTCTATCATTTTGCTTTGAGAGGGTTGAAGTGGGCTGTGGAGTTTGACTGTGTGAGATCATGGAGCTGCCCTTCAAAGGAGGGCTGCAGCTGCGTGACTCTGTGCCCCAAAAATAGACCATACCTCACGATTACACTGATCCCTAACTTTATACATTTGTGAAATTTTGCTTTCTCAAATACATAATCAGGTAGTTACAGTCTCTCCTCTCTAGTGTAATTCATCTTTATAAATTCACTTACTCCTTGCATATCTATTTTGATTTTTGCTCAGTTTTAATTTTGTTAATATCCATTTCTTTTTTGTATTACAAATTGGATCTGTCATTATTTTTTTTAATCTGAATCTGCTTTTTAATCAGAATGGTGTTGTGAGTCAAGGGAAATAAATATCTCCCAATTCTTCCTATTTGTTCAGAAATGTTGAGTTGTATTTCATTATTGCTATAACTTAAAAATTGCTTTTAAAATTGAATTATGCACCAATATGCTTTGAGTTATGGATAAGTAGGGTAATCTTCCTCAGATAAATGGTATAATGTTATTACCGTGCACATACTCTTAGTGAGATCATGTAAGTGTCCTGCCAATTTCTTTGCCCTCTAGACAGCCAAATGTCAGCTCCTTTCAGTTATATGAAAATTAAAATTAAATGGAAAAAAATCAGCTCCCCTTGGCATGAGGTTTGAATCAAAGATCAAAATTGTGTTATTGTATGCTGTCTTGGTGACCCTATTAGGTTGCTATGAAAGCCAGCAATTTGCCTTCTTTCAGGATGGTATTTTCAGAGCACAGCACACCAAGTTTTTGGTATAATTACATTAAGTTCCCATTATAGATAACAGACATCATGAACATAATGTATGTGCTTGTGTAATAATATGACCCTTTACAGGGGGAATATCGGTGGTTCTTCAAGTGGGCATGCGCAGCTGGCCTTCTAGTAGCACACACGTTCTGCTGCTTTGTGCTTCCGTACAGGGGTCTAGAGAAAAGAAGGTAGTTGCAATCTTCCTTCATTTCCCCTGAGATTGCCTCAGACAGCAAGATGGAAACTGGGAAGCACTCAGCTGCCAGTGTTCAGGTTCTGTCAGCTTCTACTGGTTTTCCTGTAATCCTTCAGATTTGCATTTCATTTTATACATTGACTGCAGAGATCTATTTCCGTCAGTCTCATTTTAAGTTTGTGGTGAAGCGTCCCTGTATAGTTCCCTTCCGTGATGCTTTTTACTGTGGCACACTCTCTTCTTAAGGTCTGTCAATTTTATGATTAAGTAATTCTTAGGAAGTCTAATATTACTACCTTGGGCTTTCAATTACAAGGGAAGAGATGAAAGATATCAGCCAAATTAGAGGACATCTATTCAAAAACTGTGCTCTTGGGCACATGGAGTGCAGAAATGCTGACAAAATGCTGCACTTTTTGGTAGTGGGCCATTAATTATGGCAGTAACTGTTGTCCTGCTTTAGGTGGTGATTTATCACATTTTCCAGAAATAGCCATGCACCTACACAGAGCAGCTCTGCACAGTGTAGATAAACAGCCATTTTAAACGTGGACAATATGCCTTTTTTTTATTAGTCTAACATAGATATGTGAGTAGAATAAGTAATACAGAGTCGATTTTCAAATTCTTTAGGTAAACTACGTTTACCCAATAATCATCTCAAACTTTAGGTTCTGATTTAAATTATTCAGGAGGCCTTTCATCAGCTCCACTTTTTTCCCCGTCAGTTTCTTAATATACTGCATATTTAGTGCATATGGAAAATTCACAAAATATAAAGAGAAAAAAGTCAAAACAACACTTCTATTTTATTCATTTCTTGACTTGAAACATTAGAGGAACATCTGCAAGCCAAAAACTTCAGCTTTTTTTGAAAAAAGGGATCTAAATTTAAAAACAATAATGATATCAAAGTATATTAAAAATATATTTTAAAAACTTGCCCAGGACTGTGTATATCTTCAAATGCTAAGAGGACCCATAATGTCACCAGCTGTGTTACCAGTCTCCCTTAATCCTTTACTTCACATAAACCCAGGCAAAGGTGCACTACTGTAGTTTGTCTTAAATTAAAAGTTTGCCAGTTGCATGTTCTTTCTTTCCAAGTAAGTTGGTGTGACATTTCATCTAGCTTTCTATCTTTGCTAAACTTCTTTGGGCATACCGTTTTAATCAGGTAGGTTTTAGAAATCTCTTTGTTTTTATAGCTATTCCTCAAATTCCTGGAACTTGCAAAAGCTTCACCATAAAGAGAATTTTTCTAGATATCGAAGTTGTGTGTCATCTGCTGCAGCCAAAGGATAAATGAACAGCTTCAGATTATAAGACTTGATATGAACTATATTGTTCCTGTAAAACCTTACCTGCTGCTATTTCTAGATGTTCCCAAGAGCTTATTTTCTTGTACTTTTACTTGCATTGTTGCCAAGGTAAGCATTTTCACTGGTCAAGTTTCTGATACTTTACTTTTTTATGATCCCAAAATTATTGCTTTTATTTGTGGAGAGAAAAGGAAGAACTGATGTTTCTGCCATGGTGAAGCAACTTGCATTTTCTTTAGCAATTTGAAATGGAAGTTTGATCTATTTGTTTGAAGGAAGTGAGAGAAAATCCCAAATGCACTTGCAAGAAACTGCATCAGGATTGTGTTTCTTTGGGGGGATTGAGAGTATCTGAACTTGTTGTTCTTCCTGTTTACTGGACATTGCAGCCTCTTTCTATTTAATTTTTAATCCCTCATTATTCCATTTTCACACGCCACAAATGTTCTTTGGCTCTATGTGATTTATTGTTTTTTCAGATGACTGGTATTTGATGAAACACCTTTAGACTTCTCTGGTATCTCTTCTTAATTTTTTAAGGAGTTCCTGTTCAGTAACATAAGGTGTTTCTTATCCTCAGGTACTGTCTGGCATCACTTGTAGCCCTTTTTGACCTGGAGACCTTTTCTTATTTTACTCTTCTTGTGTCCACATCACTGCCAAAATCTTTTCTGAATATATCTTCTCAAGACTGTTTTAAAGTTTATATACTAGTATTTACAAGTTCTTACTCATGAAGAAAGTGCATACCCTGGTTTTGTTTTTGGAACACAAAATCAATGAAGTGAAGCAAAAATCAATTTGTCACTGTGCTTACAAGTATTTTGGGTGCAACCTTGTATAGCTAACTGCAAAAAAAAAATTAATACTGTCTTCTGTATCAAGAAAGAGATGTGCTATGGATGTAGAATATTCCTGTCTTTTACACTGAACATCTTCCTTGTTCCTTGATCAAAACTAGTAACTCTTGACTATTCTATCAGCTTCTGTCTTATTTCTACTAATAGCTGTCTGTTTTCCAAATGGTGAGATTTTTTTTGATTGGTGTTTAGAAAGCTCTAGACAGAGCTAAGTATCTTCGTAAAGGTCAATGTGGGATGAAGGAATATACACACAAGAGCAGTAGTTTCATGTTCTCATAAGAAGAAAAAGTAAATAGGCTGTGTCTTGTCCAAGTAATGTGATAAATATTGCTCTAAGTCACTACTAATGTACCCCTTGTATAAAGGGGATCTACAGAAAAGACCTTCAGGCATACCCTTTTGATTTTCACTATTGCTAAGATTATTTTTTAAATAGCTGGAGAAGAAAAAGCATGTTCCACTGATAACTTCCCTTAAGACAGCACGCATTTCATAAGAGTGAAGTTAATCCCAGCACTGACTCCATCTAATGTCATGTAAGCCAGGGTAATCCATTACTGCCCAAATCAGCAAGGGCAAAGGGTAGAATGGTGTTGATGCAAGAATCATATTCACACCTCAGGAGCAGAGGAAAGTCCAAACTTGGAAAAATTTCACAAAATTAATTCAAATTATAATAAGCAAGATGAAGTAGCTGTGCCATTACTTTAAAATATTGAAGGTTGATATTGATACACCAAAAAGGATGCTCTCTGAGACTTTCTCAGTTATGACAGATGAAACTGTTAAATCATTGAAGTAGATTGCTGATAAGAGAAAGTCTGGTAATTGAAGATATGTGGAAGAGCAACTTTAAAAGCCTATTTTATTATGTGCTTAAAGAAAATATGTACAAAAAAAACAGAGACAAAGCCTACTGTTCTTGCTCCACAATAGTTAATGTTACATTTAGCGCACTCTCTTGTGCAAATAATTTCTATAGTAAAAATTGTGCAGATGTTTATAGATTTTTCTCAGCAAGTATTCATGTGTGAAGACTTAAGGTATGCCTCAGTTTCCCAGTTTAACAGTAAATTATGTTCTACAAGGCAACCAGCTCGCCATTATAGGGCAACAGGTCTTTTATTTGCTCTATGACGTTCTTGTTTCGTAGCAGTTGAAGTTGGAATCTGTTGGTGGTGATGATTCTCATTCTTGTGAATCTGTCCGTAATATGTCTTCCACTGAGGACTTTGAAGGACTTCAAGCAGAGTATGTTTCATAAGGCGTATAGCAACGTCTCCTGCAGGGATATCAGAGTTGGAGAAGATAAATGAGCAGCTCAGGAACAGAAGTGTGCTAAACAGTCTAAACTGCAGTGGAAAGTCTTCATAGTCTCTCTCTTCATCTCCCAAATGATGAGAACATTGGCTTGAGCTGGTTACAAGAACAGCTGAAAGAGAATTTCTGGTTATTTCCTCCATTCTGATTGTTCTGGTTGCTTTGGAAATATGGCGTTAGGAAGAAAGGAGTAAGAGCAAGTTCTAATTCCAGACAATAGTTTACAGTTATACAGATAAAGCCACGGTCCCAGAACATATTGAATAATTGAAGAAGAATAGATTCCACACCCTAACAAGCGACTGTATTTCAGAGCTGTCATGTAATGCTAAATTCAACCATGCTTGTACGGTTCCTTGGATCTGTCGGGTTGCAGCAGTTAAAAAAGGATAAATGTTCTTCATTTCTGTGGTATTTTTACTATTTGAAGGAGGAAATTGCAGGAAACAAAATTCTGTTAGTGATTCAGTAGTGACTTTCAAATTGTACAGATACAATATGAGTTAGCTACATTTAGGCATTTAAGCTCAAAGAAATTGCTCCTGGATATCTGTGCTGTGGGGCGTAAAACTGTGCTTGCACTGTGCTTCTAGTTTCCCGAAGTTTTCACTTTTGTGATTTCATCTGGGCCTCATTTCTATATCATTTATCTTTACTAAGAACGAGGTTGACAGGTTTGGGTTGGCAGGGGAGAGAGCAAAGACTGGGAGGGGCTCACCAAGATAGAAAAGCAATATGTATGCCGCCAAGGAAGTGTTGTGCTGTTCTGTGCAAGCAGGTGAACGGGACATACAAATGATTTCCTGTACAGCTGGAGGCCTATTTTCGCTAGTGAATTTTTTACAGAGATGCTCAGTGTTTGCCATCCCGTTGTAGAGTTATCTTTCCAATAAGGGGTATGCTGGCACTGCCCCATATCTCAAACAAAAAGCTATGTATTGTCACAAGAGGATTTACAGAAGTGGCTATGGATTTAAAAGGTGGAGAAAACCAGATTTGTCTAATCAAAGTGATTGTATAATGTGTAATGCTCCAAATTCTGAGCTCTCTGATGTATTTAAGCCGCATCACCAACACAGACTTAAAATTCTTTCGCCTGGATTGTCGTCCAGTGAGAGATACAAGCTGTTAAAGCTTAGAAGACAAAAGGAAGATAATCTATGGCATTTGTTCATTCCTTCATATGAAGTTAAAATAAAATATCTACTGAGCTATAACCCTGACAGGTTTTTATATTTGAGGATGTTTCCCTTGTGTACCTGCCAGGATTCCTATTGCATGCAAGTGTAGTAAGCATTATAACAGCTGATGAAAAGATGAATGTGTGCTGAGGTCTCCTTTTTTGGCCTTTCTTCTCTACATAGTCTCCTAATAAACAGAGCACTGATTCCTGGTTTAGAAAAGTGGTGAATAAATTAACCAGATCTCAAGGTCTACTGAAGAAAATTAGGGCAGTGAGTATAGTTCTGAGGTTCCAAGGGCTTAACTGAGATTTAATAAAGAAAGACCAGGTAAATAAAACCACTCCAGTAAAATTCACTCAGAGCATTTGCTGAGATGATGAAATCACTTTTAGGAGAACATAAAATATTTCCAACTTCAAAAGGTGAAGATTCAAAAAATTATCTGTTGCGTTGCCTTACGTGCTTATGCTATTCAAATGAAGCATTTGCAAACACTGCAGTCTGGAATCTGATTTTTTCAACACTGTCAGCCAATAACGGTCACTTTCTAACACCTTGTGGTTGTTTAAACAGTGGCTTAAGGAAGCATGAGCTTAAGAATGACTGACATTAGACCTACTGTAAGTCATTATTCCAGGAAAGATTTGACATGACAGTCAACAGGAAAAGAATTATGATCAATGTCAAAGGCATTCATTTTTCCTTTTAACAGAGAATACCTCATTTTTGGCTGGCTCTGCTTCCTTTTTATTTTTCATTCCCCGTTGGGGCTACACTGTTCAACTGGGCATCTGAGAGTCTGGGAAAAGAGCTTTTTGGGAAACCACAAATTTTATTCGTGTTTGATTTATTTCTTACATTCCCAAAGCAACAACTATTTTGGAAATCCAGATGATTTGTGTGTGACAGGTTAGTGATTTAAGTTCATAGTGTTATTAGATAATAAACTGTAAAGTTCAACCATGCTTACCGATAAACCTGTCAGTTTGCAAATTTTTTAATCTACTGCCACGCAGTTCAGTACTATCTTCAAATAATCAGTCTTTTTAGATGGATGATGAAATAATTTGTCTAACTATGGTGAATTGCTCAGAAGGCAAATGTGGTGCTTTGTCCGGGATTCTGCTTTTTAAAACTTACATTTCTTGTTAATTGTACCTTTTGATATTATTCAAAATGACTGTACTAGTCATGCTACTACTATACATTTTGTTATCCCTCTACTGTGTGAAGAGTTGCAACAAGCTTGAAACAAAACAGTACAGTTGTTGAGCATATCTGATCATAAACTATAACTGTAATGTAGGAAACTACTTTCCCATCAGTAGAAGCAGGGTTTACATCCATGTGTGTGTACAAAAATAGACGCAGGTCATCATGTGAACAACTAGTCTGTTTAAGAGGGCTGAAGGGTTTCTTTTAGCCTGAGCCACTTAGACTTCAGATGATCTGGATGTTAGCAAGTTCTGTGATGCTGGGCAGAGTTCTGCACATGTTTTTGAAAATTAAGACTCTGACTATTAATGATAAGTATTGTCTTCATTTTCTTGCGAGAGAGGAAGTAGGGGCTAAAGGAGTAGGAGTGTTACACGGAGAGTCTTAAGCAGATGTTGAAACAGAGCCCGTTCTCTTTAGGAATTCCAGCTTTAAACATTATTTGTGAACTTCCTTGCCTGAGAGTAGGATTATCTCAGACTTTACTATTTTGTTACTGTATTTTGTGTGTATAATCTTAATTATTTTGCTGTGTGATCTTAGCGTTCACTGCATTGAGAGGAGACTGTATCGTTTGGCCTACAGTTTCTTTGCAGTCTGCAGGGAGTTAAGCGTAACTTGTTGGGAATGTTAATGGAAGTTGTGCATAATTTGCCTGTGCATCACACTGAAATTTACCCTTTGGGGTTACTGAGCCAGTGAAAATTCTACCGGGTGCCAGAGGACTGACGAAATCATCAGATTATCTTAATGACAGATTTACACTCTCCTCGTGTTCTGTACTTTTCAGATTTTGTAACTCTGATTTATGAAACTTTGCAAACCAAAGTCCTTCCTGCTGTACACTGATCTTGTGGCACTTCTTGTAGGAATCAGGCTTTACTGTGGTGAGAATATGTGGTCAAAATAGCCAAAGTATTCAATATTCATTACCCCACCAAAAATTATGCAGTACTTTATGTATTAATAGACTGCTACCCTTGATCCCAGAGGTGGCTACATTTCAACAGCATAGTGCTTATATTATTAATAAATACTGAAGCTTAGAAAATGAAAAGTCTTAAAATGTGGAAGATTGTTCCTGTATCAGAAAAAGAGAATAAGGAGTATTGCAAGAAGTAGGTAAGCCCCTAATGTAAGATTTCCTATCTATATACTTTTGTTTCTCAATACTTGCAACGATACATTAAGACCCTAATAAATTAAATTAAATTAAATTAAATACTGTTGCTTTTGCTATTATTGCTTCATTTAAACTCAGTCTCAAGATGAATGACAGTTAGTAGAAAAAAATGGGTTTGACACTTAATAGTACATACATTTTCCTGTTGAGAAAGTCCTGCAAAAATCTTCTCGGTTATAGCATAGTGCTATTCTTTGCTTTCTTAACAAAAGCTGTTAGTGTGTTTAGAGTAATTTTTCCAGAATGGAAAAAGCCAGTATCTGTGACAGATTACTATACACACCTGCATTTGCTCTGAACCTGCTGGCCTGATAAATTGATAAGATAAGTTGGTCACATGTTGTTTTAAAAAGGCGAAGAACATAGTTCCTAATAAAAGAATGCTACATATTTCTTCTAAAAGGTTAAAAAGGATTTCTCAGGGCTCTTAAATTACCATATTCTGATACCAAGGGAAAATAAAACCTGGGCTTAGAGACTTGTTTGTACTTAGAGGGCTTTCCGGACAGGAAGGCAATCTTGATGCAATTCAGTAAGCCACAATACCAGTGGGGCATTACAGGTGAAAAATTTGCAGCTGTACCCCTCACCACAATGTATTACAACTGTACAGTGGAATATTTCCTGTACAGAAATAGGGCTTGGTTAACTTTGTTTCCCAAGAGTAGATCACATTAAAATGTTATAAAATCATGATTTCCTGCATTTGAATACTTGTGGTTTCTCAACTGGTTCCAATATTACAAAGGGGGTTTTATAGCTTCTATTAGTTGAAGATGTATAGAAGCTTTTTTCCAAAGTCAGCTAAAAGGCAGTTATGTATTTTTAAAAAACAATTTCTCTCAGAAGACAGGAGTTTTCTTTCACATCTCTTTATTATAGCTCTATTTAATATTTATTTTATAAACTGCAGTACAGATGACAATTTAAATAAAATGAAATAAATATGCTAATAGGACCATAAATAAATTTGTTAAATGGAGTTGAAAGGGCAGAGGTATATGTTATTACTCAGAAAGCAAACTAGTAGTTATTTTTATTATTCAGCCAAAGACCTCGGTATGGATAGGGGAAAAAATTAAATTAAGCAGATACTGCATATTCAATTTTAAAATTAGTATTTATAATTTAAATGTTGCAGCTTTAGGACAAAATTTGTTAAACCAAATTCAAAGAGAAGTAAAACAAATTCTGTGACATAATTATATGGGATAATTTTGAAAAACTTCTCCAGTTGTGGTATTTGATTATTCCTGAGTGTTGAAAATTGAGAGTGCGCCATAGTGGAATAACTCTTACTGCTCAAAATATACAGGTACGTAATATATCAAAATGGTGTCAAAGTACAGAAAACCTGAATAAAAATACAAAGGAGATTGAGCCAGGGGACAGCAAATACTTTGTACTGTAAACCACCACATCTTTTTGTTTTGTTTTGTTATTTGGATCTTTATGAAAAGGGAAAATTGGTGGTTTGTAGCTGTGGCAGGAACAGCTTTTTTTCCACAGTGATACGATACAATCTTAGCCCTGAGGAAGGCTAAAAATATGTTGTCCAACAGGCAGTATGGTTTGTCGCGTGATTTCATGATGTCAATCACACAAGATAAACAGGAATGTGGTTGTTGAGGTGTCCTACATTTGTCCAAAATGTTGTTCCACTGGTCAGATTGGATTATGTGTCATGTGAACAGGCACATTACAGAAGTTTTACTCTATTTAATATTAATTTTTTTAAGCATATTTTCTACATAATATATTTTTCTGCAGTTTTTTTTTTTTTGCTATTTTTGTATAAATAGTACTTCAAAATCAAATTTAAAAGTCATGTTCTTGGTAGTTATTGCCAAGAATTTTTCTCTAATAAAAATCTGGATAAAGCTTTTTATTTTCTACTACTGTGACTTCTGTTCACGTAATGGGAGAATTGTATTTTTAAGGCAGTTGGCCCTAAAACAGTAAAACATCCGAATAACAGAATAGCTTTATTACAGAGCAATCAGTTTATTCATGCTCAGGAAGCTGGAGTTAAAATCTCAGCATGGGTTGGCGTCTGACACAAAGTGCTAGTTTGTATTGTATTCTGCCTCTCCTTCACTTAGGTGGCCGTGCTCGGAGAAGATAAAACACACATACGCTTCCTGTCTTCTGTGTGCGTTTTCTTGTACAGTAGTTGTTTCTGGAACAAGCATAATTTCATTTCCAAGAGGAAGCGCCCACCATCTGAGGGACTGAGATTCAAGAAATGAACATTTATTCTGTAGAAGCCTATTTTCTAGCAAAAACATGAATCAAAAGGAGGCATTGCAGAAAGCAACATTAAGCACATTCTTCTGTAATGCAGCTGTTAATATCTTCCTTTCTTTCTTTCTTTCTCAGCTGGACAAGGTGTATTTTGCAGCCTAAGAGGTCTGCACGTATATAGTTAAAGGTCCATTTTTTATATTGAGTTTAAAAATTATATGCTCCAGAATTTAAGTAATAAAACAATAATACTTTTATATACCCTTCATTCAGCAACTTCAAAGCAGTGGGCGGATGACTGTAGCTTTTTCCTAGAGACAAAAAAGATTTCTGCCATAAAGATGGGATAAGCTCAGAAACTGAGATATTTTAAATATTTCTGTCCTAAATGACAATGATGTCTGTGTCTGAGACCTGTCTGCATTATGACAATACGTATAGTGAATAATAGGCATGATCATTTATGGTAACGTGACAGCTTGTGGAAGTGCATCGGTGTTGGCCCTCTGCTCAGCCGGAGAGCTCAGCTATAGAAACATACCTAGTGGTATGTGGTGTGCACTCAAGGCTTTTCAAGTCCAAATTAGCAAAGTAGTCTAAAGCTGGGAGGATAACGTCGGGTCACAGGAAAATCTAGAAGCGTGTGATCATGAAAGCCTTTAAAAAGCACATATGGATCAACAGTCATTTCTCTCCCGTTGTTTCTTATTATTACACATAACTTTAAGTGGGAATAAGGAGTATCCATGTGGTCAATAGGGTGTACAACACATGGATGAAAATATTAATATGTAACATAGTGTTAACAGATTCTGTAGCACTTCTTGCCCCCTACTTTCCAAATAGGAATTAAATGATTCTGGTACAGATAATGTGTGACACAGTATATGATGAATAAGAAAAAACATGATCTATCACATTGTAGTGCATTAGTGGGAATACTCCATGTTGGTTATTAATACTGTCTTGCTGATAGGTTAACAAGTGTGCAGGAAATGACTTGGAGGATGCAGGTTTTTAAGGGGGTTTTCAAGGTGCTTTTTGTTTGGGGTTTGTCTTTTCATGTGGAAATATATAAGATAGAGGTTTCAGCTCTACTGAAATTGAGACAGGCTCTATTTGTAGAGAGTTGATGTATGTTCACAGAGGTGATTCTTGTAATGTCTATGTCAGTGTAATATATATGAAGATTTTTTTTCTTAAAATAGAGCGAAACGAGAGATTCACAGAGAACAGGAATCCACACTTTCCTAATTCAAAAGATTTCTGCTCCGAGGCAACTATTTCGGCTGAGTTGGTTCTTTGTGTCCTGTACTCACAGGGGGCAGGACTGAAACTGTCACTCAGAAGCAGCTGCTTTCCTTCCTATCAGGATTTATTAATACACCATTTTCATTCTTCATCAGAACAGTGCCAGGCAATTTTCGGAACTCCCATGTCTATAGTCCACAGCAGTAAAGAGAAAAAGAAGGAACCTTGAAATTATCTGCTTTGTTTTAAACTTATTTATCTTACTAACAGTTTTTCTTATAAGTACTTAGTGTTTAGGCTGTTTTCATTTAGCTTTTCGCTTCTGCTTCTGATCTGTTGCTAATGCTGCTGAAGAAAAACATTTGACTGCTGTTTTGCTCTATATTGCCATAATCATCCTTCTAAATAAGTGTTTGTGCCCTAGTGTGTGGTTTTCTTGCAAAATGGAACTTGGAGGTTCTCAGATAAATCTGAGCCCACAGTTAAATAATGGGTTTATGCACACCTAAGTGACAGGGGCTGCACAGTAATCATTGCAATTAAAACTTTCTTTGAGAGCTAGGAAAAAAAGACAAAAAGCTATAGAGAAGTGTCTGTTGAAGAAGCATGCTTGTTATTAGCAAAGAAGTTTGTGGTTAGATATGCTTCGTTACTGTTTAGTTTTATAGAGGCAGCACTAGCGGTCACATTTTCTAAGAGGTAACAATTATCTGAATTATAGCTTAGGTTTTATTCAAATATTTCAAGGTAAAAGTACCATATTTAATTCTACATATGGGGAATTTTTTGTTGCAGCTAATTCACTTATTCCCACTGCCTATGACTCAGTTCTGGCATTATAGCCCATTTCCAGGCTTTCACAACTATTATTTTTGGCAGCTAATATTGCCCAAAGCTACCATCTTTCCTTAAACTTATCCAAGTCAGGCATTAGTAATAAACCCCCTAGAACAAATAAAGCTAGATATGTAGGAATCAAAGATTCTAAGTCAACTAAGTCTTTCGCAAGCTTCAAACTAGAAAGCTTACAGTTTGGGCAGTCCCAAAGCATGGGCTGTATTTTGTATAGGCAATCACATAAAGCGTGTCTTTGACTTTTTACTTCTAATGTGCAGGTGGTGTCTTGAAACATATTGTCTCTGCTCTGATAGATTTCTTGATGTATTACAACAGTTAGGAGAAAAATCCTGAGCAAAAATAAAGAGGAATAATCTTTTCAAGATGCTTACCAGCCTGCTTTAATTGTTAGGTGATATGTTCTTTCTGGCTACTCATACTGCTGAGTCCAGCGTACCTACTTTTTTTTTTTTTAAAACAGTATGTATGAAATCTGTTTTGGGGTTTTTTTTTCCAAGTTTCTTACTGCCTTTAGTTTAAATCTTTATTTTCAATCTCTCCATATTACTCTCCTCTAGCCTTACTGATAGTTTTACATTTTTCATATTGTAGTGCCACTTATGAAATTCCTTTATTGTGCTCTTGAACTTGTTCTTCCAGCTCATGAATTGCAGTGGGAATAGAATTCATCACCTTGCTTAGCCTCTTTTAAAATGCCCGCTACGTGGCATTCTGATCCAACTTTGTAAGATTCTCATTAGGGAGACTTGCATATTAAAAAAAAAAAAGCTTTTGTTGTGAGATGTAATCTAAAAGAAATAAATATCCTAAATAATAGGATAGCTTTACGAGACTTTTGTTGCACGTGTTACTCAGCAACATTGACAAGAAAAGATAACTTAGGTGTTGATAGGCAATAGGAAGCACAGGACCAAACCAAGTATTCAAATATATTGAATCAGATTCCTAAAAAATCTCAAGGTATTTTAAGTACTGAGATTTAAAGATATGCAGAAATAAATACTGCTATATGTAGAATCATAGAATGGTTTAGGTTGGAGGGGACCTTAAAGATCATCTAGTTCCAACCCGCCTGCCATGGGCAGGGACACCTTCCACTAAACCAGGTTGCTCAAAGACCTATCCAGCCTGGCCTTGAACACCTCCAGGGATGGGACCTCCACAACTTCCCTGGGCAATTTGTTCCAGTGCCTCACCACCCTCATAGTGAAAAATTTCTTCCTAGTAATCTAATCTAAATCTACCCTCTTCCGGTTTGAAGTCATTCCTCCTCATCCTATCTCTACATGCCCTTGTAAAAAGTCCCTCTCCAGCTTTCTTGTAGGCACCCTTCAGGTACTGGAAAGCTGCTATGAGGTCCCCCCAGAACCTTCTCTTTTCCAGGCTGAACAACCCCAACTCTCTCAGCCTGTCTTCATAGGAGAGGTGCTCCAGCCCTCTGATCATCTTTGCGGCCCTCCTTTGGACTGCCCCCACCATGTCCATGGTCTTCTTATGTTGGGGGCCCCGGAGCTGGATGCAGTACTCCAGGTGGGATCATACCAGAGTGGCGTAGAGGGGCAGAATCCCCTCCCTTGACCTGCTGGCCACGCTTCTTTTGCTGCAGCCCAGGACACGGCTGGCCTTCTGGGCTGCAAGCACACGTTGCCGGTTTATGTTGAGTTTCTCATCCACCAACAAGCCCAAGTCTTTCTCCTCAGGGCTGCTCTTCATCCATCCGCGGCCCAGCCTGTGTTTGTGCTTGGGATTGCCCTGACCCCCAGGCAGGACCCTGTACTTGGCCTTGCTGAACTTCATGAGGTTTTCACAGGCCCACCTCTCCAGCCTGTCCAGGTTCCTTTGGATGGCATCCCTTCCCTCCAGCATGTCAGTCGCTTCACACAGCTTGGTGTTGTCAGCAAACTTGCTGAGGCTACACTTAATCCCACTGTCCATGTCGCCAACAAAGATGTTAAACAGCACCAATCCCAGTACCAACCCTCAAGGAGGACCACTTATCACTGCTCGCCACTTGGACATGGAGCCATTGAGCGCAACTCTTTAAGTGCAACTCTTTAAGTGCCACCGTCCAGCCAGTTCCTTATCCACCAAGTGGTCCATCTGTCAAATCCGTGTCTCTCCAATTTAGAGACCAGGATGTCAAGTGGAACGGTGTCAAATGCTTTGCACAAGTCCAGGTAGATGACTTCATTTGCTCTTCCCTTGTCCACTGCTGCTGTAACCCCTTCGTAGAAGGCCACCAAATTTGTCAGGCATGATTTGCCCTTAGTGAAGCCATGTTGGCTGCCACCAATCACCTCCTTATTTTTCATGTGCCTTAGCAGAGTTTCCAGGAGCGTCTGCTCCATGATCTTGTTGGGCACAGAGGTGAGACTGACTGGCCTGTAGTTCCCTGGGTCTTCCTTGTTTCCCTTTTTGAAAACAGGGGTTATGTTTCCCTTTTTCCTGTCAGTGGGAACTTCGCGACTGCCATGACTTCTCAAATATGATGGGCAGTGGCTTGGCAACTTCATCCACCAGTTCCCTCAGGACCCACACATGAATTTCATCAGAAGTACCTGTGCAACCATGAAAGGCTGCAAGCTTTTGTCAGAAATGATACAGATCCTTTTGTAATTATATAATTCCAAGACTTTATGCTGTAGGAAGTAGGCCAAGTATTGCAATATTTTAAATAAAATCAAATGTTTATCACCAATGGAGACTGTAGAGGTTTAGAAAAGAAGCATGTGAGCTTGAATGACTCCACAATGTAGTATGAAAGATAGTGGATGATGGAAGTTGCTGTTTATGTGTTCATCGTTAACATAGGGGAATTCCTTGAATATGTCCTTAATTGAAGGGTAGGAACATTGTTGTGGTATTGCAATTTTGAGTGTTTGTCCACAGGCATTAAAGGCTAAAATAATTCAACGCTGAGAAGTTTTGAAGACATCTAAAACTCTGTAATGACGCTAAGAGCAAAAAGAATAAATATTGTGTGACTTTGAAATACGGCTTCAAACACCATAATATAATATTTTATATTGCTGTTGTTGTGCACAGCACCACTGTAGAGTTAGCAACACGGAACCAAGAAGGATGTTTTCTGGGTCATCAAGCCCAGCTTGCTCCCACCAGGGCAACGCTTGTTACTGTCTCCGTCTTATTAATACATCAAGCTGTCCTCAAACCTCCCTGTCTTTTTATGTTCAGGTCTCTAGACTTACACTTTATTCATAGAGCAACTGAATTTTGACTCATAGTTTCTATAGACCTTTTCCTCTATTAACTGGTTCTCTCCTGAGGAGTCTGGGTAAAGCAGTCATGTTCCTTTTGTTTTCCTTTTTCTTTGGTCCTCAACTCTGCACAGATTGTAGTGTGGGTTAATACAGCTTTAACATGAAGAATAGGAAATGTGTGCCATATTCCAGATGAGGCTCCACTGGTGTCCTATATAAGTCAATTAATATTTTTCCCTCGCTTTTGGAAATACCTCACCTGATGGCTCTCAGGATGGCATTTGCTTTTTCCAGGCATCATCAATACTGCCTCATAATTTTCCAGCTGACATTTGCATATCTTCACCATTTCCAACTGAATATGCAGCTTATAAACAATTTTTTTTTTTCCTCCATCCTGACCTAAAAAAAATTTAGTGATTGTGCTTGCTTTTTTCAGTCTTCAGGTATCATTGTGACTTGACAGATGTAGTAAAAATCTGTGTTTCAGGTGGTTCCATGTGTTAATTTTTCCAGAATTCTTTGGTGATTATTTACATTCCCTTGCCCTTCCCAGCTTGAACCACTGAGCTCCCTGAATTTTCCTTCTTAATCTTCATTCCTGTTAATTAATCAGCCTACTGTCATCTGCACATGCATCATAGTCGTTACTGAGTAACAAGGAAGAATACATGTAGAGCTTTTTCTAGCTGTGCCTAGATTTACTTGCTTTCTACCACATTCTTAATTTTTCCTGGTTATTTATATATGTACATATAATTCTTACTTATATAAGTATAATTCCTACTTATATAATTCTTACATATAGGTAAGAATATAAGTATTCTTCCTTGTTACTCAGTAATGACTCTGATACGCAGGGATGAAAAAGATAATAGCACATACACCTGCATTTTTTTACTATTTCTTTATGTCAACTTTTAGTATTTCTTGCGCACATACAAGTGCCATAACTGTGGATTTCTGTATCTTCATTCTAAAATCTTCATGTCTTACTGAGTTTGCATTTGTTTTAAATTCATATTCTTGTTCATTTTCATGCTATTACCCCCAAAAAAGGAGGCCTAATACACACAGCTTTAAAATCTATGCTTTTATTAAAAAATTGGGGTTTAATTATCTTTAGAAATGTCTCTGATAACATTTCTCTCCAGTTCAGTGATGCATCCAGGAATAATCCAAGTGGGTTATTTACAGACTTAAAATTAGGGATGGGATTAAACAGAAGCTATTACATATTTATTGGGTTTGGGTTCTCAAAATCACACAGTTGCCTAAATAGCATATTCCATGAAAGAGAAAATCATGTGATTACAAGTACTTCATGATTTGTCCCAGGATTTTTATTCATGTGTTGGCCCACCACAAGGCATTGTGTTGCCCATCATCATTTTTACTCTGCATCTTTGATCATTTTAATATGGCGATAAATGAGTAATTAATAAATTGATGTTTTGTTATGCAATAAAATTAAAAGAGCTAGTTCAAGCAAAAAAAATTTTAATGATGATTAGAATGTCCTTGATACCATGATGTGATGACATCTGATGGATTTTTTTGGCTGCATAATACAAATAATGATTAGTTGAATTGTCTTTGTTATTCTTGGGTACTGTGGAACAACTAGCTATTTCTGTACCTAGTAAGAGAAAGTTTGAAGTGTTACACTACAATGACGTTCTAAAAACATTTTAATTCGAGTCAAGACAGCGGAGAACCTGAGTAACGGTTACAATTCTGGTTTTCTATATGACAGCTTAATTTTATTTAGTTTAGTTAGCTTTGCGCTAAAAGCATGTACTGTAAATCCCATTATGTCTGCAATCAAGCATAAACTAATTATGCCTTCTCCCTTTTATCACAGATTCCTTGCAGCTTGGAGTACTGGGATGAGCTTCAGAAATCATTTGTTGCATTCCGGGAATTCAGTCTGTCAGAAAGCAAAGTCTGTGAACTACAGCTGCCCAGTATCAACCTTGTGAATGACCAGAAAGAGCTCATAGCCTCCGATCTGTGGAGGATTGTCCTGAACAGCAGTCAGAATGTGGCGGATGACCAAAGGTAATTTTAAAGGAGGATGGAAAAGCAGAAATCTAATGCTACACTCTTGAGAGATCTTTTTCGATATTAGGAAATACGTTACAGTTTTCGTATGTCGTAAGAGTCTCTGGTCTTAAATGAGCTTCACACTGTAGTTCACCTTCATGAAAGTGCGCACAAAAAGAGCTCTTTTTTAGATTTATGGGCAGCCTTTATGGGCAGCCTGGCAGCATCATATTCATCAATTTTCTGAACACAAGTATCACTGAAAAGTGAAGACAAACAGGCCGTATCCTGAAACCTCTTAGCTGCACAAGGCAGTAAAATTAGTTAATTAACAAAAGAAGGCTGAGGCGCAATCCATTGTATAACATAGTAGTAAACATTCTTCTTCCATGCACCCCCCATACATTGCCTTTATTCTGTCCTCAGTGCAAATCAATGACTAGAATAAGCCAAGTGTCTATTTTGAATATATTAAATAAAACTTTAGTACTTCAAAAGCATTACTTTATTATTCACACAGCTTGCTTTCTATGCTAACAGTAAAAAAAAATTAATCGGCATTTTCAAACACTGGGGATACATTTTTCATTATGTTTACAGCTGGAAACAATGTATAATGACAGATATTCCCTCTATTTGCATTCATTCGGTTTTGGTTAATATGGAGAGTAAGAAGAAATGAGTACAAGTTCTCTCCACAAACAGCAGTGGAGTTGCTTTCAAAGACTTTCTTAATATTTTATAGTGAGAGCGGAAAACCCAGAATGACCCTGTTGGATCACTGGTATTTGCTGATTGCTACTGCCTTTATATGAACACATGCTTGAATGAGTGTGTAGCATGCACATATATGTTATGTGAAGCTGCAGAATTCAGAGAAATCAGGAAATACAAACATGGCTAACAAAATCAATGAAGAAAATTAAACATCTGGTTTCCATTAATAGTACCAGGTTGGAAATGATTTCTTGATGTTAATTGTGAAAGAATGCATTTTCATCATTGAGAAGTTAAGTGTTTTAGACAAGGTTAATTCCTCTGAATGTGGGACCTTGGCAAAATTGCCTTCCTGGTCAGCTTAACACCACAGAAATGTGAACTCGGTGGGAACTGAAAATGAAGTAGTGAAATTTAGTAGATTTTTTTCATCAAGGCATTTGGCACTGTAATCTTGTTTATTGTTTTCTGTTCAAATAAGGTTCATCTCTATATGCAATGTTTCGTTCAGGGAGCTCCAGTAAGCTAATGAGTAGTAATCATTCAGAAAGAGGCTAGGGTTAAAATGAAATACAAATAATTAAAAAATATATATAAACCCAGCTTGGACTGTGTTTAATATCAGAAGCGTTTTACAGCGTAACATGAATTCACCTGCCTAGAAGATCCAAACTCGTGAGTTTTCACCTGGGAGGCTGCAGGCTTGCTCCATGATAGTGAGTGTCCTCAGTGGTATTAGTGTATCAAGTTATAAAGGGATAGAAATAGCCTAATGGCCTTGATGTACCTGAAGACTCCAAGGAAGACAATTGCTCTGTCCATAGAAATTATATTAGAAGCACTATGTCCTCCAGATTGTGTGTATACACATAAAGCTAAAACAGAAACTACAACTGAAAGGACAGGAATTAAACTGAGCGTTAGTAGTTCACTGAATAGGGCTAGCAGGGAAGGAAAGCAGGCAGCAAAAACCACGCACCACCACTAGCAAAGCATTTGAAGGTCAATAAACAGAAGAGAGAGAGCCAAGCCAAGGGAAAGTGTTATGAACTGCCAACTCTTTAGGCGTGTGCATGGAGACTGCAAAGTCACTAGTCCCAATACTTTGGTGGCCTGAGGAATTCATAATAGTTTTAAGAGGTGTAGTTTACACCTACATGATGAACAGTAGACTGGAAAGTTAAAGATTCATATAGGTCAGAGTGAACTCCATCCAGAAGTCAGAAACCTGAGGGACGCGTGAGAAAAACCTCTGATTTCAATCAGAGAAAAGATTGTATTCCCTGCCTCAGCCACAGTTTCAGATAAAGATTCAAACTGATCTCTCTTTATACTACCTTCAAACAAGCCTGTACTGCAACCTTTTTTAAGGATGACTGCAGGAAGGACTGGTGTGGAAGAAGTAGTCCTGACCATCCTGGAGTGATCGTTCACAGAGAAACTTAATGGGTTAGAAAAAGAGCAGCTGAGGCACCCTGGCTTTTTCTTGGAGGCAGAGCAAATCATGCCAGTCACGTTACTGGCCTGGAGATTTTGAGACAGTTCACAAGCACCGAAATACATATAGTTACAGCTGCAGAACAAATTCAAGGTAATGGTTAAGCCCTAAAGGATCACGTTCTGTTTAAGGGAAGCCTGGTTTAGGAGGTGGGTGATAGATACTGTGGACCTGCAGAGAAATTCAACCTTTCTAGACCCCTAGTAGCATAGGAAGTCCATATTGGCAGTAACTTTTCTGAAACTGTGGCTCTATCTTCATCAAACAAACATATTGCTACCAGTATGAGTATTTTCTTGTGATCAAGCACCCTAAAATGTATTCTAGATTCTACTTGACAAAAAAAATCCCAAATTTTTTTGGTTTTGAGAGAGACTGCCCCATGTCATGGTAAATTTCAATCATAGAATCATAGAATTGCTGAGGCTTGTTCCTAAAGCAAATGTTTAACATGAGATTTTAGACTTGTGAGAAGAGCCGCAAGGAGCTGTGCTTAAAGCCAGTGCTGAGTGTTAGACCGGGGAACTTCATGGCTGAGGGTATTTGCGAATGAGAGCGAGAAGTGAAGACAGTATAAAAGTTGAATCTTGGTTTTCCTGGAGACTCATCGTGATTTGACATTACAGCATTGACGTGCTGTAACTGTATGATTGATTAGCAAATTTAATTCATTATTAATTGTAAAGTATAAAAACGCTTAGTCTTGTTAACGTTTATTTTCTTAGTTTGATCTTGTATTTTGGGTCAGACTCTAACAGCTGCCATATGCATGCAGCTGCTGCTCAATGAGAATATTTTTTCCTTCAAATTCTGCAGGGTTTTTTTTTGTGGTAACCTCTATGATATGCTAATTATTAATACCAGAGAGCTGATCCCTTAAGTACTTTATTACTCATTTCTAGTATCAGTTATAAAGTATAAGTATGAAGTATAATACTTTATTGTAAAGTGTAATATAAAGTATTATGTGGCTCATGAAAGGAAAGCAAAAACGTTTGTGAGATGATGTGTGATACGTTGAGCAGTAGCTGACAGGCTGAAGTGTATCAACCAGTAACGAATATAGGAATATGCAAAGATGACATGATGCAAATCCTGTGATATGCAAGCTCATTCTGAGATTGATCAGGAAGTAATTAGAAGTATAAAATCAAGGGGCTATCTGATTAAGGACATAGTATATATGTGTACAATATTGTTTATTTTTAAGAATTTTGTAGACCGTTCATTATTCAATGAATGAATAAGGTTTCAGTGAACATTTATGAATGTTTATTCAATGAATGAACAAATCTGAAGTCCAAAGTGAGATAATTTAGGATTCTCTTGGGTGTTTATGGAAGGAATCATACATGGCATGAATGACTGTTTATGGAAGACCTTAAAATAGGGGATTAAAAGGAAATTATCATAAAATAAATTATTTTTATAGGTTGCATTTTCATGTCGGAGGACTAACAAATTATAATCAAAATTACTTTTGTTTAAAGCTCTGTTTGGGTGGTGAGACACTAAACTCTCTCCCTGGTCTGCTTGGGAGTGTTTATCATTCTCTGTTTAAATGGGTTACATTACAAGATGTTTTATATATTTGGGCATCTCCTGTGTAATGTAAACAGTATTTTTATAATTACTGACATACTAATGTGAAATAGTAATTGAAAATGCCTTAAGATACAAACCATGAAACAAGTACAAAAACTTTTAAATAAGCCTTAAATTGCTACTTTTTAAAAATTAAAGTGAGGAATCGTGATCATGTTTCTTGCTAATTGTTTTAGCTTTTATTCAAAGTAGATGATGTACTGGATTTTGACCTCTAACAATTTGGGTTCAGACCAGCGTTTGAGTCATAAATTAAATGAGTGCAGTGGTCTCTTTCTTCTTCCCAGTGGATATTTTCCCATGTTGCGGTTTCATCACAAATGGCAGTTTTGGTTTAAATATTCCACTCTTAAAATAACAAGAATAATGCAGGTCACTGTTAAGTCATTGTTCCCAGTTGCCATATATTTAACTTGAACTGCTTTGCATGATGTGAAACTGTCATGCTTTATAATCTATAATGACTTAGAATCTAGGTATTTTCCATTTTAAAAATTCTGATACTTCACAGAATTAAAAAAAAAAAGGAAAAAATAAATTTCAGGTATTAAAGCCAGGTTAGTTTTATTTATTTAATTAATTTATTTAATTTATTTATCACCCATCCCTCAGCACGTTGTAGAAGCAGTAGAAGATAGTTATTCCTTTTCTCCCCAACTGAAGAGTTGTGGAAAGTTCACACTGCATTTTGTAGCTCCAAAGCAGCCAAGAGAATGTGGGATTTTTTTATATTGTATTTAACTGATGCGCAAATTTTAATTTCACAATCAGATCTACCTCAATGATATTAATGCTCCTACTATTGTTCAGCAAGACTTAATAGAAAATTTCCTGGGTTTTCAGCTAACACTGCTTTACTTTCTGTTTGTGCACAGTATGTGATGAAGGACTATGTCTTTTATTTCTGTGCTCTATGCACGGTAAAAGGAGAAAGTAGCAGTGCTAAAGGTCTGATGGAAGTCTGCCCAGGCTAAGAGTTTTAATGGGATATAATTTAAAATCGGAGGGTCGTGGTAGTGATTGTGAGGACTACAGTCCCCCTTTAAAAACTGTTCACTCAATATTATGATGTCTTATAACAGTTCTTTTTAAAGGCAATACTATAGTAATTTGCATGCTGCTCTTACTATATTTTGTACTGTAACTGATTTATACTGTTACTGTATTTTTATTTTCATAACAACACAATGGTTATAATTCTGGATAGGGTTTCTGGCTGAGTAAAAATCAAATGGACCCCTTCACAGATAAAACAAGAACACTTGAACAAAGTCAAATCAGACAGGAAAACGATGAAAGAATCCGTGTTGCATTTCTTTTCAGGTGATTTCTAGAAGGTGATCTTCTCTTTGCAGAGTGACTTTGCCTTCTAAAACGTGGCTTAGCCCACATTGTCCTGCTCCTCTCAGTCCTCCACTGCCAGCGCTTGTCCCTTCCTACCACAGGAGAGGATGTGAGGCCAGTTCTGTTCCAGGGAGCAACATTGTCCCACCCTCATTTGCTGTTTCTCTCTGGTTAGTTTTTTAAGCATGTGGTTGGACTCTGAAATTTGCTAGGGAATCCTTTCAGTGGTGGGCCTTTTTGGCATCCTCTTCATGAGGAAACAAAAAGCAGTTTTCAGTCTTTTTGTTCTCAACATCTTGAGTTCCAGAATATTACGTCAGAGCAAATATGGCTAAATGCTTTAAATTGTTTCCCTGGTGGGAAGCTCCTGCCACATTTCTTCCTGCATCAAGCATGTCATGTTCCTCTGTAATCATTGTGGTTATAAATGAGAACCGACAAAGGTCCCATCACACTAAAATCCTCAATAAAAAAAAAAAAACAAAAAAAAAAAAAAAAACAGGTATGTAAAATTTGACTAAATAAGAATTTGGAGGGTTTTGTTTGTTTTTTTATTTTATGAAAACATCCATCTACAAAAAAACTTATCTGAGGAAATAAAAATGCTAAGTCGCTGATAGGTGCCTCAAGGAATAGATTTCCGAGGAAAAGAAATTTATAATTTCAGAAATAAATGTCCTTCCTTCTTACTGCAGTTAGTGTTATAGTTGTTTGTACAACCTAAGTCTTAATTCAGAATATCCAAGTGTAATTATTTTTTTAAAGTTGCTAATAGTTCAGTTAACATTGCTTTGCACCCCTCTACCTTTTTTCTATTTTCATTCCATATGTCCCTGAAATTCTGTTTATAATCACAATGCAATGAGAAAAAAATCTTAAAATATTGACAGTTATTCTGAGAGGACTAATCAGTTTCACAGATTCAAAAGTATTTAGTGGTCTAAATAAGCATATGAATTTTGGTGGCTTTTGGATTTGCTTCCATGCTTTGTTCCAACAATCTAAGGAATATCCATGGCAGAACAAAGAAAAGCCTCCCATTTCTCTGGCTCTAGTCCACTCCCGTAGATATTGTATCATGTGAATACAAAGAATAATTTTCTTTCCCAAGATGCCAGTTCTCAAAAAACCTACAACACTATTTTTTAAATGTAAACAGGCAATTTGAAGAGGTAAAGCACAGGAGTGCAGCTAAAAATCTGATTAAGTGATCTATCTTGCATTCTTTATCAACCTAATCCATCCTTGATATCCTGTCTTGATTCTTTGATAATTAGCTAATTTTAGTTGGGTTTTACTGCTACACGAGTATTTAGATTTATGTCCACAAATCTAAAGTTGGATTTAAGCTCCATAAATAAATACCATACTAGCCAGTTACCATAACACAAAATAATACTGATAAATTTAGATAACCACGGAATTCTACGCATTTGCAGCTGAACATTTAGAGTACCTACTATACTTGTGCATAATTTTGCAGTAACACACATGCAGTGATGAAAAATTTGGTTCTAAAAGCATAAGGCACATTGCTTTGAAAGCCAATGTTTGAATTTAAACTTGTGTTTGAATTTAAAATATCAATGGAAATCTGTTCTTGGTGCTTTATAAAAGCTAATTACTTTCTGACAAAAATTGTAAGTTGGCATTAGTTAATCATTAATGAAATTTTATTTTAAAAATAAAAGCAGTATTAGACTGAGGATGTGGACTTAGTTTTCTTGAATCAAATCTATGTTTTTAAACTAAAACTCTTTAGTGCCAAACTGCAGTGGGAGTGAGAATAAGGAACATTAAGGATAGATTTGGATTAAATTAGAAAGTTTATTTGTACTTCAGTGGTGTCCTAGCAACCTATAGAATTGTGATGTAGTGTTAGTTTCTCTCAGGAGACTGAAAGATAGTGCTTGGAAATTCATGGCGTCAGTACAGCTAGCAAAAAAAATTCAGGCGGGTGGCATCTTAAATGTATGGTTAATATGTTCTAGTAGGTGCTAATAAAAGGCATCTTAAATGTATGGTTAATATGTGCTAATAGGTGCTGGTAAAAGGCTCCAGGCTGAGCTTATAATACTTGGACATTCTTTTTAAATGATGACTGTAGAATGAGAATGGTGAAGGAAAGAAAGCTTAAAGGGATGGGGTTTATGCATAGAAGTAGTGTGATGGTTGTGTGTTGGGTTCCTCAAAATAGTGTGAAAAAAATCATTCTCTTGACCAGATTAACTTTCAGCTCATTCTTATAGCTTTAATAATGGTAATATACTCTGTTTAGCTATTTTAACAATTAAAGATATCTGGTATATTTTGGGTTTATTTCTGTAAATATGGTTCACATCTGTGGTTCAGGTGTTTCAGTTTGTAAATTGAAAGAGCAGTGTGATAAAGCCATTGTTAGATTGCAATCTTGTCTGCTATATTCTGCTTGGGAAAAAGTACATACACTAACATTAGCAGTTAAAAGAAAATTATGACATTGGCAGTGTCAGAAAACCACCGTGGCACATGATCATGTCTTACTGTAAAGCAGTAAAATGCTGGAGGTGCTGAATTACCACTTTGTTATCTACCTTCTGCAGCTCAGAAAGTGAATCTGGCTCACAAAGTGCGTGCGATCAGCTTGTAACCCCCACAGCATTAGCAGCCTGTACCAGGGTTGACTCCTGTTTTACTCCTTGGTTTGTGCCGTCGCTAAGTGTGTTGATCCAATTTACTTATTTGGAAGTCCACCTCTGCCATCATCTTGACCAACTAGGCACAGGTACGTATTCCTTTATGTAGAATAATAGAAGTATATGTAGTTCATAGATGCTGTTGAATTGCCGTTTTGCTGTCTGTAGTCCCCGTTTCCTCATTCAAACAGGTATTCCTGGAATAAATTAACACCAACAGCCACCAGTAGTACAGACTTCAGGGTAAAACTGATGATTTCTGTGCATTGAGAAAGTACATACGGTAGGCAGTGGGGCTGGCTGATCACCCCCCTTCCTCCCTCTGGAATGGGTAACTGTAGAAGCCATCCGGTTTTCGGAGTCTGATTAGTGACAGCAGGTGGCACTTCAGTTTTGAGCCATCTTAGTGAATGAATTTGATCTTTTAAATTTTCCGGCATATTAACAGTACTATCAAAATATTTGAAGATTTTGCAACCCCCTTAGTAAGAATTCCACGGAAGAGCTCGGAGAACTGCAGATTTAACTGCTATTTCAATTATGATCACTTTTGGAGCTACATCTGTTTTTGTTCAGTGCTCTCTGTCATTGCATTAATGGCAAATACATTCCAAGAGATCTTTAGATTATTGTCTGATTTTCAAATGCCAGGAATGCTTTCCATGGAAGATGAGCAAATATCTTAAATAATTTTGACAGGGACAGCTCTCTTTGTGTGTAGGTTTTGTGTTTCTGCAAGTATTATAATATATTCATTATCAAATCTTACCAAGACTGACACTTAACGTGTAACAAATAACTTCTCTATCGGCTACCTCTTCCGTACATAATCTTCCTCACTATTACACTCCAATTCCAGATGCTCGATCTTTAAAATTACACGTACTGGAAAAAGCAAAATCAGATTAAAATCAAACCCAGCTGTTTCATTTTTCAACAGCGACTGAGTTTATGCTGATGCTGTTCTTGTTATAGCACCTAAAGGCCTTAAGTTTTGGGGCTCCATTGTGCTATGTCGTACGCGAATGGAGCACAAGCACAAAACTTCTTGTATCCATTATGCTTTTGTGGAATAATAGGGCTTGATCCTGGGAAGTGATGAGTGTTTTGGTTCCAAATCTGTAAAGCACTTGAGCATATGCTAATTTTAAGCATGTGAGTAGTTCCAGCAGCAGAAATAATAACATCAATGGAAATAATCACATGTTTAATGTTACACAAGTGGTGTACGTGCCTTGCAGTGTCTGCTGCCACAGTGCTCAGCACTTTGCAGGAGTGAGGCTTCAGTGAAGACGATAAAATCTTTTTTGTGATATATTTCTCATGCTTTAGTCTCAGGATACTGTTTTGTTTAATTTCTAGTATTATGGGGTAATATGTTGCATCTCAGTGGGTTTGTGGTTTGAACTCTCTGTAATTGCAGCAAAGACAATTTTTGTTATGGAGCCTGTTAGCCTGCACAGTCACATGTCAGCAAATATTATATTGCTTATTTTTATTGTATTTGTAATGTGCTATGTGTGGAATATCACATACATATACTATAGCAAGAATTCTCACAGAAATATGGTCTCTGCTCCAAATAGGTGGCAATCTGAAGTATTGTGCAGTGTGTAGGTAAAGTAGTTTGGCTGGCTGGTCCATTTACCACGAAAAGATTTTGGTTTGCAGATACTTTTTGTTTGCAGCTGCTATTAATTACAGTTCTATTTTACATCTAATAAACAGTGTGAACAGGATTAATTTCAGATTTCATAAATGTCAGCTCTTTTATGAATTTTACTTGTTTTCATCATATGTACAAGCAGTTAAAACACAATTTACAAAAACATACAGAACGCGGCAATGGTGATGTTCTAGTCTTGTTCTTTTACTTTTCAGCACCACCAAAGTTTCTTCAGCCATTTTTATCTGATAAGAACATGCCATCTGAACTGGAATACATGATAATTTCCTTTGATGAGCCTCACCTATATCTTCGTCAGTGGAGCGATGAGTCGATATTCCAGGAGATCCAGTTTTCAACCCAAACCGACTGTAAACTTTTGGAGTGCCGAAATGTGACTATGCAGAGTGTTGTGAAACCTTTCAAAATCTGGGGGCAGATTGCTATCTCTAGCAGCACAGTAGGAAAGCTGTTGGACTGCACAATAATGGTGGACCCCATTTTCATCAACTTTGGCCAATTCGCACTTCATTCTCTAAATACAGCAATTCAAGCTTGGCAGCAGGTATGCAAATACAATAAGGAGAAAAAAAGTAGCTATTGTGATTCATATAATAGCAAATTAGAATACCAACTGCATTCATTAAAAATGTTCCAAGATGTAAAAGCTAATTTACACAAAAAGTATTTTTTATTAGTAAACATTAATTCCATGATAGCAATGAAAATTAGGAGACAATGAATGCTATATGTAAAGGTAAATGTAGCCAGAACTGCTTGAGATTCAGTGAAACTACGTGGATTGAGATCAGAATAATCAGAATCTTGGTCTTGAAAATCATAATGTTCCATTAATTTATGAAAAGGTGAGTGATGCATGATGTATAAGCACAGCTCAGTCTGAGCAGTAGAGCATATTGTTTCCAGCTACTACTTCTATCCTTGTTGAAGTTCAACACTAGTTTCGCATTACATTCTGTGCAAGCAGCATTAATAGCTGAAGCGAGTCCCAGCGTAAGGAACCTTGCTTCTGCAATGACCCCTTGAAGGCCTGTAATTCCCTTACTCCACTATAGCCTTGAAATCAAATCATTCTCTTCATCTGCCTGAAGACCTATGTGGAGCCTGGGAATTAATTACCTATCATGGCACTACAATAACAAAGCCCCCAAAAAAGGATAAAACATCTGTTTTATATCAAAAAATTCTTTTTTAAGGGCATTCCATGGTTTTCTTGTTGCAAAAGGACATTCATAAAACAAGATCTAGTGTGATTTAAATCTTTACAGCTGGCTCAAATATCAATGTGAACAAAAATCTTTGTAGCTCCAATTTCTGTTTTTTGTCATATTTTGAACAATGCTTTTAATAAAAAACAAACATAGAAAGTATAAGAAAGTCTTATTTTGGGCTGTTTAAACCCAAAATATTTCTGACTTAGTACTAGTTCCTCATCTAAGACATGTGTGGCAACTACTGCAAAATGGCCTTCAGAAAGGTCAGTTTCCTCTTAGGATGGAAAAAAAAAGATCCCTCAGACATAGCTATACATATAAATAAAATATGGTGCATAAATATTTAAATGTTTTAAACCACATCACAGTGTGAATGACTGACTGACTACTCTGTGCCTTGAAGGAATATTCTGAGTTGAAAAAATGGAATTGTATATTTGATTAAGTAGAGCCATATGTCGCATAGTATATTGCTGACAGGTACATTCTATGAATAGTTTGTGCTGATTTATACATGGATTTGGCAATGTTAACATGAGCCACAGGAGGATATACTTCTGTAATTGTTGCTGTAATTTTCTCGTTTCCTCTCATGTCAGGGGTACTTGCCACCATGTTCTGATGTGGTGGGTATCTAGCCCTGAGTGTTCGAGATTAAAAACTTGCACCACTTTGAAATTAGGGAACAGTTAACACACAAGTGGGTTCAAAACTGCTTATTACATTAATTGTTACCAAGATGTTTTGTATGTGGCTTTACCTCCAGACTCGGGGGGAACATGCACTGCATGGAGAGGGAATGAATTTCCCAATGATAAACGTTGTTTGATGTTTGCTGTTCACACAAAATATAAAATAAATGCTGCCAACTAAAAGCATGAATTTAATAAGCAGGAAAGGTTATTTGAATTCTCTGCATATTTTTTACTGGATTAATATCTGAAACAAGTGATGTTGTAGTCAGTGGACAGACAGATGAAGCATGAAACAATTTGGCCCTGCACCTTTAGGTCAGGAGTTCAGAATTAACAGAAGCCTCTGTCGGTGTCTTTGTTTCCTAGGTTTGGACTAATATTTTTTTTGTTTAAGTAATGATGAACATTTTGAAAGTAGATTAAGCCTGAAAAACACTCGGCATACAATTTGCTTTATACTTCTAAGTCACATGCTGAAAATCTGAGAGGATTAGCGCTTTTTAAAAACAGTTTCCCCTTTTGACATATTTCACTGTATAATCTGAAATCCCTGTTAAAATACAAGTAGTAATGGGCTAATGCATACCTAAGTGCAAAGCTAAAGTAATGGTTTTGATAACCAAATAACTGGGTAGGGAAAGTCAAGATTGTTATTAATTTAGTTTTATTATTTGATAATAGCATACAGAGTACCAAGTGAGATAGAAAATGCATGTCTCCTGTGAAGGGGGGGGGGGGGGCTTTATTTGGGCATTTCAGCCTTCGCAAATTGTTTTATAGCGTTAGTGCTTTGTGATACCTAGAGACACAGGGTCAGCTGAGAAAACAGCTCCCCAGGTATGGTACTAAGTGGGTATTCCTGAGAAAAAACTATTCCTTTGTGGTCTTGCACTGCAAATGTTTTCCTAAACCCCTCAGAAGTTATAAAAGCTCCTGTTTTAAACCATTAGAACTTCTTTTCCTCAAGGTCTGTGTGGTGCTTAACCTTTCTGTTGGCAGTTGCATAAGTTTTCTTAATGAGCTAGGATCAGTCAAAATGACATCTGTGATCACAGTAGTTTCCCAATCTTTCTACCACAAGCATGAAGAACAAAGGAAAAGGGTACAGAAAATTTGCATGTAGCTTCAGTTTAACCTTCTAGCTGATCATGTCAGGATACTGCCATAAGAATGAAGTTTAAACAATCAGAAGGAAAATGTTCTTTTCTCTTTGAGGAACTTTGAGGGAGATGAGAAAATGCTAAAGACTTTCTGTCCAAAAAAAACATTACTAGGTACTAGAGAGAGAGTGTGTGGACGTGTGTGTGTGAGAGAGAGAAGGCTTGCATAGGTCTTCGGTAGCTTGTGAAGCACACAGAAAATAACTTTGTGCATATAAAGAGGCCTAGGCTTTTATGGGGTTTTTTTCCAGATCTTTGCTTTGAAATAGCTGTGAGCTGAGATGTGAGCAGAAAGTCCTGAAACAGGGAAAGCCTGGTAACTAGTATTATGTGGGATGTTTTTCCCCTCTCTGAATAGAATTCACAAAATATTTGAAAGCCCAATAAAGAAGAAACACTTTCCAGGCCTCTCTGAGAGAAAAGAACAGCTGAAAAATGATCTAAAGAGGGGCAGGAAATTGTCCCCAAGGAACTGACCCTAATCTGTATCTGATTCAGGCTGTTGATCTTTTGCTGATTCTTTTGATTTGCTGTTTTAATTCAGAGAGGGAATTTTTTTTCTAATCCACACTTAGGTGTTTTTAGCTTCTAGAGTCATCATTCAGCCCTTCAGCATCGCTGCCACACAAATGGTCCAGTTCTGTTTGTTTTTATTATGTCTGGTTTCTCTACACTCTCTTTTATCAATCAAGATTTCCTCACTCTATCCTTTTGCTGGTTTTTGGTTTTTTGGTCCCTTTCTGTTTACCCTAGAAGCTTCTGTTTTCAGACTTCAACAGTGAATTTGGGATCCAGTTGCCTGTGAAGGATGCAGGGAGCTGCTGCAGCTCCCCAGGGACCGAGAAACATGGGTGGTACTCTGTCTGGGAAAATTCTCCTGCATTTGCTGCAAGAGTTACCTAGAATATTGCCTGTACAGTGCATAGTTGCCATACTGAGCTAAAGCATCCCCAAGCTTCTTTGACGATCCTTTAGTCAGCTGTTATTATCAAGACTTGAGGCATCAGTAGCTCTCTCTTAAGCCTGGCAGCATGGAGCAACTCCTTATTATGCAAATTTTGGTGTTTCCTTGGTTAAAACTTTGGAACTGTTATGAAATGGATCTTAAAATATCTCTTTTGCTTAACTGAAGCTTGCTGTTAAAAGCAGTTACCAGTCTAGTAGCAAATCTAGTGTTCAAGACTAATGATCGATGGCAGTCATTCATCGGCACCAAAATGTGTGCAAGACTATTCATAATCCCTGATGGGGTAATATTCCCCCAGTACAATTTAGGAGTTCTACAAATGCCAAAAACTCAAGACAAAACAATTGAAGCTTGCTAGATTCCCTTTTCCCTTCAGAAAATGCTAGAACCTACAGTCTGTGTTAACTTAGTTTGACACTAATAGTCAGGTAAAAAGAAGGAAGTTCATCGTCTTCTGGTGCTGTTCTTCCAGTCTGTGCTTAATCAGCAGGAAAATGTATTGGAGTAAAAAAATTTTCTTAAAGTCCCCTGGGATTATATCTAGGTTGGACTACAACAACATGCAACATGCTGAGCTCTATGGATAGTAAATCCTCCCTTTTTTTTTTTTTTTTTTTTTAAATTTTGCAAAACTGTAACAGGAAAATACATATATTTGTGGTAGATTTATGGGTATGTGGGTATGGCAGCTTGACAGTAAAAAGGCATAGATCCACCACTAGAAAATGCCAAAATAAACTCCGCACTCTGAAGTGGCACTGTAAATGTGAGCCTTTAGCAGACCCAGCTCTGCTACTGAATGCGATACAGACATATTGCTCTGTAATGAATTTTATTGCTTTGAAAAAGTGAGATTTTGGTTATGCTCACCTGACTCTTGTTTCACAGAAGATACCTGATCTTATGCAGGAGAATTCATGGGATTTGGAGAGAAGCTTTAATCTAAATATTCTCATGCTTAAATATTCCTAGGGTGAATAATTTTTTGCACAAACACTCTCAGCGAACCATTCTGACAGTCAGTCACAAAAAGAATCGCAACCTGCACCTTAGGTTCTTCTTAAGTTAATAAACAGTAGTGAGCATGCATTCAAGGATGCTAAATTGGGCATACGTTGCACACTTCACGTTTCAGAAAATCTGTTCCAGGTGTATCACCCAGCAATGGGCTACAAGCAATGCACCAAACTGTTTTTCATGTATAACTAAGCATCCATGGGGATCTATGAGGAAATATTTTTCTCTGTATCTTGTTTGATCTTTGAATTTCTGCAGGCTTCCAGGCACATTGTTATCAAAGAACTAGAGACCCATATGATCATAGACGGAGGAGGTGCTAGCTTCATTATGTCCATTTAAAAGGTCGACTGAGAAAGCAAGGAGAGGAAACAGAATCAGGCCCAAAGACCACAGAGGTCCCATAAGTTTGAGAAAACGTCCTGGGAAGAAAGGATGAGAAAAGAACAGCTGGGCTGTATTGTAGAGAAAAGGGAACCAGCCAACAATAAAGCATTGTCGAAAGTGTGTGCTAGGAAAGATGGGTCAAAAAGAGGTAACGAAAAGCACAAGAAGATAAATTCTTTGTGTTATACCCATTAAATTGCATGAAGACTATCCAAATGTTGCTTTCTTGGAGTAATTGTTCTGGTTGCTAGATAGTTGCTTGTAAGCGGAAGGTGCCAGCCCAGTAGTGACTAGGACAGAAATATATGAGAGGTGATCTCCAAATCAAATTGTCAGTCGCACTTTGACCTCTCCGGTATAGGGGATTATAGTTCGTGCCTTCAGGGGCGGAAGACCTCTAGCTCTGGTAATTTTTATGACTATCATATAGTCTCATTGTGTCAGCAGAGTGACAAGCAGCCAGATGAAAAGCAGAGAGGGATGGAAGGATGCTGCTGCCAGGAGAAAAAGTATTGTAAAATCAAAAATGCTTTTAAAACCTGTGGTAGTTTTTGATTTTTCCTATTAGACTGTCAAATTGCATGATACGTTTTCAAACTAGCCTCATGGAGCTGTGAAAATACTCTCCCCATGTCTCCTGCTTTTTCTTTAGTTATTTTTTTAAGTGTTGTGGTATCAGGAGAAGAGATAGTCTTATGCTGCTGACCCACAGCAACATTTCAAAGTAGAAGCAGCAGCTGGGGAAGGGGAAGTGCAATCTCTTGGCCTGAGAGACCAGTTGTCAAGCATGAAGCAGCCTCTTCGCTCAGCCCATAGTGCGCCACCTGCCCTGTATCATGTCATTTCTCACTGAATTTAATTTCGTTGAAGTCTTTTACATAAGTTAGGAAATCTAGGGTTTATTGTCATTTTAAATCTTTAAGATTTGCATTATGGAAACATAAAGTAAAATATGTTAAGTCTTAGGATATATATTGTCGACCCAAACCCTAGGTTTTGCAGAGAGTGGAGTACTATGAGACCAAAGCTAATGGCAAGAGATCTTGAAGCGTTTCTGTCTTGTAACAGTCGCCACTAGGCAGACAGCTGCCAAATCTCTTGCAATTAATCTGATGCTTACTGGCTTTCATATCCCTTTCCTTTCAGAACCAATGCCCTGAGGCAGAGGAGTTGGTCTTCAGCCATTTTGTGATCTGTAATGACACACAAGAGACACTGCGGTTTGGCCAGGTGGATACTGATGAAAATATTTTGCTGGCTAGTCTCCACAGTCACCAGTACAGCTGGCGCTCTCACAAGTCCCCGCAGGTATGTCAGAAACGGCCCTTCAAATACAGCGATTGCTAAATCTTTATGCATTGATTCTTCAATTTTCCGTATGGTCTCGACTATGTCTAATGATCCAGTTCCTTCAGGAGCCGCACGCTGGGGCTGCATCGGAGAGAAAAGGTAAACAAAGAGTGAGGAAAGCCAGAAGTGTTTAGAAGTTACTCGAGGGTAGAACTGGATGTGCACGACCACTTTCTGTAAAACTGAGCGGTTGTGGAAACTGAAGCTTCTGAAAAAAAGCAAAAGAAGATCGCTTGCCAGGTTTTTATAACTAAGTGATCAGTGTCTGTTTTCTGTGATGTACATTAGAGGTTTGGGGAATTTTTTTAATGAATAGTTTTTACCAGAAGCATCTGTTCACTGAAATTGTTTGCAGAACAGGGTCAAACTGGACAAATCTCTCAACTCAGCATGTGCTTGCATTAGAAAAGATTTGAAATTGTCAGAAACACCCCACTTATATAGTTTAAATAATGCAGTTTCTGTTTCTTGGGTGTTTTTTTTAAGGATAAACATTGAAACTGAAATAAAATATTTTAAAATTATCAACAGGAAATATTTCAATGAAACCATGTTGTTGGTTTTCTTGAGTGGTGGTGAAAAATGGACTTTTCATCTTGATTCAAGATAGGGCAAGAATTTAAGTCTAAAAAAAATAAAGTGTTGATGAGACAGCGAAGCCATTTCTTCTATCTTTTTAATATATACCCAGCTCCTGCTGAGTGGGAGACTAGAGACCTGTGCCACCCCACTTGCTGAGCAGCAGTCCCGTGTTGATGAGTTACTAAAATTTTTACGGATCGTAGGAAAAGTGTAGTGGATGGGGGTCCCTAACTTAGAAAATGCCAGCCGTAGCACATTAGAAAGAAGGTGAAGTTTGGATGGTAATGCTAAACAGGAGCTGTGCCCACTTTCACTGCTGACAAGTTTCAAGTTTCACTGGGAAGCAGAGATGGCAAATTTACTGTGGTTTTCGTTCATATGTCTTTTAGTGGATAAGCCGTAATATGTGCAGAGCAAATTCGACCAGGGTAAACAGTTGCAGTTGACACTGAAGTCAAGGCGTAGGTTAAGAGGAAGGCAGGCTAGTAAAGGACTGTCTCACCCCACCGACAGAGGAGTTGTGATAAACGGTGTGTGCTGGTGTAATAGTGTGCAGAGGGGGGATCTTTGGAGACCTAGAAACACTGGAGTACTCTACCTCCCTCATCACGTTTTCAAAAAGGACATATGTTTTCTCATACAAGAAAAACGCCTGTGACACCCCAGCCCATGAGTGAGCAACCCAAATGGGTCACTGTGCTCTGTGCAATTGGGCAAGTGTCAGATAGTGCGACAGGATCCCCACTTATCAGGTGACAGTACTTGTGCTTGGGTTACGATTGACATTAACTCCCTCCAGCTGCGTGAGGGAGAAAGAACAACCAGGCTTGTAGAAAGCTAGCTAAATGTCACCCATATTTCATAATCAATTATCACTTGCTTTTGTAGCAACCACCCAAAAAATCGTTTCAACCTTTTCATAAACACATGGAAAAAGAAGGAAATACTTAAAGCAATTATAAATAAAATCAGAACTAGCTTTCCTCTTAACAATCTTTCTTATCTATTTTCTGGTTACTTATATAAAACTATTTGGTTGAGAGAATCCTCTTTTTGACCATCATTCTAAATAGTTCTACAAAAGGTGTAGTTCTGATTATGGTGTATTTCTAATAATGGTATACTTCCCATAATGGTGCAAACTGGAAAGTGTTTTGAAAATGAGGATTATCTCAAGCAAAGTGAAAAGCAGAAGAGTTAAATTGCATCTTCTTACTGATACTTTCTGTCAGTCGCAGCCGAGCTGATAAAGACCACCAGCAGAATATATGGCATTAGCCATGTAACACCTGGAGAACTTAAATATTAAAACACTGATTATTAGCTTGTCCTTTCAGTCAGACTTGGGCTGTGCAAAATATTCCATTTTTGTGGCCGCTATGTAAGTTTCTTATTAAATGAAAAATACAAGTGCAGGATGAAAGGTGAAAAACTCCAGCAGAAAATCAAGCTACACATTAGCAAGTGGATGAGGTGACAGTAGGAACTTCAGATTCATTTTTCAGATGTTAATTCTTCAGCTGAAAGTTGGTGATGTCAACGGGTTTCCCCATTCTGTTTTGCTCTGATCAGATTCAGATTCACTGAATCTGGGGCCGATAAACAGTCATGTTGGATTCCCATGTCCCAGGAGATGGCGAAGCTAACAGCTCACTCCTCCTGACTCAACCACATTGCTGGCCAGCAAGCTCTTTTAGTTAAGGGGGTTATACCTCCCTTGTCCCAGCCCTTGGAATAATTTCAAGAATATTTCTGCTCTTTTAACGTTTTTCAACAGCCATCTCTTGCTGGGAAATTTAGAGACTAAAAAATAGACTGAGGTAATTTCGCTGAAAACATATGGAAGCACAGGCTTTCCACACACTGCTGAGATACAAGCAAATTATCTTTACAAAGGTCGGAGAATCTTGGCGTCCATCTGTAAGCCTTGTTCATTTGGTTAATGTTAAATGCAAATCACTAAGTTTAGCATGCTTCAGAAAAGGCAGTTCATCTAAACAGGCTAAACACCACAATCCTTTGTCATTTTAGATCATACGAAATATGTTTGTTTCAATATTATTACAAATGTTGCTGTGTAAATTTTTTCAGTGATTAATACAAATCCTTGAAATGAAAACGACGGCTCAATTAAGACATCAGGTTGTCCCTATTATGCTATGGCACTTTTCTAATTGTTTCCATGCAAAACTATCTAACAGCTTATTATCCAAAGGTCAGAATAATGCCCAAGCATGGACAAACCCTCCAAGTGTCATATTCATGGAATGCGAGATGACTTCATAGTTATGAAATTATTTCATTTCTCATGATAATTCCCAACTTGCCAAGTTAGTGAATTTTAAGAACTCTGAGAGCAGATTGTAAGATAAATGTGAAATAATCCATACTTCTGGAGTCAGGGACTTCCCTCCAGGCATTAGTTCATACTTGACTTACTTGACTTACTCTTGGGGATAAAATGAGTTAGGACAAGGTCTTAGATACCACATTCTCTTACTGGGAAAGAAAACCAACTTGCACAACTTCGGCTGGCTCATGTTTCTTGTTACACAGGCACTAAGAAGCAGCGGTTGCCATGAAATACTTTATTTAACCTCTGCAAAATGTTTTTTTAGTATGGCAAGGCAGTTCAGTTAAATGAAAATAAATAGTTTTAAAAGGATTGTATTTCTTTCACATTCACATCAATAACATTGTCCATTTTTCTTTTGCTAATTAAACATAGTGAGAGATGCAGTAATTGCCCATTTGAATTATTTAACACAATCAAATATATATATACCTAGAATAAGTTATATTTGTAGTAGCAGATAGTTATATAATGCTTATTTACATTTAGAATTAATATTAATGAAGCTACTATAGGCTATAATTACAAATTGTTCAACTTTTTCATGTTACGAAAGCAGCTATAGCACACCAAGGATTTGGATTTATCAGCTCTTGATGGTGTCCCTCCAAATGTTTGCCTTAACTTAAAGGTCCTTCCGTCCTTCATTTGTTCCCAGACCAGATCTTCTACATTTCAGGGAACCTAACCTTTCCCTTTAACTTTCACTCTGATTTTTCCAAATCTCGCTAGTTTGGCTAATATTTCAGTAATAAGTCCGAGGGCTGATGCTCGCTTTTCTACTGCATTCCGTCCCCCTTGTTTTCCTCAGATTTCATGAGGTTTTGACCTTCCTTAGGGATAAGACACCCCCAACCATATAGTCCCTTTCAGAGCTAGAGTAAGTCCAAAACTGATGATATTTAAGGCTTTAAGCAATTCTAGCAAAAGTTGCCAGACATCATGAGTTCCTTTTGCAGATTTTAATGAAAGTTAGAGGTCTGTTAGATATCATTAAAAGGGAAGAGAAGCTACATCACTCCTGTGCTCTACAGACAACACTGGCTCCTACGTTATTATTGGATCCAGTCTGCACTCCTTATCTTGATCTTCAAGTTGCTTTGTGGGATGGGCCCCAGTTATGTCAAAAGTCATGCTTGTCTCCAAGACAGCTGTGTTTTCTAGGAGAAGAATTGGAGCATATGATACATAGGGTGAAACTCTGAAGTTAGAAGAGATCAGATCTTCCTAGCAATTTACTCAGAGTTAACGAATTCTGTCTTGCAAGACAGTAGGCAGTCGAAGGGTCCCACTAGGGATCACAGCAAATGTAAAAATCAGCTATTCATGTGAGAATCCCCTGAATGTATTCTGCAGAGATTGTTTGCTTGTGAATAAACAGCAAAAGTCTTCTATAATATGCTAGTTATTACTAGCCATTTTCCCCACGCTCAGAGTCCTCTGAGGAAGCAAAGAATAATGGATCTAAAATCATTATTTTGCTTTCTGTGTGTCCAGCTTAAACCATGACACTATGCAAAACATAACGTTGCATAGGGGAAGTCTGCATTTAAAGTAGCACCTCCCAAACTTTTCTCCAGAGTCTTCTCCCAGGGGTATAATAACAGCCCACTATTCACTTTTCACTGTCCTTCACTTGAAGCAGCAGGTACAGTGGGTCAAAACCAGTTCCTATGTTGATTTATTTTTTATCAAAGTAGGTAAATATGCCTGAAACATCTATGTGCCTCTTTATTGCTATTTTTATAGAATTTGAGAGAAAATATCTCTGTCATTGCTTTTCTGTTCTTCTGAACATACGCTTATAAATTCTTGACTAGATATTAGTAGTGGTTAGTATATTAGTAATACCTTCACTGGAACCCATTTGAAGTTTTTCTTCTCTTATTTTAAATAGTGCACAAAGTGCACTATTAAAATAGTGCTGCAAAGGACAACTTCTGCTAGAATTTTATAATCATAATTTTTAAACGCAGTTGTAGATTTGGAAGTATCTTTAAGAACCTCCTCCTCATTCTCCTACAAAAAAAAGACTGAAGCCGAATTTTAATTTATGTTGCATCTCCAGCAGGATCATAACATATACAGTAGTCTGTGGATTCAAACTTAGAAACTGTGACTTATATATCAGTTGTTATTGGGATATTTTCCTGTTTTATTATTTAGGGATGTTGCAGATTCTCTGCACAGCTTTTGCACTTTACATAATCCTCCCCAGGTCATTTACAGAACAACATCAGGTAAAAAAAAGTTTTATGTTATTTTACACTGTTCAAGTAGTGAGAAATGTATTGTTGCTTTCCTTTGGTGTCCTGCATTTGAAATCAATGGTTCTGTTATATTACATATAATTGAATTTCTAGATAATACCTGGGGCAGATAAGGATTGATATTATCCATGAATCACATGAACCCTCATAATTTGGTTACTATTCCTTAACCAAAAGACTCTTCCACAATGCGTAGAGCTAGTTTGTAACCTGCGAGGTTCAGACCTGCTTTGCAGGTTGTGTTGAGGCTCACAACGCCTCCAGGAGCCCCCAAGGGTCAGAGTTCATCTGCCAAGTGTGACCTTTTGTCTACTAGCCAGCGTGGACATGATGGAAGTTGCTTTCTCCCATGCTTGTGCTGGCCTTCTGTCTTACAAGGGACAATGACGTAGAACTGCCCAGATCTCCCAGGTCCCATGAGAAAATGAAGCCAAACAAATTCAGACGTTTTTTGGTTGCTGCAGCTGCAATGTGCAGAATGAACATTTCATTAACTGTTTTCCCAAATACTAATTGAGTTTATTGTTGTAAGTCCTCATCCTAGTCAAGAGCCACCTTGTATCCTGAAAACATGACCAAAAAATACCGATCATCCTTCTTTAATTTTTCAATTAAAAATTGCTTTAGCCTCAAGTCTTAGAATTCAGCTTCCATTTCCAGGTCTCCATTTCCTCCATGCTGCTGCATCAGCACAGCTTTTACTTGACTGTCTCGTATCTTTTAAAATAACCAACTGCTTCCACACCATTAACCAGGTCCTCACTTGATTCCTCCCAGTCTCACAGAGTTGAGAGCAATAACCTTTATTCTTCCCAAAAAGAATTTTCTAGTTTCACCTAGAAGACAGATATAATCTAACTAAAGTGAAACCAAGTTAACTTTGGTGGATCTACAAGCAAAGTAGAAATCGGATTTGTATCACGAAGCATTTTGAGGGCACAAGACTTAAATTACTTATACAGCTGGAAAATGCTGCCTTTTCTGGACAGGCTCCATTCTTAGTCTCATTTTTAATCCCCCATTTTAGTCTTCATGCGTTGTCATATGACACTTAACTTTATTTACCCAGATCGTATCCTTCACTCACACATCTAGCTGAAAACCTAAGTAAGTTTTGAGGAGTGCATAGAAACATTCTGTTAAGAGACATGATAAAGAATACAGCTTTTCTAGCCGTTCACTCCAGAAGGGGCAGCTTCATCTTTGTCTGCCTCCCTGAATGCAATTTCTTTCCCTCTCAAAACAGAAATCCATAATGGCTCAGAATTACAAATCCAAACCCCAGCAAAGTCTCATCAAAATAAAAAACTCTGCGTTGTCTGTTGATATGTTTTCCTATCAGAAAATGCAGAAATCAAATGGTTACACAAGTGAGTGCCTGTCTTCACATATACAATAGATAGTCTGTTTTAAATTATCTCTAAGCTATAAATTGCCACTTATCACTGGATTATATTTTTTAGAATGCTTTTGAAGTCCATTTAATATTTTTTGTACCTTTTTGCAATTCCTTCTCTTTTCTCCTAATATATGTACCGTACTTAGCTATACTTGAACTTCTTTTAAGCAGTGTCTAATAAATACTTAGAATTTACTTAAAGCTTGATAAATGAAAGTTACATGGCAATTACCGTGAATCTGTAGTATTAGATCAGTTTTATAACATTAGAGCTCTGCCTTGTTGAGTATCTAACACCATCTATTATGATGTCTGCTACAATAATGTTAACACCTGATTACCTAATTTTCTTAAATTACTTCAATTTTTATTTCCTGCCATAGATCTCTGTATCACTTAGTGTCATTTGCTAATTACTTCTAGCCACGTTTTCCAGAAATCTCACATTTAAACAACTGATTCACCTGGAGATCCCTTTGCGTTTTCATGGAATGCAGTTTCTTGGCTCAAAAGTAAACTTACGCGGTACTCAGTTCTTATATAGTTATGTCATTAATACAAATATATTAGATATCTTTAAAGTAACTTAAGAAGGCTGTTCCCTTTGTATATAGCATTTACCAGTATACAAATAATATGTTTATAAAATAAGAAATTACCAATATATTATTAATAGCTCTTTTTTATTTTTCTTTCTGAAACGGGAAGTTATATGCAGACTAATCGTTGTGCTACAAAGAAAATTAGTAAGGCAGCATTTGGGAGCTAATGACTGCTCAGGGAAAGCTGACAGCGTGTTCCTTGGGAACATTCTACTCATGAGCAAAGCTGTTTACACAGGGTGGAAGACATCCTAATTTTGGAGCTACATACAATTACGAATCATCAGTTATGGCATTTATATGACATCTGTCTTTGGAGCGCACTGTATTTTGTGTGCCTTGTAGCTGAGACTGACCACTCAGTACCTTTTCTCATTATTTGGCTGTCATTTCCAGCTACCAGTCTCTCCAAAGTAAACAGTTTTCTTGTTTCTCTTAGTTTTCATATGTGATGAGATTTATTCCCAGCTGCCTCTGTAAGAAACTGAACTGATTCCAGCCACTGCAGTTGGATTTTTTTGTTTTGGTTTGGTTTTCCTTTTCCATAACAAATACTTAAGAATCAAAGCAACGTGTTTGTTTATGAGTTTGAGTGTCCTAGTACACAGCTTCCATCAACGTATTCTTGAATATAAAGCAGTGCCCACGCATGTGCGCATCCAGATGCATGCCCATGTGCACACTGGCACGCATTAGCCTTTGTGCTTCCAGCCTAAAACTAATTTGAATCTGAATGCAACAGTCATCACTCTTGCAAATTCAAAAGCCACCCACTGAATGGATGTTATTGTTCTGTGTGTAACTTGTGCTGAGGATACCACAAATTGCAAACAGGCTACTGAGTTGTAATATCTTTGAAAGTTGTTGCTGCGGTTGTTTCTTAAAACAATGAAAAAAACCCAGCATCCAGCCATTCACTAAGACCAACTGGCCAGATCTATGGTCACTGCTATCTCGTTTTGGAAACAAATCATGGGAGAATATAATATTTACAAGTTTCAATTTTTGCTTGTGTAAATAATCAAACTTTGGGCCTGATCCTGTTCTCAATTACTTAAATTAATTAATGACAGATGTCCAAAATCAGAGTGAAATTCAACCCTCAAGAGAGAATTCCCACAAGGCCTTTATATAACTGTTTTAAAGGACTTAAGTGATGCTTAGGCTCTGTGCTGGCCCTCTGCAAAGAATAAATTTTACCCAGAATGCTTACTGCTTTGATCCCTTATATATAACTCACATTCTTAAGTTTGCACAGCCACAAAAGATCTATACAGAGCTAAATAGCCAGATCTTCAGCTGGCGTAAATTTATGTAACTTCATTGACCTACATGGAACAGTACCAATTTTCACTACTCTGGCTTAAAGAATCTCCATGGGATAGAGGTAAGTGCGTATGGTGGGTAAATGGATGAAAGGCTCTTCAAATGATGAAAGACTATATTGCTCTGGAAGTGATTTAAGTTAAACTGGAAAAAAGCCACTCCTTTTCCGGAATAAATCACACAGGGAGTATAATTATGCAGTTAAATTTCTTCTCATGCAGTCAAGCTTGAACTTGCCACCACATTTGTGTAAGAAATGAAATGTTTCCCATCTCTCAGCAATATGCTAAGTTCTACTTTTAACACACATATATATCTGAGCTATACAAGTATACGTACAAATAGATTTGTATCCTTCTTTATTTTGAAGGAGAGGGTATTGGTAATTTTCTGTCTTGTTCCGAAGGCCAAAAATCTGGTCTGGACCTGCGTTCCATATCACCTTGCTGGTAATAAAGAGAATGGATTTCTAGAACAATTTCAAGGGCAGTAAAAAAAGTCTCTTATTTCCTGTTTTATACTCTCTAGTCTACATACCCTTTTTTTCTGAACAGTTGCGTGCTGGATTTTTACCATCCTAAATACACTATTAAAGCAAGTCATTTATAGAAATGCATGATGCAGAGCCATCTTATGGTATTGTTGATTCTTCTGTTTGTATCTGAAATCACAGAATTGCAGAGTGAGTACGTCATTCAGAGAACTGGTGTGCTTAGCATTGCTGAGTTTTAAAACTGAGAATATTTCTCTGTCATGGGAATTCCTATCCTACTGCATGGCTTTTTTTTTTCCCCAGTTATGTATTGAAGTAGTAATTGCTTTCTTTCCAGCTGTTACACATCTGTATTGAAGGCTGGGGCAACTGGCGGTGGTCTGAACCATTCGGTGTGGACAATACAGGGACCTTTATTCGTACCATTCAGTACAAGGGCCGGACAGCATCACTTATTATCAAGGTTCAGCAGCTCAGTGGAGTGCAAAAGCAAGTAAGTTTTTGATCCAGTTTGGAAAAAATAGCATGAGTAATTTAAACTGTTATCTATTTACAAATTAGTCACCTTATTATTTCTTCTGTCCTACTGGGATCTGCAAAAAAACAAGTACAATAGTCTTCCGGGGGCATTTTCATGCGTTTTTACAACTCTTTTCTTCACTTTGGTATGCATCTTAGCATTTAAAAGCTCAATCATCACCACATATTTTACATGTTCCAGTAAACATCCCTTTGCATGGTTTGTCAGTTCTGACAATCCTAAGTTACACAATCTCTTGCATGTTTTAAGCTCTTGAGAAACAGAATTTATACTTTTTTTTAAGAAACAGTATCTTAATCTGTGTCGTAACTCAGGCCTTTGCATTGTTAAAAGAGAAAGAAGTAATGACCAAATTAACATTTGAAAATGGGCTGCTGTGCAGTAACTTTTCACATACTATCTTTGTAAAGAGATCTGTAATAACCCTGTAGTTATTCTGCCTGCGTTGGCAGAAGCCAGAGCATGTGGTGGACATGTTCAGCTCATAGATATGGCAGAGCGCCTTATGTTGCGCAGCAGAAATACAGCTGATCAGACAAGAACAGTGCCTGGCGTCACTGAAAACCCTGTTGAGATTTTGCTTGGTAGGTTGTAGTGCGCCCTCATTAATGAAAAGCAAATTAAGATGGTTGTAATAGGGATACATGTGGAATCCTGTTTCTTGGTGTAGTTTAGAAAAAGTCAGATATATGTTCTCTGATAAACAATTCATCTATGATGGACAGCAAAAACTCCGAGTCTAATTTAGTCATTTTCTAGGAGGGTACACTTAAATACAGAAGTATGGTACAGCCATTTAATGGAATTATAAGCTTTAAAACAGCAAACATGCTGAAAAGTCTGGATGGGTGGATTGTGATGGGAATGTGAGGTGTCAGTAGAAATCTTTCTTCTGAAGTATATCACTGTGTCTGCTCAGGAAGGGCTCAGCATTCAGACACCATCACGGTACTCTTAAAATCCAAACCAGAGCTATGTCAGCCGTGAGCAGTACTGCTGCGTTCAGTGGGAATGAAAGTGGATATGTTACATTTCTTTCAAGCCCAGATACTGCCTTAGCAATATTTCAAGCATTTTAATGCGTGGGTTTCTATGAAATTTCACATGTTTGGCCAATAAAAATAATTTTTTACCATTCACTGCCTTCAGTAGTGCTTGGGAAAACCTAAAATAGGGAGATTATTCTTGTACAGGTTTTCACTCTATAATTCAATTTTGACCTTTCTTTTTCAAAATTGTTTATATATGAGCTGCATACTTTTGTGTGTTTTAGATCCTAATCTGTGGAAGACAGACAGTCTGTAGTTACCTTTCCGAAAGTATTGAACTGAAAGTGGTTCAGCATTACATTAGTCAAGATGGACAGGCCGTTGTTAAAGAGCACATCAACTGCCTTGCAGCCAAGCAGAAGTTACCTTCATATGTCCTAGAAAACAACGAACTCACCGAGCTGAGTGTGAAAGCTACAGGAGATGAAGACTGGTCCCAAGATGTATGTCTAAGTTCTAAACATACAGAACACAGCATTGTCATTCAGGTATGACTAGAAATAGTTATATGAAATATAGCATTAGCAATGTCTGAGAAAATTGGGGAAGTTGTGTTCAGACTTCTATTTGGTATGATGAAATGTTGAACGTTATCATCCTGAAATAATTTTAGTGTAATGCTGCTGATCTCTCTGCATACAGGTACCATCTTCAAAGAGTTCAATTACATATGTGTGGTGCACAATTTTGACTTTAGAGCCCAACTCTCATGTGCAGCAACGATTAGTAAGTACATTTAATGTCTCTGAAGTCTAAATGTTTATGCCTTACGTGTCATATAATAAATTAAAGGCGGAATTACTCACTTTAAAGATTTATTAATATCTCGTTTCAACAGTTGCAATACTGGAGTAAAACTGGCCTTACATTGGTATATTCTTTTCTTTCTGTAGATTGTTTTCAGTCCTCTTTTCATTGTAAGGAGCCATCTTCCAGACCCAATTATCATACATTTAGAGAAAAGAAGTCTGGGACTGAATGAAACGCAAGTGATTCCAGGGAAAGGACGGGAGAAAGAACTCCAAAATATAGAGCCTGATCTTACACACCACTTGACATTTCAAGCCAGGTAAAATACTCGCTTTGAAAATGGTTCATTTGTATGGAAAAGAAAGAATAATTTACACTTTAACTTCTGGTGCATTTTTTCCGAGAGTATGGCATATGCAGAAGAGAAACAACAGAACAAGCATATGTGGCCTGAAATTATATGATAGGAAATACTGAATTTGGTATAACTATTCTAAGCATATTGGCATTTGTTTGCTTAATCAGTCCACGGTTTTGTGTTTTGAAAAGTAAATTCCTAAATGTTCTTGAAATGTTTTTTGAGAATACTGAAGAGTTTCTAGAGTCTCAGACATAAAGGTCATTACAGTGTCATAACAAATTCATGCATGTCAGTTAATGCTCAGGAACTTGTTAGACATCGTAACTTGATTCATCCATGATTACCTTGAAAACATTCCTACTGCAGAGTATGCTTGGAAAGCTTAATTAAAGAAAATGTTAGTGCTACTAATGCTTGATCTTGTTGTGTAAGTGACTGAATCTGTTTTCAATGACAGGGAGGAAGATGATCCATCAGAGTGCGCTGTCCCCATCTCAACCACACTAATTAAACAGATAGCAACTAAATCCCATCCAGGTGGCAATGTCAACCAAATACTGTCCGAGTTCTATGGCACCGCTAATCCTCCCCAGCCTGCATGGCCATATAATAGGAAGGATTCAGACAGGTAATTCTTCAGTAACCCTTCTTCGTGGTTGTTGCGTTGCCTTTTCAAATAAACTGAAATCACATTCAGGAAGACTATATGTGATCAACATTGAATATTTTTCAGTAATTACATGATTCCTGTATGTAAGCTGCAGAATCTGTTGCAGGTGGGAAAAAATTGAGGTCAGCCTAGGGGCTGCCCTTGATTACACCGAGAACATTGCATCAGCAAGGATTAAAAAAATTGAACTATATTTTTGTGAATGCAACTTCTTTACTGCAGCTCTAGAGGCTGTTGTTTATTCAGCAGCTGTTTATTTCAGTGCAGAAACAGGGAGCTGCTGGAAAAAAAATATGGAAATGTGATTTTATGACTACAAAAGTCACAGGTTTAGTTCTGAAGGATACTGGTAATTCTGTTAAGGTGTTTCTTTAATAGACCAAATTTAAATTGAGTTTGTGCAGTTAAAAATATGTCTTTATAGCCTATGTGTAGCTAGATCTGTTTGACAGCATCACAGTGTGTTCCAGAATGATAAGGTAAGAGGAGATTGTTTTTCTGTGTCAAAACTAGAAAATCCTTGCAAATTTCTGAAAATGACACGTTATCATTTGTAATATTGAATTCATTATTCCTTTGACTTTATCTTTTTGTTTATTTGTTGTTGAACAGCAATGAACAACTCTCCCAATGGGATAGCCCAATGCGGGTGAAGCTGTCGGTGTGGAAACCGTGTGTTAAAACTCTGCTGATAGAACTTCTGCCCTGGGCTTTGCTTATCAATCAGTCCAAGTGGGACCTCTGGCTGTTTGAAGGAGAGAAGATCGTTCTTCAAGTACCTACTGGGAAAGCAATTATACCTCCCAACTTTGAGGTAACTTTGCCATTCACGTTAACAAATACAGTTGTGATAAACATTCTGATTCTGAAGAATAGTTATTAATCCAGATGATTCCCACGTTCCAGTCACTGTGTATGTTAGTCATATGATGAGGAGTAGAAATAAGAATTGAAATTTGCCACACTGACTGAATCACTGAGTGGGGAGCACGACACACTTGATAACAATGTTTGAAGAACAACGTGTCTTGAAGATGCATAGTTAAAAGTTGTCTGTAAGACAGTGTAGGAAGAAGACCTACATGCCGTCTGATTCAGCAGCCTTCTCTCCTTCCTCCCAATTCAGCCAATGAATCTGCAATGTGGGCAGAATGTAGCAGCCCGCGTAAATTACTATAAAGGCCAAATTTAAACTTTGGCCCCTGCGATGCCAGCCTGTCACTTGGGAAGTGTGTTGACCACAGTTGCAAAGCTGACAGCCTGGAAGGAATGTTTGGTTTGAGAGTGGTTTAGATCAAGTTGTTTCGCTGCTCGTATGGTTTGATAATGACAATAGGGTGAGTTAAAAACGAGGAAAATTCTTTAGGGTGACTGCCTTCCTGAAATCAGAGTTCTGTGTAGTGGATTTTCTCACATACCTTAGCTTGGCCATGCACATGCTTTTCTATTACGATCCCAATATTCTTTATTTTTGAAAGAATTAAAATAATTTGAAACAGCCGCTTGTCAGTTCCAGTTGGAAAATCTGATACTTCCTGTTTATTTTGCCATCTTTTTTTTCCCCATGTATGTCTCTTAATAAACAAAAGGTCTGCCTATTAATACGTCTTAGTGTAGACTGTGGTCTTGATTTGACCGTGAAGATCAGTCCCATATCCACATCATGATTTCATCTATCCTTGTACCACATAGAAAGAATCAGAGAAGAGGAGGACATGACATGGACTTCACACTGGAAACTACATTTAACTCTAGTAGAAGTGAATCGAATTGTCAACAAGTTATAATTGGTCATTTTTCACTTGCAGGAAGCTTTTCAGGTTGGAATATACTGGGCAAACACTAATACTGTGCACAAGTCAGTGGCAATTAAACTGGTTCATAATGTGACCTCCCCAAAATGGAAGGATGCCGATAATGGGGAAGTAGTAACGTTGGACGAAGAAGGTTTTGTTGAAGCTGAAATAAAACTTGGTGCTTTTCCAGGTCATCAAAAGGTTAGAAGAAAATTATCATGATTTATAACTTTATAATTTAAAAACAAAGTCATATAGCAGATGAAAACAATCAAATGTATGCCATGTCAAAGCTCCTCCTAATTATGTTAATATATGTAAAAAATAATTAGAGTATAAACAACGTATGAAGTATAATTTACAGAATTAGGTGGCCAAAAACATTCTGCCCTGCTCATCAAGATAGTACAATATCTCCTGGAAAAAAAATTCATGAATTCTCAATCGTGTTTGGAAAACATCAACAGATGCAACTTGAAAAGTATGTGATGTGTCTCCAGTTATGAAGTGCATGAATATAGACAGGATTTTCGCAGTTAAAAAGAAAATGATAGTTCTGACACTATATTTCACTACCATTTGTGGTTTTGTGTGTGACATCATCGTTTTCATTATCTTACAGTTGTGTCAATTTTGCATTTCTTCAATGGTTCGACAAGGGATACAAATTCTACAGATAGAAGATAAGACAACAATAATCAATGATACATCATACCAAATCTATTATAGGCCACAGCTTTGTATTTCCAAACCCCACTCAGGAGGAGAGGTAAAGGACTATGAAGACTATTTTTGTTTGTCATCTGCAGTACATGGGTGTTTAAATTTGCATGGCCTCAACTGCATGTAGCAGAGCTTGAACAGAAATCTTTAGACATAATAATGATAAAGTATTTTATATCATTTTAATTTAAAATACAGAATCCTGGGTAAATTCAACTTCAGTAATTAACTGTGATCAGAAATCTGTGCAAAGCAGGAGATTCTTGCACATTGCAGAATTAGTTCTGCCCGTTCCCCATCTGTTCAGGCACTAATGGCCATTTCTGTAAAATAGGCAACGTAATCCGTAGTAGCTGTTGAAATTATTCTCAGAATTTTTACTGAGTTTGCGTGTGAAAGAGGTATATTGGCCTGGCAGGCTCAAAACTTTTGGTTATCCTTTTGGGAAGATTCCAGTTATCTGAACAAAGCTGCAAAACTAGGGACGTGCCCAGAGTTTATGTATTTCAGTGAACTGGATCAAATCGTGAATATCAGTTTTCTAATAATCGCACAGTATATTTAAGGACTAGCTTACAGGAACCAAAATGTATGCATGGTCAATATATTTTAATCAGCCATTTATACATATTTATTGAAGATTACATTTATAGTAAAATATGTGGAAAGAATTCTCAGGGTTAAACTTGCTACAGGAGTTGGCAGTTAAACACATTGTTAAAGTTCCCTATTTCTGCATTGTTTTCCTTCTGCATTAGTTTTCTTCACATTGATATCTACATTTGTGCATCGCGCATTTTGTGGCATTCTTATGGGATGGGGAATTGGAAGAATGTTGAGACTAAAATCCAGTCTTAGTTTTATGTCTATAAATGGATTTTCTTCTCACAGTTATGTTACAGTAATGTAACCGTTGCTTTTGGTCGAGTTATGTTGTGCAACTGAGAGTGGACTGTAGATAACTGTGCTCGGTTAGCTGCATAAATATACCTGGAGACAGAATTTGGCTAAATGGCTGCCAATGCAGTGGACGTAGTGCAGCCTTTAGTTAGTTGTGGTCAGTTTGCTACTTGAGACTGTTCTGTGCGAGATCAACATGAATAAACTTACTGTTAGGAGCCAGCACGTTGTGCTACCACCATCTTTTTTCTTTCCAGGACTTCCACTCCCCAGACAGTACGGTGTTCAGCGTCAGTCCAGCTGGGGCATCACCCGGCGAGACGCTGAGCGCTGTGCCCTGCTGGGACCTGATGTCGGACACCAGTCCCTTAGCGGCGGGGGCACCTCTTACTGAAAAACGCGTGCTGCTGAGTTTCAGTCCAGGCGGCTGCACTGGCAGTTGTGAGCTGTGGAGCCTACCAGCTGTCATTAAACAGGACTTTCCTAGACAGAGCGTGGCGGTGCCCACAGGGATTCGTAGTGAAAGTGGATTTTGTACCAGGTACTGTATGCTGAACAGTCACAAATTGTTGCTATAAAGCCTCAGCTAGTAACAAACCATAAGAGATTAATGCAAAAGTCAGAGTAACACATGCCCCCCATATGTAAAGGCAAGTCTTACTTTAATTTAAAAATTGTTATCTTTTGATGGTTTCAATGCTTTTATTATAAATGGTTTAATGTTATGACATGTACAAGTTGTACAATTTTTATAATGTATGGGCTGCTATTTTTTTACATGAATACAAAATAAGAGCATGAAAAGTTTATATTTGAGATTATAATCTTTTTTAATTTGTGGGTAATAATTTACGAGTTCGAGAATGGTGTGAAATAATACAATACAAAAATTTAGGGTTTTTTTATAAAGGGTAAAAATGTATTTTAATAAGAATAATAAGAGGATAAATAGAAAAAGCAGAAAAGGGATGAAACTATTTTGAGATTACAACAATGAAAGATTTCCAACTTTTAAAGCTTGAAACATCCAAATGTGTACTCCACTTACAAACAAATACATCCAGCTAGTTAAAAATAACAGTCCAATTGTCAGATGCCCAACTTTAATTCTCAGTCCTGTTATCTGAATCTATTCATGCTTATGCTGGTATAAACAAGAAACAATCTGCTGAAATTAGAGAAGATGCATCAGGATATATTACCAGCCATACGATCTTTCTCTCGCTTGAAGTGCTTGATCCCATTCAAACCCTCATACAGCTCCTTTGCAGAGTCTAATAGATGTCATTGTGGATACTAAAGATTCTCACACAGACTTCAGATTAGAAAAAAAAAAAAAAAGCAAAGAACAAGGAAATCATTCCTTATAATTCAGAGATAGGCATAGAGGATCTTAAGTTCCTAATCAAATTTTCAGACTGTTTGGATTATACCCACCGTGAGGTGACGTTTTTTAGAAATAGCCAATAAATTTGCACAAGAAAAAAAAAGAATTTGTGTTTATCACAGAACCACAGAATTTTCAGAGTTGGAAGGGACCTCTAGAGATCATCTAGTCCAACTCCCCTGCTAAAGCAGGATTGCCTAGAGCACGTTACTCAGGACTGCATCCAGGCGGGTCTGGAAAATCTCCAGAGAAGGGGACTCCACAACCTCCCTGGGCAGCCTGTTCCAGTGCTCTGTCACCCTCACCGTAAAGAAGTGGAACTTCCTGTGTTCTAACTTGTGCCCATTACTCCTTGTCCTGTCACTAGGAACCACTGAAAAGAGCCTGGCTCCATCCTCCTTCAACCCACCCTTTAGATACTTGTATGCCATAATAAGGTCTCCCCTCAGCCTTCTCTTCTCCAGGCTAAAGAGTCCCAGCTCTCTCAGCCTTTCCTCATAAGGCAGATGCTCCAAGCCCTTAATCATCTTAGTTGCCCTTTGCTGGACTTGCTCCAGCAGTTCCCTGTCCCTCTTGAACTGGGGAGCCCAAAACTGGACACAGTATTCCAGTTGTGGCCTCACCAGTGCAGAGTAGAGGGGGAGAATGACCTCCCTCGACCTACTGGCCACACTCTTCCCTATGCAGCCCAGGATTCCATTGGCCTTTTTGGCAACAAGGGCACACTGCTGGGCCATGGATAATTTACTGTCTACCACAACCCCCAGATCCTTCTCCTCCAAGCTACTTCCCAGCAGGTCCGCCCCTAACCTGTACTGGTGCCTAGCATTCTTCCTCCCCAGGTGCAGGACCTTGCACTTGCTTTTGTTGAACCTCATTAGGTTCTTCTCTGCCCAGCTCTCCAGCCTGTCCAGGTCATGCTGGATGGCAGCACGGCCCTCTGGGGTGTCAGCCACCCCACCCAGTTTGGTATCATCAGCAAACTTGCTGAGGATACACTCTGTCCCCTCATCCAGGTCATTAATGAATATATTAAACAAAATTGGACCGAGTATTGACCCCTGGGGGACACCACTGGTTACAGGCCTCCAACTAGACTCTGTGCCGCTGATCACAACCCTCTGAGTTCTGTCCCGCAGCCAACTCTCAATCCACCTCACTGTCACCTCGTCTAGCTCATACTTCCTCAGCTTCCTAATGAGGATGTCATGGGAGACAGTGTCAAAAGCCTTGCTAAAGTCAAGGTAGATGACATCCATGACTCTCCCCTCATCCAGCCAACCAGTTATAACATCATAGAAAGCTATCAGATTGGTCAAGCACGATTTACCCTTGGTAAATCCATGTTGACCACTTCCAATAACTTCCTGTTCCTCAATGTGTTTGGAGATGACATCCAGAACGAGTCGCTCCATTACCTTCCCAGGGACAGAGGTGAGACTAACTGGTCTGTAGTTCCCTGGGTCCTCCTTCTTGCCTTTTTTGAAGATCGGAGTGATGTCAGCCTTCCTCCAGTCCTCAGGCGCCTCTCCTGTTCTCCATGACCGTTCAAAGACGATGGAGAGTGGTCTAGCAATAACATCCACCAGCTCTCTCAGCACTCATGGATGCATGCCATCAGGGCCCATGGACTTGTGAATGTCCAGCTTGGCCAAGTGGTCTCTGACATGGTCCTCCTCAACTGAGGGAAAATCTTCCTCTCTCCAGACCTTCCCCTTTGCCTTCAGAGTATGGGATTCATGAGGGACAGCTTTAGCAGTGAAGACCGAAGAAAAGAAGGCATTCAGTAACTCTGCCTTCTCTGTGTCTTCCACCACTAGGGCACCTGTCTCATTCATCAGTGGGCCTACATTTTCCCTAGTCTTCCTTTTTCTATTGATATACTCAAAGAATCTCATCTTATTGTCTTTAACTGCAGTGGCCAAGCTGAGTTCTGATTGAGCTTTGGCCCTTCTCATTTTCCCCCTACATAGCTTTGTTATATCTTGGTAGTCCTCATAAGTTGCCAACCCCCTTTTCCAGAGAATGTAAACTTTCCTTTTTTTCCTGAGGTCCAGCCAAAGTTCTCTATTTAGCCAGGCTGGTCGTCTTCCCCGTCTGCTCGTTTTTCGAGACAAGGGGATGGCCTTCTCCTGCGCTTTTAAGAGCACCTGCTTGAAGTATGCCCAGCCTTCCTGGGCACCTTTGCTCTTCAAAACTGCCTCCCAAGGGACACTCTCGACCATGCTCTTAAACAGGCTAAAGTCTGCCCTTCGGAAATCCAAGGTGGCAGTTCTGCTGGCTCCCCGCCTTACTTGATCAAGAATTGAAAATTCTATCATTTTGTGATCACTCTGCCCAAGGCGACCTCCAACCTTTACATCCCCCACAAGACCTTCTCTGTTAACAAACAGTAGGTCCAGGTTTATGTGTGAAAACATTTTATGGAGCTAATGAGTAGAAATAAATTAATCTATTTTCATCTTGGAAATTCATGTAGTGATGAGCAATAACATTAAGATTCGAAAGGGCAATGGCATTGTGGATCATTCCAGGGGAGCAGTCGGTTAAAAGTTCACGTATTTGTTAAAAATACCTTTCATGTGTATCTGAGAAGTATGCGTGCAAATTCTTCTGGAAAATTTTAAAGATTTATGTTGAAAATTTGGGCCTACAATATCATGTTTTTAATTTAATATAAATCTTTGCTGGCTAGGGCTCTCATCTCGCAAACACACGTGCTCAATTTAACTCATGAGTAGAGTCTATGAGGTGATTTCTTCTCTAATGTTTTTTGTGCTATTTCCACGAGTTCCTCTGTTTAAATATAATACTCACTGGAGATATGTGCTTGCCTAAATGTATATAAATATCTGTGGAATTGGAACTTGATCATAAAGAATCTTACAGATTCTAGTTTTGAATGTTTTTAATTGTCCAGAGTAATAATATGTAAAGATTTAATCCAAAACATACATAATCAAATATATCTGCTTCTGTTTTAGAGCTGTAGCACTGACTTATCAAGAGCATCTTGGCGTGACGTACCTAACACTTACAGAAGATCCTAGTCCTCGTATAATTATCCACAATAGGTGCTCCGTTCCATTGCTTGTAAAAGAGAACTTCAAAGGTAGGTGGTATGCAGTAATGAAAAACAGCGTGCTGTTCTAGAATATATTATTTTACTGTATGTCTAATACAGAGTTGAATTCAGTAGTGGTTTTGGTTACAAGAACTTGATGCCCTCATAAAGGTCTGTGTCAAAGTGAGAGACTCTGGAAGATGCTGAAGCCTGGAAGCTATTGGAGCTAATTGTGAGGTCAGGAGTATGAACTTGCATGGCTCCAGGCTTTTGGGTCTCCCTGGTTCCAGCTATCAAGGTGACTTGGCTGTAGGAGACTAGCAGGCAGTGGAGTTTCGTTGACATCACTTCAATCCCATGGAATGTTTAAATCTGCTCAGATGTGCAAATGTGACACAAAAATATTGCCAAAATTCCAGTTACAGTATGTTATTGTAATGATCAGTGGAACATAATTTATGTAAATCTTGATGACATAAAAAAGAAAAGAAAAAAGCCCAAACGTAAAATTCCAACCAATATAAAAGTAATGGTTTTATTTATTAGTAATATTTCAGAAAGAAACAGCCTCGTTTGTGTAAGCATAGGTGAGTTTTGATTTAATACGGGTTTTAGAAAGCCCTAATCTTGTATATTTTATAAAATTTCAGATACACCAAAGTTTGAAGTTTATTGTAGAAAGATTCCGGCTCAATGTTCAGTTCATCATGAACTTTACCATCAAGTCTCCAGCTATCCAGATTGCAAAACAAGAGATTTGTTGCCCAGCATTCTTCTGAAAGTGGTGTCATCCGATGAATTAGTAAATGAATGGAGTGATTTTGTGGACATCAACAATCAAGGAACACAAGTAAATCATTATGAACTATTTCCTAGTTCACAGTATGAATGTCTTCCTGACCTGCATAGTATATTGTTCTTCTGCAATAAGCATGTCCTTTGTGTTGGTTTGTTGGTTTTTTGTTTGTTTGTTGTTTTTTTTTTTTATTTAAGTCTTGGGAGTTCTCCTTCCTAAACCCCTTCCTGTGGAAGTTTTAGAATACAGTTTACCTTCTTCGCTGGCTGTTTTTAAAAATAGCTAGATCAAAAATACAGGCTTTCTAGCGCTGAATTTTTTCACTTCTTTTTCGTCAACCTGGTGTTCCCTGGAAAAATCAGTCCTGAAAATTTCTGGCCCCTATAAGCAAAGTATCCCAGAGGATCCAGGAAAATCCTTCAATTTGGTTACTTAATTATCACAGGAGTTTTATCTTTGTTTGCATCTTGTAGGAATCATCACTGTTATTCTCCCTCTGTGTCTTCACAGAAGCTATGCATGTCTTTCTAAAACAAAACAAAAGCTCCCTTTTCTTTCCTTCTGTTATTTTTCTCCTGTTTTGAGGTAAATGAAAACTTCCTTGACTGGAGTAATTCTTTTTGATGGGAATTTTTTCCATCTTTGAAGTCATTAGTTTACATGGAATCAACATAAACTGCTTGGCTCTTTGAAAGAAATACTAGTTTCAGATGTTTTCCCTGGGGACCAATCACAAAATGCTCTTGATTATTGAGTGTTATGTTATATAGCAAGTAGTTCAGTTTCATTCAGCAAGTCAGTCAAGCAATGCAAGGTTTCAAATTTCAGTCATTAATGTTATGCCAGACCAGGGTTCTTTATAAGTATCTGGCTCCTAGAAGGAATTAGATGCTAAGACAACATTTGGGGATCATTGTCTACGTGAAGAACTCCCCAAATAAAAAGTGTTATTGAAGTTTTAGGGTTTACACGTAGAGAATTTCCCCAGGATTTCTCAGTCAGTCTTTCTCTTAAAAATATATAAATATAAGTAACTAAGGAACATACAACTCAGTTCAGATTGTGAAATAACTTGATTTAGAAATATTAGAAATATTTAGAATATTAGAAATTGTGAAATAACTTGGATTTAGAGGATCTTGCGTAATTTGTACTCTTTCTACATAGTCACAGATAATTTTCTTTCTAATAGAATTTATTTATTTACCAAAATTAAGGTATTTATCATCAGTATCATCTGAAATTGGAATTAAAGTGCCCAATCTTTAAGATCAATAAGGGTTTTTTAGAATAATATGGATGTATTGAAAATTCACTAAATGTCCCTTTTTTCTCCAATTCCATCATGCAGGATTGCAAATGTCTTTCAGACAAGCAAAGTATTAAAACTGATATATTGAAAGTAGAAATTCTCTTATATGTAATTCTCAGAAGAATAACACATAATTTGATGAACAAAATTTAATTATCTTTACAAGGTTATAAATAGTCTAATGAGAATCAGTTTAAGTGCTGATCCTACTAAACTTCCAAGTACTTTTCCTTCTGGTGACTTGTTAATGGTAGTAAAGATTCTTCAAGACAAAACTGTTTATTTTACCTGTGCTAGCCCATTATATTTGTATTATTCCTTGAGTTTGCATTCCTTTAAATTATAGTTTCTGTCATTACAATGTAGTAAACAATTGTGTTGATAGTAGCCCTACAAGGAAACAGAAGCCAGCTTGCTCTAACAAGGACTGCTGTTGAGTTTTCCAAACCTAAAAAGACCTTAATCTTTTATATTCTGGAAAAACACAAAACTTGCATAGAAATATTGCAGAATTAGGCTCCAAAAACAATACATCTTTAAGTGGAATAGTTATTCCTAAGGGCAATTTGTTGAGAATGAAAGTTTGCATGTCTGTAAGCAACATAGAAACCTGTTGTCAAGTTCCCATTTTCCTGCCTTTTTAGACATTTTACACATTTCCCGAGACTTTTGCTATTTCTTTGTGGCAGCAACTTCCTTGTGAATGTGCTCTCACCAAACCAGTTTAGGTGGCTTAAAAATGTGTTCAGTGTTGAGTTGTTAAGCAAGTCTTCATGAATCCAAAATGTAACTTGGTTTTTAGTCTTTGTGGGTTTTGGATCATGCTATCAGCCATTCATCTAACCAGCTCTGAGCTAGGGCATAGCAACCTAATGTTAATTTAGGGTTTGTTTTCCAGAGGAGAAGGTGGGATTTTGCAGAGCTCCAGGAATATGCCTTTCTCCTTAAGCCAAAATCACAAATTAAAATTTCCTATTTATTCTTTTCTCATATAAATTCCTCCCCAGCACATCTTGCATATTTCTGGATAAGATTCTTAGTAAAATGTATTCAGTTATACAGGTGCAAATTTCATCTTGCTGTATAACTGAAATACTTAAAATATCAGAGCTGTTATTTTATGAAGTGTTGAAATATATTTCTGTTTTTCCTGAAGAGTATCATGATTCAAGTAAAAAATGTCAGCCAGAAGGCATTAATAGGATTGATTCAAATTATGACATTAAAAATAGTAATTTCAGTAGCATTCCATATGTTTCTAACTCTCTCCACTAGATTGTGTTCTTAACTGGCTTCGGCTATGTTTATGTGGACATTACCCATCAGTGTGGAACAATAGTCATAACCTTGGCCCCGGAAGGAAGAGCGGGACCTGTCGAGATCAACTTCAACAGGTACATAAAGACCCTAAAAGATGATAAAAAGCATTGCAAAACAGTGCATAGAGGTCAGTCAGCTTTCTAAGTGTTAACTGACTTACGAACTTTGGCTTAACTCTTTGTTTTGTTCAATACTGCTGCATGCTCTATGGCAAATGTTTAGGCTATATGTTATGCTTTGTGTATCACAGCTAAAAGAGGACAACCTAACATCAAAAGTCATGTCACTTTAGGGTAAACGCTAGATGTCTGATACAAAAAGAAGTCCCGAGTTTTTCATTAAAAAAAAAAGTTTTCCATCATAATTAATTTTGAGTGTGTTCATCACTTTAAAATGTATTTAGGTAGGTCCTGCCATCTGTAATCATACAACCTCCCACTAAAATTGGTAGGAAGCTTGATGTGCGGGGGCTGTAGAAATAGTCTTACAGTCAGTCATTAACTGTATTTGATTATAATACTCTTCTTTAGAAGACTTCCCCACTCCCATAACACACCACAACCTGGCCCTCACTTCCATTCAAGTGCAACTATAACACTACCCGTTTCCAAGATGCAAAATGCCTGGCCTCCAGCAATGCTGTTACAATTAGAGTGGAATTTGTTGTACTGGTTTTTATTTGCACAGTAATTAAGTATTAATCCCCAAGGAACTGGTCATCAGCAGTACATAATAGCCCACTTGCTAGTTAAACTTGACAATGGGCAGTTAACACTGGAGGCGGGGAGACCCTCAATGCCATTGGTATGAAAATGCTGTGGTGGCTTCACTGGAGGGCACTCACTGAGTGTGATGGGACATGAATTATCCATAATAGTAATCTTCAGTAGTGGCTCCCAGAAAATATTGTAACAGCTGAGGCTGTATGTGAATTATCAGAAAATTGTATTTGTTGTCTGCATTAATATCTGGCTCTATTGCAAATCCATTAGGGAATTACTGTGCATATAGAGACGTTCCTGTCCAAACTATCCTGTTGATTGATAAGAAAGAAAGAGAAACCTGGTATAGATGTGTAATATCCCATTTCTTAGAAGACCCCCTGGGTGGTACCCACTGTGGTGATTAAGGCTTACAGATTCCATTAACATTAATGGGACTTGTACAACGATTTTCCCATGTATTATAGAGAACGTGTCTCCTGATACTTTTTTGAGAAAGCAAGATGCCAGGTGAACCCAAAATACGTGAAGTAATAAAACTTGTTTTCCCTCCTGTCTAGAAGTCAAGAGCAGACCCTGTCACTGAAAATGTTCCTCAGTCAGTTAAGTCTTGCTGCGTTTGATGATATTACAAACCACAAAGTGTCATCTGAACTTCTGCGTCTCACAGCAGATAATGTTTTCCTCCACATGGCCCCAGCCACCAGCTACCCGAGACCCCTGTCACAGGAGTTCCAGCGGGATGCCGTGGAAGGCCTCCCACAATTTCATAGTCTCCAAGTGTATTGTGAAGACTTGCAACTGGACAATCAGTTGTACAGCAAATCCAATTTCCATTTTGCAGTCCTTCTGTGCCAAGGAGAGAAAAATGAGACCGTGCAGTGGTCCAGAGTGAACAACCTCATTGTTTGTAACAAAGATTTGGAAAGCTATAAGGAAAACTGCTTTATAAAACTCTGCATTGCTTTTTCTGAGGAAGAGAATTTCATCTTTCACGTGAATGACCTCAGCTTTGAGCTCAAACCAGCTAGGCTGTATGTGGAAGACACCTTTGTTTACTACATTAAGACTTTGTTTGATACATATCTGCCAGAAAACAAAACTGCTCGTCGATCCATGAATACTTTAGATACTACCCTGATGCTGCCTGAACAAGTGAGAGAGCATGCAAGAGCTTTAGTCAAGCCAGTGAAGCTAAGAAAATTAACAATTCAACCTGTTAATCTCCTTGTCAGTATTCATGCTTCGCTGAAACTGTATATAGCCTCAGATCACACCCCTCTCTCCTTCTCTGTGTTTGAGCGAGGACCCATCTTCACCACTGCCAGGCAACTTGTCCATGCCTTGGCCATGCATTATGCCGCTGGAGCACTTTTCAGAGCAGGTCAGTACTTTTCCATAACATGTAGCATTTTTATTAGGTACCAGGATCCTGTGATTGTGTCTCAAACTGAATAACCTAGATGTTAGCCATACAATTACTGTTTTCCTCAAACACTGTTTGATAATGATATTTTCAGACACCTTTCATGTCCTGCCATACGACAGAAGGGAAATAAAATGGCTGAGCAGACACCGGTGAAGATTTGTAAAGTTGTGCTAAACATTAGCCAGCCGCCTGAAGGCTTTACAAAACTCTGAACGCAACATAAAAAATGTATTCTAGCTGGCTTAGGTTTTGTCATTTTATATTATAGCACTAGTCAGAATCAACCCACATTCCTCACATAAACTCCCCAAAACTACATTTAATCAAATTATTCAGCATGTTGCTCTGCATTCAGAAGTAAATTATAGCCCTGAATGTTGTTGTGTTGTTAAAACTCCTTTTGGCTGCAGTTTATGATTAGGAATCTGTCTTTCTTCATGCAGCCTTCATGCTAAACTGGCACACAGATGTTTGTTGTCCTTTGATCCAAGAACTATGAAGTTTGCTGTTAGTAACTTTTTTCCATGTAGGATCAATAGTGAGCAATTAGTCTATTAGGTTAGCAGGTACATTGTCTTTCCCATAAATATTAATTTAGAAGTAATGAAATTTGATCTCTGCTGTGTCATAGCGTGGAATGGAATTTGTACCTGAGACAGCAGGAAGCTCCTCCATGATCACACACAAGTAATATACTCCACATTGAAACATGGGATTTATTTTTCTGCAGTACTAATGGTCAGATTTTCTAAAATCCTGATGCTTCCATTTGTGCTGCACACATAGCTGCGACCTGATTTCTATGCACAGTTTCCAAAATTGTACACATGCATTTCTGGTACTTATAAATAGAGAGATGCTGATCTGGTCTTTCACTGTGTGCATGCCTGATTTGCATAACTGATTATGGCAACTGTGTACACAATCCTGCACCATAACATTGTGCACCAATTCATTATTTTCTTGCAATTATTTTGATTGCAAAATCTGCAGGTTTTTCTTTTTACTGCTTGTTTGGGTTTGTTTTACAGTCAAATCCCATAGTACAAAAGGGGAGGTCTAGTTTCATGCTAATTAAGAGTGAAACTGTGGCCAAATATGGTCCACAGTGTGAATGTTTCTCCCCACAACTGGCTGGGGGGGGGTGATACAAGTGCTGATAGGCTGCAGCAGGAAATTGGGGTTATACTGGCTTTTCATCTGCAACATCCCAGGTGAGTCACATATGCTAGTGAGGGATTCCTGAGCCTGGTCTTGGTCTTTCTGCCTTTGCTACCCTTGCAGTGTGCAGCAGTGCACAGGCCACTCCTTGCTCTTCTTGGGCTTATAATGGAGCTGAAATCAAGCAGGTTTAAATATTAAGAAATAAGGTTTGCTTCAGTGGAAGTTCTCTTCAGGCAAATACTTAAGCATATATTTAGTTACTACTTAAATCCCACTCAAAGCACTGAAACAAAAATGCATTTTTTGAAAGAGGTCACCATGATTAAAATGGTGAATTGTGTTGATTAATGTTTGCTTGGGTAAAGAAGATGCTTTCTTTTGAAGAGTCTGTGACACTTGTCAAAAGGCTGACTGCATCAACAAAGTTAAAAAGGAGAAAAAAAATCAAGCAAAAAGCTTTATATGGTCTGCAAACTCTGAGTCCTTTCCTCACCATGAGGTGAGTTACACTTCTTGGATTGGTCTTTTATGGAAGAGGGCCTCACTCTGTTGCATTTTAACCGCATTGATCTGCAAAAGGAGGAGTTGTTTGACCCCCTTTCTGCTCACCGCTGCCCCATGCATAAATCGTTGTAGCATCTGCACAGAGACCATTCCCACGCAGCTGTGCTTTATGCTTCAAGCGGGATATAGTCTCACTTTGCCCTTAGCTGTGTGCAAGACCATTGCTGCCCTGCGGGAGGGGGCAGGATTTGCCCCAAAGCCTGCTAAAGGCAGTGTATCAGGCTGCCCCATATGTTGCAAAGGAGTGACCAGAATCCATGGCTCATAAGCAATGAATGGGGGGGGGACCTCTGCTCACATATGCTGATCAGCATTGCTTGTCTCAAATTAGCAAAACTTGCAATGGAAATCTCCCATCCTTTGCTAATTAAGTTATCTTCTATTTAAAAGTTAACAAAATTCCATTTAAAGATATTACTGATATCAGCCAGATCTAACCCTATAGTTGTTTATAAAGAAAATGCAGTGACTCTGCTAATATAATTATTTCGTATTAGTGGATATAATTACTAAGCATACTTTGGGAAATGGTTAACTGACATAATATTATATTTCTGCAAAGTAAAATGCAGCACAGAGTTTGTAAATTGAGGGATTATTCCTGATTCATCATTTTCCTATTCCTGACTTACTCCCACGCCTTCCTCCTCGGGTTGGGTGGTCCATGCCGGCAGTGAGGAGCCATTAGTTTTGCTCTGAGCATTGGCCAAGGAGAGTCACCCTTACTGCAGGTTGCACGTTCCTCCCGTGTGCTCTCCAAGGGTGAGAACGCTCCTTCCAGACCTTCCTAAAACTGACAGCCCACAGGCTGCAACAGCCCATCCCCAGGATACCAGGCAACCCTTCAGCTTTGTGTTTAAGTAGTTTCATTCCTGGTTTTACTCTGATTTTCATTTCTGAACATGCTGGCTGGCCAAACAGGTGAGTGGAGTTGGAGTCTCCCGTGTCCCGGCCTGGCCTGGCGGTGCCCGCTAGGGGTGTTGCAGGGCAGCAAGGCACTAAGCCACGGTGTCATGCAGCCCCTTTCCGTCACATCACCACCTCAGGACAAGGAATGCCAAGAACATTTAGGAAAATAAAAATATAAAGGGCTGGTTGTAAGGGATTATTGCAACATTATTGATCAGAAAAAGCAGAAAGAGCATCTCTTCCATCTGTACATGCCTCCCCGCCCCTCCAGCTTTTCATCACTTCACACAGTGGCAAGGATAATTTGTTAAAAATACTACAGCAAGGGAGTCGCAGGCCCAGCCTGGAGTGCTGGCTTCCCCTGGTCCCCGGCAGGGAAGGACTGCCAGGGGGACGCTCCTCTCCAGGGCAGGCACCGCGGGGCCACAGTACTCGTTGCCGCTCTGCTTGTCTCATTGCCAGTAGTACTTGGGTTTTGTTTTCATAGTCCATCCCACCCTCTCCCTTATGTCCACTGCAGTTCCCGCTTTTTATACTATGTATACTGGAGTTCTCAACCTGCCAGGGCTGAAATGTGGGACAGATTCAACAAGAATAATAGATTTTCCGGGAGCTTAGAATGATAGTATGAGATTAATTCATTTCATATGAGTAACGGTTTCTCTTCTGTTCAGTTTCATGATTCAGTCTTCCACAGGAGTGACTGGGAGGGGTTACTAGAAAACAAGAAAAGCATCTGGATAGCAGGAGTTCGTGGTGACGAGATGGGAATGAGGAGGGCAGCGCAGATCAAGGGCCCTCGGTGCGAGAGCAGGAGGCCAATCTGTCCATCTTTCGGTCTCCTGGCTCTGTCGTGCCTTGTGTTGCTCTGACAGTGCCAGTTGAAATTCATGGTACTGGGGCTCAAAGACCAGGCAGTTCCCTTTTAACGTTTATTGGCATTTCTGAATAGCTCTCTCTGGGCTGCTGAAAAAAATGTTATGCAGCACTATTTCCCTAATAAATCTGCTGCCAACCAGCCTGAGAAAGACAAGACCTGCAAACAGCTTTCCAGCAACAGATTGCTGAACGCTCAGCCGTCCAGCAAGCTGCTGGCAACCCTGCGTTTATATAGGAAACCAGATCCGCAGATACCTCTCCTGGGATATGCATAAGGAATACTCCCCTATGAGTAACCTAATCAGCATGTAGATGTCATTGCTGTTTACACAACTGTACTGAGCAAAAGACATTTGTCTGGCTTTCACTGCACTCTAAAAGAAAATGATCAGCTTAGAAGGGTTGGGGTGGATTTAAAATAACTTCTTAAGCACTTGTCAAAAATCTGCATCCCCTTTCCTAACACTCCATCAAGCAATTGACCTCCACACTCCGGTAAAGCAGTACATTGTATCAGTGTAAACTCCCTGTCACAATTCTATCACATAGGGATGTGAAATCACAACGCTGCCTTATAGCGTCTAAAACCGACCCAGTGATCTGAACTTGCAGTCCCGTTCCTCTGTAGCTGTGAGGCTCAAGCATCTGCCTCTCTAGGACACTTTTAGCAGAAATACGGGAAGCTCCTGGAAGGAAGTCATTCTAAAGCTATTTGTGAGTTTGCCAAAAGGATTTCTTTGATTTACGAAGTATGAAAGATTGCCATTTCTGAATTCATAGTGGATGAGTTATTTCCCGTGTTTTGCTCAAGGGAAGTTCATAATGCGATGAATTCTAGTGTGAAAAAGAGAATTAAGGAATAGCCTTTTCACAACTGCTGCTTCTGCAGTTTTTGCAGCCCTAACATATGTCTTGTTTCTCCACACAGGCTGGGTTGTTGGATCGTTGGAAATTCTCGGAAGCCCGGCTAGTCTGGTGAGAAGCATAGGGAACGGCATAGCTGATTTCTTTAGGCTCCCCTATGAAGGGCTGACCAGAGGCCCAGGAGCGTTTGTCAGTGGAGTTTCCAGAGGAACAACATCATTTGTAAAACACATTTCCAAAGGTAGAGCTTTCACTTTGTTGTTCCAACTACTGCTTTGTTGTCGTGCGTTGTTAAAGGATGTGTTAAAGTTTTAAACAATATTGCTTGCAGCTTTGTTTGGCTTGCTAGGCTGCAGCGAAATGCTGGGAGGGTAACAAAGCTCATATATAACATCTTATGTATTAAACAGATCACCGCTTAACTACAGTGTGTAAGAATGTTTCAGAAACTTCAGAATTTTAAGCCTCCCGGTGGGAAACTGAGATTGGCTCAGCCAGTATTTCATGTGATAACTGCAGAAATATTAAAGGTGTTCTGTACTTCTGCTAACCATCAGAAATTCTACACTGTGTCGCCTCATCATATTTATTACTTTTTAAAAAAAAAAAAAAAAAACAACAAAAAAAGAAAAGACAAAGTAGATACAGTTGTCATAACTGTGTAAGTAGGTGGGTAGGTTTTGACAGCAGGGCTGGGCTGGCCAGCGAGCAGGAGCAGCTTTTGTTTTGCGAAGTGTGTAAGCCTGTATCCACAGTGCCATCGCGTGGCTCCCGCCGCCCGGCAGAGACCCCAGCCGCTCGCTGCTGCTCCAGCCTCCCTCAGGACACGTCCTCCCGGGCTCCTTCTGTAAATATTTGTTTACCTTTCCATCACCCCCCCCCCCCACCCCCCTCCGTTTAGGTTAGCCTCACAGAAGTTGGGGAACCGGAGAGGGATGTTCGGATGAGTTGCTGTTCCCACCGGCCGGGCAGACCTGGTGCAGGCGAATGTAAAAGGCGTGACGGGGACCGTCGGAGCAGCGTGGAGATGCTTAACAAATAGTAAAGCATGTTACACATGGGCGACTTTTCAATTGACTTGCTGTTCTGCTCGCAAGCTCGGTATTTCAGTGAGGCATAGAACGTCTCCGTGTTTTAAATTAAAGCATTTTGATCCAGACCCAAATGTATATCTCCATGTATTTAGGTACACTGACGTCAATTACCAATCTGGCAACAAGTCTTGCTCGGAATATGGATAGGCTGTCACTGGATGAGGAGCATTACAACAGACAAGAAGAATGGAGAAGGCAGCTTCCAGAGAGCCTGGGAGAAGGACTGAGACAGGGGCTCTCTCGTTTAGGCATTAGCCTTCTAGGTAACGTACTATTAAATATCAAGTTGAGTGATAATACTGTTTTCTGATCTTCTCACCAGCCTTTTCTCCATGTGAGTTACAATTGCAAAATCTGTTTGTTTTGGTGATTTCTTATGAAATAGCCTCACAGTATGTATATGAGATACTGTTTCTTTTCATCAAGGTTTAGTGACTTTTGTGTATGTGTTTTGCTGATAAAATAATTGCAGATATAGAACGAGTTTGCACTCTTTTTGTGAAATAGTATTTTCATTGCTACATAATGTATATCTGAGAAGAAAAGAATAATTCTGCATTGGGCAGGGTGACTTGTAACTAAGTCAGCACAAAGACGTCATCACGCTGATGTTTACTTTCCAATGAGTTATAGGAATGCCTTCTGAACCTGCTTGGTTTTGCTGCACTGTAGATATCGGGGATTTGGGGTTTTGTTTAAAAACCACTTGAACTTAAGTGCAGATGTTAAGTAAGCTTTGATGAGGAATTCTGCTTTAACAAAGAGACCCAGATCAACCTGATTCAGTGTAATTGTATTCATCAAGCAGCCAAGTGGTTTGGTTAGAAGTGAAGATTACTCTGGCTGTTTCAAAATAGTACCTAAAAATTTGAAAACTAACCCGCACTGGAGAAAATCTCTGCGCGAAGTTTTGCAGTAAGGGGCTGGATTTTCTAGGTTACTTCTACTTGTCACACAGCAAAGGAATGCAGAACTGTATTGTTTGGCAGAGTTCCTCAGTACGTATTAAAGTGTATGAATCCCTTAGAGATCAAAGTGACCAAAAGCAGTCCAGTTCAAAAGGTTAGAAGAGCTGAAGCTTGAAAGGATTTGTCCTCTTTCCTAATCTTCAGTAGTGTACACAACTCCTAAATTTGCAACCGCAACCCTGAAAGCCCCAAAGAGGAAGTGGTAAAAATGTTACAAGTTTGGGTTAAGTTACTGGAAATTATTTTAAGCAATAACATTAGATGATGTGAAGCACTGTCATTTGATAATGCCTGTAAACCGGCAAGCGAGTGTCTTGGGATAAATGTGCGTAAAGGAGAAATTTCATATATTAGTAGCTACTATCCCAATAGTAAGCTGTTACTGGTGTTGCAAATCAAAGGCAGTTCAGAGGAGGTTTTATTTTTCCTTCTTGTTTTATTGGGCTATGAGCAGTCAGGTTGAGTAGCTGCATGAAAGATTATACTTTCAGAAGCACTGTGTCAGCCTGGTGTACGTGTACTGCTGAAACGGTTTGGTGATCTCGGCTCAGTTATTAATAAGACAGCAAGATAACGTGGTGGCTATCCCCTTCACCGGCCCTCAGAGCTAAAAGCATCAGCTGTGCAGCCTGAACTGAAGAGCAAAACTTTGTAGCTTTGGCTGTGACAAGGCAAAGTTTCTGCTGTTCAGGAAAGCCGGGAACTCGTAACATGCGTGCACAAATACGCCATGCCTGTACCTCCCTGCGCACAAGGCTTCGGTTGTTCGTGGGAGTACGCCTGAGTTAAAAACAAAACCAAAAAGAAGAGTTAGAATTTCGGTGTCCCTGATTTTCTAAGAAATCAGACTTTGTGTTAGAAACTTGGAGTTCCATATTAGCATTTAAACAGTGTTCCTCCCCAAGCTAGGATCTTGTTCTTACTCCTGCTGTTATTATTTAGAGATTCCTCGCTGCTAAATACCTCTGTTCTTAGCAGTGGAGGCAACAAAGCACTCAGATAAATAGCTCCAGTTACTGCGTAGCTGGATTTCACAAGTATGGGACCCTCTTACTAACAGAGGAATCAGAAATATTCCAGTGAATTTGTCAGGCATATTTTCTTTATTTAAACCTGATTTTTTAAAACCGTGTTTTCTCTGTATACACAGCAGCATTCCTGTAAACTGTGCTGAGATCTAAATTACGAATAGACCTACATTTCAATTTTTACAAACACATCAGAAAGCTGTTTCTCTTCTGACTGTTTAGTTTAAAGAATATTGTGGCTTCCCAAAAAAAAAACAGTCGTAGTTGAAGGAAGGTACCGCTGTGCTGCTTGCTTTCACCAGCACATTCAGAGTAAACATGAACATGCTTACTCTAAAAATAACTCCAGGTTCTTCGTACATAACTCAACAAAGCGGAGCTGCTATGTTATTTTCCTTCACAAGGTTGAAGAGTTCAGATGAGCACAAGAATGCAGAAAGCGAGACCCTTTGAAGCCATAATTTCTATGGCTTTCTAACTGTAAAACTGAAAAGTGTGAAAAAGGTTTCTAGGATAGTCAAAGTACTGTCATGTTTGTAAAAGCTATCTGACTGATGCAAGCAGCTTAAATAATTGCAAATGCAGATTTCGTGCCTAGGCACAGGCACATAAGAGCCCTCAGTTCGCCAATACGCTGTGGCATCTACGCAGAAAGGAGAGTTATTTGCATTTCTGATTTTTCTGAAGATCTGGCTCATGGTGGCCCTGATTCAGCAAAGCACTTAAGCATGTGCTTAAGAGCTTTGCTGAATCGGGGCCAAAACCATGTACTCTTGTCTCCTCCTCAGTGCAAGTTGTTCCCTGTGGTACATTCTTAAGTGCTTTGTCCTGTCTCGTTTTAAATGACTCAAGCACTGTCAGGGTGTTGTTTGATTTGATTGTTATCTTTGGCCAGCTGTCATCTTCTTTTCTAGTTTGGGGGAGACTTCTGGGTCATTTTAGTAACATTTGTGCATGAAAAGAAGCAAAAGCTTATGATAGGTGTATTTTTTCTTTTATATGATTAGACAAAAATACAGTGAAATTGTATTTAAAATATTTAGATGTTCGGCACTCCCCTCCAAGGAACTTCCTTTTGCATTTTGCATGACGGAGTCAAGCTTAAAATAATAATTTATAACCATGTAAGAGAGAATATTGAAACTATAGGGCTTATTTTCAACTACTGGTCCTAGTGAAAAGTAGTGTATTGAAGTAGCTCCCTTTAGGAAGTTGAGCATTTTTGAATAACTGAAAAGCTGACAACTATTAGAAAAGCCGTTTTTCACAATGACAAAAGTGCTCGACTTTTCAGTTACTCCTTCCTGCATTTGGGGAAAGTGAATTGATAGTAATACTGACTGACAATGTAGCTGTGACGCTAGAGAAGGTAAAGCCCGGATTTCAGAAGCTCGAATTTTTGTTCTGAAGGGGGGGGGGTGGTTGTTCTTGCTGTGCAACTATCACTGAATCGGAGCCACTCCACGTTTGCCTGTCTACAAGTGAGATACTGAGGGCCAGTGCTAATCCCGAAGCTGTGTCCTATTCCACACACTACGTCTGCAAATACATTAATGCGCACCAACAGGTGTTCTTTTCTTTTAGCTGTATTTTTATGTTTTCTGTGATGAGGCCGTGCTTCAGCATAGTTTCGGTGTGAAACAGTTGCGGCAATCCTGAAGGACAACAAAGCAAAGAAAAGGACGCGAAATGGTTTCAGCTTGGCTGGCTTCCAGACTCATGGCAAAGCGTGGCCAGTTTCTCCTGGTGGGGGAGAAAGAGTTTCTTTGGTCTGAAAGAGTTTTTCGCAAGCAACCCGAGCTTTGCTAAGTTCTGTAAGCCACGCTACGTTCACCAAATATTGTCAGTCTGCGCACGAATCAGTTGCTGCTTATAATCAAATTCTTCTTGAAGTAATACAGTGATATAGTCTGAACTATCTGAATTTTGTAGTTATCAAAGTATCTTTTTTATGGTTACTGAGCAACATGTATTAACCAGAGTGCACCCCAGCTGATGTTTAGCAGATGTTACGGTGTTGCTGGAACCTCTTTGGTCCAGTAATGGAAGAATATGTTTTTGTTTTGTTGCTTTGGTGTTTAATTTTATTGAGGTTTTCTTTATACATACATAATCTGTATGTACATATGTGGACATGCATATAAAATTGAATGCCTAGGGTAAGGAGGGAAAGAAAAATGGAGAATGGTTTCATTTAAGAAAAAAAAAAGGGGGGGGCAAGGGACATTACAGAGAAGAGAAAGAGACAGGGACAGCAGTAGGACACCGTAGCTGTCTGTAGACTGTGAGAATGAGAGTGGGAGAGTGGGAAGGGAGGAACCACTACATGTGGTTCCATGCTCTGCTTCCCTGATACCCTGCTGAAATCTGAGGGGAGAGACCTTCTGTATTAAGTCCATCCAGCATGGTGCTCCTAACACTAAGTTTACGTTAGAAAGAAAGAAATCCCATGGGCACCAGGAGACATCTGCTTCGCAGTTTCTGATGCTAGGAGATGCAGTGAACCTCACATGGGTGTCACCATTATCTCATTGCTGTTGGGTTTTGAATTTCCTCAGCCTTTGACCTATTTTTTTCTTGCCTTTGCCCACACGTGATGGACACAGGAAAGGAGCTGCACAGATTCAGCTTCCCCATGCAAAGGTGGGAGGACCAGCCACTCCTTAATGGAAGGAGTACGGTTATCGTTTATTATGTGATTTGTGGGCATGACCACAGCACATGAATGAGTGATGTCAGTGAGTTGCAATTCAAGATAAGAGATTACAAAGGGTGAGCAGAGAGGGAAGAGAAGATCATTGGTTACATTTTTTGCGGGTAGAAAGAGAGGACTTGCAAAAGGATTTGAGGTACAAAAGGGCAATGGCTTCACAGACGAGTTCAGAGCATGCGTAAAATGGCAGAATTACAGAAAGTGTGGAAGTACTAAACAACTGGCTAATTAAGCTATATATTATTTGGGGTACTATATAAATAATCTTCTATAACACAGTCACAGCAGTTTCCATTCTGGTTCCTTGTCCTCTGGGCCTAATTCCAGCTGAGAAGTGCCTGGAGCATACCACAGGTCCTTTGGAGTAGGCTCTTATTTATTATTACCTTATAACATTGCTCAAGTGTATTGCAGTAAATAATTTACTAGTGCTAGGACTTAGGTGGATTACATTTAATAAGGCAATAACTTCTGTTCTGAAAGTGCAGTTGCTGTGGATGACCTCGACAGATAGGGTGAAGGAGGTCACAGGGTAACATAATACTGTAACTCAGCAGAACACCAAGTATTGTTTCATGCCTTCAAATGCATCACAATTGTACAACAGAAAAGACTGGACAAACAATCCCAATTGTGTAATGCGGTGTTGGGGTATTATTTTAGTCAAGCATCAGGAGCAGCTGGTAAGTACTAATGAAACAGAATTGAATTGAAAATTGCGTTTCCATGGCATGGCATTAAGGGCGCTTGATGGCCTTTGTGGCACAAAGGGTGAACGTTCAGCTGTACGCTCGGGGTAGCACATTAAAAATAGACCAGCATTTTCTGGGGAAATCCTATGCATTTATCAGTACAGGGTACACACATAGAAGTTGGAAGCGATCTCTCTAAGAGGAAAGGGAGGCATTTGTGGAGGATGCAAGTTTCTTGAATTGCTGATAGATAGTATCCCAGGGACAAGGATCTGGGGAAATGTGTGCTGCTTCTCACCCTCGTCTTTTCTTTGGACAGAATACCAGTGTACAAGTACAATATTAGTTCTTGTTGCTCAAAGTCAGCAACTTCTCTGTTTATCCAGTACTGGTAACTAAAACCATCTGAAAAACGGTTAGCAGCTAGCTGACGAGCGCTTGTCACGCTGGTAAACACATAGGGCCAAATACCTCGGCTGTGATTGTCCGAATCTGTGGAATTATGCCTGGATTTGCTTCCACATACAAAGATGTCTGGGTTGCAGTAAAAATGCCTGGTTACCCCAGTGACACTCAGTCCTACTCCTTAAACGATTGTTTTATCTTGATATTCACAGCTGACGGTGCAAACAGAGCTAGCGGCAGAGCCTGCAAACTTGCTTTTCACTGAGCAGAGAACCTCGGATCAGGCAGACCGTTTTCTAACTGATGTCACTTTGTCCAATCCTTGTACTCTTAGCGATTTCCAAATAGCTTATCTATCAAAATTACAATAACTAGAGACATGTCTGTGGTTAAGTGGCTAGAGTAAACTCAAGATCAAAGAAATGTACCACCTCACATACCTGTTTACATTTAGGAAGATTTAAGCTGGCGTTCTCTGTTGATACTAAAAGCTGGGAAGGTCACTGTGTCACTTGTAAAAGTTTGACCCATGCGCATTAAAGTAAAATATGATCGTTTTCACCAAAAAGTAACAAAAAGTCTCAAAGTCTAATTCTGCTAATCTTAGTAATATATCAAAAGTTGCATTAGCTTATGAACATTTCTGGCAGTGGAAGAGGATATAAAAATGATCTATAGAATACAGGCAGGTTTTATTTTCCTGAAGTCAATCTCAGGCTTACGTGAAAATCTCATTTCCATAACAGCTCAAGTCTTCTAAAACGGGTGGATTTTATTCTGAGCCCAACATTTTCAGAATCGCTACACAGAATGAGCTGAATTAAACTAACTCAGCAAAAGCATTTAGTGAAAGTAACTAAAAGATGAAAGCATACTGTCAAGTTAAGTGATCTGAACGTTTAAAAAAGTAATATACATTTGAAAAAAGGAAGTTGAGATTTAACTTAAACTGAAGCTAAGGTATTGTTTAGCTAATCGGTCGCACGCTAAATACCCGTATAAGAAGGGTGGGGTACAGTCTTGTCCTGGTTTGAGGTAAAACAGAACCGATTTTCTGTTCAGTAATTTTACTTTTTAGCTAAGCCTCTTCTAACTCACTGAACTCTCTGAAATTAACGGCGTAATCTAAGCAACATTCAGGTCCAGTTGTAAGATTTCCTCTTATTCTGGGATATTAATCTTCACTAATTACTGGGGACTCTTGTTTTTTCAGGTGCAATCGCTGGGATTGTGGATCAGCCGATGCAGAATTTTCAGCGAGTGTCTGAGGCCCAAGCGTCAGCCGGGCATAAAGCCAGAGGGGTCATCTCGGGTGTGGGGAAAGGAATCATGGGCGTCTTCACAAAGCCCATCGGAGGGGCAGCTGAGCTCGTTTCCCAGACAGGTTATGGTGAGTTTCTCTATTTCCAACATTCCCATTTAAATTTTAAAGTGCTCTTCTGATACAACCTGCTGTGCCTTACTTGTCAGGCTCGGTAGCTGTGTGACTCAGGGAAAGATTTAGAAATTCCAGTGCTGAATAGCTATAAATGTTGTGCTCGTTTTCTTAAAAAACATCGTGTTGTGCTTCTCTCTTGTGTTACCGATCAGCGTTGTACAGCCACAGAAACACAGAATGCAGAAAGCATGAAGTAATTCTTGGAATACAGTAGAAATAGTTACAGAAACATATGTGCTTACAAAAGAGTTTTTGATATAAAAGTACTAGAGCAACACTATATCCAATTAGAGCATTATTTTGAGATTGCTTTGTTACGGCAAGGAAAGAGCTGTGCGATCTCTACACAAAGAGAGAGAGGTATGTTCCTGGGAGAAAGAAGCGAGTTGTGGAGTGGGACCGTCCCCTTTGAACTGAAGAATTGTGAGAAGGCAGTCCCAGTTTTGGATACACGGGTAACCTTTTAACAAGCAGAGGTGGGTTTTCCAGCTAGACTGAGCACTTAGTGGCAGTGGTGGTGAATCCTTTCAGATTGATGCGAATACTTCTGGACGACCAGAAACTGTAAAAGATAAAATATCAGAATACACTAATTTCTTTGTTTCCAGTCTCAGTAAATCAAAGCTGGTGGTCTGGATATTTAAAGGGGGGAGTGCAGTCAGGGAAGAAAAGCAGGGAGCCCTGTTGCTACAAGGACAAATGTGTCAATAATTTTGCTTCACTAATTACACTGGACAAACCTTGAAGATCTAAGCCTTAGATAGCTAGCAATATTTATGTTTGTGATTTGTTGATTAGAATACGAGTAGTTCTCCTAGGACTTAAGTTTAGGGTATTGTTTCCATGCTTCCCATTACATTCAGAACTCATTCCTTGAAGCAGTCTACTTAAAGAAATAATGAAATATTTAATTATTACAGTGCTTTCAACTTAACTTCGTCTTGTTTGTATGAGTGTAAATAATAACTGTTCTCCCAAATTATGCATCCCATAGGTGTAAAAACCGTACCGGTAAAATCAGAAACTTTTATCTGTTGTCGGCTGGCTGTGTGTTGTTTTTGCTGCCCATGGCATTATTCTTTCTAGATTTAATTTCACTGCAGTCTTTATCAAGAATCTTGTAACAGTAGAGGGACACTTTTCATTGCAGATATGGTATACAAGACATCATGTTTTCCATGAGCATGTGACAAAAAGGGTTAGCCAGGAAAAAACATAAAAACTGTATCAATAATAGCTGACAGTGCGTGAGAGGAAAACACACGAGTTCAAGTAACTCTTACCCACAACTGGATTGGAAGTGGGACCATGCCTCTTGGGGGGGGACCGAGGGGTGGGGGACCACACAGAAATAAACACATGTTCTCTCTTTCTCCATCTGTAAATAACATTTTCACTCACATAATGCTGAGAACCTCGGTAAGCCAACTGTTACAACTGGGATGCTGCTTTTAAGTGTTACCATCAACATGTGTGCTAAAAATTAAAGGTTTTTTTTTCAGGGCTGATGTTTTGTTTAAATTATTATCCATTGTGTAAAAAGGAATCTAAGTTATTGACACCCTTATGCAAAAATGCCTTTTGCTTCAATGGAATGCTTAATTAGACAAAAGAAAATGTCTTTGTTTATTTAAAGAGTAGCTTTGCAATAAACCGTATAACACTAGCGCTTGCTGCTTAACCTACTTCCTGTCTGCTCTGTAAAAAATTTTAAAACTACTTAATTTGTGAATTTTTTTGCAATCCACTCATTCTTCCTGGTGACCATACCTCATCTTTAAAATTTTGCAAGCCACCTGAAAGCATACATACTGTATCATCTTCAGCTTTGGATAATCTATTTAGAAACCTGTTTAACTGCTTCTTGTAGTCTCCATTCTGTGCTGGCACTAAGAAGAATTCACAATAAACCAGATGCTCCAGGAGATCTCATAAATGTACACAGATCTGTGTTTAACAGCTGGATTAAGTAACTGAAAACTTAAATACAGTATCTAGGCAAACTTGCCTTCTAATTTGTACCGATCGTGACACGTATATGGAAGTATTTTAATATTAAGCAAGAAAGTTAACAACAGTCTTGATTTTTTCTACATAAATCCTAAGTGATGTGTCCGATCCTACTCTGAAATAATGGCTCTCAGGAGCATTATGTTTCTCTTGATTGCAAGTGTATGGCTGATTTTTAGAACACACAGTGGGGTTTTTTTGTTCCTTGCTAATGCAAGATCACCGGGGTTAAGTGCGCAACTCTTGCATTGTAATATTTAATGAATTATCTTGACTATAGCTTCCAAAGTTGTGACATCATTTTAGATCTGCACTATTTTATGAACTGCTCTAAACAGATGACATCACTACAACATGTAACTGTTTTGTAGAAAGCAACTACTAAAAACCTTAAATTCTCTTACCACAGGTATTTTGCATGGAGCTGGACTTTCTCAGCTTCCCAAGCAGCGCTCTCATCCAAATGATCAACATGTTGAGCAGGCTCCAAATAGCCACGTCAAATATGTCTGGTAAAATTATTTAGACACTTGCTCATTTTTACATCCACATTGTTTATTAATAGGTTCTGGCCTGTGCTCAAGTTAACCGGCTGCTTCCCTAGGAAGGGCTGAGTTATGGCAGTTTGTTTAGGAACATTAAACACAAAGGTAGTGCATAGAAACCCAATCTGCAAATGATGGGCTGCTGATCTACTTCCAGCTTTGGAACTACAGAGCTGATCTTTATTTAATGGCATTCAGTGAGTTCTTACTTATTTATCAATGCACCGAGCCCAAGAAAAATACTGCACATCTCCAGAAACAGCTGTTAGTGAAGATAGCTTTATTTTCTGCACTGAATTTGTAAGCCACTTCTCAGGGTAATTTTTCTATTAGGATAGGAAATAGGCTGACCTAGCACAGTTATTAGGCCAATTTTGCAGTGAATGATTAAAGAGTTTTGATAAATAACAGTTTCACATTTATTCTCTAAATCTTAAGTCTTACATCTTTCAGTAATGGAAATTTGGAATATGCTCCCTGGCTTATTTTATATTTGTAGGTGATAGCTACAGGCTTAAGTAAAAACATTAATGATCAAAAGAAGTCCGGGGGGATCCAATGCATAACACCGACTACTTCTTTCTTTTTTCTTATTATTATCTTTTTTCTTTTTTCTTTTTTTTTATTCCTCAATAATGCAGGAAAATGCTGCAGTCTCTAGGAAGGCCGGAGGTCCATATGGCCTTAGACGTCATGATTGTGAGTGGATCAGGCCAGCAACATGAAGGCTGCTTACTGCTCACCTCAGAGGTGCTCTTCGTGGTCAGTATCAGTGAAGACACGCAACAGCAGGCATTCCCTGTGACTGAAATCGATTGTCTGGAAGATGATCAGCACAAAGACCTGCTGAGGGTGCAGCTAAAACAACAGAGAGTGCCTTCTGATTTGGAGGTAAAGACTTGAGTATGATTTTCATTCGAGGATAAAGTTACAATGATGATTGATGCTTTTGGCAATGGCCATACTCACCTTTGGGTCAGGAGGCCACAGCACCAAACCAGGGGACCTGCTGTTTTCACGCACCTCATAGTTTACTGTGTTGCCATTTGGATGAAAGGGATGTGTATCCTCCCTGCTGTCCTCTTATTCATCATGACATTTCATATCTGTGACAGCAATTTTATGAGGGGAAAAAGTAGAGGAAGTCTGGGTTCTTGGTAAGCACCACCTCTTTTCTGAAGAGGTTCTCGTGACCACATGTGCGTGAGGTGTTTATTGTTTGGCAAGTCAGCATTGCTGCCTGTACCTACAAAGTCACAGTGAGAACAGTTCCTTTTATTCTTCTGTGAATTCTGTTTGAACAGTTCGGTGGTGCTGCTGCATGCTGTTTCAGCGTGTTTCTTACCTTGCCACTTCCAATGCAGTAGTCTTCCTTGGCTGCTAGCTGTATTCACTTCCATAGATCTTACTTCTTCTGCAAATGCTAACTTTAAAAGGATCAGTTCCTTTGCTGAGATTGGATGCACCGAGTGTTTGCCAGTAAGAGCATAAATCCTTCATCTTCATATTGAAAGATCTCTAAGCCATTTGAATACTGAGGTTTTGGATGAATTATCTTCTTTTAATGGTAGAAGAATGTTATATTTTTACACTTTCGGGAAACAATGTTTATTGTATTAAATTCTCAAGTGGAATCATATGAGCAATCATTTGAGAAACAAATACGCATGTCCCAGTTGTTTTTATAAAAGTGTGTCAGGTAGTTCAGAGACTGCTATACCAGAAATTTCTCTGTTTCGAATATAAGAAAAGAACAGACGTAAAACCCCATGGAGTATAAGCTGTGCCAAAAAGTAGGGGAGGCTTCTGCACCTTCAGTAAAATCCTAACTTTGCTGAAGTCACTGAAGAGGTTTGCCATCGATTCCAGCACAGCAAGGACTTCATCTGTGTCATGACAGCGCTTGGATTTTTTTGTGAAAGCTTTTTTTAGTGCTGAATTCTCTAGTTACATTTATTGTCTTTCCACTAACCTCAGTCTCACAGAGTGCTGTTGACTGAAGTTGCCTTCTCTCACCACAAAGCTACATGAGGCATTACTTAAATTTTGATGCAAGCGGGCAAAGCTCAGCTTTTTTATTCCTGAATGCTGTGTGGTTGCTGGAGGCACACATCAGACTGAATCCAGACTATCCTGCTCAGTCCAGAGCTACTGTCCTGGAGGGAAGAGGAAGATAATTTATTCTCCCTAAGGCATTTGATGCACTCAACCCATCCTAACCCTAACTTTCGCACCAGCTCAGTTTTTTTTTTTTTTAATAGACTGTAGTGTGATGGCTCTTGTCTTTGTATCTGGTTATCCAAGAGGTGAGGAGCAGACTGCTGCTCTGGGGGAAGTGTTGCTTGTCCAAAGGTTGCTGCAAGACGGTGATGAGGCAGAGGGACTGCCTGTCTGGGAGATGGGAAGGCGAGGGACAGGGAACCTCATTCTAGTCCCCACAGCTGCTGCAGCTAGGAATATGTAGGACTCGTGGGCAAGTGGCTCCTGTACACGCACAGCACAACCCTATATGGCATGTGCAGAGTCCAACATTCCCACATACACATGCTAGTACACACAGTAAGCGTGACCTGCTTTGGAGGTACTGGACCAAATACATGTTTTTTTCTGAAGTTCTGGATAGAAATATGGGACTCCTACTCCAGTGGCGCAGCAATGCCAGGAGCTGTAAGCCTTGAGCCACCCAGCCGCAGTACGCAATCTCTTTTGCTGACATGGGCTTTTGAGAATGCCGTGAAAATGTACGGCACAAGAAGAGCAGTGAGGAGTGCCTGTGCCCCAGGTAGAGCAAAGTCAGTGATGGCAAGACAGCAAAAGCTGAGCGATGCTGTACAGAACAGACCTGGCATAAGTGTTCCTTCAGAATGCAGAAGCTGATGCTGAAACTTGTGTGAAAATCTTAAGAAATAGGCTATAAGGAGGAGCAGTTGAAAGTAAGGCAGATGAAACAAGGAAGTTTAATTTTTTTATGCTAAGGCAGCTACACAATAAAAGATTCCAAAAGCTTCATGAAGTTTCAGTAATTACCTAGAGTTCTGTAATATTCTGTTGTAAGTAACGTTTATTGTAGCTTTTTGCCTTAGCGGATTGGGAAGTTTTATACTTAGCAATTTCCTTTCTGCAGCTGAGCACGTCAGTTCTGTGGTGCTTGGGGTGTTGCGTGCAGCGCTGGTGGTGGTGGGAGCCAGGGCCTCCCCTTCAGCTCCCCCCCAAGAACTTCTATAAAAACTCCTTGAATGTGATTAGAAAAAGCAACCTCAGGAGCAGCAAGCTGTGACTCCCAGGTGAGCAGCCTCAGAGCTGCAGACCTACCCCCAAATAGACACGACTCCTAAATGTTAATGTCGGGTCATCTTGTTGCAGTGAAGATGGCCTCAGCTGAAGTGCAGACATGTCTGTACATGATGACATTAGTAAAGATGGCCAAAATTTTTAGCTGGAAAATGCCCCATCAGGTCAACCAAAATATTATAAGGAGTTTAGCAAAATAGAAGTGATGTTACCAAATGTAAAGTATGTCTGGTTTTCTGATTAATTTAGACAAAGATCCGAGAAGTAATACAACAAATTGAAACATTTCATTTCAACATTATAAAAATCCACTTTTTTGTCTCATTGCTCACAAAAATAATTGCCAAAAGTTTTGTTTCAGCTCTGCCCAAAACAGTTTCTCCCCTTCCCTCTCCTCAGCTTCTTGGAACTATTAGGAAACAAAACATGAGTTATTCTACAGCTGTAATCACCAGAGATGTTATAGACCGTATTTTGACTCCTTCAGCAATAGGTTTGCCTGATGGTTTGTTCGCTTCCACAATATATAACTTAATCCGTCTGGCTAGGAATAGCCTGGAAGGATTCTTGAAAACTCTGGCACTGACAACGTTGTTATTGAAAGGGAAGCATTGATTGTACCTGGATTATCTTCCACAGTAATTGCAACACTGCTTGCTTCCAGACAAACATCAAACTCAAAAGGCCTGCGCTTCCAGCTGCTCTTGGTATAGCTCATAACATCAAGAAGACAGACAGCAAAAGATTGAAGGGCCCTAGAATTTCAGATATTCCAGAATTTCTTTGTGGTGATCTGCAACAGGGTTTTCATGACAGTGTTACACACACTACATCTCTGGAGCTGAAAACCAGTCTCTGGCTTTTTTAAAGCAGTGAAAAAAACCCGTAGGGAACCAGCCCTCCTCCCTCAGTCCATGTGCCCAGAGCAGACCGTCAGTGCTACGTACACATCCGGTCTGTGCAACAAAGATGCTATAGCCTCTGTGCAGTTAGTTAGAATGCTGAAGGCTTATTCTTTTTAAGCCATAATGGGAGGAATTTTAGAGAAATTCTGGAGTTCCTAGCCCAAAAGTGTGGCCTTCTAGCACGAAAGGACATGATGGATTCCTCTAGCAGGTGCACTAAGCAATCCTTGACTTAAGTTTGGATTCGTTGAATGATCTGGCTATTAACATTACAGCTGTTCAAAGCAGTGGCCTAAGGCACATTAGTGACAATGTTAGGTCCCATTTAGGAAAAAATGTAGGATAACAGCAATTCCAAGTTTCTGTTGCTGTCCTGACAACATAAGCTAAACTGAAACTGGCTGGAGAAGCAGATGGTTGCAGATGAAGTCATCTGGAAGCAAGTAGGGTCCCAGTTACTTTGGAAGACCATCCAAGTGCAGTTAATATTTCCTCCTGGGTAATTGTGCTGTGTCTGTGGGATGTCACCTGGGGCTGAATGAAGAATGGATCCACAAGAGTAGGTGAGTGGGACGCCAACACCATTTCCATCTTCTTTAATAACTTGGGTCTCTTGGTCAGTGTGGAGGCAGAACTGTAACACAGCTTCCCCTGGGCTTTACCGCCCTAGAAGTAGACTTCAAGAAAAAATCTGGAGCCACTGACTTGCAAGATTTACCCCATAACTTACTTAAAATCTAGTTTACATAGGTGCTACTTTAACATATTTCTCTCCTCTCAACTGGTAAAATGGACTGACGGCTGAGATAATTCTTCCGCACCACCAGACTGAAGACCTGGTTCAGACACCACCATTAGCTGTGTGTCTGCAGTCTGATTTTTCCCTCCCTTTAAGGTCATTCATAGAAAACACACTCTCCTCTGCCCATTTTATCATTTCTGCTGTTTCTAGGCGTAGGCTCCAACCTTGAGCTTCTGGGCTTGTTCATGAGCCTCTGCTTCCTTTAGCATTTTTGTGGTGATGATTGAAAACGGGAGGGTTTCTACTTGCTGAGCAGCAAATCCATCTCCAAAGGCATAGTAAAAAAAAACAGAGGGGACTGTTCTGGTTTGGATGTGACATCTGTCGCTATCTATCAGTCATAATAATTCTTTCTTCAAATAAGCAATGGTTGGTTTAAAATGAGCCTTGCAGTCCAGAGATGTGACGAGATACTGATCCTGGATGTTAAATTGAATCCAGTGGCACTGTTTGAAAATATCATCGCATCTAGTGCGGCATGTGTAAAACTCCCTGAAAGACAGAAGATAGCAGTCTTTGAATCCTGAGTGTGACATCCAATAAACAAAGACATTTTAAACCCTACAAAAATGAAACTGGTCAGGAGTTCTCCAAGTGTAAATAAGGAAGCATCAAAGCCTAGCCCTGGGATAGCTTCTGCATTTTTGTTCATTGTCATATTTTGGAAATATCTTCTATTCTGAATGACTTTGCTAGTGATACTGCTGTAGCATCCATGGTGGTATTTCTGAATACAACAATATTTCTTTTCTGAAGCCATGTGACTAGCTTGATGCCTGCTTGCGTGCTTTCCCTTGTCAAGCTAGTCATAGTCATCTTCAATTTCTTCTTCTTCAAAAAAAGAGCACAGCAGATTGCTCTTCCAAAGCCAGGTTTGCCCATTGCTCGTCATCTAATAATACTTTATCTGGTTGGAACCATATGGTAGATGCCACCTTTCAGTTGACAGTATTTGGTTTTCTGTATTTTTTCCACTAGAGGTAGGTTACTTGCATCCCTCTTGCTAGAGCCTTAAACCTCTACATATTTCAGCCTACAAAAAGGGATTTCTTCAGAGGAGGCCTGCCTACTCATGGTGGTGGAAAACGCAGTTTGCACAGACACCTTAATTTCTTTTCCAGAAAGGATATGGCCAAACCATCTTTAGTAAAACCCTTTTGTTTAAAAAAACGTATTTGTGTGGGTCCTCTGACCCAGAATGGCTTTTTTGGTGACCAGAAGCTGACAGATATGTCCCAACATAGAACATTCACCTGAAAGGTAGCTTCTAGTCTTTATTTTAAATCAAGTAAGTTAAAGGGTTAAACTTAACTGCCCAGATATAGCTGTCAGCTGTCTTTGATTGTACTTTGTGAGAAAAAGGTTTTGCTAATTAAGATTGCTATCTGATAAGGATACTGGCATTTTTCTAAAAGGGGTTCAGATGTTTTTTCTGTCTACAAAGAGTCGATCTATTGTAAAGATCTCATCTTGAGCAAGGTGTATAGAGTGCATCCCTGAAATTCTCAAAAGATACTGCTTGAATTTCCTATGGCAGAGTTAGAGCTTCTTGGAAGTGTCCAAATCCACCAAGCACTAAACTATGGAAAAACACTGTTGATTAAAACATCCATTAAACTATTGTAGAAAAGGTCCCAGGGAGGAAGATGTTTAATTACAGAAAGTAATGCAGAAGTTATTGTCCTTACTACTAAGTTCAGTTACTGTCAGTCACTCAGTAATCATTTTATCTTCTCTGCTTTCAGGCAGATGGAGCTAGAGAGAGACTATCAGAACAACAATACAACCGCCTGGTGGAGTACATCACAAAGACATCTTATCACCTGGCTCCCAGCGCCGCGACAGTGCCAGCATTGCAAACTGTAGCTACCGAACACCTTCCAACTATAACGAAAACATATCAATATATAGTTGATCCAAAGTTTGCCCGAGTATTCATTAGCAAATTCACCATGGTGAAAAATAAAGCCTTGAGGAAAGGGTTTAATTAATAATTGTGGTGAGTATAGTAATACCTTACCGTTTTGAAAGTAATGCTTCCTCTGCAGTAACCTACATCAAGTAGAGATGCATATAATTCTGGAGGAGGCAGGAGATGATAACAAAGTTAAGCCCAATAGCTTTTCTAATCTTGACAGCATTCCTGCTCCCTCGCCAAAATACTAGTGCTGGAAGGGCACTGTTCTAGCAAACGAATAAATTGAAAAGGAACAGCCTTGGACTATAGCTCAATCAAAAACCGTTTGCTTTTCAATAACCAAAAATCAGCAAATAAGGAAAAATTGCGTGCATACAGACATTTTTGCCACACACACAAAATGTGTATCAATACCTACTCTATCATATTTTAGGGTCTGCCAGTTTCTGTTATAAACCAGGTTTATAACTCAGCTGTAAAAACTTGCTCAAGGCTGAGCCTCCCCACACACACGCACTCCCCCCAGCGTGTACGTCCTGAGGCAAAACATTTCCCCCCACTAAATCTGAAAACCCCAGTGTGGCTGGTTTAAGTTACTAGTGACAGCTGGGTTTTAGCACCACTTTAACCTTAAAATAGCTTCCTTTATTTGACTGAAGTTTTGCAGGACATTAGTCCTTAATGTAAACTAGTGCCTTTGTGTGGTTTGGAGAACAAAACATGAACTACAACATGAATTTATTTTTCAAACTGTCTGTATACAGAAACTTTATTTTATCCACCATCAAATTTTCAGAAGGACTTTCAGTGTATATATGACATTGTGCATTGTCTGGTTGTTAGCTGGAAGCCAGTAACATGCAGTTCAAAAACTTAAGAAACAGAGCTTAGTCTCCTTAAAATCTACCAAAAATATATAAGCTCAGTGTAACCTAGACGTGCAGGTGCTAAGTATAACCCTGTTGGGTCTCGCTTATGTCTGATCTGCCACCGCTACCCAGTATGTACTCACTTGAGCCCTAATTCATTTTATGCTTATCATTTTTGAACAGCTAAAACCAGGGATATTTAGAAACATGACTTTTCAAATACGTCTGTGCTAAGCAAAGTGAGATTATTTTTTTTCAAGCTGATCGAAAAGTGTGGACCCACAGGCTCCAATTACTTACTACATACTTACGGACATGAATTTTGTTTGGGGATTCCTGAACATGGCCAGAATCAGAGACAAGAACTGGAATAAAATCTGATCATCGTTTGGAGCAGATCCATGTGCTTTATAGTTAATAACTTCTATGCATACTTGCTATGACCAAATGCACAGTAAATAAGAATGTAGTAACTGCAATGTTTTTCTCGTGAGTTCTGTTTTGTTAAAAGGTATTTCTAAAAGCCGTCTCGTGTACTTAAAATACAGAAGCCCGAGATCTGCATTGTCCTTTCCTGAATGTGAAATAAGCCCATCCATTACCAACATGTCATACAGTGATTTTGTAACTTAGTTGTTGTTTAAATAACACTGTTTAAATAATGTATCTGTATATATACACGCACATGCTTCGTTCCTGAATATTTTATGGAAATAGTTTAATACTTCTAATTTTGCATATTGGTGGATAAATTGTAATATAATGAGATTGTTTAAAGATAATAAAGCTATTCCTATAATACTTGGTTTTTTGAGCTATTTGGTCATTCAGTTACAAGGGAATGAACAGGTCACTGTGTAGAACAAGACAGATGAGGAGCTTCGCATAGACCCCATTAAATTCCAGTTGGTCACTGGACTCTGTCACGTACCAGAAAATGCAATAGATCATGACAATACTTTGGAAGTAAAAACTGAAGATTAGCTTGCCAAAAAGCTTGTGCTGAAAAGTTTTATGCTTTTGTGACTAACTGAATCAAAACAGCACTGTAGTCACCATTTGAATTAGACTAATCTGTTCATTATTTATGTAGTACATAAACTACCCAAAGAGGATGCAAAAACACACCTGTAAGATGAGGGAGGGCAGCAATTTAATTTCTGAAAGTTCATAGATTGCAGCCATTGTTTAAGATACATTTGTATTTTTCCTGAATTATATTCTCCTGAAATAAACACTTGCTTAAATTACACTCTTCTTCAGCAAATTTAGTTAGCACCTTTACTGCATTAGGCAGGTTCTTTCTCCCCCTTCTGACCACATGTATGGAAACGTGTGGAGACGGCCTATAAATCAGCCTCTCCTATGTATGAGCTGTGTGAACTATGAAAACAAAAAGTTGTCCAAAGAGCAGCTGCCTGTACTTAGCTGCTAAAGCACTCCAATGTGTACTCTTAAAACATGCCTACTCTCATAATGCTCTTTAGACCTGGAGAGCTCACAACTTCAAATCTATCTTTTCAGTTTGCTTCCAGAACAATCAATCATTCCTCAAACACTCGAGAATAAAGTAAGCCGGCCAAAAATTTGAAGACATGGTCAGGCTTATACACCGCAAGACCTTTCCCAAGCAGTTTAGGTCAAACAATGCCTCCTTAAATATAGCAAAAACCTTTACAGACAGTTGGGATGGCCTCAGCATAGACAAGCATGTTTTTCAGCTCTGCATCTCCCAGAAACAGCATGCCAGGCCCTGTAACAACCAGCCAGTTACAGTCTAAACTCACACAGGTCTGTCTTGTACTATGCTGTCTCACTCCCAGTGGTGTGTCAGACAGGATTAGCTGAACTCTGGCTGGCAAGCACAAAGAGAAGTAAAAAAAAAAAAAAAAAAAAAAAAAAGATGGGTTGGTGTTGATGTCAGAAAAGGTTTGCCCTTCTGCCTACTCCTATTTCGGGTACCAGCTTTGCCCTCCCTTCCCTCTCCAGAGGAAAGCAAGCTGTGTTAGTTGGCATTACCTGCTGAAAGGAAGTACTTACTTTGTATCCAGTGTGAAACCAGAATATGATTATAAAGCAAGCAACAATCATAACCTGCAGCCTCTCAAAACACATAGACATTAAGAGCTCAGCTTTCATCATTGCTGTTGAATACATTTAGCAAGAGACATCTTTGAGCTCTGCTGTATGGTCAAAAAAAAAAATCTATGTTCAGTCACAAAACCTCTCATTTCTTTAAATCAATGTGTGCTGGTGGTAATTGAAGGAACACAGACTACAACAGTAACTGCTGTTGGCTGTAACAGTTTAGAAGAAACAGAATTTAAAAGTAAATTAATTTACAGCAACTGGGAAGAATATAGGGGCTAGCACTGGAAGGGAAGTCGGGTCTATTAGCCTGCACACCTGGCAGTAGCAAGTTTCTTTGCCGCTGAAGCTGTCAGTATGACTAAAGACCCCTGGCTATTTAAACCTGCAGACATGCCTGAGAAAATGTTAGTCAGTACTTAATGGCATACAATGTTTATGCTGTACATTGGGAAGATAAATGGGTATCATTTGCTATTGTTAAGCTTTGGTTTACATTTATAGGAACAGGGGTATTTTGATTACTAGATGGTTTCCCCTGCACCACTAATGTCAAATTCCTTCTTTGCTTAAAGGAAGCACTGCCCGTATGGAAAGGTTAAAGGAAATCCCACGTTGCTGTGTAATAGTGTTCTGGATCAAATACGTTACTTGCTTTCATTAGTCCAAATGTTGCTCACGGGTACCTATTAAGTGTTAAGTAGTTAATGATCCATTTAAAATAATGAGAATTACTCCAAACAGGATCTGAACTGAAGACCTTCAAATACAACACAGATGGCTTAATTTGTCGTGCTGCTTCATACAAAGCCTTCCTGCCTTTCACACAATCAGCTTGGACTCCTCTCCTAGTACCCAATCACGAGCTACAGTCCTAGTACCACCTTCAACCTCAGCAACCAGCAAAGCAACGCACAAAGCATGTTCCAAGTGATGGGTGTCATAGCAGAAGATAAAGCATCAGGTCTTGGACTACACAGAATGTAGCACAGATCAAAACTATGCTTAGCTGACTACTTCCAGATATTAAAAAGGAGATGATATATGTTTAGAAGCAGCACGCAAAGCTTTTCATTACTGTAAAATCCTAAAATAAGTATTTCTTACTTTGTCTGCATTTACCCTCTTTCTCTTGTACATACAAAAGATGTGACCATACCTGCAGTTTAGAGTCATTTTCCAATCATCAGAGTAATGTACCACGTATAACAAGAGTGGGCACTTGCACAGTTAATAAGTCTTGAAGTAACAGTTTGCTGCTGTAAGGAAGGCAATACAGCCATGGCAGCAGAAAAGATAAGGAGGTTGGCTAGCATGTTTCCACAATTCCTCTCCAAATTCTTTCATCTCAAGGTCAGTTCACTTTGTGAAGCCAGAGGTAATGCAGATCCTTCCAGAAATCCAGCCCGTAACAACTATCCTCCTGCATATTCCCATCCGAAGCTGGGACAACCTAGCTGTAACTGCTTAGGGATATACTTTGTTATCAAATATGGAATTTGGCCAAAACTGAGATGCAAGTAATTCCTGGGGGAAAGAAAACTAGACTTAATCATCTTGAGCAATTTATAAAGGCTTTCCACCACTCTTCCCAGCATCTGAGCATTTAAGCATTTCAACATTAATGAAGAAAACTAAGCGCCGCTGACATATGTATTTTATTTATTGAGTTACATTAGAGCATGCCATGCACTGAAGTGCACTACACTTTACAGTTCAGTGAACAAATAAGGTTCGGTCATCAAGTCTCCTTAGGCTGAAGGGGATCTGCAAGATAAAAAAAATATTGTTATGCTGGACAAACTTTATGCTTTAAGTAAACATATTAGTATGTATGAATGCAAAGCAATAGAGAGAAATGTTATGTGGTGGTTTAGTCTAGAGGAATTCCCCCTGTTATTTCCTGATGGTTTAAGATTCACACACCCTTCATGTGGCAAACAGAAGTGAAACATGGAACAAATCAAGAGCTGGAACAATACTGCGCAGCACGTCAGATTCACTATACATGCTGCACTGATAACTGAATCAATCTTGCTAAGGGCCTGAAAGAGAAAGGAATGCAGCTTTCAGATAGGAGCCAGAGAGGAAACAAGTGGTGTAGGCAACCTCCCAAGGAAGGAAGAAAACCAAATTCAAATTGCTTCTCCACATTATATTGAACACAATCCAAGACCAGCTGTGCTCCATGACAAGAGTCATGCAAGTGGTTAGCACCAAACGCTTCCCTTGCCCCTTTATTCTATTACTGAGTGCACTGTAGAGGTAGGATACTCCTCAAACTTATATTTGCGCTTGGTTTCCATTATCAGTATCACCACACAAAGTCCACACCAAGTAGGCAAAACAGTGTAAATTCACACTTGTACCAAGTACCAAGTTGCCTACATGCCCCGCAGGAACAAACTGGAAGCAGAGTTCCAAGCTAATGCCTTAACTCATGAATCCTCCCCACCTACCCCACCCTTTCCTCAGTTTTGGGGCTAAGTACCAATTCCAGAGTGAGTATTCAATGAAGTTAAACCACTGTATTTACTGCCACATACAGAATATATTCCAATAAAATGGGAAATGTGGATCATGCATGACCTCTGTACCCTTTAGGTAACTACCAAACCCAGCATCAAATTCAACCTCCATCCAACTTAGCTAAGAAAGATTTAAGCTACTAAGGCAATGAAAATGTCTTCCAGCTGTTCTGTTTACTTGTTCTTTTCACAGTCATTTCAGAACATTTGAAACACTGCGTTGTTTTCCCCTTCTTCTGCTTATGTATTCACGTGCAGGCACACAACAAAAAAACTAACCTCTTTCTACTATGAAAGTGTGAAAAATGTAAGTTCTTATATAAATAGGCTAAGGAATAAGAAGCATTAGCAATTCAAACAAAATCATGCATAAAGATTTGCCTTTCACATTTTTCTTTTGAGCTGGTGTAATTAAGGAATGGAAAACGTTTAGGAAACATTTAATTTTAACAGGTGCACACAATGTGCAATTTTCTTTTTATTTTTAAGCTGCAAATGGGAACATAAGCTAGCTGAGAGAGGAGCTCTATTTGCACTGAAAAAAAATCCTGTTCATGATTCCAATTAAATATTCAACATGCATCCTTGTTGACAGTGTTTGTTTCAAATGATTTTACCACCAGATGGCCTTTCAGAATACTCTGATGAAGGCCACCTGACTAAAGAATGCAATTCTAGTGTCTAAGAAAGTTTAAAAGTGCCTATATATTAGCAATAGGACTGAACTAGAGGCAGAATTACCAGGATTAAAAACAGCCAAATTTATCATTTTGTTATTTATCTTTGTTGCAGTCATAGCTAAAAAAAAAAGTTTCCCCCTCTCACAAAAAAAGAACACCAAAGGGAATGTCACCTTTTTTTTCTTTTTAAATTTGCTAGAAGAGCTAGAGCTCTGCTTTTTTTTATGTAATTGTGTTATGCAGAAACCAGATAGTTGTAGATTGCGACACAACAGAATTTAGTATTAATAGTGTTAAGTACAAACCTTTTATTCAGTCTTGCTGCTTTAAGCAAACAGGCTGAGAAAATCCAGCTGGCCAGGATAATTAAAGCCACAGATTATCACGTAATGATCACAATATGAAAACATTCCAAAAGAATGAAAAAGCTATCATTCTAGATTAGTTTGAAGTCATTTTAAGAGAAGCAGAGAACTCAATGTAAGAAATTTGGATCAACACAGGCGAAGGTATTCTTTATTGAGCTGTCACATCATGAGTTTGTGCAGTTTAGTGACTGTGCTTATTAATAACTATGACAAGGTTGAAATAAAGAGTTTTTTTCCCTGGTGTTATGACAACAAGTAAGGAAGAACAAAATTTGGTAGTCTTCAAATAAAAGGCATCATTAAGTGCTAGGAAAATAGTATTGTGAACAAAATTATATTCAAGTTTAATTCAGTATGGCAAAAATCTGAATATTAGTACACAGAGCTGTATGCCATTGCGATTTTTTTTATATAGGCATGTATTTATTTAAATATATTTCCCCTTGTGACTAGTTAGCTTCCCCCCCTCACCAACTTCAAAAGACAAAAAGACGTGCAGAAGCTGTCTCTGTTTCTTACACTAAGATGGATGCTATGAGAGAAAAACAGCCTCTCCCTTTTCTCATTCACTGTACCGCCAAAGGTACATTAAGCAGCAGAGATAGCCCGAAGCTAAGCAGTTCAAGACGTAACAGCATCAACATAACAGTAATATGAGGCAAATCTTATAGCTTAGTACAAAAGCTTTGTCTCCTTTCCATGGCTGCGTGAGGAGGGAAAGGCCTGGCATCACCCTGTGCACGTCTCCTATATCACACCAGTTAAACACGTTACCCGAAAGGTATTCAGGAATTTTCTAGTCTGCCCTTACTCCCTGCTCCCCAGTTCCTGTATTTCTTCATGTTTTTATTACCTGGAGGTCTTTTGAGTGCAATTTGTACCCTTTTTCTTTGGGAACACCTTTCTATTTGATCAAAAAGGAAGAAGCTCCAAATAGAAGCACAATGTTTCACTGAAACAATCTAGCTTACTCTTGTTCTACTGCAGAGTAGCTTATTACCTGTAAATGCAGGTTACCATCATTTGGGTGGTGCAGACTCAAATACACCAGCTGCTCTCATGGCTTCAAAGTCCTTCATGGGATCATAGTTTTTATAGAACTCTGCATAAGCTCGTTTTCTGGGTTCAGCAATTCCAAACTGGAAAGTAACACACAGAAAAATAAAGCTTGCAAAGCAAAGATTTTTTTTTTTCTATCAGTGCTGATTTGTATCAGTGGATAATAGTCTAAAAAGCCTTTAGCTCAAATTAGTAAAATATTACTTTGCTCCTGTTCAAATCCACAGTTCAGGCTACCTGACCATTGGTCGGGAAAACAAATGTCTGAAGCGAGAGCTTAAAAGTCCGTTACAAGATAGGACATTACACAGATCCAGAAACACTCTTCCTATATTAACACCCCAGCGTCCTCCCCACTAAGTTTTATACATAAAACATGCCATTATGGCAAGTTCTGTGCCTGTGGGCAGCTGCAAAACTATAACTCCACATAAAATGGCATCCTAAAATAATGTATTACATTTGAGCTACACTGTAGATCAACTACAGAAGTCTGGCAAAATCTTACAAGACTGCCAAGCCACTCTTACATAAAAAGACACCATCCTGACTCCGTGGATACTCATTCACCTGAAGCACAGTGATATGCTCAAAGGGCCCCCAAAAACGTGAAGGAAAGTCCAAGGTGGATTTGTTCAACAGTATCTAACATGTAACAAATTAAATTGCTACTGACATCCGTGTTACTTGTTCTAAATATGGTCTGCTGCCTTACTAGTGTATTAATGTGGGGGTGCCAAATAAGGTATAAAGCCAAATAAGGTATAAAATTATATTGCAAGTCTGACCACAAACAAGCCTACCTACCTCTTAACAGGTGTGTTAAGTAGATGTTGAGCTTTAACTGTGCAAGTTTATCGTTTCTGATAGACATTTGTTGAAATTTAAGTGGACTGTGATGATTTTGTGATGAACAACCTGAAATTAACTTAATTTCTGGTCACTTTTATCAATAGGTTCCTGAATACTCAAATGCTGCAAATAGTATATGAATTAATTCAATGGGCAAACCAAGATCCACTTCTTCCACAGGAATTCAAACTGTGTTGCTTGCTTTGTGTATGAGATCCGAGAATTACTTAGTAAAGGCACTCAAGAACCACCACCACTCTTATCTTTGTCAGAAGTCTCTTAAGGACCATGAAAACCAAACTCCCATCTCTAAGTGGGGTTTTCCGGCAGCGTAATACCCATGATACTTAAAAAAAGACCACACTGGCCTTCCCCATGCTGATATCTTCAGTGTGAAGGATGGGATTTCAAATTGCTTATGAGCAAGTTTTCTGAAATCAATCTAGAGATAAAATAAGACTTTGACAACTCTAGAGTCTCAGATACTGTGACAGAAAGAGACACAGGCTATCTAGAGTTAATGTGCATCAATCGTGCGAACAATCAAGAGTAGTCTAGGACTAGGAGACTCAAGGTTCAGTTGTCACGAATCGCGTGATCTTGATCACATAGCTTCAGGCATCAGGTTATTCATATCATTTCTTCAAATGAAGATTAGGAAGATTTATTTATGTTCTGGAAACATGCTTACAAAAATACATTACTAAAGCTTTCTGATGAACAGCTCAACCAAATCTCAACAAAAAAATATTATGAATTCTTAAAACACTCTAATGAGTCCAGTTTATAATTGAATGACTACAAATCTCACCTTGTATAAAGCCGCACATCCCACAGATACGAAAAACGCCCCAAATAGGTGAAGCTTCATCCGCCGGGCCAAAAGGCGCCGCATTTGTGGCTTAGGCAACAGTGCAGACGACATGGTACTTATATTCCCTAAAAGAAAACAGAGAAAAGAGAGAAGAGAGTTGTGGCACAAGAAGCTCTACTTAAATATTTTTTTGTAACCTACTTTAGAAAGATTCTGCTTTTTCTGTTGTGTAATAACCATCTTCACAACATAACCAACAGTGCTCCTTCTCTATTTGACTTTGCAGTGAGAATATTGAAGGGACCACATTCAAGGACAACCTATATGGGTCTACCATTTCAGGCCAGCTGCCCTGGTGTTTACATCAGAAGACATTCAGAACATTGATCACGGTTCATTCATTTCTAAGGAAAAGCACATACCTCTTGAACTAGTTAGTGGTTTGGCTTTCTTTTAAATAATTGCAGACCCTATTGCACTAGAGAATTTTATTTTTTTTTCTATTCGGTAAGATTTTACTAAAAACCTGAAGCAAGCAGCTCTCTTTAAACCCAAGTTAAAGGCTCACTCAGGGGGAAGCGGCTCCCCGGCCGCGCTGCCCGCAGGGCGCTGCCCTCCGTGCGGCCTCCTGCGCCCGCAGGGCCCCAGGGCCCGGCAGCGACAACCAGGAGGTGGCCCAGCTGTCCACAACGGCCTCGGCGCTGCCACGGCCGCACACGCCCGCTCTCCTCTCACGTTTACAAGGAACCACCACAAACGGCCCCATCTGGCCCCGCCGCCCTTACCGCAGCGCTGTGGCCAGGCTGAGACGAGCCCCGCACCGGTCCCCCCCCACAGAGGGCGCCCCGGCCCCTCCCTGCCCTCCAACAGAGCGTCCGCCGCCGCAGGGCCCGTCCCCGCCACCCTCAGGGGCGCGCAGAGGTCACGGGCTGCCGCGACGGGCCACGGCCGAGGGGAGAGCGGCGGCTGACGGCCGTTAGGACGAGGGGGAGAGCGGGGACCCGGCGGCGGGAGGGGCCGAGGAGGGTTGGGGGGATGGGCAACGACCGCGGCCTCACCTCAGCGCGGACCCACCAACGTCCTTCCGCCCCGCCGGCCGCGCACCTTCTGCGGCCCCGCTACCCCGCATGCGCGGGAGGCGGCGGCCTGGCTACGGCGCGCGGCTCGGCTCAAACCCGGCAGTGCGCCCGCTCCTGGGGTGGGGGAAGGGGCTGTGTGGTGTTGAGAGGGAGCGGGGAAACGGGCCGCATCGGCCTCAGCGTGTCGGGCCTCGCCGTTGCCCAGTAAGAGTCAAGGGAGAAGGGCGCGCCGCCCACCCGAAGGGCGCCTGGGGCCACACTGCAGTGCCAAGTGACTCAATGAGGGCCCTGCCCTCGCTTCAGGCCTCCCGGGCACCAAAGACCCTCAGCAGGGGCAGCGAACAACATGCGGGCCGGCCTGCCCGCTGCCGAGGCCCTGCTCAGTTCCCACTGTGCGCTCCAGCTACACCTGGGTGCAGCGCCCAGCAGAGGTGGGCACATGGAGTGGCCTCATCAAGGCCTATGGGGCTGAGCTGGGCCAAGCCGAGCTGAGCTGCAGCCCCCATGCCAGCCAAGAGCCCTCACAATGCGACATGGTCACTGGCCCACCACTGCCCCAACAAACAGGTGCCCTCCGTGCTTCCTGCACGCATCAGTTGCTTTTCCAGATCTCCAGAGTGGCCATCAAAACCGAACTGACATAATACCAGAATACATGAAATAGTAATCTCTATAGAGTGTGTTAACAATGATTGTCCAAGCCTAGAAACAAATTAAGCAGTTTGTAATCCTTTCTAGATATCCCTTAGCCAGTTTTTGTACCGTGGAAATGAGGCACCTGTGTGCTTTGCCCAGGGTTTCTACCTGCATATGGCATTGTCGTCGTTCTCATTTCTGGGGAGTCTCTGTGGGATTTACACTGAATGCTATAAATTCCTGCCTTGAAAAAACTGAAGCCACTCCTGTGCAGCCAGGTATTCATTCAAGCCTTGCAATCCCTTGCCAAAGCCAGCACAGACGCTGACATCAAATGACAAGAGGAGGTGGGCCCTTAAATCTGAAGAGAAGTTGCTTTTCTTTTGATGGGATTAAAGAAGAGGAAAGTGAGAGAAGAAAATTGCAGAGAGAAATTATACAGCCGTCGCTACAAGCTGGGAGAACGGTCCCTGCAACAACAGTCTGAATAGATGGAATTTGGACAATGTTCCTCAAACTGAAGACAAGTTTGTTACAATAGTTGAGACCGAAATGAAGAATGTCTGTCCAAGAGTTTTTCCCATGTGGATTAACACAAAAAGCCAAATGTTAATGATATCATGCAGAAAGAATGACGAGATATATCTATAAGCTGACTGGGGGGGTCGAAGGAAATACCCGGATCCACAAGGGTACTGCTGTTCCTGAGGCAAGCTCATGCTTGCTCATTTGGTGAGACCAGAAAAGAAATGGCAGGGAGAGTTGTCTAGGGAATCTTAAAAGCTCCACTCAACTTGCCCTAATATTCCCCAATGACAAAAGGAGATGATACAAAATTAATTGGAATAAAAGCATAGTAGGTTTCATGGCTACTATCATTATAAATTATATATGAGGAATTTTCCTATAAATGTCAGTCTTGGTGAGACAGAAGATTTTGGTGGATGGACCTAGGCCTGCAAACAAAAAAATCTTGATTGCTGTTTTCAATAGCTTACTTCATGGCTGGCCAGGTCATTAAATTCTTTTCTATGTGATCAGTTTCCCCATGTGCCTGAGATAGTGCTGGCTAGGCATCTTTGTGTTATAGTTAAGATGCTAAATGAAGTGCTAATTGTTATTATTCTTTGACGTCATTACTGTGGAATATACAGCCAACTCCTTATTGTTCTGTATAAAGGGCAGTTTGGGACTGTGCAAATAAGGAATAAAAAAGGGATAGAGGATATACTGGAGGAAGAGCCGCAGAAGGAGGGCAGAGAACATCAGCTCCATCAGGTCAGTGCACAGAGCTGCTTCCTATCGCTCCAGTTTCTGAATGGATTATAAGGCTGAATGCGTTTTTGGACCTGAGTGGACCCCATGCATCCAAATGCATCAAAGCAAATAAACCTTCTGAAAACACTGAGGCATACAGTACAGAGACAACAGCAGTTATTTCCTTCCCAGTCCACCCAGTCTCTGGGGTTTCTCGCACCTGCTCCGGTTGTCTTTTGGACATGAATATTAGGACTGTTTGCTCAAAAGGTGGCACAGTTACCAAATTAGAATCTGCAGCCCTCTTTTCCTCTCAAAAACACTGTAGTGCTGGCAACAGTTGATGCTTCTTCATGGTGTCCTTGAAAGGGATCACCTTTTGAGGAGTGAAGGAAGGCATTGATGCTAAATCATTTCTTGCTTGTGCTCCACTGAAATTTAAAATAAAATTTACCTCTGACTTTAGTGAGGGAAAATTTAGGCAGTGAATTGTTGTCTTTTCCACAAAGAGTGCCAGCTGCAATACTTAGCACTGTACTTTCTGTGGTGTGAACTGGAGCCGACTAGGGACAGGGCTGTGACAATCAAGTGATTTTGCATATGCCACAAAGAGTCTTTAGATAATCATAATCTGGATCAAATTAGAACCAAAAATCTACTGGAAAAAGATCACATGGGACATCAGCAATCCCCTGAGCCAGCTGCATTCCTAAATAGTTTAGTTGATTATAAAATCTACCTATCACAAAAGAAAAAAAAAATGCTATGTGCCACATACGAAAATGCATACATTTGTGCTCCTCCTCCCCTTTGTATGCCAGAAATTAACTAAGCAAATACTGTCTTACCACAGCTGTGTCAACATCAATCTATGGTGCTGTGGAACAAACAAAGATATTGTGGCACAAGAAGTTATTTAACAGAATTGGAATGGCAGCTGTACAAAAAATGTGGGCGAATCAATGATTCCTAAATGGAAAAAGTCAAAATTAGTAGGGGGAAGAAAAATATTTTTGTACTTCCAAAAAGGCATTGTAAACAAAGGAGAAAAAAAAAAGCAAAAGTTCAAATCAGAATAAATGGAGCGGACAGGGATTTCATAAGCCTTTGTTGATTTTATGCATGCTTCTGAAATAGAAAAATCTCAAAAAAAGCAATTTCTTAAGTTTTGTTCAACTTGTAAAGAGATGGATTTTTGGTATTTTTAAGCACATCAAGTAGTGATATAATTACATGAATGATCCTGTGTCATGAGCTATATTGATAAAAAAAGAGACTCGGCTATTTCCCAAGTTCCCAACTTGCAGTCAAGACACGGCTAATGTACGCATTCAGGCCCAAGAACTAGAGAACACACCAAGTTCCACAGCTGAGACATTAGCATTCATGTGGCACTTTTTCCTCCCACTTTCTTTTCTGGATTATGGTTCCATATTAATTGTTCTCACTCTGAAGTCCTCCAGGTTTGGAGGGCCTATCATCTGAAACAAATACAGTGCTTATTTTAGCAACAGGAAAACTTTGTTTAGGTAAACTGGATTTTTGATCAAGTAATACTCTATATATGTGTCATTCTTTCCTAAAAGTTTAACTTAGACTAGTATAACTTCATCATTCATTGCCAGAAACGTTCTACATTATCATGTCTTAGAAAAAAAACAGAAACACTCCCACAGAAACACCTCCTTCCATTCCCTGTTCCTTGCTCAATGCCCTTTAAATGATGCTGGTATTCTTCTGTCTTTTGTGTTTTTAAATGTTACGTAGCCGGTCTGCAATGGAAATAAAGTCATCAAAGACAATGTTTTTATGCTGTTCCTTTACTCCTCTGTATTTGCATAGAGGTGCTTTACTTTGAGAAAGTTTTTTCATTCCCCATCCTTGTTTTTCCGGGAACCAGTGGAGTTGGTTTTTACAGACAAATACTCCAATCTACTGTTTAATCAGTCAACACATAAAATTGTTACATGTAATTCAGTCTCTACAGTCCCCTTTTAACAACTGACAGCCCATCAGACGTAGGCCACAAGCTTTCCTAGCCGGGGTTCAGCTACAGGAAGTGTCCAGGTAAGAACAGCATGGGAGCAGAGTTCTTCCCTTTGAAAATGAAAGCAAGGACCACAACACTAGGACAAAACACCAAGCTTTTCACACTCCTTTTCAAAGCACGGTTTTGTTGATGTGCTGTGACATGGTTTAGTTTCACACAAGGTGAAATTCTATAGCTCCAAACATCATCTACCGTATGGAAACTATCATCTGGCAGACAATGTCTGCATGACCTGCCCAGCAATCCTGGTGCGTCTGTATACACAAGCGCCTGGTACATTTACCAGTACTCCCCTCCTTGATCATGGATGCATTACAGTAAATCTAAGCAGAAGATTCATGGGTACCCTTCTGTAGCCCAAAGCCATGGAAAAAAAGGAGTGTTCTTCATATCTTAACAGGGTTTAGACCAGACCTTTTGTTGGCTCCTATTTTTCCTAGGTGTGACCAGTGATCATCTGACCTCCAGGAAAGTGGAAAGCGGCCAACTGCTGCTGTTCATATAGCTATCGTTTTGTTCAAGGAATTAATTCTGACAAAACAACAGACCAACTTACCCCTGGGAGTAATACAGTTGCTGTGCAGTGGGAAAGCCTCCTTCAAATAGAAGATTGGACTCACTCTCCACAAGTCACTACATTTGGCCCTTTCCTTGGTTGGGTTCCACGTGGTTGCTCTGAGCAGCTCTTGGCTGAGTGTGCTCCTCTCAGAGGAGTGAGCTGTGTAGAGCAGAGAAGAGGCCTTGCTCAAGTTAGGGACTGCACCCCAAGAGAGTGACACCTAAAAATTTGCAGCTGGAGGATTTTACCGAGAGACGTCTATGCCCTTTATTTGATTTACACAGTACAGTACAGAGCACATTCTGATAAAAAAAGACTGTCCCAGGTTATATGTAAAGTGCCACTTTTGCAATTGTTTCCTGTGGCAAGTTTTTAGCCCTTTTCTTGTAGGTTTCTAAACCTCTCATTTTAGTCTGTTTTAATTCATGTTGAGGTGATGACACGGTAAATGTTATGAGGTGTTGGCAAATTTTCTTTTCTGGAGTTGAAATGACAGTCTAGAAGGGTGGGAGGTGTCTCTCAGATTTGTTGTGACTTGTATCATCATCCTGCAGTCACGTCAACCAAATTGTGTCCATTTATGAAAGGAGCATTTGTGAACACAATGAAAAACAAAAAGAAAATAACAAATAGACCAGAGATTATGTATTTCTTTACCTCTTTATGAACTGGTGAACAAACTGTGAACCTGAAGGCATGTCTGTTGTTTCCAATTACATCACCTGGTCTAATAAAAGATATCCCCTCTTCCTAAAAAGTGCCGTTGCTTTTGTTTATTTTGGTGTTGGAGGAACCTATGGACTTAGGATTGCTATGTTGTATAAAGGCTCTATAGCTTTTGTTTGATATTTGATGGTACTGAAAATAGATTTTCTTCACAACCATAACTTTGGCAACGCTTGAAGTCACAGCAGTCAGGGAGTCTCTGACTAAAAAATCCCCAGTAGAGCTAAAATTCATGTCAGATTGTGGTCCCAGGTTTGAAAGGTGAGGCACAGTCAGACGTGCGAGGCTTCCAGAAGGTAGTCAAATCATCTGTTCATGTATTTTTAACAAACTTGTTATTGGCATAGACTTTAAAAAATATGTATACTTAAGCCAGCCTGTTTTAACTTTACTGTTTTGTTTGAAATAATCTAATTAGGAAATTGTGGATCTCAGGTTTCTACTGCATTGAAATTTTTGAGCTTCATGATTAACAAAACTGGCAATAGATAACAGCATAAGCAACCTTAGTTAAATATATTTTGATTAAATGAATTCAGGATACATTTTCCTAAGACAAATTTGGCCATGTTCAATACGGCATTACATGTAAACGTCTGGAAAAACTGCAATGTTTTTCCAAGCAGGAGGCATGAGATTACTATAATCCATAGCCTCCACCACAGTATTAATTAGCATGGCTCACTAACCAGGGACGTAATATTTGTAAATGAAACTCTAGAAGGGCATCAGTAAGGAACAGGATGTTGAAGCCAAATGGAAAACATGAACCAATAAAAAGGCTGAACTAGCTAGAAGTGCAAGCTCAGCCTTTGAAGTTAGTTCAAGTACTGCATGCTTTAATTTTGGTGTAATCTTATGATGGGGGTACAAACAAGAACTCAGAAACAGATTTTGTAACATTTGGCCCAATTGTAGATGAATCAGTTTGTTGATGGTTACCAACAATTGCACAGCCAGAGAAGCTGTGGTCTTTGTTAAACTGGATTGAATAATTGGCTTCAGTGGGAGTTTCGGGTGCAGAGCAAATGAAGTGTCACGGCCCTTGACTGTCGTAAGATTCCGTAGCAGAGGCTAAGCTTTTGCATTCAGAACAACCTGAACATAGATTCAGAGAAAGTAAGTCCCTCAAGAGTTCATCTACTCACTCCCCTGCCCCAGTATGAGTCTGAAAATACATAGTCATTTCTGGCAGATGTGCATATCTTATCTGTTTTTAGAACCCCTCTGATAACAATAAGGATACCAAAAGCTCTCTGGGCAGTTTGTTTCCAATGCTTAACTGTTGTTTCAGAATACAGTCTGTGATTAGTACTACATTACCTTGGCAAGCCCAACTAAGCCTATGCATTTCTGTGTTTTGATTTTGTTTTGCTTTGTTTTTTTTTTAATACGTTGTCACATGGAGCTGTAGTGACAAAGCTGTGCTTGCCTGGTGTTTCACTCAGGAAAAAAAAGAAAAAAAAGATCACTGTTTTCATCCTTTGGACAGCTTTCTGAAGAGCTACTACTGCCAGGTGCTGAGCACCTCTGGAGACGTGAATTAAGAGAACAAGTTTCAATATATTCAGCAAATTTCAGGATCAGACAGTGAGGAGTTAAGATGATCTTTGAACTGGAAGGTCATAACTGGAAGATGAACACAATCGTACATACTGTCCTTTTTTAGATCGGGCATTCAGTTCATTAGCTTGAAAATAGTAAATCATTTATCATAGTCTTTAGTGAATGGCCCAACACGTGCTGTTAATTACTTTCTCATTTGGGAGAAAAAACAGAGGGAAAGTTAATTTTTTTCTTGCATATGCTTTCTAGAGGAAAAAGGACTCCCAAAAAGTGCATTTAGTTTCTCTTTCCAGCAGCCATGCAGACCTCTGGAAAGAGCCATATTCCTCAACAAAACAAGTGTAATGGCTCTGTCCTCTCAAAGGCAAGTGAATACAAACACAAACATTTTAATCAAATGTAAAGACCTTCATTTCAAAAAAATGCATAGAAGAAAATGGTTGGAATATTGTATTAGGAAAAAGATTATATACACCACAATTAAGCCCTATGTGATTATGACAGTAAAACAGTTTACCAAACAAAGTAATTTTCTGCATATATGTGTGTAGTGTATAGAATCATAGAATCATAGAACGGTTTAGGTTGGAAGGGACCTTGAAGATCATCGAGTTCCAACCCCCCTGACATAGGCAGGGACACCTCCCACTAGACCAGGTTGCCCAAGGCCACATCCAGCCTGGCCTTGAACACCTCCAGGGATGGGGCCTCAACAACCTCTCTGGGCAACCTCTTCCAGTGCCTTACCACCCTCAAAGTGAAAAACTTCTTCCTAATGTTTAATCTGAACCTGCCCTCTTCCAGTTTAAAGCCATTCCCCCTCATCCTATCGCTACATGCCCGAGTAAAAAGTCCTTCCCCAGCTCTCCTGTAGGCCCCCTTTAGGGACTGGAAGGCCGCAATAAGATCTCCCTGGAGCCTTCTCTTCTCCAGGCTGAACAGCCCCAACTCTTTCAGCCTCTCCTCATAGGAGAGGTGCTCCAGCCCTCGGATCATCCTCGTGGCTCTCTTCTGGACACACTCTAGCAGGTCCATGTCCTTCTTGTGTTGGGGACTCCAGAGCTGGATGCAGTACTCCAGGTGGGGTCTCACGAGAGTGGAGTAGAGGGGCAGAATCACCTCCTTTGACCTGCTGGCCACACTTCTACCCATGCAGCCCAGGATACGGTTGGCCTTCTGAGCGTACATGTATATGCACACAAGCACACACAAATCCATGAAGTATAGATTTTATAGACAAGTATATGTGCCAGCACACACATATATACATACAAAATTGTAAAGGTGTAAATTACTATAAAGATGTGACAGATTCGATTCCCAAAATACCTTTTTCTGGAATGAGTGGTGTTCAGTCCAAGCCGGGTCTCAGGTTTACAAAGCTAATACTGATCAGTGGGGTCTCGCAGCTAGGATGAAATTCATTTAGTTGCCTACAGGTGGAAACTATGAAGAATGCTAAAAGCTTATTGATTGCATTTAGTGACCCATAGGCACCGCAGCCTATTATAGTGAATATTTCCAATGAAATCTTTGTATTTACTAACTTTGACAGATGGGGAATATTGCATAAGCTATTGTGTGCCTGTGCATTCCTTGAGTGTGATGCTGTGTTTTATTCTTGCTTGCCTTGTCATTTGTTTCATTTAACTTTCTCATTAATGGCACAATTGCTTTGCTTTGTTCAAAAATCCTTTTCTGAGAAGCGAGTATTACTTTCTTTTTAAAGTTCTTGCCAACAAAATATTTTCAAACGCATATGGTACAGAGGAATTATGCACAAGATTGTTTTAGAGGAAAAAGAACTATCTAAAATTAAAAGCACAAATCCACTTACTACATTTCCACTTTTCCTTTGACATGAAATGAAAACTTAACATGAGAAATGCAGACAGTTCATCAGCATACTCTTAACAAATACATAATTAACATGTGGAATAAGCAATGCTGTTGTCAACGCTTTCACATATGTTACCATGAAACTAAAATATTTTAATTAGTAGAGAAATAGAGGAAAATGCAAGTAAGTGAAGCCTGTGCTTGACATATAAATTAACTCGGCTCAATGAATATTAAAATAAGAGAATCTTATCTACCCTTACCATACTAGGACAGCTTACTAGGACAGCTTAGTGGGTCCTGCATAACTGCAATCTGCTCCAGCACTCTGATAAATTATTACTTGGCAGAGAAGTATCCATCATGGCCATTGTGCAAACGCTTTACTAAGTCACTGGTAGAAATCAAAATGTGTGAGTTTGTTAGCAGGTAGGTAGAAAGTGTAGACTTTGGTGTCTTATATTAATCCAGTGTGCTGGACTGATAGAACCTTATTTGAAGGCTACGTAATAAGAGGAAAAATAAGAAACTATATAGCAATACCATGTGGCTTCTGATTTGGGAACTACAATTTAGCCTATTAGACATGGACCTGTTCCAGAAGTGCACATTCAAACAATCTTGCATGAAGGAGTTAGAAACACAGATGTGAATTATAACTCTCTGAAATCCTGGGAATGCTCCAAATCAGGCCATTAGAGGTAGGTTTGAACTGTGAGTACAGATCCAGATCTAAAATTTTTGTTCAAACTTGTCTTTCCCTAACATTTTTACAGTAACTACTGAATGTATTAAAACCAGCAATGTTCCATAAGCTTAAAAAAATACCAGTTAACCCCATCTTAGCTGTATTCAGACATGTTTCACAATGACAGATTAAGGGCATTTCTATAAAAAAGCAGTAACAAAAATCATCAGTTGAATGTAATGGGGCAGTTTAAACAGGTCAAATTCAAGCTGGATTACTGCAGCTGCATTGGCCACATGCAGCTTCACAGTGATCAGTTTGGCCCAGTATTTAATATTAGAAACATAAGTAATTTAAGGATTATCTTTTCCAAGTTTGGGACAGAATTTTGAAACGTGGTCTCTTTTCAATCGTTTTTACATACACACAAGCTATTGGGTGGGATTGAGGATGGCCATTTCAGAAGCGTACAAGTGGTACAGGATAGAAAATGTCCCTAAGTCTATAATACAACATAGGGCTAAAGGCACAGAAGGGCCAATGAAGGGACATCAGCCGTTTTCCAGTGTTCTCAACAGCAGGAATCTGAAGGTCCCACATTTATAAAAAATAACCAGTTCATTGATGCTTTTATCTGTAGACTTCATTAATGCAGGCTTCTTTTTTTTTTTTTTTTTTTTTTTGTTAGACATATTTGCAAAGTGAGTCACAATGACTCTTCTCATGTAAAAGATGTAGAAGGTGTGGCACAAACCAGTCTGCCCTTGGCCACCCAGTGCTGTATAATAAGAGAACCAATAATAGAAACTAGGTCTGCTTAATCTGGTCTACTGCTTTGTCTGCAAAGCACTTCTCTTTGTCACTGATCTCAATGCCTGATGATTAAATACTAAATTTCCACACCTTGAAAGGGACAGACGAATCCACAGCTCACAGTCTAAGACCATCCCCCATTAATAGTACTTTAAGAAATAGACACTAGAAAGATACCATGATCATCATGGAGGATGAAGGCAATGGCAGAGCAGCATTGTACAGACACAAATGAGAAAGCATTTTCCCCTTTTTTAAATGGCCTGGTGACCACCACTACCACTCTTGGAAACTATTGTAAGTGTGCACCTTAGTAACATAATCTGGCACTACATATTTTCAGGAATTAATCTCACAGCCTGATACTATGTGTCACGCAGTAGCAGGGGAGAAGTCAAAGCAAAGTGTATAAAGCCCATTCCTGACGTGCATAGTCACAGCTTGTGTTGATATCAGAAGTATTTGAATGACTGACTTCAGGACTGCACCCTCAAAGATTACAAAATGTTTTAATAAACATGCCAGGTCTGATGAGAGAAAAGTGAAATATACAGTAAGAGCATCTGAGTGTAAATATTTATGAATCCAAATGACAGTTTAAAAAAAATCCAAAATAGTTCCAATATGTTGCATTACTTGGGAGTAAACAAGAAAAGTAAGTCTGAATGAATATGATTAGATTGTGTATTTTGAACACCACTAAAGCATAAATCCATCCAGAGGAGTTTCTAGGTTTGCAGGTTTGTGAAAAAGAGAATTGTTTTTATTGTCTGTAGCAGCAAACTCCACAGACGACTGTTGTTCAGCTGTAGACTTCTGAAAGTCCCAAGGTACACATAGTTAAAATAAACAAGGAATAAAGTTTTAGTTATCTACAGGGAGAGGAGCTAGGCTTGTTGAGTAAAACTTGTCTAGCCCTTTAGAACTGCTGAGCTCACATAGGTGGTAGATCAGCAACCTGAGAGAGAATAGATCTCAAGAAACAAGATAAAAAGGCAATAGCAGTGCAAGCAGAAAGTGCTAAATCACAGAAGTGATATAGAGTCATCATTTATAACGGTAACATTTAGTTAGTCTCTATACCTGTTCAGTTCTCAGGCTTGCTGCTGGAACTGGCAGCAGTCATCACTTGGTCCCTCGGGACAAGACTAAAACCACTATTCCATTTCAGATGTATCACCAAATAGCAGTTATGTGGTATCTGCCATTGCATCAGATTATATTCAGTAACCCAGAAATGAAAGCATCCCTGTCTCTTAATATATTCCCTGTCCAATTGCTCAACATTTCTTTAAAATTAACACAATGGGCATAATGATATGACATGTATTTCTAGCAGTACTAATACATGTGATCCTCCTCAGTTGCATACTAACGACATGGGCTATAAATGATTGTGCATGTGAATGTATATACATATATACACATATATATATTTCAGTTAACATGGAGACAGAACTGCAAACTGGATTGAGAGTTATCGTTGATTTGCAGAACTTGGAGTGGATAGAACCAGTTTGCAAAATTGTACTCTCAGTCATTGAAGTACACGAAGTACTTTTTTTTGTTTTTTAAGTTTGATGGACATGTATGGTATTAATCATAGTGACTGTCTGGGACAGTAGTTCTTGCGTAGGGGCTGGTAAATTTTTGTTAACAATTTGGCAAGGCTGGAACATATTCACAAGAAGTTTTATCATCTGTGACAAATATCTGGATAACATTTTTCATTTTAGAAGTAATCCAAGTATGATTCAGGTCAAAGCTACCACCATAAGATAAGCATTGTCTACATGTTACTTAACTGTCTCAAAACGCCATGAAGGCAAGAATACAACAAACCAGAAACTGACTGCCACGCTCCAGCAATTGGTTGCGTGCACTGTACTGACTACAGCAGCAGAAGGTGGCCTTTCACATGTTTTTTAGACACATACATCACTGCATTTATGGCATTTCGTGATTCTTTTTTGCCTTTCACATTAATGAGTGGTAGGCCACACAGTACCACATGTGCTGTGCTCACTACAAGATGCTACACTGCACCCTTCTCAGATGAGCATTATCTACTGCATCTGTGAAATTTGGGAAAACATGAAAACAGGGACAAGAGTTACTTCCTTGTGGATTCCACCCAAGATGTCTTTCTCAGGTAACGTCACATGAGCAAACAACACAAACACAGAAGGAATGGAGGTAAGCATGAAGCAAACTCTGTCTTTGAACTGTGGGGAAAGCAGGAATTGAACCAATGATCTCCCTTGCTCCTTCTGTGAGGATATATGAGCAGGGCAGCTATATCCGTTAAAAAGCGTGTCTCTTCCCTGCCAGCCTGTCTGAAGCAACTCCCGATGGAAATCCCATACAATTCTTGGTCATTGTATCAAGAGTGAAAAAGAAAAAAACCTAATAGCTGTCCTTAGCTGCCATTCCACACTGAGGAGGAACGCACTCATGAATGGTCCTTAGCAGTATGACCTAAGAGCTCCAAGTGATGAAGAAGCCTTACTTCTGACAACTGAGACCGGGATGCATGGCTTGTTCCCCTTGTCCAAGAGGTTGGGAGGGGTAGCGGAAGACAATCCCATCCCTAACTCAGGGGTAGTCCTTGGGAACTCAGCAAGCTGGAGCTCACTGGTCTGCCTTTCTCTTACATGCGTTACACACATGTAGAGAAGAATGAAGCTAACAACTTTGTGGCTGGGAACTGGTGTTTAAAGTGGTCTGAAAAATGCAGAGAGGTCTATCATTATCCTGTCCCCTGCCTAGCAGTTAATTCTGCCCCTGCCCCCTCTTAACTCCTCGATTAATCCTTTGGCCTTAGTCCCAACATCAACTCTGCCCCAATTCTTTTTAAAATTCTTAAAATTGAAAAAAGAAGCAAGAAAGTAGGGAGAGCTACAGAAGAGCTGTGTGCTCCTGCAGCCTTCCGTTGACTAATGCTATGGGAGGAATGACGCTTTACAGAAGTTATTAATCACATCTGTGTCCTGATGTATTTTAAGGCTTTCTTGTAGATCAAAACTCATAAATGAGGCAAAAGGTGTAGTTTGGACCAGGAATCAGACCAGACTGGGAGCAAACAACAACAGGGTTTGATTTTATGATAGCTCAGACACCTCATGAGTTATCGTTGATGAGTAGAAGTTGTGTGAGTTTTAGTACTGAGAACATAGTGTGCCAAGACACACTGCTTCAGGGCTGTCAGTTCAATTTGGTGTTTTACTTATTCGTTAGATCAGGCACTGAAGAACTGGGTTTGATTATAAGATCTTTAGGACCTAGACCACATAGTTGTTTGTACCATGCATACTTCAGTGGAATCTGATTTGAGCCTCAAGGTGTACTATTAAACAAATGAGCAATGCAAGAGTCAGTATCATAATCGTGTTGATGTGGAAGACATTGGAAGATATTTATTTTCTATCCCTGGCTAATGTCCCATGGTTCTTAATAATATTCCAAGTCATCATCTTTGCTCTGGAAACATAAGGACAAACCTTGTGTGTACGTTATTTTTGTGTCTCCTGCCCACCTCCGTTAAATGTCTCTGCATTCCCTTCCTTCAGGGAGATTTTAATCTGCCTGCAAAAGGTAACAGAATGTCATTGTTTTGTTGCAGCCAGTTGAAATAGTCAGAACAGTTCTTCAATAAATGGATCAAAAAAAGAGAAACAAGGTGTGGTTGGGTTGGCCCTCACTAGCAGCCAGTCTCCCACCCAGCTGCTCACTCACCCACTCCCATCCCCCCCAGCAGGACAAGAAAAGAGGAAAAACAGGAAAGAGAAAGCTTGTAAGTCAAGATAAAGACAGGGAGATTGCTTACCAATTCCTGTTGCAGGCAAAATAGACTCAAATTGGGAAAATTAATTTATTGTCAGTTAGAATAAATCATTACTGATTCGGGTAGTGGGAAACAAAACAAGAAAAACGAACATTTACACACTTAGAGAAAACACTTTTCTTCCATCTTTCCCAGGTTCAAGTTCACTCCAAGCACTTCTTTTGCCCTCCTTGTTATTGCCACAGGTTACGGTCAGCCCCTTCAGTGAGTGAGGCACTGGGCATTCCCTTCTTCTTTCTCAGTCTTCCTCTGCTGCAGTGTGGGTCCTCCATGGGCTGCAAGGGAATATCTGCTCCACTACAGAGCACCTCCACCTCCTGGAACTCCTCCTCCTCTGGCCTTGGTGTTCTCTCTGTTGTTTTTCACTCTTTTTATTCCTTCCTCCTCTCTCTGGCTTTCTTTGCTCTTTCTTAAATATATTTTCCTGAGGTGCCACCATCTTGGTTGCAGGGTTCAGCTGTGCCATGCGGTGCATCGGTTGGAGCTGGCTGTGTCCAGCATGGGGCAGCCTCAGCTCCTCCTCACAAAGGCCACCGCTACAGCCCCCCTGCTGCGAGCACCTTGCGACTTATACCCAAAACACAAGGTGTGACCTCCTCTGTAACAAAGTGGGGAGAAGTTGCCCCATCAAGAACAGCAGTGGTCTTTTGTAGATATCTCTACCCGATCAGCAGAGTGATCAGATCACTGCAGAGAGCATGGCTGAGGAGAACCACCAGAGGGTCATGATGGAAGAAGGGGAAACCACTCAAAGTCAGTGGGAACGCTTGAGCTGTTGGGAGGGAAAGGGAAGGGGAAGGGCAGGCAAATTTCCAGTGGTATTGGAGAGTGGGCTGCAACTGAAGCTGGTGGAAGAAACATCTAAAACCACTCAAGACCCCTACTTTCTCATTGTGTCAGCCTATACCACAGCCTGATGCCTGACAGGAGCACAACTCTCAGGTTTTGAATTACAGGGTGGGCCGGGGACTGCTGGGCTGGTCTGCAGCAATGACTATGGCTACCTTGTAGGCCCTCTTTGAGCACTGGCTACAGCTGGAGGTTTCTCAGCTACAGAGCAGGACCAAAGCCCCTGGACGAGGACTCCCCATGCTGATACAGCTGTGTGTGAAGCAGAACTGCAGTACAAAAAGGCATAAATGTATGAAATACAGTAACACCTGCAGAGGTGCATAAGGTCCAAGGTGACCGGATGACTTTAACTGCAACTAGGGGAAGTAATAAGAGGGCAGAAAGAGAACATGAGGGAAGACCAAGGAATGCTGCAGTTTTCTCTGAAGCCACATAGAGAAAATGCTGCCACAGGAAGAGTGTGTTTAGGACTAGCGAGGGCAGGACACCAACTTGCCTGAAATAACAGTGTTGAAGTACAGAATTAGAAGAGGAAGGAGGAGCAGAGAAGGTAGAGGAGCAGTAGTCCAAGTTCTATTAACTTTTTTCAGTCCATCTAATTTCAGCATAGGCTTATAAAAAAACCAAAAAACAAAAAACAAGAAAAAAACAAGACAAAACCTGCAGGGGATTCTTCCATCTGGGAATTCAAGCTTTGAAGCAAAATCTGCTTTTCTGTCTTTAGCAGATCTCTTTGCTGTCCCACTTCTTTCTCCCATTCTAATGTTTAATTGGCTTTGGCAGAGATGATCTATTGCTAGTTCTCTGTCAGGCCTTTGCCAGTAACTCCACAGGGTCTGAGCTTCCTCCAGTCATCTCATGCTCCTATTTAAAATATTTTCTCCTGCTCCTACTTAAAATATTTTAACTGGAAAGCTTAGATAACCGCATTTCAGAGACTACCATTTTGCAACAAAATTCCATCTGATCAACATTAGGTCCACTAACCATGGTTGGAGTGAAAAATCTTGCCTTCATGTTGAGGCTGTACAGCTTCAGTTAAATGTGATTTGGAGTGGGATAACTTGCTACTAATGACCGTCAGCAACGACAGCAGGAAAACTAGCTTTTAAGAATCCAAATTTCAAAGCACACTTGTTGGCAGTCTGGTACTCACTTTTTGCTTCTTCGGAAGATTTGAATGTTTCTCCAAAATTGCACTACTCTTTGGGGAAATGGTGGATTTCTCAGAATTTCCAGGCTTTGTAAAGGACGTAGATGAAGCACCTGTATATAGAAAGCAAATTAAAATTACAGGAAACTGAATGGTTTTAATATTGCAAAATGCTATTGGTAGCCCTACTTCTAAATTGAGTTATTTAATGAACAAACAGGTCATAATATCCTTGGGGAAGACCTAAGAGGATATACCCAGCTGACACAAGGTTGAGGCAATGCCTTTTACGTCCCCCAAAAATAGGATTGCCATGCCACTGTGCAGAATGAAGAAATGGCCACATTCCTCTCTGCAGTAGGACCTGTGCAGTAAGGACAATGCCGATACCCTAGAACTTTCACTTTCCCTTTCCTAGAAAGCTTATCAGTCACAAGTACAGTGCAGAGAGCAACTCCTCTGCTGACAGTGTAAGAGAGCCAGCAGTTTAAGCACACAGCTCCAAAGGAGAGTAAACAAAGCCCTTACACTGAGAGAATTTCACCTAAGCTATAAGCTTGTTCTCCTAAACTACAGAGCTTGGTTAACAACCTGTAAGGAATGATGATGAGTTTTTCTCCAGATCTTCTTGCATTTTAAGGAGTATTCTCTCCTGCTCCAAGGCTTCTATGTACTTGGAATAGGACCAGGAAGCCTGCAAGAACCATTAAAAACCATCAGCCTCCAAACTATATCACTAGTAGTCCCTGGTCCATTTCAACAGTGAGACAAAAAAATTGTTTCTGTTATATCCCTGTTATTGAATAATCATAATTATTAAGAAGAGGAGTTTTGTCATGACAATACTGGAATCATGGGAAAAATAGTATTGCTGCAAATAAGCGAATCTCAAAACACCATGAAATGCAATTTAAGCACGGTTGACAGATATGATGTTTACATTCATTTATTCTTCATCCTTGTCTGAGTCCTATTCTTTCTTCTTTTGTTTTCAAAACCGAAACACAGCAGACTTTTTCCCTCCCAAAATATCGGTCTTTTGTGCTATCAAAGACTTGATTGTGTCTCCCTGCCACATCCTCCCAGCATGTCCTTTCTGAAATCATTGAAGGTCTCATCAGCCTCACAGTTCTTTCTGCCTACACTGTCTAGCAGAATGCTGCTACCGCTAGAGGCAGATCAACTGGAGATGTCATCCTTTTCTTTTCTAAGGAACAAATGTTGCTCTCTACATTACAACAATCACAGTTCAGGTTCCATGTAAATTTTAGGTCACTCTCCCAAATCGGTACAGGAACTGTACTTTTATTTGGGCTTTTTTTTTCCTGAGAAAGTTTGGGGCCAATTTGTCATGTCATGACTCAGTAAGATCTTCTAGCATCTTCCTATAGCAGAAAGAAGCTTGGAAAAGAAACTGCTCTATAAAAGATTATTGCTCTTTCTGCAATTATCTGCCTCTTCTTGAGGGCTTAGGCACATGATATTGGTATATTGGCTCACTCAACTCACTCTTTTTTTTTTATTAATAGGTACGAACAAAGGTCCATTTAAGGGATAAGAGTATGAGCTTACCTATGCAGTTTGCACTGTGGTTTCATATTTTGTGGGTATTTCAGACTGCCTGTTTCTATATTCTGCTTATCGCTAACGTAATGCCACAGGAAGAGCTCTATGGAATACAAGCAGTGGCCGAAGTGCAATTTACTCCTGCATCGCATGACATAGCTGTGATTATGTGCTTGCACAGATGGTTGCACAGATTCCCCATTATGTTATGGAACTGTCAACTCAGCTACTAATGATCCCTTGATATGCCCAAGGTGGCATATCTGTTCTTCCTGTTTCTCCCATAAAATGACTGTTACCTTTTCAGTACAGATTTGATGCATCACGAGAGTTGTTCTGGAAGAAGTAGTAAAGAGCTATTTTCTGTCAGATTTTCTATCCAAATCCCTAGATGTCCTAAATGAGTTCAGCTTCAATTTTTGACATTTGAGCAGAACAGAACTCAAGCCTAAGCCAAATTCTTTCAGGATATGAATTTCACAAGTAATGAAAAGCTTCTTATTCCAGCATTGAACTTCCTTTTCTTCAATTTATCTTTAAATAAAGATTCTTTTTAAATCTACACACCTAAAGGGCGTAATAAGTTGTTACATATTAACACTACTCAGAACATAAATCTTAAAAAAATTATTAAAGAAAGAAAAAAACATCACCTGTAAGGTAGATAAACTTATAACAGCGAAGTTAATTGTAGAAGAATGAACAGTTATTGAAGAACCACTTGACAGCAGTATTCAAAACAAAACTCAACCTTCCCATTCTCCCAAGAGCATTTTATCTCTCCTGAATGATGATATCTGTAGCAACATGTTTATTATTCACCTGCCACCCATATCCATCTGAAAATGATGCTGGTTCTCTCTCCACATCAGTCTCCTCTACCAAAGCACTGCTTGACAGACCGTTGAGTTTTGTCCCCGCTTCTTTACCCTGACAATAATAAGAACTCTTAATTAGATGTAAACAATAGTTACTGAGCTAAAGTAAAAAGCAAAGTATGAGGAAGCAAAAATTGTCTTTGGAAATGAGATAGTGTCATATGCAGTAATGTTTTGTAATGGCCAGTTTCATAATTCATCACATTAGGCATAATAAAAAATAGCTGCTTTTTTAAAGCATTTCTGTGTCCTAATTGGAGTTTTTCCTCACCACTACACTCCTGCTGACTATCCTTTCAGATTCAATACCTATTCCAAAATACAGCTAAGTGAGAGGGCAGATCTGCAACAGAGTATATTTTAAGGACAGAGAGGCCTTTGTGATCCTCTAATTTGGCCTCAGGTATAAATGTAGAACATAGGATTTGTCACGATTAATTCCAGCTTGGACCAGTAGCTGTGAATGAACTACAATGTACATGTCAGGAAAACAGACAATATGATTAAAAAAAAAATTCAGTTAAGGACAAGGCATTGTAGCCCTCGGTAAACTGCTCTGGTGATTAACTATTTGCCATTTTCATGTTGTTTTAGTGTTTTAGTAAGGCTGCACCTTTGCACATTCTGTCTGATGGTCCCAAAACTCTTTATGAACATTTATCAATTGTCATATTTAACCTCACATAATTAACGCCACAACATCCCCATGAGGCGAGTAATATAACCCTCCCATGTTGCAAATGAGAAAGGGAGAAAAAAAGAGGTCAAAGGGTTCCCTAAGTCACTCAGAAAGCCTTTGAAAGATGTGAAAAGGATCAGAATATCCTACTTCCTTGCTCCCAAGGTGCTTTTTCTTTCCTCGTGATTCTCAGTGTCCTGTGAACCCATCATCTATAAAGGTGACTTTTGGGTATAGAACAGTGGGATGTTTGTCTTCTCTCCAGAAGCAGGCTTACTAACTTCTGTGGCACACTCCATTGATAGAACAGGGATGCCAAAGCAAATACAGAAGTAGTGTGTATACTAATATACCACAGTTTATGTTTGCTAGCTTTCTCAATGAGAATGGTGAAGTAAGTGAGGTCTTTAATAATGTCTTCTCATAATAAATTAGGCAATGTTATGGTAATGTCATATCCCATGATATTACACCACTTACTAGCAAATAAGATTACTGCTAAGAAGCTTAGAGAGAGATGAGGGAAACAAGGAAAAGGAAAATTGATGCTTATGGTTTTACCTTTCTCTGCTAAGGGCATGGAAAGAGTAAGTACAGATTTACAGCATACGTTAAAACTATTTTGTAAGCTAGAAAGCAAAAAATCCAAAATCTATTTTGGAGGTAAAATGCAATTTTGTATACAACAAATTACAAATACTGGCATCAAAGCAGTCTGCAAAAAGTAACTAATGATATTTTTTGAAGTATGTGGCATGTGTACCTAGCAGTTGACAAAGGAATAAATCCACAGACAGGCCAAAGATGAGCCCATATAGCTGTGCCATGCTAAGGGCAAATATGTAAAAACAGCGAAGCAAACCACACTCTCCAAAGGCAGTATCTTTTAAAACAACTATTTCAGCTCAGTACTGAAGCCATCACATTGTATTGAATGTTCAAGCTTACTTCACCCTGTACCTATCAAACCCTGCCTTCCAGACACTAAGCTTAAAAGAGGTCTCTGCTTTGTACAGTGCTTGCATGGCATCCTTCACAGTCAGCCACTCTCCCCTGCACTGAGCCCATTGCCAGGAAGCTTTTGATAGGATTCACCCCATAAATAACAAATAGTCACACACAAAAAATATTGAGATATTCAAATAATACCGAGTCATGCATCATTGTTCAGTGAAAACCTCCTTGTCTGCCCATTTTTTCCATTATACTGCATAAAAGCCTAACTCTTACCCAGTCAGTTCAGAAAGTGAGGTGAGCCCAGGTAGATTGGGCACCCCCCAGGGACAGATTTGTGAGAAGGTAGAAAGTAAAATTCCTCCTCCAGGACCATGATTGTTCCATTTGACGTAAATCCAAAATAGCAACTGATTGGGGAGGAGGGTGGGGGGAATATATATATAAGAAATAAATATAATTTCTAACCCTTGCCAGAGCTTTCCTCTCCTTCAACATGACCCCAGTGGGGCAGAGGAGCACAGACATTAATATTAATGCCAAGAAATCATCACCTTCTACCAACTGCCAAGTGAACCTGCTATCACTTATGTTGGATGAATCTTATCAGTATCCTTCAGGGATACTGAATCATTTGAATATTTATGTTGTCACTGAGGGGACAAAAATCTCAGGCAAGAGAACAGGGAATGGTAACTTCTTTAAACAATAATAGAGGGGGGGAAAGGGTTTCAAAAACATATGTGTTCTGCCTATTCTTTCAAAAGATTTTAAAAGGTAACTGTTTTACTGGTAATTTTTTGTGAGAAGAATAGTCTGCAAACTGTTTACTGAACTGCATTCTCTGCCTGTCACTGTCTAAAATTTCTTACCCTATTTCCCAGCTTAGAAGAGTAATTCACCTTTCCCATTTGTTCCCCATAAATGCTAGGCTTTTGCCCTCCTGGCCAAGATTTGCTCTTTACTTCCTTGATCTTAATCAGAAATCTTATGACAGGCAACAAACAGATGGAAAAAATAAGTCTGTGAAAACGCAGAAGTGCATTACTTTGAAATATTGCATTCTTGCACTATAAGTATTGCCAATGGCCTTGCCAGACATATCTGTATGGAGGCAACGTGCTTTGGAGAAAGGAACATGAGTTCTTGGATTTTAGACTTCACTTGACATTGGTGTGTGGCCTTGAGTAACGCCTCACTGGTCCTCAGTTTTCATGTGTCTAAAAGAGGATAACAATGTGTACATGTTCTTACAGGCATATATGTCTTTATCTGTCCGGGTACTCATGTGGTTCTCATCACAAGTAACATCTCAACACATATGTACGTGGTATTTAAAAAATGTAAAGGTCTTTTAATGCTACTTATGATAGTTTGCAAGTCCAATAATTTTTGTGCCCTTAAAGGAATGTTCTCTCCTCAAACCTAGCCAAACAATTACCTTTCGTAAAAAATAAACTTTTGCAAAGCCTATAATCAATAGAAAAAAAAAAATCCATTATATTTTAATAATAAAATTCCAAGAAAAACAATTTTACAAGCAAGCATTCCGCTGTAGAGGTCACAGTTCTGTTAATGCACTGAAACTGTCTGGAAACTCATTGTGAACAGTCTAACAATTTCACTGTCAAAGCTGAGAAATTTCAAGAAAAGACAAAGACTATACAAAGCAATTAGCACATAAATATGTTTTTAAATAATGTGCAGACTTTTCAAATGCTCTTTCTGAAAAATATATATGAAATCTGGTTTGGTTTGGTTTGTTTTTCTTTCAGTAGTGATCCAGGACTGTAAATTCTAGAAGAAGACAGTACATAATGAAAGTGCAAACAGGTCTGCAGTTACCCATTGTACACAGGGACTGTACATAGATCTTGGGTTTTTTTTTAATTCAGCCTTGTTTTTCACTCTTCTCTTGGCATGTAAGACGACTAAAATACATTTTTCCCTCTGCTTAATGAAAGGAGTATTCCATTGACTCATCTGCTTCAAGTTAAACATATGTATATGCATTGGCAGGATTGGGAACTAATCATCCTAGGACCGGGTCGCATGTAAAGCTTCAATTCTAACAAAAAGCTTTCGGTAGCTTTGGATCACTCTGAGAAAGGGATATTTGAATTCATAGTTGTTTGCTCATGAAGGAGTTTTTATGCAGTTCATCAGCTGTCACCTGAAACTTTGTGAGCCTTACCTCTGCTATTTTGCCTTCCTTCTTTCGCATTTTTTTCCCCTTTTTTCTCTCCAAGGCAAGTAGAATTTTGTCACTAGCCAAATTGCTTTGAAACTTACAAAATTTTGGCCAAAATTTAAACAGAAGAGCAAAAATAGTCATCTGCACAGAAAGAAAAGAAAGTCAATCTTGACCATATTAAGAAAACAGAGTTTACTGTAAAATAAAATGTAGTTTACCGTGAGAATGAAATAACTATTTCTTTTTGAATACACAGCCTTGTTCCTCCCACGTACTGTGTCCTGACATTTCAGCCCAGCTTTGCTCGGCACATGCTTTTCATCAGTGTGTTTATTACTGGTGAGAAATCTTCCTAAAACACAGTTAAAAGGCACTTTCTTTTTTTTTTATATTTCCCTAAACAATTGTTTGCATTAATGAAAACATCCATCATTTTTTACAAGTATTCCTGATAAAATATACACCAGTACAATTGCTTTTGCACCACTGATCTGCTCAAGTATTTCAAATATTCAGTTCATTAGGGACAGGGTTTTTTTCCCTCCTTAAGAGAAAGGAAATACTTTTTTGCCTCTGGAAAGGCTCTTAAACCACATTACAGATCTATGAGCAAATCTTGGATAATTTTTAAATGATATAATCTCTCACAGGGTCTTTTTTGAACTAGAATAAGAAAAACAATTTTAGAAAAGCAAACAGAGGGGCTCAGTGAATTCTGTTGCTGCATGTACTAAGGTTCACATTTTTCAATTTAGATGTTTAATTCTCATTGAGAAACTTGGCTTCAAAGGAGCTGAGCATGCTCAGCACCTCACTGCTTCTGGCTCAACAGACCTGAAAGTGACATGTGAGTCACTGTCATGTTCCAGTCACAGCTTTTTGGCCAAGTTCTTCCCTTGGTTTTGCGCCACATTTCTGGAGTTCACTGGGTTTTACACAGGCTGAAATGAGACTTATTTCTCTTAGGACCTTTATGAACCCTTTTCTCTGACAAACCATTCATCTTTTGTGATCCAAACGCTTTATAGACTCACAGTTGATGTTTAGAGGTGTTGGTGGCTATTTTATAGGAAAAGAAGAGGAACTAGTTTCCTTGGGTTTAGAAAATAAGTCAGAGAAGAGAGTAATGAGGAATAAGAAAATAGTAAGTCAGTAGTAAAGGTTCACAAATTGCTGTTCAGTCTGATTAGTACAAAGATGAAAGAGAAAATTGCCTACAGCCATTTAATACAGACTTTCTGTAATAAAGAAGAGAAAGACATTCAATAAGTTAAGCTGTCTTTGTGCTTTATTCATATCTGCATTTTTTTTCATAAACTACAAAACCTACAAACTTTCTAACTACGGATTACTTCTCTGACATTAACCAAGTGGTAAAGAGCAAGCAATTAAAAAAATAGACAGAATTCACTTCTACTGCCACAATTCCTAACCCAGATCTGGATAACATCTTTGCAGGATCAGCTAGCTGTCAGAGATTGTCTGGTTTACTAAGCATTAAATATCTGAATCCTCTCTGTCGTCTCCACCATACAATCTTCATTGAAATGCATGACTATAGTGTTCTCCTTCATGCCCAGGCTTATGTATGGAGTCCAAATTGTCACATAAGCAATAAAGACTGTCCTTAAAGTCAGGTACACAGACTCTAGCCAGATCTATTACAGTGATTCTCATAGCTTCTTACCTGTGCTTCTCTAAAAATGTAAGGTCCTAGTTCTTTCCTGTGCTCCAGAATCTTTTTTGCTTGTTCAGTTGGGATGTCAATCTGCAAAGCTGGGGGTACAGCGGAATTAATAAAACAGTCGATAATAGCTGTGATCTTTTTCTGGACTGTGACATCATCACAGTGAGAATGGCACAAGTCCTGAAAGATGAAAAATAGCATTTTCAATCAATGGAGAGAGAGATGCAGACCCTTTACAGGGGCCCAGTGATCAAAGAGTAATAGTCATACAAAAATAATTATACAATAGATTTCTTCAGTATGTAGGGCAAAATTCATATAGCAAATGTGCAGAGTCAAGACATAGTTAAGACATGAGTGGGACTTCTGGTTTGCAAATGCAGATATATAGCAATCATTGCTGTTAGGTGATAATTTCTAGTTCAAAAAATTCTGTTAGTTTTTATCCTGCATTCAGTCTAAGTACATTACTGGCAAATGGGATGCTTTTCTGAAAAGAGAAATGCCTACATGCGTGAAATGCACTGATTTTCTCAATGAGCCTGCTATGACTAGCATAGAAATGGTAACTAAAAGACAAATAAATGCTCTAAATACTCCAAGAAAAGAGAGGAATTATTTAGAGGGTACAAGGTATTGTAACCAGGAATGTCGGCACAAGAGGGGATAATTTCAGCTACCGGTAGGATCTTCCATTCATTGAAATCTTCTAGTTTCCCCATTCTTTAAGGTTTTCTAGTTTCCCAAAAGCTCAGTGTTCAGAATAACTCTGTTCAGAACAGAATACAAAACAAACCTGAACTTATAAGGGTGAGATCTCAAAGAAACATTGGGAGTTTTCTACTTTTTTAATGTGATCCCATTATTCTTCTAAAACTTGTTATTACCGTGTTTTCACACTCTGACAATGCTACCATTCGACTTTGACAGGAAGGAAAAATAATACAAAGAACTTCTTTCAAACGCTTTGAAACACAAACTTTCCATCTATCTGTAAACATCAAGAAATTTCTGTAACACTAGGGGATTATCACACATATCTACTAAAGACACAAACTCTGGACGACTTTCAGGAAGAGAGCCCTCTAAATGAAGAATTTGCATTTAGTTTTGGTATAGGAGGCTAGGTATTTACTTTAAAAGAAATTAAAAGCAGGACTTTTAACCAGAAATCTGGTATGTGAAAAAGCTGGCTTGTTTTATTATGAATACTTTTGAGTTTTGTGAAGGAAAAAAAGAATGATAACAGCTACAATGAGGAAAGTAAGGCAATATGAAAACATATTCAGTATATCCTAAGAATATATTATGGCTTCCTTTGCTCATCTAGCATGGAAGAAAAGGCAGAGAGCTTAAAGGGGGGAAGGCAAACAAGCCATATTATATCAAGAGGGATGAGACATGAGCATAGAGGAACAGATGGAAATGATCCACAGAGTTATATTTCTTCATATTTGTTTTAAAAAAAAAAATTTGTTTTTTGATTGTCCCAAGATGTTCTGCCAATCTGATGGGTTACAAGGAGCAATGCAGTCATTGACTCCTAAAGGGAGTTCTCTCTAAACTGATGGCATGATAGGGCTGAGACAGTACAAGTATGCGCTGTGCAAAGTGCTGCCCACGTCTTTGGCAATATTCTTCCAGTTCAGCCTGACCCACAATACTCCTACTACTCTAGCCCTTTGCTTCTATAAAGAGCATCAACTGCCAACTCTGACAAATCACATGCACGTAGAAATATGGTCAGATTGTACTTTTTCTTGATAAGAAGACAAATAAAATTAACATAAATGAAGGAGAGGGGGTGGGACATAAAACAATGAAGGCTTTCTTAACAGAAGAGATCCACAAAGAAAACAGTCTAAACTACATCCACATTAATTTGCAGAAAGTTTCCATGTCTTCCACAATGTAGTGATGAAGAGTCACAAAGCTGAAAAAGCATCAAATATTTTGAGAAAGATTTATGTCGGGGAACTTCCAAGTGCCTTCATGTCAAGTCTCTAGTCTAAGATAGTCACTCTGTAACCAAGAGAGAGACCACAGCAGCCCCAGAGAGCATTTCAGCTGATGATTCGTTGCTTGGGGATCAGAGAGTCTGTGAGGAGGAGAGATCACCCCCTGGAAACAAGAGCTTCAACTACTAAAGCAGACGCCAAATTCAAATGCATAAAATTAATCAGTGAAAATACACCCACATGCCTGCAGCAGGATCTCCAAGTGCTACTGCAGCATCAAGTGTGTTTACCTCCTAATTTCTGAGCATGCTAACTAACCTCATGCTCCCTGCCTGCCATGTGCACACAGGCTATGTTCAGGAGCCCAGTCTCCAGGCTCTGGACTCAGGTAGCACATTTGCATCAGCAATATCCCAGAGGCAAAAAGAATGAGGAACAAGTGACAGATCTGTGGCACCCCTGCGTTCAGTACAGGATGCTACTAGGAGGCTGCAGTGTGATGTAAAGCCTCACTCCAGAGTTTTCCCATTGTGTTTCACCCCACATAGCAGAAATTTCATGAAGGGAAAAAATTCTATTTGGCAGAGAGACAATCCCTGCTGAACTTCCCCATCATGTTTCACCTTGGCCATATCCTCTGCTGCAGTCAAATGTGACTTTAGAAACCGCAGGGGAGCTGGGGTCTGCATTGTACATATAAGCTTTTTGGGTAGATACTATCTTTACATCTGTACATTTGATTGAATTTAAAAGTTTTCTCTGATTTTTAAGGGATTACCAAATTCAGCAATAATCCCATTATTTAACAGTATGTAACTATAAAGACAGAATGAACATTTTAATGCTTGCATATTTTCTACTGCTCAACAGATGTATACCAAAGTCTGGGAATTAGCTAGTTAGTGTCCCTTTAGAGGCTCAGAAGAATGTTACACTTTGAAGAAGCATAAAGAAATACAGGGATAATACATTCAAGTCATTAAAAATAGCTGCCCTTAAGAAGTGAGGATTTTTATTGAAGAAAAAACAGTTTAAACAGTGAAAGAGGTTTTACTATGAACAAAAAAATGCCTAGATATATTGTTAAAATTCTTATAATATGCAGAAATGGATGCATTTGCTTACAAACTGAATGGTATTCCCCTTTTTACCACCGTACCTTATACTTCTGTACCTCTTGCCAAAAGAGCACTCCGTTCTCCAGTAGGTCTCCTTTCAGTGACACAAAGCGTTGAAACTGATTTGCTGTCACTGGATTCAACAGTGCTTTGCGGAAAGCAATTATTTCACTAGATGAAGAAACCCACTTATTGTCCACATGCTGTCAAAAGAAGAAATAAATGCACCAAATAAACTTTGTTTCAGAAAGCAATAACAAAGGCATTAGTTAGCATAAACTGTCTGATTCTTATCTTTGCACTGACCCTAACTTTCAGTAGTTTATGAGTTTATGACATGGATACAATAGAATGTGGCAAGATTTCATTTCTTTCTTTCCTTTTTTTCTCTTTTTTTTTTTTTTCCAGCTTGGTTTGGGCAACATTTTTTGGAAGACGTGATGGGAGAGGAAATGACTGACAATGATTTAGACCATATGACTACATACTATAAAGTATGGAAACAGCTATTGTTATTGATTATGGCAACAGGCTACTTTTCTAGAGAACAGTTTGAGTTTTGTGCAAACAAACAACAAAGAAAAAGGAACAGACAAACCACATAGCTTAAAGTTGTAAAATGCTTCTGACAGGGATCTCACCAACAAAACGAGCTTTGAAATGTGTTGCCATGATCACCAACAGAAGCTGGAGAGTTTGCTCTCTGTGGAATAAAGCTACCAATAATAAAATAGAATTTAAAGTCATCGAGACATTTTGGAAGTCCTCATGCTGCGAAGCACAGAGCAATAGGCAGCCAGGAAAGGGTGGAGAAAGAAAGATGGCTTATACAGGGACAGTTTGTTTGAAATGAAGTTCAGGCTGGCCTGCCTTCCTGAGCAAACAGTTCTTGTTCTGTCACTGAGGAGCAAGCCAAACACCCCTGCTTTGTTATCAAATGGATGAATGAAAACTATCTTCTAACAGTGGTTTAAAACTCTTGATGTCCTGGAGAGATGGAGTGCTGTTCAATGGTCAGAATGGGACAGAAACATTTTTAGCTGCTGTGGACAGTCCTGGAAATCTAACTTGATTCTAAGCTGAAGGTCTTTCTGCAGCTTCTCTTAAAAATAGGGGTTACGCTTAGTGTCCTGCTGCAGAGTCTGCCAGGGATGAGAGCCTACCCTTGAGAGGGGGTGGGTGGTGGCTGTCCAAAGGGTCCTTTGGTTAAAATAAAGTCAGCTCAACTTAGACAGCAAGATGGCATCTTCTCAGCCCTCTTCCAATTCTCCAAACACGTTCTATCCCCTGTGACCAGGATTTAGGCAAATTTTGGGAAAAATTATTTCTGGGCCATATTCATGAAGGGAAGAACAAAACGTTGTTTCTATCCCTATACTAATATACGAACTTTACTTATTTTATGGGTCAACAACCTTGAAGCAGAACACGGAAAATAACCATCTTCTTGACAAACAAAGGGAACACTCGGTTAACAGAACTCACATGCACTTTGGATCTCTTTCGAGCTAATGGTTTGCATGGATAATTGGTGACCCGGTCTCCAGTTTGATTTCAACAGACAATAAAAGTTCAACTGAATAAATGTACACAACTTGTATGTTGGCAATCACAAAGAGTTCACTGCTCTTCAAGAGGAAAAAACTGGCAAACATCTGATGAAATGTATTATTACAAAGGTTTAAGATGTTTAAAATTGATATTATCTCAGTGCTGTAAGATTAAAATACAATTCTAAATGAAACAGATACTGTGAGATATGATTAAACCTGCCCACTCCACTGCATACTTCACATTCCCTTTTGTGTCTGCACGTAATCCACTCGCAATAATAAATAAACTACCAGATGCTGGAATGAACAGCTTGTCCCAATAAGTCCACTGCATGAAAAATACAGATAAATGTGAATTAAAGGTACAATACCAGTTTGAGGAGGGTTAAGAGTCCTCCAAAGCCCAGGACAAGAGAAATGTTTCTTTCAAGTATGACTTCTCCAGCCAGGAAGGGAGACAAATTTACCGCGAACATCCAGCAGGGAGCTAAATTCACCAGTAATGTAAGTAATCAGTCCACTGTAGCCAATACAATCATGCTTGCTTTTGACAGCATTACATTCAGGCCTCACACTGTCAGCAGGGAAATTGTGAAGGATGTGCAAGATCTGAACAGAAAAGACGGTGAAACTGCAGACACAATAGACACAGTAAACTTCACTTGCCTTCCACATCCTGGTTGTCTTCTCCTGTTTTTGGCGGGGAAGATCTTCAGTTATGTCCCTTGTCTACGGTTGAACAAAAGATTATCATTGTATTTTTTAACTCTTCTTGTTTCATGTTCAGCCCTCTAATGATTGAGACCACAGTGGTAGAATAGTTGATATATCTTCATTTGGATCTTTAAATCTGAAACTTGCTGTTGACCCACACTGAACACCATTACTTGTTCAGCTGTAAACGAGCACATGCTCATTAAGACTGAGGAGTTAGAGAAAGCAAGAGGCATTGACGGTCAAATCGTGCTTTTCCACTGGTTTACCTTACCCATAATGTTCTGAGTGACCACTTACGTTGGGAACAGATTTTGGGCTATAACTTCTTTTTTTGTGTGAAATGTTTTTAGTTCCTTTGGACAGCTGTATCAGAAACACAGGCTTGATCCTGCAGCTTCTTTGTAGCAAAAATACACCTCAAATCAAGGGCAGATTTTCTGAATAAGGACTACATAGCATGCCCACAGTGTTTGGTCACTGTGAAATATGAAGCCAATTGGAGAATGTCATCTGGTTTCATTTCTTCTAAAATACGTTCTTCAAAGGACCTTTTCATCCTCTGAATTTGCAGTAAGAAATAGAAAAGAGCAGTCAGACACAAATGGAGTTAGGAAGAGACTAAAAGCTCATTAGCAGTATGCATTTCCTGTAAACTGTTTATTAGAGTCAAATAAAGCATTTTCCAAACTGCATGGGCTACTCTCCCTGCCAGCACAGTGCAGCAGGTGCAAGAAGAGGCCTGATCTGGCTTCCAGACCTGGAAGCAACTTAGCCTTATCACATGGTTTTGTGCCATAGCTCGTAAAGGAGGCAGATTTCAGCCAAAAAAGGGCAGAGCGTTAAGAGATTTTGTTTTAACATAATCATTATTAAAAATACAATTTGCCTTATCAGAACCTGTGGTTTTCAGATTGCTTAGTGCTCTGGATCAATGAAAAGGATCCAGTTCAACTGCACTTCTGACAACCTTCTTGATGTTAAAAAGATCATCGAAAACAAGTTTTATGAATCAATGCAGACTGCCTACGTGTCTGCTTGGTCGAACTGTCAAGTTTCCTTCTGCTATGACGTTTGCATTTCAGAGCTTTTGTGGAAGTGCAAAAAAACAAGTCTTTTTTGCATCTGTGACCAGCAGGATAATCTCCCTACACAGATCTCAGTCACAGAGGCACTCTCATAAAAGGCGTATGTTTGCCCTGCCCGTTCCCCAGTCTTTCCAATGAGCTAGCAGGAGGTGAAAGGGTTCTCATTCACAGTTTTCTGGCAACTTTCTGAAGTAACCAATTGAAAACAAGGTTTGTAGCAGTTAACCTCCCCACTCAACAGAATTTCACAAGTCCTGAAGTCATTTCTACAGGCACTGCAGCTCCAGATGGGAGAATGCGGACAGCGTAAGAGAGAGAGAGAGAGAATACAGTGTGGGAAGCCCACTCATTTGCTTGTGTTCTTGTCCCCTTGGGCAAATCCTTTACACAAAGTAGCATTTCTTCTGTGTGCAAGTGTACGTCTAGGGTAGAATGGCATACAGAGACTGCAGCACTACGGCAAAGATTAGTTTATTCCCCTGGCAGCCTGGCTGGCAGCAGAGCTAACGCCAGCTCCTTCAGATTTAGGATCTATCAAAAATACTGTCAGCCAAACTAAGCCTTCAGAGGAACTGCCTTCACAATTATCACGCTAAATGCTTCAACCTGTACATGCTAGAGTGTCTCTTTCAATGTAAACTGAATGTGAGTTGTGGGCTGCTTTTACTCTGAAGCATTTTATCCCAATGGTACATTATGAGCCAAACAAAAAACAATGCCTGCATGTGTTGCTGTTGTTAAAAAATTACCTTTGCTTGTCCCTCCGCCCCCTGGTGCTCATCTGCCAGGAACAATGGCAGCCATTGTTTTTCTAATCTCTTCTGGACGCATTGCTGAATTTCTAGCAGAACCGCTGCCGAAAGTCGATCATGAAGGATTTGTCCCCATCCTCCACCTGAATGCATTAGCTAAGCAATCCAAATACAATAACACATGACATAAACTTTTGTGTATACCAAAAGTCCTTTATCTCTCTACATCCTTGATTTAGCAAAGCATGAGCTTAACTGTAAGCAAAGCATTTAATGCATGCTTACCCAAGGCTCACATGTACTTTTCATAAAAGGGTACAGATTACATTTGTCCCTACCTATAATAGAATACAGACTCCGGCAAATAATACCCCAGCTTGACCAAGTAAATTTCCTAAGTATCAAGATATATCAGAGTACCACAGCTCAGACTTGCTGTCTGTGGCTTTACTGACTTACTAAAATAGAAAGCTGGAACAAGTCACTCTTCCTGAAAGCCATTTTTTACACGTTTTCTGAGATGTGTTGTGCATGCTCTGGCTGCAGCCTCAGATCAGGGTTTAAGAGAGGTATTCTATAAGGACGGGAGAGAAAGAGCCTGAACAAGAAGGAGGGGGTCCCCACAACTAGAACAGATCCAGATTTCGGGCCAAAAATAGATGCAAGATTTGAGGAGAGAGCTTGGGGGAAAGCTGGAGTAAAGCTGCTTATGGACTTTTATCTCAGTCACATTCAGTGTGATTGGTCTTTATGAACAGTTTTGTTAACTGTTACCTGTTCTTGTTGTTCTCTGGTAGCTGGGCTGTTGGGTCCAAAGAAGTATTTTTTATTTAAATACTTGTCTGTAATGTCCTTAGATTTTTCTTCCCTTTTTTCTTTATTCTTGTGGAGCATCTTTCTGAACTGTTCAATATCTAGCCAGCACATGAGATCCATGCTACAAACAAATTTAAACAGAATGTTATTACAATATTGAGTTAATTTCATCAACATTCTAGGGAGTTATTAGTTTAACCACAAGCCACCAAAGTGTTCAAGTCCTAAATACCAGGTCAGATTGGACTGAAATTTTATGTCATTTTTTCTTTGCTAGTACCATCTGGCAAAGTACCATGGCACTTGCTGAACAAGCAGATCAAACACACATCTTCAGGATCTCATTTAGGGTCCCTTCCAGGGTACCCTTGAAAGGAGTAACCTTTCTCAATGTTCTTAATGTGCTGCTGCTAAATCCAGCAGGGACTGTGAACCAGAGCCATAGTGTAGAGCTCACAGAGAGAATGAAAAATGAAACAGATGAGAATTTGAAGCAGTACTGAGGATGTAAGCCACCAGGAGATGAGTCGACACCCCGTGTTCTGCCTCCTCGTTGTGTCGCCTGAGAAAGAAGCAGGGATGACAGCTGGGAATGTCAGCCCCAGAAATCATGCCCTTCCTACCCCATGTGAAGTGCTAGAGCTTAAGTCAGTCCGCAGTCAAGCAGACAAAAACAATTTATGATAAATTTTGTTTCTAGGGCTTTTTGTGGGCTGCTGTTTCATAAATTACCGATTCTACTACCTATTTCATTATTGATAGTACGTGACAAATAATCTCCATATGCAATTCTTGATCTATACATTGTTCATAATCATTTGAGTGTATACTATCAATTTAAGTTTTCTTTAGTGAAAGATATATTGGTTTTATTCCTTAAACAGAGGACAGAATAAGTGACATAAGTACAATTTCAGTTTAATTTATATGACTGTTTTCTGATAGTATCTTATTAGCTGAAGTTTTGTGAACATTTTAATGAGGGCATTCACTGTATTTGCAGCAGGAAATATGAAACAATAAATTCAGACATATCTGTTTCACTTTTCCATTCAGTTAATAACTTTTTCAAAGCATTAATCTACGAGTAAAACTTTCAAAAGCATCCAGCTGATTTAAGAACAGATGTCCCCCTTTCAAAAATCTTTTGAGACCCTTACAGACCTAAGTTCTATTGAGACTGAAATTCTTTCATTTGCTAGTTCATCACAACATGAATAAGTTCACCGAAATGCAAGCGATCCAAGTTGCTGTGGTTTATAGAGTTACTCCTTGGCATCTGCCTATGACAACTGATCAAATATGTCCATCTTATTTAAAAAGCAAAATATATATCTTAAAGTGTGTTAGGTTAAACTGTTTACAGTGGTGGCTTATCGTAGCGTATTCTACTTTTTTGTTTCAGCAGATCAGGAGCATGTGCATAGTCAGTTCGTCTGGCAAGACTAACAAGTGGTAACCCACTAACCCAAAGTAACACAAGTTGTCTTGCAATTTTGTGAAAATATCCTATACATTTAACAAACTATTAATTAATGGAACTTTAGTTTCTTACCAAAATTTGTGCCCAGGTACTCAGCTGCCTGTCCTTCCTGAAACTTGGATCACTTACAATTGGGCAATAACAGAACCATAAATTTTGATGAAGAGACAAATGACATATTTGTTATTTTTTTCTGAAAATTTCCAGACTACATTAGTTCTAGGATCCTTTCAGCTTATAGTACCATTAAACATCTTTACTGTAGCATGCCAGCTGGACTTCAGAGTTACTAGGTCTGGACCCAGCTCTAAAACACTGTTTTGTGAGACTTCTTCAAATGTTTTTCTTCATTATGAATTTTTACAAAAGAAAATTGTCGGTACTGGGACCTGTACTGTTCAACACCTTTGTCAGCAACATGGACAGTGGGGTCGAGTGCACCCTCAGCAAGTTTACCAATGATACTAAGCTGTTTGGCAAGGTAGACACGCTGGAGGGGAGGGATGCCATCCAGAGGGACCTGGCTGCAGAGGTGGGCCCAAGCCAACCTCATACAGTTCAACAAGGCCAAGTGCAAGGTCTTACATCTGGGTCGGGGCAATCCCAAGCACAAATACAGGCTCGGCGGGGAATGGCTGGAAAGCAGCCCTGAGGAGAAGGGTGCTGATTGACAAGAAGCTCAACATGAGCCAGCAGTGTGCGATCGCAGCCCAGAAGGCCAACCGTATCCCAGGCTGCATCAAGTGTGGCCAGCAGGTCAAAGGAGGTGATTCTGCCCCTCTACTCCACTCTCATGAGACCCCACCTGGAGTACTGCATCCAGCTCTGGAGTCCACAACATAAGAAGGACACGGACCTGCTGGAGCGCATCCAGAGGAGGGCCACGAGGATGATCCGAGGGCTGGAGCACCTCTCCTATGAGGAGAGGCTGAAAGAGTTGGGGCTGTTCAGCCTGGAGAAGAGAAGGCTCCAGGGAGATCTTATTGCGGCCTTCCAGTACCTAAAGGGGGCCTACAGGAGAGCTGGGGAAGGACTTTTTACTCGGGCATGTAGCGATAGGACGAGGGGGAATGGCTTTAAACTGGAAGAAGGCAGGTTCAGATTAAACATTAGGAAGAAGTTTTTCACTTTGAGGGTGGTAGGGCACTGGAAGAGGTTGCCCAGAGAGGTTGTTGAGGTCCCATCCCTGGAGGTGTTCAAGGCCAGGCTGGACGTGGCCTTGGGCAACCTGGTCTAGTGGGAGGTGTCCCTGCCTATGGCAGAGGGGTTGGAACTCGATGATCTTCAAGGTCCTTTCCAACCTAAACCATACTATGATTCTATGATTCTATAAGATTTCTCCACAAATTAAACATTTTCTGCCTGGCTCTATCACTTAAGATGGGACTTGTCTGTGATTAACAGAGAGGCAGCAAATCCCAGCGGCAATTCAGCATACCTATCCAGGATCCCATCCTAGTCAGTGACCTGTTCTCTAGCTATTCCTACCATTTCCCCAGTTAGAGAGGAACTCGACACCAGTCAGCTCCGAAGTTGGGTGTGTGCACACCAGGGAGTGTTGCAAAACGATTCATTGGAGGCAGGAAGAAAATATTAGAATTCAGTAGCACATGTATATAATTTATAAAAAAATAATTATACATATCTTGAGGGTGCATGTTCAAAATTTTTTTACTGATAGGGTGCATGATCAAAAAAGTTTGGACATGATTGCTTTAGACAGCTAACTCAGAAGTCGCTTGACCATAGGCACCCACAGCATAAGAATCTCCATCTGAACTCATTACCCACAGTCTTTTCATAGTCAGTGAGAAGAAATAGCCATCTTCAGGAAGGATCCATCCAAACTGGTTCTAGATCTTATATTCAGAATTAAAAGAATTCTGTGCAGAAGTGTGTATTTCTCTCTCTGACTACAAAGGGAACCTGTGATGATAAGCAGAAGTGATGACATTGAGTCTTGGCCAGAGAAATCCTGTGCTAGATGTCCATCTCTGGACTCTTTTGAAAAAGCTGACAAATATCCAATCTAAAATGATAACAGTGCCTGACTAGAAGCAATAGGCAATATGCAAAGGGAACACAGTTTAAAGGAAGGAAGTGACAATTTAAGGACTTGCTAGTAGTTACTTTAAAAGCATATTTGCCTTTTCTTAAAACAGTATAGAGATTAGTGTGGGGCTTGAGAAAAAATAAGAAAAAAAAAAGGTGGCAAACTCACATTTACTTCTGTTAGATCTTCTGTTTAGATCTTCATTTTTTAAAAAATGGGCTCACTTTTTCAAAAAACCTGCATAACTGTATCTGCTATGAGCTGGTACTTAATTCTGTTCAGATCAGTGCAAACAAAAAACTGTGGTTGCTCTCACACTGTGAAAATAAACTGGCTGTCTTCTATTTGTACATATTTATAACATCCTGCTTTAATTTTTAAAATGTACTAAATTGAATCTGTACTGAAAAAGAGAAATTTTTACTCATTATAGGCTAATTGCTCTATTCAGGGGTTTGCCACTAATCAAAGCAGAAACTGAAAGCAGAACTATAATACAAACATGCTATAACAGAATTTTTACTCCCCAAATGTTAAGACAATTCAGTTCTCTGGATGGTGTGCCTGTGTATTTCATAAATATACAAACACATTTTTAAAAAAGACTAAAATCTGTGAACACTGAGATAGCCACGATCCCCACCAAACATTTCTTCTGAACTTAGAAATGGGTAAAATAATAATAACAAAAAGACATACCCAGCAGAATGCTCATTAAGAAAAGCCCAGAACTGTTCTAACTTCTCTTTGTCATGGATCAGGTCAGATAGATTAGAACCTGCCAATTCTTTGGGAACTTGACACAAGTGCTGGTCTTCTTTGAGAGCATCAGGGCAGGATGGCAGACCAGTGTCGGCAACAGTACTCTGAGGGAAGAAATTACTTCACTTGCATAACTGCTTTTTTCATGTCTATATTTTGCTCAGTCTAATAATACTTGCATTAGATAACTTGTCTCTTTTTGATTGCTAAGAAAATAAATTAAGGCTCCAGCTGTTAATCACCTTTAGTTTTATGTTTGCTTTAAACGTACCAGTGTGTGCAGGTTCCATAATCAAATAAACCAATATATACCTGTAATTTACTTGAAATTGAGGTATTTGCTCAAGGGCCCAAAATACATTCCACAGACTTTAATGGAAACTATCTCATTGACTCCAATCATACAGTGGTCTGACGTTGATGTAACTGACAGAATACCTGTATTTGTAATTAACACAATGGCTGTCAATCATTCCCCAAAATGAATTTCAGGAATCGGACTACTTGGTTCTCCAAACTGGGGTGTAGTCGGTCTTTCATTGCTGATACTCAAAGTGTTAACCCTCTCTGATAGAAAAAGAGTTTGTTTTTGTTAGTAGGTACTTGTCTTACCTCATCCTTCTTGGAACCACTCTCTTGATGCAAAGCCTGGAGCTTTCTAAAGTACACGGAGTCCAGCTGTCGAGTTTCTTCCACCAACTCCACCTAATAAAAATAATATCTTATGTCATCCCTACAGTACACATTATAGAAAGATGGAGAACTGGACGGGCACCTTGCCAGTGACAGTGGTTAGAAAGAGAAAAAAGAGTATGTTTGCCAGTAATGAGACTGATGTTTAGAAGACACTAGAAGTCACATCCTTGTGACAAACAATTCAATTAAAAGCTCTGGCAGAACAAAATTTTCAGATCTGTGTAGGATCACATATAGATTTCTACAGAACACCACTAAATAACCTAACTGTATCTTTGAGAAAAGAACTTTGTATTTAAAAAAAATGCTAAATTATATTGTGTATATTGTGTCAGACTTACCTGATTGCCTATACCAGCAAATTGTGTGTCAAAATGCCACTGAGAAGCCAAAAAACAGGTCTTAAAACTATGACTCGCAGTGGGAAATGTCAAAAAGATAGAGTGCCACAGATTTCCAGATATGGAAATTTAAGACAAGAAAGATGCTATGATGTCTAAACAATGAAGATGAAAACTTTGAAACTTGTCCCCTTCCTTAGTTTTATACCAGGTAATGCTGTAAAATAATAAATTGTGCAGGATTAGAATTCATGCGGTATTGGCTTTTTTAAACTCAATTAGAAGCCTCATATATAACTAGAGCAGTTCTCCGTGTTCTGTGCAAAAAATTGGTAACTGCATAAGGAATAGTTTGGTGACCTTCTTGGCTGACTAAACCATTCAAATGCAGAGTTTAGGATATTTAGCAAAATTGAGCCAATGCGTTATACTTATTAGCACGCCCATTACAAAGATAAGAAAGCTGCGGTCTTATTGTACAAGAGTTTATGTGCAAGAAAGAGAAGAGAGTTTTTAGATTTATATTTATTACGCTTTTGTCTAAATGTGAATACCACACTAATCAGCATGTTATCTGAATGCCTTCAGGCTCAGCGTAACTCTATTCCACTGTTATAAAGTGCTTTTGGGTATTCTTTCCTTAAAAGAAAATGTAGTTTAAAAGTAAATAGGAAAATAATTCACAACATTTTTCATAAAGTTTAAACAGAAAGCAGATAGAGTAAACAATAAAAACGAACTCTCCTGTTTTCATGTTTCATTTAAAGAAAAACTGTAGATACATACTGACCATGTTCCAAATAAACAATTTTGGACTCACCTAATTCTTGATAAAATATCTTGTTTCATTATGGGCCAAATATATCCCACTGTATGGTAGAACAAAGGGGAAAAGTAGAGCCAGGGACTGAACAAAATACAAAGCAGACCTTGTCTTTGTGCTGGGAAGGAGTGTGCCTAAGCATCAGCCTGCGCCTAGTACAAAGAGACTCTAGTGCCTCCTAGAACAGGTCAGTTTATGTCTGTGTATTATAACTTTTCACAAACGCACGTATTGTGCACTCAAAAGGATTTAGTTCTGTTTTTTTGTGCTCTGATTAAGATGTTTGTGTTATTAAGGCACTAAGAAGTCTGCACGTAACTACAATTGCGAAGAAAAGCATCGTCTAAACTGAAAGGGCAATAGATTATCCCTCAGTTAACTCAAGGAGGTATAAACTGACACATGCATTAACTTAAAGCTAAACTGTATTTTCAGTTCTTACTTTGGAGGAATTCTTCCATCACTAGAAGCAATGAAAGCACTGTATTCAGAGACTGCTTAAAAGCAGAGTCTTTTTTATAGAAAAATGATGTGTAATACTCGGCTGAGTCAATGACTTGACTCAGTGAGGACTGGCTATAGATACTAGACAACTAGTATTGATAATACACACGGAAAATATATATTTACAAAAGACTGTAAAACTAGTCTGATAGAAAGTAAATAAAATTTCAGGTTAATGAAAGCATCAATCCATTACATGGTGTTCTGCAGGTCGTAAACAATTATAGCTGAAATAGCTTATAAAAAATAGCTTAGAAAATCAGTTTATCTGAAAGCTTAGAAAAGATGTTGAAAAGCAAAGAGAATATTTTTCAGATGTGTTTGGATTAGAATATTTCATTTTAGTAAGTTCTTTTCAGTGTTCGAACTTTCAAAGTTTCCTAAGGAAATTAAGTTATCACAGGATAAGAGGGAAGGTCCCCTTGTGAATTAATTAAAAGGTAGAAAATAATAAATAAAGAAATAAATAACTTTCATTATGGGGTGGGGTTCCTATTGGAGTCTCACAGGGATCTGCACTGAGGTTGTTTTTATAAATATTCAGAAATTATCTGGAAAAGGAGGTGAGTGAGGAGACAACAAAGTTTTTGCAAAATGATTCCACAGAGCAAAAAATTAAATTGACTGTGAAGAGCTGCAGGATTTCAGGCCACTTTATTGTCTGCATGATAAAAGGGCAGCTGAATTCAACGACAATAAACATTAAGTCATTCCACTGAGCTCCAAATTAGGGTTTTCCATTAGTTGTTATTACTTAGTAGAGAGGTCTTGGAATCATTGCAGATGGCTATTAGCTTACATTTTGCACATCCACTCAAAGTTCACCAGGAGTCAAAAGGCAATTAGAATCGTAGGAACAATTAGGAAAGGAGCAAAGAGCAAAAGAGAAATCATTATTCTGCCACTGGATAATCCTTAGTACATCCAGATCTTGAGTATTGCTTGCATCTTGTCAAAAGAATATAAAACAACAGATACAGATGGGGGTGATAAGCGTAACAAGGTATGGAACACCTTTTGTAAAAGGAGAGGTCAAATAGTCTAGGATTCTTGAGTTTCAAAGAGATGGAATTGAAGTGGGATACAACAGAAACATGTAAAAGCATAACAACATTGAGAATATGACATGATAACAATTGTTCACTGTTCCTCATGACATACAAAACTAGGACACCAGGTGAAATTATCAGGGAGGTGTTTGCAGCATTTTTTTCTCCTATTGCATGATTAAACCATGGAACCCACTACTACAGTGAGCCTGAAGGTATAAAATGACTCAAGACACACTTACATAAACCCATGGGGTAAAAAAAAACCTCATCAAAGACTATTAAACACAAAAGTGTGGACAAGATCTCTGCTTCATGAACCTCCTCAGTTGCGAAGTGCTGAAGCTGGAAATACTGCTGTATGTGGTTTTTTCTGTTCTTTTACTTTATTCTTAAGTGTTTAATACTGGCCACCACCAAATAGGCTTAGAAGATCATTCTCAAGTTGGATTTTAGGTATCTGTTCTCCTAGTTGTTCATACATGCACGCATGATATAGTAACAAAAATACACTGTATTACAAAACTTCTGCAAAAGAATTTAAAAATGTTTGAGGGGGGACGACACATGCACGTTCTCATTACATGCTGACAGAATTATCAGCAGTAAGCGGTGATATTTCCTATAAAAATTGAGATGCTTCATCTAAGGTCATAGCAAAGAAAAACAGAAACAAGAACTAACTTTCTGCCCTCCAACTCCTGATTCCTCGTTGTCAGTTTCTCCTTCCATATCCAAGAGGGAGATGTTAAAGACTTGGAATTAGAAGTTTGACCTATAGCTGGCAACTTGTGGGTAAGTTTCCAAAGAGCAGAGGGCCACAGCATCTGCCACTGGCTCCTCCATTTCTTGTTTTTATTTGTCAAAAGCAGAGTCAGGATTGCAGCCATCTCTGACCTGCATGAGCCTGCTCAGTTCAAGCCTTCAGAGGCTTTCTGGGATTAGAATTGAGTACATCACTGAGCCACCTACTTCAGGAAGCCTGCAGGGCACAGTTAGCCCTTACACAGCAGGGCAGCTATCTAAAAAGTGTTTGGGGCAAATATAAGTAGATCACCATATCACATTCCCTCTTATGCTAATCAGTAGCTACACTTGAATTCTAAACACCAAGAAATACTTGATATAATTAATATGGACCTAGCATCACTGTACTGACACTAGAAACACATCTTATTTTGTGCTTATCATTAAAAACATAGAAGGCTTGTGGGCAAACCATCATAAGAAAATTACTTTTGATAATGGTAAGATTGCAGAAACATAACACTTCCTGAGTCCAAAGACAAATTTTGCTGTAGCAGGATGCATTCTTCCCTAACTCGCACACCAAGGGGTCTATGAAACCTGAACCTTCCTTTGGGATGGGAAGTCTGCTCTCCACAGGAAGCTCAGCCTACTCCACATCATCAGCATAGAAAGGAGTGGGAGAACAAAACATCCCATAATACTTCTCACTTCCTGACTATAAACGTAAAATCAGTTACATACAAAGGCTCTTGTGATTTTCTTCCCTGACATAAGAATTTTTCACAGTGTCATCCAGATCAGTTACCTTTCCGTAAGTGTGTTTGTCTGCTTCCACCATCTTCATCCATGGTTCTAGCAGAACAGTGAGGATGTATTCTTCAGCTGGGTCAAAAAGATCCTCAAAAGCTGGGTCAATTTTCTGATAAATAATGTTTTTCTTACTCTGATGAAGTCCAATGTCCATACTGGCAGATGGGGCAATGTAAGTTGCGTAAAGGAACTAAAATAAAACAGAAGAAAACTGTTTCTTAGCCATCATCCATTCCAATGGTCACAGTCCATTGAAGGAGAGAATTAATGCATATTTGCCCCCCACTGCCCTGCTGTATATGACACGATGAGGGGCAATGGGCACAAGTTAGAACATAGGAACATTTCAAATACATGGAAAAACTTCTTTACAGTGAGGGTGACAGAGCACTGGCACAGGCTGCCCAGGGAGTTTGTGCAGTCCCCTTCTCTGGAGATTTTCAAGACCCGCCTGGATGCAGTCCTGAGTAATGCACTCTAGGCAATCCTGCTTCAGCAGGGGAGTTGGACTAGATGATCTCTGGAAGTCCCTTCCAAATCTGAAAACTCCGTGATTCCATGATATTCTGAACATATATCTAATTATGCCTGTTTTTTTTTTTTACCAATATGACTATTTTGTCCAAAATTCAGTTATTGCTATAACTGACCTCCCTGCCATTTTTACTCCTACTTGTTAAAATGGTTAGATCATAAAATAATGCTTAATGTAATTTCTGCTTGGAGATATTTGGCTAATTCTTAGTTAGATTAAGGTAACCACAATCATTACAGCAACTACACTCTTCATGAAGTTGCATTGTTGCTTTGCAGAACACGTGCTGGGCCAACTTGGGAAGGAGTCTTACTTCTTCTGAATAAAGAGAATTTGTAATTTTAAGGTTAAAATTAATGAAAAATTATAAGATTTCATTCTGTGTGGAGATTCTTTTGCACAGTTCTTTGACATTGGCGAGACTCCATCATGGTACAGGATCCAGAAAAGGAGATATCACTGCACAACTGAGGTCTAAATCGTTACCAAAGCAAGGATTACAATATGCTTTTTTATGAAGCGCGGAGTTTGCCATTCAACATATACAAACAGAAGAAAGCTGAACCTGGAGAATGTTTCTTTCTCCCTAGCAGCTCATTCTTAAAGCATAGAGTAATTTTTTTATTTATTTCAAAGGATTTTTTTTTCCCAAATAGTCCCCTAAGTCAAATTCTTGTTTTTTTAAATGTTTCATAAATTGCCATGAAAAAGGACATTGAAAACTCAGAGAAAAACACTTTCTTCCAGGAATATCTTGGAAGAAGATATTCCAGAATATCTTTCTAATACATCATGATTCTGACTTAGCTAGGAGCTCAAGTGAAAAAAGATGCAGCTGTAATAATTTTCATGTATTTATAAATGTTTTCTCTTCTTCATATTGTCAAAGTCTAACTAATTTTCAAACATATGGTAAGGGGATCAGATTAGAAGCATAAATCAGAATTCCTCTCTAGGTTGGCATTGGGAAGCCCATCTTCGCTATTTATTATCACACAATTTTGACAATGAAGAATGCAGGTTTCTGATAATTCTCATTTTCCTTATGTTGCTGAAATCCAGCTGTAACTAGCAGATGTACAAAGCAGTAGAAAAGAAGAAAATAATACATTTACTCTGTGTTCAATCAGTAATAAAACACTGTTGTGTTTAGATTTCAAGCACAGTGGGAGAATGTTTGTGTACATTAAATAATTATGTTTCTGTTTGTTTTAAATTAAATTCTGATTTATTAGATTCTTTCTTTCAAACAGCAAGAGTACCAGACTACACCCCCACTATTTTGGACCTTAACAATTTGAAACAGACCTTTTAGACTCTCCTGATACCAGGTCACTGAGGAATACAGGGCCACGATGGCTGACATCAATCCCCCAGTTAGAACTTGTTATGATTACTATATTTACTCTCTTTGCAGGATTCCACCCATTTTCTACATAGATCTGATCACTGAAAACAAAGATGGTTTGCGGCTATTGCAGCCCATGTTATCAGTGCAGTAAAGACCACCAAGTGTAAGGGTATGGTCAAAGAATGAGGACATCCACAGAAAGAGTCCTATCTGCAGAACAGGACCATATTTTTCTGAAATTATGCCCTTCTCTGCAAATCCCCAAATAAATTTAAATTTAACAGAGGTGGCATTAATTAGATTCATAGTGATTTCAGAAGTTGGAAGTTATTTTGAAGACCCCTAATACTGGTAAAGTTTCAGTTACATCATGTTCTAGTCCGATCCAAAACATTTAACATATAAAGTAGCCAAATTAGAAGGGACCAGTCCAATGATATAAAGATGTGGTATCCTTAAAAATAGACTTTTTAAAGAGGGGTTAACCATTTTATTCATCATTAGGGCTACACTGCTCCACCTGCTATGACTCATAAAACCACACAAGGGATCTTTAAATTGGTGAAAAGTGACCAAAATATGTCCTCAATATTTTAACACACACTTAACCTGGTTCCTTAAATGGGTGATCATTTTTAGCATAGTTTTAAGAACAAAATCAAAACAAACACTCCTCAAGTTTCTTGGGTGGAACCCTGCTTTCCCCCATGATTTTGTATGAAATGGGTTAACTTGAGTATATTTGCTATTATTCTTTGATTGCAGCCCAGAAGGCCAACCGTATCCCGGGCTGCATCAAAAGAAGTGTGGCCAGCAGGTCAAAGGAGGTGATTCTGCCCCTCTACTCCACTCTCGTGAGACCCCACCTGGAGTACTGCATCCAGCTCTGGAGTCCCCAACATAAGAAGGACACGGACCTGCTGGAGCGCATCCAGAGGAGAGCCACGAGGATGATCCGAGGGCTGGAGCACCTCTCCTACGAGGAGAGGCTGAAAGAGTTGGGGCTGTTCAGCCTGGAGAAGAGAAGGCTCCGGGGAGATCTTATTGCGGCCTTCCAGTACCTAAAGGGGGCCTACAGGAGAGCTGGGGAAGGACTTTTTACTCGGGCATGTAGCGATAGGACGAGGGGGAATGGCTTTAAACTGGAAGAAGGCAGGTTCAGATTAAACATTAGGAAGAAGTTTTTCACTTTGAGGGTGGTAAGGCACTGGAAGAGATTGCCCAGAGAGGTTGTTGAGGTCCCATCCCTGGAGGTGTTCAAGGCCAGGCTGGACGTGGCCTTGGGCAACCTGGTCTAGTGGGAGGTGTCCCTGCCTATGGCAGAGGGGTTGGAACTCGATGATCTTCAAGGTCCTTTCCAACCTAAACCATTCTATGATTCTTTAGAGCTGACAAAAAATTAGCAGCCTACAGAGTCAGAAATGGGCCAGACTAAGGAAGCTTTGGCCAAAAACTATTGACAGTCTGCTCACATAAATACTGTCATAATATATTGCCATGTTAGGGACTACCTTTGCAAGCTTCTCTACCAGCAGAACTGCCCCCAGTCCTATATAATTTCTCATGCAAAACTGGATTATAGTAAAGACAGACATTTTTTTCCAGAAACAATAGTTAGGGCTGGTAGTACATGTGAAGCAGAAATTTAGAGGTGGTTAAGCTGGCTGTAGCAGTGCACTTTTCCAAACTCAAAGGACCAGACCCTCAGTGCTGTAGTCAGGATGGCCTTTTCACTTCTGAAGGATGCAGATTTACAGTGTCTGAGGATTTGGGATGATGTTTGCTTAAATTCTTGTAAGAATCCATTGCTATGTGATTTGACTCAACAAGTGAAAAGATAACATCACGAAATGACAAAGTGAATGCATGTACTTGCAGGGAGGGGAGAAATATGTCCCTTGCTGAGGGTTCACACACATCTGTAGATCTGCACTGATTTGAACACAAGGGCTGCAGGAAAACCAACTGTGGAGAGTTCTAGACATGCCAAAAAAGAGTAAAAGTGTCTGTGTTCACAGCTTTCAACAGTGGGCAATGAAGTCAGCAAGATACAAGGTGAAAATACATTGTATCGATTAAAAAGGAATATTCATAGCCTTTTTTGACTCCCATGTCATGGAAGTCTTGTGGTTTTATGAATCTCAGTGGAATAGTGAAACTGTTGTATTTGCAAACCTCCTAAAGGATCAACAGGAAAAAATTACGTTTAATGAACTTTACGGTTATCAAATTCATACAAAAATCTTAAGCATGTGACATCAAGTGCACATCATACTTCATTTATTCAATGTTTTGTTCCTTTTGTAAAACACAAATAATTTTCCTAACTGCCAGCTGTACATTATCCTGTAAATCATAGAATCATAGAATGATTTAGTTTGGAAGAGATCTTGAAGATCATCGAGTTCCAACCCCCCTGCCATGGGCAGGGAAATGTATTAGAATAAGTGATGGATTGAACTCAAAACCCTATCTGGAAATTTGATCACAGTTTTCATTTTGAAATTACTCATAATGGCACAAATATGAAGATAGGAAGTGCTTAGGAAATTCAGATTAAGACTTTGTCCTTATTTATGACTTTCCAAATCAGGGATTGTTCAAGGCTTTGGGTTTTGGTGTGAATCCATCCCCAAATGAGAAGGCCTTGGTAGGTGCTCTCAGAATGACTAGAGTGAAGCAAGAAACACGAAAAATATTTAAGTCGAAGTGCTTTGTATTGCTGCCCAAAGGCATGGATACTGTTCTGATCTAAATGAGGGGCTTGTGCAGCTGCTTGACAGAATCATATGATGGAAGAATACAATGCACTGGCTGGTCTTAAATGGAGAGGCTGAACTGCCTTAACCCCCTATCATCACTTTCCACTCACATAAATCTTGTGTCTGACCCTAAAAGTTCACAGTAATGATAACTCCCTTTATCTAAATTGATTCTAGTGTTAAAATATTGTACCTTCCATAAATGTATTAGCTTTTCTAACTCTAAATAACTATTTTTTAATCAAAAACTACAATATGTATTTCTTTATTGCTTTTCTTTCTCAATTTATTTTACACTTCTGTGTATATGTTTATAATGAATAACCATATATGTTCCTGGATGATTACCGGTACTCATCGTTTTTCTTATCCATCAGGCTTCACTCTCACTGTAGTTTCTTTCCCTGGATGAATGAACATACACCTTGGAATGCATTTTCTTACTCTGTCATAAAGCTGAGATAAAAATGCCTAACAAATGAAACAATGAGTAGCAGATAGACAGCAATCCAGGTTTGCTCTTGTTTCTAACAGGAAGCAGACAGAACACATACAGAATACTTTGGATGTCTCTTTCTGTAATAAATAGAAAATATATATGACGAGTGTTGTGCAAATCTGATCCACATTCTCTTAGGAGTATTTGGAATGGCTATCTTATTGTGCCAAAGGTGAGCGCAGAATTTGGGAAGGCATCTCTTCCATAAGCAAACCCTGTAGATTGGATGCAGCTTGACTCTTTACCATGTTCCAATGAAAACAAGAATAATTTTTGTGCAGCCTTAAAAGGCAAGCTTGAGAATGATACCAAATGTTGCAGCACATGTGTTGATTTGTTATGTTACATTTCAGCTGTTAGTTATGCTAATGGAACAGTTTCACATATTTCGTTTTGATGTATTTACTTTAATGGCTATGTATATGTAGCTCTCTGCAATTGCCTGGTAACACTGATTGTACGATGTTATGCTGTCACCAGCAGGCCAGCAGTGGAAATAAGATAAGTAGAAAATGACCTGGGCCATAATTTTCAGCCATGCAACCACTGCAGAAATCGTAAACTGGTCTGAAATGAAACCAAATTGAAAACCACCACGGACCATAACCTAAGACTTGGCCTGCAACAAAACATATAGGAAAATAAAGATAGGGTCTAGATACGGTTAACTTGCACGCCTGTTGTGAGCGGGGTCCCTAGCCACACACAGGCCTGGGTAGATATGGGAGACAGTCAGCCTGAGGGGTACAGTCAGTTGCCCTCAACCTGTAAGTAGAGCTGGAGGGTAAAACAACTAAATAGGGTAGCAGTTCAAGTTAGCCACTGTGTGACAGAAAAGAGGGAGGAATCTGTGCCTTGTCCTTCACTTGGAGTTTCTGTGCAAATAATACAATTTAGGTGAGAATTCTGGACAAATATGCAAAATTCTGTCATTTGCCCCAGTAAAACCTCCAAGTAGGAAAAGATGACAAATTCAAGGAAGTCCAGATGCTCAATAACATAAGCCATACAGAGGTTATTCCCCACTGCTCTCTACAGATGTTTGTTCCAACGACATATGAAGTAGCTTTGGTCTACTACAGCATATATTGAAATATGCAGATAGGATATACTCCAACACAAGGTTTTACAGAGGAAAAACAGAACGAAGTTTCACAAAGTGATTTTAAAAGTTGCTTGGAGTTCTAATTATATCACACTGCTGCAGCCTCCTTCCCTGGCAGTATCAGACTATTCTGCAGTTGGTGACAGCCATCAGGACCCATGTGGTGAAACAGTTCACTTTTGTTTTATTCCCTGACTTAAAGTGCATGCTTAATTAAGAATGCTCATTATAGAAAATATCAGTTCTGCTTGACAGTAAATGAGGGTCTAAAGATCAAATGGGGGAATGACGACTGCAAAAAGAGCATAATGATGCCCTGACAATCAGCAAAAGAAAAACAGGACTGACAACTGAAAAATCCATTTTCATGACTAAGGTCATTATCTGAGGTCTGGACTGTGAGACTTGCAATTCTAACCCATGCAGGAGATGGAAGGAAAGGTAGAGCACAATTAGATGATTTAGAAAAAAATATTATCTCTGATGTTAACACTAAGCAAACCGTTTCCAAATATGACACAGAGTAGCAAAGGGGAGATTAGGCAAACTAAGTATAATAGATAAAACTGGGAACAGGCAACAGAGCCTAGAAATCAATCTATGCATGTTTAACATTTAAATAAATAAATTCCATGGAAACAATCCAAAGAGCTTCTTTTATTGTCCACAACCCAGATTTACTTCGGTGTGGGTTGTCAAGATTTGGAAACTTTTCTACTTTCTATCTTCTTTTCAGTCTTTACACTGAACAAATATGTTTGTGAGAGGAATGAATAAATGTATTTGTGAAGGGAAAACACATTATTTACAACTTACTTGAGCTTGCTTGCATATTTTAAAAGGATGAAGAGTTTCTTGGTAGAAAAGCTGATGATAAGCCTGTAGGTCAAACCAAAAGTACACACTGTTCTTCCACAACTAGAGATGAAAAATACTGTAAGTTATTGCTACCCAAATATCACAGCTTTATAAAAGGTTGAATTTTCAATGCAAGTAATTATTTAGCTCCTTGGAGTCATCATAAATCAAGCTCAGTTTAAGATGGATTTAATCTCCTGTTGCATACTGGCAGAAGCACAACATATTTAATGGCATCGTCACTGTGATACTGTATTATTTTATTGTATTCTTCATGCATAATTGGCCATTAAAATTGTTAACATAGTAGTTAACATTTGAAGAGTAACCACATTTCAGTGGCATAAAGCCAGTACTAAAGAAGAAATGCTGATAATGGACATGTAGAAGTCGGGCCATGGTGAAATAGCATTTTGCAGTAATAACCAAAACAATTAAATATCGTGTACTTGACTTATGTTACTGAGACTATCATTACATTTTTATTACGTGCATTTCTAAGGCACAGAATATTGGCCTCGCTTCATAAATTCAAACAAACATCAAAAGATCTTTCAGATGAAGGAGTCTAGAACTTTCCCCAAGTCTTCTGGTTTAGTCATATGCTTACAGGGTTTGGACCTTAAAAATACCCCGAAACCCCCATCACTGGAGAATAAAGAAAATGTTCCAAAAAGATAGGGGCAGGGAACTTTGCTCCACAAACAGTAGCCTGCCAGACCTGGCATATGAGTGAAATAGGCTCCAGAGTTGTAGACAAAAATCTTAAGGAAATAATTTTCAAAGTAGTCTGGCACCTGCAAAGGCTAGAGGACATGTAGGTGGGTGCATATCTCCAACAAAAAAATGTTACTTTTATTTAGAATTCTATCTATACACATTTAACATTTTTAGCTGAAGGTATTTAGCTTTGGAAACATTGGCTCTTGCCTTCTGGTAGCCAAAGGCATTTCTAGCTACTGCTGCTGGATTCCGGGTTGTGCCAGCGGTAAAACAGATGTCCATGTTGATTGCATTCAAATCTCTCCTAAAGACTCAATTTTTCTGTAAAGCCACTAAACACTGACTCAGATTCATAACTTGTTCCAACCAATCCTCAATTTACACCCAGCAATGAATGATGGATTTGCTGACTGCAGACAAGAAATAGTGTTATGTTTCTCAGAAATCCAAGAAGCTTCGTGGAAGCAGAAGAACGTTTTTAAAACAGTGGAGATCTTGGATATCACCAACCCAACAAGTAAGAAGGAGGCAGATTATCATGAGTAATAGCATAGTGGATTTTCCATCTTTTTAAAAAATATTTTTGTGGGTTAAGACCTCATTTTTTCTGCCAAGTTAAAGGCTAGTTTTTAAAAACAATTAGTCTTTTTTTATCCCTGATGGTACAATCAGATTTCTGATAGGTTTGAGACAGTTAGGATCTGACAGCTTGGTAAAGACCTGTCATTAGTTTGAATATACACATGAACAGTTTATTGTTGTTGAGGGATTGGAGTCTCACAAGTAATAATTCATCCAGTCATCAATCTTTCTTTCTCCATTTTTTTTTTCGGTCTGGCTGCCCTCTATAATTTGGCATTCAGTCAATTGTGGACTAAATTATCACAGGGTAGGAAAATGCTCATACCTTATTCCCTGACTTCTCACAGAAGTGTGTGAAGTAGTAGCCTGCTCTGTTCTCCAAATAAAGAGACTGCAGCATGCTTTCCATTCTTGATCCCCCTAAGACAACTCTGCCAGCAGCACTTTTCCCCTGGACAAATAAAATATAGTTATACAGCAAGGAATAACAGGCTTTCATTATTTTCAAATGTCAGTACATTGCAATGGAGGGCCATGCAGTGTGTTCAATTGGTGTCTTCATCCCAAGAAACTACACTCCATATTCTACTACATATGCAATTGATCATAGCTCTCCATTTTCCCACTAAATATTCATTTCCAGTGGAATAAGTCTGATGACTGAAGGCATGCAGAGTAGCAAAATGACCATAACCTCCCTTAGGTGGTTCCTCAATACTTGAAACAGGAAAACAAACCAGGCTTTAATTCTGTCATTAACTCCTTAGCTCTGAATCCAGGGAGTTCCAATGATACTAAATCATACCACTTAGCTGTCAAAGTTGTCTCAACTCAGGCTACTGTGTTTTCAACCAACAGAAGTTAACAGGTGGGTATTTGGTCAAGCCTCAAAACAATTCACTGTCGTGGAACAAAAGATGTGTCTCCTGGGGTTACACCACTGACATCAGCATCAAAATCATGAGCATTTTAGGGGAGAGGAAACCCATGCCCTTTACTGTGGCTAGCCCCTGGAGCATTTGGGGAAGAATACATCCATTTTGACAATGCTCACCAAGAAACCAGAGGAGAGTACAAACTAGTGAATTAGCTTCTGATGTTCACAAAAGAGAAACTTTTGCTGACTTGCCATCTCTGGTAGCAGAAGTGGGAGAAAACAAGCGTGGTGGGTGACAACTGGATTCTTTCCAAACAATAACAGGGATGGAGAAGGGGAGGAGAAAACCAGACTCCTGAAGCAGAGCAGGAAGATTCCACTCCTCAGTATGAAGTTAAACTATGGATCCCCACATTCCCCTTTGTATCACATTTGTGATGGCAAATCACTGACTGTACATTCCAGTCTAGCCCTGTAAGTGTAGATGGATAGTACTTTCCTCCCTCAGCCAGAGGGAAACTCTGCATGATAAAGGTGTATAAAAACTAATAGTTCATGGTGCGAACATTTCCTTAATATAAGTTTCTAACTGCAAATGTCCCCTAATTGCAAAGACTAGCCTTTTCTTCTGTCAAAATTAACAAAGTAAAATGGTCATAGTGAAATAATAAACAGGGTATGATTTGGATGTGAAAAACAAACAAGTGATCAGCAAACTCCATGCACATGTAAACAGGCCCAGCTTTCATAACATGTAGGTTTTTTAGTTGCAAGGCCATGGGTATCAATACCTCAGTGAAACAGCAGGCTGTTTCAAGGCCATTCCACAAACATGAAAAGTTTCGGATATATTTTAAATTGCCAAATCTTGACATCTCATGTGTTCAATTTGTCACCATTTTAACAGTTATTGAGAAAAGGCTCTTCTGTGCAGCCTGACCCTCCTGAGGTTTGCTGGATTGAGGGTCTGCTTAGCAGGCAATAATTCAACAAAGAAAATGAAGTACACAAGCAATAAAGAGGAATTGTGTAAGTGAAGCATTTTCCTCTTATGAATGTTACTATTTTAATGACTTTCTAGGGCAGATTCAGTTTTCACTGTAAGTCTGGTATACTTTCCTAGGCAACGATTCCACCGAAGCATTTATTCAATGAGTTTTCCATAATAGCCTACTGAACACACAGTCACCATGGAGAAGATCAACACTTTGTAGTGAAAATAAACCTCTGTATGTGCCATGATTTCCTATCAAATAGCTGACAGATACCACACAGAAAATACTGACATTCTAATTGTACCTCTGTGTATGGCATTGACTTTCACATAATCAAACCAATCGCTCCCCATCATTGATTACTTCCCCTTTAATACTACAGAATAAAATGTTTTAACCCATGATTCAAGACAACTAAAATTTTCAAGCACTACTTACCGGGAGCAGCTCAGCATAGGTGTACTTTCTGTGACCCTGGTATTTTGAGTCTTTGGTGTCATCCAAAGCAAAGCAGTGAATCATATCTCTTCTCACTGACTTTGGCCTAGATCCACAAACAAACAAAATTTTCAATACCTATTTAAGAAAAAACTAGGACTGCTTATAAAATAAAGGGCATGAGGGAGGTAAAATGACATAGCGAATAGTAGAGGAAAAAGTACACGGAGTTCGAATTTATAATAAATGCAAAAAACGTAGAGGAATACTTTTTCATGTGGCCCTGTGGTAATCACTGACACAGCATATCTTTGAGGGCAAGTGCTTGAGACAGGTTAAAAGAATAGAAATGTATGTAGATGATATCAACAATTATACAAGAGAAGGTAAAACACCTGTATTTGGAGAAATAAACCCTTTTGTGTTGTGGCACAAACAAATGAGAAACTAATCAGGCAGGGATGAATTCTCCATGCACACAATCTGTACCATAACTATGCTTCACTAAGCAGATGATTATATTAAAGAAAAGTATTCATGAAAACAGTAGGATATAAAAGCTTTTCATAAATATTTGAGGTATATTGGTGTGCAAAAAGATGTATAAGGGACTTTGGTACTTACCACTTTCTACTGCTAGAAATGTCATCCCTTTGGGGGCTCTGACTTGGTGGCAGGGTAGGTGATAATCTTGATGGTCTTTTCAGAGAGGAATTTGGCGTATCTAGTTTTAATGAAGTTGTTGGTAAGCTTGTTCTACTTTTCTAAAAGACATAACAGAAATATAAGGCAATTCTGATTATTTTTCCACCTTTGTATTTTCTTAACATGTTCTTATTAACTACTCAGAAACGTTCAAGGGTTTTTAGGACTGTTTTTCCTTGTCAATCACAATATCTAAAACAGCAAATTGCAAAAAGCTTCTCTGAATATCTTGCAAGATTTTTCAGCACACCTTTATAACACCTGTAGCTTAAAAATTACATTTTTAACAGGTAGAAATGTTACATGCACTTTGTACAAAATTACAGAGGATGTCAGGTGAAGAGGATGTGAACATATTTTGTGAATCTTTACTGAGATTACCTTAAGTAGCTCACTGTAAGACACATACAATCACTCAGACTAGGAGAGAAAGGGGGCATTCTGCCACACCATCACTGACTTATTTTGAACAAAATCACACTATGACTTTTTGGAGACACCAGTTGCATTCAGAGTGCCCTCAGAAATTCAGTTGCTGCTCTTTCTAAGCTCTTGCATGCACAGTGAAACTGGAAGATTCAAAAGTACATATTTCTCACAGGAAAAAAAAAAAAAAAAAGAAATAAAACAGCAAGAAATGGTCCATCAACTGTGAGGTTCATGGGTGCCAAGACATAGGTTTCTTCAAGTGCTGAACTCCATGGGGCTGGAAAACCTGCAGAGTTAGAATCCTGTCTGCCTGTCCTACAGCTAGTCCAGGGTCATTAGCACACCTTGTGAAGCCAGAATGGGTCTCTATAAGAGGCAGCTGCTTCTGGTTCCCATTCCTGCCGTGATCAGCAGGAACCTGGCTCCTGAACTCAGCTGCTTCTGAACAGGAAATCTGTCCCACTGTTTTCCTCCCTTATCTCCATGAATTAGCTTTTTAAAAAAATATAATTGTACTCTGAAACTATCCAACTCAAAGTAACCAGAGGTGTGTCTGAACAGATCTGTGGCATAGATCATCCAGTTCTTGATACTGGAACCACAGTCTCAATTCACATTCTCTAAGTACCTTCTGTCCTGAAGCTTAACACTGTGTTGCTGAAAACCTGCAGCTTTCATTGCAGTTACCTCTCAAATTCAGGCTTTCAAGGAAGAGTCACAACTGATTGGCAAGCTACAAGCTGTGAAAAGGTCTGTGTTGTGTGGCTCATGGCCCTCTACACAGCAAAAATCACATGTAGCTGATTGAAAGTGAACAGAACTCTGCCCTTTTTACAAACATGACAGGTAGATTCAGAGTAACTGCAGTGAAGTTGTAAGAATTACTCTGGATTAAGAAAAGGCTAGTTGAAGGGCAGAATGAACACTGCTAGATCCTTAATTTTGCAGTTCTGAGAATTTTGAGCTAAAATGTCTATCCCAAAGACTTATGAAATAGCCAGGATGTAACTGAGAAGATAATTTGACTCAATTTGTAGCAACTTGTTGCATGAAGTATAGTAATTTTTTTTTTTAATTTTTATACATAACCATCTCCAACAGTCCAGCTTGCTAAATCTTGACTTTCTAACATCTAAGTACCATATTCATGTTCCACTGAATTCAAGTTTTATCATTATTTTTGATGGGACAAGGCTTTGTTTTTCAATGTTGTGATCCTACCTACCTGAGGAAGGGAAGGTGGTATCCTGGGCTTGCAAGACTTAGGTGTCAATGGTAGCAATGATACCATTTGTGGAAAAGGATCAATGTCCACCCTTAGTCTCTCATGGCATGCGTGCCAGAGCTTCAGTTTTGCACTGGCAGTTTCTATTGCTGTTGAATGAGTCACACAAAATCTGGGACCCCTAGGGAAAAAAAAAAGTTAATAAGTAGAACTTTCCCAAAATATGAAGTATTGGGCTATTTGGCTTTTTTCTTTTTTCCCATGAAGATGTTTACTGTATTAAGACATGGTGCTTCATGCACCTAGAATTAAAAATCAGTTAAAGATATGTTTAAGCACTCTTCCAAATCTAAAACCAAGAGACACATAAATAAACTTAGGTTGCAAATTCTGCACCATTACATAGTTGCCTTTGTATGAGTTTGCAGTAGGATATAGTCCATCCATCCTACAGCAAAGAATAGAAAAGGATTGTAGGTCACAGGACATGCACCACAACTCTCATGAGGTTCCACAGCAAAGTTCACAATTACAGGTATTTTTTTATACTTGCAATTTGTTGATCCCTCTTGGGGAGGAGAAACCTTCAAAAATTTAGCTTGTGTTTTGGAAACAGGTTAGAATTTCTATCCTTGCTTAAGCTGTCAATATATAAAAGGCATTTTGCATGATAGACATTGAACAGTAAAGTCTCAGGGTTAAATTCCACACAGATGTATACACAGAGCATCTTCAGAAACTTGAGAAGGGCAATACGGGGAATAGGTTAGGACAGAATTAACCTTCTATGCCAGAAGGGATTTCTGTACCCTCAAGCCTGAAGTTTAGTTGAATAGTATCCAAGGCAGCTATACACAAAATAGCTCAGATGCTCTGGCAGTAAAATAACAAGGGCTCAGCAAGGCAGATCTACCTGACTTCTCAGCAGATTGCAGTGTAGTTTACGCTCAACTAAAAATTCAGAGACAACATCTGCTAGTATGTATGATGACACTGCTTCTCATAATTGCAATGGGATAAGTGAGATGAAATAAACTTAACAGGCTTATCAAAGAAAAGGGAAATTTGTTAAGCAATAGAATCTTAGTTCATGTTCATTTTTTCATACCAGTAAAGAAGTAGAGGTTTCACTACTTCAGGCTGAATCCGTCTTAAATGCCTTATATTCCACTGATCTCCATGCAGTAGATCAAGTCTGAGTAACACTTCTGAACTGAGGAAATAGTCGCCGTTGCTCAGCAGATAGAGTTTTTTCATCTTACTGAGTTGCCTTGAGTCAACAAAAGGAGTCACATAAGCCATACAGAACTAAGTACAGTTCATCCTACTGGTTAAACTGCTGTCATGCAACATGTTTTTAATTGCAGGTGGCAGAAGCCAAAACAATTCTTCCACAAATTAGAGACAGGTTGTGTATAAGATAAAATGCAATGTGCCTTAGAACAGACAATCTGAATCCAGCAGAGCCTTTCACTAAAGCAGTTTGTCATACTGAATGTCCTACTTGTGAATTTAAGTTCTTTTATTCTTTTTTTAATTACTGTTGCCATCTGTTTTCCAAATCTCTTTCTAACAAAGCCTTAATATTAAGACAATTCTGATTTCATGTAAGATTTGCAAACATGACTCGGCAAAAAGAGCTTTATCAGCTTCATCAGAGTCATTCCTGACTTACTTTGTCAGGACACTCATGATTATTTTAATTCTGTCTGTTCTGTTCAAACACTACAATTTATTCTGAAATCTCAAAACCTGCATTGATCTAGCTAGGTTAGAAGTATTAAAATAATGAGAATAACTGTTAAATAATGGGAGGTACCTTTGCTGCCTTGTAGTGTCCTTAAGAGCCTTTAGTCTTTCAATATCCATCCAGAGCCACCAGTACCTCTCCCCAAGTGTTCCTTTAATGAACTTCTTGAATCTTTCAAACTCATGTCTGTTGCCAGTGTCATAAGTCCTGTGACTAATACACCAGGCAGCCCTACTGTCTGCCCCATCACTTTCAGAACTTGATCTTAAGCTTTCTTCTTCAGTATCTCGTTCCCTTACATCTCCCTTGGAGTCCAAGACAGTAAATGGAGAAGAACTTTGGGAAAAGAGTGATTCTGCAGTACCACGGGCAGATTCATTATCTGCTAACACGTGCATAAACGCTTCAGGTTGTTTGTGGAAATCCACTTCACTCTCCGTGTCAGCAGCTGGCTGGTGGGTCAGTTCCGAAATGGGTTCCTTCATTACAAATTGAGTATAAGCTGGTATGAATTTTTGTGGTGTTTGAAAAGTTGTACTTTCCTGTCCATTTTCTTCTTTTGCTGCTCTGTCCCATTTCAGGTCTCTTAACTGAGTGTGGGAATGAGGTTCAGCAATGGCCACAGAAGAACCCTCCTCAGCCTCTCTGGATCCCTCCCTGATATCAGCTTTTGCTGATGCTGTCCTTGAAGGGGAAAGGAAACTCCATTGGCGGTATTCCTTAGACAGGGAATCTGCTTCTGTATTAAATAAGAAAAGATCTTTGAACACCCTTTTGATTCAGGGCTGTTCTCTTGAATGTCAACATTTCAAAGTTAAAAAATGCAACATATTTATATTGTGCCGCAGCAGAACAAACAGACCATGTCATGCTGCAGAGCAGGGAATAGCAGAGGTGCTTCTGCCGTTGCTATCGGGCTAGAAACTCAGCCCCATGACTCAAACTCATTCCCTGTTGAATTCCAGCACAGCAGCAGGGTTCAGGAACAACTCCCTCTGGAGCCAGTTGTCTTGTTTACTCAGCTGAGCACCCCGGCTCCTCAGCACTTGTTAAACCACCTTGTTGTGATGCAAGGCCTGGTTTCTTCCTGAGCATTTGATCATGGCTTGATCAAAGTCACAGTATGTAGCAGGGCTGGGTTTTGTTCAGGCATGAGGAAGCTAGGAAGTGATAAATCTTTGTCTATTTATGTTGATTGTTGCAAAAGACTAAAACATCAAACAGGCCTCTGTCAGTTGGGTAAAAACTTGACATAGATAGAAGGACGACAAAATAAATGATTATGTCAAGGGCTCTGGAAACATTTAGCAATCCTACAGTCTATGGCACCCAGAAATGGGTCCTTTCCATTCAGAGATGTTTCATAATGAACAACTTCAGCACACTGACCAGCTCTATTTTTTTTGTCTACACTTCTCTACTTAAGTCCTTTTACCCGACTCATCATCCATATGCTGTTAAGTGTGCCCTGCCATCCTGGTCTGGTGAGAAAGAAACTTACTGCTTTGACTTGCTCAAATATCTTTTCTACCTCTGCCAGACTTTTAGCCATCCAGTACTTCTGGAGCACGTTAGCAAAGAGGACCTTGACTATACATACTGCTTAACTAAGCTAATGCTGCTGGCAATGTACAAGTGAGTCCCATAACACTGAGCAGAATAACTATAGATATTGTGAACAGCAGCGAATCTAAGTGAAAGTAAGAAGAAACAAAGTCATAATTCAATTGTGGCTCTACAATATCTTCATATCCATCGAGTGTTTAAACAGTAGAATAAACAATTTTCTGTATTTCGCTAAAGCTAGGATGTAGGCTTTCATACTCTGTTGTATCACTAAGGAAAATATTGTCATCAAGGAGACTGCTACAGCCTCTAAGGACATGCGTTACATCAGGCTGTGATAGAAAAGTGATAAATCTCTCAGATCCACTAAATTCACATTTGCAATATTGTCAGCCTGTGTAACCCTCTATGGTGGCCTAGTCAATAAATGGCAATGGCAGTTAGACATTCCTTCCATCTTCCTCCGAAAATAAGCTACACCTAACCAGTGCTGGCCACTGTCACAGACACACTTGGATTAAGAACATGGCATAAAGATTCTCTGCTCTGCACTTACATAATTTCATGTGTAAGTACATATAGCACAATATGTTGATATTAATATAAAAATATCTTTTCTTATTTCTAAACTATTTCAAATGTTTTCACTTGACAAAGAAAAATTATATAGCTTCTCAGCACAGTTCTGTGAAAATGAAACGTAAAGAATGATTTCAGAGGACCTGAGAGAATTGGGAAGAGAGATACATAGTTCTTGAGTAATCAAAAGCCAAGTGGCTCAGGGTTTTGCTCAAGATATTAATTGATAACCCTGATCAAACTGAAGCAGGTAGCAAGGAATTCAAACTGGATTGTCCAAACAAATACCTTCAGCTATTGAACTCTTTCTAATTGCAGTCTGGCTCTGAGAAACTTAGCTGATGTCTTTTATTGCTTCCAGTGCCTGACCCCCCACACCAAGTGAATACTATGTCTGAAAAAAGTTTTCTGACTGAAAGAATGTTGGATTTCCCGTGAAATGACCATAAAGAAGAGTAATAAGCACATGTAAAATTAAGGCCTATATTATAAAATAAGGTTTTCAGTGAGAAGACGTAAAATATTCATTGAGACAAAATACTGATGACTGCAGGACAATGGCAGCAAAAGAAGAGACAGAGAGGCTTTCCATAGGCCTATGCCCATCCCACTGCAATACAGAGCGATGCTGCATTACAACAACACTCTGCAAGATTGGTGCACTTGTGACCTCTCTGCTCAAAGCACTCCAAAAATTAGTGGTTGAGTCACGACCTGCAAACAAGTGCAAGTTGAATAACTTCATTAATAATCCGTGAATGGGCAGTATATTTCCTGGGGTGATCCTCATGGCAAAGAAGACAGAATTCTGGAGTTAACATCTTCCAATTTTCCACTCAGCCATTGGACCCCAAGGTCCCAGCAGTACAAGTCTCAAAGTGGAATGGCTGCTTTTTCCTCTGAGAATAGGAGAGAGAGAACTCTAAACATATGAGCTGAGATTTCTCTGTTCATCTTGCTACTGCCTACAGAGCAGAAGCAAGGCTATGCAATCAGGTATGTCCATATGTGTACCAGTATGTTCTCTCCTAATACCTTTGAAACCTGATGAAAAATTTGACAGATAGGAGTGTCACAAATTATTACATTCTATAAGATTCATAAAAATTGGCAGCCGAAAGGCCCTTAAGTACCCAACATAAATACCCTAAGAAGATGGCTGCAACACAAATCATACATTATCAAACACTTAAAGAATCCAGACAAAAAAGTTTTTCAAAACATATAAAATGAAAAAAAAAGCCCCTCATCTGAAACTTACAGACATCTATGAGACAGAAATATGTAAGAAGCTGCTATTATCACAAAATTACTTGGCTACTAGCTCAAATTTTAATTTAGAGTTGTGACTATGGAAAGAAACAAATCCCCATCTGAAGCCTAAGATACCACACAAATAAGAGGAGTTAGCATCAATTACTTGAAACATTTTCTTTCCACCTAGTCAGACTTGTGTTACTATGGCTGAGCCCCTGTTACTTACCCAGAAGACTATCTTTTTCGATTAATGAATCGTCTGTTCCATGCTGCCCAGGTAAACACTGAATATCTTGAATTTGACTAGAAGCTACAGTACGCATAAATGAATCTGTAGTTTTCATGGATTCGCTTTGTTTTGCTAATGTAAACCAATCCTTTGTCTGAGAAACCGTAGCCTAGGAAAAGAAATGTCATAGAATAATTCAAATTCCTCTATTTATTGCAGTGTGTCTGAGAGCAGAGGGCTTACTGTCTGTAGTCATTTTGTGCAGTCCATTTGTACAGATTTCTAAAACAGAACTGGGGACTATCATTAAAGCTGTGATACAACTCATCAACCTTATTCTAAAGTACAAAGAGCTTTGAAAAGAAAGGATATTCAGAAAATCAGTTGTCCAATTAGGATGTGACCTCAGTTACAATAATTTAACCCAATATATTCAATCTAGCTTGATGTTACACCCACAAAACATGTTTACTTTACCTGACCAAGCGATATGTAGAACTTCTTCATAGTTAACAAAGTGTCATCCTCCTCAGGAGAGGGAGAACTTGGGTCTCTCTTCTTTCTCCAGGGATAATAGTCATTATCTACAATGAAATTAATGCCAGTCTTGCTCCATTCTACCTGCGATATCAATTTAGCTAGCCTGAAATTAAATGTTGAGACAAGAAAGTAGTTAATTTTAGCTTTTAGTGAGAGAAACAGTTGATTCTTCACTAGAACAAGCAATAAAACCCATGATCACTCTAAAAATAAATTGCCACAAGGCAATTCATGATCTGCTTTATTATTTCACCCCTCACCTGCTGTCACATATATAAACACCAGTACTGCCATTCCATAGGCTGCCAGCTTTACAGTTGGTGGCCTCCTTTGCATTATCAAGCTTTACCAATAAAACCGATTTCTGCGGGGATGATCTTGCACGTATCTAAGCAGCCCCAAGTCCTGCCAAGAAGCCCTTGAACATTTTGTTTGCTAAAATTGAACTATTCTCCCGGATTGCAGAAGCCCTGTGTCACTACCAGATGCTACAGTTCCTGGTCCTGAGACAAGCAATCTTCCAGCAGCAGTGCCACAGCAGTGATCGTACTAATTGAACTTTCAGATGATAACAAAGCAGTTGGCACTACCACGTTCAGCTGGCTGCTGTATGAGGACTTCATAGTACTGAACAGCACTCCAGTGCTACCTTATGTTAGTGTGAACCTTGTGATATTCAGGAAAGGCAATCTTTGAACCACATGATGATAACGAGAATGCTCTGTGCTCGAGAACTGGGACAACACTTAACCAAGTTGGAAAGCGGTACAAAACCGACCAAGGGAAGAAGAAGCCTATGCCTGAGCCTATAGCCATGAGTTGATTGCCCACTTTTGTTTGTCCCCACTACTTGAGGGCAAATAGGATTTCATTCTAGGATTGGGGTATCTTCATCTTTAAACGCAGGTTTCCCTTTTAGCATTTCAGCTTTTCTTGATCTTGATTCAGGAAAGCAACTTAAAACACTGATATTGATGGAAATTAGGCACATGCTTAGTTAGTTTTGTGTAATTCTCTTAGGTAACTCCGCTTGATCAAGGAAATACTTTGCTGTAGCAGAAGATCAACGTTTTACTGTTTCACAAGGCCCAGACCAGATACCTGTAATGCAGGATGCTACTATAAATAAAATGGACTACTCTTTCATGGTTTACTTATTCTTTGCGCAGTTTTCCTCTTGAATTTAGGTGCAGGCTTCAGGATATTGAAAGTTAAAAATATTTTGAAAATTTTCATATAGAAGTCATCTATATAGAAGCCCCAGTAACTAGGCTGTCATTACAATCAGCAAACATGAGTTTTGTGAACCCTAATGCCAGGCTGCCTCTCCTTTTAGGACCTATAAACCATGCTACAATTATCAGCATCTAGACACAACCTTAAGGGATGTAGAAGATCCTTCCAAAAAGCACACTAAACCTCCTGAACATCTGCTGGAAGGGCATCTGGAAAAATATAGCAAGTGTATAACAGTAATTCATCCAACTATGCCACAGCATCCCACAGAGAACCTTGCAAAAGGAAGTCTGACAGTGGGCTCAAAGACACAAAACTAAGAATTGAAATTAAAAGGACTGGATATTTTTTCCAAATAGATTTCATGGATTCATATCTTCTACTTATATGGACTCCATATTGATTAGAGAGATACATTGCTACCATGATATCTCTGTGGAACAAAGATTTAGAAATCAATAAATCCCACTCTTACTTTCTTTGTAATGGTATAATATAGTATGTAATTCATGGTCATAGAAATGGTCAAGGAAAACTACAGAGTGATGAGTTGAAAGAAGTCACTGATCTTACTTTTTCCAGGTCACTAAAATGCTAAAATTAAACAAACAGGACTAGAGGTGGGAGGAAATATATTAAGGGTACTGTCAAGGTGAATTAAACAGAAGAGAAAAATGAACAGATTTAAAAGTGAGAGACGGCATATAAGATTGCAATACCTGTATTCAAAGTAACAGTCGCTTTCTAGAAACGCTGGAAGTCTTTCTTTCTTAATCCACTGAATTGCTTGCTCTCGATTAAGACACTGTTAAAAAAGAAATGCCAAAGATTTGCAGTATTCTTGACTTTCTCGTTTTGTTTGCCATGTAACTGATTCTCTCCATCCCCCTTCTACAGAAGCATTGTCTCAGGAAGACAAATAAAACGATTACATCACCTTCGTTATCCAGTTTAACCTTAATAGTGCTAGGACAATTGGGTTAAATCACTTTCCTATTAACAGCTAATAAGGTCTAAATTTGATTTCACCTATAAGAGCACAACTTTTTTAACAACCCATGGGTGGTTTTTCTTCAGAAATAATGTGTGTATGAATCATGCTTTTATAGTACAATTCCAAATGCAAATTAGATGCTCATAATTTTTCTGCAATGGGAAACTGCTAATTTTTCTGACTTTATCACATTTTATAAATAACCACTACTACTTTTTTGCTCAAGAATTTGAAGAGTAAGGAACTGTCAAATTAAATTGTACTGCCAGAATGAGAGAGTTGTGGATATTAAAAAAAAATCAAACAAATAAAAAGCCAATCAGTTATCACCTTTCCCGCTTTTGTGTTGTAGCATTGCATAACCACACTGCGCACAGTAACTCTTACAGTGGAAACCTAAGTGGGATATGAATTGAGCCCATAACAGATTTCTGCTCAGGCAGTCTAAGTCTCAGTGTGTCATGAAAGCAGAAAGCAAGGTGGCTCCAATGAGTGGCTTAGGGGGCAAAAGGAGGTGTTGAGCAGCAAGCTACACAGAGCCAGCTAACCAAAAAACTATGCCTAGGGTCGTAAGCAGATAGCGAGCTCTCTGACTATAGGCCACAGTGATCCATAGCTACTTCCCTTACAAGTGACACATGGCACACTTTTAAACTCATTTTTTTCTTTTAAGAGCATACTTTTTCCACTTTTAGGGGGTGACCTGTTTTATTTATCTGAGGTGCATTTTTCCTTTTAGTGATGGTGAGGCTGATGACTGGGAAGAACGCAGTAACTCCTTTGTCCATAAAAACAGGTGAAGTTTGGGCAAGGATGGATGCTACTTGCTGAATCAAATAATCAGTTCACATAGATCACATTTCAAATTTTCTTTCCATGAGCTAATATTCCATTAGGGAAAAGGGTTATTTCTGCCATATATATATCTGTAGGGGATTAAAAAAATCTGAATTACTCAGAAAGTGGGTGGTTTCATTTAGAGAGACGAAAATATTTCAAAATATGGAAAGCTTATGTTGGCAGTGGCTCATACAATGTAATTTGTGGAGATGGAGACTAATTACTCCCAAACACACAGTGTATGCCTCCTTTTGGTAACTGACAAGCTTTTTTGGAGTACAGAAGATTGTCTCTTTATTTTGGCATTTAATATTTGTGTATTTACTGACTCTCAGCCCAAATTGTTATCTAAATGATTCATAACATGTTCATGTCTGTACATGGCTGGTACACGAAATAATGTATACTGTCAGAAAGAAAGAACCTCTACTCTTTCCCCTTCCCCAGAGAAAGATGCTACATTTAATCTGATGGGGTTTGTTACCTTGGTTATCTTCCTTACCCAGTCAGCCTTAGGTCTTGCTGGGACCCAATCCAGTAAAGCTTTTAGCACGTGTTTTAAGTTTAAGCATGTGTTTAACTTCCCTTGATTAAAGTTAAACACATACTTAAGTTCTTTGCTGAACTGGGGTTTCTCTAAAGTAAGGTATGTTTCTTTCCAGTTTCTTTCCATAGTTGTGATCAATTCTACCCAACTCCAGAGGTTTCTTCTTAGCATATTTTACACCAAGTTGATTTTGACTATTGATAAGAAGATACTTACCTCCATATCAATAGTTTGCAAGTGTGCATGCACATGTGCAGAGAACTTTTGCTTATCTGTCAGTTTATAACAGTCTGAGAGGGAAGTAAAACACAGAAAAATACCACTGGGTGTATTTCTTAGGCAAGATGTGTTTAAATTCAGGCTATAGCCTGAAAGGCCTACTAGGATTCTCCAATTGTAGCTCATTTTCATTAGTGTGATGGCCACTCAAGGTGACTTTTTGTAGCAATGTGACATGCAAAGCAACTGTCAATCTCTTCAGTCAGTGTGAAGAAAGCAGTCAAAACAAAGGAGGCCGCATCACCCAATGCCTGAAAGATCAAATCCTTTTTGATTTGAACTGAACTATTTGATGCAGTTGGTCTGGGATGACTTCTGGTTCAGTCATAGTGTAGTACAATGAATGAAGCTGACCCCTTTCACCTTGTATAGTTGCAGCAGCAATTTTTGGCACGCTGTTTTGTAGGCCGTTTTGTTCCAGCTCAGCCTTGAGATGCCAAGCTGAACTGGATGAGGCATCTAGGTTACCTGTCCAGTAAAGGAGGAGTCAAAAATAAGAAGCAGCTTCACCCTTTCCCCCCAAAAGTAGAAGAAAGTCTACTGCTCCTCAAAAAGCCTTGATGCTTCCCATCTATGGAAAATGGCCCAGAGAAAGAAATGCATTGTTAAATAATACAGGAGCCCTGTTGCTCCAAACCACGTGAAAGATGTCAGTAATAGCAAAATGGCTTTGAATTTGTCAAGAAAGGCCATCCAGTGTTGCAACAATGTGAGGTTATCCCAGAGAGTGTTACCCACACTTGCACAAGCACACATTTCCTCAGTTGAATCCTAAGACCAAATAAGGTATCAAGAATAGCTCTTCTGCTTTTGTGCTCTCAAGCAAAGTACTTGTGAAAATAATAATTTAACATGGTAGGGATGTCTATGAGCCATGTTCTATAGTAGCATTTGTCCAGTTTAGATGCAGAGAATTGCAATCTCCCATTACTATCATTTTGTTAAACGGCATTGCCTTTTGACCTCTCTCTAAACTGTTTTCTTTTCTGAAAATCATTAAGCTTATACTGGGCAAAGCAGCAGTCTGCTATAACTCCTTGCTTTTCTCTCAGCTTTCCAGCTATGACATAATTTAGAGCAGCCGCCTCTAAAAACGTAGCAAGACCTTAGGCTGGCCTTGACTGAAATGAACTAAAGTGACATCAGTCACACCAATGCAAAGTAAATAAGGAAGAAATAAACCAAGTATCCCAGTGAAACATTTTTTTCTTCTCCAAAGCTATCCCACAACTAATTATACTGTCTTGTAGTCTCTTGGGTGTATATGGTGCTTCAATTCCCAATTTTAACCTGCCTAATTTGGTGCTGAAGAAAGCCCTGAAAGTAAACATGTTAGAATACCAAAATTGATAGTGTCTGAGCAAGTCTGAAACAAGATTATTTTTTTCAAAATCCAACCTATCTTTCCATTAATTTAGCTTTCTTGTTGCCAAAGATTATTTTCTCTGGCCATTTCAATTGATGCTAACCATGTAAGTCCTTTGGGAATTAATGGAAGAGAGACTTATGTGTTGCCAGACCACAGATGAGCTCATAGCCACACAAGGAAATTAATTAATAAGGAAAGACTGAGATGCATTAGTTTCAGTCAATTTGCACATTCCAGGGATCACTAGTAAAGTAACTGTTGTCATAATATTTTTTCTTTTAATATTAAAAAGTATTCAGACCACACAACTGAATCCTGCCCTACAGAATCTTCAAAATTTTGTGCTACAGGATGTACATGTGTAATTCCATTCACTTGTCTGGTAGACACATGTGCATTGCAGGGCATAATTTGGCCCATCATTATGTTTTCCTAACATAAATTAACATTTTTCCCAAGCTACCAAGCCAAACACAACAATAACTACTGCCAGTATCTCTACAGTAAGATCTAAATATAAACTCAGGGGCTATAAGATGCTTACCATAGTGTTGTAATTTGGATCAATATTGAAGGCTGGAGAAGCGCTGTGCATTTTGGAGAACTGCCCATCATTCTTTGCTTTCCTTAGAACATCATAAATGGGGTTTGGAGGTTTCTGATCATGTAGAATTTTTTTCAGTTGGTTCTCCAGGCTTTGTGGGGCATCATTAACTACTTCAAAAACCCCAAAGTCAGAGTTAAACTTAATTGGCTGGGCAAAAGTCTGCAAAAGAAGTTTGGAAAGTTTATAACATTGTAATAAGGGACCTCTTTCATTTAAGAAAGTTACTTTTTATAGTATAGAAGCGTCCTACAGAATGCAAGCTGGTATTTTGAGGCTTCTTTCTCTTGCGTGCTGTAGTTTATCTTTAGGGCCTGGAATAGTAATTTTTCAGCGCTATTTTTCTTCAGTGTCTTGTCTGTACAGCTTTCCAAAGCATCCCAACTTTTTGTCTAAGCTATACTTAATTGTCAAGAATTTAACTCATTCGAGATCACAGACCATTCTTTTTCACATGCAAATAATAGATCCAGTACACAGATGTCTAGAATATATAATTCACAGTGACTTTAGTAATCATTCTGCAGGAGGCTACTTATCTATGGGATCAGATCTCCAGTATTACTCTCCCATTCATTACCACAAAAAAAAAAAAAAAAAAAAAAAAAAAATCAAGGCTTGAAAAGATTAGCAATGAAGCTGACCTGTTAAATGTGAGATGCATTTGAGGAGGATGAATGTGAAGATTTCCATATGTAGGAAAGGCTTTTCACCAGATTGTTACTTGTAGGTCAAACACCTACCAAAACCTATGGCCTGTAGTAAGTTTTATTGTACACCACTAGTTCAGTGAGATACTGTATAATATATGAGGTAGACCAAATTTCATCTTCACCTATGTAATTATAACTTTTTTTCAACTCCAAAAAAAACCCACTGCATGTGTACACATTAAAACAGAGCCATCTTTCATCTTTCGAGCTCCAGTATTAGGTAATTCCCTGCCTTTTCTTCTGAAATACTATCTTTCAAATTCTCTTATTTGAAATGAAGAGAGGAAATATGGATGGATTTTACAGAAATAATGGGGGATACCCAAGACACTTATGAATATGAGATTATATACAACCAGAGTATACAGGCATCTCTGCACTGAGCTGGAGGACAAGGCAGCATGTTGTATTTAAGAACTGAAGAAAATCCTGGCCATATCCAGACCCAGTGCCAAAATTCTTTTTGGCTTCATTCCAGACAGGATCCCACCTGGTGTTTGTACAGTTGTCATTCCTCTGCACTTAATAAGATTATTTTATTTTTTTCAAGCACTGTATTCTTCATTTCCTTGAACTTTTTCATGTATCGTGTATATACACATGGACATAATTCATATACATACTATGTGTGCTGAATACATGCTACATATAATATAGAAATATATTACAGACCAATTTTATTCTTTTTCACACCTATATAAGTCCAAAGTAACCACGTCACTGTCATCTATTTTGTTGCTTCTATTTGAAGCCCCCTTGTAGAGCAATGTAGAGCAATACCCAGGATCGAACCATGTGGCTGCAACATGTGGTTACAACATTCCCTACTTATCCCATAACGTCTCACTGTGGAGGCTCAGCCTGGCAAAGCACGTAGCATATGAGAGCTTTAAGTGTACGATTAGTGCCTATGACATCAGACTGTCACTGCTCAGAGCCACGCATCGAATTGCATTAGTCTGATTAGTTACCCAACTTCAGCTGAAAATCATGGTTTGGTTTTTGTTCTCTGACACCTTGTGCCTCTTTTGGCATTAATTTTCTCCAGGGTACTCTGCAAGTTTTAGTGCTTTTTCTCCAGATGTACTGAAGAGCATTTTAAAGAGGCTTTTATGTGTAGTACGTAGATTTCTCTATACTTCATTTAGACCCCCTCCCAATTCGCTATGTGTACATTTCATTTACTTTCAAGCCTAATTTGGGCTGCTACCAGCTTTTAAGTGACTAACTGTGCAACCTTAATAACCTCCAACTATAGTCTTCCTTATTTATTTTTTTCATGTTTTTAAAAAGGAAACAGAAGAAAATACACTAAGAAACAAGGTGCTTAAGTCTCTCAGGATTTTAAATGCTCTTGCTTGCGGAAGGAAAGCAAACTCAGTGCAAATTCCATAATATAGAGCTATGTGACCAGATTATTTTAGATCCATGTTATTCAACTTGAAAATTAAGCAAAGACAACATTAGTTTATCACACACTTCTACTTTTACTTAATCCTTTGTAACTTATTCCAGATCTAGGTTTTTCAATACACATTCTCATTAACTGAACAGAAAACATGGCAAATTTAATATAGTGAAAGAGATGCTGGTGACAATTTTTAAAATGTAAAGTGTATTGCTATTTCGGGAGTCTGACTTCAAAGCATTTATAAGACATGTTTACTAATGGAACAAAAGACCGTACACTGATGGGATAAGAAGATTAGGACTTCATACACTACATACTTGACTGAAGAAGGTGGTTCTAGTCCAAACTTTTGGGTTTGGGGCCAAGATCATAGAATCATTGAATGGTTTAAGTTGGAAGGGACCTTGAAGATCACCTAGTTCCAAGCCCCTTGCCATAGAGGGGGACACCTCCCAGTAGACCGGGTTGCTCAAAGCCCCATGCAGCCTGGCCTTGAACACCTCCAGGGAAGGAGCTTCCACAACTTCTCTGGGCAACCTGTTCCAGTGCCTTACTACCCTCAGAGTGAAAAATTTCTTCCTAATATCTAATCTAAATCTCCCCTCTTCCAGTTTGAAGCCGTTCCCCCCTTGTCCTATCGCTACATGCCTGAGTAAAAAGCCCCTCCCCAGCTTTCCTGCAGGCCTCCTTTAGGTATTGGAAGGCTACAATAAGCTCTCCCTGGAGCCTTCTCTTCTCCAGGCTGAACAACCCCAACTCTCTGAACCTGTCCTCATAGGAGAGGTGCTCCAGCCCTCTGATCATCTTTACGTCCTTCCTCTGGACCCGCTCCAACAGGTCCATGTCTTTCCTATGTTGGGGGCTCCAGAGCTGGACACAGTACTGCAGGTAGGGTCTCACCAGAGCAGAGTAGAGGGGAAGAGTCACCTGCCTTGACCTGCTGGCCACGCTTCTGATGCGGATATAGTTACCTATCCCCAGGAACGTTAAGAGGCATGTATACTTCTTGTCTCAGAGAATAGCCAGTAGATCCCCTTTCTTGACACTAGTAAGACTACATCTGGAATACTGCATCCAGTTTTGGGTCCCCAGTACATGTATATAAGTATTTGTTCATATATTTGAGTAAGTCCAGCAGAAGACCACCGAGATGGTCAGAGGCTGGAGCACTCGCCCTGTGAGGAGAGGCTGAGGAAAGTGGGCTTATTTAACCTGAAGAAAAGACAGTTCTGGGAGGACATAGCAGCAGTCTTACAGTACTTACAAGGAGGTTACTGAAAAGGTAGAGCCAGGCTTTTCACAGAGATGCATGGTGGGAGGACAAGAGACTATGGTCATGCACTGAAACAGTAGAGGTCTCAACTGGATATAAGAGAAATGGTAATTGCGGGATGATTCGTATTGGAACAGGCTGTCCAGAGAGACTATGAAATCAGTTGTTGGAGGTTTTCAAGACCAACCAGACAATGTGCCAAGCAACCTGGTCTCAACACTAAAGCATTGACCCTGCTTTGAGCAGGAAGCCAGACTACAGACCTCCCCAAAGCCCCTTCCAGCCTGAGTGATCTATGATTCTGTACAAATCCCAAATTCTACCAGACAGAGCATCTCATCAAACCATCATATAGAAGCATTTTAGAATAGTTAAAACCTTTCTGGAGAAGCATATTTCACTTGCTTTCTTAAGAAAACTAGAATGATAAATCAGAATGTTTTTGTAAGCATAATAAAAGAGCTAAGTCCTGGCCTTCTTAACTCAGCCCCACCACAAAAATAAAAGTGATAATGTTATGACAAAAATGAAATGGAAACACACAAAAAAAAATTAACCTGATTTCTTGTCAGAAACATTTTCCCCAGTTACAGTGCAGGACAGAGAGGATCAGTCAATCCATCTCCTTCTCAGTATGTAAAAAGCTTTGGAGCAAAACACACAATCTAACCATTCCCGTACATTGCAAGCCACAAAAACCCCCAACTGTTCAATACGCTGTAGCAACCATAAAACCTTTCCCACAGAAGCCAAGTGCTGTAAAATCCTACAGCGTTTCACAGGACAATAACAAGAGAGGTTTATGGCACCACTAATATACTAGGTCATTCCAATAACGAGGAATATCTTCAATGAAGATGCCTATGTTAAGGAGTGGATGATAGCCTACACTATAAAGGAAGGGGAAAAAATTATCCATGCCAATCTAATATACTAAGAAATGTCTTTCTTACCCCACATTTGGCAAGTGCTTTGGCTTTTTATGGACAAGTAAAATACACTAACCAAAGACTAAGTGCATCAATACATTCTTCCGTATGTTCTCTCTAGTTTGGGCCAAATTTTGATCCTTTGAAGACAGATAGTGAAAACTCCACAGCCAAATTATACCTCAAGATATTAAGAAAAAATAAATCCATTTTGGCAGGAGCCTTGAAGCTTGGCATCCATACATTATCAATTTAGCACAATAAATAGTATCAACAAGGACTTGAGAACACCAACAAATAAGAAGCCTACAGACTATTTCACTCACAGGCAATTCTCCCCTTAAACCCAGTATGACCAATGTAACTCAGTGTAGTATTCTCAGCTTCAGAAAAAAATCTCCAAGCAAACAACAAAAAGCAGTTTTCAGACTGTGGTACAGCAATACTATTAAATAAACAACAGCACGTACATTTTTGACAGCAAAGACATTTCTTAGCTGTCAAATGCACATTGAATATGGTTTCAGCTGAAGAATAAATAGAATACATAATTCTGAAACCTAAAGTTATACACTTAACTGAAGGGAAAGCAAATTTCTCTTGGTCCTCCCAAAACAGAAACCAAAACAGCATCCATCACCATGTTGCCAGGATATCAGACACCCAAATCTCACTGCTCTCTGACTTAAGTTTTCAGATATACTTAACTTCAGATACACTTAACAAATGTGTAAATACTCTCACCACATCCCACCCCGAGTAATGTAGCTTGATCCCAAGAGAAACAGAAATGGCCACAGTCTGGACGCCTCTTAGGTTAAGGCCCTGAAGGGGTGGGAATGAATAGACCATCCAGGAGCTTTGCCAAACCTTCCTTAAGATGGGTGTGTGTGTATCATAAATAAATGTCAGTGAGAGTCCAGATCAGAAGAGAATTTGAGCAGCTCTAGGAAGTGCCTGGAAAATTCACACTGGTTGTGGTCAATGGCAAATCTCCCACTGACTTGAATGAGTCCAGGATTTCCCTTCTGTTGATGAGTAAGGCACAAGTCACAATCACATACCACAGTCTAATGGGGAGAGGAGAGGAGAGGAGAGGAGAGGAGAGGAGAGGAGAGGAGAGGAGAGGAGAGGAGAGGAGAGGAGAGGAGAGGAGAGGAGAGGAGAGGAGAGGAGAGGAGAGGAGGGGAGGATTTTGAGTAAACCCACTATCAATAAGAAAAGAAGTCAGGAGGGCTTCTTTTGCTTCATTGAATGTCAAAGGTATCAAGCAAGTTTTAGTTCTGGGTAAGACTCCATGTAACATGCATTTAGGGCCTCATTAATGTAAAAGGGAGGTTCTATTGGCACATGCAGCCTCCCTCTACGCACCTGGAAAAGACAAGAGGAAACTAATGAGCATGAATGGATGCCTTGAATTACAGCCATCTTCAAAGCAGAGAGGGGCCTGAACCGTGCAGGAGAGTGGATTGCCTTTTGCTTTCTTCCCTCTCCGTCATCTGCTACTCATAGATCAGGCCTGGTTTTACTCTTAACAGCACCAGGTTTTCAGGACCATTCTGTTTTCAGAAAGACCAATTGGCCCAAACTTTATTACTTGGGCTTTAATTATTTTCAGAATGATTACCTGCATCAAATCCTGGATCCCATACTACTCAGCAGAGAGATTTTATGGTGAGAATGACTTTCAAAAGAAGTAGTCTTCAAATCTGAAGTTGATAAAATTGTGGTCACTTGGTAGCTTTCTACTGCAAAGGAAACCCACAGCCAGGGACTTGCCACCAAGCGTGCCATCTACTGAAATGCTTCAACTGAGGTTCAGTTAGCTCTTTTGTCTCTAGTGCAACTCCTCGAGGTTGCAAAGAGGAGTGTATCTTCATCAGGACCTGTTCCACTGGTAACTGGAAAGTGAGGAGAGGTAAGGCCCCAGCATGGACTTGGTGTGAAACAAGTAGCAGGCAGCTTGTAGAGTGCAGGAGAAACAAGTTGGCATTACTGTGCTTTCTTACTGAGGCCTCCAACACTGAACTGGGAGGCTAGTTCTGACTTCCTGGATAAACATATTCTTGGATGTTTTAAATACATGGATCTAAGATTAGAATTCTAGGGTTGCCTGACAGGCTAGAAATGGAAATGTATACAGGCCAATGTTTCTCTTAAATCTTTCATTTTAGATTAGTTACTAAGGAAGGTATAACTCATCTGTACGTCATGTAATTTGTTTCTGCTACTGTGAAATCACTGTAATACTGGCAACAAGTGCCCTCACAAGGGGTTTTGTATTATCTTTCAGAACTATTTTCTGTACGAACTATCCTTCATTACAGTACGTAGTTCTTTGAACTGCCTAGATATTCATGTCAGATTGTATTCAATATTATTATAACAACAGGATCACTTAAAGGATATACTGTAAATCAAAGAAAAAAAAAATCTGCTGCTGCTATAGCAAGTCCCCAGAGATACAATTTTCCGTACACTAGTGGTGCATTATAAATCAACACAGAGGCAGTCCTTTAAAATAAGCATATGCTACCCCTGATTTCTTGTATTAAGTCACACAATATTTTCAGTTTAACTTGTTGCCTAACTACTAGCACACCTGGGTAATACTGTTCCCAGGCAACAGTGTATAAGCACAACAAGAATAAAGCAATGGAAATTTCAGTGCGGTGTTTTAGTAGAAGCCTTCTGAGAAGGAGAGGGAAATTGGAAATATAAGGTATTCAAACCACAGAACTCAAGGCAGTAATAGAACTTAATCATGAAGAGGGTAAATCCTCAGGAAAAGATCAAAGAGAAAATAAAAACAGTTATGAGAACATTAAAGATAAAAATAGCTAATAGAGCATCTGTTTTCATGAAGATATGTAAATATATAGAAGAGAGACCATGTGTCATCACAGACACCTATCCAGATCACCAGTGTAAAACAGTGTTTACTCAGGACTGTCTGTGAACTCCATTCGGTAGGCTTCCAGAGCTGTCAGAAGTGCCTGACAGCAGCAGAGGCGTGGAGGATGGTATTCCTGTGCTAAGAACAATCTGGCACATGGAAGGAGACCTGGGTTTAAAACCTATGTAGTTAGGCTTGGATTTAGGCAGATATCCGAAAGCAGCTGCAAGGGGGAGGGTGAGAAGGGGTGGGGAAGAAAGACGAAAACACATGTCCCTCTCACCACACATTTTCTTCCATCTGTGTCTTCCTAGCTTTCTAAAAAGTATTCTTAGGAATCCTGCAGTGTGGTGAAAGCATGTAAAGGCTGAGCTCCTGGCAGAAGTCAGTATCACTGCTGTGCACAAAACCCACACTCTGATGTAGAGTTAATACCTCCAGATTCTATTTTAAGATAAAAATTTGGAATGGGGGGCCCGTTCTACCATGCTTAGCTCTGCAACTCCCATTATGTGTACTTTTAGACGAATCTGTGATGTGGCTTAGAGAGAACATCTATGCCTAGTTCAGTTTGGTAAGCCTGAACCATAACTGAATTTATTTCAATCGTGACTGCACCATGGTCTTAGTTCCAAGGACCATCAAGAAATATTCTGCCCCTTCCTAATGCTGGTGGTGATTCCTACCAAGCAAGATGCAGAAATCGGTATATGACCTCATAGTGCAGCCTGTGTGCTTTAGGAGGGGGACAGGCTGTGGGGCAGCTCTGGGGTAAATAGGCTGGGGGGCCCCACTTTCCTGAGGCAAAGTAGTTATTAGTCACTGAGTGCATGGCCAGAAGAATGTAAAAGGACAAACATTTGTTATGTCATCATGTCACAATACTGGAATAAAAGTGGACTCTTTATGCTTTTTTTAAAAAGTATTTATATTTCTCTTTCATTTCCTATTAATATTATTTTGGTACACTGCAATTTTAACATGTAAATTTGCAAGAGAAAAGCAGTCTCCAGAAGTTCAGATACTGTGTTATTTTTCCTGATGGATAATAGCATTGACAATAAAAGTTGCTACCATCAAAATAGACATATTGTAAAAGCCATTTAATTTCCCAGTGGTAAAATGCAAAATGTTCTGAGCAAAATGTTACTAATCTTAGTAAGGCGTTTCTTGTATTTTGCAAGAATTTTCTGTAAGGTACTTACCGGAAGACTCAAAAATTCATTAAAGTAGTCCACAAGCATATCATCTGTGGCTAAGCATTCTTCCTACAGAGAGACAAAACCACAATGCAAGGCTTGTACTAATCTGCGCTAAAATGGTTTGAACACACTGTTGCCTCAAACAATGACTTTTCCATGAGATATGACATGCAAACTTTTGCAAAATGGTATTTCTCACTTTTGAGAATATAATCATTGCAACATTGTTGTATTCTAGCCATTGCACATCACTGTACACGTGAAGGTAAATCCTTTGTCAAGAAGTTTACACATAAAACCTACATAAATCAAACAGCTTCAATGTGCATAAGGTAACAGCCTAGACATTCCCCACATTATACTTTTCTCTTTCGCATCTGGGAAGGATGGGAGTATAACAATTCACCAGAGCTTGCTTGTGCTTCCACGCTGCTGCTTGGGGGTGTTTTGGGGCACATTTGGAATAAAAGGGAGTTCAAAGATCTTTCATTTGGTTTACCAAGCAAGCAGCATATGCCATACTCAAAATCTGACAGAACTGGGAGGCTTCCTGTTGACCTCATCAGAAATGAAGACTGCATCTGCAGATGGTTTTGTACCCTTTCCGACCCCTGTATTTTAAATCCTGTTAATAAGACTCAAAACCCATAGAATATAAATTAAATTTTCAAATCAATAAATATGGATCCCAGTCATACTTCCACTGCACTAAATACCACCACCACCCCCATTTCAATTCAACAGAAGGTAAAAGTAGAACATTATTCCATTGGTCTTCAGAAATCTGTCTTCAGTATAATGAAGACTTCTGAAGAATTTTAAATAGTTTCAGTTTCTTGAATATTCTATTACTTCTGCCTTGCAACACAAGGGGAATGCACCTAAATTAAATGTCTTTGCTGATATCAGCAAAGGTCTTGTGACACAAATCTTTTTTCTCTTTCGTAAGTTCATAGCATTGAAATGTGCTAGGGAGCAACAACAGTGTGTTAAAGAGAGGTTGTGCAGTGTACATGGTATCACTTGTAGGCAGGCAGTATATTGATACAAACTCCACAGTGTCTAACCTAATCGGAGACAGCTTGTACTTAGCTAATGTGCTTTAATATGAACTTAGGAAGGCCCCTGCGTGCTGCATGACAAGACAGAACCAGACTTGATGTTATTTGCCCAGCCTTAGTCTGCCAACATTTATTCCTTAGCACTTGTGGTTGCTGCTATGACTGATACAGGACAGGCAAGTTGCCTCACGTGCATTCCTGGAAAATGCTGACAACACTGAAAGAAGGCTTTCTGCATTACACAGATCGTGGTTATTTTGGATTATAGGCCCACAGTCCAATGCAGTTGCAGTACCATGGACCTAGAGATGTTAGGGCACTGATTAAATAGCAGAATTTACCAAAGTGTCTAACCCAAAGCATTTTGAAGTCAACAGAAAATCCTCTCGCTAATGTCGCTGGGCACTCAGTCAGATCCAGAAATCTCAATTCAGCGTGTGTTAACACAATTAACCAAAAAAAAAACATTAGAAACAAGCTGCAGTCTACCTCACGTTTGGTTTGGGTAATGCTTTGACACTGTTAAGGACAAATGTGAAGACAGCTAGACATGATAATACACCATGTAAATATTTTATTGTTTCAAAGGACTTATTCAAAACAATTCATTTATTACTGGCTGAAGTATAAGCTCTTTAAGACTATGCAGGTAACATGTGTTTTTAATTTGCTAAGGATATAATTCTCTGCAGTCCCATATAACAGCAAGAAATGTAAACACAGTGGTTGATTAATCAATAAAATGTTTATGATCTTTTTAATGCAAGCTTTACTACTTACTGGTCTTACTGCATCTATATACAATGTACTTTCCTCTGGGTTTTGGAGGTGGTTTTGTGGTCAGTCTTATTTTCATTTGAAAGCATAGTGCACTTTCATATTAGCACATTACAGGTTATAGAGCTGCATATACAATACTATATAGCTTATAGTTTTGTGTCAGGAAGCATTTTGTTTCATTTCTTCCCATGCCATCTTTCCTGCTGCAAATTATGGCTAGGAACAGCTGCCTTACAATTGCAACTGAAGGTCAAGGTGTGCTAAAAATTAGTCCAAAACTGCAGTTTTGTCCTCATGCAATTTATGTACAAATAGCAATATCCCGGGCCTGATTTCTGTCACTCTTAAAATTGAAAGGAATTTTTAAATTATTTTGGCAATGGTATACTACAATTTCTTTGAGGTTTTGTGGAAACAAACCTAATCACTTGCTATCTATTTATAGCATTTGATAGCTTTCTCTATTACTGCAATCATGAAAAAGTACAGAAATACTATTAAACGCCAAAGGAGAAGCTGAACATGAGTAAAAGCGATGCCATCTTGAAATGCTTGCATTTCACATTGCAGCACCCACTAAAATGATAAATACCTCTCCACTCTTGAAAATATATAATAAATGGTATCTTTAAATGTCAAAAGTTAAAATTAGTGTAAAACCCCAATCCTGCATAGAAGTCTGACAGCTTCATGTCCTTGTGTGGAGTTCACCTGGAGTCAGACATGTCTAGTCACAGTAAGTAGCCTGCAGAATCAAGGTTTAATGCAATGTAAGTATGCAGTTGAGAGATGTTCTCATGTACGTATGGTGAATATCTGCTATATATATTATTTATCTCTGCCTGAATTCATGTTGATTTTGTTTATGATAATATATATAAATAAAATATTATCTAGAGGGTCTCAAAAGGAATAGCAATAGTTTAAAATATGCAGTTACAAAGGCATCCAAAATATGGAAGAGGCAAACGTTACCTAAGGTGCTAGATTTAAGGTGTTGTTTTATATGAGGTAACAGACAAGCAGATCCACCTTTCAAATGAGAAGACAACATCGGGGAAATCCTACAATGAGCTAAGAACAAAGGGCAGAAAAGGTAAAGTAAGGAGAAGACTGTTAAACCTGTTATGTTCAACCTTCCAGTTGATTGTTTCCTTCCTTCGTTCTATTTCACTTTCCTTTCCATTTCCATCCTTATTCTCCATGTTTTCCTGCTATTTTTTTTTCCTAATTATTTTCAAACTAAGTATTTTTTTGTCTGAGAAAATTGTAAGAAATTACTCAGTACTCCATATTTACACAGAGGACAAAAATGAGAAACCAGACAACAGTTTCCAAAACCTTTGGTTTTGCTTTACAGTTGCAAGACAAAGTGAATGATCAAGCCTTATAAAGCATACTTACAAACACTTCTTCTGTTATACATGGAGGCTCTGAAATACAAAAATGAAATATCGTACGTTATCCAAGCAATACAATCAAGCTTGTTTAACTACGATTACTGAACAGAAACAAGAAGTAGTGAGGCATGACAACCTTCCTGGATATTCTGAAATAAAATAACTCAGCCTGAGGAAACAAAATAAACTCTAAGAACATGCAGTAATGTTGACCCATGTGTAAAAAGGTTGAGTATCACAAGAATGATTTAAATATAATTAAAGTATTATTTAACTAGATTATTTCACACACATCAGTTAACTTTCTGTCAGCTTTCCTCTGCAAAATTGATTACTAGAAGTTTACTTTTTTTAAAAGAAGGTTTTAAAGAAAATACAGATTTGTATGAGACTCTGGGAGCTTGGAACAGCAAATATTACGAATCATATGATAAAATTCAAAAAAATGCAATCATGGGTGTTCCCAGATAACCAAATCTCACTCATTCTCAGAAAATATTTGGTCTTTTGTGGTGCCATTTGAAGGGACTAGAGTTCTCTCTTCAGATTGATAAATTTTGCTGGGCAAGTTTAAACCTAGCAGTTCAAAATCTCCCTCCTTTGTATCACTGCCTCTATACCCGAGACAATCACCATGGGGTCAGACCCCCTGTCTGACACAGAGTCAGTCCACCACCCTGCATGGAAAGCACTACGTACCAGTGGTAAGCCTCTTCGACTGCATCCTGCGTCTGCACATGTAAGGGCCGGCATCCACACCTGCATGCTTACCACCTCATTTGCAAAGGTGAAATCCTTGACTGCAGACCAGAAATAGAAGCTGCAGAGTTCCCGGGCCTGCCCAGGGCAGTCTGGCTCTGCTGCGTGGCTCACAGCAAGCAGGGTTGCTATGGCACTGAAAACAACACACAGGATGAGCTGAGCAGTAAGCAAATACTTCCACTGCTGATGCAAGGCAGACTCAGATACCAGCCACACCACTGATATGGTGCCAAGAGATGGCTGTGAACTAGCAATTTGAGGATATTTGCAGCAAGAAATGAAATTAAATGTTCTTTTCTCAGCTGGCCTAGGCAGTTCTTAGTCCAATATTATATTCTATGTTCCTACATTGGCAAAACCCTCCAGCCATGTGAGACTTTGCCTTTAAAAAAAAAAGTCTCAAAACATACAACTAATGACCAATGGATTTACATCATCTATCAAATAATTCTGCATCCGTAAGACGACTATGAGGCTTGATCCCAAGTAACAAAGTCAGTCTTATCTATGGTAGAGAACCTCCACTGCAGCTAAGTAAGAAAAGGCAAGGAGCTTCATATTGCTACAGCTGAGATGAAACCTGGGCTGTTTCCTAACATCTCTCCATTGTGACGTATCAGAAACACAACCTGCCTTCCTCCTGCTGCCAGGGCCCATACCTAGCACAAATCCAAAGGCAGCTGCATTTTTGCTCAGTTAGGGAGTTTATAAATAGCATAGGTGGAAAGAGAAAAGACATTAAGAGACATGGAAGAGAGTCTACACCCAGATTGTTATTTTCTTCCTTGGCTCAAGGGAGTACCCCAGGATATAAGAGAAAGTCATATTTCTGGTATGGTCGGCTAAAGCTGTGCACAAAGAAGGAATTCAGGCTCCTATATAGGGTTTTCAGTGGTCTTCATGTGTTCCACAACTGGGATCTGAAAACATTCTACCTAGTATGTATCTGATCCAAGAACTGCTTAAGTTCTTCAGGTACCTTCAGGGCTTTTGGCATGAAAGTTCCCTCAAAGGTTCTACTGCTGCTCATTTCCAGAACAGCACTGATTTCAGTAGCTTGGCATAAAACCCACTGGCATCAGTTGTACAAGTTGTCATGTATGCAAGTTACATGAAGGACTCCTTTGATAAGCCTAACCCATCAGCTTTGCTATGAAGTACCCAAAATGCACCAAGAGCTTCCTATTCCCAGTAAACGCTATCATTTGTGCCCGCTTTCACAGAACGGTTTAGTATCTTCAGTCATGCTCTTCAACTGTGAAAATAAAATTATTTTAATTCATACCTGACTTTGGTGGTATCCATGATCAAGTAAAAACAGAACAAATGCACATGCTCAGGGACTACAGCTTAAAGCTTGGGAATGACTACTGTCAAAAACGAAAAAGCAGCAAATCAACTATCATAGAGGCAGGGAAAATGGCTTAATCTCCTAGAAACACATGGTATTTTGCACCCTCTACTCAAGATGTACATTGCCACTCCTGGCAGTGCCTGCCCAAATACCACAATCACTGCTCTAACTACTAAATGCCAGGACAATGTCTCTTTCGATTATCTTGGTGGAATGCTGTTAGCTGTCTGATTAGCTTTTTAGGGTGAACTGTTTTGTGAGGGTTTTTTTTCACTTAAGGGAAAAACAGTCTTTCCAAAGACTTTCTCATTACCTCAGTTAAAAACACTCATCTAGGTCAAATATTTCCTGTGTATGCATTTCAGTCCTGATTTTATATTGCCAGTTAAATGTTCACCAGCTGATGAAGTTGAGTTATAAAGATTAAGCTCATTTTCCTCCTTTTCCACATTTTTTTCTTTCCACGCTCTTCTCATATTTTCATTCTGATGATTATTTATCTTTGCAGAACTGCAGACCTACAGAATGCTTCATAAATATTGTCAAAGCCATGATCTATGCTAAAAAGCATCTGATCTTGTAGAAAAGATGAATGGGCAGACAGGATGGAGAATAAGTTCTAAAAAAGGTGATACCAGTAAAACTGTAGACAAAGTAAAAAGACTAAAAGTAGGTTTCAAGTTATTAGCATTTTGAGAAAATGGTAATCTAGCAGCAGGCCAGCACAAGAAGATATCTGCGCAAGAAGGCAAATGGGAAGAAAACATAATTTTGTCTTCCTCATCCCTGCTGGCATCTCCCTCCTCTGCTCATTACTGAAAAGCCGTTTGGAGAGGTGAACCTTCAGTCAAGACTTAAATCTGTCATTGTCCCTTTCCTCCACACTTCTCAAATTTATGCGTTCAATCATTTACCAGGGAAAGTGCTTCAAAGTATCAGCCAGGCAAATCAGATCAAAACCGCAGAGACAACTTTGCACTCAAAGAAACAAGTGTATAAGCTATGCCAGCATGCTAGGTGAACAAGACTCCTCCTTCGTGGCTTGCTCAAGTAAAGACAAGATATAAATTGGATTGCTTTATAAAATCCAAATGTGCACTTGTGTTTTTAGGTGCTAACCTGTGTTTGATTCCTGGCAGTCGTCACAGTGAAGTCATTAACATCCCCATAACTAGTCATTCAAAAAGTAGCAAATACTACTTTAAAAAAATGCAAATCAGCATCTAGAGGGATCTCCAAGGGCACCTATGAACTAATTCTCATTAATTTTCCATAGAAACTCCCCAACTCAGATACAGGTGGGCATTTCATCACATGATATCTTTAATACCTAGATATCTTTACAGAAATCCAACTTTACTTAAATGTAACTACTCTTTGTTCTTTGGATGATTGCCACATACATTTTAGCCTTTGCTGCTTTCAGATGAAATCTCAAACTGGAAACAGGTGCTAGGAAACCTATTTAAATATTAACTGCAGAATTGCCAAAATGGGAGTCATATCCTGAGAAGAAAGCACAAATTGATCATCAGATAGCTGGCCCCTAAGTGCCTTAAATTATTCTGTTGGCAAAATGGCAGAAGCTGCCTGTTGTAGTAGTACAGCCTCTGTGTTCTGGTTCTAGTTCTGGTTTACAGCACAGTTTAATGCAATTCTGTGGCTGTCAGAAAAAGTCAATGCGGACACCCAAAAAAAAAAGTTATTGGGAATGAGAGCTCAGAAGAATTCTGAAAGGACAAAAAAAAGAAACCACCATTCCTGAAGATAGTCTAGGTAAAGAGAAAAAAGGAAGTACTTCAAAATAAAATAGGAGGGGCTAAATAGTAAAGGAAGTGATGTGACATAGCTTTGGTCTATCAACATTAAAAACATTTTGCTAGTGGAGGAGACTGTCAGAGGGAATGCAGATCCAAAAATCTTGACCTTTACAAAAGTCTCCATTGGCTTAGTCACTGGAGGATATTCCCAGACTTTTCACTGTCACCAATGGCCCAAGGATTCCTATAACAAACTTATTCTACCAGGACAAGGTAGAGGTGTTTTATCAAGTTTAAAGACTTTAAATAAAGTTTAGTTTCCTTTTGCTTAATATGGGTCTTGGAAAAGATAGAGGCAATACAGAGGCATACCCAGAAAGTGAATCTGATTTTGGAAGGACCATTTAACAATTTGTGATATACATTTGTACTCTTGCTAGCTCGTACATGCCAGCTACCTGTTTCATACCTGAGGTCATCTGATGCCTTCAGAAATTCGTATTTGCATCTTAAGATATAACTGCTAAAACTTCAGGAGAGCATCACACTATCTTTTCTAATTTTGGAAAAGAGCATTAAAACTTAATTGAAAAAACTATTCAGCATGATTGTGGCAGTTTGAAGAAGTGTATTAGAAATAAAGTCATTCTGTGAAGACAATATAAAAATCAGGAAAGAACTGCTAGACCCACAGCTATCAAACCACATACAAGATAAAAAAAAATTGGCATGGCGCCTAAGTTTACAGCAAGGCAGAGTTTATTGCTAGCAGACCTACTACAGTTAACATAGCATAGCTTTCACCTGAAACATAAGATACAGATCAGAAGAAACTATGACAGTTATATCTCACAGAGATTTCACTATCAGGGGGAGTATCAAATTTTGGCACTTTGTACAAGAGATTGCATTGTCACTGTCTATTCTCCACTTTTCATGTAGATAAAATGGAGTCGTGTTTTGTAATACATTTTAGCTACACTAATTTAAGCTTTGCAAGTTTACCATCAGTGCTGACTTTTAGCCGTGCAAGCAAATTTCGTGACAATTGGTTTTCCTGAGGTTATTTATAGCTTGGTGTAAGTCAGGTCAGTTCCTTGATCTAGGCTTAACAGATGGCCCAACACAAGAGGCATATGAAGAAGCTTCAGCAGATAGGAATAACATATGCCAATAATGCCAAACACGTCCTTTAAGATCATCTCCTGGCAGCATGTGACATATACCCAACAAGAAACACAAAATGCATGCAAGTCTTTCCAGTCTTGCTGTTACAGTCAAACAGACATCAACAACAGTCCCAAAACCCAGGATTCCCCAGCTAAGTGCTGTTATCCATGTGAGATATTACTGATGCATTGAGCCTGTGGATAGCAGCAGTGCTGTTTGAGACAGCACATCCCACTGACCACCAGTTCCCACCTTTTTGTGTTATACTGCCATGGCTGCTTGTCTAGCAGTATAATGAAGCAGACTGGGGGACTGATACAGCTAAAAAAAAAAAAAAAAAAAAAAAATCAGGAGGAAAAAATAAAAAGATTTCATGTATTTCAGCTTCCAGAACTCAACAGTATCAACACAATAGGTGTTAGGAATGGTATAAAAATCCATAACTAAGAGATACTCCTTAAGATTTTAATAATGCTTCAGGAAAGCATACAAAATTACAGCCTTCTATTTTGTAGGTATTCTAGTTTCCTACCTATTGCTCTCCTGGACTCCAGAAGTACCTAGTTAAAAAATAAAGAACAAATTAAGTTCCCAAATTCTCACCCAGTCTTCATTTAGCAGACTAAAACTAAAAAAAAAAAAAAAAAGCTGCCATTCTTAGATTGTTTACAATATCTTATGTGGGAATACTTAGCCCCTTCCCAATTTTGAGTTTGAAAAGGTTAATCTTTTCTTGTTCACTAAAGGCATCAGAACATCAATTAAGTACAAACGAAATGTGTACAATAGGAAAACTATCTTATGATCATTTCAAATCACGATAGATTGAGGAAGCACTTGTAGACTATCCATACTTTGCAGAACTATATTGGATTTTATTGCCCAATACATTTTCTGCAGTTGGGAAATAAAGTCCAGACCATGCAGCACCTGAAACTATCAGTTCTCAACTACTTCAACTGCAACACTTCCATGAGAGAGTTATAGCCAACACCAGGCTGGCATGAAGACTGCTGCCCTGCATGGAACTGAGCCAGAAGACACTCTTTAGGCCAATCTTGCCCAGTTGCTGCAGGATCTGGCTGTGTGCCCAGCATAGCCTTACCCTGCAAAGGAGGCCCTGGAGAAATAATACCATCTGAATTACTTCCCAAGATGCCACTATTCGCTTGAAGATTTTGGTATGTAGCTCCTGTGGGCAGGAATTATGGTCTGCCTTGCTTTAAGCTATTCAAAACATTTTGCATGTTCGCATTTAAGGGTTAAAGCAAGAAGAAAAACAACTAATATTCTCTTCTCTAAGAAAAATCTTTGGTGCCCCCTTGTGATAAAATATTTTTATTAACAGACTGTATGCATTTGAAATAAAAGACTATTTTCAGTGAGGAAAGCAGTTCAACCCTTAAGATAGTTTCATATTTAAGTTAGTTAATTGAGCAAAGCATTTTAGAATTAGTTCATTTTCTTGTTACCCATTCTGTGTTGTATGACATTCTCCCTGGACTACTCTATGGCAATTATTTAAATTAATGAAAAAGTCCAGAACAGGAACTTAAACAGTGCACCAGTGAGCATTTCTGTTTGGAGCAGAAAACAGGACCCATATCTTGCCCTTCAAAAACAAACAAACAAAAAAAATAATAATCACTGTCCCTTTTACTATGCCCATTTGTGATTTAATCTTGCAACAAATTCTTGGCAAAAATGCTTCCAACAGCAAGGCTGGAGAATAACTGCATCCCAGTAATAGTTTTTGTATGCCACAGTACACAACGGGAAAAGAATAAAGGAAAATTGAACTGAAATTCCAATATTTCGTGGAAGTGCTTCTTTTGTATAACATTTTTTCCAAAGACAGGAGAATGTTCTCAACACACACAAAATTTGTGTTTAAAAGCCAAAGATGTTGCTATTGCCACAATCTATATAACATGTAATCTATCAAAACGTACACCAGGAATATATGGAGTCATACCAGAGGAAAACTTCATTTTGGATTCCAATTGCCTACATATAGGCTAGGTACTGAGCTACCGAGTCTTGGCAGAACAAGGCATTTCTAGATGTGTTCTTCAGGCCCCAAATAACATATTACAACCAATTCAGTACTTAGGGAACTTTAGTGTCCACTCAGTGAATATGAGATAGGAGTCCTCCATTTAGGCAACAACACCACTTTAGGATGATAATTAACATTTTTGCTAAAGTGGAAGACCACTGCACAACTGCTGTCTAATTCTGCAATAACCCTGCAGCTCCAAATGATAACTTTTATCAAGAGTTACTATGTTCGTCTAGGGTACTATTGCTTCCCAGCTAGCTGTGCTTCTTTTCCCAGAAGTTACTATCCTTCTACCACTTCAGCTGGTTCTAGACACAATGTCTAAGTTTAAATAACTTACAGAAATAGGTTTTTCACTATGATTCAGGACTGAAAAGAAGCAGTTGATATACAGGTACAGTCTCCACATCCCATTTTCCAAAGATTTAAGGTGCTTACAGAGTTAAGACACAACAATTCAGTGACCCTTGCACAACTGTTTTCAGAATGATTTTTAGAATGCAAAGGGGAAAAATTAGAGGGGCTTTTAACACATGAACTCCTGTATCCAAGTCAGAGATCTATTTTTATATAAAACTTCTAGTATTCAACACCAATGTTTATGAGTTCATTCAGAACTCCATGCCATCCATATTTTCAGCTGAAGTGTTGGTTTCTTTACTACTCATCCATTAACAACTAGGTCAATAAGGCCTTACTAGTGTTTAAGCTTCCAACAAGTTTGGGCAGGTTCCAACACTTTACAGAGGCATGTCAAAGTTAAGAGAAAAAAATGTGCTAAGTCTTTTTGTAATGAGAATTTCAACTAATCAGAGCTCAGAAAGTCAGAAAGTAAAAGCAAGCTTTGTTTTTGTTTAACTAAAATACATCATTCTCAAGAAGCTGTCAGATTTTGTTAGGGCATCTGACAAGTGATAACAGAATCTGCTAGGTGTTTTGCATCAAAAAAATCCTTTAAGATTCACTACAGACAAAAAATTTGCACTTATAGAAAGGTAATCACATCAAATACTAAATCACGAGACTGAAGTAGAGAAAGAAAAAAGGTCTGAAGCTTAGTAGTACAAAATACAAGGTTATGTACTTAAGGGTCAGTAAGAATTTATGGAAGAAGTCATGATCTTTTCAAAATTTTTGAGAGAAGAATATTGAGTGCTACACCTAGCAACTAAACTGCAAGTATGTGGAAGACAAAAGAATGCTAATCTTAGTATGCATTGGTCAAAGTATTTCTGGTAGACAAAAGAGAAGCCCTAATATTATTCAAGGTCTTGAGGAGGTTTTACCTGGAATACTGGTTGCATAGATTCAAAGAATAGATTCAAATGGAAAGAGTGAAGAGTCATTAAGACAATCCAAGAGACAGAGGTTGTATCTAAGAGATGAGACTAAGTTCAGAGGGTTTTTTTGGTCAATGAAATAAAGAGTGAGGGAGTATACTACACAATCATAACATGACGGGGGGTGGAAGTCTAAGGGAAGAATAAATGTATAGAGTAGCTATTTCAATAGCAATGCTGGGGGGAAAAAAAGGCAACTGATTAAATACATAATACAGCAATCTGGAACAGGTCTCCAACTTAAAGGTCATGAGACAGTACTCTATCCAGTTTTAAGGTAGAACTTGATGAGTTCACATAAGGGCTCGGCACTAAACTCCAGGACTCCCTTTCTAATATGACACTCCTGTATTTCTTGATGTGCCTATGAAAACAGAAAGAAAATGAATTATACCTTGTATTAAAATTAACCCACATGACCTAAATTGCCTAAGGGGTACCAATGAATAACCAATATATGGAATAGGAAAATAATCTAACAGATGTTGATGAGCTTTTTAATTTAATGACCAAAATTTTATATCATTTTTAGCTAGTTAGTGATAGAACATACTAACATTCTCTATCCTATAAACAATTCAAAAGATTTATAATATTTTTTTGCCTAAGCTCTTCCATACTTGTCACCAAGGAAGGAATGATCAGAGACTTAAGTAATTTCAGTTTCCTCCTCACAGACCACTTGAGGTTTATGGTTGCTGAATTATGAAGTACGATTCTTGCAGCAACATCTGTCAACAGCAAAAGGTTACTCCTAAGAATTCTTTTTTAGAATTTAAATCCACAGCTCTGGCTCAAACCATCACCTTCAGAAATCTAAACGCATTCCCTGGGCATCCTTCATAGGCAATATCACTCCTCCCACTATGGATCATGCCGGTCTGAAGGGCAATAAGGATTGCAAAAATAAGGTTTTCAGCAGTAAATAAAACCAATATTACCTCGAACATTAACATTAATCTCATTATCCCCATCTTCCAGAGTGAAAGACAACTCACTCCTCCCTTTCCAACAATCTGTTGTCAATTGTAAGAAAAATTCTTGAGCTAGAGAATAATTATGGGCAGGATATTTTGGGAAACTCTTAACCATTGTTATTTCTACCTTAGGACCACCTTTCATCCTCCTTCTCTGTGCTAGCTAGAATTTTTAGTACCTGACTTCAGGTCTCCGAGAATTAATTCAGCCCAGTAGAAAAATAAAGATGCTGGACATGAATCCCTAGACTCTGTGACACTCACAGGCTGTGAGGTTTTTTGGTTGGGTTTTTTTGGTTTGGGGGGGATTTTTTTTTTTTGTTGTTGCAAAGTAGGAGCCTGTGTACTCCTTTGTTGTTTCATTCAAGTCCAGGTTCATATCTACCCCAAAGACTTCATATTTCTGTCAATAAAGCAATCAAATATAGTGAAAAAAATTTTGATTCCTTTCACCCAAACTATTAGAGGCTATCAGATAACTATAACATACTTTGTGTTCCATTAGATATGTTATCCTTTACCCACATGTTAAGTATATCACTATTTTATTTCTCCCTTAAGTCAAGACACAAAGCTAATTTTATTTAAAAAAAAAAAAAAAATCACTGTCAGATATGGGAATTACCCATAGACGAGAAGTCTGGCTTTCTCACTTCCCCCCACCTCTGGTGCAGCAGTGGACAATAGCAGAGAACTCATTTCACCCAAACACCAGAGCATAGTTAATTTTGTGATAGACCTAACTGAAAAAAAGAGTTTTAAATATGCCATAACAGGGGAAAAAATGTTTAAAATTATAAAATAAAAGAGTCAAGGATTTTTCCCTCTCAAACTACTCCTTGTTGGATGGACACTGTAGATGTCAAAGACACTACCTTTAAAAACAAATAATGCCTATACCAGAACAAATTTTCTATCCCCATTCTCCCTGAATTATTAAGATTTTAGCAAAAGCAAACTCTTTGTATAAGAGTTTGGATAAGAGTTTCTCTTACTAGAATTTTTTCCTCGAAGGGAAAGGATACTTAACAACTGATTCTTAAACTGAGTTCCCATATGGCTTTCCATCCAAAGAAACACCTGTTTCAGAAAAACTTTCAGAACTATTGCTAAAGTTTTCAAAACAAGGCTTGCAACTCATATTTCTGGAGTGGGCTGCAATACCACACATCAAGAAGTCAGCTAAATCCTCTCACTGCCTGTCATAACTGTCCCATCAATTTCAAGGATGCATTTAAAGCTTTTTTCTTTTTTTTTTTTTTTTTTTTTTTAATATTTGAGACAAACTATATTGGTATTTAGTATTTATCAAAGGTAAAATGCAATGATGTCAATGGCAGTCTGACATGCTATGACATGCTATACTTATTCCGCATTGCAGTTACTATGACCTCTCTTTTATTTGATAGTTCAGTGGCAAGAAAAAAAACTAATCTAAATTAAGTTATCATAAAGCTACAAACTGTGTACATTCAGGTTCTTGTGTAATATAACTTCCTGCCTAGAAAGTTGTTCTTCATCATGTCAGTTTAACTTTTAATAGAAACTATTAAACATTTCTAAAAATGTATAGTTAGTTATTTTACACCTAAGAATAAAAGAACCAATCCAATAGTTCTCTGAACTAAGTTAACTTTTCAGTACACCTTGAACACTTAAAGTTGCAAACAGAGAAATGCAAATATTACACAAATCAAATAATTCAGCAATTTTCCTGTTTGCAGTCTCCTCTGTAACGAATTGCCATTCTTCCTAAACTGAAGCTATATATACACATACCTCTATATTCCCTAGCTTGCCCAAAAATTCTTCCCCTCAATTGTTCCTTCAGAATAGATTCTATATAAACTTCTCTTTCAGTCTTCCAGTTCAAGTGCTACCAGTCTAACCCTAGACAAGAATAATGCAAAAGCTTAGCAAATACAGATAAGTATGGAATGAAACTGTTGATCATTTTATTCATGCAATAAACATGATTTTCTGGCAGATACATTGGGTTGATCCCTTCTTTAATGATACCATGATTGGTTAATAGAGTTAGTACTAAAATTTCTATGGCACTTTACTAACCATATTGTTCCTCCTCCTTCCAAATACTGTGTGGAGCTACTGTCGCAGAAATCAGGTATGCGAAAAGTACTGACCAAGTTACAAATCACAACAGTTAGAGATGAGAAACAGGAAGTGGTGTTTCTAGAACATCCTGAAGGGAATTATCCCGGTCCATTTGTCTTAAACATCCACAGATAGTGTGGAAATAAAAAAATTACAGAAGTTATTTGTACTTTTTAGACAATAAAAATAAAGGGATATGTGAATAAATATTAACAAAGGCAAATACACGGCTTATTGCTTAGTTGAACCCCCCCCCCCTTTTTTTTTTTTTAAATCAGGCTACTTTTTAAATAGCTCAATGATAAGGCTTACCTACAAATGCATACAGTAAAATTACATCACAAATATAACACATAGCACAAAATCAGAGGGAGAGTGGGGAAGAAACACCAGCTGACTACAGGTGTTCTGCAATATGCTTGTGACAAATGAACTTCTTGAAAGGATAAGTAGGACAATATCAATTGGAGAAGTTAATTGTTATATCTTCATAGAGCAAGTACTGTGTCCACTTCAGTTGCCTGTATTTCAAGCTGTTTCCAACTGCTAGGAGTTGGTTTTTAAAAAAAAAAAAAAAAAAAAAAAAAACACAACACACAAACAAACACAACACACAAAACAAACAACAAACAAAAAACACCACACAAAGCAAACCACAAAAATCATTTGAGATCTGAAAGGCAGATGGAGTTCTTTTTCTGTAAAGAATCAGCATATTTAGTACAAGAGCAAAATCAGTGACTTCCTTTCTCTAGCTGTAGATTTAATTAAGGGATGATTCTAGCAGTTGATAATCCTTTAATTCAAGCGGAAGATAAGATGATCCAGGATACAAAGTCAGACTAAGTATAAAGGTAAGTTCACAACAAGGGTAATGCAACAGCATATTTTAGTGTGTGTATATACACACACACACACACACTATATCACCTGAAGTTTTCAAGTAAAGATAAAAACTCTAAAAAACAGTACCAGAGAATATCCACACAGCATCATCTTGATTTAGAAATTACTATTCTATTGTCTAAGAGGACAACAAAATAATTATTCTGTTATAAAATTCAGACAACTAATATATTGCTTTTGAGGTATCATCATTTTTTTGTATTTTTTTTTGCATATGTACCTAGTGCCCCAATTAAGATATTTTTAAAACATTTACTGTAATTTAAAGCGAATAATAAATAAATCCCATTAAATAGTTTTTAAAAATAATTTTCTTTAATTTGTCATTAAGACAAGAATTACATTTTTAAACATCTATGAGGTGCTGTAAGCTAGATATTGAAGACTGCATTTAAGATACTTTATTAAAAATGTAAGATGTTAGTAAGTGCCTAGCTACTACACCACAGATAAAACAAGACAAAATATTTTAAAATATTCACTTTTTTCAAAAACAAATATATAGTAAATTGTTTAAGATATATACACGAGAAGTTAACTCGATAAGTCAGCAAAAACACATTGAATGAGACTTTCAAAATACATATATTTAGGAAGAATATGAACAAGATTAGGAATCTAGGAGAAGGGGAAAAGGATTTAAATGTAAGGACTTACACGCCTTACAAATTTAGAGTCTTTTTAAATTTCTTTTGCTTTGGGCACTTCCTGGAGGAGCATCTTTTTTGTTGTTCCATTTTGCAGATAAACTATTACATTCTTTTGACCCATGGAAAGCATGCAGACATAAAATACAGAACTCAAATGCACATGCCTCTCTGCTGCATAGTCCCCGTTTTTTTACCAATTGATATTTAGCAGGATATTGACATCTTGGACAGGGTTTTAGAGCTTCGTCAGTGAACAGAGTTTTAGCAACCTGTAGCAGGAGGAGGGAGAGAAGAGCTACTTAGTTCTTGTAAATGAAAGTTTTCTAAAAACTGAAAGTGAAGTTTCTTAGCCACCTACTTTTACATATTCTTCCTGTCTACAAGTTGAATGGGGAACAGAATTGCATCTCCTGGGTGCAAGTTCAGTGTATGAAGCTGGTGTTTGCATTACAGAAGTTCTGGCTTGAGCTTGAACGGGCCTTAGAGCAGATCTATTGAGAACATTAAGTCTTGTAGCAGCATCTTCAGCATTCAAGAAATATTCCTGTTAGAGTTTATAATTATAAATAAAAGAAAAAAAAACACAAAAGGAAGCACATCAGGGTTTAATTTTATTTAGGATATGCAGCTGGTTTATTGCTTTTTTTGTTTTCCCTCTGCAACAACACATTAGAAAAGGAAATTATGTATAGTTCATGTATTTCCCATTAAAAGTTTATATTTAGTGAGAAAATATATATTTAGGGAGAAAACAAAAAAGAGTCTCCCATGATTGAAAGACTAGTACTCAAACTGTGGACAGTTGAAAAACAATAAAAGCTATTACATTCTCCTGTTAGACACTTTCACATACTGGTGGTGGAACTGTCTCTATCATAGAATCATTTTGGTTGGAAAAGACATTTAAGGTCATCAAGTCCAACCACTAACCATCAGCTACCTATCTGTAGCTTTACAACATATTTCCTCTTTCCTCTGACCTGTCTTCTTTCACACTTGAAAAAAATATTACCTTGGAGACGAACCTTACCCCAGCTTCTTCTTTCAGGTGTTTTATGTACAACTTTCTCCTCTTATCTGCACTTTTATCTTGTATGATGATTTCACGCCAGTTTTTGCTTACTTTCCAAATGCTGGAATAAATGAATGAAAGAAGTTATCCACTTTCACATTTTTGCCAAGTAGTACAGAAGTCATGATAGCAAGACTACCTTTTAAACATTTTTGCATTATTTCATATACTGTTGGTCATTTTACAGACTATTGCTATATACTACAAGAGTTCATTGTATTGTTATGAAACACAGATCTCATGTACTCTTATGCACCACCGTATAGAATAATAGAAGAATCTAGTGAACAACTGCAATATAAATAATACAGCATAACTTTGAATTACAAAATTTAATGTTTCTTCATTCCACATAAGTCACTTACCAAGTTTGTTTCTAAAGTCACATTTTTGTGTGTAGTGTTCTGAAAACATACATGCCTTTATACTTCCACCTATTCTCCCCATTACCTTTGTAACTAACACATGGCACTCAATTTCTTTGAGAAAAGTTACAGTTTCTATTGATTGAAAATTAATCTAGAACATTACTTGAAGTAAAATCCTTTGAGCATCTTTGTGCTTAGAAATAACTGAGAAGAGAAAAAAAAAAAAAATCTAGAAAATATGTTTTGAGTACTATGCATTATTGGGGAACTTTTAACGAGAAGAAATTACTTTCTAGGCTTAAATACATTTTTAATATATTTTAAAATTTATAAATAATGTAATTTAGTTTTAAGTTCACTAATTCCCAAGTTTGGCTTTTTGTTTGTTTTGTTTTTTTAATTCCCACACACAATATATTTTTAGAACTACACAGAAAGAGCCACTTGGTTAATGGTACAAAACCTTTTAATTTCCCCAGAAGCAATAAAATTCTATTGACAACAGCCACTATTCCAGAAGTTATTCTAATTTATTTGCAGAAACACATATTTTCACCTTTTCTGGGGAAAAAAATAAAAAGCAGTAGTACTTACCTGCACAGACTTTCCACTGTCAAAGCATCTAAAACTATAGCAAGAACATGTGTTAAATTTCTGTATTTTAATTCTGTTAAAATATCTAATTTTTCAAGGCCCATTTTCTTGCCAATAAGTCCAGCAAGAACATGTTCTAATGCAAATATTTCTGTTCCATCAATATTCTGCGATATTTGATTTTGGTCTGATCTTTGTCTTTGCAAGCAAATTTCATGAACTATTTTCAGAGCTGGAGTTCTTGAGAGATCTCTGTGACTTACAACTAGGTCTCCACTAGACTGTTCTTCTAAAACTAATGCATGGTCTTCACTGGCAAAGTTTCTTTCTTCTGTTAACATACATGCTGAAGTAGAAGGACTGCTATGATGATCTTCTGTCTCTGACTGTGAGCCTTGTTCCCGAAGAGTGGATAACTTTCTAACTTGTTCAAGTTTTCTTGTCTTTCTTTTATTATCCAGAATTTTGGAACCTTCTTTATGTTTTTGGAAGAACTCTTGGAAAGACCCCTCATGATCAGACAACAAGTCTCCTGATTTGTCCAAATGAAGTGAATTATATCCACTATCTTCAGGTATTGAAAGATCTGGGTAACTTGCCAGCTTAACGGGGGGAGAGTTTATTTCACATAGTTCAAAGTTAAAGCTCTCTACAAGACTGTTGACCGAAGTCAGGAACTTACCCTTGTTGGCCTCAGGTAACACACTGTAAGTAGAAGTCCTAAGCAACCCATCACTAACACTCACAAGGACGCTTTCATTGAATTCATTAGGGTTACTAACAATAACATCCTTACACTGAATTGGAGATAAACATTCTGGTTCTAGCAATAAGGGGTCCTTACATTTGGATTCATCTAGCGTAGAAGTCCTTTGTTGTGAAAAGGAAAGTCTCCTCTTTGGGCAATCAGGATTAGAGTCCCCAGTTTTTGAAGTGCTAGCTGTAAGAGGTTTGTAACTTTTATCTCTTGAAGAATCTAAAGCAGTTTGTGAAAGTTTTTCTTCAGAGCTCAAAACACAAGAGAATACTTTTTTCCTGCTGCTTCCTGAAGAACCAGCTTGTCTTTCACAGCATCCTACAGTTGTGCCAGCTGGAACAGTCTTAGATAAAACCAGTCTCCTGCGTAGTGAGGAGCCTTTTCTACTCACTTTAGGAGTTTCAAAAAAATCTGCACTTCTATTTGTATCTCTCCTTTCTGATAAAGAAATGGAATTCATTTCATTTTCAATAGATGAGACAGGAAAGAGGGCATTTGGATGAATATGCTCAGAATGCTCTTGTAGCAATGATAAACTTGTTGCACTTAGTGCTTCTTTATGTTCTACATCAGAATCTTTTACTGACTCATTGCATCTGCTGTCCAGAAATACTGAAGTGCAACATGTGTCTTTAAAATTCGAGTATTTCAAATTGCTGCTGGGAGATGTTAATCTATTTCTTTTAAGAGTATTGAACATTACTGAATGACTGTCTGACATCTTCTGCTTGGCACTTCGACTTTGTAAATGAAGATACCAGTGTTATTTCTGAAACAAACGATAAAAGTAGTCACCAAAACACCCTCAGATTAGTGAGAAAGCCTTGTGTAAGTCTACCAAGCTCGCAGTCATGACAAAAGCATGTTCATTAGTCTTAGTAACAACAGTGCTTATACATGAACACAAAGATAAATTACAATCAAGTAGATGGTTAGAATGAGTGATTAAAATGGGTAGTACCGGTAAGTGAGGCAACTTAAAACATACAACCAGTTAGCTAATTGATCTGCCAATCCTTATCCAAGGAAAAACACTTCAAATAAGCAACACAGCAACTAGAGTCTCATTTGTGCTGAAATCTGTGACAGAACTCCCTCTCATTCCAATAGGACCTAGATTTTTATTAGCACTGTGTTATTGGTTCATCCAACCATTAACAGTTCAGCCCTCAAGAACTAGCAGAAGCTCTCATAATAGATGAGTTTAGACAAAAGGCATTTTCTCCCTAAGAAAAATGAGAGGATTAATCATGAAGTCACAAGTCCACAGGTGTCACTATTATTTAGATCCCCACAGACCCTGGAGAGAATAAAACTTGACCTCTAGTTACAAAGCAAGCAGTGCATTCTTATCTACCTTAATATTTAAATGTTATTTTGTAAAGAAGCTCTCTGCTTTTGCTCAGGTCTGTGTGTAAACTGAGTGTTCTGAAACTTTACGCTTTAAAGAAATGGATGGACTGACTGTACATCCTCTCACCACATACATAAAAAGAAAGTTTCTTGTAAACTTAGTAAGTATAAAAGCTTTTAAGATCTACTATATATTTTCCTAGGAAAGTTACAAGTGGCTGATGCACCCATTTAAACAAGAGATGTTAGAATACAGACTTACTTTTTTTCCCCACTCATACATGGCAGAGTTTCTCCGCCCTATCCAGAGTGGCAATAGGTTACTGGTTTACACATGCAAGACACATTAACCACATAAAAGATGTCACAAATAATACCAGTATGAGGGCTGTTCTCACAGTTCATATCAACTTTGTGAGACTTTCAAAGTTGGAATCAGCAGCTTTTACTAGGGTATGTTACTGGCTTTCAGAACTGGTATTCTATTATTTCACAGGGACAACGCCATACTATTCATCAATGATCTCGGGTCATTTAATTAGTATTGTTTGACCCATGCTGAAGACACTTTATAAGATCGTTTCAATATAGAAATTGCTTTGTTTTGTTTTCTGCTGTGAGGAGACAGCAACATATAGAAGTTCAAATGGAACAAGATATTAAAGAGCAGACTGAAATATTTGGCATAAAGGCCTATAGAATCATGCTAACATCAGTATTAAATCAAATATATTTAAAACAAACAAAAAAATCCATCCACATAATTGAGAAAAATTCTTCCAGGAAAGAAAGCATGTGAAAATAATTCCAAAAAGGTAAAAAACTCCGAAGTCTGGCCTGCTTCCTTTTGCTCTACTGTTTACCTCTACAAATGCTGTGTCATGAACTAGAAAGTTACTTTAAAAAGATAGGAAAAAGGTACAAAGAGTCTCTATGTAGTACATTGCTGCTCTTTAGTTGATTATTCATGCTATGAGTGGAGGACCACATCAGCATAGCTCTTCTTTTTGTAAGAAGGAAGAAGACCAATAAGAGACCTGTAGTAACAATAGGGCATTATCTTTCTGCATTCTATAAAAAGAATAGAGGTTTCATTTTCTATGATGAATTTTGGTGAACTGCAGTTAGTTAGCAAACATTGCCAGGGGATATTCCTACCAAAAATGCTGATGGACAGAGATTTAAATTTTGAATGCTATTTAGCAACAGCTATTCAAAATCTCAATCCCACAAAAAAAAAAAAAAAAAAAATCACATGCCCACACTTACCTTTAAAAAGATGAATATTTTCCTTAAACACAGCCAAACTAACCACACATTTACAAAAATGCACAGGGTTGCAGGTTTAGAAACTTAATGTTCAGGCAACATACTGAAGAAACAATGAAAAGAAAACTCATGTTTGCAGTTTCATTCTCAGACACTCCATGGGAGAAATTATCTAATCTTATGAACAACTGAGAGTAAAGGAAATTTAAAATACTATCGTGTAAAAGAATTTGAGCAAACCTGTGTTTCAAGTAACATAAAATGACAGAAAAACAAGTTTTTGCAAGTAGGGAAGATGAGAACAGCAGAGTAAAAGCCAAAAATATGCTGTAGATACGCCAATGTCCAGCAGGGGGAGCCTGTGGGCTGACTATATTGATTTTGAGAGAACAATTTTGAGAATAATTATAGGGAAGCCACTGCAATACAGACACTGAATGAACAGTATCCATTATACTTCTTTACAGCAAATTCCAGTATACATCTCAGGTTTGTGTATACATTTAAAAAAAAAAACTTATTACTTGCACAAATTAAGATTTAATGTGACACAAGGTCTCATTTTACAAATACAGTACAGAAGGAAGAGCCTTTCAGAACAAGATGCTACTTATAAGAGATACTGAATAAAACCTCTTATGACTTTTCTGATGTTTTATAAGTACTTCTCTTTTTTTTATCAGGAGAAAAGTTTAATCTACTAGATTTGATATGTAACATCGAGCCATTTTCATTTGAGGATCTTTAATTTCTGACAGTATTGTTAACCTTGTTTTAGACATCATAAAACAGATGTGTAGGGAAGAAAAGACTGGTCACACAGCAAGTCAGTTACAGAGGGAGAAATAAAATCCACATCTGCTAAGTGTAGAATCTTGTGTTCTATACATTTCTCATATCTATTACTAATCTTGTAATTCTTAAATTGGTCTACAAGTCAACTGCAAACTTTCTGGCAGTTTACAGACCAAAATATTTCATATTCAGAGACTCAAACTAAATTAAGAGCAGGATTCAGATACTTAGACAAGAAATAATTTCTGACAAGCTTAGTCTTACAAAGCATCCTAAAGAGGTAAAAATGTTGGTTACTAGAAGGCAATGTAAATGGTGCCTATAACTTCAACATGAGTTCTAGGATGGAGTCAAGCCTATTCATGATACTAATTTGCATTCCTCAGCAACACACACTGAACATTTATGCCTCAAACAAGATGTTTTCTGTTCTTGTTCACCATTATTAACAAAACAGATAAAGGCAAAGTTCTGGTGATACAAGAATATTTTTTTTTTGTTATTTAAACAGATACCATATCTGCAGTAAAACTGACTATCCGAAGACTCTGCTCTTTGAGCGCCCAGATCTAAACACAGAGAAGTCATTCAGACCTTCAAAGATACTGATATGCCATAGCTAAGTCCTATCTGTAAGGTGTGGGTCACTTACCCTAATTTGTGAAGCAACTCGAGATCTTCCAAAGCAAAGGTGCTGTACTCAAAGTATTGCTTACCCCTACTGACAACCTAGAGTGAGAAAGGATGGGGAGAGAAAAAGAGAGACGTGCAAGAGAAACATTACCGTTGAGACACAGTTTTCAGCTGGTCTGTATATGCGTTCACTGCAATGTCTAATTACCCAGCGATGAAGACTGGCAGCTACCTAGGGACCAGCACCCGAGAGTCTCTCAGTCACCTGGGGTGCCGGACACGAGCAAAGCAACAGCTTCACCTCCTCATCTGGCAAACGGCTGGGCACAGGGAACAGAGACTAGAGGAACCCTACCACCGAGTGCAGCTCCCTCAGCATCCCCCTCCCCGGCTGGCTGGAGAGAGGGAACGCTGCCGCCTCAGCAGCTCAGCTGCCCGGCTCTGGGGCCCGTTGCCCTTAGTGAGGAGCCGCTTCGCTTCTCTCCACCCACACCGGCTCCTTCGCGTGCGGCTGCCGCTGCTTTCCCTCGCTTGGATTTGAACTACCCGCCCTTACCAACCGCTGCCGCGCTGTCTCCCCCACCCCCTTCGCGCTGCGGCCCCCGGAGGAGCGGCACCGCCCTGGGGCGAGGGCAGGGCGTCGGCAGGACGGGAGCCTGAGGAGAAGGGCTCCGCCGAAGGGGAGAGCCCACTCCCCAGGAACAGAGGGAGACAGACACCAGCGAGGCTCACCTCTCTCCTCACACTTTATACTCCAGCCCCGCGGCCCCCGCCGCACCCAGCCCACCATTAAAAGCACCCCTGCGCCGTTCCTCCTCCCGCCCTGCTTCTCCTCAGGTGCCTGGCGCGGAGGGTGAGGCTTTCCCGCCTCTCTGAGAGCTCTGTCAGCTCCCTGCTGAGGGGCAGCTTCTGAGGCGCTGGTCGATCACGGCCAGCCAAAGGCTTTCACATCGCAGATGACGAACCTTATCTGCACCACAACCTTTAAACTTGAGTTATGAGGGTGCTAATTAATCCGAGTTAATTAGTACATTTGTACCCGACGGCCCAGGAGCTAAATAAGCATGAAGCGTTTGTCGAGTGCCATCTCCTTTCAGTCGGGTGGGAGATGCGCAGCGATGTCGCCTAGTTTTTGCCGTGTTTTAGTTAATCTGTATATTAAAATACAAACAACCAACCAAACCAACCCCGAATACTTTGGTGCCTGTTTCTTCTGAGCTCGGTGGAGCTACCTGCGACAGGCGGGGGCGCTGCCGGCGGCGGGAACGGGCAGGCCTCGCTGCTGCTGCCGCCCCCGGGGGAAGAGAGCAGGATCCGACATAAGGAAGACATTTTTCGCTATGGGGGTAGTGAGACACTGGCACTGGTTATCCACAGAAGCTGTGGATCCTTGGAAGTGTTCAAAGTCAGGTTAGAGGGGGCTTTGAGCAACCTGGTCCAGTGGAAGGTGTTCGGGGGGGGGGGGGGGGAGGGTTGGAACTAGATGATCTTTGAAGGTCCCTCCTAGCCCAAACCCTTCTGTGAGTCTGTATGACAGAGGAAAAGCCAAATAAATCGCCGTTGTGTTCTCTTTCCGCTGGGTGTTACACTCCTTCACCTCACTAATATAACATTTACCCTGGGTTATCTCTCATTTTTCTGGTTCTTTCCCTGTTTACGCTTCTAGTTTTCTCCTTCCACCAGAACGTCCGACCTCCACGAGATGTCAAACCGCCCTGTGTGACTCCGAAAGCAACACCTACATCCAAAGAAGCACGGCATAAGCTTTCCAAAGAAACGCCGAAATTAGGTATGGTGATTCCTGCAGGTGGGGTTTGGCAGGAGGTGCAGCCTCTCCCTTCCCTCGGCACCCTCCAGCCGGGCACAGCCCACCCGGCCGCCCCAGGGAGACGGCGGTTACGAGTTACGTATGCAGAGCCGGGGGAAACTGTGACGTTTTTAGATAAAGAATATTGGCTTCTGTGACTACAAGGTAACTGTTACAGGTGAAAAGAGAAGGCTCTTGGGATATCTCCCCGTCCCTTTTTAGAAGCAGAAGTCATTAGAAACCTTCAGAAACGTAATACAAGCTTTCTGTAGTATCATCTATTTCACGTGAATCAGAAGAAATTCTGTTTCAGATAGTTGTATTTGTTTATAAAACAAATTACCTTTTCTGTGAAATTGGCAGCTTGTTAGCTCCTTAAAGCGGGAGACGGCAGTTGCAAGTTCTATCTCTGTTACTCAAACCCGGGTGGATTTGTGTAACTCGGATCAAAGCTATCCAAGAAATGTAACAAGCTGTACTTGTGGCATTTAATGCAATACACACCAAAAAGCGTGATTTAACAGAAAGCGTCACATACAAAAAAAAAAAAAACCAAACCACAACCAAACATAACCAAAAACAACAAACCAAAACCTGAGAAAACTGCTTCTAAACTAACAAAGTGAGGTAAGAGCCTGCAGCACGCATTTCCTTTCCACCTAAAAAGTACCCCGCGCCTCCCCACCTCGCCCCTCGCCCGCCCCCAAGCCCTCCCTCCCGCTGTCCTACCGCTTCTCCAAGACCTCTTTCACCTGGCGGGGCAGGGGAGGTCTCCCCACGCCGTCCCAGCCCTTTCTGCTACTCTCAATCCAAGGAGCATCTTTGGAGCTGGTGTTTATCAGCCCATCAGAACGGGGGTTTTACTCTTAAAGAGCTCCTCTCGAAGGAGGCGGGCTTTATCAGAAACGGCTAAAGTAACCGAAGCTTTCAGATCTGGTAAAGCATCCTCTTTTTCCAAGGGAACAGCTAAACCATGCCAATAATCAAGCAATGACGTGATTTCTTTTTTAATAGTGGATACTTTGTTTTCACAGAATTAACTTTAGCTGACTTTTTCACAGCGGTGTTATTAGTGAATCCTTTTAAAATTATCGGTTTATCAAACGCATTTTAAAATACGAAACGGGCCTGGAGAAATAACACCAATTGGGTTTTTATTTGTTTCTTTATGAGATGGTAATTACTTTGTGTGCATTTACCACGGTTCAGGCTTTTTTCACCCTCCCTCTGCTTTGAACTCTGGGTGCGCACCTGCATCTACGGGATCGGGCGGAGGGGAGGAGGCAGGTAGTGATGCCACGATGAGGTCAGAATCGAGACGAATAGCTCTGCTTTTCACATGTCTTCTTTATTATTATTATTATTTAGTTTTATTCATACACAGCAGTATGGAGAAGCAGATGAGCTGTCTAAAATCGTTACTGTATTTTTATTACGTCTAACTTAAATACAAAATTAGGAAAACCGCAACTATTTATTATTTCTCAAGTTTATTTTTAATAAGCTATAGATCATGTGTAAAGGTGATTTGCTACTATGAGAACACCACCAATAGATTACAGCTGATAAACCTCGAGCATTTGGGTGCTCAGGAACCAATTTTTATTCAGTATTCAGAAACAGAAAAAGAGAGACCTTTTCTTAAACTAGGGAACCTTTTGAATGATGAAGTCATTTGAATCGGCTATCCGCAAACCCCGATATTTGTTAAACATTTTCCCCGAAATAAAGCAAAGAGAGCTGATTCTACGAGACGCCTATGGAAGATTCAAAATTCACGCCGCCCGTGAGGCAGAGCCGGTGACTGAAAGAGCAGCCGGCGCCGTGTCAAATTAGAGGCGCTAATCAGCGCTAACTAACTAGTCGCCTGCGCCACTTCAGTTCAGTATGTACGGGAACCGTCGACGTTTGAACTTCTTTAGTGATACGACCTTGCACTTAAAATACTTACTGTCGCAAGCTTGTCAGTTTGGTTTAATATGTGCGCATACGATACCGCCCACCGGATTAAAAATATCGACTTGTAGTTTTAATCCACGGATTTTAGGTAAAATGCTTCTGAAAACGCACGGGACGTCGAGGTAGAACAGCTCGGCGGTTTGAAACCCCGCCGCCCTACGGTCAGACCCGGCACCGGGCATTCTTTTCCCCGAGGGCGTTACCGAGGGCTGGGCACAGCCAGCTAAAAATACCGAGAACGAAGGTCCTTATTTTACCTAACCTCCCGCTTTTCTCTGCTATTCATACGAAAACTTCTACATTAAAAAATGCCACCAAATACTCGGTGCTTTTCCCCAAAGCGGTTAACACCGATCGCGAAGTGTCTATTACGCTCCCCGCGGGGAGGAGGCCGTAGCCGACGGGACAGTGCCCCGGCCGGCGGCACAACGCCTCAGTGGGCACCGCTGGGCGGGCCTGGGCGGCACAGGCTCCACCTCCGGCGGCGCGCGGTGTGTCGTCATCAGCCGGCGCCGAGGAGACGGCGAGGTGGGTGGCGCAGCTTGTGCAGGTTGAGCGTGGGTTGCGGCTCCCCTGGGGTTTTCGGGCTCTTGCCTTCGGAGCCGGTGGTTCCCTTCGCAGCGGCGAGTAGGGAAAGACCCGGCCCTCGTGGCCTTCGCTCCTGCCTAAAAGCCCCGCGGGGCAGTGGAGGAGGCCCCCGTGCGGAATTGGGGCGGGCTGGGGCTGAGGGGCCGGCGGGCTGTGAGGAAGGCGGCCCGTGAGGAAGGCGGCCCGTCCTCCTTCGTAGGCTCTGAGAGGGACGTGGAGGAGCGGGTTTGCTTCTCTTACAGGTACGTGTGGCGTTCTCTCGGCACCGGTAGCGCGGCCGGTGCCCCACGCCATCGCGGTAGGTCGCGCCCCAATGCGGGTAGGTGCATCTGTGTGCCTGTTGGCTGTGCCAGCTTGGCAACTCTTACAGCTGCAGAATACAGGAAGGACGGCTAAACCATGGCACCTCCCTGCAAAATACATAGCTGTAGGTCACTGCTGTATTTAGCAGCAGTATTTTGCAGTATGAGCAGCACCAACTCAAGTTATTTAGCTGTAACTGTGGTCCTCCTTAATTCAGTGCTCTCTTTTAGAACCTCTGCTTTTTTCAAGTGCTAATGCATGACTGCTTATATCTTACTATAATGTACTTACACAGATTATAACACATGTGGATTAAGGTGCCACTATAGTTATGGAAGAGTAAAACCTTACTTGAAAACTGTAGAGTTTAGTGAATTCCCTTCTCTCAAATGGAGTGACATAATGGGTACAATGTAGTTTGTCAAGCGCTGAGCAGACTCTCAAACAAAGGATGTCAAGCCTATCTGTTTCCAAGACCCTAGTTTTCCCAGTTGAATTTACACTGAAACAAACTGTGAAGATCTGGGAGATAATCCTTACTGTAATATTAAACAAAAGCATCTGAGAGTCTTGCTCATAAAGAAGTGTGAAGGCTGGCATAAGGGTTAGGAATTCTTCTATGTCAAGCAGAACAGCGACACAGAAAACAGCAACCTGACAAAAGTTACAAGGAGAGATTCACATTCTAGTATAGAGTTGCATTGGTTGGAAAAAAAGCGTGTACTAGTAATCTCCAGTGGTTACAGCAACAACCTTAAAGTTTATGGTTGCAACCATATTTACATGTTAGGATGGAATTAAAGTTTGGTACAATGTGTGTGGAGTATATGTAACTATTTAGTCTGATACTGTGAAGGAATACTTGTCTCCAAATAAGTCTGAACAATCAAAACCGTTATAGGGCATTAAAAAGTGTTTGAAGGGGGCCACTAAGTTGTCAAACTCTTGGTCAGTTTGGTAACCTATGTTAGGATTTTGAGGGTAGAATTTCTTCTCTCTGGCCCGTCTTCTACCTACAGTCTGTTCCCAGGATTTCTAATCCCTTAGTTCAATGAAAAGGTAGATTAGGTTAGATAGTGGTGTATTGGGGGGGGGGGGGGGGGGGGAGGAGTATAACAAGGCTTATCTTGTTTCTGATAGCACTGTTGTTACGAGTGATACATAAGAAATTATTTATGTTTCCTGCAAGGAAATTCTTACCATTGGTAGGAGGGAGGAAAGAAAATACTGATTATACTCATTGGGCTTTAATGTTTAAAATCCTGTTTAATAGAAAATGTTGCACCATTTCCATCTTTGGAGCTTTTCTATACCAGATTGGTAAAGCTCTGAGAAACCTGATGATACTCTGCTTTTGAGAAGTTGAACTAGATGACTTTCTGAAGTCTCTTCCAATCTGAATTATCCCATGTCCTGTATATCAAATACAGATGAAATTTGTTTATATTTACTTCTTTAGAAGTTTTTGTCTTCTGTTAGCTTTAGATTGAGAAATTCATAGAATATTTTGGGCTGGAAGGGACCTTTAAAGGTCATTTAGTCCAACCCCACTGCAATGAGCAGGACATCTTCAACTAGAGCAGGTTGCTCAGCACCCTGTCCAACCCGACCTTGAATGTTTCCAGGGATGGGGCATCTACCACCTCTCTGGGCAACCTGTGCCAGTGTCTCATCGCCCTTATTGTAAAAGAATTTCTTCTTTGTATGTAGTCTAAATCTTGGTCTTTTAGTTTAAAGCCATTACCCTTTGTGCTGTTGTCACAGGCCCTGCTAAAAAGTTTGTCCTGTAGGCCCCCAATATTAAAATGATTGCGTATGCCTTAAAGAAATAATTTAAAAAACTAAAAATCCTGGTGTGCATGTTGTCTGTTTTTTGTTTAGAACATGGATTCACAGAAGGATGTTCAACCTCCAAAGCAGCAGCCAATGATTTACATTTGTGGAGGTAAAGAAAAGACATCAGTGACTTTTTTTTTTTACTTTTTACTGGAGATTTGATGTTTTAATAATGAAGAATGCATAATTATTATACTGAAGAGTACATAAATACAAGTAGTTGCAGTGTGGATCCTGATGTTTAAAACTTTACACACTCATGGTACCACATGTATGGGGTACATATGGATAGTGATGTGGAAGTAGTTCACTAGAGCTTGTGAAGGTCCTCCATCTCCAGAGGATGCTTTCTCTAAGTGTCTGCTTGTGGTGCAAATAGTGGACCTTCTATTCAGTGCATCTTGGAGAGTTTATTGAAAGCGTTGTGTGGTCACTCAGCTTTTATTGAAGTACAGTAGTCAAATTCACTCTTAACTATATATAAGTCAACAACTTAAAACTTGGAGATTTTGAGTTGTCACTTCAGGAATCTTTGAAATATTTTGTCTTTTAAGAAAATATACTTGGGGCTTTGGGGGCCCTGAAAACTGAAGTTTTCATCAGTGGACAGCCTAATTGTATCAAGAGTGGAATGTATTCTGTGCAGTAATAATTTAGTGATTTCTAACAAGATCCGCTTTGACCTTAATATAAGTGAAATTTGCTAATTATTTTTTTTCACAATATATCATTCAGCACTTGATACAAATTCACTAAATTATTTTTTTATTATTTGTTTGCCACAAATAGGAGTTTGACTGTTACGACTCTTGAAAGCTACCTATGCATTAACAATGCTGTTTTTATTTACCCACTCCCTTTCTCTTCCTCCATTGCATCAGAATGTCATACAGAAAATGAAATAAAGGCAAGAGATCCTATCAGATGCAGAGAATGCGGCTACCGAATAATGTACAAGAAAAGGACAAAAAGATGTATCCTTTTACACAGACACTTGAATGCATTTGGGAAGCTGTGGATGGAGACAAGGTTTGTAAGGGAAAACAGGTGGAAGATTTGAGTAATTATGTAAGAATCCTTCAAGACCAAAATTCAATACAGTAGGCAAAAGTACTATAGGGAAATCCCCTCAGTGCGACTGGGAATTTTGTTTTCTTTCCTGGCACTTTCTCTCTTTTTTTCCATTTTTCTATGCAAAATATAATAAACTGTGATAGTCTGCTGGGTGACATGCAATGAACAGTTGATATTAGTCAGCTTTTTGACAAGAGAAGTGTTGTGGGGTTACTTAAAGATGAATTTTGAAATGCTTTTATGTAGTTAGTTGTCACTTTAGATTTAGGCAATCTCTCTTTTGTGGTTTGGGTTTTTTTTTTCTCCCCGTCCCCCTCTTTCTTCTCCCTGATATTTTTTCAACCATTTTGACACTTTTTTTTTTCCTTTAACTGCCCTATTTCAGTGGTGGTTTTTGATGCCCGATGATTTTTGGCTGAAGATATAGTGACTTTATGCTGCAGTTTAATCTTTCGGATAACTTTGCTCTATAAATCCATTGATGTACAAATACATGCTCTTATTTGTGTTTTAAGATATTAAAATATTAAATTTTACTGTGATACAACATTTTGTTTATACTGTCTTCCATCAATAGATTCCTACAGCTGTCATTTAAATTGTAGCCAGAGTATGTAGTAATTCAAGTTCAGTAGTAGTGTATTTTTTTGAGTTAACCTTGTCTTCATTACACTCATCTAAACTTTATTTGCATTTTAATTTTGTTAAATGTTCTTTGGACTCCTATGAACTGCATAACTGTGGTTTGAATAAATTCTACTGAAAATAAATAGAAGGCTACACAAGGCTAGGTCTGAAACACAGACCTGGATTTCAAAAGAGCAAATCTCAAAGGACTTGAGAGCACCCAATTCAGGCACCCATCTGAGGGGGAAGTATAAAAAAAAATTGCTCAGAAAAGAAGAGGGGAGGGAGGCAACGTAAGCAGCAGGAAGCAACGTGTAAACAGAAATTCCCAAAGTGCTTCTTGACTTGGTTGTACTCAAGGAGAGAATTAGGTCTGTGCTATAAAGGTAATTTGGGTAGCGTCCCAAAACTAAAAATAGCATCTTGTTTTCCTTTTCAGATGACTTCTCAGGGGTCTGTACTAAAAAGATCAACGTGGTTGTTTTGTATTGATGACCCAAAACTTTTTGCACGTGTCTATTTGGAATGTGTGTTAAGAAATACTGGAATGTCCTTATCACTAAGGTGTATTACAAAATACTGCTGGGTTGTGCCTGATGCTAATTTAGCCTCCTTAAGTACTTCCAAATATCAATTTTGATGGTGCTAATGATGCTGTTAATATTGAGATAATGTGTTTAACTCTTACCAGTATAGCAAGGTATCTTTGTTACAGACTGTGCGACCATGTATAGGCTCATAAATGAACTACAGACGGTTTGGTGGGAGCAAGAGAAGGGTTTGCTGGGCTACGGACTGGCGGGGCACCTTTTTCTGCCGGACGGGGGTGGAGAAGCAGAAGCGCCTGCGGCAGCCCCCGGAGACAGCGCCGGGGGCTGTGGGGCTGACGGGCAGCAGCGGTGTAGGCACCGGGGCGGGGGGGCTGTCTGTTCGACATAAAATACTACATTGGAAACAAGCAGGTGATGTTTTATTAAAGCTAACACACCCCACCCCACCCCCCAACTGCTGTATTTCTGTCCCCGCCGCTCTCCTCAGCTTTAACCGCGGCGCCCCGCTCCCGTCCGTGGCCCCTCCGCCCGAGCCCGCCTGCGCATGCGCGGCGGCGATCGAGGGGCGGGTGTACCCCGGCTGAGGCGCGGGCCTGGCCGGGCCGGGTCGCGTCCGTCTGCCGGAGACAGCGCGGCACCGGGCAGGTGGGTGTTGAAGTCCGCCACGCGACGCCGGTGGAGTTCGGTGGGGCTCTGTGGGAGCCTCGCAAGGCCGGCAATGGGGAGGACAGCCCCGTGTTGGCATCGTTGTGCCCGCTTCCCTGCTGCTCGCCTAGGCGCGCCGCCGGCCGCCATGTTGTACATAGCAACAGTTGCTACGCACGCGCTAGCCGCGCGGCTCCGGCGGTGGTGTGAGGGGAGCCCTTGGCGGGGGATTTTTCAGGTAAATTCCGGGGATGAAAGTTCTATTTTCAGCAGCCGAGAAGCAGAGCACGGCGCTGCGGCTTCGCGGAGCCGCCCGGAGGCGGCCGGAGGAGCGGGGCGTTGGGCTGTGGCGGTGCCGTGCCCCCGGGCGAGCGGGGTCTCCTCGTTACCGCATTGCTGAGAGCTGCTCCGGGCACTCGAGGAAACGAGCGGTTTTATTCCCTGTTCCTAACATTCATGGAAGTACTGAAAGGGGAGAAAATGTTGCACTTTTGTGATGAGTGCCTCTTGCGTTTTACTTCTGTCCAATAATTTGCCTGTCTCTCCAGGTACGTTGTTTCTTTTCCTGTACTGAAACTGTAAATTTTGGGGGCAGAATCCGGTCTTTATGCAACACTTAATTATGACCACTTATTATTTGAGACTGTATTGTAAAAACATTTTTGTGCAACTACAAATTAATATGTGTAATTATGCTAGACATTAGAACACAATTATTTTAATTTGGTTTATATCCTTATGCAGTTGTTATCACATGTTAGCTAGCTGCCTTTATTGTACTTGCTGAAAATAACTGATCAATTTAAGCACTATATAACATGGGGAGAGAAAAAAAAAAAGATGATTTTCTGCTCCTTAGAGCTTGGAATCAAAATAGAAAAAGATGCAGATAATAAGATCCAAGGTACAGGGAGACAGGAAGTATCCAATTTGAACACCTCGGTTCATCAGTTACAGACTTACTGGAAAAGATTCAGATTAGTACTATCAGTACAGATCAGTAATATAATCAAAGGCCCAGAAAATGCAGTTAGTTAGGAACAATGGGATTTATTTTGGCCACAGAGAAGGCAAAGGTTTTCATTCCATTAGATACATTGAGTTGGTTAACATCTTCCCTCTGAAAAAAGTAGTGTCCTTCACCATCTTTATCCCACCACGCTTGCTTAAAATACTGCGTTTAAAGAAAAATAGAGAGTGTGATAGGCAAAAATTGGCAATTTTTCTTTAAGTAAGCTTTCTGACTTGTTTTGCCTTCCAGAAGCAGTAGAGTCGTACATGTTCTTTGTACGAAACATATCTCATATATAACCATACTTGTGTCAGTAAAACTCTGTCAAGAACACTTTGTGTGTGCAGCCACAGCTTCTGATTTCACAGCTGAAGAATGGGAAACAATATTTATAATGGTCAGTAATATAATCACTTTGATGTATCAGTCTTCCTCCTCTTGTGCCTTTTTTGTGGCAATAGGTCTGCCTGCATAACAGAGTAGTACTTCGGAGCATGAGCAGGGTTATTCCTTAAATTAGCATTTCTTCAAAATATAAGTGCCTACGGAATCACTACTTTTTTTCCTTTTAATATTTAGTTATGGGTGATGAGCCAGTACCATTTTTTCTGGACCAAGGAACCACTAAAACATATCAAATACCTATTGGTCATCTGGACTACAAGTTCATTGAAAAATGCACAGATGTTAAACACCTGGAAAAGATTCTCAGGGTATTAAGGTAAACTTATGTTTTCTTAACTTCATTACTAATTATATTCCTGTTCTGTAAAATTTGAAGGAACCTGTACCTAAATACTCTTATTTGTTTTGAACGTTGTCTTTGTGACATTCTAATTTAAAAATAACATGGTTACTTTAACTTCATATTTTTATAAGTGTCCAAATGATAATGCTAGAAATCCAAGTCCTGTTTTAACCATCCAAAGGTTTGAGTAACTCAATGCCAGGCTTTTGTAAAATGCTGCTGCTGGATTTTGGTTCTGTCATGAAGCTGTTTTGCCTGATTGTGCTAATTTCAGATGCCATGCCTATTTAACTTTTGCTGAAAATGACACAAGCATTTTTTAATGAGCACTGTGATTATAATTTTGAACTGTGTATGTGTCTCCATTGGAAAGTGGTGAAGGCTAACTCGCTGTAATTTTCTGATCAAAGTGTTATTAGGCGATAGTAAAATTCAGTTGTAACAGGAAAATAGTCCTCTGCAGTGACTGTGGTGACTACACATGTAGAGAAATATGGAGGACACAGTGCAGTTTAGTTCTTTCTTGTAACCTTTATATCTTTGCATTTTGAAGGTCTGGTGAAGAGGGATGTTATCCTGAACTTACATTGTTTTGTGAAAAGCGTATCGAGCATTTAGATCCAAGGAGCAGAGCCCTGAGAAAAGATAAGCCTGCAGCCACAGCTTCTGATTTCACAGCTGAGGAATGGGAAACAATTAATTGTGAACTGATGGTATGGTATAAATGATTTATAATGGTCAGCAATATGATCACTTTGATGTATCAATCTTCCTCTTCTTGTGCCTAAGTAGAATGTAATTATTTGATTAAGGAAATTATCAAAGGATTATGTTGTGGTTTTTTATTATTGTCTTGAATTAATGTCACTGAATTTTTAATGCCTATTTTAACTCTACAGATTTATTTTTTTTTGCACATCGCGTTTTATTCAAAAAAGCACAATTGCTTTTTGTCTTAATTGCTTTTTCCCACTAAGAGCAGAGCATTATAAGGATAGTTGTTAGGGTCATTGTAGACTATGAAGTATGTCTGCTCGACTGCTTTAAGGTGCAGATATATTATTGATTTATTTTCAGAGCTGGGTGACAGAAATGAATGAAGATGATAAGAAACCACAGTTCCTGAGAACAGACATACTGCATGAAAGACAAGATAGCTTACCTCCTATTCGTTGTTCCAGCAGCTGTCTTCCTGCTAATCAGGTATCTCCGGTTTTCTAATGTATGTTAATTACACGTCTTTCTAAAATCAGGAAATTTTATACGTACAAACTTCTAGTCATTGTGCCTTTCATACTACATTTATTTTATTAATCAGAAAATAAAAACCTTTAAGTTCCTTTGCAAGAGACAAATGCTTAAACAAAAGTGCCTTCTTAGTACTAGCATGCGTCTTGTAATAATGTTTTAATTCTGATCAAGATTTGACTTCTGGAGCAAATCTCCGTAGACACCCTTTTATGTTCTTTGATTCAGATTTCAAAGTGGTGTTTAAGCATATGAGCTAGGTTCCTTTTGGATGAAATTATGCCAGGAGATTTTTCTCCAGCTGCCAGTGTGCTTTTGTTCCATGAGACCAAAGAGGACCTAGTCCAAAATAAATACCCTGAAACACATACAGTGTGGATGTTGGACCCTCTGCACAGTTTCACTCTATAGCCACTTTTATATTGGGTTGCACTGGTGTGTATGTAGCCTTTGATTCCCCTTATTTTATACCTTTAGTTGGTATTCCAGCTTCAGCCATAAAGCATACTCAACAAATCTTCAGAACTACAGAAAAAACATTTACATTTTTTCCTAGATAGCAGTTTTCGCATGTTTTTTTTTTTTTCCATTTATTTATCTGTCTGAAATCTGTTTTGTCTGTGACCAGCTTTCTTACTAAGACTACATGCAGTGCAATTGGAGGGATTGGCAGAAAAGTAGATGTGGGATGGGATTTTTTGAATTGGCAGATGTTATCATGGATGGCTTCAGTCTGATTCCCACTATTTTCTTTGGAATTCTGGGACACTGTTATAACAAAATCACTGAAGGATTTTTCTTTTGGAAGTTCAGAAGTCAGAAATGTTATGAGAGGATCCTTACAGGTCATGTAATATTTCTTATTAATTGTTAATTTAACACATTTTATTGGAATAATTATGTATTAGTAAATGCCTGATTTGTGTTCCTCTGTTGTCAGAGACTACTTATTGTCAGCTGGTACTCAGACATCAGACCAAGACATTTGGGATAACTAGGCACTCTTCATTATGTGGTATACAAAGAGGCTGGGAATTCCAGTGTAATGCTTTATAAGTGGTTAATATTGAGACTAAGGTGTGCGTTTGGTTTGTTGTGGTTTTTTGTTCCTTTTTTTTTTTTTTTTTTTTAGTTAATCTGTCCTCTTTCACATTTTGCAATGTATGTTCCTCTTGACTATCCTATTTTGCTGAGATGAAGAGTGTCACTGTAGCTTTACTCTTGATTTATGTCTTGTATAACTGTTGCCTAGAACAGAAAATGGTAAATAAAATATCATGTAAACTCAGTGAATCCAGATCAGAATATAAGCATAAAATGGTGTAAAGTGGCTTGAAATCTAGGATATACAGTTGTATTAAAGAGGATGTGTTCTCCATTCAAAGTCAAAATATTTTTTCAGATTTTTTTTCTCTGATTTTAAACTCTGCAACAGCCTTCAGATCAAGTTTTTATCACTTTTGCTCTCCATATAAGGTTTAGGTGTTAGCATTATTACCCAGGAAACCTAAATACAGCTTTATGCCTTACCTGTGGTGTATGATTTCCATTCCTTTTGTCCAAGCAGACAAGTAATTGTAACCTGCCATGGAAAAGAGGAGGTGACCTGAAATTGAGTTTTAGAATTCAAGCTTTTTATGTAGCAGTGCAGTTATACCACTACTGGATCACTACTGAATAAAAAGAAGCTGTTTCTGTAGTATACACTAAATTTATACCTGTAATATGAAATCTCAGGAAAATCAATTAATATACTTAATTGTTTTTTATTTCTCTTCTTTCTTGCTGATAAAGCTATGTGTAACCTTATAATTTTTACATATATTTTGCTAATCAGTTAGGACTGTAATTACTTTTTTACACTGGCATCGCATAATTTTGTAATATTGTATCAAGTATAAAGTTGGCATGATAAATTTCTCCTCTCTGCTAGAAAGAAATCCACAAACCCTTCCATAATTTTGTGTTGTTATTTGATTGGAGGCGGTTCATCTGATCTGATGCATAAAAAGTTCAGTATCTTCAATGAAGCCCATTCTGGAAATCCTTCTTGACCCTGAAACAGGGGATTGCACCAATGGGTTCAGTTTTGGTAAATGGAAGCATCTTGTTGTGTTTGTTACCAGATTTTCTAAATGTAGGCAGTTTCAATTCACTACTAATAGCTATAACTCTATATGTTGTTTTCTTTTTATTGGTGTGAAGTCATGGGGAATATTTTCCAAAAATGAATAGAAAAAGAGTGAACTTTGCAATATTTCCCTCTTTAACACAATATGGAAGTTTCAGTCTTACACTCCTGTTTTTCTTTCACACTGCTCAGGACTTTGAGGTTACATCTATACTGCAAAATAAAAGAGGACTGGAGAGACAGCTTGAATATTAACTGTCCACATTGCTTAATTATTGTTTTTGCTGCCTCGCTTTTTCCAGGACAAAACTAAAGCATGGGTTTAAAGATACTCACTTCCAAAAGACTGTATTGATGGGATTTTAGCAGACTTAGGTTCCTTTCCCAAACACAGTTTCCTAATGCTATTCAAGAAAGATTTCTGTCCTCAGATACCTCCTCATTCTACAGTACAGGACATGCAACACGTTCCAAGTTTTTTGTTATAAAAATCCACTGTGATGGTATCTTTATAGCCTTCACATTATTTTGGATAGTCTGAACTAAAAAAGAATACTGATAGTCTGACACAGAATAGTAATCTTAGGCCATCACACAGTGCCCAGAGGAGAACCAAGGCCAAAATTCTGTCTCACCTGAACTGAAGCCAGTCCATGCATTGATCTTTGGTCCAGAAATTTTTCACTTGGCTTCAAACCCTGTGGGATCCATGTATTGTGAGTTCTGGCAAGAAAAAGGACAAGGGCAGAGATTTTTATTCTTCTTTTTAGTTCCACAGCATGCAAATGTATATTTTTCATCAAAGCCTCTTGGATGAGGTGCTCTGAAATAATTACTGATTGAGAAATTCCTGATTCTGCTGGAGCTGCAGCTTGGTTACAACGGTCCCAAGAATTAAGACCTAGAATTTTAAAAATTGTGCATTTCTGAGTCAACACTTCTGCCTTATTCCTTAAAAGGACATGCCGTAGTTCTCTCCCTAAATGAAAGTTGCATTAGTGTAAATACCTTAGTTTTCTTCTGAGAGTTTCACTATTTTTGTGCTCATTTAATTTAAGGGCTTGTGGTTTAAAAAAAAGACTTGATATTTATTACATTATTAACTTTGTAATATACACCAGGATGCATACATAATGATAACTCATGTTTCGGGAAGCCATGTTTAGGAGTTAACTCCTCCAAACATGCGTGGATTGCTAAATGTATTTGTCATTTTGTCTAGCTTCTTGAAAGACTGGGAACATTAAGAGTAATTCTGAAGTTACATACCATAAAAGTTTGTGTAACCTAACATTATAGATTGTTAGAAGTGTTTACAGGAAGGATCACGCTTGCATTATATAAATTGAGGTGTTTACATCCAACTGCAGAAGCATTTCCTTCTTACAAATGTCACCACTGGTAAAGCTAGTTTAAGAAGTTGCTGCTTGTTTCTTTGGTCCAGTTTATCGCATACTCAGTTGACCTGTTACAGATATTTAGGGATTGTACTGTAATCTCTATAAAATTATTTGAACCCAGATAATTGTAAATCTGCAGTTTTACAAACAATTACATTGGTTTAATTTAGTGGATGATGGATTACAAGGTAAGAGGAGGGCTGAATGGCCAGGACAGAGTGTAGATTAGAATATTCTGAACTGTGGAATACCCGTTTGGAACCACGCCTTGCTATTAAGTATTGTTGAAGTCAACAAGCAGGGAGGGACATATCAGAAATATAGTCTCATGACAGAGATAGAAGAGATGCCAAAGGTGCCAAGCTATGGAAATAGGTTCCATCAGTGTAGGAGATGGTTTGTGATACAAGTCAGTCAAATCCGTTATTGGGACTGATTGTTGCAGGAAGGTTCTAAGGATAAATTTTAAGTAAAGCAAACCTCAATGATGGAGCTTTTCTAAAAGCTAGAATGAGTGTAAATCATCTTGGGAATTAATTTGGAGCATGAAATAGTCAAAATAAGTCCAGACACTATTTTGAAGTCAAACATTTGTATGTTTGTTGTGTGGGTGCCAGGGACTATAAAAATCTGTGCATTGCATTCTCTTGGGAATGGCAAACCTGAAATGAGGTTACTGATTCAATCTCAAACACATCACAGGGCTGGGTTTTCCCAAGACTGAGTTCTCCCTTGCGGTGTTGAAAGGATGGTTTGGAAGGTGGTAGCACAAGATACTAATTAGGAAGAGCAGTCTCCTATCTAAAAGTTTTATTCAGTGCCTCTGTGACATGTGATAGGGCAATGGAGAGAAAGTGTGAGCTCCTCAGATTACAATGATATATAAAATACATGAAGATTTTCTTTAAAGTAAGACGAGTTAAAGTTTTCAAGATTATACTGAGATTAGTCGTGAACAGTGTTACTAGGTATAGGTATATGTATTGCAGTAACAAAACAAAATGAAAGGCTGTGAATTTCCACTTTAAAAAATTGTCTTACAGGCTGGCTGTTTCTCTTTCAGAACAAAAAATTACAAAACAAACAAAGAAACAAGAAAAACATACCACGGGATTACAGTGAATGGGACAAGTATGTTAAATCCTTTATATTTATGTTTTTTAAAGTGTTTTCCAGAAACATAGCATTAAGCTCAACATTTCAGGGAATTTATAACACATTGGTGAAATTTAGGTTTTTTCATAATAAATGTTCTGTTAAAATGCCAACCATGCAGTCTTGCTAATTTCTGAGAACAAGTTAGTCTGTACTTTTGTACAAGCTGCATGAAATAGAGCAAGTCAGCAGGAAATGTAAGTGATTTTGTTTCAGATTTCATATTTCCTTTCAACATCTAAGATATAAAATCTATGGAGGTATGTAAAAGCAAGGAATTACAATTAGCTTAATTTACCATTTTGAAAGCTTTTCTAGGGTTATTTAACATGGGCATATAAATTTGATCTTCTCTGTATCTAAAGCCACAATTCTAAATTAAATCAGAACTGATGAATCCTTATTCCTGCACTGAGCCCCACGGACCTCAAAGAATGAGCTTGAGGCAGGTGCATCAGTTTGCTCAGATTCAATTACACATAATCAGAGGTTTAGACAGTAACTGAGTATTTCTAGAGTGGATGGAGCCCTGATACAAAGACTCTCTGCATTACTTAATGGTGGCATATTACCTTCCTAAGCTATGTGACACATTGGTGCCACCAAATTGTTGAACACGGAGGGGGGAATGCACTACTCTGTTTTGCATGGTAGCTCCTGAGATCTGCAATATGATGCTGTAGAATCAGAGTGAGGAGGCACAAGTTTCCAGTGTAGTAGATGGGGAGCTAAATCTAGAAACTGGGGAGTTTGAGTAATAAAACTCTTAATGGCTCACTCTACCCCAAAACCCCTGCCTGCATAAGACAATGTTCTTACAAGCAGTTGAGCATATCAGTTGTTTTCATGCGTGTATTTTTCAGAAATTGGTGTCTTCCTGCTCAAATCTAGACAAACAAAATAGATTATCAAAATAACTTCTGCAATAATTTATTCTTTCATCCCTCTTTCCTCTGTATCATTTAAAGTAACCATTTGGCGATTTTGTTTACAGTTTTATGTACTCAATCTTTAGGTGCTTTAGCATGCTAATAATACTACAGTTTGTGAATTTTCCCATATAATGTATTTATTTTGGATTATACAAATATACTGAAACAGAAGTTGCTTGAAATAAGTTTTCCAGTTTGAAGCACATCATGTTTTCAAAATATTTTGAAGATAATTTCAAAACCTTCAAGTAATTATTTAGGCAATTTCTGAACAAAATGTTTCACTTCATATTTTAAAAACACTTACTTTGAAATGTGGTTAATAAAAAGGTAAAGCTAAGCTAGCAAAAGATCAGAATCAAAATGGAGAGCGATTAGTCTTACCTGAAAAGCATTTAAATTAGATAGAAATTATTCATATTGTCAAGATTATTGTGGAAAACAAAGGCTGTTTTTCATTAAGTCCTAAACAGAAAAGCAGCGAGTGTAGTGTTTCTAGATAGTGTAGAAATTGGTTATTACTGTATTTGTTTTATAGGACTATGGCAGCAATATTTATTTGATATAAATTCCTAAACACTGTTTTCAAAAACTGCTTCACAATAGCCTTGGAAGTGTCTGAGACTATTTTGAAATCGCTCTCATGTTTACAGTATTAATTGCTTTGAAGCTGTTTCTTAGGTGTTTTGGCAACGTTTAATAGACATGTTTGATAGGGCTGGAATTGAGCCTGATGATACTGTTTCTTAAATTTTACCTGTCTTTTTTGGGGGAATGGTGAGGAGGCGAGATGGACATTTTCTTCATTTGATTTGTTTGGTTTTAACCAGAAGGGAGGAGGAAGAATAGAGGTAATGCATTAGCATGAGAGAGACACAAAAAAACCCACAACACAAGGAAAGGAGATAAGACTAAACATCTTTTTCCTAACTAGTCAAGGATACTTGAACACAGTCTTTACCTCTCTTTTTCTTTGGTTTTTAATGGTAATATAATATGCCTTTCTATTAGTAGAGGAGTCCTGCTATGCAGCATTTTTGAATTTGTTTTTTTTATTAATTTAAGGTTCGATGTGGAAAAGGAGTGTTCTAAAATTGATGAAGGCTGTGAAGAAAATAACTCAAAAGCAAGATTCTTTAGTAGGCCTAGTCTACCTATAATCAAAAAGAAAATAGACACAACTGGTAATGTCTTAGAAACATATACTTTTTCTTTAATTGTAATACTGTGTTGTAGATTGTGAATACAAATAGAAACAGCATATTACAGAGTTAAGTGTCTTTATTTTTCAGCCTCTAGAGATGGTAAAAGTTGTTAGGAGGTCAACTGAGCCTGAAGCCATATTTGAAAAAAATCTAGTCTTGGTGTTAATAATCAGCTAAAACATTTATGTTGTGTTTAGGTTGAGAGTGCTAGGTAAAGAAGTAGAGCATACTTGTGCTATTATAAAGCAATAGTAGAAGTTCGCCAGCCGCTTTCATCTTGCATTTTGAATTGTATGCCTATCAGAAGAATTTAGGGTTTTATTATAGAAAATAAAATACAAATTTATCTTTTAGTAAGCCATATTCTTTTAAAAAATAACATACAAAGTATAGCAGTCAAAGTATTTTAGCTGACTGTTTTGATTGCATCTGTGCAACCTGTTGTTGTTATGTATAAATACTTTTTTCTAGGAATGACAAAGAAAGAGAAGGTTTTCATTGCTACTCGTGAAAAAGAAAAGGGCAATGAAGCCTTTGCCATTGGCGATTATGTGGAAGCAGTGACTTATTACACTCGGTGAGTAAATACTATTGTGTTCTTTTATTTTAATGACCTGTGAATATTATTTTTAGGGCAATGCAATTGAAGCAAATTATTGAAGCGACTAGTGACGATTAGATTATTTTCAAAAGGACAAAAAGATTTGACAGAAGAATACTTGAGGCACTTGCACTGTGGTATTAATTTTTATTTATCAGGAAGGGAAGTGGATAGTGATGGGATGCAATCTGCAGGTGTCACAAACTTTTTTTCAGATTTTTTCAAAACCATCAAGATTCAAGGGCAAGTTTACAAAAATAAAATGATAAGCAGTATCAGTAGGATAGTCTCAGTTGTTAATAAGTAAAATTGATTTAATAACCTCCTCTTAGCAGAAAGAAAAATCATTGTGTGCAGCTTCATCATAACACTGTCTGTAATTAGTAGCAGTCCAGAAAAAAAGGTATATAAACACAGTATTAAAAAACAAAAAGATTCTTATAGGTCGCTTGCTTTATTTAGTGCACAGTGGACTAATTCAGACTTTGTCTTTACTTATATAAATAGAGGCTGTTGCTACAGGACCTCTGTTGTATTTGTTTCAAAAGTAAAAAAGTTCAAGGTGAATGGAATTGAGCATGACAGGAAGAGAAGGATAGTGATTCACTTAAGGTATTTGAATGGTGCCTTGGGATAACTAAATTTTTTTCTCTACCCTTTTCACAGTGTTCAAACATGATGCCATTTATGCAAACCAGGATTTTTACATGGGACCAACATTTGTTTCTTATTTGCAGATTACTCATCTTGAAACACTAGAGGTCCGACTTGCAGAAGTGCTGATACTCCCACATTAAACTAACATTAAAGGAAACTCAATTTTATGTTTAACTCTGTGCTTTGAAATGATAAGGACTTTAAAAACACACAACCCCTTAGAAGTGTTAAAGTTGTCACTTAGAAATCGAGAGCATATGGGGATCTTGGTGTATTAATTGCCAGCGTAAACTGAGTGTAATGATATGACACTACTGTGAGATGAAGTGTTAAGATAATTAATGGGCTATGATATTATAGTGGGATATCCTCAAAAAACATTTATGAGGAAGTTAATGTGTCTGCGGTCACTGCAGACAAGCATGGAGAAAATAATGAATAGGAATAAATTGTGTGCAACAGCTATAAAATAAATATTGAATGGATTTATGTTTAGGAAGCGTCATTCACACTGTCACTGAAGGAGACAGGGTTTTGTAGAACAGCTTATGAAAATTTACCTGGAGATTGTTGATGTATATATGCGCACAAAGGTATTGATATTCATAGTGCACAGACTGTTTAAACTGAGGCATTTAATGTGTACTTTATTTGTTCTTGACTTACAGCCTTAACATCTTTCTTGTGTTTTTTTATACATGAACATGAATATAAAAAACATCCCTAGCTGTATTTCGTATACAATAAATAAAATAAAAATCCATAATACAAAAATAAATAAAAATACCTGCTTTTGGGGCATAAATAAGGTATTAATTAATAAGGGAGGGTAGAATCCTTCATAATGAAGAGTCTTTCCATATTCAACCTCCATGGGGCAATGTACACCTTCTCTAATATATTTGCTATTTACACTGCATACTGTTCTAATTGGGCAATTTTCTAATACCGTCTGAAAATTGCTATTTTCTTACATTTAGAAATATTAAAATAAAACATTTTGGAGTGAATTGATAATAGTCTGAAGGGCTTATTTGTATATGGCTAAAAGTGGAAAAAATAAGGTTCTATATAAAAATAATTAGGGTACAGTTATTCATTCTGTTTGTCTTGTTATGAGGCCTACTATTCTAAGCTGAACGTAGAGAGTACTTTCTGTTTTACAAAAACCCTTAAACCTCTCTCATTTCTGAAGAGATTCAAAACTTGCAGAGGATGTGCTCTGACAGTTCTGTTATGCTGATGTGGTTTTAAAATAAATGCATCTTGGCTATTCTTCTGCATACCTCTAGTGAAATCACTGTGCTTAGTCATTTCAGTTATACTGCAAAATCATAGAATAGTTCAGCTTGGAAGAAATCTCTGAATGATGTTTTCTGCAAGCCATCTCTCAAAGCAGGGCCAAGTTAGATCAGGTTACTCAGGGCTTTTTTAAGTTTTTAATATCTCCAAGGTTGGAGATTTCATGACCTCTCTGGGCAGCCTGTTGCAGTGTTTGATTACCTTACAGTAAATATTTTTTTCCTAAAACGTCACCAGAAATTCTTTTTGCAACTTGTGTCTATTGCCTTTTGTGCTATCAGTGTACACTTCTGAGAAAGAAGTGGCTTGATCTTCTCCATACCTTCCCATTAAGTAATTAAAAACAGCTACAAGACCTCCCCGAGCCTTCACTTCTGGCTGAACAAACCTAGTTATCTCAGACTTTCATAAGTATTGCATGTACTCCAGCCCCTTAAATATCCTGGTGACATGCTGGACTCGCTCCAGTCTGTTGGTGCCTTTTGTGTACAGGAGAGCCCCAGACTGAACACAAGTACTTCACCTGTTGTCTCCTAGGTGCTGAAGGGAGGGGAAGAATAACTTCTGTCAAGCTCCTGGCTGTGCTCTTGCTAATGTGGTCCAGCACGTGGTACACCTTCTTTGCCTTGAGAGCACACTGTTAACTCCTGAACTCCTGTTCAATTTGTTGTCCACCAGAGCCCTTGGGTCCTATCCTGCAAAGCTGCTTTCTAGCTAGTTGGCACCCAGCCTGTACTGTTGCTGGAGTTACTCTGTTTCAGGCGCAGGATTTTGTGCTTGCCTTTTTTGAACTTCCTGAGAAGTCTGCCAGCCCATTCCTCTGGTCTGTTAAGGTCCCTTTGACTGGAGTTCTGTTGTCCAGTGTGTTATTGACTGTTCCCCCCAGCATTGTATCATTGAAGAACTTCCTGGGGGTGCCTTCTGTTCCATCTTATACTCCCCTGATAAAAATGTTAAAAACTATTGATCCCAAAGGGAGGCCACAAGTAACTGGTCACCAGCTGGACTTTGTATGGCTCAATTCTTTGAGCCCAGCAGTTCAGTCCGTTTTCTATCTGCTTTATTGTCCACTTATCTAGTCCATGTTTTACCTATTTGGCTGTAAGAATACTTTGCTACAGTCAAGGTAAGCAACATCCTCTGTTCTTCCTTCCTTTACTGAGCCACTCAGCAAAGCAAACTATCAGGCTGGTCTTGGCATGATTTGCCTTTGGTACATCAATGCTAGCTGTTGCTAGTCAGCTTCTTATCATTCATGTGCCTGGACAGGAATTCAGGAAGACTTGCTCCATAATCCTTCTGAGAACTGAAGTTAAACTGACCAGCCTGTAGTTTGCCAGGTCCTCCACCTTGCTGTTCTTGAAGAAGGGTGTGACATTAGCCTTTACCAGTCACCGGGAGCCGCTTTTCGAAGATGATATAGAGCAGTCTTGTAGTGGCATTGGCCAACTTCCTGAATGCACCATTTGAAACTCATGTATATCCTATTTTCTGAAGTGTTTTCTAGCTTTATCTTCCTCTATCATGGATACTGCTTCACTCCTACGTAATCTGCCTCTAAGCTCAGGGACCTGGGAAGCCTGAAGGCAAACCTTATCAGTGAAGACCAAGGCAAAGAAGCCACTGAGTACCTCAAACTTTTCCATGTCTTTTGTCACTAGGTCCTCTGCTGCATTGACCAGGGGGCCCACAGTTTCTGTAATCTTTGTTTTGCTGCTGATAGACCTTTAAAAAACAAACAAACAAAACAACTTTTCTTGTTGCTCCTCACATCCCTTTTCTAATTTCAACTTAAGCTGAGCTTCTGCTTTCTTAATTCCATCACTTGCACTTAGCCAGCGTCTCTGTATTCCTCCTGGGTAGGTTATCACTATTGCCATCTGCTGTGTATTTAATTTTTGTGTTTCAGCTCAGTCAAGAGTTCTCTGTTCATCCCTACTATGCTTGCTTGACTTCCTGCATATTGGAAAGGATTATTCTTGTGCTTTGAGGCAGCTGTCCATGCAGATGAACCAGCTCTCCTGTCACCCTTTGCCCTACAGGGCATTCTCCCTGTAATCCTGCCAAGCAGATTCCTGAACAGGCCAAAATCTTGCCTTCTAAATTCCAGGGATATAATTCCAGTGTTCATCTTGCTCATTTCTCCCAGAATCTTAAACTCTACCATCTCATGGTTGCTATAGCCAAAGCTTTCATCAACTTTTGCATTTCCAACCAGTTCTTGATTGTGAGTAAGAATTCCAGCAGACCATTCCCCCTTGTCACCCTGTTGATTGTGTCATGAAGTTGTCTTCAATACGCTTCAGAAATCTCATAGATTTCTTGTGCCTTGTCATTTTGCCCTTCCAGCAGATACCAGGGTGGTTCAGGTCCCCCATGGGAACTACAGCCTGTCTGTAACTGGGAGGCTGCTTCTGCTTGCCTGAGGAAGACTTCATCTGCTGGCTCTTCTTCATCAGGCAGTCTGAAGCAGGTGCTTAACACGATGTCACCATTTCAGTCTGACTTCTTATTCTTACCCATCAGCTCTCTTGATGTACTTCTTCAGTCTCTTGCCTGTTCCAAGACAAACCTTCACACATTTAATCACTGCTTAGCTTATAATGCATCTTCTCCTCCTTACCTTCCTAGTCTTTCTGAAGAGCCTGCATGCCTCCATCACAGCATTTCAGCCACACAGATTATCCCATCACATCTCTGTTATCCCACTGAGATCATGGCTGCACAGACCTTTTAGTCGTCTTTTTTGTTTCCCATGCTTTGGCATTTGTACACAAGCACTTGAGATTGTCCTCCAGTCATGTTTTTTTCACAAAGAAAATGTGAGAGTCTCCTCCAGTATGCTGTCCCCCCGACACTTCCCTATTGCCCTCTCTTCCCAGTGAATATAGTTTAGAATCCTTCTTGCTAGGTTAGCCAAAGTGTTGGCAAAGATTGTCTTGCACCACTTTGTCATATGCATCCCAGTTGTCCTTATTCCTCAGAGATGATGATGTTGTTATAGGAACTAAAGCCCTGCCTACAATACCAGCCACACAGCCAGACATTGACCTGGACGATTCAACCACTGCTACCTGAGTCTTTCCCTTTTACAAATAAGATCAAGAAGCCCATGTGGCCCCCTGTGTTCTTCATCATAGCCTCCAGAGCTCTGCAATTATTCTTGATATTCTCAAAGGTGTCATTTGTCAGTTTCATTTGAGTCTACGTGGATGGCAGCAAGAATTAATAGTTTAAGAGACAGGTGAGCTATGGCATCTTGTCTGCAACATCTCGGATCTAAACCCTGGCAAGCAACAGACCTCTGAAGATGGTAAATCTAGTTGGTGGGTGGTTGCCTCTGCTCTTGTAGGAATGAATTTCTAACCACTATTGTGGTTAGAATATCAGTATTAATATTGTTATAATACTGTTTTCAGCTTTCAATAGTGAAGTGTTTCTACATTCAGGTTTTCTAACTATAAGCCTAGATGATCAATACTCTCTTTTCTCAGGAGTATATCAGTAATACCCACTGCAGCTGCATATAATAACAAAGCTCAAGCAGAAATCAAACTTCAGGACTGGGACAGTGCTTTGCAGGATTGTGAGAAGGTACTAGATATGGAACCTGGCAACATAAAAGGTAAAGTAGAGCATAAACTTGCCCTTCTATGTATTATTTTATTTCTAGCAAATAAAATGGTACATATCCATTTATGTTGTTAGTTGACTTCAGTGAGCTTTAGATCAAGTGCAAGTATAAAGAAGGAAGCAGAGTAGCTCCCCAAAGTAATTTTAACAGTATTTTCAGGGTCAGGGAAGTTTTATGAGTCCATAATGGTAATTAGTAATAATAATGGTAATCCATAATGGGTGTTCTTATGCAGTAGCATGGGGCTAATTCTTGGATTTTGTATGATGACTATGAGCCCTCTTGTACTTGTGCAGAGCATTATTTCCATAATGCCCACAATGAAATATTTAATTACCTTAAAAGTGACATGAAAACAATGAAAGTTGCTCATTTAATCCTTTCTGGAGGCAAGGGCTTGAATGTAGCTAACTATATTTGCATGGGAGGAGGGGCAAAATTGGCAAAATACAAAAAGATGCTTCACAATTCATGATTGCTATCTCAAAAGGTGTCATGTGAAATTGGATCTTTGGAACTGATCAAGAGAACAGTTATTACCAATACAGTCATTATGAAGTAAAAGCAGAATTTTAAAATCTGTTTTACACTTAATATACCTAGAAAAAATAGTGTATTGTTATCTGCTTCATGCTTTAAATACATAAATGGTAATCCATACACTTTGTTCCTTTCTAGCTCTGATGCGCCGTGCCACTGTACACAATCAGCTGCAGAATTACCAGGCAGCTATAGAGGATCTGAACAAAGTACTTTGTGTTGAACCAGAAAATGCTAAAGCTAAGGTAAACGCAAATGAGTTTAATATGATTAGAAAAAGGTTGTATGCAGTTGCAGCATAAAGTGAGTACAGTTTATATTGTTTGATTTGAATACAAGTTTTAAGGACACACTCGGTCTACTGTACCGATCAGTTTTGCAAGACCACATAGGTGCCTGTGGTGGAACTTAGGTACTTGAATGTGACAAGATCTTCTTTTCACTACTTAATTGTGAGAACATGTAGGCACTCATCTTCTCTATTAACATAATTTTGGTGCCTAGAAGTTTGCTGCTAAACATGCTTACAGTATTAGTGTCTTAGCTGTTCTAAGTTATTTGGAAATTTTTCTCAAAAAGAGCCATTGGGATAGGTGTATTTAAGTTTGATACATAATTCACAAGAAAAATTCAAAAGAGATGGCAAGCTTTTATAGTTGTAGTGACCCAAAAGGAGAGGACCTGAGTTCTGTCCTTATTTCACCGTGATGTTATAAATCCTCATTTCTCACCTCCAGGCCAGAATGAAAAACCTTTCATACCTTCTGATGAATCTATACCCTTCTTAGCCAATTTTGGATCTAAGAAAGCTGGATGCTTTCTTTGTAAACTCAAGGTCAGCGTGTGGTCCTTGTACATCTCTTAACTTCAGCTGTTTAGGAGAGGATTGGTCCGTGTCACCTCACTGGTATCTTCTTAGGGGTGTTTTGTGGGTTAGAACCCATTCCTTGCATTTGGATTCTACACGTCCTGACAATCTTCAGTACTAGGTAGTTCTGATGCTAAAGTGCTCTTTTCCTGTTAATTAGCAGTCCGTCATACTGCTACCCTCCCATATTTTCTATGTGTCACTTTTGGATGCTGTGCAATTGCCTCATCACCTGAATTCTGTTCAGCTCTTATTGTAGGCACATTTTGAGCTGCTAGTAACTTGCTGCTTGCTGCTTCTTTCTGTGGACTTATTTGATCATTGCCACTGCTTGCACCAGTGAGAAAAGTCCAAGCCTGTTATGTCAAATTCACCACATACAGCATTCATCCCTTTTAGGGTGTTCCTGGAGCTAAATTCCTGTCCAGAATAGTTCCTGAGTTTCACACTGACGAAGGAATTAACCTGCCTCCCCCCCGCCCCCTTCTTTTTAAACACCTGTCTCTCTAGATTTGAGTTCTGAAAGAGCTTTTGGGTTTTTTGTTGGTTTACAAGACTGAACCGCTAAATAGCTTGTGAGTCTGTGTTGACAAACTCTACAACAATCTTTGTGAAAAGATTATCAAATGTGCTGTGCTGAGACTTCTTACAGTACCAGACATAAGATACTTAACTTATTTTGAGTACAGTCTTCCAGAGATCCAAATGCATTAGTAGCTTTGCTGAGCAATGCCACTGTAGCTGAAAGCAGATGTCTGTACTTTGTCCTTATCTGTGCCAGCTATTATGCCTTGGCTGAGACGTCTAGAGATGACAGAGTGCTTGGCAGGGCATTTTGTTGAGTTGCTCTTTGCTTGGAGGATCCTCAAAACCCTCTTGAGCTAAATATGAATATATGGTACATACGCAGAGTGAATATTTATGTGCAGAGTCACTAAAATAAAGGTAAACTGCTTGTCAGTAATTGGAATTCTTCAAGGTACTTTGTCTATATGCATCTTTGCTTGTTCCTGTCCTTGATTTAGCTTTTTTTTGAGGAAGTGAGTACTGAAATGGCACTTCCTTGAACAGCATTGATATAAATTCAGAGTAGTGCATAATGTTGGGTGTGTCTTACTCTGCTCTGAAAGTATAAGGTGCAGTTGGAGTATTTTTTTTGAGTAATCAAAAAATGTTTATGGAATGAGAGGCTGTTTGATCATCTAATTTGGAGTTCTTACAAGAGGAGCAAACCTTTTCATTATTCAACAATGTCCTTCTACTACACTGCTAAGAAATTGTTGTCTCTTTTCACGGAATCATGGAATCTTCAGAGTTGGAAGGGACCTCTAGAGATCATCTAGTCCAACTCCCCTGCCAAAGCAGGATTGCCTAGAGCACATTACTCAGGACTGCATCCAGGCGGGTCTTGAAAATCTCCAGAGAAGGGGACTCCACAACCTCTCTGGGCAGCGTGTTCCAGTGCTTTGTCACCCTCACCGTAAAGAAGTTTTTCCATGTATTTGAACAGATCTTCCTATGTTCCAACTTGTGCCCATTGCCCCTCATCCTGTCACTAGGAACCATTGAAAAGAGTCTGTCTCTATCCTCCTTCAATCCACCCTTTAGATACTTGTATGGCAAGTACAAGTTCTAGTAGTTCAAGTTTTGGTTCTAGTTCTATCAGTTACACACCTCCATCAGACACCAAATTCTCCATAGCATAAATTTTGATAAACTGATTTTAGGCTCTTCAGAGATTCTGGAAGGAGCCTGATTTCCACGTTTCTCTTCTGAGTAGACCATGCCAGGTATCACAGTAGTACAATCTACCTTTTTCCCTTTTAATTTAACTTTTTTTTGCTTAAGCAGTTCATTCAAGAAAAGTACTTATTTATTTGGGTGATATCTTCTGAGGTTCTAAGAGAGAAAAATTGAGTGTTTTGATACTGACTGTTGGGAAAAGTCACATTTATTTTCTGTTTTCATATTGGTAACATTTATCTCAATAATTCTTCAGCATCTGATGTAGATTATTTAACAGAATGTATTTTCTGTATGTAAATTACAATTTATATACCTATAAAAAAAAGGCTTCTGCTATTGTTTTTCCTCTATTACAGAAAAATCTGCTAGAGATTGAAAAGAAACTGAAAAGTTTAAAGCCTGTATCTGAGACTCAAGGCAAAGGAAAACGAATACTTATTCAAGACATAGAGGATTCAGAAGGTGATGAAGAAAGAGGGGAAAATACAGAAGAATGTGAAAGAAGCAGTGGAGATAAAAGTAATGTCATGTCATTTCCTATTTAATTTTTACCAGAGGAAAAAATTGTTGCCTTTGATATTGCAATGTTTATTCACACAATTAATTTATATTTGCTTGAAAAGAATTTTGCCTGTTTGAAGACTAAAATTACATTCACTACTTAAAGTTGATCTGAGCGTGAAATCTAGAATCCAGTTTCATTACACATAATTGGAATTATTTCTATTAAGGGTACAACAGAGATGGAAAATGTTGCTATAAATCACCTACTTTCCTGTGTAATTTTGTACCTATCCTTTGATATGGATCCAGTTGGGAATTTCTTCTGGTATTAGAGAACATTTTGTGTTCCTTAGCTCTTTCTCTTGCACAGCTCTTCTGCTTTCCCACCGTCACATTTTTCTTCTGCTTTTTTCCCCCTTTGATTAGATCAAAGGGTGTAAAAATGATCAAGTGGCATGTAATTTGATTTTTTTTTTGGTTGTTTGTTTTGAAAGCTATCAATCTTTTGTTGTTGTTTTTTAATGTAAGAGTTCATCTGAGTGCTCCAAAAGTATATATTAGAAGTAAACATGTAAGTCTTGTACTGTATGTAGTTTACAAGCAGTTGAAGTGCAGCTCCCGTTCCTGGATTAGTGTGTGACTAACTGCAAGACTGCTGAGATGAAACTACTGGCATAATCGGAATACGTGACTTGTAGGAGGAAGTGAGGCAGCAGGGGCTACTGAGGCTTGCACTGGCAGGTTGCTTTTAAATTCAGCTGCATGTCTGGGTTCCTACCTGCAACAGAGTAACATCACTGGGTTGCTTTCCACCCTTTCTCCTTTGTGTTGGTTCTTTAAGGTAATGTGGCATGAAAACTGTAGCTTTTGTGTTTTCCGTGGCCTACATAGCTCTTTATCTTGAAATTAAATCAGTCTGTGGGTTTTCCAACTTAACTGTGAATATTAGACTGTATATGTGTGATTTAAGAATGCGTTATTTGCACACAAATTTAGGGAAAATAGGTTTTTCAAAATCAGTAGGTATCCACTAAGTCTTTCTTGGCTAAAACATGGGAAGAAAGGACCTTAAATAGCCTTAAATATTAGTTAATTTGGAGTTGCTTTCCATTGAAAGCATTCAGATGACTAAGTGCCTTCTAGGTCTGTAGGAAAACTCCCATTCCGTTGATGAAAGGTTAGGCTTTTAAACATAGGGAAGATTGTCAACTGACGTCTATGTCACGTGTTCATGTGATATACGTAAGTATTTTTGAGACTTAGGAGGCAAGCATCTTCATAGATTAATCTGTGTTTTAAAGTACAACTGGAAACAAATATGAAATCAGTTCAGTTACTGAATAAATCTGATATGTTCTGTAAACCTAACAGCAATAAGTAGACTGTCTTATACGTCTTCTCTATACATCTAGTAACATAGTCCCTGCAGTCCAGTCATGTAGTTACATTTATTTCACGTGCTAGTTGGCGAGTGTTATGCATTCCTACTAAACTTATAATTTAGAGATTGGAAGAAAAACAACAAAATACTTTGTTTTCTTTAGCTCTGAAAGATGAGGCCAGTCAGTCTGACATCGGTGCCTGGGAAGGTCATGGAGCAGATCATCCTCAGTGCCATCACACGGCACATGCAAGAGAACAGGGTGATCAGGCCCAGTCAGCATGGGTTTGTGAAAGGCAGGTCATGCCTGTCAAACCTGATCTCCTTCTATGACAAGGTGACCCACTTGGTGGACGAGGGAAAAGCTGTGGATGTTATCTACCTGGATTTTTGCAAGGCTTTTGACACCGTTTCCCATAGCATTCTCCTGGAGAAACTGGCTGCTCATGGCCTGGACAGGTATACTCTTCGCTGGGTAAAAAACTGGCTGGATGGCCGTGTCCAGAGAGTGGTGGTAAATGGAGTTAAATCCAGTTGGTGTCCAGTCACGAGTGGTGTCTCCCAGGGATCGGTGCTGGGGCCTGTTCTCTTTAATATCTTTATCAATGATCTGGATGAGGGGATCGAATGCACCCTCAGTAAGTTCGCAGACGACACTAAACTAGGGGGGCGTGTTGATCTGCTTGAGGGTAGATTGGCTCTGCAGAGGGATCTGGACAGGCTGGACAGATGGGCTGAGGCCAATGGTATGAGGTTCAACAAGGCCAAGTGTCGGGTCCTGCACTTGGGTCACAACAACCCCATGCAGTGCTACAGACTGGGGGCGGAGTGGCTCGAAAGCTGCCTGGCAGAAAAGGACCTGGGGGTGTTGGTGGACAGCTGGCTGAGCATGAGCCAGCAGTGTGCCCAGGCAGCCAAGAAGGCCAACACCATCCTGGCCTGCATCAGGAATAGTGTGGTGAGCTGGACTAGGGAAGTAATCATCCCCCTGTACTCGGCACTGGTGAGGCCTCACCTCGAGTACTGTGTTCAGTTTTGGGCCCCTCACTACAAGAAGGACATTGAGGTGTTGGAGCGTGTCCAGAGAAGGGCTACAAAGCTGGTGAAGGGTCTGGAGGACAAACCTTATGAGGAACGACTGAGGGATCTGGGGTTGTTTAGCCTGGAGAAGAGGAGGCTGAGGGGAGACCTTATCACCCTCTACAACTACCTGAAAGGAGGTTTTAGAGAGATGGGAGCTGACCTCTTCTCCCTGGTTACAAGTGATAGGACAAGAGGAAATGGGTTCAAGTTATGTCAGGGCAGGTTTAGATTGGATATTAGGAAGCATTTTTTCACTGAAAGGGTTATTAAACATTGGAATAGGCTGCCCAGAGAGGTGGTGGATTCACCATCTCTGGAGGTGTTTAAGAAAAGGGTAGACGAGGTGCTTAGGGACATGGTTTAGGAGTGGTGGTGTTTTTATCAGGGTAGGTTAATGGTTGGACTTGATGATCTTAAAGGTCCCTTCCAACCTCACTGATTCTATGATTCTATGATTTCTCATCTTTGAACAAAACAGTCTAAATAAAGACTGTAGTGTCTGTTCATCTTCTATGTATCTGAAAGCAAAAGTAAATAAAATCCTTTTTATACAATAGAAATGGAAAATTGCTTGTGTCCTAGAGACTGTAAAAAATAGCATTCAAGCACTGTAAAACTAAAAATAATGTATGTACTTGACAAAGCACCTGATACTTTGACATTTTTATAGAAGTTATAGTATCAAGTGATAAGTATGGTTTAAAGATAAATAAAATAAATATATTTCAAATAGCTCCTTTTAATTAATAAAAATTTGCTGAATTATGTGGTATTTACTTGATCTATTACAATAATTAAAAAAATATTGTAGTAACCAGTTCCAAAGTTTAGTAAATATTTATTTGTAAAAAGCAAAGTGCATTTAAACAAATAAAGTCTAAGTTAGCTTTAAATCATTATTTCTCAACCTGTTACAAAGTTAGCAACAGATCTCTTGAAAAGATGTACTTTGAGCACATAGAAGAAACCTCTTAACAGACAAAGCTATGTATTGTAAGTTGACTGTAGGAAAAGTTGTGTAGAGAGTGTTTTCTTTGTGCGTGGTTTATTTATTACACTTTAGAGGTGAAGAGAATATTCTTCTGGATGAGACCTTTTTCCCAATTCAAGATATGTATTTTTTAATTTTTGTACATGTCCTCCTGTTTTGTACACCTTGAGATTACTGGTTTGGTACACTGACACTTGATGCTGAAGTATCAGAGCCTCTTTTTCCTTTGTGCTAAATCCTTCATTTGACTTCTAGTTTCACTACCTAGGTAGTAATAAGTTTACTTGATGCCACAGCAGTTGGCTACAGAGAATTATTTTGTGATTTTTTTTCCACCCCCCAGTCTATTTTTTACTTGATAGGACCAAATTAAGGTCTGTGTCGTTGAACATGACAGTACAGTGATTTGGAACTATTCTTAGACTGAAGAGCATCTCCTTGTATCAGTCCACTATCTTGTGACTTTCTTTTCTTTCACTAGATGGTCCTTTTTTCAGAATGTTGTTAGGAGCTGAATAGATACGAAAACTCTCTCTGCATCCTTGATGAATTATGTATTGTGTTCTTAACTGGTCTTGAACATGTATCGTGATTTCTCTGAAACAATGGGCTTTCTGCCCTTAAATAGATGGAGCTGTCATCATAATGACTGATTTACAGGTTTCTAAAACAAATAGGGGTTGATAACACTTTTTGAATTTCTTTTGTTGATTTTTCTAAACATGTTTTATGAAATGGACATCTTCAAATAAAACTGGATTCTTTGTCTTTACATTTTTACTATTTCATAAATTATTCCATGTGGAATAATGAAACATTTATTTGATGTTACAGATAATTCTTCAACATATGTGTTAATTTTTCATGGCTTTTCACAGAGTAGTAATCTCTGTGACTAGAATTTGACTGTAATAGGAAGTTTATTTGCCATTGTAGCCTTGAATAATTGACTGTGTCTGTTCCCCTTATGGTTAGAAGCCTTACTGATGATGTCTTGTATGAGGACATTTGGCCACCTTGTTATCCAATATAATAGTTATTATGTATTTCTTGATCCTCTTTCCAGTGTGCTTGTTCACTTGCTTTTTTTGACTTTTAGAATTGTAAACTCTTTGAAGAAGGAGCTGTCATTTGTAATTAATTTGTATGTCTAACACAATGGGCCCCAACCTACTGTGGCTTTTAGTCTCTATTGCAAGCTAGCAATATGAGAATTTAGATCATGTTAAAAGAAACAGCATTGAAAATTAAATTTAGAATTGTATTTGTAGCGTCTACCTGAAGTTAAGAAAACCCCTCAATTACAGTGTCAGTATAAATGTTGACCAGTATATCTTTTTTATTTCTTTATGAACAAAGACTGTTCCTAACTGATCTCTGACTGCTTATTTGAGAAGTCTGTTACAGAATCACAGAATCACAGAATTATCAGAGTTGGAAGGGACCTCTAGAGATCATCTAGTCCAACTCCCCTGCTAAAGCAGGATTGCCTAGAGCACATTACTCAGGACTGCATCCAGGCGGGTCTGGAAAATCTCCAGAGAAGGGGACTCCACAACCTCCCTGGGCAGCCTGTTCCAGTGCTCTGTCACCCTCACCGTAAAGAAGTTTTTCCGTGTATTTGAATGGAACTTCCTGTGTTCTAACTTGTGCCCATTGCCCCTCGTCCTGTTACTTGGAACCATTGAAAAGAGCCTGGCTCCATCCTCCTTCAACCCACCCTTTAGATACTTGTATGCCATAATAAGGTCTCCCCTCAGCCTTCTCTTCTCCAGGCTAAAGAGTCCCAGCTCTCTCAGCCTTTCCTCATAAGGCAGATGCTCCAAGCCCTTAATCATCTTAGTTGCCCTTCGCTGGACTCACTCCAGCAGTTCCCTGTCCCTCTTGAACTGGGGAGCCTAAAATTGGACACCGTATAACAGTTGTGGCCTCACCAGTGCAGAGTAGAGGGGGAGAATGACCTCCCTCGACCTACCGGCCACACTCTTCCCTATGCAGCCCAGGATTCCATTGGCCCTTTTGGCGACAAGGGCACATTGCTGGGCCATGGATAATTTACTGTCTACCACAACCCCCAGATCCTTCTCCTCCGAGCTACTTCCCAGCAGGTCCGCCCCTAACCTGTACTAGTGCCTAGCAGTCTTCCTCCCCAAGTGCAGGACCTTGCACTTGTGTTACGTGTTCTGCCTCAGAACAATCCAGGTACAATCTCAATCAGCTAAACTGAGAATACTTAATACAAAAACATATTTGCTGACCGTATGTGGCACAAAACAAAAAATTAATCAAAATAATTAAAAATTAATCTGTGGAGATTTGGACCATTCCAGTTGCCTTCATATGTAGCTAGTCCAGAGCAAATAAGTTGAAAATGTTTTCTGTCTTCATAATAGGCAAGTTCATTGTGAACTAAACTTAGGTATGTTGCTTTTCATTCTGCCACCACTATTTTTGTGCCACGCTTCTGGAGGATAAATGCTTTGTGTAGCCAGAAATGAATTTTAAATGAAAGATGATGTCATCCATTACAAAAACAACACTTCAAATATTCCTTTTGGAGTTTTTAATGGCTTTTGGTTTATGATAGTCCTTCCATTCCAAGTTCATTATTTTAGTACTAATATGATTTTTTTCCTAGCTTGTATTTGTTGTCATTCTGGTCAAAATCCTATCCATCCTTTTCAGTACCTTTGTTTAACTTGTCTTTGAAATTTATAGTGCATCTAGACTTTTTTGTTTTTGGAAAAGTTCATAAGCTCTATTTTATTTTTTTTTTTTTTTAAGGCAAAGCCCAGAATAGAGCTTTCATGAATATGTTTCTCTGTAGAGACAATACAGGAGTATTGTTTATGTTACAAACACTGAAACTGAAAAACATAATTAGATTTGACAAACATACCTATACAATTTTGTGCATGGTGTTTACTCAGTCCAGAAATATTTAGGCAATTAGCATAACCTGACAGCTCAGCAAGTTAATTATGAGTATTCTTATTTTCAGGGGGATTCCAAATGCTATAAATGTTCCCTGTTTAATTCAGAATTGATTCTGTGCACTTCATCTTCAGGAAATTTTCTCCCGTATTCAGGAAATGACATTTGTATTAATGACATTCACATCACACGTTATTTGCCTTTCTTGCCTTTTCTTTGTCTCTAGCAGTTGGGATGCTTTTCAATAGCGTTTTGCTGTAGAATTTTTTTTTAAAACTTGTTCTATCACCTGTTTGTCTGTGACATTTAAAAATGTTTTTTCCTTTTCTTTTTTTTTTTTGTAGTAGAAGATATACAGAGTATTCTCTGTTTTGGTGGATGTAACACAGAAGTATTTTAGCATGTATCCTAAGGAAATTATTATAGTACTAGTGTCTTTACTCATCTGGCCAGCTAGCCTTTTACATTCATCCACCCTACCAAATAGACTTTAAAACTTTTTGGCGTATTTGGCACTGCCAAATTTGATGGATGGATGAATGAATGGAAGTCTCAAATACAAGTAATTTACTTTTAAGTTTTATAAAAATGTCTATGAGGGTAGAATAGCTTTATCCTATCATTGTTCCCACTGTGGAGTATGAACTTATTATTAAACGCAGTATTTCAAAACAGAGACCACAACTAGGAAGGATGCCGTTGGAGATTTTGTCTATTAGGCACTAGGGAATCTATTGTTTGTAAAAATCTTATTCTTTCCCAACCTGTTCAGTTTGATTTCAGTAACATTTTGTGCATTAAAAAAAATCTGTAATTTGGAGGAACCTGGAGTTTATACATATTCAGTCAACTTCAGAAGTTTGGTTTGAGTCAATTGGAGGTATCACTCCAGTATATCAAGGCAAGAAAAAATCCTGTTGGATGGATGAGCACATCAAGTTCAGGGAAGGTGAAACCCCAGTATCTTAATTCATGGTATGAAAACACAGAGTTGCCTTTGTGTGACTGGTAGTATCAAGAGTCAGGCATTGTGCTGAAATCGGTATTTGAGTACTGTGGTGGTAATCTGTTAGGAATTCAGGTGAATAAGGAAATTATTTATGTTAATACTGGATACCTTCATTGTATGATTTTTTTTCCTAATTAATTTAATAATAGTAGTGAAAATTGAATGATCTGAACTTTCTATAAAGGCTTTTCGACGTGTTTAAATGAAACCTTTTTAAGAATGATGTATAAGCTTTTATTCCTCCTATTCTATGTTGTATTTGAGGAGAGTTTTGAAGTGTACACCATTAGCTGTGTGTTCTAATTTTAACATGCAAGCATTTTGATTTGGTCACGGAAAATCAAAGTCTCAGTACCGTAACAGCCAGTATTTAAAGAGTTAATTTCAAGGTGAACTCTGTACCATTCTGACACTACAGAACAGGGGTTCACAACGTGCCCAGCAAGGAGGAATGAGATTTCACAGTCACATGTTCTTAGGGATAATTTCAAGTGACATGTAAGTAGGAATTTTTCTGTGTTCTTGGAAGCGTTTTCTGAGGCAAATAAATCTTCCTAACATTAAGATGCCTGGAGGATTTGTTACCGTGTTCTTCAGCTGTACACCCCTCTTTTGCCAGGACGATAGTTTCTTCTGATGATGCAATCTCTAACTCGGCTCATTAACGTCCCTGTAGAAATTGGCGTGCCAGTGAGAGGAGCGGCGGCTGCTGAGGAGGCTGCGATGGGGAACTCGCAGAGAAAGTTTCATAGCAAAGGAGGCGGCAGTAAGGCTGAAGACAGAGAGACACAGAAGCAGAAGGAATCTACTGAGAGCGGATTAAAAAAAGACACATCAGAGAAAAAAACACAAAAGCATTTTTCAGACCATGAAGGTGAAGTTAATGGCTATTTACAGGGTGATCTAAAGGGTGAAAGCCCCGAAGCTGAGATCTCCAGATCGCACGGAGCAGGGGCTCAGTCGGCTGGTGGTGGCAGTTCTACTTCACTTCCTCCTACTGCGGCAAAACTAAAATGTGAAGGAAACGAGTTATTTAAGAGTGGACAGTTTGGAGAAGCTGTGCTCAAATACTCGGAGGCAATTGAGTATGTCATGGGTCTAGGTGAGTGCAAAACCCTATACTTAAATCTAGGATTATTATTTAGATTATTTAAAGGAACTACAAATGAACTAACCTAGCCTAGCCCTGGATTTGTGGCAGGAGTTGCTGTGCAGTAAATTCTTTGTCATTGTCAGTAGAGGATAATTCACGTGGTACAAAATATAGAAAGATGAGTAAAATAGTCTTTTAGCTTCCGTGGGGCAGAGCTGTTAGCTTTTATTTATGTGTTTGAATATTCTAGGGGACATGATAAAGAAAAGCTCCTTACAGCTTTGCATTGTCAGCAAACTGCATCACTGCAGTCCATGTTACAGTCTGCAAGTCTTTAATTCTTGAATGTCATTTTAGTAATGGTATTTGATTTTAATTGTAACTTCTTTTAGGAGAACACAGTCCAGATGATTTAAGTGTCTTGTACTCAAACAGAGCAGCGTGTTACCTCAAAGAAGGCAACTGCAGTGACTGCATTCAGGATTGTAACAGGTAAATTGCAACCTCCCATGTAGAGCAACAACATTCCTGATGATGATTAAACAGTTTAATTGATAGATTGTTATTGCAGTTTGACTTAGCACAATCCAGTAAAGTTTGATTCCCTGTCTAAATGACAGATAACTGTCAGTTATGTAAACAGTTGCATGGAACCTAGGAAAGGAGGAACTTTTAAGTTACTGTCTTACTGTGTGAGGGCAGTTATTAGGCTTCTTGTGTATGCAGAAATGCATAGCAGGGTTAAAATTTTTAATATAAAAGCAGGCTTGCTTCAGTGATGCTATGTAGTAACTCAGGTGTAAAAGCTTTGTTAAGCCAGATGCTTATCACAGTGTTGGAAATTGCTTTCAATCGTGTGTGTGGTGTATATATGTGTGTTCTCTGTGTTTGGTTTGTTGACTTATTTTGTTTTTTTAAAATATATAATTGGCATAGTTATAAACAGTAATTACAGCTGTTCATGAATTGAGCTAAAATTTTTCTGCATATTGTGGCTTTTAAGGATACAGGAGTCAGAGAGTATCAGACACCTTCAATAACTTCCAAACACTGCCTTCCACTATATTATTGCTGGATTTCTTTTTTATATTTTTATATATAGTGTTAGTAAGACTGAGGCTTAAGGTGCAAAAAAGGATCCCAAGACAGTTAGAAATTATATTAATTAGTCAGTTGCATTTTTTTACAGCACAACCCAAGTGTTTAAAAAAAAAAAAAAACAACCCAAAACTGAAAATAAAATATCCACATAACTTTGTATTAACCAAATATTTGACTTACTGTATATATTCTACCTGACAGAAAAGTTTTTTGAAAATGTCATCTGAAAAAATTTACTTGTTAACAATATTTTGTTAAAACAGATGCAGGACCATAGACAGCTGGCTGATAAAACAGGATGGCATGTTTAACAGCCATCACATTTTTCTGTTCGGGAGGTCTGAAGTATGTAAGACTTCAACTGAAATCAGTAATACAAAGGTTTTGGGGTTTGTATTCTTACCAATTGGAAGCTTATTTTCTTAGTACTTAATGATAGTGTCCTTAATGTCATGCATATTTTCTGAATACACAAGGACCCACGATGCTCACCAAGCACAACAGAGGTAGAAATAATCTAGAGACTGGGAAGCAGAACTGCAAAACTGCAAACACACGTGAATTAAGCAATGTCAATTAAATCTTCTCTAGGCAACACAACATAAAGGATGATCTACAAATAAGTTACTTGATTGCAAAGTAAAAATTATGTAGGGCTTATATTTGTGATATAAAAATAAGTATTGAACATTTATCCCTTACTAAGTTTTAGCTATTTAGGGCTTAGAACTGTATCAAAACCCCTCTGTTGGATTTCTTTGTCTCAAGACTCTGATTTGGGGTGCCTTTGATTCTTGTTACAGAGAGTGAAATAGAACTCCTATGCATTAATGTTATTTTATTTAGTACTGTGGTGTGGTTTGGTACCTGGCTGTATTATCTTTGCATTCTACCCTGGAAATGTAGTTTTCTGTTCCCACTGATGCTGTTCTTCAAGCAGTGTTTGTCTTCTACTGAATTTATTTATGGTTGTTTTTTTCTTCACTCTTGATGTTAGGAACCTGAAATTGCATTAATGTTTTTCTAATTTATAGAATCTCAAGCATTTTTGCAGAGGTTTTGTAGGGTCTATGATGTTGTACACTGTTGTATTTTTCAAATGCATTCAGCAACGTAAAGAGAAATGGGATGTTGGAAATATTTATGAAATGGAAATTGGAAATGTTTATTCTAGAAATCATTGTTTCTCTAGCTTTAGGAGGAGTAACAGTGCAAAGCCAATTTACAGCAAAGAAGGCCAACAGCCTCCTGGGCTTATAAACAGGAGCACAGCCAGTGGATTGAGGGAAGTGATTATCCCCTTGTAGTCAGCATGTTAGACAACATCTATGATAACTGTGTCAGTTTTTGGCTTCCCAGTACAAGAAAGATAGTGATCAACTGGAGTGACTTGAGTGAAGTATCACTGAGGTGATTGTGAACTCTGGAGCACTTGCCTGAAGAGGAGAGACCAAGGGAGCTGGGTTTGTTCAGCTTAGAGGAGAATGGCTTCCAGGGGTCCTGACAGCAGCCTGCCAGTACCTATGAGGAGATTATCCAGAGATCCCGGCTCTTTCTTGTAGTGCATTGTGGAAGGACAAGACACAACAGCCAAAATTGAACCACACAAGTTTTGGACTGTGCATTAGAAGAAATCTTTTCCCCATGAACAGTGTGGGCATTGCAACAGGTTGCCCAGAGATGTTGTGCAGAGATTCCCTTGGAGGTTTTCAAGGCCCAATTGGATAAAGCCCTGAGCAACCTTGTCTGATCTCAGAGCTGACCCTGTCTGTAGCAGAAAGTTAGACTAGGGACGTCACAGCCTGAATTACTTTGATTCCATGAAATCTAATTGACTAGACTCCTCTTAATTTCAGTATTTCAAAGCCTCTCTCTCTTTAGCAAGAGTCATTGATTAATAAAAGACAGTCTTAAAGGCTCTGTGGACTGCTGCTTCATATTGCTGGAAAAGCACATGGTGTTTGGAAGGAGTTCTAATTGCATGGTGTCAGGGGTTGAGCTCAGTAAGGAAGAAGAACTGAAAATCATATAGACAAAAGCACCGTATACTTGAAATCTGTAGATCTAGGCATGACTTAAGAAAAATAGCTTTTGCTTTTAAACAGCTGCCATTACAGTAATCTTTTCTTGGTGATGAAAGTAGTTTTTCAGATGGAAGATAGGGATTTGAGTAGAGTAAGTTGTAGTAAAAGCACTAACGATTTCATAACTGCATGTCATTTAGGGTATTAATACAAACCACTTGGTTATGTTACTGTAAGGCCCATCGGAAATCACAAAGTTGTTACGTATAGTCATGTATATCATAAAATAGTTTTATTAATATTATTTCAGTTACTCTGTTTCAATCCTGCTTTTTTCTTTTGTTTTCTCCAGAGCTCTGGAGCTTCAGCCATTTTCCCTTAAGCCTCTTCTACGACGAGCAATGGCAAATGAGTCTATGGAGCGATATCGACAGGCCTACATTGATTATAAAACAGTCCTACAAATAGACAGCAGCATCCAAGCAGCAAATGATAGTGCTAATAGGTAACTCCATTTACAATTTTTCTGATATCCATCCAAATAGAAAAGTAGAATTCAATTTTGTTTGGTTTACGTGTTTCCTGTGTTCTGTATCCCTCAGTGGCAGGGTTGTCACAACTAGTGCTTTATAACTGGAGGTCTGGCTGTTTCATTTAGTTGTTTCCCCATAGCTTCACAGTTTTTCTCTGCCAGCAGCAGGTCACTTTCTGTTTTAAAAATGTAGTATTTTAAAGGCTTTTATCACTGGTGTTAGAACTTGTTTTCTTTCCTAAGTTGTACTTGATACCATGTAAAGTAATATTTTAAGGTCCGTACCTTTTCTCTGACATTTCTGTTTCCTTTTCATATTAGCAGTCTTCCTGTGGCAGTTGGAGATTTATGTTAGGTGAAACCTGTATGCTGCAGTTGTGTAAACACTGAAGTAGCTTGATACAGTGGTTGGCTACAAAGCTTAGAGGTGTAAAAAATATAATTGAATAGTATTTTTAACTTAAGTATTAATACTTCCAACATTAATTCTTGCTTCCAAGAGAGATGTCTCAATTGCTATAATTGTATTTTAATAGTGTAAAATTAGTGTATACACCTATTGTAATTGTGTTCTCATTAATGTATGGTAGGTACTTAAATGCATGAATGATAGGATTTTCCATTCCCTTTTCTTTCTTTTTTTTTCTTTTAATGGGCAGAAAATATTTAGGAAAGCAGAACAGCCATTAATCATTGAGCAGGAATCCACATGCATGCAACTTTTAACAATGGAATCCAGTCTTTTTTCTTTTTAAGGCAAGGCCATGAGCACTTACATCTTTACTTCATTAAAAAGTCCATAATATCTTTAAATCCTGCTTATTTGACTAGAGGTGGCCAAAGGAGATCATGACACTTTATCATCTCCTCTTAGAAGTCTTATATTTGATAACACAGCAAATTGTTACTGATCTCCTGTATCTCCACTGATAATAGAGCACTTGGATTGGTGAGGTAACTGCTCATCCTGATATCTGTGTGATTATTATTCTTTTTTTTAAAACTTCCTGGCTTATTTTATCTGTAGATACTCTTTTCATATTTCTGCTTGACTTGTAACTTGCTTAGTAATAAGCTTATTTCCTTTTTTCCCCCTTAACACTCTTCCTTTTCTCCTCTCTAGGCCTTCCTTATGTTTTTAGCTTCACTACTCATTACTCTTTCCTCCCTGGCAACCCATCACCTTATTTCAGCTGCTTCTTCCTTCTTCTCTTCTGCTGGTAATTCATTTTTGCTTGCAAATTCTTAGTTTCTAAAGCCTAGACCTCCTGCGTAATTGAAGTTTTACTATAATTTATTTTTTAATGTTTTATCATTTATGAATTAAACTGAAATGGTTTACCAAAATATTCATTCTCATTTCCAAAGTATCAGACCTTTTTAAAAATTAATTTTAACAAAAAATGGTAGTTCCTCTTCTGCCTTTCAACTGCAGGAGACAACCCCAAAATGTAATTTAATTTTTTTTAATACTAGGAATATTGGGTCTTAACATTATGCTTTTATTGGAGGATTTCTTTAGTTTTAAGTTCCTGCAGGAAATTGGATGGTGATGCTGTAGGAAGCTGACAGGAAAAACTCATCATCCTACTTGTGTCTGAAGGTTTGACAAATTGTGTTAAGGCTTGTCTTTCTGTACTTACCTAACTAAGCGGGCTTTCCAAAAATCTTAGAATAGAATGAGTGTTCAGTCTAATATTTCTAATAATTCACATGTAAAAGACAAGTAGAATTTTTAATATAAAGCCTTTACCTTGATTTTGCTATCAAAAAAAATAAAGCCTTGATTTTGCAATGAAAAGGAAGTAATTAAGAATGTAAGTACGTATTTTTACGAAGTCAACTGAAAACAAGTATAAACAGTTATTTGAGTGTTTATCATGTGGATTAGATGCTATTGAATTGTGTCTTTTATTTGCTATCCTGAAGTGATTTTTAGATAAATTGGAAGGACTGTTTCTTTTAATGGTGTGTGCCAAGTCACAGGAGAATGCATTTCAAGCACGCTTTTAATTAGTGGCATTTTCCTACCCTTGTGAACATCAATGAATTTCCTACTTTGTGTATTTTAATTTCTTCTTGAGTGAGTGTGTTATTATTTGCTGTTAGAAATACGAAGCTCTTTGTAGGTCAATATGCATTTCCATCTACTAAATTGGAATTTCATTCCAGTCATCTCAAGTCCTTTGACATCAGTTAGCAAATTGCATTAGATAGGATGGGAGCTTTTATTACAAAATCCCATATGAGTTTTATCCAAAGAAATTTGTGATAAACTCCAAACCTGCAGGATTGTTGGGTCAAGTTAGGGTATTGGTGGTAGGGAATGAGTGCATTTGTTCCCGTTTTTTCATGAGATACCTGTACTTCTTAAACTAATCATGGCACTTGGGTATGCATTTTTGCGAACGACTATGCTTACATTATTGTATTACAAGAAGTCGATTGATCATGAAATACTGCAGGATCCTTTCTGTTTATATTGATGAAGTAAATCAGGTTTTTGGTCCAACTTGTTAAGCTAATTATGATTAATGGAGAGAAATTAAACAGGAAGTCAATGGAACCGTGGTTTACTGTAGAATTATTCTGCTACTTTCTATGAGAAATACCTAAACGGAATGAATTGACTTTTTAATGTGAAGCGTACAGTTTTGTTCTCTAATAAAACAACCTGAGTAAATCTTAGGGCTGTTTAATTTATGATGATATGCCACATTTTACTTACAAATTGAATTCAGACTATCATTAAAAACCCTGAAGTTTTAGTAAAATTAGAGCAAAACACAAGTTGGACAAGCTGCTTTGTTGGTATGTCCTATAATATATTGCTAGGAATGACACAGGTAGAGGAGAGCCACTGGAAGGGCATATACAACTAACACACAGAAAAATATTCTTCTTGTTCACCTAGAAAACAAGTAAAGCAACTAGATAATACTACGAAATGTGATATTCTGTGTATGAAGAAACTTATTTTCAATTCAAAAATATAAGAAACAGTATGTTTCATGCAACTTTATGTAATACATAAAGTCACACATTATATAGCTCTACAAACAGCCTTGTCACATTCAGTGTTCTTAATTTGGAGGGGTTTTTTGCATGTATATTCATGTAGTATGTTTTTTTTATACCTGTGTTAGGTGAAAATGCACCTAATATACAAATCTAAGTTTTATTTGCTGTAGCATCAGTGTGACTTGCTTTACTATTCAATTTAGAATTTTCCTATGTTAAAGTAGGTATTACACTTATCAGTTGAACATGACCCTTAAGCTCATTTTGAGATTAGAAGATGTTTATCTTGTTCTCATAATTGATTAATATTTGTTTGTTTTTTCTTTAAAAAAAAATTACAAAAATTGTAATAGTACCATGAAGTCTTCTATGGCTTTGCTCATTATGTTTACTTAGGTCTTTCTCCAAAATGTATCACAGCAATGAGAAACTCCTAGTTGAATGGATTTTGGATTGAACCTCTCATGTATGGAAATAGTTGACCTATATATATATATATGTGTGTGTTGGTTTAAGAAAGACTACATTATTTTTTTTCTATTTTCTTAGCATTTTTAAATGGGGATAAAGAATGATTGATTGATGAGTTTCTGACTGTTTTATAAAATGCAACTTAATACTTACTTTGTGACCTGCATTGATTATTCAGAGAATTGTTGTGTAAGAAGTTTCATTTGACATTGGCAAATTTACATACCACGCTTTGTCTGAGGATATTATAATCTACACTTGTTACAAATAACACTTATGAACAGCTGAGAAAAGTAAACAAAATAAATAAATCTTTTTTTTCCTATTTCTTTATTGCATTTGGTAGGCAGTGTTTAGAGCTTAGTTGCAAAATCAGTCATATGCTTAAATGTTTACAGATCATGCTGAAGTCAGCCTCTTGTCATCTAAATGCTAGCATGAATACTCTAAAAAGTAAAAAAATCTAAATCTTAAATGAGTGCAGTACAGTTGACTGATGTGACAATCTTTTTTTAAATTAGTCCTAAGAATAACGGTTCAGTTGTTTTTTGAAAAATTGGAACATTGCATTATTTAATTTGGGTGTAAGTTATTAAAGCATGAGTTAAAGATATGAAAATTCATGTTGGTGGGGCTTTTCTCTTTCAGAATAACAAAGACTTTAATAGATCAGGATGGTCCCAGTTGGAGGGAGAAACTGCCGCCGATTCCAGTTGTCCCAGTTGCAGCTCAGCTACACAGGTGGGATGGAGGAAACTTTACTTCAGACAGTAAGCCAAGAAGTACTACAGATACCAACAGAGAAGAACAGTTGCAGATGAATCGTATGTAGAGCTAATGTGAATATATATACAAAAAATAAAATAATTTTAATCGAAAACTGGAATATGATTTAATAATGTCAAAGAAACTTTTAGAAAATATTTATCAGAGACCCTTGTGAAAAGCCAAGTTAGGTGATGGTCTTTTACCTGATTGGTTTTAATGCGCTTTATAGAGCCACAATGATGATAATTTTTTTTAAGCAAAGTGATGTGGTTTGCAGCATGTAATTTCTGAAGTTATGTAAAATAAAATACAGCAGAAATACTCATCAGCAGTATATTGAGTGCTGTCACAAATATCAGTAGTTTCCCTGACATCATACTACAGTCATAAAACAGTTTTGTCCAAAAACCCCACCACCTAGACAAACACCCAACCTCAGTAACATAATCAGCTGCATAATCTGAAGCTGTCATTTAATTGTCCATGAAAGCATTACTTCAGAATAGAAAGGGTAGACTTGTAGGTGACTAGTAGTTAGTGAAATGGGCTATAGAAGAACACTCTTGACTTTTATGTTTTTCTTAGGATGGATTCTAACTTTGACAGTGGCCATTTAGTAGTCATCTTTCAAAGATGTTAGTTCTGGACTTGTTTACACATAAGCACTGAGTGCTTAACTCCTTTAGGAAACTTTCTCCCTCCTGATCCCCCCCCCCTCCCCTCCCTCCCCCCCCCTTGCAGTTTCCATTTTTCTCCTCCAGTAAATCAGGTGAAGGAACCTTTTTCATTCAGTATTTATTGAAATTAAACATTCCTTTTGCAAAGGCTTAACTGTATGATTTTTTTACTCAACTTTGAGTTTATTTCAGTACAAAGAAAAGTAGTGCTGAAGATAATCTCCCCTTGCTTAACACAGGGGAGGCTGCAATGCATAATTGGGTTGCTGGCCAAATACATAGCAGTGATAGGGTTATCCATCCATAATGCATTACTGCAGTAATGTATGTCCTCAAATAATCTGTGCTCTTGGGCACTACGGATTTAATGACTTTAAAATTATCTTTCAGATAGCATTGAATTTATTTGTACCTGATGTAAAGACAACTTACAAATATGTGTGTTTATGAGAATTGAACATTTTCTCAAGAACAAGACAAGTTCTAGAAACCTGTAATAGTGTGATTTATATACAATTTGAATAGTAGTGCATATTAAACTTCAATAATGCTGCAGAAAATTATTTTTCATTTAAGAAACATGAGGCATGTTTATAATTTAAGCACAATTGAATTGCTACAAATTTTACTCTACTTTTTAAAACGTCCAGCGACAAGTATTTTCATTACAGTTGTTGTCAGTGTATGTCATTACTGATTCATCACTCTTAAGCATTGGGTAGCAATTGGGTTTAACTGTGGTTTTGGTTTTTTTTTTAAATGAAGTAGAAAACTGATATTTTGCACAATTGTTGCTATTAAGCATAAGTGCTTTGCTTGGAAAGTGCTTTTTGTTGTACTGATTGTACTCCAGGCTTTTTCTGTTATTATGGAACACAAGTTGTTGGATTTTTGTTTCAATGTATAACCAACCTATTTATACCTTTTAAGTAGTAAATTTGGATCTATATAACATTGTGTAACTTTGTTAAGAGAGAGAATTTGAAGATCATTGCAGTGAATAGTATATAGGTAAGTGGTTCCTGAGAACACTAGTGATCATGTTTAGCCTGTTAGGAAAGTTAACAGACTGGCCATCGTCTTCATGAAGTGTGCTCTTGTGGCGTTTTGCTGCAAAACACGCCTTAGTCTATTTCAAATAGAGTGGACTTTGGTTAGGCTTTGTTTTTAGAAATATTAAATGAAGACTGTCTAAGCATTTTCTTCCCTGAAGGCTGTCTCTAAGGATGTGCTTTCCTTCTTGGGCCTTTACTAAACCAGTGGGACCTGACAGTGATAGCTGGTGCTAGAAGTGTGCCAGCAATAATGTTCAGTCAGTAGTTAAGACTTACTGGTGGCTGATGCTTTTTTGCAACAATAGTCTGTTGGTTTTCGTGTCTTACAAATTGAGTTATAATTTAGTTGTGTTTCTTGCATACATCTGTTCTGGTTTCACATCATTACTGAATTTTTTCCCCAAGTCCACATGTAGTTTTCCACCATGGGAGACTGCCGTGGTTTTATAAAAGAACTCACCAAATTTAATTATTGGTTAAAATAATTAAAATAATGGTTATATACAGTGTTTAAAGCCTGAAGCTTGGCAAGGGGCTCATATTCTTTAGCAAGGTACAAAAAGTAGATTTTTCCATTATGATTTACTTAGTGCTATGTTACTAATTATTGTTTGCTCACAACAGAGACATGAAACTGCAGTCAGGATTGGTTTTCCACTGCAAATGTTGCTAAAAATTGTAGTCTACCCCAGAAGCATGTGCAACAAATGATGTGGAGTTTAGAAGAAAATACAATTATGGAAGAACACAATATTAGTTTAAAAAGTATAGTTAGGTGTTTTCAGGTTCCTCAGAGCATCTTTTATAAGTAGTTATTTACAGAATATTACTGATGTATCACTAACCCCTACTGATGTGATGATTTGTTTGTCATTATCAATTTAGCATAATAATTATGATATATAGTTGGTTGCCAAAAGAATATTAGACCAAATTATGGCCACCTCGGTGTGATGGTAAAGATCTAGAAGGCCTTTTAATCAGCAGGATTAATCTCCACCCTTGTAAATAAAACTGGTATCTCAGTGGAGATACATAGTCCCTCTACCACACTGAAGGAGTGGACAGAAGGAGGTGGAAGCATAGAGCTGTCTGTTGCATTCGCATTATTTTCAGCAAAATAGTTACCCTGGTGCATGGGGAAGTATGTGTTGTGCCAAGTGTAGATACAGTAGTTTACATATTTCTTAGTGCAGCAGGGAGATCTGGGACAGAAATGGCAATGTGCATACTGAAAAGATACTCCAATTGCCAGTCATTTATTCTTAGTCTGGGTAGATTATTCAGCTACCCTTAATGAACTGACCTTCTTATGTAACACTGTGATCCTTTTGTAATGTAGGTGAGAAAGCTGAGGAGAAGTTCAAGACATTAAAAAATGAAGGGAATGAATTTGTAAAAAAGGGTAAATATGAAGAAGCGGTAAATAAATACAGTGAATGCATGAAGTTAAATACCGAGGAATGTACTATCTACACTAACAGGTAAAGACGTAAAATCTAACCCCATGTTGTGGGATAAAAATAACATTTTCTCACTGCAAATACAGATTTTGCATCCCTTTAGTCACTGTTGTAAAAAAAGGATTTTTTTTTCCCACTTGATGAGTGTTTCTAATAACAAAATATATTTTTTGTTAAACTGCATTATTTTCCAAGGGTAGCAAGTATTAATGTCACTGTTATGTATCTTAAAATCTTTATGTAAATAGAGCAAGCAACAGTAAAAGTTACAATTAGCATAGCATTTTGCAGCATTTGTTCAGAATACTGGTATGATTTTAATTAAAAACTAACATGCAGTAGCGGTATATCAAATATGAAGAGTAATAATTCAGAGAAAATGTACATTTTGAGAGAATAAAAGTAGGAACATGGTCATACAACAGCATTATTTTAAAGGTTGACCTAATTCTGCAGCATAGTTCTTTATTATATAATCTTATCAGCTTTCACAAACTTAAGAAGGATTTGATTAGGCCAGTACTTGAATAGGAGTCTTCCACGTAATAATTAGGTGCAGAAAGCAGTATTGCTTATTTAATCTAGAGCACCTTTTGTACCCAGAATGGCTTACTATATCAACTACTGTACTATCATATACTAACATAGGCTCTGCTTTTAAAATACTTACATATCTGCCTAACTTCAAGCATTGGTTGTACTTGGAATTTTGACTCATTGCAGGAATTGGCAGTCTCTAACTCCATTCAGTGATGTTATTAATACTTACTGGGTTTGATGTACTTTAAAAAATACCACATTGAGTCTGGATTGTATGAAGTACTGTAATGAACATTTATGAGTCAGTTACTGTTGGCACTACAGCACTGTAGAATTACTTATATTGCAGTATATTCTGTTTTTCTGTGTTAGAGCTCTCTGTTACTTGAAACTGTATAAATATGAAGAGGCTAAGCAAGATTGTGATCATGTTCTTCAGATAGAAGATTCTAATATTAAAGCTTTTTATAGAAGAGCACTAGCGTACAAAGGATTACAGGTGAGGAAAAAGAGCATGGCAGGTATTCTTAAGCACTTCTAAACTTGCTTATCCTCTTCAAAGGCAGTTGCAGTAAATGGGTGAATACAAAGTATGCAGTGCTGATTTATTACTTTATAGAGCATTAGGCATACATAAAATATTATATAAATATTTTTGCAACATAAAAACCGGCATGTTGACTTGTAATAACTTGAGAAAATACAAGAATATTGGAATAAATGAGGTTTGACTGGAGATTGGTTAAGCAAGTTTCAACTCTGTTCTAATGTTGGAATATTATTCTGGATATCCCAGCCTGTTTTTTCTGTCAGGGTGTTTTCTGTATCTTTACTGATGACAAACCGATTCTCTCCAAGTCTGTCTTCATCTGTCCAAACTACAATCTCAAGCTGTCTTTTGGCATCTGCTCATATTTAAGTGATTGTCATATTAAACCAGGGTTTTATCTTCGTCCTCTCTCTTCACTCCCCAAACACATTACGAACCTTTGCAGTAACCTACTTTCTCACTCTGTTGACAGTGTCGGTGCTCAACCTTTTCCTTTCTATCTACACAATAGTGGTGGTGTCTGTACTGTGCTCATCTTACACACTGTTTCTTGAGTGTCCTTTTACCTGATAGTCATAAATGGAGATTTATATTGCTCATATCCATCCTGAATGTGACTGCAAATCTCATGTGCCATCACTTGAACCATGTTGTTCCTTTTGTCTGTCCCTCTGTTGCTTCCCTTTCTTCAGTGAGGTCAATTAGCATCTACACTTCATAATTCTTTCATAGCAATCCTTACCCTACCTTTCAGCTCTTACCTGTTATTGAATTATTACTTCTGTAGGCTTGTGATGGCACCTATCATAATTTACTTTATATTAAATTTTACGAGTGTCTTTAAGCAAGCATCTTAAGTGCTTTCTGCTATGTTGCTCTTTATAACTGGAGGTGATCATTCCAAGCATCCACCAAGTTTCAGCAGTGTCCATCAAATGAATACTTACCTCAGCGCTTCGTTATGTTTGATGCCTTAACAAAAAATTACCTGATTGTCTCTCAGCTTACAAATCACCTGAGGACAATCTGTTTGTTCTTAGCCTATTCTCATCCAATGCTATAATTCCAAGTGCAAGCCATAGGGACCATGGGATCTTTCATATCTTTCATCTGTGATAAATTTGTTCCTCTGTTAACAGCAGCTATGAAATTTTGAAAGTTTGCTTTGATTAATTTTAAAAGAGGGTGAAAAGTCTTAATTTTGTGTAAAATCTTTTCTGTAACTGTACCAAGCTACCTGGTATTAATCATCTGTAACCTCATGTTGCTGAAGCTGATAAAAAATTAGTATAAATGTGAGCAAAGGTACATAGTGATTCTACCAGTCAAAAAAGGGAATCACACACTAGTGAAGAATGTCAAGAATTGGAGAAATAACTTCTGCTTTTTTGAGTATCCTAGAAAAAAATTGCTATTTTTGTATTACTGAAGACATAACCTGAAATGCACTGTTCATGGATTCCTTCAGAACAGTCTGATCTGGGGACTCCCAAATTGTTTTGTTGTGGTCGGATTTAATGCTTTTGTTATTGCTAATTCCAGGGATGTGAGTGATTCGTAAAACCAGAGAAAGCAACACAAGTGATTTGAGGCTGACAATTGACTCTGTAATGAAAAATTTAAGAGCTAAAAGCATGTAGTTTGGCAAAGTCCTAACTAAGCTGGGACATGTTGTTTGTGTATAAATATCCAGATATTTAACCACAAAAGCTGCAGTGGAATTTAATGTAGTAAATGAGGGGGTTTTATAGATTTACTGAGATGTAGTTAAGGGAAGATCAGGAAAAGAGCATGCTTGTGTGATGAATTAGGCCTGTAACATAGGACACAGGACCCTGGACCACATCTCCTACAGTTGATAGTCCAGTCTCTTGCTTTGGGTACAACCATCTTGTATGATTTTTGTGGACAAGTCTGGCAGGCTGCAATTTTAAATCCAGGAGGGTTTTGTTTGCTGACCCTTGTGACTTTTTTAAGAATTCTGTTGCAGAATCTCATTTCTCTGTAGTTGTGAATCTTCACATCTGTAATTTAAATGGTTTGGCTTGATTAGTAGCTGTTTTCTGATGAAAGCAATCTGCCCCCTTTCTGCATTCATTTGGTAAGGCTAGTTGTAGTTCTAAGTTCTAAGGTTCTAGTTCTCTTGCTCTTCTTTCATTGTATAGCAGACTTTAGTTCACTTACAGACTTACTGCAGTCTCTCTGCACCTTGAATACTGGTCATCAGTATTGAACAAAATACTCCATGTAGGAAAGAGAATATTAGTGATTGTACGTTAGTGCTTTTATTACAGATGAGATGCTGAGGAAATACCTCAACTGGTACATGAGGGGTTTTTTCATTATAATGAATGACTTACAGTGACCTTATAATACTGCTTCAGAACAGAAGAAATATTAGGTCCCTCACACGAAGAAATTATGTTGAGGCCCCATCCCTGGAGGTGATATAGGCCAGGTTGGATGGGGCTTTGAGCAACCTAGTCTAGTAGGAGGTGTCCCTGCCTATGGCAGGGGGTTTGGAATTCGATGATCTTCAAGGTCCCTTCCAACCTAAACCATTCTATGTTGATCTTTTACTGTCTGCATGGTCTTCTACTATTTACTGCTACATTTAATTATTTTTTTTTTTATATACTCCAGCCCTTAAGATGTTTTGACTTTTGTATGTGATAGTCCAGTCTTCCTCAGAATTGATGCTATTGTCTCTCCAGAAAATTTAGTGTAAAAAAATCATAATTCCTAACATTAACATTTGAAATAAAAACATTAAACAAATGGCAAGACTGATTATTGAGGAACTGTGTCCTAATGCCACTCTGTTGCTGTGTTTGTCCTAATCCTGTTTATCCCAGAGTTCATAACATAATCCCAATTTTCTCAAGTATTACCAAAAATTTCCCTTCTCAGACTGTAGGAGTTGGTCTATTGGGATTGAAGCCCACAAAGATTAGGTGTATTTTTAATCCATGCTTAATTTAACTCTCTTTTATTGGCAAAGCAAATATGCAAACCGTTGATGGACTCATATTATATTAATCTTGAGGAAGTGTTAGCACTGTAAGCAATTATGCTTAAAAGCAGCAGTCTTCAATAATATATTCTCTGATACAGGGAATATGTTTCTCAGAATAAATTATTTCATATTACACATTTAATACAGAAGTATGTAGTAAAAAAAATACTAACTCAAACTCATCCTCAATTTCCTTTTTTCCCTCTAATGAAATTACACTGTCTGTATTTAGATTATTTTTGTATGCTTAATGTCAAGATCCTAGCATTTTGTTTTTCTTAATTGTAAAGGACAGTGTGGTAGTTAAAATTATTTTTCTACTGGTGTGCTTATGAAAAAAAATAATTTTCCCTTCTACTTACAGAATTATCAAGCCAGTGTTGATGATTTCAACAGAGTACTTCTAATAGATCCAAATGTTCTTGAAGCAAAAAATGAACTAGAAGAGGTAACCCAACTGCTTAACCTTCACAGCAGTGCTGTAGCTGGCAGTCAACAAAAGCAAAGGAAGAAAATAACCATAAAAGAGGTATACCTGTTCATTTTTAAAAGCAGGCAGCACAGAAGCCACACATTTGAAGAGATAATATTAAAGCTTTTGTTTTGCACTTTTTAGCTCTACATTTTTTGGGGGTGGTGCTGTGTTTTCCGTGTTATTTTGAGGGCATATTGGAGGTTACTTGAATGTATGTTTAGTGTCCATTACATTCTATAGCAAAGCTTGGACTGCTTCGAAGTGTTTTCAGAACCACACCAGAAATGGAAAAAAGTGCATTTACATCACACCAAACTTGAGGATATGCTCCTTTAAAAAAAAAAAAAAAGCTGCTTAGGCTTTGAAATACCTGTTTTAGGGAATGTGGCTGTCAAATAGCAATTTTGCTTTTAAAGTTTGTGCTGCTCAGGGAGCCTCTGGGGCTGTGCTGGCAAAGGTTCATTGTCAGCAGGCGTGCTGGCAGTTCTTGCACTAGTAGTAGAAGTTATTGGTCTGAAGAATGAAATCCTGCCTTAAAGACCAAGAGTATGGGTAAAACATCTGTAGGATCTTATAAAAGAAACATGTGATCTAATGTTACATACTGGATCAAAATGTTAGCCTTGCAGAGTTCTGGGTAGAATTAGGCAACAAAAGGATTTTTTGCAGTCATCTGATATTTTTGGATTGTAGCTTTGCTGGTCCTTTAAGAATGGGGTTTTTCTCCCTTTTCATTTTAAAATATAGAGTTAAAATACATAGTTACCAGTCCATGGAGTGATAGTGTAATTTGATAATGTAATTTCAAAAAGGTGGTGTAGTGGAAACTGCAATTATTAATACAGAAACAACTTGCTCTGTTGAAACACTTCACGTTGTCACGAGTTCCTGGGATTTTATGTAACTACTGTAAGCCGGGTATAGTGTTAGTTAAGCTCTGAGTTGTGACAAACAAAGGGACCTGGAGAGTGTTTAGAGGAGGTTTGGGAAGTGACTGCATTGTTTGGAAACCAGCTAACTACATTACTGGCAGCGGTAATTTTTCTAGGGGTGGGGCAGGAAGCATTTGTGTTTGCTGTCATGATTACAGCTGCCGCCTTAGAGAGTCTTCCCTATCTTATCTGCTGTAGTACAAGGTAGTTCTATGAACACAGACTGCAAAGAAGAGTAAGGAAAATTTGAGTAGAAACTGGGATTTATTATTATTCCATTTTAATCAAGCTAGAATTCTATGTAAGACAGTCAAGATTTCTCTTGATACTAAGGATTGTTGAAAAAATAGAACAAAATGTCTATAAGCTCAGTGCAGTATTTCCCAAAAGTGACAAATCTAGCTCGCAGCACAACACTGTGCTATGCCGTACAGTATGTTCAGACTTTCCGAAAACCTTGACATCCATTGAAAAGAGTACGTTCAATGAGAATTTAGTCAGTTTATATTAATTCCACAACTCTTCATAGCTTGAAATGGATTTTAGCAAATGTAGTTGAACCCATGATTAATTTTCTAGCGACTGATTCATGAAACTCGGCACAGGCTGCAAACTCGTGAGAAGTTAAGTGGGTACTCAGGCAGTTAGACCATGCTGAGCTTTCTCCTTTCACAGTGAGACTCCCAACAGCAACCTGATACGGCTGCTGGATACCTGTACTGTTCTGAAGGCACAGCAATGAAATGAAACGTGGGTATCTGGTGACTTGATTTCAGTTCTGCTTGCGTTCTGCAGCTTCACATTTAATATATATATATACCGTCCTCCTTAGCTTTCTCCCAGTGGTCCTCAGTTGTCTTTCTACAGTGGAGTGCCAAGCAGTGAAAGGAAATGTAAAATACTTTTGACTACAAACCTTTAAAGATGAATTAGAGAGGTACTATTCTGGGGGGAGGTAGGACCTAAAAAAACATAGATGCTTTTCTTTCACAACAAGTAAAATGCTAACTTTAATTTAGCATCGTTATTGATGGATATAAGCATGCAGTTTATGAAGCTTCAGGTTATCTGCATGTCCACATTAAAATGTATTGTTCCATTTGCTTTGTGAAGGTGACTGAATCTGATGAACAGGAAGAAAGGCAGTTTGCCACATCAGAAGATGTTGTGACTGATAATGTTACTTCAAAGGAAGCAATTCAAAACAGTGTGCCACTGAAGACCTCTGAGAAACTGCTTATTTCTGAACCATCTAATGCTTATGACTTTGGTCAGATTATAAACGCAGTGAATACCAGTAAGGATAAAGCTGCTTGTGCAGATCTTTTAACAATTACTGATCCAAAAAAATTGCCAGTGCTCCTAAGTAACAAACTTGAAGGAGACATTTTTTTGATTTTTATCCAGTCATTGGAATATTATGTAGTTGGAAAAGATCCTGGCCTTGTATATCAGCACCTCTTTTACTTGAGCAAAGCAGAAAGATTTAAGGTAAGAACCTAGATTGAATGCATACTTAAGTTCAACAGAAACTGAAAGGAAATTCTCATATCTTAAAAGGAAATGATACACTGATTTTTGTATCTCTGTCAAATACTACAATTTTCAATCAGCCTGTGCTAATTATAAAATAATGTGTTTTTTCAGGTGGTGCTGGCCCTTCTTAGCAAAAATGAAAAAGAACAAGTTCAGCAGCTGTTTGGCTTACTTTCAGAAACCCAGAATAATCAGTACTCTTTGGAAGATCTTGAGAGCCTTAAAAAGGCTTATGAACTTTAAGAAGTTAAAATTTATTGGTTGCATGCATACAGTTCATGTTTATGAGATGGATGTATGAACTCTGCAGACTTGCATGGGTTGAAGTGGGTCTTTACGCGTACTGTTTGAACTCTATTTTGTTTTGACAGCATATGCACATTTAAAACTTGCTGCTCTTTTTTTCTTGTAGTTGTATACATTTTTGATCTGTAGAATTTAATGCATGTCTTTGTTACTGGACAGAATATGTTATATGGCATACTGATATTATTTAGACTTTGTTAATTATATATATAAAAATATATTTTACATTATATATATAATGTGAAATATCTTGATGGTACGATAGGTAATACACTTTTAGTTATCATTTGCTATATCATTTTGTGAGTTATGTGTTCTGGTGATAAAGTGTCTTAAACGGGTCAGTTAGCAATAGCTTTGCTAAAATGAGTTTACAAAAAGTATTAACATTTTTCAGATAAACTATTAGAGGCCATCTGTTTCTTCACTGTCCCTCGTCTATACAAAACAGATTTAAATATTTTTGGTGCAATACAGCTTAGCAGCAAAGGTGAATGAATGAATAATATAGTAGCTTGTCATAGAACACTTTGAATTAAAATAATTAAATATTTAATAAGTGGGTATGTTTTTAAAATTATTAACAAGTGAGTAACTTTTAGTGCACAGAGAATTATTTGTTTTCTGTGTGTGTGGAAGGACTGCTGGTCTGCATGGCTTTTGAAGTGACAGTGGTAAACAGGAGAAGAAGTGGCTGCACTTAGCAATAAAAATATTTAACTCTGAGTTTTGTAATCAGGTTATTTAAAACACCAGCTATTTCTGTTTACAGACATATTTATAAAGCTAGAAGTAAAACCATTTTGTGGACCAGTATGATTTTTTTTTTTAATTATTATTTTAGGCAGTACTTGTGTTTTATATTTGATTCTGACAAAGCTCCTTCTTTCAAGATGAAGCTTTCAAATTTTTCAAATATCCCAATGCCTTCTTTGCACATGTGATATAAATGTATAACAAACTTGCTAGTGCTGCAGAAATATCATTAAGAATGTTGTTCTAATGAAAATTTTTCTCAGGTGTATATTAATAAAAAAGTGTTTTCTTCACATTCTTCTGGTTCTGCACTCTTTAGGCTTATAATTCTGAGGTGTGGGTTATGAGTTTTGTCTTGGAGTACTAAAATGAGGTTTTTAATTCCTGAAGCATTGTCAGTACAACTGATGTTTTTGTTCTTAAATGCCTTCTTTTTATGAGATTGTCATGTGTTCAGGAGAGTTCCATCACTCATCTAATCTTTGCATTACCAATGGTATTTAACCAACGAAGTGCTAATTTCATTCTTCAGTCAGGGTGGAAAGGCATTCACATTCACTAATTTCTGTGTTAGTGATTTCAATCTTTTTATTTTTTTCCACTACAGTTTAGTTTGTGCAGAGAAGATTCATTGTATGTGTGCAACTTACTGATGCGGTTTAGAAAAGTTAATCGATTTTCATTTGATAGAGTTCAGAGTGTTTTTTAATAACAATAAATAATAAGTTGGAGGATTGTATTAATAATACATGGGTTAGGAAAAAGTTCTTTTGGTAAAAGAAAGCATTAAGACTATTTTAAAATTTCATAGCTGGTTTTTATGGCTTGAAAACTGTAGTTGAGTAAGAGTCAATGTCAAAAGCCACCACACCACAAAAGCTCTTGATGAAGTTAAATCTTTCTCTGTGCCACCCAAAATCAGAAGTATTAAAAGCTCTTTAGAGGTCTTCTAAGCAGTAATCTTGACTGCTAAAGTTTGACGCTGAAGACAAAAATCAGAATCTTTGCAGCAGTAAACCATAATAAAAATATAATTTAGTAAATTCAGGAGATGATCAGATTATTAAAAAGACAAGGCTTTAAAAGACAAGAGATTTTTAAATGGAGTGTTCTTGACAAATCATTTATCCGTGAGAAAATAGACAAATGGGTTCTCATAGATATCATATCATATACAGTATCACAGTTAATTTTAGGACAGTATTAATCAATCCCTAGCGATTAAACTAGAAACCTAAAAGTAGTCTAGGGAAAAGTAGTCCAGTAGTCCAGGAAGATACCTTTTCCTGTAATACCTTCCAGCTTGAATATCAACTGAAACAGAGTTCAACTTAGTTTGAGGTAAAAATGACAGAGATCAGCAGATCAGGAAGCTAAAATTACCCCTTGTTAAGACGTTCTAGATGGAGAACTGCAGCAGCGTTTGCAAGTGAACCCATTGCCCAGCTGGTGGGAGGCAGCAGAGCCGTGTACCCATGTGTGTCAGTGCAGTTGGAAAGAGATTAAATGACAAACATCCCCCGATGTGAAAAATTAACACTTTGCCATGAAGTCACCCATCTTCTAAAGCTATGTCCCTGTTCAGCTGACGGTAATAAGAGGGTGGCTTTGGCTAACAAAACACTCCGCAACAGATGTTTGGGTTTCACATTTTTGGACCCTCTCCGGCAGTTCACTGTCACTTCTTGAACCGGTGAGCCCAGAACTGGACACAATACTCCAGACTGGCCTCATCAGGGCAGAGTAGAGGGGGAGGATGACCCCCCTCAACCTGCTGGCTGTGTTCTTGATGCAACCCAGTTGAACTGTTGCTCTCCCCATTGCTGGGGCAGGAGCTTGTCTCTCTCAGGGCAGGCCCTGTCCCTGCCACTCCTGGGCTCTTTTTTTTCCCCTGTTTTGAAACACTCCCATCTTTTAAATCTGTTTGTCTGCTCTGCCCTCGGCATTTATTTATCATGCGCTTTCATCTCCCTCTGCCCTCCACAACCATCATCCCCTCTGCTGGGTTGCCAGGTTGAGCTGCTCTGCCAGGCAAAAGTGAGAATATGGCTGTCCACCTCAGTGCTGCCACCAGTGGCTTTCTGTGTTGCTTCAGTGGAAACACAGGGGCCCAAAAACAATTGGGGGTCGGTGGGGTGGGGATCTGTTGATTCACTGGTATTGTTTTTTTACATCCTTTTAGGAACAAAGCATTTTCTATCTAGACAAGGGCAAGAGAATCTCAAATACCATACCTGGCACTGTGGTGAGGAGACCCAAATCGCAGCTCAGTGTTACTCTCTCAGGCTCGTCACTCACCCTCTCAGCCACCATTTAAAAAAACAAAACACAACAGAACCCCACCCAAACCCACAAACAAACCAAAACCCACAACAATACAAAAATCTGCTTCAGGAGGAAGAACATTGGTTATTCAGGTGATGGAAGAGGCAAGTGACGCATGGTCCCACGGTGGCCATGAGCTACAGCCCCTGCACGGCAAATGTCTGTTGTGACAGTACCCTGTAATGCGGAGCATGTGCAGTGACCCCTTTGCGCACAGACACAAAGCTCCTTTTTTAACACAAGTGGAGACACAGCGAGTTTCTTTCTGTACCCACTGAAAAGGCGGCTGGTGGCCAGGGAACAGAGTGGGCCTGGGAACAGCAGTATGTACCCTTGTTATTCTGCTCCCTTCAAACTATTTTTGAAGTTTTCAGTGATGGCAGTGCCAGGTAGAAGAGGTGCTGTGGCCCAAAAGGCAAAGGTGAGCTGTGCTACAAGGGATGAGTGGCATCGTCGCACGGTTGCTTCTCTGGCCAAAAAAGCTGCTTTAGGGCCGAGCCCTCACCACCACCACTTTCACTGTTGCTGTGCCGTGGTGCAGGCAGGGGAAGCTGCGAGAGCCCAGTTACCAACAAACCACACTCTACGCTCTTCTTACATGGGAAGGTTTTTTTTCCCACTCATGAGCACCCGCTCTGCCGGATGTAATCTAGTTGCACGAGTAAAGGGCTATGCTTTGTGGCTGCCAAGCCTTTCAGAAGTGGGCGAACAGAAGCATTTAGACTTGTTCATGACAATAAACAAAATACATGTTTTTTGAATGGCAGGGAACAAGACTCCTTCCCCACTTGCAAATCAAGATTTACGACCTGAGTGAGTGTAACTGCTCGCTCCCCGCGAGCTGCAGCCACCCCCGGGGACAAAGGGTGGGCAGCTCGCAGCGGGGGCTCAGCCCCCGGTGGCTGAAGGGGCATTAAATGTCACCTACCCATCAGTAGCCCTCATTCCCTGTGTTCTCGCCTGTGCAGCCCCGCTTCCTTCCCCACTGGGACACGACATGTTTCTGCGCGAGATGCAGCCTCCAGCTGCGGCCGTGCAGGGCACCGGTGTCATTTCCTTGCAGCCCTGCGCTATTTCTCAGCTCCTGCTTGCTAAATGCCACCCTCGAAAATAAATTCAGCAGCATGAGAGTGGTTTTGCTAGTAAGCAGGAGGGATTAGAGGGGAATAAAGTGCCCAGCGCACAGAATGGTGTGTTTGGAGACGACTTGAGCACACAGCCTGGGAGGGAAGGGTGGCTCAAGCCACACAAACCCCAACAGCACTGGTCTGGTGCCTAAACCCAGCTGCTCTAATTTAGGTTGTTGTGAATTTTAATGTCCTGATTGTGGAGATGGTGAGCAACAATAGTCCTTGAACCAAGCCGGCCCACCAGGGCCTGGCGAAAGGAGCGCTGTGTCTTCTTGTCCTGCTGGCTTCGCCCGCCACAATGATTTCTGCCAGTTCCCGGTGTGTAGGTGGGGGCAGCAGCAGCCACGTCTCGAGGATTCCCTGTTACCTGGTTGGGCACGTGAGCGAGGTGCCACAGCAGGTTCACCTTTGTGGTCGTGCTTCCAGCTGCTGCGAGGAGGCTGCATTCTGTGCCAGGCGCGTACCTGGTCCCGCTGCTGTCTGAGCCAACACACGTCTCAACACACGTCGACTGGGGACACATCCCTGTCCCCAGTCGGCCCCCCATAGTGGCAGGGCCTTCATCACCCAGAAGGACCAGAAACCAAACTTATGGGATCAAGAAATGACGCAAAGGCAAAAACAAGTCAGGTTTTGCATGGGAAGCAGGCAAGGCCGGCAGCTCTGGAAGCAGAGGGTAGGGAGCAGCTCAGACATCTGAGCAGGGAGCCCCCAGCGGGACACGGTTGCCCACGAGCATCTGTCCCTGTGCCTGCGGCTGCGCTGCGCCCCTGGCGTGTCCGGGTTGCTGCACCCCAGGGTGCCCAGGCAGCAGCCCCTCACCAAGGCCAGAAACGCTGCCGCAAAAAATCACAAATGCCTTCTGAAAAGCTGTCACAATCTCTTTTCTACAAGGAAGCAAATAATGAAAAAGGATAGAGAAGTATAATTAATACATATATTAAAAATATATACATAAAATCTGGCTCCTCAGGGGAAAAAGACAACTGTTCAGGTTTTTTTTACTGTGAATTCCATAACACCTCAGTTGTTTCTCGTCTCTGAAATTTTCAACAACCTCAAAGACAACTGTTGGTGCCCCTAGTACTCATGGGCACTTTAAAATACCCATGTTTCCATCCAATTAAGTATATGAGATAGATTGCTATGTTATTCTATTTTAGCAGTAACTTTGAATTTGAACCAAACTGTTTCATCTGAGAGAGACAAGGAGGAGGTCTAGAGGCAGCTCCTCAGAGAGGCTGCTCCAGCGCAGCTCAAAGGTTCCCTTCACAACAACAGGAGGGTCAGATGCACTGTGTGAGACAGTTCTTTTCATGCAGGGCCCTTTGTACATGTACAGCTGAAAGCAGGGACGCCTGTGTGCACTGAACTCCAGCTCATGAAAAAAGAGACCCGTGTGTCCTGGCCAGGACTTGTCCCACCACCTTTTCCAATTACATCTTCACAAGATGGTTTCACACCCCCACAGAGGCTATTCCACCTTCTCAACAATTTTTTTTTTTTTTTTTACGGTAGCATTCAAAACCTTCTATGAAAACTTTGCATCTACTTAGAAAGATGTTGCAAAACCTTATGCATGACCTGGTAGATACTTGCCAAATTTTCCTCTTTGGAGTCCAAGAGACTGCCCACAGGTTCCATTACGCAGTGTCTGTAATGCTGGCAATAAACTAGACATAACAGTACAGCTTCTTTCCATCTTCTCTAGGGAAAGTGTTTTACAGTCATTATTACGTAGAATTAAAGAATGGCAGATGACAACCCATCATGGAGTCGAGCAAGTTATTTTGCAAGTTCAAGACAAGAGCATTTATGGCAGTGCTGTTAGTCCGTGGGCACCTCTGCACGCTGATGGGAAGGTGTCGCCAGCAGCAGGAGAAGCTGCCAGTGCTGCAGGACCCACAGCACTTCAGCCTTCTTGCACACACAGGGCACAGCCTCATCCCTGGTGCACGAGTAGCAGCAGTGCTCGCCACCAGGAGAGCTGGTGGCATTGTGCTCCGCCTACGCACCTGACTAGCAGAGGTCCTCTCAGGGAAGCAGATACTGGGAATGCTTTGAGCAATGTGACAGCCAGTAACTTGGGTGCACTTGGAGCAGTGTTCGGTGCTCCCTCCTTCGGGGACAGCAGCTTTGATAGCAAGGGCAGCATTCACACAGGCAAGCAGAACAGTACAAGACCACGTCCTTTCCTGGAGAAGATCTGGAAGGTCTTCATTTGACATTACGTTTGCCTGTCCACAGTCTATACCCTCACTTTACATCTTATATTCTTAGTATATGACCATATGAACCACAACAAACCACAAATTGGGACTTAAGAATAACATCTTCAGAGTCATCTTCAAGACTTGGGGTTCTCATAGGTTGAATTGTTAGGCATGAAAGTTAAGCACTGCTCTTGTGGTTTGTGTATCTAACTCTTCCTTTGCCTCCCATACAAGCCTCTTGGCTACCAAGTACCTCATGGCCACATTTTTCCTCCTGCCCTTCGAGACTGAAGGTAACAAAGACAATGCCACCAGTCCAGGATTGTGTTTCTCACCAAGAAACATACTTGGGAGAGAACATTTTGCTCCCACAGCAACATCAAATCGTTCCATCCCATGTGGTCAGGTCAGCTAATGGTGCTCTTTACGCCTTTTTAATTCTTAGTTCTTGGGTTTATTCCCAAGTTTCTGCTCAGCTGCCTCAATTTCACCTGAATTTTTTATGTTTGTATCTTTTCCTCCCAAAACAACACTTGAGGAGGGAGGATGTCATGTAGCTTTTTTCCCTTTACACTCAAAGAATGAAGCATTTTAGATGATACGACTGCCAGAAAACAAGATGGCAGTAGACACAGGCAAGCAGTATTATTCCCAAGGGAGGGCCACCTCTCGGTAACAGGATCTACACCAGAGCCCAAGCTGTGGCAGTCAATCCACTAAGAATTTCTGCTTTTTCAAAAAAATAAAAATCTTTAAAACAGCCACTTAAAGCTCTAGTTGCACTTCAATCAGTCCCCACCCAAGGCAGAGGCATCCAAAAATGCTGACGCCTCATCTGCCAGGCAATGTGGAAGGTGATCTGATGACTCCTTCAGCTCTGCACATGTCCACCTCCTGCCCATCTCCAATCTTTGGCACCTTTTCATTTCTTGAAACCTCCAGTGCAATGGGCGCAAAGAATCAGAGCCTGCCCTGCACAGAGCACACAGCCACCAAGGACAACAGCCAGGGGGACACAGGCAGGCCCTAGGATGTGCCTCTGATGACCTTCCAGCTCCAAATGCCACAGACATACCATCACAGGGCCAAAAATCCAAACTTAACTTTCCAAACGCCTATGTAGGACAGTGTTTTACCTTTCTTATTTTCTGCTTAGCACCCTTTTGCCCCCTTCCCGGTATGATCTGGCTTAAATATAATTGGAAAGATTTTAACTAGGCATTTTCATAGGGTTTGGTATGTTTTGTATGTTTTTCAGTGCTGCAACTGAAATCTCTCCCCTAAACATCTAATCAAGCAAACTTTTATTAGGAAGTTATTTTTGAGTTCATTAAATCCAGTTAAGATTTTTCAGCCATCTGCCTGGTTATCTTTATAAAGCCTTGCTACCATTTCTAAGTAGGCTATGTTCCCCTCGTCCCAGTTCTTCTGACATTGGAAGTGGTATAAATAATGCTCTAGCTGTAGCTTTAGAGTTGACCCAGTGTATCAGTTACCCTCTTGTTATTCAATCTAAGTATAGCTTAGATATGGATTTGGGATGAGGCAGATCCAGCTATGTCTTCTGTACCGCATCTCAATGTTTTAGTTTCTTCCTGAGCCTGTCATGATGCAGGTGAGACACTGAGCCTAATGAATAGGCGGTTTAGCCAAGCACGAAATACCAGTTGTTACCCAGAAACTCTGGCCAGTCTGCATTGTTTCAGAATGAACTTCTTACAGTCTGTGTGAACTGAGAGAAGCATCGCTTCAGATGGAGAAAGCAGAATTTGAGTTTAGCTCAGCAATCTGAGCCTGTCCACTTGTAGCAAGATGGTGTAATTTTGTTTAACGAGTAATATGCTTACGCCAGAGCCACATCCTCTCAGAGAACCATGTACTGTCCTGCCATAAAGGCAGCTCAGATTGCCTTTAAGCACTTCCATTTTGTTAGGTGTGCTTTGGAAGTTGAATGCTCCGATACTTTGAAATGTAAGATCTAAAGTTAGTTGCATTTGTACAAGACTTCAAGGTGATTTCATCTTACAGAATAGCAATGAGACACAACAGCAGTCAGCACCTTACAGCAAAAAAGCACCTTCTGGGAAAATACGCATTTTTATAAGGCTAATCAGCACACTAAACAAAGGACCACTAGAAGCCAGTATTTAGACATTTATTTCAGATATGCAGTTTACACGCATATTATTGAGCAAAACTGAATTGCAAATATACAAATACTGTAACAAGCATTACCAAATAACATAACTGGCACTAGTGTTATAAGCATATTACTGAAACTGGTGAGGATAAGTCATGGAAGAGGACTGCAGCTCATGGCATTTTCTTTTTATCCAACCGAACTTCCAGTAGCACCATAATGGCAATACATGAAACACAAGACAGAACATTGTTAACTGTTATTCTGATAGTCACAACATTTTTTTTTCCCATTTTAGTGAATTACATAGCAAAAAAATGTTAACAGTGCAGGCGCTTTGGCCACCTCCAGCTTGTGTTCAGCTGTACATCTTCCATATGCAAAAGAAAAAGAAAAAAAGCCAGCATATTTGGAACCCATCTTTGCACTTAGGCAGTCATTGCACCACACTTTGATTCAGGGACTGAAGATATGCATGTCTTGCAAAGAGATGTCATGTCCACTAAAGCCTGAGTGAGTCTTTGGTAGGCTAATACTTCATTATTATTATACATTTATCTACCACAGTCATTTTATTCACTAGGATTTTCTTTTGTGATCCAAGGTGGCCAAAGAGGACATTCTGGAAAACATTACAGTAAAATCCTCAAACGACCAGGCACTTCAAACCCAGTCTTTTCCAAAGGCACCAAGAATTGATGGGGCACCATTTTTCCCCCTAATGAAAGGTGACTGCATCTGCTTTTCTATAATGCTTATAAATCACTGGATTGATATTTTACAGTTTTTACACACTATATAGTAGCCTTATCTGCTGCATGGTTGGTTGCATGAATAAATAAGTAACCCCACTGTTCTTCACAGGTGACACCTCCATTCCACCATATACTAAGTACCAATTTCTTTTGTTTCAAAATTATGTAAAATGCCATAACCTTGCTCAAAGTGTACACACACACAAACGCTTCTGACACAGGCTACATCCATCTGGAAATACGCGGTTCATTCTACATGCATTCTAAATATAGAGTGTCCAGTTATGAAACAAAATTATCATTACGAATATTCACTGTTGAAATATGTTTGTATAGGTCTCTGCAAAACTTTTGCTTCCCTTAAAGAGGGTTCACACAAGAATGGTTTTAAGTCACTAACACTCAGCTAACACCCATTTATCTGAAACCCCATATTTTCCAAGTGAACAGTGCAGGACATATTATTCATTTCAGCATTTAACATATTAAGAATTTACCAATTTTTATCTAAATACACCAAGTATATGCTTTCAAGCAAAGTTGTGGCAAAAATACAAAACATGGACGTATTTGTACTGCTGTAATGCACTTGGTTAAAGCCTTCATGTCTCTTCACACACGTCGAAGATCCATATGAAGTATTTTGCCTTAACAGACAAGTATATATAAAATGCAGTTGTATCAAAACCTTGCTTCTGCTGGTCACCTGACACTTACGGAAGTCGCATGTAATTCAACCAGCTTTCAGACAGGGTTCTTTAGTGGTAAATATATTTTTGCAGCACTTATAGGCTTAAATTTCAGTCTGAATAGCAGTGCTTAATTCCACAGCATGTTGTGAATGGTTGTTGTTTGTTTCTTTCAGTGTTTCACCAACACCTAAATCGACATCTGTCGAAGATCCATTATTAATGCTTTCCTCAGCAATGTAACTCAGCTGTGGAACATCGGTGCTTGGGGCTGTTGGAACAGGCACAGGGATTCCACTCGGCTGTGGAGAGTTTTCCAAGCGATCATTTTCCACCTCTGGGAGAACACTGACTGTGGTGAAGCGAGTATGATAGTCGCTGGAACCATGGCTACAGGAAGTTTTCATACTTTCCATATCTGAGCAACTAAACTCAGAAAAATGACTCGAGTGAGAATCTGCTACAGATGGAATACTATCGCTAAGAGAGGGAGAGTCAAATTCACTGGAGTTTGTGCTTTGTTGTTCCAACAGCTGAGCATCCATGTCCTCTCTTGTCTCATTTATTTTCATGCTACTCTTCTTTCTCAGCTTACCTTTACATTTTTTTCCTGCTGTTGTTTCTTTGGACCACTTGGTGGCACTAGATTTACTGTCTGGCAAGCAGGCCGATGAACAACCGGCATTACTACGACCCGCAGCACTGCCATCATCAACACTACTGCTTCCGCTGTTGTGTCTGAATTTGGCTGGCTTTGATTCAATATCCACTTGCACTTCCATACTGTTGCCTTCCCTAGAACGAGAAAGAGTCCGTGAGTGTAAGTGGTCATGTAAGACAAGCCAGCTAACACAGCAAAACAAACTCCAAAACAAATTCCAAGATACATAGCAAAAGTTACATCTCTAACTTGTTCTAGAGAAGTTAAGTGTTTAACCAAATAAACAGCCCAAAGAAAAACACAAAGTCTGAAAGACCAAACACTTTACTGAGCTACAGCAATTGTGCAGTTCTTTGGAAATAACCTTGGCAAAACGTAAGCCGCTGCATGTCATTCAATGTTACAAAATCTGCAGTTTCAAAGGGTAGTTGTTAAAGTAGAACAGCTGAGGCATGCTTAGAATATCCTTTAATAAGCAAGGCTTATTAATCTTCTGTTTCCACCACTTTTCTCTTACCTGTCCAAAGGGATGTAGGAGTTCAGAATGGATCCTGCCATTGCTTTGGTACTGGCATTATCACTAACTGTTCCCAAGCTAACTGTGCCAGATTCTCCACTCAGACTGTATCGTTCTTTCTGCACATCTGCTTGTACTTCCAGTCTTGGAGAGAAAGACAAAGAATTGCATGTACTGCTACTACAGTTAAAGCACACTGTTAAAAATTAGCGTCACCTTGATGACTGAATGGTGGAGGAAGTCTAAAGTAGTTTATTAGTTACTCCAGTATAGATGTGCCTATCTACCCTACTGAAACACGTTCTCTCTTTCCACTGTCAAAAATGACTATTTTTTTTTATTAAAAGAAACCAAAACCACCCCAAAGCAAAACCAGATTCATTTCCCAACAAAGCAAAATGTTGCATATTAACCAGAGTTTCTGGATTCTTTCTCCCCTGAGATTTACAAGAACAACTTCCAGGTTTAGCTACAATTCTGATGCAGATGGCATACTGTATCTAAAATGGAAAACACAATCAGAAAGGTACATAAGTTTGAGACATGATAGTTGCCATGTTTCTCAGGCTGCAAAATTATTATTAATCAAGCAGCAGGCAGAGAACTGTGTTTTGTACTCTGCTTTATATTGTATTGTTACCAACTGCAACAGGAATAACAGAAAACAGAGCAATCCTAAATTTGGCTAAGCAGATAAGCCAAAAATTGAATTACAAGCTTTTTTCCAGATGCCTTGTTTAGCTATGTTGTGACAGCGAATTGGAAGAGTTTTTTTGTTTTGTTTTCCACACTCAGTTCTTTAAAGAGGAGGATAAGTATACCTCACTCAGCAGTCACAGCCTGAAACACCTGTCCCAGCACAAGGGAACTCTTGATGGAGTATGTGGAAGACAACTTCCTAACACAGCTGGTGAAGGAACCAACTAGGGGAAGTGCACTACTAGACCTACTGTTTGTTAACAGAGAAGGTCTTGTGGGGGATGTAAAGGTTGGAGGTCGCCTTGGGCAGAGTGATCACGAAATGATAGAATTTTCAATTCTTGATCAAGTAAGGCAGGGAGCCAGCAGAACTGCCACCTTGGATTTCCGAAGGGCAGACTTTAGCCTGTTTAGGAGCATGGTCGAGAGTGTCCCTTGGGAGGCAGTTTTGAAGAGCAAAGGTGCCCAGGAAGGCTGGGCATACTTCAAGCAGGTGCTCTTAAAAGCGCAGGAGAAGGCCATCCCCTTGTCTCGAAAAACGAGCAGACGGGGAAGACGACCAGCCTGGCTAAATAGAGAACTTTGGCTGGACCTCAGGAAAAAAAGGAAAGTTTACATTCTCTGGAAAAGGGGGTTGGCAAATTATGAGGACTATCAAGATATAACAAAGCTATGTAGGGGGAAAATGAGAAGGGCCAAAGCTCAATCAGAACTCAGCTTGGCCACTGCAATTAAAGACAATAAGAAGAGATTCCTTGAGTATATCAATAGGAAAAGGAAGACTAGGGAAAATGTAGGCCCACTGGTGAATGAGACAGGTGCCCTAGTGGTGGAGGACACAGAAAAGGCAGAGTTACTGAATGCCTTCTTTTCTTTGGTCTTCACTGCTAAAGCTGTCCCTCATGAATCCCATACTCTGAAGGCAAAGGGGAAGGTCTGGAGAGAGGAAGATTTTCCCTCAGTTGAGGAGGACCGTGTCAGAGACCACTTGGCCAAGCTGGACATTCACAAGTCCATGGGCCCTGATGGCATGCATCCATGAGTGCTGAGAGAGCTGGTGGATGTTATTGCTAGACCACTCTCCATCGTCTTTGAACGGTCATGGAGAACAGGAGAGGTGCCTGAGGACTGGAGGAAGGCTGACATCACTCCAATCTTCAAAAAAGGCAAGAAGGAGGACCCAGGGAACTACAGACCGGTTAGTCTCGCCTCTGTCCCTGGGAAGGTAATGGAGCGACCCATTCTGGATGTCATCTCCAAACACGTTGAGGAACAGGAAGTTATTGGAAGTGGTCAACATGGATTTACCAAGGGTAAATCATGCTTGACCAATCTGATAGCTTTCTGTGATGTTATAACTGGTTGGCTGGATGAGGGGAAAGTCGTGGATGTCATCTACCTTGACTTTAGCAAGGCTTTTGACACTGTCTCCCATGACATCCTCATTAGGAAGCTGAGGAAGTATGGGCTAGATGAGGTGACAGTGAGGTGGATTGAGGGTTGGCTGCGGGACAGAACTCAGAAGGTTGTGCACAGCAGCACAGAGTCTAGTTGGAGGCCTGTAACCAGTGGTGTCCCCCAGGGGTCAATACTCGGTCCAATTTTGTTCAATATATTCATTAATGACCTGGATGAGGGGACAGAGTGTATCCTCAGCAAGTTTGCTGATGATACCAAACTGGGAGGTGTGGCTGACACCCCAGAGGGCCGTGCTGCCATCCAGCGTGACCTGGACAGGCTGGAGAGCTGGGCAGAGAAGAACCTAATGAGGTTCAACAAAAGCAAGTGCAAGGTCCTGCACCTGGGGAGGAAGAATGCAAAGCACCAGTACAGGTTAGGGGCGGACCTGCTGGGAAGTAGCTTGGAGGAGAAGGATCTGGGGGTTGTGGTAGACAGTAAATTATCCATGGCCCAGCAATGTGCCCTTGTCGCCAAAAAGGCCAATGGAATCCTGGTCTGCATAGGGAAGAGTGTGGCCAGTAGGTCGAGGGAGGTAATTCTCCCCCTCTACTCTGCACTGCTGAGGCCACAACTGGAATACTGTGTCCAGTTTTGGGCTCCCCAGTTCAAGAGGGACAGGGAACTGCTGGAGCAAGTCCAGCAAAGGGCAACTAAGATGGTTAAGGGATTGGAGCATCTGCCTTATGAGGAAAGGCTGAGAGAGCTGGGACTCTTTAGCCTGGAGAAGAGAAGGCTGAGGGGAGACCTTATGGCGTACAAGTATCTAAAGGGTAGGTTGAAGGAGGATGGAGCCAGGCTCTTTTCAATGGTTCCAAGTAACAGGACGAGGGGCAATGGGCACAAGTTGGAACACAGGAAGTTCTGTTCAAACACAAGGAAACACTTCTTTACGGTGAGGGTGACAGAGCACTGGAACAGGCTGCCCAGGGAGGTCGTGGAGTCCCCTTCCCTGGAGATTTTCAAGACCCGCCTGGATGCAGTCCTGAGTAATGTGCTCTAGGCAATCCTGCTTTAGCAGGGGAGTTGGACTAGATGATCTCTAGAGGTCCCTTCCAACTCTGATAATTCTGTGATTCTGTGATGCCATCCTGCACAGAAGCAGTAAGAAGTTGCCACCTCGGCAAGGCCAGGTGGCCTCCCCTCCTGCCTAAGTCCATTTTGAATCCATACTCTACCCAGGTGTTCTGAAGGCACAGCTTAGTACTTGCAGACTACTGAACAAGTCAGCAGTTCTGACTTCGGGGTGAGATGCAGCAGGGAACACGACTGTGTTAGACATGAGGCGCCTCCCTCTGACTCCTGGGTAGCAGGAGAACAAGATCTCAGGCCCCACTCAGCCTGCAAAATATTCAAATTCTTTGGGATTGTGGTCTGGCAGGATCCCTTGGAAATCAGCAAGTTTGTCAGACATGAACTGCCTCTATCTCCTAGGGACAGTTCCTTTCAATAGGAACCAATTTAAAAAAATAAAAATAAAACCCCTTAGTTAATACCACTTTGCTTACATGTAGAGCAGGATACTGTACAGTAGGAAGCATGTCTCTTACCTGTTAAAGCAGTTAACCATTGCACTTCCTGAGAGACTCCCTGTTATACTAGCCCCGGCCAGGGCCATGGTACTAGCGGTTTCACTTAGGTTGTCTCGAATGGCTCCTATTCTATCCATGTGGCTACCACTTGCACTCAAGCTGCCAGTCAGTCCTCCAACACTTCCTTCGCCTATGCTAGGGTTATGACGTGCCTCTGCTACTGAAGTGGTATCTAGACAGAAATAAAGAAGGCTTGTCAGTCACGGAAGCAGAACTTAGTAGTTTCTAGAATGCGACCATGGAAACTGTTTTTTAAATTATGCCGAGAAAAAGGATTTATAAAACATACTGTGACAAAAAGATAACTGTCAAAAAAAAAAAAAAAGATACTTTTCTTGGAGTTGCTGTAATGGTTACACCTGATATCACATCCTTAAGATACTGAAGAGTTAACCATTGATAGGACAGGTAACATGAAGTCAAGGAAAACAAAGAGACCCTATCACAAAGGATACTGCCATATAATTAAAATAAAAATAGCCCCAGATCAGCATTTAGTTGCCCCTATTATAGATAAAAGAATGAAAGCCAGCAAGCTCCACAAACCAGTATTCTAAAAAAGCAGCATTCATTTTATCTTAAAACTTTTACCTATGGAAAAGACTACTAGAGTCTGGCTTTGATTAAAATGTGCAAGAAAAGCTGTAATGTTTGTATTATACAAGCACAGCACAATACAAATACAGAGAAGCTATCCTCATCTGAGATCTGGTCTTTCAGCAACAAGTGAAGGTAGTCCTAACTGTATGGTACCTCTTCTACAAATAAGTACTGTAGTATCTAAGGCCATCAAATATAAGTCACAAAACCCAAATTTATAGAAAATGAAACACAGGATTTTCTTACCTACAGCTGCATTTGTTCCACCAACATTTATATCATTTTCATCATCAAATTCTATCCTGACACCTTTTCCATTGCCTGCTGACACCCCACAGCCTCCACTTCGGCAGAGGGAAATTGGAACAACTCCATACACATAAGCCAGCATAATAGGAACACCAATACCTACAGAGGAAAGTACAGTATTTAATTAAATGAGACTTATATTTTGGAGCCTTTCATAAAAGCGATTTCATTTTCCATGATTACTTAATATTTCACACTTGAAAGGTATCAGGAGGGAGCAAAATTAAGAAATATTGGTAAATCACTAAGGTGAAGCGACAGGAAAGTACTTGCAGCAGGCAGAATGTCCTCTATTAGCGTTGGTATGCAGAGAAGCTTAATGCTTGATTAATTACTACTTCCAGCATGTCCATAACATCTTTTACAAACAAAATGAAAACACTTTAAAGGTTCATATAAGCTCCACTGGGGACTGTAAAGTTTCACCTGAGAAGCAGAAATAGCAGAGATCTATTTCAAATGTTACTCAACTAAAAATTAATTCTACTAATTTAATAAGGGGCTTGATTTTGCATCCACTCAAGTCAAACAGGGTTTTGCTATCAATTTAATAAGACTTAGCATTATTATTACTGTGGGATCTTCATACTTATTGTATCACATTAAATCAATTTAAAAAAATTTAATTATGCAAGTTTTAAAAGCAAACAATTCTGTGGTGCAGAGTGGCAGGAGTTAAGGGAAATCAGAGAAAGGCACTGTGGGCTAAAGCGTACGTAGATAATACACACACATGCATCCCACCACTGCTAGTGGACTGTGAAAGTTACTCCTTTGACATATGAATTAAACCATTCTATGGCTTTGCTGATGGAAATACATAGAAGGTACAGCAAAGTGGTAGACTGAAAAATGGCAGCTGGCACATTCTGAAAAAGCCAGGACAGAGGCAGGCCCAATGTAAAGGCTCCTCAGCCTAATCTAAAAGAAGGGTTCCAATTATGGGTCCCTTTCACTAGAAATTCCTCTGCATTCAAGGAGGAAACCCATATTCTCAAGGTCATTATTTTGGAAGCCATATAATGCCCTGAGACTGGAGGCCATGTGTTAATGGCAACAGGGCAAGAGCAGAAACTCCACAAAATAAAACCCAACTGCTTTCCTTAAAAAGCCAAGTTATCTCTGGTCAGGAATAAGAAGCAGCTCGAAAGAATGCGATAAAGCAGACCCACAAATACATCTGTGAGACTTTGTGTCCCACAACCTGTTTAGCCGGGATCTGACACCACAGCTACATGAGAGCAATGTAATGCAGACAGACACCAGAGACTGCATTTGTTAACAACGGCAGACCACTGTGCAAGCAGTTTAAAGCCACAGCTTCATGTCTTGCTAATCCATCACTTGCTAAAACCAGCACCGTCTTCCTGAGGCCACTCATTCCTCTCAGAGCATTACTTCTGGCACAAGGGGAAATGCTGCACACACAGCTGCTTGATGAATCGGATCAGGGGACTGATCCAGCTTAAAACTAAATGGTGGGCCTTAACGTGAATCAGTTATCCATGGCAGCTTACTACGCAACTGTAAAGATGCCTGTGCTTCAACAAAGGAGAAGCAAGGCAGTGCTGGGCAAGTCCACTCCTTTCAAAAAAATCAGGGTTTGTTTACAGTGATCTTGAAATTACATGGTGAGACGACAAGCATTTTGTAATGTACAGCCAGATTTTCCTCACATGCTATCCTCAATAATCCCCATGAGAAAGAATGTGATAGAATTCAAACTGACTCTCAAAGCATAACAAATAGTTTGTCAATTACTGTCATGTTAAGTGTAAGAGACTATGTATTTTTTTTTCCTGTGTTGAGAAAAGTTTGATATGAAGTTATTCAAACACAGACTCTGGCAACAGAGTCTGTGTTTGGTCAGTCATTTAAAAAGGCTTTAAATACTTCAGGTTTAAAAGCCAGATATGATAATGAAGCTTCAATTTGCAAGATAAAAATTATTTTTAATTCTTCATTTTAACCAAGCATTTCCTAAAGCACTGTATTCTCCATTCTGCCCCAATAAATGTATAACCTCAGACTCATTCATCATTGTCTCTGTTCCTTCACCTACAAAACAAAATTATAGAACTTATCTCTGCTGCTTTATTCATAAGTGCTTACAGAGTTCTGGTTGCAAGGTGCTACTGATACACGAAATAGTAACATTTAATAGCTTACCTACAGTTACTGCAGCTACAACTGGAGAAACAATTACAGATAAGGTTACACCACCTGCTATAGCCAAGTTTCGCTTGTGCTTTGAAATGTCTTTGCCTTCATATCGATTGTGAATCTTGAGAGAAGAAAAGAAGAAAAGGTTTTTAGAGTATTATCATCATCAATAATACATTGCTGCAAGAATGGAAGAACTGACACATAATAGTTTGGAATCTGTACCCTGCTCTCTTCCAGAGAGACCACATTCTATGTCATGGTTTATTCCGTATCTCAAAGAAAAGAAAATTTATGCATTCCTTAATTTTAAGCAACTTGCTAATAGTTAGAAGTCCTCCGATCCAGCAACTAGGCACTTACTTTCAGCTTCAAGTTAAAAGAACTAAATCATTGAACAGTTTTTTGGTTTTTTTTTGTTTATTTGTTTCATCATTACACCAGCATACATGGTTGGGAAATGTAGACAATTTTCAGGATCAAAAAGTTACCACATCTGATCAAATTGACACTTCTTAATCCCAGCCATCTTTCCCTTGAACAACACGGAGTGAAACTTTCATAGATTATTAGATCTATGGAAACAGAGGGTGACATAACAGAGCCATGAAAACCTTGTAGAAAGGCAGCCTCCACCAAACACAGCCTGGGAGAGGGGCAGAGCAAGAACTCCGTTGCTCTGGCACCCTCTCATGACATACTGTTTAGACAGGAAATATTTTAGCAAACCTGAGTCTTAGCTGTGCTACTATTTACCAAGGAACCTGCTAATCCAAACCCTTACTGATGGTTCAAGTTGCAACAACTCTGAAATGTGACTGCCTCAAACTTACCTATTGCATGTCCCACATGAACCTGAAAGACCTTTGAAGATCACTGTTGCACGGAGATTTCCCCCTTTGCTATTTAATTTAGCCTCTCTAGGAACATGGCTTTCTAGGGATATGCACTTCATCTGTCATCATTCTTAAGACGTAATTGCAAAGGAACAATAGGTTGCTATCTTAATGGCTGTCATAAGGCTAAGTTAATCCTCACATCTAAGGAGGAACACAAGAGAGTCCTAAGAGGATAATCACAATATTTTTATATCAATATGCTACTGCAAAAAAAAAGACAGACAAAAATAAGCTGGAATTTTTATAAATGTTGTGCTTTCTAAATCATAATTTCAATCACAGATTTGGTAGGGTAGCTCTCATTTTGGAATAAACTTGAAGTATTTGTATTTGTTCAGGCAAGACAGGCAAGGAAAGGGCAGAGAAGATACTGCACTTTGTATAAAGAGAATGCATTTACTTGCTCTGAGGTACATTATACAAAGAGCAACACAGACTGAGAGAGCACTTGAATGTGGAATATACCTACGGATTAAAAAGGAAAAAATGAACAGGAACACCCTCAGAGCACGAGTGTGTAAGAATTACAAACCCAGGAAGATCAGGTTTCATGGGGTTCTGAGCAATTAGCAGGATCTACTCAGGTACTGAATTTTACTGTTATTGGCAATTTTAACTACTGAAACAGAAGGCATACAACAAACAAAGGTATCTATAAAAGGCTACTGGATTCCTTAAACATAAAGCAATAAAAAGAAATGGAAGGGAGTGGTTACAGAGAAAAAAAATGACTGAAAACATCAAGATAGAAGGTTACATTGGTAGGAATGACTGGAATAAGAGACTTCAGAATATTGAGTAAAGAATAAAGAATATCCAAATAAAAATACTGGGCCAGAAGAAGAGTGATTTCAATAAATTACTTCAATAATTTAATGATTTCAATAAAAGACTTTTGTATCTGTAAGAAGAGAGGATTAGCACTTCCTTAAGGAAACTCCATCAAAGCACAAGCACAAACTCTTCCAATGCAGAAGACAGACAGAATGTTGTAAAAGAACAACGAAGCTTCCTTTACAGCAGCAGCAGCATTAAGTAAATAGAAAGTAGGTCAGATTACTATGAATGGGTATAAAGGAACAGCATAAGGATGTCAGGCCAAAATCAGAAAGGTTAAAATAGAGGAGACAAAGCAAGGGACATCAAAGTCAACAAGAAATTATTCTACAAGTACACTGCTAGTAAGAGGAAGACCAAAATGGATCAAATTGCTATTTAACAAAAAGGAAAGACAGCCAGCAGATGAAACTAGAGGCCTGTTCATTTTTTTTTTCCTTTCAGTTGCCACTAAAGGTCAACTGTGAGCCAGGTGACTGGTGACAAAAGAGCAAGATCTGTAGAAAAACAGCAGGTTAGAATGTACTTACATGATCTTATCTGAAAAATATCTCAGTAGGCCCAATTTCAGAGCCACTAACAATAATTTTTGAAAATTATTACTCATAGAAGATGTCTAAAAAAATAAAATCAGGAAGACTGGAAAAATTTAAACTGCAATGATAATCTTTAAAAAAGCATAAAAAAAGAAGCTGGGGAATTAAAGACCAATGAATCGAACTTTAATTTCCTGAAAACCGGTAACTTGTAGACACCAAAGCAAATGCAGGAAATAAAGATGCCACACTGATCGTTTTTTCAGGTAGAAATCAGGTTCATTTAATTTTCTTCTGTGACAAGATAATTACCCTTGAGGATGGGGAGAACCAGATGTCATGCACCGACTCGAACAAAATTTTGACATTTCCTTGTATGACACTCAAACAGGCTGTAACAGTCCAGACTGAAAAATGGACTAGAGAATCTACCATTAACTTAATGTAAAATCTACAGAAAACACCTCAGTTGTCATTAGTTGGTTTGTTTGTTGTTGGTTTTTGTTTTGTTTTTGTTGTTTTTTTGTTTTTTTTTTTTTTTAAACTTCCCAAAGTGAAACTCTTCACCCTATACTTTTTCCAACAGCTGTGCCCTAGATCCAAGAGTATTCAACATTTTAATTAACCTGGAAGATGGAAGAAGAACGTGTGTGTTGAGTTTCAGGCCAATATTGATCTGGCAAGGTTGCAGGAATGCCAGAACTCATACTGGTCTTCAGAAGCTGACAAAATGGCCTGAAATGACTAAGATGCAGCACAATGGTAATCAGTTCAAGACTACCCTTAGGAAGAGACCAATTACCAGTATGGTGGGGAAGGGTATGTGTTTTAAAGTACACAAAATGAAAATAATGTGTTGTTGAGAAAGAGCTAACTGGCAATTACATGTACAGGATCACCCTTTCATTTAACTCAGTAGCAGTAATGCTTCAGCTTTGCTGCTATATTGAAAGTGGACAAAAACAAAGGCGGTATGATAACTGGAAGGAAATCCAGAAGAGAAGATGAGAATCAGAGGTCTAAACCAGTGTGTTTTCTTGAGAGTTTGTCAAGGAAAGCTAGAAGTGCTGGGTTTGTTTAGAGATAAGAATGAAAGTGGACTTAAAAATCATCAAATATGTAATGGGATATTGCAAAGCAGAAGTATTCTTTATGTCAGCTGAGGACAGGGCAATAAGAGTTTAATGTAGGAAGAGAATTTACATTAATGTTAGAAAAATAAATTTTACTAAGAAAAGCAGGCTTACAGAGCCTGTGGAATCTCCATCATCAGATGTTTTTTGAATAAAAGTGCAAATATGTGACAGGAGTCAAAGAAAAATGACCATATTCTCATGAGGCTGCCCTCACAGACTAACTTTTTGAGACTTTACCATTAATACATGAAAGGTGCTCAGTGATGGGGACCTATCCCAAAGTCTAATGAGAAAAACAGAACATGCAATAATAATTCAAAACAGGTAACTGCTGCCTTCTTCCTCTTATTTTTAAGGTTCCAATGATGGTATGGGACTAAGACGAAACAGAATAGAAGGATCAAAAAACAACTGTAGCAGAAGGTAGGAGTACTTGATTGAAAGGAAAGGATGAAAAGAGAATACAGTGGAAGAGCTGTATCCCTGGACTTTTTGCCTAGCAGCAACAGCTCATGAGAGAAACACTTCCCCGCTCCCCCCCCCCTCCCAAATGTAGAATTATGCATCTGTGACAGTCACTGTGACAATCCACGCAGACAAAAGCAGAAAAACAACTCTTCTGATTATGCCATCCAGGACATGTAACTGAACACTTAGCACCTGCTGAACCAAAACCATCATTTCAAAAAGCCCATTTCCAAAAGATCTGGATAACTTACTACTTTATCCTAAATTGCAAATAGGAGGTGTAATTATCTTTTGTTTTCCTTGCAATTTGTTGTTTACTTTATATTAAAAGCTATTAGTTATATTTTTGAAAGGAAATACATCAACTGCCTTCTGATTAACATGGTCATTTCTAGCCAATTCCCACAAACAGTAAAATGAAGATAGACGCTGTCTAGCTACCTGTACTGAATACTGTCCACATGGTGGACTGGTCTAAGGCAACTAACAAGCTGCTGAAAATAAATGCTTAAATGTGTGCACACACAAAGCCATACTAGCAGAATTTTATACTAAAATGCTGGTAATGATCTGATTTTAAGAAAAACAAGAAGAATTTTCTTTTTGCTTTCCTTTTCCTCTAAATATTGTTTTAATTCTAAGGGACACAAGGGAAACTAGAGGCTAAAAACATCAATTTTGAAGAGGCATGCAAGAACTTCCCTGGCAAGATGCAGAAATGGGAAATTGTTTGGTGTTTTCCTCTGCCTGTTTTAAGAGGAACTACATTCTTAAAAACACTGTTTCTCCTTCCTGTACAATTGAAACAAATATCCTTAAACAATTCAGGGGCTGGTTTGTTTTCTGGGGGTTGTTTGGGGGTTTGGTTTTTTTTTGTTGTTGTTTGTTTTTTTTTTTAAGGGTTGGTGAAGATAGTTCAAGTCATACAATGCAGAAGGTAAAACATGAAGCATGTTAGGAGTTGTAGCCCATTTTACCTTACGTCCCACATACACAGGAATTCCAATAATCATAGCAGGTATAGCAATGCCAGCGATTAAGGCAATTCCTACAGGAGCTCCAACAAGTGTCCCTAGTTGCCACAGTATTTTCTTCTTACGGCTCCATGGTTTCTTTCCCCAAAACGTGCAACCTGACGGGCTAATAGAAAGAAGTATGAAAATTGTAAAGAAATTGTAAATATATCAACATAACTATACACTACTGAACTGTTCTCTAGTTACACAATTATTGTTCTTAGGTTCAAGTTACAGATGTTATGGATACCAAATCATCAGTTATTTCTTGAGTTTATTTTTTTTTTGCCTTTACAGCATATTTTGCAATGTAAAGAGAAGCATATTACATATTACCATGTGCCAATCGGTGGTTCACATGTAACTTATATAATCAGAGTTTTTGTATTGCTTACTACAAAGACAATACAGCAGTATTAAATCATCAATAAAAATAGCGGGTATGTTCATCTAAAGCACTTCATTTGTTGTACTGAATACACATTGCATGCATGAAACTTAGAAAAATACTTTAAAATCAAAAATAACAAAGCTCTGATTTAAATACAAGCATTGAAAATTTAAATTGATTCTCAGATATGGATACTTCAAATGTGATTCTCTACTCCAACAGGAAGAAAGCCAAACTTACAGCATCCAGGAATCTACTTCTAGATACTTTAGAAAATAAATTATCAACCACATAGACTTTTTTCTTAAATGTACCTTAAATAATGTAAATCCGAGATCTCTTTCATACAGAGCCAACAGAATTCACAGCCACAGACAGCACAAGTCATATGATTGCAGCTTCCATCATTCATTTTTATTATATAAGCAGCACAGCGTGGGCATGGCTTTATGTCATCAGCTGTTTAAAAATGAATATTAAAATCACTTCAGTTCTTTAGACAAGCAGATGTAACCAAAACGTAGACATATTTTTGGGAAAACTGAACCATTATCTGAAAAATAGAAGTGTATTATAAGTCTGCTTTACAAATCTTGATTTGGCAATGACTTTATAGCTATTTGTAAACCTTGGACCAAGTAAAATTAATGAAAACAAGGCATATTAGATCATATTCAAGTAATTGAATGCATACACTCTGTTCAAGGTTTCTCTAAGCTTAATGCAATATATATTAGTTGGACATTAAATATGTATGTTAATACAGAACTGATAATATGGTCTCTTTAAATATAATCCTCTTTTACATTTTATGCTGTTATGAATCTTTTACTTGAATATCCAGTTTCCACTGTTATTTCTTCTTATCTTAAATCCATCGCCCCTTCCAAATTAAATGCTTTTCTTTGGTATCACCAACCTCCTCTTGAGTCCTTTTCCCAGCCCTATTTAATACTTACTTACTCCCTAGAAAAAAAAAAATATTGTAGCAAAGAGAAAATTCTGGAGGGTCTTCTTGTTCCCAAGTCAAATATTGAAAAATGTGGTTAAGTGACTAGCTCTATCATTAACAAACAAGGGGTCATCGAGCAACAGTGAAATGCTCGTATACTAACACAACCACAGTTGTGATCTTTGTTCCTTCACATTACTGGTTAGCATCTGCACTTAGAGACAAGCTATTTACTCACAGCAGCAGAAATAACTTGCAGCTCCTAGTGCCTAAGTCCAAGTTTACTGCCTCTGTACTACTAGGTAGGACAAAGGGAAAAAAGGGGTTATATTTGATATAAAGAGTATCCAAAGAGGTGAAGAACCAGCAGAAAACAGTATCTCTAGGACCTCCAGCGCACAGGGACAGTGAGCTGCCGAAAGGATGCACTAGCTACTCCCAGATGGGAACAGACACACAACCTATAGGGCAATAACTAAACTGAGCGAGTTCTTACAGCAGTTATGGCAGAGCTACTGTTGTTCATGCTGGGAAGGACTGAAAGGGAAAGGAAAGGAGCTGGCATGCTAATTTAAAGTTTATTTTAAAGTCTATTTGAAAACTAGAGCAAGATGTCAAATTTTAAGGCAAGATGGGGTGCCTTGTTAAAATAAGCCAGCACAAACAACAAATTAGAGACTCTAACTACATTCAAGGTACAAGAGTTTCCTCCAAATATCTACCTCGTTTGGTCAGGCAGACACAAAAGCTGCCAAATAGATCAGAGTTCAGTGTAATTCAGAGCCAATTCTTATCAACAGCAAACTGGACTCCTGCTCTGCAAAATGCTACTCTGAATAGTTTATCCTCTTTTGGGAGGGTTACAAACAAGCTCAATTTTAAGACATGGAATTGTTTGCTTTCTGGTAGACAACACACGAGCATTTTATTGAAAAATAGAAATTAGTACTAAAAAACATAGATGCCAAACATCAGAGCTGGCATCAGACTAATAATGTATTTTGAAAGCAAAAAATCAGTGGGTTTAAGTTTTATTTTTAACAGCTTTTATTATTAGCAGCCCTGTGAAATTTCACCTACAGTGGAGAAAATAAGTGTTCCCAGTGTGTAAGTGATACAACAAATGAAGTCAGCATGCCAAACAGAGAATGCTTTGCAGCAAGTTCCTCTGACTTCATATTTTTCAGCTACAAAGTAAGAATTTTAAATGCTGACAAGCCTCTAAGGTTGAAGTCAGGTGCTCTGGTCACAGAGTACTTCAAATTATAACATTTAAAATTTGAATTCAAACTTAATATTGTATATTTTATGTTTCAAAGACAAAGTAGCTAGTATCTACCATGCTACTATTCAGTTATTTCCTTTTTAGAGTTAATTGTGTGCAAATGTACTAAAAAGATATTTTACAGACACAGTATACTAATCATAAATACCTGCTGCTCCAGATTCCTGGCTGTAACTAATAGATGAAGAACGAATTGTTCTCAGGCGCAGACTTTGAGCTCTCTCCTGGCGAGCAGCATCGCAGGTCTGGTTCGGATGCCAAATCTGTTTACAGTGGTAGCAAAATTCAGTTCCACAGCCTTCTCGTCCACACGTAAGTTTGGGACAGCTGGCACATCCGAAAGCAATCACAGCGTATCTTGAATGATCAAGAGGGGCAAGAAAAGATTTTGTTAATAAGAACAGTCCTATCTATAGACTGAAGCGGACAAGGCAGCTACCAGAGTTGAAGCAGGTACAAAGGCAGTGGCTATCAAGAGCTGACATTAGGTGGCCAGCACAGGTTCCTTACCACATCCTTCCAAAACTCTATCACTATTGTGTTAGACTAAGACTGTACAGAAATACTACAGTCAGTGTAACACTTTGCTCTACCCCACCTCAATATGTTCATGCAGTACTGAAATATACTGTATTTATGGCTGAACACAGTACTGTAAGGTTTACGGTCACAAAGCAACCACAGTTTAGAACAGCAGGACGATAAAACCAAAAAGGTATTTAAGCAACTCAAAGTAATAGTTTCAAAAGCATCCCAGTCACTATGGGCATGTCTAAGCTTGACTCTTTCTATAATCTGGGAGGATCCCTGCTAAGTGATCTGTAGCGTAATCTATTACTGTAAAGGCATCTGACTTGGTACTGCATGACATTTTAGTATTTTACTGTTGCCTTTTATCATGAACACCACTATCTACTTTAAATAGATGTTTGTTTACTCTTTATATTTTGAAAAGTGTCAAAACAACAAAGCGAGTATTTCATAAATAAGGATTTGGGTTTCTGGATTATTAAGCCAATTTAATTTTTTTGACATTTTAAAAAATACATTTCAAGTTCTAAATGCAGAAATTGAGATGAGTTCAGGGCCTCATTGCCACCTTCACTCTGAAATACTATAGAGCAAAAAGCTCCAAAAACATTGAGACTTATAAAACTGTGTTACACTATTCTGTAGTCAGACACTACATGAACAATTCTATACAATGACAAGTTTGCATTCTAAAGTTCACATGATAAAAATGCAGACAATGTGTACTACAACTCCTGGTAATACTGAATATAAATATATATACACATATACACACATGTTCCTTAATTCCTACCCATTGTAATTTTCTTCAATTATTTTATGCAATAGCTTTCTTTTACATAGAAAACAACACGACATCCACTGGTATGAACACTTAAAACGGATCTGTAGTTTTATTCATGTGAACAGTCCCCCTGAATATACTTAAACAGATTTATAAATGCAGCAGGGCTTAAACTTATGGCTGTTCAAATGAAAGTAATTTTATTTCAAAAGACTAAATTGTTTATTTTTACCCCCTGCCCAATTTATAGCAATTGCATAAAATTAACTCAAAATATTCTTTATCAGTAATGACACTAAAAAAATTATTCCCACTCACATATGTATCTGAAAATTTAGCTATTTTAATTTTAGAGTAGCTGCATCTGAAGCTCTGTAAAGTTAATGCAAGTCCTATCCCTTTCATTAAGTATTTTAAAACTGCATGTTTGAGTCTCCCCTCCCAGAAGTTCTGCAAACAAATAGGAGCTTTCAACCTCTAATTTACAGATAATGCAGTTACAAATAAAACCGAGATACCCACTTGTCTGTTTTCAAATATTTCTTGCTTTCGAAGTAAAAATTTGTTTCAATAATTGCTAGACTCTTCTATATTGTTGTCAAGTTAATCAGCTCTATTTTCCCCACATACAGCAGCTGAAGAGATAATTGCTTTGATGTACACAAAGAGCATCCGATCCAAACACTTCTTCAACATACAGGGATACATCCAAGACTCACTAATATTCTGTCAAAGAATCTCAAGAGTAGGCCACAGAACGAAGTACCAATTTATATCCTGCCTCCCACTGCTAATAAAGATTGGGCACATCCCTGAAAGCACTCTGCATTTGGAATTGATATGTTGGCATACCTTTAGAAAGTAACTTTTTAGACCAGAGCAAATCTCAGTTCAAACTGTGTAAGATTACAGGTCTAATTTCAACATTTTGAATTCATTTTACTGATGATCTGAAAGCTGAAGTTTTGTTACACTGAGAGAAGGTGTATTTGAAGGTGAATTTGGTGAGACAACCAAATTCACAGTAGTAACAAGTAAAACAAAAAGCAGTGGCAAAGAGCAATTAATTGAAGAAAGGACATAGAGCGAGATGAGAAGAGGAATGAAGAATTTGTACTCTTTTGCCCAATCTGCTTTTTGCTTGACGCAGATAGGAATCGCCGCTCTCTTCTAATAATGTCAGCAATACAATCTCAGAGCAAAACCATTAAATAATTCAGACAGAAGAAAAAACAGAACACATTTGGAATACTGATTCACTAAACCTTATTAAAATGACATCAGAAAACTGATATAAAGAAACAGAATCTCAAAAAATTAGTCTGGAACAAAGCCCCAGAGGTTTCCTTATCTGTGCTCCTTCCTCAGGGAAGGATCACCCGTTCGCCAGTGTCCCCTACCAAGCCACTGCAGGTAGGTTGCAGCTGGTCCAGACTTTCACAGTATTTCAGGTAACAACAACAGGCAGGATGCATTTGAGCTTACAACAAGAGCCAAAGATGAAGTAGCCCATGGCCAGAAAGACTGTGGTGCCAGCAGTATGGACCATTTCTGGCATTAGACTGCTTTAGCATTAGAGACCCCACAGCTCCCAGGCAGCTCGTCCAGGTTGTAACTACTGCAACAGAGGTTCTCCTCCAAACTAATCCATAGTTCTCTTGATGGGAAAATCGTAAGAAGTTCTCTACTGGGACAGGAGAAGTAGTAATACACTTAATACTGCAGCTGACTTTGTTTCAAGATCTATTTGGTTCCCATTTTGCCATCTCTAGAACCCAAATAAAGTGAAAGACAGCTGAAAAAGAGATACTTACTTCTTAACTATTCTTTGTTGTTTCCTGAGAACACAAGGGCCCACAATGCAGGGAAAAAAACAATTATAACAGACTAACCTAGCTTCCCTCCTTTTTTCCTTCCTCATTTTTTCCCCTCAGGGATCAAAGTTTTTATAATTATTTGCTCTTGATCTGGTCCAGATTTTGTCCAAACGTGTTGCCCAAACCCTGAAGCAATATTACATTGGATGTTTCATCAATGCTGAGGAGAGTTGAAGCACTGTCATGCACTATCCACTCAGTTCCTTCTTTATTTATGCAGTAAATTTTTCCTACCAGAACACTCTACTTTTCACCTAGTTCCTATTTATTACAGTACTTATTTCTAAATTTAAAGACAACTTCAGGAAACAATGCTACCCTCTGGAGTTATTGCACCTCTCCTACTTTGGGATTAAGCGCAAATTTAGTAAATGCATTCCATCCAGCTCTTTCATGAAATACCTGATCCATGCTAAAATCAGGTCAGCTACCATCACAACCTTAATGCATGCTGCCAGTACTACACATCAAAAACTGTTCAGAAAACAAAAGAAGCCCTCAGTTTTAATTGCATATTGTACAAGTTGATTACAGTTGCCAAAGCAATTAGAAATTGTGACTACTGTTGTACCATGTAATTGTTCAAGCAAACGTCTGCTGATCTGAAGTTTGTGTGTGCTGTGATAACTCATCTTTTAAACATTGTTGGCATAAGCTGTTCAGTAAAAGCCTGAATAGTGTTTGCTTCCCTAAACCTCATGCCTGTACAATTCCTTCCTCCATCCTTCTTCTATGCTTCCCACCAACATAAAATCCCCATTATCACTTTCTATTCTGCTCCCATTTCTCCTTCCCACCTCCCTCTGGGTGCTTTCTCCCAGCTCCCCTGGCTAACAGAGAAGTGAGAGACCAGTGCTGCAGCAGGCTCCCAGCTAGGCACATACCAACGTGCCAGTCGGTGCTGCGGTGGCTGCCTGGAAGGCCAAATTTAAAAATGTGACTGTAGGATTCATATGCAGGTATTTCTCTTGCTAGAGGTATTATTCATGGTTTTTCTTTTGTTCAAGTATTATGTTGGGTTTTTTTTCCCCAAAACTTCTTAGATTAACTTATGCTGAATGCTCAACCCCCTCTGCCCATCATATTTGAAGGTGCTAAATCTTTCAAAAGCTATCAGCAGAAGGATGGGAAAAAGACAAAACATGATCGCAAGAGCTCTTGTTTCTTTAGGATGACAACCATAAAGAACAATCCTGCTGAGAAGTATCCAAGTAACCACCTTGATCTGATTTTAAATTAGTAATGAGAATTCAGTGAGGGGGGTACTATCTGTGCATTAAAAACAGAATCCATCTATCACTGTGAAGCTTTTCCCTACCACATGAAATATATTAGGAAAAAGTCGTGTTATCAAAGGTACAGTCAAGGTCGCCCATATAGCAGTATACTGTGCTTTCCACAGGATTCCACCCTCAGAGTAAGGAGCATGCAAGTAGGCAGTTCCAGTGCAATGACTTAAATATTTGCTATGTACTATTAACATTGCTGTGGTCCCACACAATTGCACGGAACTAATTTTGCTCTGATGACCCACATTTTTATAATTCTGACCATTTAAAGATACTTAGGATTTTTTAAAAACAGATGAGAAAAATGGGGCACAAAAAATAAGCAAGGTCAAAAGACTCCATTAAACAGATCTGCCTTAGTCTACTTATTGAAGTGCTAAAAAAGTATCTGAAACACTGAATCATTGTTTAACAGAAAATAGTTTAACAGTTCTTACATGCTTCCCCCTAACTTGAGTAACAACAGTCTGTTCAGAACAAAAACACTCAGGGAAGCTTGAGCAAAGCATACTTCTGTCTATCAAATAATGCCTTCTAGCGGTTGTTTTCTTTTGCAGTATTGAAATATTAAGAGCAAGCTGTAGTGGTTTTGTCCACATGACTTTGTTACAAGCTCACGCAACCAATCCATCTCTCAAGTAATTTTGCCTTCTCTGCTCAAACTATACCATGGCAATGCCATTCAATTTTGGTCAAAGGACCTAAACTACCACCTTTCCAGTCCCTGCTTTTGACCCACATCAGCAAATTCTATTTCATTTAAAGTATGAAAGCAAAATTGTATTTCAAATGTTTCTTAACATATCATTTAAATTAGAAAGCCTCCTAAACATTAAGCACCTGTACATTAATATTGGAATATTTAATCTACCTAATAGTCCTATTTTTGCTTGTTCTCTTCCAGCATTCTTCCTTTTCTTCTTTCTATTTATTGCTCATCTGTGAGGCTTTGGAACAGAGATGTCATCTTCTGTGAGTTTTTAGTGTGTGCTACACACCCAGATCACAGTCACGGCTATAACCTTTAGACATTATAACGCAAACAATCTCTAAAAAAGCAACTAGCTGAAGAATGCCATTATGAGACACCAATAGCAGAAAAGCGTGATGAGCTGCTCAGTAGTATTCAGCCTACTCATGTCAGAACTCAGAATGGTTTCAGAACTGTTTAAGTATTAAAGCAATGTTAAAACATTACATTCTTCAGATAATAAGCAGGAACAAACTGATTATTATCTTACATCAGAATCCTGTTGACAGGCAACAAGTGGTGTCTCAACCAGCCACAAGATGGAAGATATCTGAAGCTGGAAAGGCCTTTTTATTGAAAAAATACTCATTTTTCACAGTTAAAAAAAACCAAACACAACAAAATACCCACTGTGCTTTAAAAAAAAGACTAAGTTAAAAGTCAGTCACCAAATTTTCAGTTCTTTTTAGTCTAAGCTTTGCACCATTACATTGGCAGTGCAACATCTAATTTTTTTTTTTGCCTGCTGTAGATACATAGCAACCACATACCACTAAGTTTCATGACATTACTGAAATTCCCTCTATGCAGAAAAAAAAAAACCCTACTTGAAGAAGAGTTTTATTTTGGAAGGTGGGTTGTGGCTTTGTTTTGTTATTTTGGTTTTTGTTTGTTTTGGTGTTTGCTTGTTTTGTTTTCGTTTTTTTGGGGGTTTGGTTTTTGTTGGTTTTGTTTTTTTTTTTTTTTTTTTTTAGAGGATTCTGCCTGCTACCTACTCATACAACACATAACCAAATGCTAAACTAAAGCCATTAACTTTCCAAAAAGCATAATGCTATGAACATTATCTACTTATGCTGGCACCTTTTTACAGGTATTAGGAAAAAATACATACCCACAATCTGGAGCTGGGCACCATCTACAATCAGGATCCGCAACCAGCCATCGCCTAAGCATAAACTCCTCGTATTTTTCCATCAAGATGTCATCATTTAATATCAAACGAATGTCATGAGGATTAAAGCGTTCTGAGCATTCTGGACAGCTAATATTAACTCTGCTCTCGGAGATTTCTATCCGGAGATACTGACGCAAGCAATCCACACAAGATCTATGGTGACAAGTCATTATCTCCGGGAACCTGTCCTTGGAGTGCCGCAAAAGGCACAAGGGGCATTCCATGAAGTCTCCACTTGGTTTGCTGCTAGGGGTTGTTCCATTATCGGAAGAGGTACATGTGGAGAAAATAGAGTTCTTGTCCGTACACATTTCTGAATGAATACTTTCAATACTTGCAATTCCATCAACACCTCCATTTAAATCCCTAGACTTGCGTTTCGTGTCTTTTTTTCTTCGAAAAAGAGACCCCAGTGAAATTCTTCTTTTCTTTGGTGCCTTTTTAACTGATGGTAAGCTCACAGAGGAAGCAGAAGACTGGAGGTCCCGATCAGAGCCCATTTGCCGATGTAAACTCATGTCTAGGTCACTCATCAGAAATGGGTTAAATTTCATATGCAACCCTAATCATTTTTAAGGATCAAAATAATAGAGTCAGAGGATACAGGCATATTATTATGTAATCCAGTTTGAGAGTCTTCATGCAGAAAATTCACATGTATCCACTTCCAGCAAATTCTTCAGAGGAATTCCCTATATTAGCAGGAGAGATGAAAAAAGATAGATTAGAATCACATCCATCACTTTTGGTTCTGAAAGATCACAGCACTCTCATAACCCGTTATTCATATTACTACCATCTTCTCCTCATCATCTGACCCAATACTTCTTTCTGTCAGCTTTTTCTATCCTTTAAATCCTTCTTATCTTAACAAGCCTGAAATTTCCCTGTGGTCAAGAAATATCTGTTATACACTGAAGCAGTGCCGAGAACAGCATCTTCACTCCACTGCTCCCTAAGGTGGTGGTGTGTGTGTGCGCGCGCGCATGTGTAGAAATTACCATAACCCAAGGTGACAACTACGTAAATGTATAACAAGTTCTTCTGTAAAGCATAGTAACAGGCTTACAGCATTGGAAACTTTTCTGTTTTCTCTACCTTACATTTTCCACACGAGGTCATGTACAAACCAAATATAGTTAAAAGAAATGAGAGATTTTTGTGTGTGTTTTGAATCCATTTAGACTGCCAGCAGAAGTTAAGTCACTGTCACTAAACAGCTCAAGATATTCTCAAAACCTAAGGGTTCTCAGAGAAGTATGCAGATGCATATTTATAATGTAAGGCACCTGAATATTTCAGGAAGCAGAGCTGCGGAGTGACTGACAGCCAACACTGTCTTGCCCTTCATCTTCCATATTGCAATTCAAGCAAAGACCAGAGTTACGGTGATGACATTTGAATTTTTCTTCATATTGATTTTTATTAAAAAAAGAAAAAAGCCCCAAAAAACTGATTCCCATCACATATCAAGCTTCAATTATTCCCTATGTACAAGATGATGGCAAGGATTTCCTTCTGTTCCCTGTTGCTTAACTCACTGGCTCCAAGAGGAGAAAGAAAGGTGTTTTTCTATTTTCCTCCTACAGAGGAGACTGCTACAAGGAAGTGGCAGATCACGTCCAACCAAAACCACCAACTTCCCAAACATGCAAATATTCCTACTTCTTGGAAGCTTGATTGTACAAGAGGAATTTTTCTAATCCTCAGTGAACTGCTTCTGTAATAAAAGAATGAGAAGGCATTTCTTATGCGACATCAGCATTGCATATCTAGATGCAACTACTGCTGGCATAATTTCTTTCCTCAGTGTTTCCCAACTTACCTCCCAGAAAGGGGTACACTGGGTTTCTACGATTTTACTATAGAATGATAAAAATCAGAAATTGGATACTAAAGTCAAAAGGTAGAAACAAAGAAATGTACAGGGCCACTGATGATGATACAAAAATATAATTTCTAACTTACGCATCTTGGTATGGAGAAGACAAAGGAAGGTGAAAAAACTAACACTGACTGAGGTGAATGCCTCCATTTACCAGAGCCCAGGCAGTCTGCCCACCAGCTAGAGACCGGCTGAAAAACAATCATGAGCTGTACGTCTCTGGGACAGGATCACCAGGATGACTGGGTCTAGACTAGGAAGTTTCAGAGGAAGACTGACCAGCAGCGGAAACAGGAATCCCTCTCCAAAGAGGAAACACAGAAATAGCCCAAGGGCTGTCCAGCTCACAGGAGCAATGAGTGCAGCAAACCCACAGATGCGCCCTCTTCAGACTACTGTACCTTGATATTATATACATACCAGCAGGCAGCTAAGTCAACACTACTCTATTTATACTACCATCCAGTACAGTAGTACCTCACAAGAATACTATCTTCATCAAGTGTAAGAATTTAAAAGAAAGAAAAAAAAAAAAACCAACACAAAAAACTCAACCAAAAAAACCCTCACATCTCCTGGTTTTGCTAAAAAGAGGTCTTACATTTTGGGCCCCTACAGTGTTGTTTTTGTTTGTTTGTTTTTTTTTTTAAGGAAAGCTCAGAAGCTACTATGTTCTATTTATTCTATTTTTTCAAATGCTGAGTTATTATTACTTCCCCCCTCCTGCCCCTCCTCTACCTCTGTAGAACACTATCCAAAAATTCTTATTTTATTGCAGGGTCTCTCTGTCTAAAATAAAGCATATTTCAAGAACATAACATACTCTTCCTTCCCTCCTAAGGGAACATTTTCAGCCTAAAATCTAGTCAAAAGGAATCTTGGATGCTTTACCTGCTTCTGTTCCCAAAACAAATCTAATGGTTTTATAGCTGCTGTTTCTCATTAAATGAGCTAAAACATTCCCTTACCTAAAGAAAAAAAGGTGAAACTGAAAAAAACTGTTCAACTATGATGACAGAAGGGAACAACCTTCTCTCTAGGATCTTGGCATGATATTGTATCATAGATACATGCAGTAGGTAGACGGTGTCTGAAATATACTACAGACGCAAATCCTATAGCCTATGGCTGAGGATAGTGAAAGAATAACATAGAAAGCACTATTATAACTACATACTTACTAACATTCGTATGTTCACACAGATACTATCAGGACAGTGGAAAGGGCCATCTTCCTCAAGCCAGGAGAATCCATGAACAACATGAACAGCAATCAAAGCACTCATTTCAGGCAAGAAGGCAGCGTTTGTTTGGTTGTTTTTGCCCTTTTTTTTTTTATATAAAAAGTAGGAAGTAAAAACAGTAACACAGCCAAGCCTATGACTACAAGCCTTCCCCTCCTCCCTTTCTCTGGAGAGGAAAGAATGTGTATTACAGCATTTTTGCCAGTTCCAACAGATGTACAAAATCAAGAAATAGCAGCTCTGGTGATGAACCAGTGGTACTTTTTTTTTTTTTTTAAAATAAACAAAGAATCTCCCATGCTCTAAAGAGAGAGACCAGTATGTCCTATAGTTCTCTTTGTGTAATGTGATCTGATAAGCGGTCTCAGAAATAGCAGATTGCTCTTCTAAATAAAATGGTTAAACTTTGACAGGATTTTTGAATAGAGAACTTAGCAGTTATTTTAGACAATCATCAATTATACTCTCTAGATTTAAATGCATCAGGCTAGTTTTAAAAGCCATATTCTTCCTTATATAGTAATTTTGGATTGCCATTTTAGTGACGTTCACAGATGACTTTGCTGAAGTGAAAAGATTTTCAGCAGCTGATTTATTACAGGAAAAAATGAAGACAAATGTTACAATGCTAATAATGATCAGAGCTGTACAAAATCATAAAAGCCTTACTAACGCAATCTGGAGCACTGGCCAGTTTTCATGTTGCCCAACCCAACACAGCTTCTGCATGCTTTTGCTGACAAAAAGAAGGAAAAAATATCTGATTCTGTACAGCCAGAAAACACTACGCCTGTATTATTCCAGTAACAATGAGTCCACATGAAGGAGATATACTGTGTGAAAAATGAAGCTCTGAAATCAAAAGACTTGAAAGGAGCTGAAACACACAATTATAGTAATAATAACAAACAATCTGATTTTGAGAGGCAACACTTATTGCAAGTTTGGTACCACTCTGACTGACCAGAAAAAACTCTGTCAACATACAGAAGAAACTAATATGGGCAACAGTGAAGGGATAGAAAAACCACACACAGAGTATAACTCCTAAAAATATAAGTTCACCACTGTCCTCAACATTTCCTCAAAAGCACTTACCAACCATGTTTCTGGCTTCCCGCCATGCCTAGAGCCCTACCACAAACCCAAATTCCAGCCATGCTCTGCATTCTGTTCGCGCCAGACTACCACAAAACACCAGTTGCCACAGCACAAACACACCTTGTCATTTGAAGATTTCCAAAAGCACAAATGACATTTACAGACTTAACTTACGTAAAGCTCAGTACTTAACTGCTATCTGTTCCTTCAGTAATCCTTCTTAAACTGTTTGCTGGGGAAACCTAACTAACATACAGTTAAGTTCCTTCTATAATTCTTTTCAACCATGCTGCTTTAAGTAAATGCTATTGCTGACCGTATAGTTGAGGAGGAGAAAGGAAATTAGAATAACCTTCCAAAGGGAGAACTTTTCAACTCAGAGATGACTGGGGTGAAAAACATGTTCTAGTATGGTTCTTCATGACATGAGACAGTTGCTTGTCTCATCTTACCAATTTCAAATCTTTTAGAAAATGCACTTGGGCAACTGAGTATAACCCTACTCATTTTGCAAGAAAAAAAGTGATAAAGCCCTATTTCCATAAGCCAGCTGCTGCCAGAGACTAACTCAACTCCCTTGTGCTCCTAATGCTCCTCCAAACACACCAGAGGCACTGCCTGCTCTTCCCTTCCCCATTCAACCTGGTGTTCAGGAGCAACAAATGAGGCAGTCTGCCACCAACACAAGCAGCTTTACAGACATTTGCAAAATAAAGGCAGGTTTAAACACTTTTGTAGCAAAGGAGAAAAACCACAAACATAGATGTAGCTACATCCTCCCTAAACATTCTCTCATGTCATTGGTGCTTAAATGGAAAATTTAGACTTTTCCTGTTGCAAATGAACACTTCATTTTAGGTATTTGCTCCTCCCGGCAATTTAACCAAGCACTGTCTTTATGCTAGCATACTGAAAGCTATTTCTTGATTAAAACTGACTGCTGACAGCTTCCTTTGACATCTGTAATTCCCGACATCTATACTCTGTAGCTGCTTTCTGAGATGCACCGCTCTAGCTTAAAGAGAGCTGTAACAAAAGAAAAAAAAAAAAAAAGAGGCAACCCGAGTTTGAAGCTCATCCACCAACAATGCATCACAGATCTGAAATACATTTCCATCTCCTTCTTCTAATGAGCATCTCCTGTCCATCACATAGTATCCTAGAATCTCTAAGTTGTGATGTTCTCAACACAAGAGGTATCTCTAAATATCGAAGAGGCATCAAAAACACATTTTCCTTTTCATTTACTCCATGGCATAAGAACTGTAAAAATAGTGGAAAAAAATGTAAAACAAAAATAAGCAAAAGCTTAAGGTAGTAAATTAAATACCGATGCACAAGATTTTTACCCAGCAATCGAGTTTCTTGTTTCAATGGGCATTCTTTAAATGTCAATTAATTCCACAATAGTTTTAAAATTGGGGGGAAAGAAACCAAACACTTTTGTCAGAGGATGTCTAAAAGAATACACCCCTACTTGCCTTACAGCTGCCTCAGGTTCAACTAAAAATCTGGCATCACTAAGCATTAAAACAGAGTAAGGCACAGTCTTAAAGAGCTTAACAATTTTGACAGCTTTGTGCTTCTGTAGAGCTATGGCCCCTTAAAAAGCCCCACCATACTCATGTCAATGAACACTGTGTTAGAGCATGGTATGACTGTTACTTGGTTTAATCACAGATTATTTAGTACAAGCAGAACCAACACTTTGCAACTTGGAAGTAAAAAAAATGGAAATTATGTCGAAACAACAAAGGTTCTGGCAGAACCTTTATATGCACTAAGTTGAAAAATAAAATCCTTCAATGGTAACATAACGCAGCATCGGTCAAATGCTTAATCACCACAATTAGCAGAATGCACTTATGACTCCTTCAATGCATTTCCCCTCAAAAACTACAATTAAGAATAGTAATATTTTCCATGTAATGTTTAGAAGACTGTAAAGATATTTAAATTTGGGGGTGTGTGTGTTTCATGTCTTCTAACTTTGATTTCTAATAAAAGGTGAAATTAAAGGGTTGCTACTATTTGGATTAAACTGAAAAATTTATTCCAAAGAAAGTTAACAAATTTGTATTAGAAGATTCCTCCGGCTTTTAAAACAAACCCAGACCTACAGATACTTCTCAAACATTTACAGTGATGTTACAGCATGCCAGGATGCAAAAACATAAAGTCAAAGTGACTTAAATAATTCATTTAACTCAAACTGAGCCATGTACAACTACTTTAAAAATACACTCATGTAAGTTTTACTTCATTATGGCTTTTCTCTTTTGAAGAAGGCACCAGTATGATAGTTTACGCTTTACAAAATTGATCTAAGCAAAAAGTAATTCTTATCTTTCAGACACTTTTGCAGGAAGGTATCTTTACCTGCAAGGACTTTCCTGTCCTGCTTTGTTCCAAGAGCCACATATGTGAATACTTCTCTTCAAGCATGAAGATCATTCGTTATGAAAGTTACCAGAGTTGCTTCTGCTACTAGTAAATCTTTTTCAGAGTGAAAATTACTTGATCATTTAGTTAATTAGGCTCTCAGTTCTTTATGCTTATGATAAACTACTGATAGCTGCAGAAACCATTACTTCAAAAATAGGACTCCCAAATCCACAACTCAAAGACAAGTTTTTCAAAATCTTCAGAAATCTGCCATGTCAAGGCTCAAACTTTACACATCATCTTTACACAACAGAAGAACAGCTTCAGTGAAATCATTTCACTTTTTTAATTTATGCAAATTAAAAAACCTGGGAGTTCAGTTGCCAGCAAGTACCATACCAAGCACTCACTCACTAATTTTACATTGGAGCTTGCAGCAGGCTCAGTGAAGGTGCCGACAAGATCTGGGACATGCCCATTATCGCATGGAACTGATAAGGAGAACAGAGCAGGGCCCTTATCCCTAAACTGAAAGGAAGTTAAACCTTCTGGGACAAGCCAGCTTGACACATGCAGGCCATGAGACCAGGGCTGAGTGAGAAACAAGGGATCTTCCAGGAGCAAAAGGACTTGTTTTAACGTTTGGGAGTTTCTATAATGCAGACTCAGTTTACTTTAGGAAAGTCTTCTAATAATTAGGATTACTTTAGAGACACTATGTAACGCCTTGTACAAATTAAACAAAAGACTAGATACCAAAAGCAATCAAAAAGGTTAGACCAATTCCCTCATTACATGCAAGCCTTTCTTTTCAGCTGTTAATCTACACTTCAACTGGGATGTTCACTAAAGCAAGAACAAGACTGCTGTTTATTTGTAAAGCATCTTTCAACAAACATTAAAGTAAAACATTATGGTTTCTCTAATCAACTTTATGTCCAGATTATTACTCCATATTCTAAATCATGTTATAAAAAAAACCTGATGTTCATCACAGACACATTATACAAAAATGCACTTTTGAGGCAGACACTTTAATCTCTTAAAAATACAGCACTGTTACCATGTTGAAGCTTAAGGAAAAATAAAGTGCAATCAGAAGAAAGTCCTGTGTCAATTATCTGGAAATTCTATTTTCACTTACTGAACAAAGCAATATTGTTTGTAAAACAATGAAGCAAACAGACAGACTATGAACCCGCTTGGGCTTAAAGCCTGAGACAGTCAGACTGACTGGGCATTAAAATCAAAAGACTGACAGTATTTAAAATACACAGAGGCCTGCAGAGTACACACTGCAGAATTGCCAAAAGTTAACTGACATACAATGTTCTATTTTAAAATTCACAATAGTATGTAGCATATGACAAACCAATCCTGACAGCTAGAAAAATCTTCAACAGCTTATTAAAAAAAAAAAAATAGTTACGCTTCTTCCTTAGAAACGTATGTGCAATACATCCTGTATCATGTGTCCATGACAGCTGCTATTAGGAAAGGAAGTCTTGCAAGCTGCTCAACTCATTCTGAAAGTCTCTGAAAGACTGACTGCCAACTCCAGCAAAACTGTTCCTCTTGCAGATAACACTTGTCAAGAAGTGAGTGCACTTAAAGCGCCTCCCCTCAGTCTGGTTGTGTATTGGGTTTTTTTGTCACCGTCCTTTCAAACCCCAAAGGAACACACCATAATCAAAACTGCTTAGAAGAGAAACATCCTTTCCTCTACGATTCAAATGTTTAGTAAAAGATTTCCTCTGCACTTTCACAAGCAAGGTCAGCCATGACAAGATGGAACCCCTCCTAAGGGCCCACACTGTACTTTTGCTAACAAATGGCAAATAGGCAAGAATTCCTTAAATTCTAAAAAAGTTAATTTTCCAAACCAGCAGCATTAAATCTGGGTATATTGAATGCAATGGTTGACCAAAGCTAAAAACTCAGTGGAGAGATGCTTTCTATTTGTGAATCTCCAGGCCTACATCTGTTGCAAATAAGACTAACGGGATCAATTTTCCCTTATCTAACTGAGCAGAGCAGTCTTAGTTCAACCACGCACTTGCTCGCTGTGTCGAAAGCTTATCCTATGCACTGTGGTGCATTACTGTTAGCAAACATACACCAAACTCGGCCAACAGAAACCAAAGTCTTGGAAACACTGAGGGGGAAAAAAGGAAGGAAAACAAAACATCACCAGAACATTTAACTATTTTAATCCTTTAATCATTAAAATCCTCACACTAGTACAATTCTTTTCTTGCATAAATGATGGGAGTGTATTCTTTTTGTGCAATGACGGGCACTTCACTTCTGAATATTGTGGAGAGATTTATTATATATATACATTGAAGTAATGTTCTAAAACATCTGACTAAGCTAATGGTCTGGAAAGTGGAAGCTACATTAAAGGATTAAAAACTGCACAAGCTGCCTATGCACCAAAAAAAGTTTCACTCTTACTGTATTAACATTTTCATTTACACTAAGCACTCTTTCTGACCATCAGCTGAAATGAAAATTAGCCTGTATGAACGAATCATTCAAAAGATGGACAAATGACTGTTTGACCTGTCCGAGACAAATAAAAATTCCCATAAACCTGAAATCTTTCTCATCCCTAAAGTAAAAATATACTGTAAATTCTGCTTTTAAAGTCCTAATCACCTGTAAAACAAGTCAATGTGAAAGAATTAAGGAACTTAATTCTGAATTCTATCTTCTGAGAATGCTTATACAGTAAGAACAGACGCAGATACTTCATCAATGCAGCCTTAATGAAAGCATAAATGAAACAAAGCAAATTATCTGGCAACAGCAAGAGCAGAATAACCCCAAAGCAAGTTTTCAGACTTTTTTAGCTCTATATTTACTGTAGTTGAAAGCAAGTATTCCCCACTTTTGGTTTTACTCTTTAAAACTACTGCTGAATGACACCTTGCAATTTCCTGCAGCTGCTTTTTATTCTAAACTATACATTGCAAAATAATCAGAGTAAATATATACACCAGTGAAATAATATCAGAAAGTTTTCTTTCCTGAAGTGTCACCAATCCTGCAAGTGGAAAACATTGCAACACTCCTGAATGCTGAGATCATTCCTACAGAGAAACTGCTCCAAAATGAAAATAACCAAGACTTACAAATTTCCAGAATACGCATATGTAATTTTAGGTCTGTAATTTTGCCCAAACAAACAGTAATGGCTACATACTGAATTCTGACAAGCGTTTGTTTTCCAGCAGGCTTTAAAGTTTGCCTACTATTAAAAACAAACCAAATAAAATGTACGAAGATATAAGGTGGGACAACTATTGTAGCAGAGGGATCTGAAACCAAGATCAGGAGTCCCAAAGAGAGCGCACAGACAGAATTTGAACAGCATACCATAGAAACAACAGTTTGGGGGGGGTACATGAGAGGTAACAGATCTCAGTTCCTGGCTCCTATTGATTTCTAAACTCCGCAAGAGTCAGAGGTTTCTGTCTCGCATTGAGGAAAGATATTATTGACCAGCTGACTGGCAGCATCTTCCAGCTCTGTTTTTTCCTCCAGTGTAACTAGCCTCTACCTGCAGGGCAGGGAAGGGAGACCCAAACAAACAACAAAACCTCCCAAAATGCACACTCATCTTGAAATAGCTTTGCCTCAAGATAAAAAGTTCTGCAAGCTATTAATGGATTACTTTTTAATCCTTTGGTGCTATTTTACCTGTTTTATTAACAAAACTGATATACAGATATACTTTTGATAAAACTTATAAAGTAAACTAACTAAAGTAACTAAAAGAGAGCAAGTTAAGAGTTTTGAATTCTTCCAGTAAGATTAAGTTAGGTGCTGTTACCTTACCATGGGATGGGAAAAGAACTTGGTCAGTTTCTGAAAGCCACTGTGACAACTTAAAGCAATTTACTAAGCCACTGTAAACCGACAGTATCTCAGCCCTTGAGAACTGAATAGCTACTGCGCATGGGTCTTGTTTGATCTACCTCTCTCTATAGAGAAACTAATAATTTTGGTAAATATAATTCAATAGAAAACTTTCAGAAAAACTTCGGTGACTGAGAGAATAGACTGGCTTGGATTATTCAAGCAGCAGCAAGTCAAGGACAGAGACAGGAACAGGGTTTTCTGAATTCTGTTACGGCTAGTGCTGTAACTGCTGAAACCGCCCTCAGGTCAGATATAAAGTCACATCAGCATAATTACCCACTCCTGTTCACTCAAAAAGCAAGATTAGTGCAAAACCTAGTATAACAGGTCCAATTCCAACACCGCTGCCTGGCCTATGAATGTATTCTGCCAGTATGTTAACTGAAAAACCTTGCATGGACATATGTCAAATCACCAAGTCCATTTTTGTTTAACGATAGCTCTAGCTAAACCAGTGCAATTTCAAATACAGACCAATATAAAAAAGAAAAAGAATGAGAAACAGAGAAAGAGAGACAAAAACAAAGACAGGGAAAGGTCTAGCCAGGGAAACAAAAATACTCCATCCTGCCAGGAACACTGCCTCTAGCTTCCAGACAGGAAACACTCGCTGCCTCCAGAAAAACCATTGGCATGAGGAAACAGCAGAAGTACCACAAAACTTATCTCACAGCTGAGCCTTATGTAGAACAAAAGGAAAACATTAGAAAAGGAAGGTAAAGACAAACTGACTAGCCATCAAACATACAGATCTTTGCTTACGAATACATGAGGTGAAAAGTTCAATCTTACTGATGCAAATTTGGGAAAAATAATTAGTGGAAAGGATTCTTCCAGTCCCACTGAAAATAAATAAATAATAAATTAAAACAAACAAACAAACAAACAAAACAAACAACAGCCTAAAAAGATAGAGCCCATTCAGCACAGACAGGGCAAGAGAAAGGGAATGATCTAGCAGCCTTTACAGACTCCACTAGGATTATAAATAACGTAAACACTAGTTGAAAAGCACAAAGCAAGAAAAAGCTGAACGCTTGTCATTAAAAGTAAAACTGATGCTGTACCTATGTAGGAAATACAATATATGCCAACAGGAGGAGTTACTCTGCCAGCACAGTTATTCCACCTACAGCAACATCATATATTATGCCAAAAAATATGCTCTGTCAGCACACAGCAGGATTTAGCCAGATTGCCGCAAGTTTTTCCAAACATTTTTCACCAACAGCAGTGCAGTATAACTGTAACATAGACTGAGAATTAAGCAGAGTTTTTCTATGCAAAAACCTGCTATTTCAAATGGCTAGAAAAGTCAGTGCAAAAACACCCACTCGTGGCTTTAAAGACTTACTCTTGTGAAATTTTCTTCGTCCTCATTGCCTCGTTAATGGCATCCAAGCAAGAAGCAACACGGGAGTTTGTGAATCCCCTGCAAGCCACGGTGCATTAGCCAGTAGCCCTACAGTCCTGCACATCAGGCAATACTCCAGGTCACACGGTGCTGATGAAACCTTGGCAATGCTGTGACATTCTGGATTGTCAGAATGCTTCACAACAAACAAACAAAAAATACTGAAAAGTTCCCTCCTGTGCTTAATACATTTAACAGCAGAACACAAAGTCAGAAAAAAAATGCACGGGGATCTACAGTGATTTTCCTCTGCCAGTTGAGGAGTGCTGCAGCAACGCTTAGCAGCACACTCAGTGACCAACTGACGGAAAGGAGAAGAAAAAGTGTGGGTCAAGATGTATTTGCACTATTTAAATTACTCCACGACCTTTAAATTAGCAAGTTACACCTCCATTGCCAGGCCCCATAACACAGCGAGTATTTCAGAAATACAAATCCCCTGCCCTCATGCTTTTGAGGAAGGATTACAAAGCCTTTTTCCCCCTAACACTTTCCCCCTCCACACACACACATTTACACATGTAAATTCACATATTCTTTCTAACATGTCTTTAAATACACTTTGGTTGGATGTTACTTCTAGTCCTCCACACACCATCATCTTAAAACAGCTCTTTCTACACAGTTATGGAAACATCATTAGTTAAGCCCCTTTGAGCAACAGACTGTGACACATCAGCCATTTCAAACAATTACAGGCACAAAAGAAAAAAAATGAAGCAAGCATAATGCAATTCCTAGAAAAGCTACTGTGCTTATTTTCTCCATTATTTAGAACAGCTAAACACTTTCTAATTATAGACTCCAAACAAACCTGTGTTATTTCAGGTTCTGAGGTAAAACCATACTTTGTGGTTTTTAAATAGTAACACCGCTATACGCCTTCAACTATATAACCTCTTTAGTAAAACTTTTACCACCCCCCCAACACCGTAAGTCAGATTTAAACGCTTCCTAGACCACAGAAGCAGTGAATTAGTACAGAAGATGCTGCCTCAGGCCACGAGTACTTGTTAGCCTAAAGGTAAGATACAGTCTTCAAATGTCGGGATGACTTCTTCCTTTAAAAAGCAGGGTAAATAATTTGTAAACACTACAAAAGCTTCTTATTTATTTTTTAAATCAGCTGCAATCCTCCAGCTTGACTTTGAATCTTGTCACAGTGACACCCACAGTTCTGCTCTGATGGCCTTAAATATAGCTCTCCTAAGCTGTTTGCATCCAGATACATCTCAGATGAAACAAGTATCTTAAATTGAATCTAACACATAGGCTTTCATATTTATTTCAAAGTCAAAGATATTTGTTTAATCAGCAGTAACAAAAGTCAATCCTCTGTTCATCTTAAAAACAAAATACCACTTTCTCTGGCAGATCATGAATTCACAGTGTCTTTAAGTACCTGCTTTTTTTCTACTTGCAAGTTAACCATTACGAATTTCAAATTGCAGTAGACGATTACCAATTTCTTTTCTTTTGCTTAACAAAACCTAGTGTTAACACTGGAAAAAAAATTCCTTGAGCAATACATGTAGTTTGCTTCTGAAAAATATCTTCTCTTCAAACACCAGCAGAGAACTGTTACTGTAATCCCAGTTTAAAGAGCTAAAGCAATATCTGGCAAGCCAGGCGTGTCAGGCACAAATATCTACAAAATAAACTGAGATAACTGTAATATACAAACAGGACAATACATAGTTTAAGTACATTTTCTACCCACAGAAGATATACACCCGATACACACCGCGTAGCAGGCTACGAACACCACTCATAGAATCATAGAATCATAGAATCAGTGAGGTTGGAAGGGACCTTTAAGATCATCAAGTCCAACCATTAACCTACCCTGATAAAAACACCACCACTCCTAAACCATGTCCCTAAGCACCTCATCTACCCTTTTCTTAAACACCTCCAGGGATGGTGAATCCACCACCTCTCTGGGCAGCTTATTCCAATGTTTAATAACCCTTTCAGTGAAAAAATGCTTCCTAACATCTAATCTAAACCTGCCCTGACATAACTTGAACCCATTTCCTCTTGTCCTATCGCTTGTCGCCAGGGAGAAGAGGTCAGCTCCCATCTCTCTAAAACCTCCTTTCAGGTAGTTGTAGAGGGTGATAAGGTCTCCCCTCAGCCTCCTCTTCTCCAGGCTAAACAACCCCAGATCCCTCAGTCGTTCCTCATAAGGTTTGTCCTCCAGACCCTTCACCAGCTTTGTAGCCCTTCTCTGGACACGCTCCAACACCTCAATGTCCTTCTTGTAGTGAGGGGCCCAAAACTGAACACAGTACTCGAGGTGAGGCCTCACCAGTGCCGAGTACAGGGGGATGATTACTTCCCTAGTCCGGCTCACCACACTATTCCTGATGCAGGCCAGGATGGTGTTGGCCTTCTTGGCTGCCTGGGCACACTGCTGGCTCATGCTCAGCCGGCTGTCCACCAACACCCCCAGGTCCTTTTCTGCCAGGCAGCTTTCGAGCCACTCCGCCCCCAGTCTGTAGCGCTGCATGGGGAATGATGATCCCCATCTCCCCCTGCCAGCTCCAACCTCTGTTTCAATTCCAGCATGCCATTATCCACACCAACTAGAGCAACTGAATGTGCGCAATGCAAAACCTCACCCTAACATTGCCGACGTCAAAGTTTTCTTGCCAACAGATGCTTTGGAAGTAGTTACATAGCACAATGAAGAGACTTAATGTAACTCAGAGGTTGGATTCCCAAATCGGAAAATAAATGCAGAAGAGCAGGAAGAGGGGGAGGACAAATTCAAATTTTCAGTCCGAGTCTACGGCTGTATCAGGCACAGTCTCTCCATGTGACTGGCTTGTTTTCCCAGCTTCAGGTGAATTCTCTGTATCAACCGGAGCCAGGAAGAAAACAAAGCGGTGGGGAGGGCCGAAGAGGTCAGCTAAAGCAACCAGCTAGGCAGCGACTGGAGAGCAGGCAAGGCAGAGGGGCAGAGCAGCTCAGCAGGAAGGCAGCACAAGCCCTCAGCACACCTTGTCCCTTCGGGCCACGCAGCCTGACCCAGACAGAATAAGGGCAGACAGCAGTGCATTTGTCTTCTTTTCCATCTTCCAAAACAAACCAGATGCCTCAAGTAAGAAACAGTCATTTGAATTACTCTAAATGCAGAAACTGGAGCCAAAGCTAACAGTTTGTATGCTCTGCAGATCACTTAAGACTAAGGGATTCCTGAAACCGCCTACAGACACTGTGTCCATGATGGTGGCAGAATACCTCACACTGGCTACCTGGGAATGAACAATAATACTAAAAAGATCTCAAAGATTAACTCAAAAGCCTCTTCTATTCACTCAGCTTTTTACAGCTACCAGGGGTCACTTCTACTCCAAGCCAACACCAGTAACATTCTGAATTTTTACTGAGAAAGGTAGCATTCACTCTCAGCAAGCCACACACAGACATGAAGGCACGTTCACAAGTGTGATGGCTCACATCACAGATCCTCAAACTCAAGCCTGTACGCAAAGGGACACTCGCAGTCACCTCACTGTACAAGGACATTGCAAGCCATCTCTGTGCCTTACTCTCAGCTACCCCCCACCCCCATTTATAATAAAGGGCTCCTCATTTCTATCAGAGCTTCTCTCTGACATATGGCGAGTACCACGTGAACCAGAAGAACCCTCACAGAGGACAGCAGTAGCTGAGACAGATTTAAAATGTGGATTTTACAAACCTGTACACAAACATTCAAGGATAACAACATTTAGCTTCCACAGCCACTGACAACATCACTCTGTTCTTGAATGAAAATCAGATCCTGGGAGAAAAACGAGCATCTGACAGAGAAACCAGACAAACCAGAGATCATGTTGACATTTGAACAAAAACCAAACCCAAAGAGCTTCATGTTTCATACTCACAAAGGGCCACGTCTGCCTCTAGATAACCTGGTGACACTATCAAACATTACCTGAGTTAACTGCAGTTTACTAAGAGATCCTGTTCCAACTCAGTGGACTGTGATCTGGACAAACCTGTATTTGTGTTTGCCATCTCCCAGCAAGATCAATACAAAATACCTGGACATGATGCCAGCTGCTCTTTGGGAAGTCCAGCTATCACAGCTTCCTTCCCCTCAGCTGTAAGGATTACTACACAGGTATAAACCCTAGGCTCTAGTTTCGACCCAGACTTTTCCACTGGCTGTTGAAACAAATTTAAAAAACGCGGTATGTTTTCTCAGGGGGGAGGGGGGGGAAGGAAACAGCCAGGGTAAACACATTCCAAAACTACTGAAGGTTTCAAGAAGAGAGTATTACCACCAGCTCCATTCTTCAGGCAGCATAGAACTGCCTACAGCAAAAGTGAAACACATCTGTGCGAGAGATTATTTTTTTCCCCAAGTCTGCTTTATAATGCAGGACCGAACTTCTACAGAATGAATAAACAGCCTTGTTGACTGTTCTGTATTCGATTTGAAATGTACTTCTCTAACCTTGTTACGCTGCAATATGCGTGTGGTTTTCTTGCTACAGCTAGCATGAGACAAATGAATCATACGCTGTAACAGTGCCAAAACAGGGAATAAAACAGGCTCAATCAGTGTTATTGAGGAATGAAAGTCCCCTGCAAAAACCTCAGTTGCACATCTGTTTCCACTGTAGGATTAACTTTTTCAATGATTTTGAAGTTTAACAACTTTACCTGAAAAATAAGGCATAGAAAATGTCAAAAAAGTGCTAGCAGTCTAGAAGTGAGACATATTAATCAGATCATTTTAACATAGGTAAGTTGATAAAATGGGATTTTTTATAATTTAATAGTTATTTAGAAGATTCGAGTCTGTGATTCAAAGCAGTAGATACTTTGCAAAAAAATTGGAAATTTTTTACATTTCTGGTATATTAAGTCTGTGTTCAGTAAAGAGGGTTTATAGACTATTCTCTAACCAATTACTCAACCCTGCATTAGGAAAAAATATCAGAAACTGTAACTGAAGAGTTATTCAGAAATTAATTCTGAAGTTCTTTTAGTTGTTCTTTCCCGCTCTTTTTTTCCTCAAATCTTTCTGCTGCTCACATCTTTTAAGTAGGATCACCATTATCAATAAAGGTATTCATAACAATTCCCTTTCTGTCCTTATTTCTGACCTTTTTGATTTGCAATCCCACTGTTTAGCACTCATCCTCAAATCATCCTACCAATTGAAAGCCATCAAATACTGTATTGAAGGAACATAAATGATCCCTCACTCTTTTAAAGCTGTGTGCAACTACAGGAATACACTACTGCAAACTTTTAGCCAGTATTATTAAGGAATCCTATTTGGAAGGCCAAAACTGTTGTCACCCAGCAAAAGAAAATCATCACCTTGTAGCTCTCAGTTGTAAAACTGAGAGCTGTGCAATGGAATTTCAGGAAGCAGAAAGGCCAAGGCACATTCAAAGGATCCCCACATTAAAACAGGTAGAGAATATAAATAATAAATACAAATAAATTAGAACAACAATCTGCCAAGTCAACTCAAATGTCTCAGCACTATGAAAAGGAATTGTTCTGTCTCACATCACAAGACTGTCATTATTTACTTACACTAGCAGGCTTTAACCGAAACTGAAGTGTATGCTGAGTGCAGCCTTTTTAAATAACTACTGGTCAGGCTGACATTGTTGCATACTGGGAAGATAACAGCTACATTCAAAAAGGTACTGCTTTGTTTAAATTTTGATATAACTGGAGTAGTAGTTTATATCTGCCCGCACTTCCCCATTAGAGGTTACAACAGCTTCAGCTACATTTGTGGCTTTTCAATGGAACAGGAAAGAGTTTAGTCAGAAACAACTAGCGAGTTATTAGAATGTGACAGCTTGCCCTGTCTGGGTACAATCCCTCTCCTTTCTATTTAATGTCCTCCACATGCCTAGTTACAGAGTCACCTCTGGAACCACAATCCTAGAGAGCACCGTGCTGCTGAGAAAGAAAGGGGGGGAAGAAAAAAAGACAGAAGAAACATGAAATGGGTGGAGCAAAAGATAAACTACCAGAAGTCTTAAGTCTCTACAACTGGCACACTGATGCAATATTAATTATTCACTAATTTCACCTCACCAATAACACTGTGGCACACAAATTACAGAAAGGAAGGAAACGAAGGGGGAGGATATGACACAAATTGTTCTCAAGACAGTAAGGAAAAAAAGTACAGATTTTTTAGAAGTTGCCCTTTTTTCATTAGGTACTCTCTTAGCCTGGCATAAAATAATTGTGTAAGTGACAACTACTCCCTCCTTAAGTTTGGCTGGATAATAAAGAAGGAAATTAATAAACAAGTTTGGATCATGCCTGTGTTTCAGCATTTGTGACAACTAGGGCTCCTACTTTAAATTTCTGTCTTAATAAGGACACCTTTTCTAATACTTTTACGTTTATCTAGAGTATGAAGATACACCAAGAAAGCAGAGCTACCAAATCTTTCTCTAGCAACCAGGACAATAAAATTTTTGTATTAAGATGACATTTTTCATGTAGAATCAAGTATTTCCCATAGTATACTTAACTATACCACATACAAGTCCAATACAGCCACGCCATACCTGGCAGGAATTGCATAGCAATCACATCACAAGTGCTAATGTGGTTACAGAAAACACAATCTTATCCTCCTGCTTCCCAGAAAGCCCTTGCCCCAATAAATACATTATCTGCTTCTGACATACAACATTATCAAGTACTTTGTGGATAACAGAGGCACACAAAGCTATACTAAGGACTGTTTGGAACATTGCACACTTGAGTGCTCAAAAGTTAAGGATATCAGAATGCAAGTGGTCCACAAAAACTAAGTTCAGCATCCCTTGTCCATCCACTTGACTATGTAGTTGATGCACTGGAAGGCAATGCAAATGCTAGTCCAGTCTCTGCACATATGACAGCTGGACGTGCAAATCTGATCCTTGCCACCACTTTCACATACATCAAGACATCTCCTCCCCTGTCCACAACAGAGATCCAACTGCCAGGGTGCTACAGGCAGATGTGTAGATTAAGTGGGGCCAGTCGCTTTGCACCCAAGCAGCTGGCTATTTACTATAGGGACAAGTTGCAAGTATAGCACCAGGCAGGTGAACTCCAGGGAGAGAAGATGGAAGACTACTGCTGTTTGGATGCCACTTAGTGCTCTAGCAGCCATTTCTAGGTCTTGGGGAGAAGAGAACCAAGCCAGATGGAGGTATCCTAAAGGCTGGGTCTGGCTTCTGAACTTCCTGTAGGATCACACAGACATACTGATTTTTCTGGAGTTAGTTTCACTCCATGGATGGCTATTTCTCCTTTCCCTGTTAAATGAGGTCCCATACCTTATGTATTGTACATTTTTTGCTTTACAACGACATTATAAAACACTGAATTCACAAATGCCGCACAAGTCCATAAGACTTTTTTTTACCAGACTAATGGCTTCAAAAAATATTAACAAATCAATCTTCAGAGCACTCCTGGGAAATCTTCACAGTGATTCTGCAATGGAAGATTATTTTTCCAAATTTGAAATATGAGAAACAGACACCAAGGCTAAAACTGCCACGTGAAATAAGATTAAGATATTGCAGGCTGCCAAAGTTTAAGGCTGTTTTGTGTCAGTATAGAATTGTATAGATTCAAAACTCATCCTGAGCACTGACAGCAGTAGCTACCTGAAAATCAATACACCTGCACGTCTAAAGATGGGCATACAGGAAAACACTTAACTACTCTATAAGGGCCTTGCCCAACACCACATAAACACTCTACAAACAAGGCTACCACACACTCCTCATTCTAGCATTTCCTAAGTTTATACCCCAGCACTCTCCAAAAAATGTAGCTGTTCTCTATAATGATTGAAATATTTTTTTCTGTACTTAGGGCATGAGAATGTTCTCTTATACAATTTCTACACAATTTAGTAATGTGCAAACACCAAATGAGAAAACTTCGCTAGCATTAGCTAGAATTAGTTTCTCTTTGAGACTTCTATCCCCATAACAGATTTGATTAATGTTGGCCAATGGGTTTCTAAAGAGGAAAACAAACCTAGAAGAGTACCTCCTCTCGAGGAGACTACAGTCTGCTGTAGTGCTTTTTGAACAAGAGATTGTGGAATACATCTCAGCGGAAGAACAGAAGAAACTGAAATAAATCCAGGCTCCTGCAACAGCAGACACAGGGTGGGAGCTTAGAGGGCTATCCAGGGCTAAGCTTCATTTAGCCTTCCCATCCCTCCCTCCCCAGGAACCGAAACCACCTGACACTGCTGGCCCAGATGTTGGCCAACATTTAGTAGGGGTTAAGGATAATACCTGTGAACAGTTCCTTCTTTCCTTCTATCATTTTCTTTTGCAGATGCTGAAGCTTGACAGCTACAAAAATAGATGTATCGCAGAAGCGGAACAATAATGGGAAAGGGGAAAGCTATCATAAAAAGAAGGGAGAATTGATCTAAAAAAGTTTTAAAGCAGCTGTTTCAGTAGTTTCAGCCTTCATTACCCTCAATTCCAATTACCTCTTCCTCAAGGTATACACTTCTCCCTCCTCTGTTGTGTCTACCCACCACCTTTTCCTATACTGCCTGAACCAGAGGTAGGCATCTCCCACTTTATCTCAAGCTTCTCAGCTTGTCAGAGAACCAAGAGCAGAGAGGAAGCATTCCCCCTTCTCACTTGAGTCTCTCATTACTGACTCGATACCTGGCAGCTGGGAGACAAAATGTAAGTATCCCACCAATAGCTACAATGGCTGAAAAAGTCTGGCTGTATGTGAAATACTCGGGAATTTAGGTGCCACACCAACCAGTCCTTAAAGAAAACGCTCAAAACAATTTTCTAAAAAATTGCCATTCTTTGCACATTTTCACAGGGACAGAATAAAAATTGAGCAAGGCTTCTGCTGAAGGAGAAAAAAGAGGTAACCACCTCTGGTTGTCATTATAGCTTCCTCAGAGCAGTTGCAAAGGATTATACAGTTAAACAATAAAACTTTCCTCTGTGTTCTCAGAAACAATATTTAGTAGGGGTTTTTTGTTTGTTTGTTTTAATATCTAAGTTGAGTCACAAAATATAAGTGTTTCAGACCAACTACATTTTGAATTAAATATAATAAAAAACCTGAATGCCTGGTTTCATAATGTGACGTATCAAATAATCCTATTTATAGAAGATACCGTCAGTTCCAAGCATTGTATACACATACAGCCATACACTCCTACAGAGATGAATTCTTTGTTGCTTACTTGATGATAGCAGCCCCAGACAAAATGAATAGCTTCCAAGGCCATTTCCACTACATCGTTCACCTAGCATATGTGTGTGTCTTTCTGTACATAGTGTAAATTCTAAAAACGAAGCATGGAGAGAAAGGATGCATGCCTTTTGTTTTACAGATAGGAGCTGGAGGCAGACAGATAATGTGACTGGCCAAACTCACACAGACAATGCACAGAACAGCGTGATGACAGACAGAGGAGAATGTGTCTTATCTCACAGTTAGCCTGGGATCACATCAACAGTCAGCCTCCTACATCTCAGCTACTAAGCATTAAGCCACAGCAACTTCACAACCTGCACTCATTTACCTGTACTTTAATATATGTAGCACACCAGTCTCTCATCACCATGCCTATCCTTAAAAACATTTATAAATCCCACCATCATTTGGACTAGAAAGAAAGAATGTTTTTCCTCCCTCACACATACCCCCATAATCTCTCTCAAATATCCATAGACTATGCCTGTTACAAAAAGATTGGGTTTCTTCCCTTTATGCACTGCTCATTTTGCAGTACAATATCATCCATATGACAGACATCACTGAAGAGAGAGCCCTTAAATTTTTCTTTGCTCAGCAAAATACATAATCTGTAACGGTAGCCTGGAGGTATTTAATGCCATTCAAGAGAATGCTTTTCTCACTGTTGAAGGACCCACATATCTAGAGGGAAAGACAAATACTTGATAAAAAAAAGGACAAACACAATCCCAAAGAACTTAATAACATTTCTAGTACAAGCTTCATAAACCATAACAGATAAAGGTTGATACTTCTAGATGAAATTTTCTATATTTAAGCACCTAATAAAACTTAATCTACACATAGAAAAGCTCACTATAAAAATAATTTAAAAGATTGAAGGCCTTGCTTTTGCTTCTCCAAAGTCCTCCTTAACCGAGAAATAAACACATACAAGATCAAGCCTGCTATACTATCATTCAAATTCTGAAATATTAAGTTCGAAAAGGATTTAAATACTAGATACTGTAATCCCAAATTTAATTAAAAAGCCATTTAAGCAATTACTTCATTTGATTATGTTTTGTAAAAAAAACTGCAAACTTCCAACTGCCTCCTAATTCATAAATTTGTGAATTACTACAACGTCATTAAAATAATACCCTGTTGGAAGTGCTTTTCTTTTTCCAGACATTTGCTTGAAAGGAACGGGATTTAGCTTTTATGTAAGACATACTTTTTCAACATACCTTTAATACATATCATATAAAGACCAATCTATATTTAACTCAAAACATCATAAATTTTATAAGAATGTATTAAAACATTACAAAACCATGAAAAAAACACCCTGACATTTGAATAATTATTGACATTCCCAACTACCCCCAAAGTTCACCAGAACATAAGAACAGTTACACTGGATTTCACTAGTACAGGCTCCTGGGTCCAGAGCACGTAAGACTCCATGGTGCAGATGAGGGTGAAAATCTCCCATTAGGCCCATGCCCTAAACATGAACTCTTGTCAGACTGCTTTCAAATCCAAAAAATAAGTTTATCTCCCTGCCAGTATATTCTGGCACTTTCTATATTGCTATCCATATAAAATATCAGGCATCTCTCTTAATGCCGTGAATCCCCAAGAAAGTCTATGGTAATGAGCTCAACAGCCTAATGAAACATAGCTCAAAAAAATTACTCCTTTAAAATCGGTATTTAATTTGCTACTAATCTTACTGATTATCTCCTTGTTCTCACATTATGATGAGAACAGAAGTTCTAACTTATCTTCATCTCTCTCATATCTGAACAGAATTGCCACTGAGACATGTGAAGCCTTGGAGCCAGGGAAGCAAGTGAAGACCAGAGGCTGACAGAGGGAAGTACTGTATAAACCTTTGCATCATTTACAGCTACACACAGCCACTTGTAATACAGTAAATTACATATTTTCTAGATTTATAAACAGTTGAAGCATACTTGTTTCTGCTTTTGTCAGCGCATTAGCAGAAAAACAGGAAATGAATAAGACTGAAATAATAAACCTTTGAGAAGAAACACGATGAAATTTTTTGGTCTTACATAAGATTCGTTCTTTTTTAAACCGACAGGAACTTCAGTAGACAAACCAAAAATCACAATTTTAATAGATAGTAGAGTAACTACGGATTTTTCAGAAAAGGAAAACAAATTTGGGTCTTTTTCTTTATTATAGCATATCACAGGTCTCCTCCATAGCCCTTCTGATGCATCACATCTTCAGCTGGCTATTGAAAAAATGGAATTTAAGCGATCCATATATAAGTGCAGTGACTAATGGAACACCAGCCAAGATAGGAAAAGACAGGAGTGCTGCCAAATAAACATCAGTGCCAAATTAAAGTGAACCCTTCATTTTCTTTCCAGCTTTGCCACACAACAGGCTTTATTTTAAACAACTCTGGGCCTCCATTTTACAGATGCATTGTTGATAGTGGAACATAAATGCAGCAAGACTTCCTTCAATGAACATTAAGAAATAAGATACAGTGATGACAACAACAACAAAAATTAACCTCAAGTTCCACACAGAATCACAGAATTTTTTCAGAGTTGGAAGGGACCTCTAGAGATCATCTAGTCCAACTCCCCTGCCAAAGCAGGATTGCCGAGAGCACATTACTCAGGACTGCATCCAGGCGAGTCTGGAAAATCTCCAGAGAAGGGGACTCCACAACCTCCCTGGGCAGCCTGTGCCAGTGCTCTGTCACCCTCACCGTAAAGAACTGTTTCCGTGTATTTGAACGGAACTTCCTCTGTTCTAACTTGTGCCCATAAGTGATTCCGAAATCACTTTCCTGTGCAAGTGCAAAATCCTGTCATCCTTGAGCACCATTTCTTCTGGAGTCTCCCATCTCTTATTTAAGAGGAATAAAAAATAATCATGTAAAAAAAAAAAAAAGAAGATAGAGTAGACAACTATTTAAGAAAATGTCTTTCCAGAAAAAAACTAAAATGGCAGTCAAAACCACAAGATTATTTTGCTTCAGGATGTCACAGAACATTTTAAGACAGCTGTCTAATTGCATATACAGAAAAACAGAACCAAGCTATAACCCCAAACAGATACCACAGTAATCACTTAAATTTCAACTGTAGACTAAAATATTTTTACCCCATGATCATTACTAGTCTACAGGGGAAAAAACAAACAAAGCTGCATCCTGACCAGGTATGGGTTTTGTCTTAATACATTTTACAGCAAACTGGCAGAATATTTTCTTCTCATTTGTGAAGCGTTATTAAACTTGTGATAAAATCCCCTTGGAGCATTGCTGGATTGTCTTTCAGCTGACACTGTATCTGCTTCAGTGATTTAATCCCAGACTGCAAAGTTTTCACCAGCCACCTGCAGGGGTCAGAAATGAACCCATGTCCCTAATCCAATGAGTAACTTCTGTCCAAATCCAAGTCTGGGCTGCAGACCGGACTTGGTTTTGTTTAAAAGGTAGAGGGGAAATTAGACCACCCGCCAATCACGATATCGGCTAAAAAAAAAAAAAAAAAAAAAAAGGTGTGTGTGTGTCTGTGTGATACAGGAGTATTCTGATACTCTTCACATTACTAAGATTTCTTAGATACTTGACCAGGTATGCACAATTAAACCAGGTATCACCCTTTGACTCAGAGGTGAATTCCCTTTCTTTGTTTTCCTTTACAGCACGGGGTGAAGTAACTCCCTGCTATTTCCATATTCCCCTCTGATGACATATAACATCTAAAAAAGCCCACACTTTTAAATCAAAATCATTGAATTAAAGAAAGCATTATCTAATATTGTAATAGCAACCCAATTATTCAAAAGAATTAATTTTACACTAAATCATTTTTTTCCTCATTGCTTTAAATGTCTCAGAAATACATTAATTAGCTAGAAACTAGTTTGAAACCACAACTGGCAAGAGGGAAGTTTTTTAAGCTGATGCCTTGTATGTAAGATGCTTCAGTAATTCAAAGTTCCGCCTTTTTAAAAGAGTATTAATATATAATTTCTGGTGAGGAATGCAAACTCCCTCAAATCTGGAACAAGCTTGTTAAGAGCATTAAACCAAAGGTATAACCCTGAAGTTAAAATTTTATAGCCATATAAATATACATTAGTATTTCCATTTTCTAACAAATATTTTCTTAAAAAAAAAAAAAATCCTTCCCAGAATACCATATACAGGATGGAAAGCAATGTACTTTATTACAATGTAAGCATACTAACCTATTCTAACAAGCTTGTGAAGAAAAGCTTCCTTAAAAAAAGAATTCAAGCAACTTTATTCTAATGAAAAAAAGTACATTCTTACCTAGCTGTGACAAGGATTTTTTTCCCAATAATTTAATGATTTTAATGCTAGAACATTTAATAATATGCCCTGATTAAAAGCAAGAGGAAGTCAGACCAATTAGTGACCTAGGGAGAGCATTTGGTATATAAAACACAGCCCTCGTATTCACATGTAATTCACACCTGGTCTTGCTCATCAATAAGAATAAAATATTTCACTAATCATGGACTTGGAAAATGTTTCACCAAACCTACCAAAAAAATTGCTGCAAAGTACATCTGAACCAATAGAAATCTTAGAAATGTTATTTCCAGGAGATTGCTGAAAGCACTGTATTACAAAGCATAATATTAGAGCACACTTTAATAAAAAGTTTTGGTAACAGACCAAAGGAAACCAAGTTTTGGAAAATGCTAAACATACACTTACAAACACAGCAAGAGTACACTCACTCAGCATCCTAAGAGAATGGGGGAAAGCAGTCCTCACAGGTCAGGTTTGCAGAAGAAATGAACTGCAAGTGAAGTCTAAACAAGACAGAATTTCAGGAACATTCAATACTGTAGTTATAACAAGAACAATGAAACCAAATGGGTGTCCAACACTTGAACATTTGATCTCTGTGTATATATAAGCTTATTTGAAGATCAAGTATCTGCAGGCATCCTAATTAAGTAGCCTTTGCCAGTGAAAACTATTATGTTTTAATTATATTCCTTAAGTAATGTCCTGGTTAAGCAGAGCATGAGAACAGATGTTATCTAGTCTATTTTGGGGATACTGTAGGTAAGCAGCCATTGAAGAAGAAAAGACACTGCCCTGCAGCATCACTGCAGAAAAATTTAGCTGTATTGCCTCTTCTCATCCAGGAAGCTCATCTCCAAGGAGAACTTTTCTTTTTACATCACCATAATAATGATATGCAACAGATGAGAATAAATCCAGTAAATCTTTTCCAACACTAATTCACAGAATCATAGAATAATTTAGGTTGGAAAAGACCCTTAAGACCACCAAGTCCAACCATTAACCTAACACTACCATGTCCATCACTAAACTACTAAACTACGTTCCTAACATAACATAATTCAAGGTGTCCTATACTAATAACTCCCTATAGAGGACCCAAGATGAAAATCCCTGTAGATTTATACACGCGCATAAGAAAAAGTAACAAAGTAAGGTATGTATGGTTTTTATTCATTTGAGAAAGGAAAGTGAATTATTTCATTTTTGAAGGAAGTTCTTTGAAGTCAGGAGCTTCACTGTTTATTTGAAACCATTTATTTCCTCCTACAGTTCCAAAGAAAATAGCTACACAAATACATTAGAGGAAGCAGGTGTATAATTTCATTGACAAGCTATTTAAGTTTCTTAAAAAGGAACTTGATGTCAGCACAGGGGATCTTTCAAACATTTCCTTAAGTCACTGGCTAGAACATACGCTTTAATATTTATCTTACTACTTTACAAAAGGAAAGCAACCACAGTGTATTACACCACAAGCAAGCACTGCTCTATGGCCCTAAGCACAAAATTAAATTATCACAGTGCCACGAAAACACCAGTATCACTTCAAGTTGTAAATATATGAAGAAAATTCTCAACAACACAACAATTAAATGGCAAAACACCTAGGGACATGGCAGTTAAAAGAAAAATAGAGACTTTAAGCTAGACTGCAGAATTCCATAAGATACTGTGTAATTTGTTTTCAATGTGCCCTCAGTTTTAGTTCAAACTTATTTCTTATTTTATAAATCAGTTATCACTTAAGTTACAGTACACCTGGAGTTAAGACTAATTAAGGTATAAACAACTAAAAAACTTACTTCCACTGGAAAAAAATTACAAAATTCTATTTTATGCAGTTAGGCGGCTTGCAGGTTTTTATATTTCAATAAAATTTCCTCCAACAATGCACAAAGCAACTCGATGTGGACAGAAACATGGCAGACAAGTTCTACAGGAATGTAAATAGATATGAAGTTGTTTCCCTGCATTTTAAAATGTTCAGTACTAAATAGAACACAATGCAATGTCCAGAGCAAGAGGCTCTAGCACAGAGGGGCTCTGCTCAGTAAGCTTCACTATGTAGTTTGAGAGTCCTGCAGATGAAGCCCCTACTGAACCAGCTTAAAAGATTTAAATTAGTACAATTATTTGTCCGTGTTGTCTCTGTTGTGGGTTAACCTACCCTGCAGCAGAAATGCCACCTTGCCCTCTTTGGGGCGAGGTCAGATGTGCAATTTAAACTGCCTGTAAGATAGGTTTAAGCTAAATCTCCAGATCTGAATGAAAGCAAGAGCATTCATTTCATTATATTGTCGGCTGTAGGTCAGTAAATTCCAAGAGGAGAACATTAATAAATAGGAGGTGGCGACAGGTTTAACATTTTAAACCATTGCAGCTATTTGCTAAATTAACAATGTCCTTATGATAGCATCTAAGCTTCTAAAGTAGCTTGCTACACTATTCTGTGGGACTAACTCCCAAAAGGCAATCATCTACCACACCTTGCTCTCCAGGCCAGATAGGAGCAGCACATGAAAGAGTACAGCAGTCCTACAAAAGGCAGCAGCAGGCTTAAAGCAAGGATGGATGTAGCACCTCATGGTTAAACAGCAGATGTTATGGGGGAGGAGAATGTAAGCAGACAGTCAGATTAAGTCAAATTGTAAAAATATAAGTGTGCTATTGAAAACAGAAACCAAAGTAATATGAAACTAAATGCATTGTGACTCACCTCATTTTTACACTTTAGTAAGTCATTTATTTCAAAAGACAATGATTTCTTGTTAAAAGAAAGGCTAGTAACTCTTATTGCCTGACGCTTCCCACTCTTATTTCCAAATCTGCACAGAATCTTCTCAAGCAAACTGGGCTGAATAGTCATAGACTAAGACCTTCAGCGCTCTTATTTCATCCAAACTACTTAAGCCAATAACAAATAAAAAAACCAAACCCCAGAAAACCACAACACTTTAATGAAGAAAATTACCTTAGAAAAGAAAATAAATCTAAAACTTGCAGTATTTTCTTTGGAAAAGTTTAGCACTGGCACACTTTGAGGCCAGAATTTGAATTCTGACCTCTGTATCTAGGATGTACATGTCATCAGCCTTCCAGAATTGCGAATATAGCCATGCTTTCAAGTTTTTGGGAAAGGGAGAATGGTAATATATGACTTTCAGCCAAGAGCATATATTTTATCTGCTAAAATCTCTCCTGAACTTGATCCAGCCTGGAATCTAACAGAATCTTCCTTTCACTTCCAGGTGCACGGTATGCTGGGTCAAAGTACCGGAAAATAAAGCTATGAAGCTGCCTTATCCTTTCCAAGATCACACTACTAAGTAACAGTAATTTAGAAGATACTCTAACTGAAGGTGGAGGGGGCAGGATTAAGGTCATGGAGAGAAGGGGTTTAAGGGGAAAGCGTAGATGAAAACAAGAATGGATATAATCCAAACTTGCCTAGACATGGTCCTGAGCAATGTGACCAAGGAGTAGCCCTGCTTTGAGTAAAAGTGGACTCCATGCCCTCCAAAAGTCTCTTTCAACCCAAACCATGCCATAATGCTAACAGTGGAAGTGGTGGCTGCCAGAATGGCGACTGAAGTCTGCACCAAAACAGGAGTAGGATGGCTGAACAGAAACTCCAGAGACCGCCAGAAAGAAAAATCTAAGAAAAAAAAACGGGATTGCAGAGTGAGGAGACCAAGAGGAGTTGTCCAGGAAAGTAATCTGGGAACTCCAGCACAAGTAATAGAGACAATACATCTCATGAAATACCCAGTGAGGCAGGAGAACTGACTGGCTGATCACAAACACTAGAGAAAAACGAGCTAACAAGCACAGGGTGAAGATAAAGAGACCCTACAAAGACTAGCTGAGCTGGGAAGAGAGACGGGAGAGAAAGACAAAGACATCAGATTAGGTATTGAAAAGGGTATGAATTTAGATTGGCTAAGATATCTGCCTAACAAAAATCATAACTGACTACATGTGAATAGGATTTGGATAAAACACTGCTAACTATGCAGAAAGTAAAAGGTACATTGCTGGTGACAATAAAAAAAAGCAGCAAAAGCAGCTTGTACTGTCAAAACATGCCTTCCTCTACAGCTCATCCTCCACAGTCCAAAGACATCCATAAAACCCTCTGCATAAGCACATGGATCATACTGTCTAGGGTTGATCCCTATAAAGCATGACAGAGTATTATTAGATACCACTAGCTCAAATAGCAGTGGTCTGCCGGGTGAGTAGCTTCCAAACCTGCTGACATGATTGCAATTATTATTTTTAACAGCTAGGAAACAGCACACAAACTACATTAGAAATAACTTAATCGAGTAAACAGAATTAAACCATGGAGTTTGGAAATGAGTGCTGAAATATATTATGATAGTTTAATTGCATGGCTTTTATCCCTTCCCCCGCCCCAGAATCTTTGCCAGGTTCGCACTTATCAGGTCAGTACTCAGTGTTTCGTTTGTTCTTACTCATCATGCTCCCTATTAAGAAAAAAAAAATACTGCATATAATGCTACATTGAAAGCAGGAATTGATCTCCTCATAGGTCATTGCAGAGTATTGATATGTTAGATTAATATTGCTCAAATAGTCAAACACTATATTCAACCCACTGAAGTGTCATGGTTATTAACCATATTAACAGATACAATATTAAAGCATATGATTAAAAATGGATTTATTTACTAATCTCAGGTGCCTGATCTGCGATACCCAAGAACTTAATTTCTTTCAATGTTACACAGCAAATTATATGTTCAAAGATAACTACAGTATCAATTGTGTACATACGCACACAAAGCCCCCACCCCTCCAAACCAAGAAATACCACTGAAACCACATAGCCAGGATTCAGATGACTTCATCAGGCAAAACCAAAATCTTTTCAGTCTTCCGCTTTATTTGCATTATATCTCCAAACTTATTCAAAGGGAACAATTGCCCTGGAGACTAGGTTTATTGCCTCCCAAACTAGACGGACTCCCCAGTGGACAGGGCAAATGTATTCTGACGAATGCTTCTCCGGGGAACAAAAACAAACCAAAAAACTACAGCTATATAATTAAGGATTATAAGTTAATAAAGGTAGGCACAAAAGGTGATTAACTATAGTTGCTTCTTCAACCTTAATTCTGGCATTTCTTAGCATTTGAGAATTTGCACTGAAACTGTAAAATGACAGTAAACTGCATGCAATGGCAGAATCAATTTCACTTTGTTGACAAATGCAATTCTTCACCATCACAAAAACAGGGCATATAAGTAACCTAATTGCTGCAGAAGCCATACCTACCCAATTCTAGTATTTCCAGTGCACTCATTATAATGTTTCTGAGAAAAAAAAACTACCAGCATCCTAAAGGCATCTTCCTTGACTTTACAACAGAAAGACAGTTTTTGCATTCTACACACTATTAAAACCTGAGCCATTCTTCACCTACAAAATCCACCATTTTGCAGAATGCCCATTAGAGAAGTTAATACGTACTTGCAGTAATTTTGAGTTAGACAATACTTACTCAAAGCCATACTCCATACTTTGATGACTTGACAGTTATATCATAATGAAGGTAAGTCTACTAACCTCCCTTTTTTGGGGGAAATCAAAATCACCGAAACAAGGTTTTATCTTCATCACTAAATACTCTAGAACCACCCATATTCAGTTACTAGTCTACAGTAATACTGTAGAAACAAAGCTCATATTTCGGAGAGCTGAACTTCAAAGGTGAGTAGTTCTAACTTCAGAAGGACTACATTCTACAGAACACTTCAGCACCTACATTGCTTTTTTTGCAAATAAAAGCATCAATCTATTGAGGCTTTATAGAAAGTGTTGTATTTTTGTTCCCTACACTGCCAACTGGCAGCTCCCTCCTTTCAGAGTTCTAATTTGTCCTCTTACTGAATGACTTTTAGCACAATGAAACTATTCTTCTGCCTACTCTTAGAGGTGTGTTTTCATGCATTTCAGGAGTAACACCAACCATATCAAAATACATTTTCTTTATTATTTTTACTTTTAACCACCAGAGATGAACAAAAGCAAATTTACAAAAGGTTCAAGAGAATCCCTACCACAAATGCTTCACACTGTGGCTTTACGTTAATTGTGCATATGCCATGTTCTGTATAATGGCTTTAAAAGGCATAGAGTGCAAAGATCCCCATGGCTTGTGGGAGATGATTTAGGTTGAAACTGTGCCTTCGAAATTATTTGTTATCCTGAAAACAGAAAGGTAATATTGTATGAACTTTGAGATAAGAAAAAGGATACGATTATATAGCCGTAAAAAATACATCAGTACCTCACACCTCAGAAACAAAACAGAAAAAAGGAACAATGAAAACAAAACCATGTCACTGGCTTCATATGTTACTCAAACAACACTTCTTGGTCTAGATCCAGCCACTATATTATGTTGATTAAGGCACTGTGTAGGAGGCGGGAAGAAACCGTTTTCACTGCTTACTGTTTTAGGGAAAAAGCTGAACCGCTGCTGGGCAGGACTAAACAGGATGCTTCTATTTCTTAACCCATTCCCCAGTAAACAACAACACCTTGCAAAGCTTCAATTCAACAGCAAAAGATAAGTTTATCCAGCACATCATACACCTTATCTACTAACTAAATTAACAATGAACACAGGGGAGCTTGTTCGTCCTTTCCCAGACAGACAGGCAGCATGTAATCCTAATAATCTGAATTCTTGCAAGGCAGGATCTTTCTCTTTGTTTATCCTTGTTCTCTTTTCATTAGTTAGTTAATCCATTACCTAATTCATCTTGGAGTCATCTTTAATTGTTAATAATGGAAAGAGTCGGGACTCCTGTGCTGAGCTTACAGGGCTCTCGTCTATTCTTACCCTGGCTGAATTTCTGCCTGGTGTCAGGTCACAGAAGGCAAAGTCTACTTTTATGCAGCCATGCACCACCACCACAAAGCAAACGAAAGCCTACTGCCACATAAAGGGGGGGGTGGGGGGGTGGGGGGGTGGTAGCAACAGCAAATAGGAACAGGAAGGGCAAGAAAGAAAGGGGGGGAAAGTAACTAGTCAGGTAGGAGCTTACAGAGGAAAATATTTTTGGTCATTAGATACAAAAATCCCTCAGTCCAAATGGAGATGGCTTAAAACCATGGTGTTGTGAAATTAAGAGAAAGGGTGAGCACAATAGTTTTGCAGGTTTCTTCTCTGTGTTGTCCCACAGATATACTTGCACTGACTGCAGAATCTTACATTTCAGGAAAGCAACAGCCTGGCTTCACAGGCTATAAGCACTAAAGATCCCTTTGCTTAAAAAGGACCTAGAAGTTTGATACCTCCATCTCTGACCCTGAGTAAAGGGCTCCTGGTCTCCCAAGATGTATTTTTAGCAGTGTCATATAAAGTAAAGCGCAACTCTTTTTTTGAAAATGCAAAGTCAAACAGAAAGCAAGTATCAGATGCAGCTTTACAGGTAAAATGAAACTCAGAAGATAGCTGCTGTTCTCAGGAAACTGAAGCAAGGCCTTCAACTCAGCAAAACATGAGGAATTTTAAAGGCTTTATTCTGTTTATACTTGACTTAAGACAGAGGAGCACAAAGTCAGAGCACCTCCATCAGGACATACAGTGGAGAAATCTTTTATTAAAGTTATTTTTCCAGTACACATTCTAAAAATAAAGTCTTTAAGCTCGCACACGTTTCATCTTACACCCACATTTCTTTGCATTGGTCACCATATTAGATTGCTTATCACAGACAAACAAAAGGCAGACCCAAAGCAAGATAGTTCCCAATGGCTGACCAGACAGAAAAGTTTCTCAGCAAGCTTCACCTTTGCCACTTGGGTGGTCTCACTACAGCCACTATTTATTCCCATCCAAATGTTCTTCCTCTATTAGATGTCTGAAGGACAACTAGGTGCTCCCTACATAAAACATTTTGATATGAAGGAGAAAAGCCAGTATGTTGCAACAATCCCCTGTCAGCATCTTCACTTTATACATGACCCCCATACAGATGTTCACTTAATACTAAAACATTTACTGTCAAGGTACAATTAGATCTTGATAGAAGGAAGAGCTGCAGCACTGAATACGGCTGAGCACATGGCCCCCAATTTTCAGGTCATAAAAAGCCCAAAGCACTCATAAACTATCTAATTTCGACAGAATAAAAGTCTTATTTCCTAAAAAAGGTATATGAGTGACAATACTGCAAAAGATCTGCCAAAACATCCCTCTCCTTGTCTGGTTTTACTGAAATATACTGTAAATTCTGTGCAACATGTACTTTCAGCAAAGGAAATGGACAAATGAACGCATTTAGGTACAGCACCATCAATAGTCTTCCTCTGGAATGCAGTCATTATGGTGCTAGGCAAATAAGAGTCTCTAAGAACAGTCAGTTAACAAGGTTATTTTATATAAACATTTAAAAATAAAAACAAGGCACAGCAACACTAGTGCTGTGATGTCACTATATCCAAACTGCTAGCCAGGCAGCACTGTAGAATTCACATGCCTCAAAATCTTTAGTCCCATCTGAACGTCCACTTCTCCGTAGATCCCCTGAGGTGCAGGACCACTTTGCACTCCCTACAAACCACTTCTTGAAAACATACACGAGGTAAATTTGTCTCACCAGAAGTCTTACACAGTGTGCTAAACAGTATAGCCAGAACTGTCTTACAGATTAAGCATCTTCAGATAAAAATAAAACTTCGTTAACTTGATGTGGCTTGCAGAGTTTGGTTTTATGTGAAAAATCTGATCATTAACTGAGAAACTTAAAACTGATACTTGTATTTATTAAGGATATGCAGCACCAGTGAAACACAATGAGAATGAAGCAACATGATTCTTACTGCAGACAGCTTCTCCAGAGTTAGTCCTCTTCATTCACTAAATGGAACAATTCAAGGGGACAGCCGGGGCCTCCAATTTAGAATAGGAGCTCTAATCTGCCTTACGGGAGCAGCTAAAGGACCTATGGAAAAATGTTTGTTTAACACTAATTTGTCTCAACTATAAATGGAAACAGAACAGAACTGACATAGTCCCACAATGACAGTTTGTGCTGAACAATAACAGGATACTTGCATTAACAGAGTTGTGCTCTACTTAGGAAGCAAAAACAAGCGACTATACCAAATGGAATTGGTACAAACATTTATTTCAGCAAGATGTTTGAAGGGCATGTTGCAGAGGACAACATTAGGGGATATGCCGGCCTCTAAATAAAGGAAGTTTTAATGCCTGAGGAAACACCTGTGTATACGTAACTTTTATTTAAGCTCATTTCATTCGGTCTCTTCACTAAGTTGCTCTAGGTTAAAGCAATTCTTATATCAGCTTTACAGACTGGTGCAGATGTGAAGTGAACCTGATGGAAACTCACCCTTCCAAAAAAAAAAATTCTACAGTTATTCTCGTCTTGTAAATGGCAATTACAGTTGCAGTGTTCTGGCTACCTGTTCAACAAGATACTAATAGTCACCCAGCACGTGACTGAATTCAAACCACAGTTTAAGAGTGGAAAAGCCTACAGTAATCTTTCCATTGCAAAAAAAAAAAATCCTACTTTTTCTTATTTCACGGATGAATGTCAAGGTAAGGTTAACTCTTCATAGAAGTATACCACAACTTCCATGAAAGTGAAGCAAAACAGACAGGAAACCCTCACTTGCCTTAATGAGGAAAGACCTAAGGACGGTATCACAAATGATATCTCACAACTCGGCTATGGGGCTTTTCTTCCTTCTCTGAATTCTATCGTCTTTGAAGAACTCAAAGATTATTCTTAAGCTGGTATAAGCCATGCTCACAACAGGAAGAAAACTTCTAGCATAAACCTGTAATATTATAGTCCCACATAAAATTTACAGTTCTCTTTAGATGCCCATTGCTTTGTTTTGGATCCTTGAGTCAGTACCTGCACTAAGAGAAAAAAAGAAAAAACAAGCAACCTGTGCCAGAGAAAGATCAGCAAACAAAACCAAGGTAAACCACAGTTCTGCAATGCCTGAGAATTGCCAGAAGCATACATGGAACAACCAGACATCACTCAAGAAAGACGACTAAGTTGCCTTATGACTCAGATGGGCAAAGTATCTTCCACAAAGTCTCTTCTCATCAATTAAAAAAAACTACCTTACAAGAAAATCCAGGATAAGGAGGTGAACGTTACTTTACAGAAGTTTGGAAGAAATCTGTCAATCCATAGATATCAGCAATAGACCAAATACCTACTTATATAATAACTTATCACAAAGCACTAAGAAATAAAATAAATTAAAAAAAAGTGTCTGAAGAAATCTTCTGAAGTAACCTTCAAGTGAATACTTAAGAAGGAAGACTGAAATTCTACTCCAATTTCTACTCTTTAGTTCAAAGTCACAGTTGTTTATTTGGACTCTTATTTCTTTCTGAGTTAAGGTGGAACACTTTATATCTGAATATCTGAAATCTAATCTATATACAACACAAAAAGGTTTCAATATTTCCCTACAGATTATTTCACTGAATATTTAAAAGACAAACTACTAGAAATGAAGTAAATTTAGACTAAATTACAGATAAAACTTCCACTTCAGAGAACGAGAAATAAAAGGCTTGTGAAAAAAATAGGAACATTGAAAAAACAAACAAACAAACAAACAAAAAAAACCAAAACACCAAAGCAAACTGTTTTCTAGGTACTGATACAGCCTCCTCCATGATTTTTTCCTATGGGGAGGTTGGGGGATGGAAATATCCTACGCTGCAACACTACTGAAAACAACCAGTTCTCTAAGACTCAACATAACTTTATACCTTCTTAGTGGAAGTCTACCTCCACATGCAATCCAGATGCTTTTAGCAAAGTAAGATCCAACACCATTCTCAGTATCTTGAAGCTGTGTTACATACATCGATTCATTCAGCTACACATCTTCCATCAGTTAACACAGAAGGGACAATGCAAACTTAGAGCTAAGACAAACACAAAAAGAGAAGAATCTGAAATCAGCTTCTTTACAGATAAGCCAGTGTTCAAATTAATATTTTAGGTCTTATGAATGAATATAGCAGTCCTTCAAAGAGCATTCACTGACCCCAAGAAAGAATCAGACTGACTTGCAACTCAGCTACAAACCAGAAATCACACCAAGAAGAACAGAGCCTAAAACATGTATCCATTGACCCATTCCAGTCAGGTATTAAAATTTATTCTACTAGGTTGGCATGTGGTGTTTATATACAATTCACAAAACAAATCACAAAGCTAATTATGGATGTCTGACCATGGTCCACAGTAAACCAACCCCATAATGGAGTCCACAAGCTTGGCTAAAGGCCATCAAAGAACAGTGGTGCAAAACAGCATAGTTGTACTTCAGAGTTCAAAGATCTTTCTTAGCACTTCCAAACCAGGATTCAGAAGTCCTGTGAAAAGATTTAGGGATCCTACTTAGTTTGCCAGAAAAGGCGGGGTGCAGGTGGGAAATCTTAGTGAGCGATACTTTAGTAAGACTAAGTAAGGGTCATTAAAGCCCAAGCAAACATTAAAAAAAACCTGGACCAATCAGGAAGAATCACCTACCCACTGAACAAATTCAGTCTGAAGTTTCTGTCATGGAGAACAGTAGCTAAATGCCAGTAATGGATAGTAGAAAAAGTATACACATTTTCCATCACAAAAGGCTCTACCCAACTGCCAAAAGAATTCAAAGGCTTGTATTCTTTCACAGGTTGATAATATTCACACAAAACAAATTTTCCTAATGCATATATTAATGCTAACTGGGAATCCCATAGCTAAGGGAGTTTTAATGATTCATTTACTAATAGAGAGACTAGGATTTGCACACACTATGAAGGTAAACAAATACATCTGCCAAGCATCTTCCTTCCTCCTGAGCCTCAGCTAGAGCAATTAATCAAAATCTGATGATTGCTCTATATAAGAAATGTGTCTTTTGCCTGGCAGATTCAAGGGGACGGGGAGAGAAGAAAACTACACATACACATTTCAACTACCTTTTTTAGAAATGATGATCTGATATCCTCAAACTCAAAAACAGCTGACAACATAAACATAACAGCTAGAATTCAGCATTTTATAAATGCTGAATTGTATAAAGCACAGTTGAAACTCTGACGTACTTCAAGAAATACGCATATAGGAGAGTTACGCATATGTAAGCCTTTTACTGAACTAGTTTAAGAGTAGCATTATTGCCACTATGCAAAAGTGAAACTTTTGTTTGCATTTTCTGGACCAAATAGGCCTAGTTCACATGCAATTAAAAAAAAAAAAAAGTGCTTTCTCAGCTTTCTGAAAGCTCTAAGCATTTAAATGTTTACAGTTAAATAATGGTAAGATTTTTGAAGCTGCTAACTAATGTTATACAGCCATCATTTCTAAGCACGCAAATGAATTCTGTTAGCTGGGCAATTCAGAATGTATATTTCAGTTTGACCAGGATATTAAACTGAAAAACCTTCTTTTCATATGAACTTAGTAAAAACCATTGCATCAGATACTGAAATATGGCTCTTTGGCTGACAAAAAAAGGAATTATTACAAAAAAAAAAAAAAATCTTTGAAGGAAAAAAATTTATTTTAAAAAAGAAATTTATGGTTAGTTTTGTCCACAGAATTAAATCCTGCAAGAGCCATTTCCCAATCTGCCCTTTGCTTTTTAAAAATAATGCTATCCCTTGATGACAATTGAGATAAAGTACCAATCTAACTACAGTATTTTAACAGAAACAAGATCTGTTGTGCTCCTGACAGGGAAACACAGGCACGTTTCCAATAAGCGACCACAAGGGCATGAAGGCTTCAAGTTTTGACTTCTCTGCTCAGCATTCTACTACTGCCTCTTTGGCATATGGCCCTTCCCCATAACTCTACTCCACTAGTATCCCTCTGGCACAGCCCCATTTCTTTCTGTCAGAGACTACTGGAGCAGGAGGGGAAAAGGCAGAAGGACACCTTGCCAACCATCACCTCTTCAGCTCACTTACATACACGCTGGCTTTCAGATTGTTTGTTACCCATTTTTCCCTATGCTTCCAAGATGCCCCCGCAATAGTTGCTGTGTGTATAGTACGCTGCCAGGTGGAAAACTCCCAGCTCTGCAGAAGGACCTGTGCAAGGAAAACACTCAACAAGACGCTGGCTATCACCACTGCTTGTGTCCCCCCACCACCACCACCTTTACAGCCGAGACGTAATACCCCCAGCCACTCCAAACCCCTCCACTCCTCAGACTCGCCGGATCCGAGGGGGACAACAGAGCACACAGAGGTAAGAGACACACTCGGGGGGGGGGGGGGGGGGGGGGGGGAGCGGGGAGGTGTGCGAACCCTGCCCCCCGGGTAGCGCTGAAGGCCCGGCAGTGGCGTGCACCGCTCTCCCCATGCCCTGCAAGTTCAAGTGCAAGAGTTTCCAGGGCCCCGCCGGGGTCCCGATGCCGCTGCTGGGCGGCGGGAGCGAGGCGCCTGCCGACCAGCCCCCCGCGGCTCCGCGGCCCACCCGGGCGGGCGGAGGGCGGCAGCTCCTCCCCGCGCACCCCCGCCCGCCCGCCCGCCACGCCGAGGCCAAGCAAAACCCACCAGGCGGCTCCCCACGCTGCCCCAGCCCCTCGGGCGGGGGGCGGCCCAGGCCGGCCGTGCCCCACTCCTCCGCCACAGCTCGGGGCGGGACGGGCCCCTCGCTCCGCCCGGGGGGAGCCGAAGGGAGACAATGGGCACAATGACTTCACCCTCCAGCAATGCGAGGGTGAGCGGCGGACGCCGCCGACTTCCCCCCGGGACACCCCCGGACGGCGGCTCCCCGGCCGTAGCGGGGACCCGCCCGGGCCCTCTCTCACCCGGGCTCGGGCCCCCGCCCAGAGGCGGCTCCGGCTCGAAGGCTCCGCTCCACCCCCCACCCTCCGCCACGCTCAGGGCGGCGGCCGCCGGCGGCAGAGGCCCGAAGCGGGGGACGCTCCGCACCGCCGCCGGGCCCCTCCGCACCCCCTGCGCCGCCGCGGGCCCACCCCCGGTACCTGCGAGTCGGCGGGAGGAAGCGGCTCCGTTCCACCCGCCCGGGCCCGGCCCCGCGCAGGAAACGTCTCCGTGTGTGTGTGAGGAACGGAGGGGGCGGCACTGCCGCGGCCGGGGCGGGGCGGGGCCGGGCCGGCTCTGCCCGCCGTGGGGGGGGCGGTGCCCGGGAGGCTGGTTTCCGCGACGCGCTGAGCTCACGCGCACGGCGGCACCGCCCCCGCGCCCTCCCCCGGCGGCTGTTGGGGCGGGGCGGCCTTGGCAGGCGGCGGGCGTCGCGCTCCCCTCAGGGCGCTGCGGCCCGAGCCGCCGCACCAACCCTTCCCCCGGTCGCGGGGGCGGTGGGACACCCCGTCCTCCGCCGCTTCGGGGCGGCGCGGCGCGGCGCGGCGCGGCCCGGCGCGGGCGGTGTCTGCTCGCCGGTGGTGGGTGGGCGCGCTGGGCTGTTGCGCGGGGACCCCACAGCGCCGCCAAGAGCAGCGGCAGCAATACAAGAGTAATTATTGACTGTTCTGTGGACTTCATACCCATTAAAACGTTAAAAGTGCCAGGCAAAGACTGAGCCGTTGAGGCGTTTCGGGAGGGTCACGCCGCTGAATGCTGATTCACTCGCCGAACTGGCAAAGCGCCGATTTCACGCTGCAGAAATAACAGCCGTTCCTGCTTTTCGGTCGTGTTCCCCCCTCCCTCCTGCCGCGTGGAACGGAACCTGCCTCAGAACTTGCCCCGAAGCCCCCAACTGTTCCTCCACGGCCTGGCCCCGCTCGCTGCGGGAGGCTGCGGCCACCCCCTGCCTCCCCGGGCGGCGGCGTTCCGCGGCTAAGCTCCCGGTTCGGCGCCCACCGTGCCGCCACGGCTCACCCCGTCCCCGCTGCTCGGTTTCTCCGGCTCCTTTGGCTACTGACCTTCCCGCCGCCTTTCAGGGGATTCCCTCTGTCTGCAACCCTACCCCAGCTGCTGCCCTCTCCCACAGCCTGCTCGCTGCTCCTCACCTCCGCTTCTGGGCCAACCCCGAGTCCCCCTCCTCGGTCCTCTGGCATACTTTAAGAATTATTTGCATACATTAATTTTACATCGGGTTTAAATTGTATGCCGCTTTTTTGATTCTTCTTCTCTAGTTAATCATTCATACAGTCTCATGTCATCTCTGAATTCTCTGGAACTGGAGTTTATCCTGTGCTTATAGTGGTGCTTCCGTTATGCTGGTCTTACACTGGAAAAAGTTACTAATTACCCAACCTGCATTTAAACATGTGCAAATATTGTAAACAGAATAAAAAGTACCATGCTTTTCCTGCGGGATTTGCAATGTACAGTCAGTTAAAGGCTTGCACGTACACTTACCTTTATTTATGTGCATAGTTCCATTTAAGTCAATAGGAGTACTTCCAATACATCGAATTAAGAGTGAATACAAATCATTCTGTGGTGAGATACTTAATCTGAAATGACAGAATAGGCAATTACAACAAACAGGGAGGGGAAGTGGAAAATGAGGGTAACAGCAATGAGATTATACTGGAATTTTGGTATGTTGTGTACAAACCACGGCAATTCCTTCTTTGCTTGTAAAAGCCAGTAGCTAGGTGAGTTACTTAGGCTCCAGTACTGCAAACATGTACATGTCACTTAAGGCACGTAAGTAGTGCCATTGTGGTCAGCGGGACAAGCTATGCAGGAAAACGTTACATACAACTGTTTGCAGGGTAAAGTCTTGGCCACTTTCTGATGTATGAGATTAGGTACAGAGAAATGGAATTAGAGAACTGAAGTTCATAAAATGAGGGGAGAAAAACGAACAGCAAGAGCGGAGATGAATGAGAGAAAGAAAACGAAGAGGGATACAGGCAGATTAGCATATAGGATAGGTGAACAAATTTTGACCAGAACAGGAAGAGAAAACCATTTTATCAACTCAAATGCGCAACAACCAATAAACCAAAAAACAGCAACAAGAAATGCAAAGCAACACAGTTATGTCTCACTTTCTAAATGTCCAGAGGGATTCAGCAAATCAGTACAAATATTCTGAAGTCTCTTGGCTAATGCTGGGGAACAGGAGGGGAGTGGAGCCCAGGTGTTTTAAAATTCTGCACTGGGAGACTGAGCAGGCACTGTGGTGGTCAGATGGTTTCTCCTTGAAGCTGATGAGGGACAAAGCAAACCTCCAGCCAGACACCCTCCTGAGAGCTCTGCAGCAGAGAGTCTGCAGCCAAGTAGGTGTTTTTCATCAGACACATTCAAAATAGTCAATTAACAAAATACAGAAAGCACAAAGAGGAAAGAAAATCTTTTCTGCAAAAGCTATACACAAAAAATGACAGTGGTTTGTTTTGATACGTAGGGAAGATATGTTTGCTTGCTTGCTTGCTTATTATTATAGAACAGGATGACAAAGAGGTATTAAGGAAAAGTAGGGGCTGCCCAAACCCTTTAACGAAGAGGAAATACCTCATGCACGCTGCATCTTGTGAAGCATACAGAATTTATGAAAACAAACAAGCCTGTCTTCCCAAAAGGCTTTCTGGACAACATCTAGGATTGAAATATTCTGCGTATTCAATTCAGCTGCTGGCAGAAAAGTATAAAGTATTATATCAGAATATAAAAATACTGTCCTCCAAGCAAAGCATCTGGTACCTTCTGAGGAGACATAAGCACACACAACACGCTGTCAAACGTGGAGAGGGGAAAGAGCTGACAGGACTGAGGAAGAAAAGTGCTTTTTCTTTCAGTGGCAGGGAATGGAGAAAAGGCATGACATGGACAACCTTATCTTAATTTAGTATATCCTTCTCATAATCTATGCTTGTAGGGGTTGCTGGCCTCAGTATAGTTTTGGTATTTACGTATGAAACACTGCTATCTCATGTGAAAGGGTACTTTAAAATCCACTGCCTTGAGCCAGAATTTCATGTGTTTATGATCTTTAAACTTACATTGGAAGAGTATGAAATACGATGGGTAAATGTGTACATATCTATGATCCCAGATCTGAGTCTCTCTTAGAAATATTTATCTGAATATTCAATCATCATCTTCAACATAAAGTTGGCAAAGCCAAACTCTTTTTTTTCTATCGATAATTTTATATTTCCTGCAGCTTCTGCCATCATCTGGTCTCCAGTCCATTCTTTTTAGGGGAAAGAGAGACATCCTCAACCTTTCCCCTTTTGACACACACATTTGTGTCCCTGACCTTTCTTTCATCTTGTTCTGAAGAGCACCCTTTGTTTGGGGATTCACCACACTCCTACATTTTCCAGCTCAAATGTCTTGCCTTTTGTTTTTTTTTTTCCTGGAGAGTTTATTTTTAGCACCCCTGATTTTACTGATCTGTCTTACAGTGTTGCCCCACAGATGGCTGCATTTGCACAAAAAACGTAGCAGAAGATTGATGTGGCAGCAGGAACAAGTGGCATAGGGAAGGAAGAGAACTGTCTAGATCAATTTTGCCACTGGAGAAAATGTAATATGGAAATGCATTCTGACTTGCAACTAAAGAAGAAAGGATAAAAGCCTTTGATGAACTAAAATATCTGCACCTACCCATTGCTAGCAAAACATGTCTTTAGACCGGGCATGCAAAAATTGGCAATACTAATAAATATTGGAATATAACTGGTACATTTCTTATTATATATTAGTGTAGCTAAGATACAAATCGCACGGGGCAGGAATAGGTATTGAATTCTATCTATCTATTCTGTTTACCCTTTGTGAAAGATTATTTGCCCTGCACTAATTTTCATCAATTGTATTGAGCGCAGTAGATTAAAAAATACATATTCTGAAAGAAATCCAGATTAGGATTTTCTCAAAAGGCACCATTAAACTGAAGATAAAATGAAAGGATATTTAAATATAGGGGTCCCATGATTACAAGCCTAGGATAATGGATCAGTGTCAAATAGAGTTATCTAATGTAGATGCAGCCTCCCTGATCTAAGTTACAAAGTGGCAAGATATCAGTAAATAATGTGCAGGCTGAGAACTTTTCAAATTATCGGCATATGATAAAACATTAAAGATTAAGTCTTCCATGGCCATTTCGAACATCTCAGATATCTTGGAGTCACATCATCTGAATTAATCAGTTCCTGTAGTAGTCAACAAAGAAAAAGCAAGGATAGGAAATTTCAGATATCCAGAATGACAGGGCCCAGAACATGCCTACCGCAGGAAAGGAAATCAGCCCCAAAGAGAGAGAATAGAAAGTTACAGAAATCTGGGTGTCCAAATCCAAAAAGTTGTTCCTAAACCCACATCAGATGTCACTCAACTTGTAAGGCTCCAAAAGTCTGCAAAAGAGGTTTTTATGAGCTTAACATTTCTTGAATACCTAAAACTCCATTCCTGGTTGTAATTCAGCTCTGGACACTATTCTGGAAATCAGGTGCCTAAAGGTGAAGAGTTGCAAGATGCATGTGCAATACCTGTGTGTTTTCTTGGAGCTAGGCCTTTTTAACGGTCAACTGCGATCACTGTCTGTATCCTTAGGTAGCTTCAGTTTGTTAGAAAAAGAAATGAAAATCAAGTTGGAGTTAGTTACACTGTGAAAAGCAGCAGACTATCATTTCTGTTGTACAACAGTCTTTCCATTCTAGTCCCCTGGGCTTTCCTCATCTGTTACTCAGAACAGCCTGAAACTTCTGTTTTTCTGGGTTGAGAAGTTATGCGCTTAGTCTCTGCTCAAAGGTGAAATTGTTTCTGGAAATCTTGAGCAAGAATGTTTTTGCTGTTTTAAGTGTGAGAACAGTGGGGTAGGGGGAAAAATTGCATGAAGGTAAAAGTGCGCGAGGTTTTGCTAAATAACTTTTTCATCAACACCACTAGATGTGAAAAGATTAAAGTCATGGTGGAAATAACCCTGCTCAGGAAGGCCTATAATTTTTCTAAAGATGTTCTCAAAGCAGTCAGAGGGTCCTTCAAGTAGCTCGTACAGTCTATCTTTGGCAGAGCCAGAGAATGTTTAGACTTGCCCTTTCCTGAGGAGCTAATATCTGCTCAGATTTAGCTGTCCTTTGAGTCACAGTGTCTCCATATTTTCATGGTGACACACTGACTGTACCCCAAGTTGGCCTATTAGTGCATAATCTTTCCTGGGGATGGCTCATCTGCAGTGTATCGACCGATTCCCTCACAAGTAAAGTTGGACAGGGGAAGCTGGTGAGGGAGGTGGTTGGTGTCCATGGGGGTCCCATTTCAGTGCAGGCCATGGCCACCGTCTGCTACTGATGGTATGGGCCCTCCAAAAGTGTCACAGCAGGCTGTGTGGCCTTGTGTCTCTGCATGTCCTCATGGCACAGTTAAGTAACATCACTCACTCACAGGCATTTAAAAAAATGTGCCATCTGTGTGACAGTGAGGGGCCAAAGGTGGCCTCTGTCACTGTGCCCGTGGGGTATGCAGAAGCAGAGCGTTTTTCCTCAGGAGCACCTCACAGTGTCTGGTGAGATGCCTCAAGTCAACTGCAAGGAGGTTGGTGGACCTGAAGGCAGCATGTGTTTGCACCCAGCGTGACAACTGCCAGCCTGGACAGCATGAGGAGGAGATCCTAGGCAGATATGACACCACACAACCCGTTGTCACATGCTGTCACCTGCAGTTGTGCCAGGCGTTGGATGTCGGGCGTGAGCACATGTTGGACAAAGACAGTGAGGGAGGTGTCCTCGGTTGGACCTGTAGTGCACAACCTCTGACTCTCCTGTGGTCACAAAACCATTTTGTCAGTGAGCAGCACAGTCCAGGGGCTCCCCGTGGCAGCAGGGCAGGGCCTGGCAGCTAGGACCTGTCCCACCACCCCAGCCCTGAGCCAGGCAGCCAGTGGGCACTGGGGCAGCCCCAGCCCTGGACATCAGGTGCCTCCCTGGGGACAGGCTGAGGCCAGGGTGGGACATGAGCCCAGAGGGGGGTCCTGGCTTGGTGGGGCCCACGGCCAGGCAGGGCAGGGCTGTGGGAGCTGGAGACTGTCCCTGCTGCAGCATTCCGGGGCAAGGGCTGAAATAAGGTCTCAGGGCAGGGGCTTGAAATAAGGTCCCTGGGCAGGGACAGTCAGGGCTGTGGATGCCCTCAGGGCTCCAACACATCCTTATGCAGAGAATCCATATGGCTTTGACCATGCCTGACTTCAAGAAGAGCTGACACAAGCAGAGCTCTGATGGAGTCCTGCTTAGAGGGTGCGTGATTTCTGATAAAATGGCTAAGTCTGTGAGAGCCAACCAACATGCAGTGGTAGGACACAGGGCCTCTGTACAGGGACAGCTTTCCAGAACAGTGTCATCCTTCCTGGCTTCACCAGGGCAAACAGGCTATTCGTGGGGGAGAGTTGCTTGCTCTGCCTGGGGAGCTGCAAACATGGCTCTACCAGGTTGTCTGGTGGTTCCCGCTTGCAATAAAACACCCTGCGGCCCTAGCTGCTGCCCAAGGACGGACGACACAAGCAGGGCACTCCAAGGCAGCCTGATCCTCACCAGCATCAGCGGGTGAATTCTGCATGCCATGTACAGCTGCTCTCCCCTACGCACTGAGCCACTGCCAGGGTGGCAGTTTTGCCATGAGCATTGCGCTTGTGACTGTGCCAACATCTCTGGTAAGTTTGCTGTTTAGCTGTGATTACTCTCAGTGTGATCCTCATGAAGCAGCAGTTGTGGCCCAGAAGTCTCCTCTGTTGTCTCTCCTTCCTCAGGCTAGTCAGGAGCAGGCCTTCCAGACCACCTCTAGAATGAGGTGGGAATGTCTTGCTTCCTTGCATGAAGCTAACTTCAGACACAAGTTAGTAACAGTGATTTCCCATGGTCGGGAGCATCCAAGTCCAATAAATTCTCTGACAGTTCCCAAGACTTCAAGCTCCTTTTGGAGCAGTCATTGCATAGAGAGGGGGCAGTGACTGCAGTGTTGTGAGATTACCTAGGAATGGTACATAGTTAAATCTGTGACAGAGAGCTCTAAATAGTTTTGATTCATGGTAGGCAGCATACCAGGATGTGGCTAGTTTGGCCATGATGCAACATGACTGGAAGATAACTGGTGGTCTCAAATGTCCCTTCCACATGCAAGGGAAATATCTGAAGCAGCCAAAGGTTTTCAGTCCAGTCACCACTCAGACCAGGCTACAGAGAAGGAGAAATATCGATGAAGACTATTGATGTAATGCCCCAAACCTTTTATAGAGATTAGTTTCTGTCTACCAAGCTTCTTCTGGGGAACAAACAGGAGGAGCTAGAGATGTGTGCATACCTCCAAGGCTATGATCTCCTTGGCATCGTAGAAACATCGTGGGATGACTCCTACGACTGGAGCGTGGAAGGCTACTGGCTCTTCAGGAGAGACAGGCAAGGGAAACGAGGAGGTGGTGTTGCCTTATATGTCAAGGAGCAGCTGGAATGTATGGAGCTCAGCTTAGGGATGGATAAAGAGCCAACTGAGAGCCTATGGGTCAGGATTAAAGGGAAATCAGGAACAGGGGACATTACAGTGGGGGTCTGCTACAGGCCACCCGACCAAGAATTGATTCTCTGATTCTATGATTCTAAGAAGACTGAGTGGATGAAGCCCTCTATAGACAGATAGGGGCGGCATCGCATTCACAGACCCTGGACCTCATGGGCAACTTCAACCATCCAGACATCTGTTGGAAGGGTAACACAGACAGGCATAGACAATCCAGGAGGTTCTTGGATTTCATTGACGACAACTTCCTTCTCCAAGTGGTTGGGCAGCCAACGAGGAGAGGAGCTATGCTGGACCTTGTTCTTACCAACAAGGAGGGGCTGGTAGACAGTGTCAAACTCAAAGGTAGCCTGGGCCATAGTGACTGTAAAATGGTCAAGTCTGAGATCCTCAAGGCAACGAGGAAGGTGCACAGCAAGCTCACCACCCTTGACTTTGGGGGAGCTGCCTTTGGCCTCTTGAAGAATCTGTTTGGTATGGTGCCATGGGATTAAGCACTGGAGGGAAGAAGGGCCCAAGAAAGTTGATTAATATTCAAGGATCACCTCCTCCAAGCTCAGGAGCAATGCATCCCTACAAAGAGGAAGGCAGGCAGAAAAGCCAGGAGGCCTGCATGGATGAACAAGGAGATCCTGGACATGATCAAAAGGAAAAAGGAGGCCTATAGGGAGTGGAAACAGGGGTGGATAGTCTGGGAGGTATACAGAGGAATAGTTGAAGCAGCCGGGGATCAGGTTAGACAAGGTAAAGCCCAGGTAGAACTAAATCTGGCCAGGGACATTAAGACAAACAAAAAATCCTTCTTTAACTATGTCAGCGAGAAAAGAAAGACTAGGGAAGATGTGGGCCCTCTCTGGAAGGAAACTCAAGAACTGGTTACCCAGGACAAAGACAGAGCTGAGGTACTCAATGACTTTTTTGCCTCAGTCTTCACTGGCAAGGACTGCAGCCACACTGCCCATGATGCAGAATGCAAAGGCGAGGATTGGGAGAACCACCCACTGTAGGTGAAGATCAAGTGCAAGACTACCTGAGGAATCTGAAGGTGCACAAGTCCATGGGACCTAATGAGATACATCCGCAGGTCCTGAGGGAACTGGCAGATGAAGTCACTAAGCCACTAGCCATCATATTTGAGAAGTAGTGGCAGTCTGGTGAGGTTCCTGCTGACAGGAAAAAGGGAAACCTAACCCCTATTTTCAAAAAGGGAAACAAGGAAGACTCAGGGAACTACAGGCCAGTCAGTCTCACCTCTGCCTGGCAAGATCATGGAGCAGATCCTCCTGGAAACTCTGCTGAGGCATGTAGAAAACAAGGAGGTGATTGGTGACAGCCAGCACCAAGGGCAAGTCATGGCTGACAAATTTGGTGGCCTTCTACGAAGGGGTTACAGCGGCAGTGGACAAGGGAAGACCAACTGATGTCATCTACCTGGACTTGTGCAAAGCATTTGACACTGTCCCACATGATATCCTGGTCTCTAAATTAGAGAGGCATGGATTTGACCAGTGGATAAGGAACTGGCTGGACAGTCGCACTCAAAGGGTTGTGGTCAACGGCTCGATGTCCAAGTGGAGAGCAGTGACGAGTGGCGTTCCTCAGGGGTTGGTACTGGGACCTCTACTGTTCAACATCTTTGTCAGCGACATGGACAGTGGGGTTGAGTGCACCCTCAGCAAGTTTGCTGATGATACCAAGCTGTTTGGTGAGGTAGACACACTGGACGGCTGGATGGGAAGGTTGCCATCCAGAGGGACCTGGACAGGCTGGAGAGGTGGGCCCAAGCCAACCTCATGCAGTTCAACAAGGCCAAGTGCAAGGTCTTACACTTGGGTCAGGGCAATCCCAAGCACAAAGACAGGCTCATTGGGGAATGGCTGGAGAGCCGCCCTGAGGAGAAGGACCTGGGTGTGCTGATTGATGAGAAGCTCAACATGAACCAGCAATGTGCGATCGCAGCCCAGAAGGCCAACCACATCCTGGGCTGCATCAAAAGAAGTGTGGCCAGCAGGTCAAAGGAGGTGATTCTGCCCTCTACTCCACTCTCATGAGACCCCACCTGGAGTACTGCATCCAGCTCTGGAGTCCCCTACATAAGAAGGACATGGATGTGCTGGAGCGTGTCCAGAGGAGGGCCACGAGGATGATCCAAGGGCTGGAGCACCTCTCCTATGAGGAGAGGCTGAGAGCTGGGGCTGTTCAGCCTGGAGAAGAGAAGGCTCCAGGGAGATCTTATTGCAGCCTTCCAGTACCTAAAGGGGGCCTACAGGAGAGCTGGGGAAGGACTTTTTACTCGGGCATGTAGCAATAGGACGACGGGGAATGGCTTTAAACTGGAAGAGGGCAGGTTTAGATTAAACATTAGGAAGAGATTTTTCACTTTGAGGGTGGTGAGGCACTGGAAGAGGTTGCCCAGAGAGGTCCCTGGAGGTGTTCAAGGCCAGGCTGGATGTGGCCTTGGGCAACCTGGTCTAGTGGGAGGTGTCCCTGCCTATGGCAGGGGTTTGGAACTTGATGGTCTTCAAGGTCCTTTCCAACCTAAACCATTCTATGATTCTATGAGTCTTCATCCTCCAGTGTAAGCTGGTGGTCACAGAAATGTGCGTTGTCTAGGGCTGAGCCCCAGTTCCCGACACCTCTCCCAGATACCTGGGCAGTTAGCTGTAGAGTACTACTCCAAGTAATGCTCCTATGATGCAATCTGCAAAGCCAAACCCTTGCATCCATACACAAGGTTGCAGTGCTGGCCCTCAGGGTACAGGTATCTTCAGGAGACATGCTCCAGTGGGGACCTGAAGGAAATCACAGCAGAGGAGTGGCAAGAGAGCTATCTCCAGCAGTATTACCATCAGCTGCAGATCCATTCCTGATGGAAATCTTTTCTCCTACATGTGCAAGGAAGGAGTCTGAACTGACAGATGATCCATGATGTGTTTGGGCTGAGACTTCGAGGGCAGCTCCTGTGAGCTCCACGCCTGGAGAGAGAGGAAGAGAGCATGTCCCACAATCTGCTTCCTTCTAGGTCCATAGCAGTCAGGCTGCCCACTGAGAAGGCTTGTGAGAGGTGAAAAGGCCATAGCAGCATTGTGGGAGTCCTTTCTTCTTTTAGTTTGCTTAAAGACTGACTTACTTCATGGGTAAAAGGACATTTTAAATAGCTTTTTTCAACCTATTAGTATTTGTTTTGGAATTTGAAGTACTTATGTCTACTTTCTAGCCCCTCTGTGCATGCCTGAAGCCTTTGACATCTCAGTTTCTTATCTGCACAGCACCTTTACTCAGCGAAAGAACACATGGGTTCTGGATCCATGAAAGGCAAGAAGTGAATCCCATCAAGTTTATTAAGAAGGTTTAGGTTCTTTACTATCCATTAGCCATTTGACTACATAGTTGGCAGAACATTCCTGGGAATATCTCAGATTGGCTACGGGCCATGATATCTGGGAGATCAGCTGTGTGTGTTGAGAGTGGGCAGTGGGTCTTTGTCCATAACAGCTTCCATGCTATCGACCTGCCCAATCAGCTATGGGATAATCCTCTGAACCACATCTTGCAGAGTCTTTTCTAGTTCAGTCTCTTTATCATGATCAAACCCGTAGGACTAGAACACATATCATGCAGGTTTTACACAAGGGACTTTATGTGCACTTGCATTGATGAGAAGGTGAGGAAAATGCTGTCATGTGTTTTCTTCTCCCTGCCGTCCAACAAGTTTCCCAGGAGCTGGCCCTCCATCAGCTTCAACGCTGCCATTCTACAAATAGGGTGATACAGCTCTTGGGTGCTGTGCCTGTTTTGTTTGTACTTCTCAAAAAGAAAATGGAATTGATTTGAAATCTATTTAACATATTTTAGGACACAGTTGTTAATTTCTAGAAGCAGGTGTCTTGAGTTGGCCTCTTACTTTCTTTCATGCTAGAATTTGCCTACTGTCCCAAAGTAATCAAGGCAGGAATCAGTGGATTTGGCTTCTCTGAGGACTGTGCCTGCCTCAAGTTCTGCAGAAGGTACTGTGTGTGTTGGTGTTGCTTCCTTTTTCCTTTTTTTTTTCTTGGCTTGTCTTCACAGGGTTTCTTTCCCCTTGATTCCTTTCTATTTTTGCATTAGATCAGCTAAACACGACACCTAAGACTTCACTCACTCTGCCCCCCCTCCATCCCCTGCACTCAATTCTGGCCAAGATATACGGACAGAGATTTCCTCTCATCCAAGGGTAATGAGTCACAAAGTCTGGATGATTAGAAGGAAGGGTTAGGGTTTCATCTGCCTTTTGGGAGATCATTTTCTCCTTCAGATACCATTCCTAATCCTATACTCACTGCAGATGCAGCCTACCACAAGATCTGCAGAAGTGAGTTGTCTCTGGAGACTGCAGTGCTACTCTTCACCTTCTGGAAGTTGTTTCTGTACCATATTTATCCCTAAAGGGTTACAACTGACACTTGACACTGAAACTTACTGAAATTTTTTTGTTTGTTTGTTTCAAGTTTAACCACTGAGATAGTCCAGGTTTCTTTTTGAATCAACAAAAGGGCAGCCATACTGCTCAGGTGCTCTGACGTTGTTGTGGGGTTTATCTATAATGCAAGGTATGTAGATGCGTTTGGGCTAGCTCTACATGGGTTCAGCCGGCTGTGCAACCACAGAGCACAGCACAATGAAGAAAAACAGCTCACCAACCTTCTAGGCTGAGAAGTGCTCTGTACTTTTGCAACATTAATGCTGACAGTAACTGAGTCGGTTGAGATCTTGAGATCCTAGTCTTGCCATTGCTGCTTGATTGTTTTGTCCTTCACCTCGGTAGGGAATGATGACTTAGAACAAAGCAAAGATTATGAGATTTGGTACAAAATTATTCCCTGGAACAGTAACTGGCAACACATGCCTCTGCTCATGTGGAGGTCTTTCTGCAATGCCAGGAGTGTGTGTTTTAAGCTTTAGGTCACCCCAGTTCACCACCTACTTAACGGTCAGATCTGGGCCATGCAACATGGAATCTGATGTTATTGGTGACTGGAATTCATTATTACACCCAGATACTTAGCTGACAGTCACAAAAGGCTGGATGAGTTTATGATCAATAAGAAATTCACGTAACTACAGAGCTGAAGACAATGAGCCAAGGATGCAATCTACTAACCACGGACCAGGGAAGAATTTGCACCTCCACATGTGCATTCAGGCTTCATAGTAAAGCAGTTCCTCTGAAGCCTCTGATATTGCCCATTGCTAGAGACAGAGCTCAGTGGAGTAATTACCTTAGTCATAATGACAGATACTCCAATGCCATCAATTTAAATCCTTTTCATAGTGCTGAATTACAGCTTGACAGCAGAGATCTCATGACACACTCCTGTTTCTGATTCTCCACCTGCCTCGTGACAGATCTATTGCTTGGTTACATGAAAAAAACAACATCACTGCCTGAGAAGAAGTCAAAATGACAATAAACTTATTTTTATGAAATCTTTGGATTCTTCGTCATCTCCTATTTGCTTTTTGTATTTTTTGTTTTTCCTTTTTGCAGATTTTACATTTATTGGGACTCAATCTTTTAATTGCTTGCCACTGCCCCTTGCTCTGATGTGACCGCTTTCCAGTTTGCAGTTTCTTTCTGTGTGCTCCTAGAAGTTGGAATCCAGTGTCACCATTAGCATTTTACTAGGTTGCAATTTACACTAGTGAAACACCTCCCCACCCCAAAAGTGAGTTTAAGGTAGTTGTCAGAGGCATGGAGGGATGCTTGCTTATTTTAGTTTTGTTGAAAAAAGAGGAAAAAATCTCTGGATCACAAACTGGTTTCCTATCATCTGGTCATAGGTATGCATGAAGACTGATTTTTTAATTAATTTTTTTACTAATCATGGTAAAACAAAACACTTGGAACCTGAGCAACTGCAATTAGAATATGAAGGATGTACTGTACTGTTCTGAAGACTAGACATACTTAAACAGTTCATATTCTGACACCAAAGTCATAGGTTAATGTAAACATTTTATTGTATATCTGAGGCATGCCATTTTCCCATGACATACTGTAGCCTCATGTCAACTAGTTGTCTATGAAGAAGCTGCATGAATCACCTTCTGGCTGCATCTGTCTGTCTTCTTTCAGTGTAGAAAAAGCACAGATTATGATCTTAGATTCATGCTTACCATTTGAACAGTTAAGGTTAGGTAAGATGAATTCTGCCCTCAGATCAGTCAAATATCAGAAAAGATATCAAATGTTCCTTTCTTCCTTCCTCTACAGCATTACTAAAGATTTAGATAGTGATTCTTGCAGAATTATTTGGTATAATAAATGCTCATACTTAAAAGCAAAGTGCTATAATTATTCAGTGATGAGAGCTTACATAGTTTAATTTGCAAATAAACTCTTATCCCATTTCTAAGACCCTTAAACCAATTTTTCCACAGCTGGAGGATCCTGTCAGCCAGATCACAACAGGCAACTGGAGGGAAGCAGTGAGGGGTCTTTGCAAGTATTTTTTTTTTTGCTGTGCAAAGATGTGAGCTAGCTGGTTGGTAGCTTTTATTCCTCTTTATTGCACATGAAACCTTGATTTAGTGCTTGTGCAGTACCAGAGATGTGTAAGGGACACTACAGCCAAGTAAAAGGCATTGAGAGGGCCCCATGTGGGATTAAAGCATGTCAGGACTAATGGAGGGTTAGAATGAGTAGAAGGAGTAAATACAAGATCACAGGTCTTCACACCATACCAGACTGTCTTTTTTACCCTTTTCAGAGTCCCTTTTTCTGAAGGATCCAGGTTGAGCTATAAAGCTTACTAAGGGAGGTACAGCTCACCAAAATACCATTTGCATCTCCTGCTTGGAGAGAGGGAAGGGGCTGGCATGTGTGGGATGCAGCTGGCACGGGCACCCAGACCCAACAGCTCACAGGCATTGGCTCTGCCTGTGTAGCTGTTGAGGGGCTCAAAGCCAGCCGTGGAGGGAAGTGTTAGGGCTGTTCGGCAGCGAATAAACTGACAGTAAGAGGTTTTCCATTATTCCCTTCATTTATAGTTGAGGCTTCGAGTGAGTAAATGATATAAAAACAGACAGACAGAAAGCTACTCTGGAGCATCTGCTCTTGAGCCTTGTTGAGTTTCTGAGTCCATGTCCATGTTCCCCGCACAGAAGCCAGAAAAAAATAATTCTAACCATATTGCTAAAAACAAGAATCACACTCAATAGTGATAGGTTAGGAAGGCCCCAGAGAGGAGAGTGTTAACATCCTCATAATGCTATGCCCATGATGGCCTGCTTTCTTTTTGTCTTACTGCTAAGCAAAATGCAGGATGCATAAATAGAAACACTGAATATAGACTACAGGAGATTATTTTAGCACAGTATGAAGACGTGATGCCAGTAAACCTGTAATTTGAATATATATTTTTGTTGCAAAATCTAGTGTTCTGTTTTACGCATAGACACACATACATAACAAGAGCAATGACGCTGTCAGTTCTGGCCGTCTCAGTAGTATTGCAGAATTCTGAAGAAGATGACAAAACACTGCATTCAGTTGAGAAATCAATTTAAGTAAATGCTTAGAGAAAATAGATTGTTATCTATAGAAAAGGGGAAATTAAGGGTAAATGGAACTTCACTAAAGTATGCCATGTTTTGGAGAAAACAGAAGTTCTAAGCCACAAATGGAGTTGAGCTTAAACAAGTCAAGCAATTAAACTTCTTGAGCTAATTTAATTGCAAGAAAAATAGTCCATAATATCCTGAAACTGAAATGGACAGAATAGCAGAATATAAGGTACTTCTATACCAACTGCCAAAGAAATATTCACAATAATTCATGTATGGAATGAAGTAGAAGGACAACAAGAAAACCGTATGTAATGTTTTAACAGGAGTTAGCCAAATCTTTGGACATCCAAACTGACTCCTGTTGCTAAAGAAAAGCACCTAGATGTACCTTCTTAGCATTTTCCATTTCAAAGTTCCTTCATCCCTATTGCTCAAGGATCTCTTCACATGAGAATGTATAAGTGGGTAATTTTTTGATCAATAAATAAACCTGATCGTTTGGTATATATGCACAAATAGGCTTGGGCAAGAGTGTTGATGGCATTTACTTTTCTTTGGGAAATATGGGGACCTATTCCAACTGGTTTGGCTGGAGTTTGCCAGAGCACAACCCTGCTATGCACCCGCAGTTCTCTGCAGCTTGGTCACTTCCCCAGTTCTTATGTCCCTTCCAATTTAATGAGATTTTTTTCCTTTGGTGTTTTGCAGGTTTTTCCTGTCCCTTCTTGTTTTTCAAATGAATAATCATGCTTACTAACATCTTATCCGAAAGGCCAAGACTCCAGTCCAGCTTTGGAAATACTGCATGCTGTGAACTTTCATTTTCCTGTTGTTTGTGCCTGCCTTGATATTATTAATAGAAAAATTCAGAAAAAAAACATAACTTAACCCATGTAATACTCTACTAAATATCCTTCCTGGCACAACTAAAGATAGTGTCTCAGTGTAAATGCACAAGAATGAAACCAGTTCTTTTCAATCTGTCTAGAAATATCCAACTGCGATCTATGGAGAGCTGCCTGGTGGTCCCCACAGACTCATCTGATCACATGTTGCTGGCTCCTCATCTTTTCCAGCTGCTAGCTTCTAATAAAAGCAGGGGAAAAACGGTATTCCACAGAAATAATGAATACAGCTGCCCCAGGGGTATTATGTGAACGTATACTGGAGAAAAGATGATCTCCACAACCCTGAAAGCAGGGGAGGCAGACTTTGCAAGACAGTCTCTTTGTTGACCTGTGATCTACCATATGGGAAATTTGGACATTTGAGTGGCCTTTTAAGTCCTAGTTTGATTAACCTTTTCAGGGCCATTCTTTACCCTCAGCTTCCTCCCTACTGTTGCAGTACACTGTTATAAAGCACTTTTCCTCTAAATCTAGATTGCCGGAAACTACATGTAAGATAAGATCCTTAGCTCCCAAGGCAGGGACATTTCTCTGCCAGTGCAAGACTAGTCTTAATCTAATTGCTTCTCCAATCTAGTTTAAAATTTTCTCAGTCAGTGCAGAATCCAAACAAAACTGTAGGCTGTATGAATAAGCCTAGCCAAATGGGAATTTTCTCTGACTAAAGGTCAGGTTTGGCCTCTAAAGAACAGCCTGTGTAGTAATGAGTGTTTGGCTCCCTTGAAAATTGCAATTGTATGGAAATGTCACAAGAATACGTGTATCTTTATTTAAAGAACCGGGTTTTTTTGTCTGGGTTGCTTAAAACCACATGGCTGAGGTATTTTACAATGCAGCTGTTACAGATGACTCCAACATAACCTCCTTTACAAACTAAGGGAGGCATGGAAAGTAACAGATCTTCAGATAACAGAAAAATCCCTTGTAGCTGTGCTTAGGCTTGTCACTTGCTTTTTTCAGAAGAAGATGTGCCCTCACAGCCACGAGAAAGTGCTTCAGGCTGGAGAGTCGAGGGGCTCAGCCTGGCTCCACACGCAGCCTACCAAGGGGCTGCCTGGGGCTCAGCCTCCTGACACCCCACTCACCTCTGAGCACGGAAGTCAGGAAGAGCCCCTTTCATGCTACAGTCCCTTTCATGCCACCCGGTCAGTGCCCCACGCCAAATTCAAGGTCCTATTTAACGAAATTCTCTCTGTATCTGTCTTCCTCTCCTGGTTCGTGCCTTCCTCTCTAGAACAAATCCTGACCCTGGCATGTCCTTAGGGCTACAAGAGATTTATTTTAGCTAAAATAAAACAGAGAAGAGAGACTCAAGTACCTACTACTGATGAGCAAATAGCTTTTATTCCAGAAGAAAGCATGATGTGAAAAAGTATCCTTCGGACAGAGGAAGCGTATCAGTGGATGTTCACACTCAGCATGGCACTTACTGCTCCCCTTTTGACAATTATCACCTCCTGGGGTAACCCAGGGCTGCTGAGCTGATACAGAGCTGGCTCTCCCACTGCGGAGGGTGCCAGTGAAGTTAAACGTACCACTGAAGGGGCAACGTCTTTCTGATGTGCTGCTGGAGCAGAGCCATGGCCAGCCTCCGCCTTGTCTCAGGCAGCTCCACAGCACCGCTCTTCCCTCTCACCCCAGTGCCGTTCTCTCCCCAGAACACAAGCTCCACTTCTCATTAGTTCTGAGCAGCAGATGCTTATCATGCCAGCCCAAATGCTTGGTAAGAGCATGAGCAGGTCCTGTGAAACAGTGCTTGCTGCAGTCAAAGACACGTAGGGCACCCTACCTCAGTTACAGCTTCTCCTTGTAAATGACTACGCAGAGAGAGGGAGCTTCCTGGAAAGGAAATGAAAGCAGCAAGGTGGATGGCCAGGCAGAGGTGCTGGGGTCAGACAGGGAGAGGCATCGTATTTTATCCTAGGAAGAACGCAATTGAAACTGCTGGGAGGGAGCACGCTTCTGGCGTATTGCTCTTTTCCTCCCAAACCTGGTTGTGTGGTTGTAGCAGGAGTCAGTGAACAGCTCTGCTTATTGTGTGACTATTCATTATTTCAGCCCACCGCAAACTCAGGGTAGAGTTACCTAAACAGTCAATATTCACATTTTGAAATATTATTTTAATTCCACAACCATAAAGACTGGAGATTTTACAGTTTTGAAAATGAAAGAGAACCATACAATAACTTGCAGACACACATAATAGCTTTTTACAGGGGGTTATAGACAATTTTCTGACTACAGTTAAGCTGTAATGAATGTAAAAAACCTTGCACCAGCACACAAAAAAGGGAGGAGGAAGACAAAAGAAAACCTATTTACTTTTAAAGGCCTGTTGGTAGCTAACATAAGATCAACATTTAGGTTTTGAAAAACAGTACATTTTACCAAGCAAAGTCTAATGAGGCTGATTTTTAAACAACTTAGTACAATTACACTGATTGCAAGAGCAATTTGGGTAATTACATCGGGAAATGACCATAATTAGACAGAAATGAGCAAGAACCTCGCAAGTGTTCCCATATACAAGATTTTCTTTGTCTTTCTAGGACATGTTCAATGCTTACTACAAGCTCCTTTCTTTAAGCCAATAAAAAGGTGTGGTTAGATCAAAGGAGTCTGTCGTATGTTCATAAGTGATGTGTCATAATCCAGATACTCCAAACCCCCCAAATTTGGGGATGGTTCTGAATTGTTACGGATGACCATTGGGCTTTCGAGGGAAAGACTGTGTGTCTGTTGTTACAGTAGCAGTGCCCAGTGACACATGGAGCGGCGTTTCATTATGCAAATGTGGAAGGGGAGGAATCGTGCATTTTGCATTGAAGTTCTGCCTGGCATCATGTCAAAAAGTTAATTTCAGTGCAGTAAGAAGAACAAAGAACAATTTTAGGAAGGGTTTGATATTTTATTCATATTTAGATTAGGTCCAAAGAGATGATGAGAATGTTAATTGGTCTCTCTGAAGAGACAGACTTTCTTACCAAGAAGAAAAATCATCTTGAGCAATTGGGTCTTTTTTCTTCATTATTCTTTTTTCTCTTTTTATCTCCACTATGCAAAGCTAAAGAGAAGCTGAAGAAAGCCGGGCCAAATGGCAAGAAAATGAGCACAGGAACAGATGAGACTTCAACTGATGAAGGGAATTGTGGACAGCAGGGACAATAGTCGAAGCAAGTCCTATCTTTCCGGATAGAAATGAGTTGGCTAGGACCTTTCATAACTGTTTATGATCTATTATTATTGTTGTTATCATTATAGATCTCTAAAGAGAGAGGAAAGTAGCTGATGGAATTTTATGGCAACTTTAGAGATAAAACAGTGAACTCTGTAGAAACTTGGGCTATTAAAAAGCTACTTTGGGTGGTTGTAAGAATCTTCTCTGTTTAAAAAAGGGATCCTGGTGATAAAGGCTTCCCAGCAGAATGCTGAAAATAACAATCGAAAGTGGCTATCACTATAAAACTCAACACACTGCCAGCAGAGTTTTGTTTTTGGCAAAACTCACCCTGTTGTTGATCAACGCAGTGAACTTCCTCTGTAAAACTCATCCATAGCCCAGCTGGACAAGGTTTGTAGAATAAATACAATAAAGTAGATTAGCTTTAAAGCTCTAACCAAGAGTGGCAAACCTGGGAGGACTGTGCCGAAGCCCTGTTGTTCAGCTCTAACAGGCTTAGATTAATATCAGTTTTCCAATGTTCAGTGTTATTTCAGTTGGCTACAGTACTCTTGTTTCCTGGTGTTGTTCCATCTGTGTTAATGTTTTGTATCTGTCTTTTGACTACTTTTTCCACTGAGCTTTCCTGCTTCCTTTGCTACTGAACATGACACAGGAGCCTGGTAGGTGTCCTTGGGGGCTGTTGACTTTGCTAGGACCTGATGCCCAGCTCTGTTCTACCGTGTCTGGTGTGACATAGCCCTGGTAGCTTGAGGAAGAAGAGTAGCCATATCATAACCTAATGTGAAATACATCCTTTTGTTATGATAGCAGAGGGCAAACCAACCCTGCATGAGTAGGTTGAGTAGTAACACTAACTGCTGCTGTAACATCTCATCTTGAGGTAAAGAAATTATGGACAAGGAGTGAAAGTGAGAGACAACATGTTTAGCAAGCTTTCCTCCCAGGCAGAGGACTCACTGCTGTCCCTGCACACCTCCGAATTGTTGCAGAACAGCTGCAGACAAAGTGGAGCAGTTTGCAGGGGGCTGAGGAGAAGGACATCTCTGCTCAGCCTGCCCTATGCAGTGGGGGGTAGCGGGCATCTGGCCTAACAGGTCTCCACCAAGAGGCAAACCCTTATTCATCTGGGGCTGTGGGGTGACTGCTTAGATTTAGGGAGCTTTTTCTTCTCTTCATCTCTCCTGCCCAATAAATTCCTGTTTGGTCAAGTCCATCTGTTTGATCTTCCTTTGGAGATGTGACGTGCTAGGCATTTGGGTAGGAAGAGGATGGTTTTCCTCAGAGGCTGGCTGGGGGCTTGAGCTGATGTTTCCTTGATCACCCCTGAGAGCGAGCCTGGCAGATGGGTGATGTGATGCTCGTCTCTGAGCTGGAAACATTTCCAAAAAGAATTATATGGGGTGGAACAATGGCCTTGATGGCCTCACAAGCTCAAGCCATTCACGTATGCTTATCCTGTCCTCTCCTTTCCTATCCTACCCTCCTTCTTACACTGTAGCTAGCACTATACTTTCTGAAGAGGCGGAAAATGCAGCATCATTGCTAGTGAGGTAGCAGTAAATGCCCTTGTGAACATCTTGGGCTGTGATGATCCACAGACCATCATAAATTTGGGCTAAATTTGGTTCTGGCTTCTGCTTTTGTAGGAATGAGCTCAACTAAATTTTTCCACCTAGGTAGGATATGATACCTGATGAGAGTTGTCTGTCTATGGATGCTACTTAAATATATAGTAAGCTGGAGTATAACATTCTGATTTAAGTTTAAAATGTTAATTTAATAGAAAATGCTTAGTTTGCCATTTCAGGGAGCGAGTGGATCAGAGCTTCAGCTGGCCCATGATTGTGTAACTCCATCAAAGAGCTATTATGGTACATACCAACGAAGGGACTGGCTTCAGGGCTATGATTACTTTTGGCCCATATTATCTATCCTTACTTTGCAAATGAAGTGAGTCTGCTCGTAAAGTAAACATCCAGCATGCTCCCTGAAAGTCTTGAGAAGCAACAATGCCTGCCTGAAACGTGCTCCTATGTAGCTCAGTTTCATATGTGGGTGTCAATAGCTCTTTTATGGGCTGCTTGGGATAGACCAGATGTATATTATGTCCTCTTTTGTTAAAGTGACACTGAGTCTGGCCCAGCTGTTTAAATCTCAGCCCCTGCATAGTCTACGGTGATCATTTTCACCACTTGCTTTGGCAAACTTTCATAACCTGGAGAGGTTCAACTGCAGTTAGCTTCAGTAGTGTAAAATTAATTACTTTTGTATATTCCTGTGCTGTAAGCACTGGGTGCAGCTACTGTGCTGTAATATTAGATTAAACTGAGTACATTATTAGCTTTATCAATGATTCATTACAATCTTAATGCCAACTGAAAGGACACAGAGTACCCATTTACCAGTGAGCCTCTAGCAAACACTGCAATACACACAGGTGCTTTTTTTGGAAGTGCTTTTATCAAGCAATATAAAGTAGTAGAAATTTCTTGAGTTGCGTACATGTGTTTCAAGTAGATTATATCAGAAATAGGAAAAAAACCCCTGTGTTTAACTTCAGACTTAAGGCAAGGTGTTCAAGATGGGACTCTGAGACGTGTGTTCCAGGCAGCCAAGATTAATACAAAATCTGTGTGACAGCAGACAACTGCAGACTGAGAGCTAGACCATTTGTAACACTGATTGACAACTGTGCTCTTACAAGTCTGCGTGAAGGCTAGAGCAACTGAATGCAGCTGTGATATAAGGTTGAATGAAAAAAATGAGACTCGCAAAGACTCTCGGAAGCCTGCAGCATGTGAGTGATTGCCTTCTCTCAGCCATCGCCTCCTTGTCTTCCCCCCACTATTTGGAAGGAGCTGTCTCCTTGATTCATCAGTCCATCAGTTTCTTCCACTGAAAAGTCATTCCTCGTTCACCCACCCCTTCACAGCAGGCCCTGAAGGAAGGGTGGGCACTTTGAGTGCTATTAGTATGCAGAGAAATGCTAACTAATAACAGAATAAAGAGAACAGGGGAATTTTTCTCTTCCTTTCCCTTTCGGGTCAGGGCGAGATGGGGTATTTCAAAGAGCAGATTTTAGCTGGCGCACATGCAATACACAATTTCAAGGCTTACCAGTCTTTTTGAAAGCTGAGGCATTGGGCTCTGATATGCACCCTTGTCAACAACTGTATAGTCACCCCTGTGGGCTTGAATCAGATCCTACTACACCCCAGTTTGTCACTGGTATAACCACTGATTTCAGTTAAATTAGTCTTTATTTACACTGGTAAGTATGAAGAAAGGCAGGTTTGCTAAGTACAGCAGATCACATGAAACCAGTCTTTTTCTTCAAGGGAGGCATTAGTCACCACTGCAGGCACTTTGATTTGTTAGACTGTACACAGCACAAGCAGGCTTCCGAGGAAGTAAAAGACTGTGCAGGTTTCCTGGGACGTTCAGTGCTTTTGTAAACCCTTGTGTTGTTTTGGTAAGGTGGGTTAAAATAGCTAATTGTCCTCTTCAAAAATGAATCAATGAAACGCCAGAAACAAACTGCATTGGAGGTTGGAAGCAAGGGTTGCTGTGTGCGAGACTGACAAGGAAATATATGTGTCCCAAGAATAGCCCACAGCTGTTTACGGGGCATCTCTATTAGGACCTGAAGCATGGAGTAGTGCCATGTGCCTCAATACACACGTATGATAAATATTACTCACTGGTAGCCATTTGAATGTGCCTGACAGAGCTCAAAGTACTTCTAAGAAAATAAGTAGTTATTAGTGATAACAATTACATTACTGAGGTCTTTGAAGCCCTGCTGGGTTCCTCTGACCCAGGACCAGAAGATTCAGTAAACCATGAGTAAGAAAATTAAACCTCCTGTGATTAGGTTTCATCTCACTGTAGATGAATCTGTATTTCTACTGGAAAACATTTAGGTTTAATGACTCACAAAGGACTGAAAACTACTGAGTACCACTTTTGCCATTTGCAGATGAGAGTTAATGACATTATATAAATGAGAAATCTAAATCATCACAGTCAGATATTTAGACCAAATGAACAGAATCACAGAATCACTGAGTGGTTGAGGTGGGAAGGGACGTCTGGAGGTCATCTGGTCAAACCCCCCTGCTCAAGCACGGCTACTTAAAGCCAGTTGCCCAGGACTGTGTCCAGATGGCTTTTGAATGTCTCCGGGCATGGAGACTCTACAGCCTCTCTGGGCAACCTGCACCAGTGCTCAGTCACCCTCACAGTGAGAAAGTGTTTTTTTATGTTAAAGTTCATACAGTAAATCTCAATTTTCATGCAATGCACATCCAAATAATTTTTGAAACTAAAAAATCAGGTTTTGTTCTCCCTCCTTCAAAACTGAGTAAGCAAAATGGACAATTTCTACAAAAGACAAGTAAATAGAAGAAATCTAAAAATCATTTCCCATTGAAATGCTCCTTCAAAACATTTTCAGCCAAAGCTAATTAGAAAGGTAATTTCCTAGAAGCTTTCAGAAAATTTTTGCATTCCTTTCACACACATTTTTGCAAATATCATCACAGTCCTTATGCATGAAGCATCTCTCTGAAGAAATCTGGAAGGCCTTGTCTTTGGTATGCGTCTCGCAGCTTGCTGATGCTACAATGCCAGCAGGAAAACCAGCCACTGTATGTTAGCTGGGCTGCAAGGCAGCTAGGGAAGGCAGTGCTTCATTAAATACTCAAGACATACATATAATTCTGCAGATACTCCATGCATAGATATATATTTAAAATGCTGAATATTTAAATCAGTACATATGTAACATATAGCTATATATAAATGCATTTTTGTGTATGTGTGTGTGCATACCTATATACACACAACCATATGCATTTAAGCTTATTTCATTTCTCCCTCCTCCTCTTCCTTCTATACTAGTCTTCTTAGATTGCAAGCTTTCTGGATCAGATGCTGCGCCTGTACTGATGCATCTTGTCTTAAGGGGGAAATGAGGATATTCCTATAATATAAATACTAATTTATAACCCAAAATCTATGTTCAAAGAACACTAAGGCTGCAAAGTCAAGCAGCCAAAGACAGGAAAGACCTACGACCAGGATTAGGGAGTCCTGTACCACTTTAATTCAATCTCCCCTGCATAGTGCTAATTAGCTGATCATATATTCTGCTTTTTCCTTTTTCATTGACTCATTCAGTGTATGAAAGGTGCAGTACTAACTTATTGAGCAACGAGGCAAGATTGGTTTTCTCCTGACTGTTCCACATGTGAATTTACATCCTTTTCACTGTGTGCTGTTCAAACCCCACTACCCGGAAAAAATAGTTGTTTCCTCATTTCTTTATTATCATCGGTACTAATTTCTGTTGCCTTGGAGTGCCTCATGAGTTTTTGTTCAGAACATCCCCTCTTTGGTGGGAGCAATGTCCACTGCTGACGGCAAACTGAGCTAGATTAAGGTAAGGTAGATTTGACTTGGTACAACTGAGATAGATTAAGGTGAAAAATTAAAAAACTTGGGGTACACAGTTTGAGATATACCTAATTTTTCACAGTATCCATCACCAAATAATACTTATAATTTCAAAGCTCTGCTCCCAAGGACTTCAGTTTGGTGCTCAGCCCTTCTGAAAAATAAGCCCAAGGAGCACCAAGACAGATCTTAAACCCCAGATCGTAGGCCCAAGCGCTGAGCCATGGGAACACAAGCATGTGCCATGTCGTTATGTTCAAGACACCCAAGAAGTAGAAGACAGCTCCCCGAGCTCTCTCCATCCTGTGGTGCAGATGCCTATACGTCCCGTGATGAGAAACCTTGATTCTGTGCTGCTCTGGGCCAGCACATGCCATGGGATCCACAAATGGAGTTTTGGAATGAATTAAATATGACAATGAATAATGCACCTTGTGCAGCACTCCTGGGGAGACCTAGTTTGAGATCACATTTAATTTCATGATCCTCTTAAATATTACATTGTCATTGCACTATAGAATGCTAAAGCAAAAACGCTGGGCTACATCCGGGGAGCAGCAGTGGGGTTTTGGCATCCAGGCAGGGAGAATCGGAGCTGCTGGCCCTTGGGAAGGTAGCAGGGGCACTGTGAGCTGTGGAACGGGTGAGATGTCTGGATATTTCATGGAAGTCATCCCCCTGGACACCATTCCTGGTGTTCAGGTCAGACTTATCGTCATTAAGTTTCAAAGTCAATCTTGAGTGTGTTTCTGCGGGGCTGCCATTTCCCATAAAGATTCTCCAGTTTTTCACAGCCTCTGACATACTCGCATCTGTTTGCACTCACTGTGGGCTTGGAAACATTTCTTGAGAGAAGGAGCAAGTCGGGTGATTTTTTCCAAAAGAAGAGGTGGATTTCTTGAACACAGTTTGTTAGCATTGCAGAAAAAAGTGTGGTTTGTAAGAAATTTGTCTCCTTTCAAGCCTTTGGGCTGATTTTTTCTTCACAGGCTCTTTGGCTCTGCTGTCCGCTGTCTGTGAGCTGTTACTGGCTCAGCTGGCACAGCCGGGCTTTGTGCGTGACTGCAAGAGCTTCTGCATTTCTCGACCTTTGAATTCATGCCCACGCACAGAGAGGTCTCCAAGCTGATGCGTGCTGCCTCAGCTCCAGCCTTTAAGGATTACCTGAGGTGCACTGCCAGCTGAAGATCACAGAGGCTGGTTTTGGAAACTACCCATAACCACCCCATAGGTTTTTCCTCCTTGTAATTCATAGAAGAGGCATAAGCTGTGTCTGGATGGTGCCCCATGCCGGCATTTTTCTGGTATCCTTCCATCCCATATGACTGTACATACAAAGAGAGGGAGATGTAGGCTTCAGTGTCACATGGCTTGCTCTTCTCACCTCTTTTGGACCACCTGTGGGCCATGGAGCTGGCACCACAGCCAAATGCTCACCAGGCGACAGGGAAGGAAGAAGGCTGAGAGCGCAGAAGATTGCTGAGTTAGGAGCATGCAGGGTGACAGCATGAGTGATCGGAGATACGAGGGATGGAGAGGCTTGGGTGTGTGGCAGAGAGGACGTGAGGGAGGACAGAGTCCTTGGTGTGGGGCAGGCTGTGAAGGATGTGAAGGGGGGTTCCACTGTAGGAAAGTGGCAGTTGTGGATTTCGGGAGGGGTAGGAGGGGAGGCCAGTATGGCAGGCCTGGCTGCAGGAGCAACAATATATACAGCCTTCTTCCCTTATGTAGCTTAATGCTGAAGGCTGGGAAACGAGACTGCCGGGATATTCAAAGGCTTTTCAGGGACACAGGCACATTTCAGAGGTGTTCTGACAAGTGGATGCATGGTGAGAATCCAGCTCTTGTTCACACGGAGGGGCCGAGCAGCCAGATCACTGTGTGATGTGAGGGGTCATTGGGCTGGGGTGCAAGGGGAAGGGCAGTATATCTCCTTTAGTCCTGTACAAAAATTCATACCGGGAATTAAGATGCAGTGCTTGTGGCAGTCAGCTTGATGATCCCAGGAGCACCTTCTAGCCCTTTCTCTTTAGCTCAGGCATACCTATCGCTGCCCAACACCTCCTCTGGGTACGTTAGGTTCATACAGCAAATGCAGCCCCGCTGAGCCTAGAAGCAGGACTGACCTCTACATATGCCCTTTCCATGTCTTTTGCTAAAGTGGAGGTGTGTTGGAAGGAGGTATAGTTTTCCAGTATGAATAGAATAGAACAGAACAGAACAGAACAGAACAGAATAGAACTGACTCAGTTGGAAGGAACCTACAATGATCATCTAGTCCAACTGTCTGACCAATTCAGGGCTGACCAAAAGTTAAAGCATGTTATAAAGGGCATTGATCAAATTCCTCTTAAACAATAACAGGTTTGAGGCATCAACCACCTCTCTAGGAAGCCTGTTTCAGTATTTGACCACCCTCTTGGTAAAGAAATGCTTCCTAATGTCCAGCCTAAACCTCCCCTGGTGTAACTTTGAACCATTCCCATGCATCCTGTCACTTGATACCGGAGAGAAGAGATCAGCACCTCCCTCTTCACTTCCTCTCCTCAGGAAGCTGTAGAGAGCAATAACATCCACCCCTCAGCCTCCTTTTCTCCAAACTAGACAAGCCCAAAGTGCCTAGCTGCTCCTCATAGGACATTCCTTCCAGCCCTTTCTCCAGCTTTGTTGCCCTCCTCTGGATGTATTTAAGGACCTTCACATCCTTCTGAAATTGTAGGGCCCAGAACCGCGTACAGTGCTCAAGGTGAGGCCACACCAACGCTAAATACAGTGGGTCTTCACCTTTCTGATGCCTATACACTGGATCTCATTATGAGAGTCTGCACTAGGACTAGTTCTCCTACTAACCATCAACGAAATTCCTGTTGGTTTTAAGAAGAGCAGGAGTGGATCAAGAAATTTGTGAAATTTTAATTGGAGGTAAGAGAGACTTACATAATTTACCACCAATTAGAAATAATTCAACTAAACCTGAAAATTAAAATATATTCAAGAAAACAATGGGAGGGAAGCAGCTGACTTTTTTTTTTATACTTGCATAGAGGCAGGGCACTTTATTTCATTTTTCTATGGATCAGTGAAAATAGCCCCTCATATTAGATTTATCTGACTCCACAGCCACAGCAGGAAGTCACTGCACATTTTTTTTCTACTATGTCTGTTGAGGAACTGGAAATCTGTTACTTGGGCTTCAGAAACAAACCAGGACTGTGACATTTAGGGCCCTGCTTCTCCAGTTTGTGTGCACTGAATCAGTGGTGTGGACCACTGTGAATTAATTGCTATTGCCTTTTATGTACTTTAGCTGGCTACAGCTGCTCGAGACACTTTTAAATATCCTAACAACTCCAGTATTGTTTACTGACACTTTCTAAATGCTCTGCTCAGCGTGTGGTTGTCTTGATAGCGTCGAAGTCCTGTTTCACTTGGAGGCAGCCATAAACTTTGGTTAAGGGCCTGTACAGGTGTTGCGGAAATAATCGGGGCAACTCTAGTACCATCTAAAAGCCGTACTGTTTATTTTTCTGTACACACTGGCTGCTTATCACAACCACCTGGAAAATTCCACACATGCGGTTGCCCCAAAATGAGGCTTTGTGACAGCGCAAGAAAAATGTTTTTTTCATCTGATCCACTGGCAATGAGTCTCCAGTAGGTAAAAGCATGTTTGGTTTAGAGTAGGAAGGCAGAAAGATGAGAGAGCGAGCTTTAAATTAAAATGGAAGCTTTGCTGGCATAAAAATTAACCTAAATTTCTGCTGTTGGTGGCCAGAAACCTGCTCTCTTGCCATGATCCCAGCTCCCACCATCAATTGATGCTTGCCTGGAGTTACAGCTGTGTGCGCTTATGCCAGGGTTGTGTGTCAGTACAACTTGGTATCCTGACAGTTGACATAGAAACACCCTCTCACAGGTGCGAAGCTCTTGCTTTCTCCACTGCTTATTCCTCAGGTCAGCCAAGGGGGTGGCCCTGGGTCAGTGGAGACCCACAGGTCTTGGGGTGCAGGAGCGATGGGGAAGAGGAGGGTGTTGGTGCAGCTGGGAAGGGAAAGTCAGAGCACGCGGAGCGAATGCCCGAGGCAGAGCATACCTCTGGACAGCCACAGTACCCAAAGGGCCCACGGGTGTGCCAGGCTGAGCTGCCAGGGTCTGCCCTCTCCAACTCTTTCACAATAACGACCTTGAACCCAAAGCAGTAAATGAGGCTGACTGGGGTGAAACAGCCTGTTTTGTGCCTGAAGCATCGTGTGGGGCCACTGCCTCAGAAGCAGCATAAGCAAGAAATCATGAGCCAGGAAAGCAAGTGCTCTTCCCTTTCTTCTGAGGTACAGATGATGTGCTCTTCACCCCTACTGCATCACCTCTCAGTTCTGCTGAGACATGCTTTGGGATGGCTGAAAGGGCACTGTAAAACCTGTCCTGCCCTTCCCCTGCTCTCTTTGATGGAGCAGTGCAGCAGTCTGTGTCCAGCCTTCCCTTCCTTCTCCACCTCAGCCTCCAGCCTTTTCTTGTGCAAACATGTGCAGGGTTGGAAACAACTGTAATCTGAGTGACAGGAGCCGTATGGCCATTCCTGGGTGACCTGAAGCATGTATGCCACAGCAGCTGACGCTAATGAGGACTGTGGCCCTTGTAGTTGTCCTTGTAGTCCTGCAAGTGGTGTATGTGTGGGGATTTCCTCTCCCTGCTGTGTCCCTGGCCTGCTGCACAATCACAGTGTTAAAGAACTAAAATCTTTAAAGACACGTCCCACCACCATTCAGAGATAGTTCAGCTGGATAGATGTCCAGGCTGAAAATCAGTGTACCAGGGAATACCGTACAACACACTAATGCAATGAAATCACAGGTGTCTCTGGAAGTTATCCCAAAACCATTTGGATGTTATAAAAGGGTGACTTTCCTGCAGATGTTCCAAGCCCTCCCGTAGTAACTGGTGAGCTCATAATAAAGTTTCCTGTGACAGCACCCAAATTTGACTTTTGCTCTGCAGTGTAAACCTCTTCACTCTGGCTTGGCTCTGCTGCCTCCTTTAATGTATTCTCCACTTTTACAACTAGTTTAACAGTCTCCTCCCCATGACCTATCACATCACTATTATCTTCCTTATTAATCATATCTGATGTTCAAATGGCATGTTTTGACAACCTTATCAGCAAGATTTGTGTTCTCATTTGACCTCAGCCTGTCGGAGAGGGGAGGACAGGGAGTCCTTGAACAACCCTGAGCCCTAATGAAAAATACTGAACAGAAGAAACATCTTTCTTTGTGACCTCTTGCCATGTTCTGTAAGAAATGATGGGTGAGCCTCTTATTAGCCTGAATGCGTGTGCCAAACACCACAGGACCCTCTGCCTTCACTGGGTTCAGCAGGCACTGCCAGAACACACACAGTACCACCCCCACTTAATCGTCTGTTTTAATGCAAGGAATCACACAAATCTCTCTCCATCCTCCTGGTAGGGTGGAGAAACGTACCCCCAGTCAGTGCCTGCCATCTCTTTATGAACTCCAGAGCCTGAGCTCCTCTGAACTCCCCTGCCATCGTTCCTGTCAAGTCTCTCCAGCAAGCATGCAAGAGTGCTCTGCTACCTTAGGTCCCTGGAGGGATTCACAACAACACTTGAGATTTTTTTGGTTTCAAAAAATGGCAAAATGTGAAAGATCTAAAGATGAATGGAGATTAATCCGCGATGAGACTAAGAGACTGCCCATCCTCGTATTGACACTTCCTAGACTGTGAATTTCTCAGGACAGAGAATCCCTCTGTCTTTTGTGCTTTGGAAAGGAAGGGAGGTTTTGTGGTGCTAGATACCTGCTGAGGGAAGGCAGGACACCTGGTCTCACAGCATTTAGCCAGGTAAGGCTTCCACAAACACTTTTCAATTCCAGAAAAAATGCAGAGCAAGGCCTTCAGGATTAGCCCATTAATTGTGATTCTCATAGCACACGTGGATCCTGAGATGATTTGAACTTAAATCACGTCAGGGAGGTCTCTTCTCCTCCTTGTGTTCCTGGTGGGGCAATAATCTTAATGTCTGTAGCTCTCATATGATTGCAACTTGCTGCATGGGAAGCAATTATGGATGAGGCCTGTGCTGCCCAGCTTCATGGCTGCCTTTGTTAAGGATCTGTGGAAAATTGGAAGGATGGAATGTGCTAACAAACATATTCTCCCGCACCAGGCTTGTCCTACTGCTTACATCACTCACATGTTGGAGCCAGGACAAATCAGGTGAGTCAGATAAAGGTCTAGAGTGGGATTGTCTCCAAGGAGCAAGTGCTGAGGTGCATCTGTACCTCACCCCTGCACAGAAGAACTTGGCGAGGGAGGGATGAAATATAAGGAGTTTTCCTGAGGCCATCCTGTGCAAGGCTAAATTGAAAGGGAAAGCTGAGGCTATGTCTCCTTACATTTTCCTAAATCACCATAAGATACCAGAGAAGATGTAAGACCAGGCAAAATTGTCCAGGCTCCATGGAAGGGGGAAGCCAGCTGAACTAGCTGCAATGTGGTATAGCCTACAAGCCTAGTCCATGCACATGAGCCTATTTTTGGTATGGAGCACACTGTACCCTCTTGTCAAGCCCATTGGCAATTTTCCAGGCTGTCAGTGAGGACTACGAACCTCACACAGGGTGTCTGTACCACACAGGTTATCCCTTACTTACTGCTAGGCTGTCCTGGAAGAGGTTCCCATTAATTTTTTTCCCCTCCCTCTGATGACACATTTTCTAAACCACAAAGCTGCTTTGATCTGGACAACATCAAGAGTCATGCTGTGCTGTGGGTTTTCCCTTTAAAACTCTTGGCAATTATGCACACTGGCAGCTATGCTTTCCCTGGGGGCCGTTGCTCAGAGGTCCTCCAAATGGGCCACGTGCTTTCGTACAGCTCTGGACCTTTTTTCTTCCTGTTACCTTCATCCACAGAGGTTTTGCTTGTCCTTGAGCCTTGGCTGCTTTGGGCGGCTGCAGCTGGTAGCATACTTGTGTCTAAACCTTCCATGTATACAGGAACTTGACCCGACATGAGCCTTGCACTGCTTACTCCTTCCTCATGTTCCTCCTCTGCAGCCAGGCCGGCATACGGAGCTTTTGCAACGTGGTGCTCCTGTTTCATGACCCACATGGATCAGACACAATTGGACAGGCCGATTCATGATTCATTGAAAAGTTGCCTCTGACTTAGGGTTCCGGGCAGGGGAAAGGCTAGTTTCATCTTGCGTGCAATGATCCAGTGTGGTGCTACCACATGTGTCAGAGAAGTAATACTTGGAGGTCTGCTTATTTTAGTGGAGAATTTGGCTTCATCTGACATGGGTTTAGTCACGTTGCAGACTGCAGGGCTGCTGCTTAAGGGGGTTTGATTCCAGTATCTGGAGCAGACAGCATGAGAGGTTGTGTGTTAGTTTCCTGCCTGTTTCTGGCTGCAGCTGGATGCGGTCCTGAAATATCCTTTTGGTGATAACCATGAGGCACCAGCAGAGTCAAACCATTCTGCCTGGCAGCCTGTCTGGGAAGGTTGTCCCTGCAAAGACTTTGGAGTGGCTTAAAACAGCAGAAACAATCTGTTCCAGGCTGCCCGCAGGACAGCATTGCAGGAGCCAAAGCTGGTTTCAGGCACAGAAAATGCAGCTTTTCATGGTTTTGTTCTTGACCTCACTGGAGAGGAGGGAAAGTTTCAACTGCCCTTTGCTCTGCACGGGTGTAATTGGTGGTATCCATCCATTTTCCCATAGGCTGTCATCCATGCAAAAGCCACCACCAGCCACCTCCACAACCAGGCTACATGACAGTGGTCCCAGGACTCCTGATGGCAGGAGGCTGCCTGAGCACCACAGGGTGTGGTGTGTCTCACCGCCTCTTTTAGGGGCACGCCTGGGCCCTTTGTGCCTATTGGAGGTCTCCGTGCCAGGGAGCAGCTCCTTGCCTGGGCTGGTAGTCAAGAAGCCTGCCCGACCCCTTACCTTTATCATAGGCCATCAAGTGCCAAGCAAAGAACACTACTAACAAGGACTGCAGCTCACTCTCTGAGAGCATGCAGTTGCTTCACGTGTTCCTAATCCTGCAGGATCCTGTGCCTCTCCACTGTTCACCTGCCCTTTGCTGCAGCACTGTGTAGAGGCAAAGCGAGCAAGTTTTCTTTCTCCCATCCATTGAGTGCATGCTCACACTCCAAAATATGCTTCCCCCTTCACATTTTTTCTGATTTCTAAAGGATTCCAGTTTCTCCAAGCTCAGTTGCTTTCCCATCTCCTCCTCCCCTGCCTTCCTCTCCCAGTAAAGGGGCTGTGCTCCTCAACAAGTGTGAGCTATGCAAAATCTCCCATCAGGTGTAACAGATATTACCGTCATTTCTGCCCAGCTCCGCTGCCAGTAATAAGGATGTAAATAATGCATGAGCTAATGCTAGATGATGATCAAATATGTGCAGCTGTGAGTTATTATGTGGTACGGTGCTTTAAGGTTGGTGAAAAGAGCCACTTTACAGCTACTTAGGGTTTTTGTATTCTCTACCCAGGAACTTTCGTCTGAATGAGCTCACAAGATAACATCTTAATTAGTCACAGTCCTTTATTTCAGTCTCTGCTTTGCTCAACTTTGTTGGTTAAACAGCTGAGGACTCCCTGGACCAGGGTCACAGCAAAGCCAGTGGGAGGTGGGTGATAATAGCTGTGGAGTTTTTTCACTGCAGGAGGGCAAGCAGAAAGGTTTCAGGTAGAAGTGGAGGATTGTTCCCATCTCTTTGTCTCTCCCCTGTCTCAGAAGTGCCCTGAATAAGACAGCCTAAACCATCCCCATCTTGAGGCCTATGTATACCTCCCTCCTTTGACTGTAGAACGGAGGAAGTTCACCCCAGGCGGGATGTTAGAACTGAGGAAATCGAGCAGCCATTTACCTCTCCAGAACATTTTGACTGTGCCTTATTTCCAGGTTTTCATATTGTGTGAAATGACAGGCCAATGAGGCACAACACAAAGCAAATCGTCTCCGAAGTTATCAAAACTGTCGCTTTTGGACACTTCTGTGTTCAGCTATTACAAGTACACTTTTCTAAATCTTTTCCTGTCTTTGTTGATGTCACTGCTTGCTCTCTGAGACACATCAAAAGGCTTCCCATGCTCCTTTTTTCTCCTGTGCAAAAGGCACCTGCGCCTCTTGCTGCTGCACGCTGATCTCTTTCTAGCACACTTCACACACTCCGGTCAAATGCTTCTTCTGCTGTCTCTGAGCCTGTGCCTCATGAACCAACTTATGTGTGTGAGTGCTCTTTTCACAGACCAGGGGGGGCAGGCAGTGTGGTGAGGCCAAAAAAACAATGAGCTCAGGTCAGGAAGGCTTTGCTTTGCAAAACATCTCACCAGGGATGACTCAACCCCAAGGCAGGCAAGTGCTTAAATGGAGGGGCACTGTCGTGAAATTTCCATCTTTCCCAGGTTGGAAACTGCAGGCAGCCAGAGTGAATGTCAGAGGATCAAAGACAGCAGCGATGCCAAGTTCCCAGGCTGTTTTAAGACTGTAAAGAATGTTTTAAGGTTATAAATAAGGTATTTTGGGAACAGAGGAGGCTGAAAGGCCCATCCTTCTTCTGGGTGGTCCCTGTTTTCCTCAGAATTGGGATGGCGTATGGGGGACAAAGCAGATGTCCTCGCCTCAGGATGCTGCTGCTTGGGTTGGAGCAGAGGGCGAGGCTGGGGCTGCCCATGGAGCAGGGAACCAGGCCTTGAACCGTGGGGTCAAGCTTGGGCACAGCACTTGTCATGCTCACGACCCACCAGTTTGCCAGTGCCTTAGTAAAGGTGTGGGGAGACTATCATCATGCACAAAATTAAGCTGAGGCAGTTCAGCATTTACTTTAGCTTTTTGGGGTATGTCACTTTGCAGTTTCTAACAATTTTTCGTCTCATCTTGTACATGAAATATGATTGCTGTCCCCACTAAGTTGTTGCTTTGTTCCTAGCAGTAGCTCCAGGATGTTCTTCTCTCAGGAGCCATAACTAAGTGCAGTGTTTTCTTTTAAGTTAACCTTCCTTTATGTGGACCGAGTGGTTGGTGCTCACGTTATGCTGTTCCTGGCTGGAGTATCAAGTGCCAGCTCACACAGGCACCAACTCAGGGCCCAGAGAGGACAGTGTCCCTGATGGAGGGCAGAGGGGAAGCAGACCAGCAGCACTTCTCTCCCCAAACAAGGGAACTGTCTTTTTCCAGTGTGAGGGCAAGGGTGGGCAGAAGGGACCTGTGTGTCTCTCATGATGGCCCTGCAAAGGAACGTGCGTTTTCTTTAGCTTTGCAAGGGCGAGAGGCTTCAGGCCTGGCCATCTGCACCCAGGCTGCCTCTCATCACTTTGGAGGGCACTGCCTGCGGAAAAAGAAAATCAAAATCAAGACCAATACAAGAAAAACAGTTGGAAATGTTATGACTTGTCCGTGCCCAGAGCCCAGGAAGAAGCAGAGCATGCCAGTGAGCAGAGCTGTGACAGTCACTGAGGGAGGTAAAATGAGAAGCCCCGCAGCTTGGGGAGCCTGGAGGTGCCCCTGTGGCTCGCAGCCGGGCACATGCGGGCAGCAGAGAGGTTTCAGAAAGACTTGAGAACTACAGGGGAGTGCTGTCAGCCATTTGTTTGGCTGATTTTCTTCTGTGTCCCTGAGGGGACACCCTGTTATGCCATCTCAGCAGTAAGAGGCATTACCTGGATCCTATTTGTCTGTGGTTATTAAAGGTCTCTTTTTAACTTTGCTGAGAAAAACAATGGTTTATCCAGTCCCCTGCAGTAATATTTCATTTAGTGGCATACTTCTTTTGGCCAATGGATTGTCAAAGGTGTTTAAAATCATTAAACATCCAGCACTCCCACAGCTTTCCTGGGTGATGCACACCAGATTATTGCATTGTGAATATTTGGAAATCCCGGCGGGGATCCTTTCTATGTTTCCTCTGCTCTGCAGTGCTGCAGTAAGCATTCCCAGCCGCAGCCGTGGATGCGGTCACATCCCTCTCCTGTTCACTGACATATGGAATGAATAGCTAACAGTTTTACTGACATTTCTATACAGGGTGCAACTGTCATAATAAAAAGATATGCAGGCACCCAGTTTAACTGCAAATTTACCTCTGTCATGCAGACCCTAGACCTGCAATTATGAAATGTGCTGCCATAACAAATACCAGATTTTTCCGGTATAGATATTAAGAACTTCAAGTATACCCACACACTTCTCTGTCATCCTTTTTGGATCTTTCTTTTCTATTATAGCGTGTTTTGAATCTAAAGTGATACAGCCAATCAGTAGTAAAGTACTTGGATGGCTTCTACATCAATGCTCAGGAAAAGTGTCAAATTTGGGGAATAAGGGAGGGGAGCAGAAAGAGAGGAGGCTTTTAATTTCATTTATTGATGTCTACTAATACTTGCAATGTCAGAAGATGAAGCAACATCGTCTACATCTGGAAGAGAAAAGGAAATAGTTGTAGTTCCATTTTCAAATTCTAAAGCTTATGAAGTGACAAATGGTGTTTATCCTATCTGGAAAAAATGTTATTCTTAATTGTAATACTGTCACTGCTGCCAGCTCTCACAGCTTCAGTGTGTGGCTCATGACAAATGGTGTCTTTTCAAGCCCTGTTTTGATTATATAGGAATCTCAACAATGCTTTTTTTTTTTAAGCTTGACAGTATATCCCAGAGCGAAACCTGAAAGTTGAAAAAGTGGAAGACAGAGAATTCACTATATATTGACTTTTGAAAAATCTCATAATTTTTAAAGAAACGTAATAATTTCTTGATATTTTTTAGTTTTCCAAGTTAGTAATACCGCACTCTGGAACAGGAAGGCACAATATATACATGTGTTCATACATACGTGTCACTTCATATGTCGCTGCAGTGTCTCTCTACAGAGAATATCCTTTGGTTTTGCATTTATCATACTTATACATGCAAGCCTTGTATTTTTACTTACCTATTGGACCCTTACATTTATAGAAGGTACAGGAATATGTAATTATACTTCTGTTTGTTCACCTGGTTACATTTCCTGGACTAGTCTGGGAAGATGCATGCCATAATACCCCGAAGAGTATTCATACCATAAGATTGTGAGGAGAAACTTTCTGGGAGACATCTAGTAATGTGATTAAAAAAGCCCAAAAGAGCCTGAAAAAAACAGTTCTCATATCTCATCAGACACTAGATTTTCACATCAAGATACAGAGAAACTAGAAATGAAGAAAGCTTCCAGGAGATATTTTTCTGCTGTTGAAGATCAGTGGGAACATGCAAGTAAATCCAGTGCTTAGATGGAGGCAGTTTGGTGCATATATTTTACCATATATGTTTTCACTGGACATCAGAGAGCATTAAAAAGGGGAACTGCCCATCTCATAGTTTCATGGAAGTGCTGGGCACTCATTCATGTGCAGAGCAGCAATGCTTCTTAGGTACTGAGCCACCAAAGCCCTGACTGTCACTGTGCATCACTTTTCAGAAACAAGGGGACAGTGCATGAGCAGGAGAGGACCTTTCTGCCTCTCAGACAGCTACAGCCATCTTTGCCCTGTCACAGCTGGCTTGAGGGCATGCTGTTGTAGGATGCAGGAATGTCTGACTGTGGGGTTTTGACTTGAAATAGACCTCGGTCCAGTCTGAATAAACATCTTAATGCTTAGCCACAGAAAGACGTTGTCAAGATGATGGTTTCACACGCTGGAATTAGAATATTTCTTGTAAATATTAGCCTAACTTTGTTCCTTTGAATGTGGAGGAGGTCACCACAGGGGAACGCAGGGTTTATGGTTGCGCTGGCACTCTTCCTGTGACAAACAGGAAGCACAGCAAAAGCAACAAACCCGGGAAGATAAAGCCAGGCAGAGAGGAGGTGAGCTATGGGAGCAGCTGGGGGAGTGGGACAGAGGACAGGCTGTTTCTGTCACCTGAGTACCCCCTGCTCCTTCAGTGGAATGACAGGTATCCACAGGCGCTGAGGTTCGTCCATGGACACCTTTGCAAGTCTACAACCTCTGGGATGCTTTTGAAAGGTTTTCTGCCTGCCAAGCTGGGAGCCTGTTCTGCCAGTGTGCTGAGTGCCCTCCGCTCTTTCTGTTGCTGGCTGTAGCTGATGGTGTCCTGTCATTGATGGGAGGTAGAGCGGTGCATCCTTGGACCCCCCCCCCAAGATAAACAGCTCCGTTACTATGGCTCCAAGCTGAGGCTTTGGATGCTTCCTCACCTTAGAAGGTCCCTGCTGAGATGGTGCTCACTTCTATCTGTAAAGAGCTTTGAGAACCTTGTTCGCACCATGCCATGGAAGCACAACACCTTATAGCCAACAGTGCCCTGAATGGAAAATTCAGAAGGAGCCTGGCCACAGTAAGCTTTTGGAGTCACCGTGAAGGGGTCCCTCAAACATGTTGCCCAGTGCTCAGCAGCAGGCAGCACCTGAGCGAGCACTCAGCTGCTCACCCTCCATGCACTGGCAGGCTGCTAGGGCAGGTATTCTTATCTGCGGTAGTTATGGATCAGTCTTTGATTGTTCAACAGATCTCCTGGGTTGAACAATCAAAGACTGATCCATAACTACTGCAGATAAAATAGGAATCTTTATGGAATTTCAAGACTTTTAAAAGCCCAACAAGGAAAAAGTGAACACTTACTGCTTTGGGTGGAACCATATCTTTTCACGAGTTCCCCCCAAAAACAAAACCCAAATGTATTTTTTTCTGGAAAGATCATGATCCTACAGCATCTTTAAATCAAAGATAGTTTCTCAGTGATAATTGTACTCTGTAGAAAAGGCTTAGCATGACCAAGCTTGTATACTGAGAGAATTCTGAGCACATAAAAGATCATCTTTTCATATAGCTGATACTAATACTTGTCACAGTAGTGCTCTGGAGGTGAAGAGGATCCCACCACTTCAAGAATCAGGTTCAAATGGGGCTTTAGTGAAGCATGGGATACAAGTTGGCTCTACAGAGGATTAAACTTTAAATAAGGACGCCTAGGGATTGAAAGATCTGGCATACCAAACTCCTACCCTTGTACACGTTTTGATCTTGCCTTCCAAAAATGCACATACAAACAATATGGAAAACAGAATACCAGAGATTTTAGACACTCTGCAACACAGAGTGAAGGCCTCTAGGTACTGGAAGCATTAATGAGAAAGCAGAGCTGCTGCAGTATTCGCTTGGGCTATCCTTCACCTTCTTGGGTCAAAAGGAGACAAATTATCAAGCTGACAGATGATTTAAGCTGCCTGGTCTCACGCAGCTTATTCTGACAGAAGAATATTTGGGAGCGGTCTCACCAGCAGCTCAGCACATTGAAATGACAGCATCCTCCACCAGAAATGAGCAGCAGGAACTATTAACTGGCGTGAGGATGGCAGGTGTACCACATCCTTTCTAGAAAGAACCACGGGAAAGGTAGAGGATGGGGCAGCTAGTTCCCTTCTGGGATTTCAAGCAAAGGCTTGGTGGTGGCTGTATTTACTAGGCAGCTGCTTACTATGAACTAAACAACACGTTTTGCAAAGACCATACAGCTCCTGTCAAAGTGCGAGGGTGCTGGGCCACTGTGATGTGTGAGATTCAGACCAACACTCTTTGTGACATTCCCAGTTCCTTGATCTGCACAAAAAATACCAAAAATTCCACGCATCCCCCTGTCAAACCAACTAGCTCTTGATAGTCCTCTTTCCTGCCCATGCTGGCAAGTGTGGGTGGTGTAGAAGGGCAAATGGCACAACTAGTAAGATGGGGCACGAAAGAAAGGCCATGCAAAGCAGCAACGTAAGGACAAGGCATGGCCTTAATGCCAGAGGCACTGTGCTCCCAGCATCTTCCCAAGAAGAGTAGCTCCTTTTCTCCACGTATTCAGGATATCACAGCAGAAGAAGCTGAGGCCATGGTCCCGTAATGTCTTTGGGTACAGATTTGTTCCGGCTGAGCCCTGGGCCTTTGTTCTGGAGTGATGCCTTCCCATGTCGACGTACATGGCAACCTGCGGCAGGTGATAAACAGGCAGGTCTAAGGGCAGACTAGGTGTAAGAGCTTGGGCTGTACCTCATGTTCCCAGCAGACCCCATCCGTATCTAGAGCAATTCACAGAAATCAGTAGATTCCTTTCAGATTTACACCAGAATAGGAAAGGAGAAGCTCCTGAGAAGTTCATGTTCCCAGAAGAGCTATGTACTTTAGTACAAAGCACACCCACCCTTTTCTCTGGCCTCTTTCTTTAGGATGACTCACGCAGATTTCTGTTTGCAGTTGCCTTCGATCACTCCAGTGAGTCTGCTGTGATTCAGCTGTTCTCATTTTGAACTCCCTCAGAGCATTCAGTCAATCCCAGCTTACCAAGGTCAGAAACTAATGAAAACAACATGATACAATTTCCAGAGATGCTCGATACACTTGATACTCAGCTACCTTTCTTTGCTGAATCGTCATGCAATTTCTCTGGAGGAACATGATCAACTCTAACACTCCGTAGGACAGCAGGCATGGGGATGTTTGCCACATTCCAACCAACTGGTTTTTACCACGTTACAAAGAAAATATGACATGCGACACACAGATTGAAATAATTGGGAATATTATTTTACTGGGGCAGATGGTAGCGGGCTGTCACTGTTGGCCCAGAGACTTTCCGCTAAAAAGAGGATGTCCTGTCTGAAATGGGAAGATGCAAAATTAGGAAAGGTAAAAGGTTCAGCATCTCCAAAGATGCTCAGTATGTGAAGCAGATGTGGCAGAAACGCTGCTTAGACCTGGAAACTTAAGAGAGGTTCATGTCTGGGAGCCCAAGTCCAAGCTTGAGAGGAGAAATAGATATGAAGGGGACCCTGAGAAGAACAGCTGACAGGGAGAACCAGGGAAATGTGTCTACAAATTGGCCTGGCTTTTTGGAGTAAACAGCATAAGGAGATATTTGAGCAGGTCAACAAGCTGCTTTAAATGGGAAAAGATGAAGGAAAAAGAAAAAAAAAACAGTTTTGTTGATTAGAAAGTTCCACTGCATTTAGCAAAGGGCTGAAGAAAGTATGGGATGAGGAAAGACTTGTTTAGGAGAAAGCTGCCAACTGAGCTGTGATGTTATTGTAAAAAACCTAGTTGGGATTTTTACAATACTGGGGCTTGTGCAAGTATTGGGAGGCAGTTTTTAAAAATTCCAGGGAAAAGGGAAACCAAAGCAGCAAGATATAGTGAAATCTCTTTTCTGTCTGCATTTGTGAGCAATAACAACTCAAGTTACAAACAAAGATAATTTGTGTTCAAGATTCAACATGGTACCTTTTATTTCCAGTGAGAGAATTTCCAGTGCACATCTGTGAACCATCTAAGAAGTCCTACAGCAAAAACAGGAAAGATGAATGATGACATTAACCAGTAAAACAAAACAAGGCAAAAAACAAAGCCAAAGGCAACCAAAAAAATCCTGTTTGGAAGGAAACTCAAAACAAGTTGGTTCCCTGCCCCCTCCGCCCCCCCCTGCTTTTTTTTTTTAATATACTATAAAGAGGATAAAGGGCACACATATAATTTCTTTTCCTTTGGGACACAACTGCAAACCACATAATGGCAAAAGACACCCAATACAAGTTGGCCAGAAGACTAGAGCAAATGCCTAGCTCTAATGGAAATTCCTCAGGCCTGTTGCTGATCCCAGGACCTCTGCTTCTTCTCAAGTAAAAGCTCCAGCATTACTGCACACCCACAGACTGGATCAGTCCTTGGCTCAAGAGTGACAGAGCGAAAACTTGACTTCCTGCAGAACATAGGACGTTGCTTAGCCATCTGCAGGGTCTCCTGGACACAGGGTGTGATGAGATCACAGGAACAATCCTGGTCCCTGTGACAAGAAGTTCCTCTGGGGAACTACCTACATCATCAACAAAGCCTTTGGCTTCCTGGAAACAATTGCTGTTCTTTTTAGCAAGTTACCCTCTCACTGCCAGGAGACCAGATTTCACACCCACCTCTATTCTTTGAAAAATAAATTCACAAAAAAGTCTTGATCAAGTCCCAGCCGTCTCATCTCTAATGTGAATAATGCTGGCTTTCCAGTCTTTCCTCATAAGGACGCTTAATCCCCGTGGCCCTTTTGGTTGCCCTTCTCTAATCACCTGTATACTTCTTTAGATGCAGAGACCAGAACCACACACAATGCTCCAGATGTGGGTACACCATGATGGAGCAGCAAAATGGTGCCCTCTGTCCTCTTCTCAGACTCCCTGAGGACAGTCACCATTTTCCAGGCTTTCTGGCTGCCACGGCACATTGAGCCAAGGTTTTCAGGGAACTGTCAATGGTGACTCCAAGAGCTTTTCCTTGAGTGGCAGCTACCAGTTGTAAGAGAGAGGCAGAGGAGAGAAAGAGAGACCTATGAGTTTAGAAAGAACTAATCTAATTTAATGAAATATTAATAATAAAATAAAAGGAAACAATGAAATATATACAAAACCGTATCAAGATGACAATCACGCCACCAGCTGGCACTGGGGTAGTTCCAGTTTAGACTCAGTGATGGATGGGAACTGGATTCCAGATCTGCATTCAGGATCGGGATCACAGGCAGATGAACAGACAGAGTCCTCCTTGGATGTCGGCCATTGAAGGAAGAGAGAGCTGACCCTTTGATCCCTCAGCTTTTATACTGAGCATGAGGCAGATGGGATGGAATACCCTGTTGGTCAGTTTTGGGTCACCTGTCCTGTCCACTGCTCCCCACAGGTGCAACCCCCCTATGCTTTTCCACTTCCGACCCTCCAACGGGGCAAGTAACAAAGTTGGTTGCCCTTGGGTGCTACAGCAATGAGTATAAGCAAGAGCCTCTCTGCATAGCGTGCCTGGGCATCAGCTATAAACATAGGTCTTATCACTCTGAGAGGGAACAGTGTCTGCACAATATGCAGTTAATTTCAGTAGTTCAAAGAGGCCCAGCTAAGAAGCGAAGTTACTGAATAAAATTGGTGCTGTTTTACCTCAAACCAGGACTATAGCCTTTGTTGAGAAGCTGTCAAAAGCTTTCTGAAAATCAAAATACAATATGTCCAATTTAGCTACGTACTTGTTACCACCTCCATGGACTTCCAGCACACTGGTGAGAAACGATTGTCTCTTACAGAAATCGTGTTGACTGCTTCCTCGACACCATGTTTCCCCACGTGTACAGTGATCTTATGGCTCTGCTGTCATAGAAGTGCTGGAAGTCAGACTTGCCAACCTGTTGTTCCCCAGGACCCCTCTAACTGGGAGCTACATTGGCAGCTCTGCCCTCCTCCAGCACAGAGGCCATTTGCAATGACAGTTGACAGACCTTGGCTAGCAGTTCTGCAGCTTCATATGTGAATTATCATGTAAATGGAGCCTGGTCCTGCTGGTTTACTGACCTCCAGCTTATCTGTTTGCTCTGATATATCTGTGAATTCAGTTCAGATTGGTCTAGCTCTTCTGATGAATTGCTATCAAGAATATTTTGGGTTTGGGGCTCTCCCTTATGTCTTCAGCAGGAAAAACTGGTACATAAAACCCACTGAGCATTTCTGCTGTTTTCTTGTCTTCTCCGAGTGCCCTTTTACATATTTGTCATTAAACTAGTTGGCTTCCTGCCTTTGCTATATAAAGAACTATTTACTATCAGTCTTTGCAAGGCTCAACTCACATTCTTTTTTAGACCTTTTAATTTCTGGTATATGGTTGACTTGCCATATTTTATGGGCTTTGCTGTTCTTCTAATTTGGGTAAGCTTCCCATTTTTTAAACATTAACTTACTGCCTTCGATAGCATCCTTAATGTTGCTATTGAGCCGTGAAATGGCCTTTTCGGACCACATATTGTTTTCTTTTCAAGTTGTGGCACAACTTCTACCTGGGATTTTAATTAAGTAATTTTTAACAGCATCTAGTCTGCCTGTTCCCTTCTTGCTTTTTGGACTGCTCCTTTTAAGGTTTTATTTCTCTTTTTCTTTTTCCTTTTCTTTTTCTTTTTCTTTTTCTTTTTCTTTTTCTTTTTCTTTTTCTTTTTCTTTTTCTTTTTCTTTTTCTTTTTCTTTTTCTTTTTCTTTTTCTTTTTCTTTTTCTTTTTCTTTTTCTTTTTCTTTTTCTTTTTCTTTTTCTTTTTCTTTTTCTTTTTCTTTTTCTTTTTCTTTTTCTTTCTTTTTCTAAATCTCAATTTGATATAACTGTCTTGAAACTGAATATCCATGAGCTGAATATGCTTGGGTTGTTCTCTCCCATTGCAACACTGAGATAACTCTACTGTGATTATTATCACAGAACTGCTCTTCCATTAACATCTGAAGTAGGTTCTGTGCACCACCACCCCACACCAAATCCAGAATAGCATCTTTTTGTGAGTTCTGTGGCTAGTTTTTTTTTCAAGAAACAATCATTTATTGTGTCTCTGCATTTTATGTTGATGAGGCATTGATCCAAATGTGGGTAACTGAAATTCCCTCCTCCTATAACCTGTCCTAAACATATAACTTCTTTAATCTCATTTAGCAGTTCACAGAATCACACAATAGTTGAGGTTGGGAGGCACCTCTGGAGACCCACTCATCAGCCCACCCCTGCTCAAGCAAGGATGAGCCACAGCAGGGGCCATGTTCAGTTGTGTTTTGAGTATCTCCAATGATAGAGGCTTCACAGCCACTCTGGCAAACTGTTCAAATGTTGGACCACCTGCATAGTAAGACATTTGTTTCTTATGTTTAAATGGAATTTCCTGTATTTAAGTTTGTGCTCACTGTCTCTTGTCCTTTCACTAAATATCACTGAGAAGAGTCTAGCTCCATCTTTTTTCTTTGGCTTGCTCAGAAAGCATTCAGGTAAGAGAACGGGTTAGGAACACACTAATTAAATCATAGAATCATAGAATAGTTTGGGTTGGAAGGGACCTTTAAAGGTCATGTGGTCCAACCTCCCCTGCAATGAGCAGGGACATCTTCAACTAGATCAGGTTGCTCAGAGCCCCGTCCAACCTGACCTTGAATGTTTTCAGGGATGGGGCATCTGCCACCTTTCTGGGCAACCTGTTCTGGTGTTTCACCACCCTCAATGTAAAAAATGTCTTCCTTATATGCAGTCTAAATCTATATTCTTTTTGTTTAAAGCCATTACCCCTCGTCCTATTGCAACAGGCCCTGATAAAAAGTTTGTCCCCGTCTTTCTTATAAGCCCCCTTTAAGTAATTGCAGTGATGGAGTTCTCAGAGAGCTCAGCACAGCCTGGTCAGGTTTTTAATTCATGACAGTCCTTTTCCTCGTAAGGATCTGTTGTAGTTTGGGCCGGACTGGCCGTGGAGGCGAGCTCAGATGCTCTCCCCCATCTCTCTCTTCAAGGAGATGAGGGAGAGAGAGAAGGAGACTTACGAGTTTAGAAGGAACTAAACTACTTCAATGAAATATTAATAATAAAATAAAAGGAAACAATGAAATATATACAAAACCGTATCAAGATGACAATCACGTCACCAGCTGGCACTGGGGTAGTTCCAGTTTAGACTCAGTGACGGACAGGAACTGGATTCTGGAACTGCATTCAGGATCGGGATCACAGGCAGATGAACAGACAGAGTCCTCCTTGGATGTCGGCCATTGAAGGAAGAGAGAGCTGACCCTTTGATCCCCCAGCTTTTATACTGAGCATGAGGCAGATGGGATGGAATACCCTGTTGGTCAGTTTTGGGTCACCTGTCCTGTCCACTGCTCCCCACAGGTGCAACCCCCCTATGCTTTTCCACTTCCGACCCTCCAACGGGGCAAGTAACAAAGTTGGTTGCCCTTGGGTGCTACAGCAATGAGTATAAACAAGAGCCTCTCTGCATAGCGTGCCTGGGCATCAGCTATAAACATAGGTCTTATCACTCTGAGAGGGAACAGTGTCTGCACAATATGCTGTTAATTTCAGTAGTTCAAAGAGGCCCAGCTAAAAAGTAAAATTACTGATTGGTTCTGTTTTACCTCATTGGTAAAACAAAAAAATTGGTTCTGTTTTACCTCAAACCAGGAGAGGAACCATGTAAGGATCCCCTCTGTTCAGTACTCACTAGACTGCAGTTGGAGTACTGTGTCCAGTTTGGGGCTCCCAGTAAAAGAAAGACATTGACAAATTGGAGTCCAGTGGAGGGTCACCAAGATGGTCACGGTGCTGCTGCACGTGCTGCAGGAGGAGGAACTGAGAAGACTGGATTTGTTTAACCCTGGTGAAGAGAAGGCTGAGGGAGAGTCTTATCGTTGCTTACGTCTACCTAACAGGGAGTTCCAGCAACGACTGAGTTACGTGCTTCTTGGAAGTGCATAGCAAAAGGACAATAGACGTGGTTACAAGTTGCAAGAGAAATTCCATCTGGACATAAGGAAAAAAAAATCACTGGAGTACTTAACCAGTGGGACAGATTGCCCGGAAAAGGTGGTGGAATCTCTATACTTGGAGATACTTAAAACCTGATGGAACTAGGCCCTGAGAAACAAGAATTAACTCTGAAATTAGTCATGCTTTGAGCAGCAATTCTACCTCCACCCTTAGCTTTTGGCATGCCTTTCCCTGAAAGCTCACCTATAACTTAGGCAAGGTAATTGCCTTCTCTGGGCATAAGCATTTGTGAATGCCAGGCTTCGTTACTGGTCACTGCAGAGAGCACATTTAATGATGCAGCTCTCTGGTAACAGAACAAATTTGGCATCTCATAGTGCCTCACAGTGCCGGGAAACATAAAGCTCGGTGCCCTCCAGGGCAGCGATAGCAAGTCCAAGAGGAATAACCCTTCCACTGCAAGGCAAGATGGAAAAGACTCCAGAACAAACATGAAGACATTGCTCCTTTGCAGGCAAACTAATCCCTGCTTTTCCATCCTTTCATGTAATCCGCCCACCGCAGAAAGTTGCTAACTAGGACTTGGAAAGTAAAATGTGCATTAAATTAATGGGTTTGGCAGAGGGAACATCTGTTTGTGAGTAACTTCTTGTTCTCTACATATGATAATGGTTATGGGTTAGTGTACCGAATACTGAAATTGTTTACAGCTCCTAGGAACTGTATGGTTTGAATCATTAATAAGGAGTGTTTTTAAATGCAGAATTTCTCATCAATACGAGCATTGCTGGTTTTCCCCTCCCTAAATAAGTGCAATTCAGTTTGCAAATTAAATATCAGAGAGGTTCACTTAATGTTGCTCTCTCAGCAGGCACAGAGATAAACATTTTTATTATCACAGTCTGTTGATATTCATGACAGTTACCCAGTGAAAACAGAACCATTTTCACATGATGCCTAAAAGATATTCCAGGTTTAATCTGACATGACACCAAAGGAAGTAGGAAATATTTACTGATAGGGGGTGGGTCTGCTTGTTTAAAATAAACCTGGGAAACAAAGAACCTAAAACGAAATTATCCCTAGCTCAGAATATATATATTTACACTTCTTTCTCAGCTGGGTAGTCCCTTCTAAGAGAGATGAGCTAACCAGAAGATGAATGAAGAGGACTCTGCATCTAATGCTCTGCCTTAAAGTTTTCCATGACCTAATTCTCACTTTACTCGGCTCAGGTGCTTCCTTCTCTCCTTGCTTTTTACTGTACTCTTTAGGCAGCCCATTCTACTGTGGGGATATTGCCTTTTAAAGCAATAAAACCAACTTTTTAGTACAAGTGTGTATGTGTAAATCCCAGCTAATCATTCCACTGACTTAAGCTCTGGCTAGTGTTAAATGCAGATTTGTAGAGCTGTGGATTTGCTGAGCTCCCTACACACAGCACATGGCATTTGCTTACTTCTCCCTGTCATCTTCATGTGCTATTGCCCCTGCCTTGGTGCTTATTTTCTCTAGGTTGCAACGTGAGCCCCTCGAATGCCGCTGCTCCTGTGTGTGACTGGGAAGTCTGCATTCCAGCTCCCCGTCTGAAGCCCGTCAGAGCTGGGAGCAGGAATAGTCCATGACATATTCCAGTAGGAATGCCTTTTTAAGAGAGTTTTTTTGGCAACGCTCCAAACACAGCAAGTGCGGGACAGGGATCTGATTTCACCTCTAATGCAAGAAATATTCATGTGAAAACTTCTCTTCCACAGAAAAGATTGCAACAACAGTTAAAAGTTGTAATTAGTTTTCTGGTGTTATCTGATTTTGATAAGCATACACATGCACCACACCCACACTTAACCACACACACGCCCTCTCAGAGCTAAACTAACCTGAAGGGAACCAGTAGTGCGTTTTCTCATCTGTACCAGAAATGATACTCAAAATTACTTGGGGATGGCTGGACAAGTTTATCAGACAAGACGGGACAAGAGAAAAAAAAATAAAATCACTAGAAAATTCACGTGACTCTATCTTGGATTCCTTTTTACTACTCTACCTGGTGCAGAATGTCGGGGGAAGACTCTAGCTGTAATGTGCCGCGGTCTCTGAAGAAGCGAGCCCAGGACCACTGCCCAGCAGGATGACCTCTCCAAGACTACCTTTAAGCCAGCTTCCCGTGAGAGAGCATTTTTCATAAAACAACTACCCCACCTCTACTCACCAGTTTGCAAGAAAGACGTACCAAAAATAAGCCTAGAAAATAATATTCACCTCTACTAGCTACTAAGAATCAGCAGATCAGCAGAGACGTTTGCTTCACAACATCCTGCAATGTTTCACACCTCCTACACCCGCTAATCCCTCTCAGTCCTCAAGTGCTCCCTACCTGTCACCATCTCCCCCAAGTATAACAGCCTCTGTGGTCCATGGGTGTCATTACCTCAGTCTATTAAAATTATTTTCTTGAAAGTAAACTGATCTCAAACCCATCATTCCCAACCAGTACCATGAAAATTGCAGCTTCTGTCTCAGAGGTAAAAAAAAAGCTTAGTTGCCCAAAGATTTATGTATAGTTTTTGAGTGCATATGGTGGTCTCATGAAAAATTAGACCTACAGCCTTGTCTGTGCGCTTAAACTTGCAGAGCTATTACAGCTCTAAGTAACGTTAGGGGCTGGACATAGCCACTTCCCATTGTTACAGAAAGGCTTAGGCTCCCTTCTGGAACCAAATCACTCAAACAATGAAGATTTCGCTTCATAACAAAGGCAGAGCAGCTCCTTTGCTATCTCTGGTGTTTTGTGTGATGTAAAAGACATGCAGACACAGCAGAGAAAAAAAGATAGCAACTAAGTGCAGACAAACATAGAAGTCGTCATAGCAGGAAAAATCCCCCCACCCTACCACAGACTTTTGGCTGAAAGATAATGTCTTTGTTCCCAGCTCCAAGATGCTGTCACTCCTATTTGATTCCTTCTGCTCTAAAAGAAACAGACTTTTGCACATGCTTTGTAAATTAAAGGGATTGCATTAAAAAAAAAACTGTTTATTGTTATTTTTTCTTCTTAACAGAAACTGCCTGCAGGGTCCCTCCTTTCAGCCAACAGCTTGTCGGAAAGCAGCAATAGTCCGCTGAAGGAGTCTGATGTGTTACCTTCATCCTTATTAGCCATTATTGATCCAAACGAAGGAGAAGCAAGTTGTACTGGATGGGTTCTGGAGCATCTGAGCAGAGGCTGTCTATATTGGAACTGATCAGATATTTGAGCTTCAATAAGTTTGCAGATAAGTGCTCCAAGACACTGTCAAAGGGTCCCCATATAGAACACAGCCTGTGGCGGTTATAAGCCTGAGAGGGTCTCTTAGAAAGATTAAATCTGCCTCTTCCTCTAGGGAGATTTGCACAGTAAGAAAAATTACAAACTTAAAAACATTCCAACCCACCTTCCAAAAACAAGACCACTTATCAAAATGCTATAATCCAGTCGTGAATATTTTAAAAAAGCTCAAGAAGATTTCCATCCAAAAGCTCAAGAAGAATAATCCATCCAGCTGGGCCTCAAATTGTTATATACAGATATATTTACCTACAGGTACAAAATGTAAAAGAACATGATAGGGTTGTTTTGTAAATGAGAAATTCTGAAACTTCAAAAGTTAAACACCTTTAACAAGACTATGTCCTCCAATGCTGAACACTGGATAATCTAGAAGTACAATGAAGAAACTCAAATATCTTAAACTCCGCCTTGCTCCTTACTGTATCACATCGATTTATTCTCTGGTGAAGACCCCGAGGTGACAGAGACGTGAAACGAGGCCACAGGAGAAAATATCGGTGTATAACATCAGTTCCCGATGACAACTACCAGAGTGGCATAGCTGACTGGTTAACTGTAAGGTGCCGTGGCGGTTGGGTGCCTGACCCTGTCCCCCTGGCTCTGAGCTGCAAGAACTGCTTGTTATTTAACTGTGGTTATGAGACTTCTTATGTCCGTTGCCACAGGCTTATCAGAAGTACTGGTCTTATCACCATGAGGCAAAGCTATTTACTAAGGCTAACAGTTTAACAACTAACACCCCCCTGCCAAATTGTGCATAACTTCTCACATACAATGCCTTTCTAAACTCGAAGATTTATTAAAAGTGAAAGCAGAAACGAAAACACCGGGGTGACGGAAAGCAAACGAATCCCCTTTGACTTAGTCACCCCTCTGAACTCACCCGGCAGCACATTTTCTGTCGCCAGCCAAGGCAGGCAGATCTGCAGCAGGCTCCTTTTGCCGCCCGCGCGCTGTGCGCTGAGAGTATGAACACGAGATAAGAACCACTCCAGAACCGGGCGGCTGCATCACCGGCACGCTGTCGGCAGCTTTGGCTTTCAGCAGAGGGGCAAAGGATGGGAGCCCACTGGTGAGCTGGGCAGTGCGGCCAGAACTCGTGAAGACAAAAGGCTTTCCTGTACATGAAGAGCATTTTAAAAGCTCCCTCTCATGGCCTGAGAGTTCACAGGCTTGGTAAGCAGGCTTTGCTAAAGCTATTTAAAAACTTTCCTTGCCCGATTTGAACACAGTGGCCTCGTTCAGGAAAGCGATGTTTTTCTCCGGAGTTACATTCTGGCTTTGGATGTGGTGAAGCTTTTTCTGAGCAAACCTTTGTTAGTGGTCTAGCGGGGCCGTCCTCCCGCTCTGCACCAAGAGAGGGTGCGGGGTGGGTGCAGGGCCAGCGCGAAGGGCCGGGGCACGGAACAGAGAACCAGGGAGGGGACGGGGATCCAGGGGTCAAAGCAAAATCAAAACAGCAAAAGTTCTAACAAAAGGTTTCCTGGGATTCCCGGGGTGGCTGTGGGATGCCAAGTGCTCTTAGGTTTCTCGGGAACTCCCAAATGTGCCTCTGATGGCAAAGGGCAGCTTTAAGCCTCCTCGGGCCTCAGCCAAGCATCAGCCAGCTACGAGTTAGGATGGTCAATTTTTGACCGTCAAATCTGTTCAACATAACCTTGCCTGTATTCACCAAGCAAATGGGAACCGGATAAAAAGTCTTCATAACATTCAAGACAACAGAGCACGACACTGATAGCTAACACACAGCACAGCAGCATGGATTTTGCTGTTCCAGATGCTCTCCCCAAATGCCCTGTCATTACCAGCAGCATAAAAATAACTGCCTCCTGGTTCTTATTTTGCTATCACCATTATCCACAGTACGACTGTGCCCACACCTGGATGGCTGGGGTTAAGTATTACCCTATTGCAGTAGTGCCCAGGGGCCAGCGACCTGCTGTGGTAGGCACTGGACACCCAGGCAGAGGCAATGCCCACCCCGAAAAGCTCATGACTGCAATGGAAGATTAAAATGGAAAGATAAAATATCAGTTTTTCAGCTGAATGTAATCTGGATTCAACGGAATTAGAGGCAATAAGAATCACAAGGGCCAGTTTTCCCCCCATGTTCACCTCCTCAGACTTGGCCGACAGGATGATGTCCAGGACACTATCATGCAGATGGGAGCATTTGCCAGCTGTAACCAACCGTCTCCGGCAAAAGGGGTGGTGAAGAAGTAGCCAACAAACGTTTGATGTGATATTTAGGACAGATTTACATCTCTCTGCACTGTTTGAATGATGCAAGGAAGATAACACCACAGTCTTTATCACTGAAAGCATTTTAATCTTGCTCACGAAGTCTGCCCCAAAACTGTAGTTACCACTGCCCCTCTTGCCACACATGAAAGCACCACAGTCACAAGATGCCTGATGACCACATGAGCTGAAAGCCTGAAGTCTCATTCTTGCTTTTTTTTTTTCTGTAGGAAGTCCCTGCTCTGATCAAATACATCATTACTGCGTGAGACACAAAAGCAAAGCTCTATAATTTATGATTATAATCTGTCTTGGGACATAGTTCACATTTCAGAGGTGTTAATCCCAAAATCCTGGCCAACATCTTTGTCTTCACAATTTCCTTCTATTTCAGAAATAGTGCAGTTTGCAATGTGTGTGAGTTTTTTCTTTACTTTTTGTTCTAAAGTTGCTGTGTGGTCCTGCACTGCAGGGGCCATGTAGACCTGGTCAGAAATTTCTAACTAAATTATTTTCCCTGCAAAAATGCCTCACTTATCCTTTTTGGAGCTACTTTTCCTGATAAAGTATATGCTGTGCCAGGGAAAATAGAGGGAGGTTCCCACCTTCTGGCCTGAAGATCAGGACATTCTTCTTGGATGAAAGAGCTCCAGGTTCAGGTTCAACTGCTATTTGATTACCAGACAAACAAGTAATCTTTTCTCATGTCCTTTTAGAGAAACAAACCCCAAACCAGACAAAGGCTAGAAAGGCCTTTGTGTTCACCTACTAAAAAATTTTGAAAATTCTAAAATCTCAGCTGTTTTCATGGGATGGCATGAAAAGCATTTCACATCCTCTTCAACCAGTAGGATTCATATCGGAAGCAATAGCTTTTAGTGGGGCTGAACTACCCCTCAGTGGCCCTTCCCCTTAGAACTGGGGTCATTTAGGTTAGAAGAGACCTTGAGAAGTCATCTTGTCCCTCCTCCCATGCAAAGTTAGTCCAGCAGGCTCAGGACCTTGTCCAGTCGAGTTTTCAGTGTCTGCTGGTGTAGAAATGACACTTCTTGTCTGGGCAGCCTGTTCTAGTGCTGAACTACCCTCATGGTGAAAATTATCTTCCTAACATCTGAATGAATTTCCCTTGGTGCAGTTTGCGCCCATTGCCTTTCATCCTGTCACCGTGCACCACACAGGAGAGTCTGACTCCCGTTACTGAATTGCAGAGAGCAAGAATATCTCCCCTTGGCCTTCTCATCATGGGACTGGACAAACCTAGCTCTGGTTGCCTCTCTTCAAACATCATGTGCTTCTGCCCCCTCACCATCCTGGTGACCCTCTGCTGGTCTTGCTCCAGTTTGTCAATTAATTTCTTGAACTGTGGAACTCCAGAGTGGACACAGTACTCCAGCTGTGGTTTCACAAGTGTGGAATAAAAGAGAAGAATGACCTCTCTTGACCTGCTGGCTATACCCTTGCTAATACAGCCCTGCACATGGTTGGTCTTTGCCACAGTGCCATATTGCTGCCACACGTTCAGCTTGAGATTCACCAAAACACCCAGGCCCCTTTCTGAAAAGGTGCTTTCTAGACAGTTAACCATACCAAACCATTGCACAAGGTTATTCCATCCCACATGAAGGACTTGGCATTTGCCTTTGCTGATTGTCATGAGGCTCCTGTCAGTCCCACTGTCAGGATTCCTCTAAAAAGCAGCTTCCAGCATGTCATAGAATTGTTTGGGTTGGAAGGGACCTTTTCTAGTTCCAACACCCCTGACATGGGCAGGGACACCTCCCATAGACCAGGTTGCTCAAAGCCCCATCCAGCCTGGCCTTAAACACTTCCATGGATGGGGCATTCACAACTTCCCTGGGCAACCTGTGCCAGTGCCTCACCACCCTCAGAGTGAAAAATTTCTTGCTGATATCTAATTTAAATCTACCCTCTTCCAGTTCAAAGCCACTATCCCTCATCCTATCACTTAATGCCCTTATAAAAAGTCCCTCTCCAGCTTTCTTGCAGGCCCCCTTCAGATACTGGAAGGCCACTATAAGGTTTCCCCAGAACCTTCTCTTCTCCAGGCTGAACAACCCCAACTCTCCGAGCTTGTCCTCATAGGTGAGGTGCTCCAGCCCTCTGATCATCTTTGTGATATCAACCATATCGCTACAATTTGGTATCTTCCACAGGTTCCAGTTGTTAATAAATGCATTTAAACAGTGTTGGCTGCAGTACTAGTCCCAGAGGGACATCACTAGTAGTTAACCTGCCACCAGGTGGATTTTGTACTGCTGATCCCAACCTTTTTAGTCAAGCAGTCCAGCCAATTTTCCATCCACTTTATTGCCGCTTATCCAGTCCATATCTCATCTTCTTATAGAGGTATAACGAAGATTTTCCAGTGTTTGTAAGCTGCTTCAGGAGCTGCCGCTGCTGTGTAAAAAAAACCCAATAAATTTGTACAGAAATATATTTGTAACATTTTCTGAGTGCTTGACTTTACAAATTAACTGAGGTTTTGTTTATACAATTTTTATTTATATTTATACCAAGTGAGAAGTGTTGATTTGGGGCTCAAAACCTTTTAAATGTTGGGGGATTTTTAGTGGTTTTGGTTTGTTTGTTTGTTTGTTTGTTTTCTGGTAGATGCTTTGAAACCCCATGAGTAAAAGATGCTGCAGGAATAACTGTGAGTGATTGCTCCTAATGAATCTCACTAACTGCAACTATAGTGACCAATACTCTTAATGTACTAATTTTCCACAAGACTGCTGCCTGCTGTAGTGGATTATGTGTTTTTTTCAGGTTTCTCTCCATTTGCCTGTGTAGTTCCCTGCCCATTGTTCCTCTCTGTGCCACCTGTGGTTGATGAAGACAGCCCACCCAGCTGCAGCAGGCACTACCCTCCCCTCTTCCCACTGCACCGGCAATGGCAGAAGCAGCAAGTCTGACTTCAGGACCACCCCAATCTTTCCCTCTATTCCTTCTCTTCTCACATGAGGGCCAGGCCATCCTTGCGACAGCAAAAATTGGTTTCATTTACAGTGCTGAGAACCATTGAACTTGATTTGAGCAGATAAGGAATTTACTTCACAGCCGTGATTCATTCCTAACACTGAATGAGACGGTGGGGGGGGTGGCGGGGGGTGTGTGTGGAAAAACGGCACTTGAGGAGGGAAGGCTTTTTACAAAGAAACTGAAGAAAACTTACTGAGAAAGCTCAGGGGATCTTTACTGTGCCAAAAGGGGAGACAGGGCCTTTGGTGACACTGTTAGTTGTTGTCTTCCAAGGATAAAACATCCACTTCTGAAGAAGAGGCTTTTATGCTAGATGACTAGCTGTAGGCATTTGAGGCAGGTTTGGATGATGGAAAACCCCGCATGTGACAGCAGACACACATAAAGAAGGTCACTTGCTGAATGGGTCAAACACAGTGGAGTCAATGCATCTCAACAGCATCAGGATTGAGTCTCACCATCAGAAGAGCCATCCCAGAACTGCAGGCTCACAGCAGGCATTGGTTTTGAGATGGTAATCCATGCTGGAATTTCTGGTTTGTTTCTGCTTAGGCAATGAGAAGAGCTTTCCAACAACAAAAATTAGGGAACTATTCAAGGTCTTAGGAGGCAGGAAAAGGAAATGGCACACAAGTTCACAGAAGAGCTATTTTGAGAAAAAATCTGTATCTTCCCACAGAGCAACTGCAATTGATGAAACTACTCAGTAGCCTGCTAAGTTGCTTTGGATATCTGGATGAAGACGGGCCTTAACTGAGGAAGGAAGGAAAGTTTGAGCAAAAATAGCAGGAAGCAGAGTCTAGAGAGACTGATGCTTTTTTGTTGAAAAGATCAATTGGAAAGCATGGACACATGGCAACAGTGAGAGAACAAACCCCACTGGACAGACGTTAGGCACAGTGCTTAAGGCATTACTGGAATGCGCTCAAAGATGTGGCTAGTCATAAAGGCCCATACAGAATGAAAGCTTTGTAAAATTTGCCTTTGCTGTAAGTTCAAATGGGTGTATCTTAGGGTGGAAAATAGTTTCTTGCTTTTGTCATTGACTTTACAACATACATTGGGACAGAGAGACCCAAGAAAGCCACGGCTTACTGTGTTCTTCCTCTGTGAGGACCATCCTCATAGCAAGCCACGTACCTGGTGGCTGGATAGTACGAGTGATGGTAATCACTTAATGCTGATGAAAATGTTTTTGTGATATTTAAAAAATATAAATTAAAAATGAATGGTGTGCTTTAGAAGAAATCCCAAAGTTGATTGCAAATTAATGCCATACACATGAAACAGACTGAAGTAACTTTTGGGGTGGAAAATTACAATTGTCCATACAGCATAATGATGTATGCGCACGCTTGTCAGAGAATGAGGAATACTAAGGTCAGCTCAATTGGTCTGTGTTTCTCATTCTGTTTAGCATGAAAAGTGACAATTCTGGTCAGCAACACCGATGTCCACAGAAAATGTCTTGCTGACTTCTGCAGACTATGGCTCAACCTCCTGTGGCACAAACCACGACAAATGTGATGATCCGAGGGCTGGAGCAACTCTCCTATGAGGACAGGCTCAGAGAGTTGGGGTTGTTTAGCCTGGAGAAGAGAAGGCTCCGGGGAGACCTTATAGTGGCCTTCCAATACTTAAAGAGGGCCTACAGGGAAGATGGGGAGGGACTCTTTATCGGGGAGTGTAGGCATAGGACGAGGGTTAATGGTTTTAAACTGAAAGACGGTAGATTTAGATTAGATTAGGAAGAAATTCTTTACTCTGAGGGTGGTGAGACACTGGCACAGGTTGCCCAGGGAAGTTGTGGATGCCCCATCCCTGGAAGTGTTTAAGACCAGGCTGGATGGGGCTTTGAGCAACCTGGTCTAGTGGGAGGTGTCCCTGCCCATGGCAGGGGGTTGGAACAAGATGATTTTTAAGGTCCTTTCCAACCTAAACCATTCTATGATTCTATGAATGTCAGTTGGTATCTCTCCAGACAGAGTTTATTTCCTGATGCACTTCTCAAAGATATAAAAGACCCGTTATTATTACCAAGCCTTGCCATCAGCAGTCTCAGCTCTAGAGTACAGTGGTGATTAATACTTGGGGAATGTCTGAACAGGGTTTGCACGCTGTGGAGGAACAAAATGCTTGTGCCATGCCTAACACAAATCGGCCCCGCTCTCAGTTGGGGAACACTAAGCTACACATCATAAAGAACATGGATAGTCTTCGTAAAATGGTAAATCATGTTATACTGGTAGAAAGATGTTGGGGCAAGAACTAGAAGACTATGGAGAACCAGGAAGACGGTGCTTAAGGCCAGGTACAGCTTTCAGTTAAACAAGTATTTAAATCTAGAGTAACTCCATCAAAATTGAATCTATTTACTTCATAGAATCATAGAATTTTCTAGGTTGGAAGGGACCTTTAAGATCATCAAGTCCAACCATCACGCTAACACTGCCAATACCACCACTAAGCACCACGTCTACCCATCCTTTAAATACCTCCAAGGATGGCGACTCCACCGCTTGCCAGGGCAGCCTGTTCCAATGCTTAACAAGCCTTTCTGTGAAGAACTTTTTCCTAATATCCAATCTAAACCTACCCTAATTTTAGTTTGATAGAATTGGCCCCTGATTTTCCACGTTATACTTTCTTTTTATTTTCCTTGCTTTTTTTTTTGCATCCTTTCCCAGCACCCACCAGCCAGGCTTGCACTAGGCAGTCCATTCCATTCACATCCATGTTTACATTCTTTCTGTACTTGCCCTGTATTTTTCTCAAACTTATCCTATTATGTACATAAATATTGTCGTTTAAAAAAGAAAATAGTTTTTGCACATCCCAGTCCGTCTCACAGTGTTATAAAGCTCCATTCATACCTGCCACACCTTTGTTCCCAAAGTAACTATAACGGTCCAAAAAATAGGGGGTGCCACTTCAAACAAGTAGCACAAAGAATTGGGGTACCCTGGTGTAGGTTTCTGACACCACTCCTAGCTAGTGGGCTGGAGCTATTGCCCCGCAAGTCAGCAATAGTCTTCGTGATAAATGAACAGTATCAGGTCAATTATATGGTGATGGACACTGACTGGCATCCTTGCACTCAGACCTCAGAACACCTGAAAGTTTTCAGCTGAGTCAGCTATCCAAGCAGTGTAGGAACCAAGCGGCAGATCTCGCTGCTGGGACTGACAGCACGCTACCTGCCACCAGCAAAACCCAGTTCTGCTGTTCAGGAGATGGATTTCAACAGGGCTACAGGAATTTTTACTATTCTTTATTTCACAATCCGAAGCTCAAAGAGAATGGCTTTGACCCACAACATTTATGCTGCACAGCTCTAGAAGCACATTGCGTGCATCCACTGACAGAGGAATCGGGTACGTCCATAAAGACTGCATTGCCATTAGCTGGAACAGGAGCCAGTTCCTGTGGAGAATACGGTACCTGCAAGGTCTCTGGAAGTCTTTTGTAATGATAATCTCATACACATCAGCCTTTTCGAACTACACTGCCTGAGACTTAAAGTCTGTGCTGGACTCTGTCCTGCATTGTTAGCATAGGGGGAAGAAAGAGACTGGGTACATAAATTAAGAAAACAGCATAGAATTTCTGATTTCCCATTTTAATATCCATGAAGTAATCATGGCAGGATAATATCACTTTCTCACAAAGAGGCCTTCAGTGTAATATAAATGATGAATAAACATGGAAAGTAAAGACAAAGCCACCGAAAACTCATGAGGCAGGGTGCCATTAAATCAGGGTGAGGGAACTACAGAACTGAATTCTAATTTTATTTTAAAAAGAATTGTACTACATTATTCCCAGTGAGACAGTATTTTTCCTAGCCTGAATCACATGGCTTTTTACTTGGTGTAAGTCACTCTTTACATAGAAAACCACATCTAGCCTAGTTCATTTAGACTTTCTGTTTTCTACTTGGCTGAGATGGCTAACCGACTCTCCCTTCCCTACGGAGCACTGCCTTTACCTTCATCTGCTTTCCCATATGTTAATCAGAATAATTTTCCTGCTTTCAGGACTTGTTCCAGGGCTTGGTCTTCAAACCACCTCATTGTTAAAACTCCAAGTTATCTTTTTTTTTTTCCTTTTTCCCAATACAAAGAAATGCATTCAGAGTTTAAAGCTAAAGATGTTGCAAGCAGAGCCTAAGCATTTTAATCAATATTTAATTTAGCTAGATTCGCTACTTAACACTGAGTAGCCAAGTTACATGCATTAAGAATTACCTTGCACCTCTTAGTTTTACAAGCAGTTTTTACCAATACAAGCACTGTGGCTGAATTCCAGCACGTTAGTACCTGCATCTGCAAGGACTGAGAGAACAGGCTCGAGGCTTGCACTTTGCGATTACTGTAGCTCTTTTTCTTAAAATTGCTAAGAAAAGGATTAAGATCATTTGGATGTAAAACCATCGCTTCCAAAACTTAAGCTTATTTTGGTGTCGTGAAGAGCTGAATGGACCTAAACTGAAAGAGCTTTCCGAAAGCCTCAGCCTGATCATCAGTACAGTTCAACCAAAGGATCAACCCTTATCATCTAGACTCAAAAGCAGGCAAGCATCTCATCTTCCAGCTGGTTCATTAAAAAAACCCAACAAAACAACAACCCAGCTTTGGCAGAATAAAAGGCGTGCGTCTTCAACATGGACAGTGCAGCAGTGCGACAAGGGGGACACACTGACTAAGATCTGCCTGAGATGGTGATTTGTAATGGCAAAAAATTTGTTTGTTTACAAATTGTAACAACTCCTTGAAGAGTATTTGGCAACAGAAAACAGTTAATCTTGTCTTTAGAAGAGGCACCTATACTTTTCACGGGGTTTTAAAGATGCTTATAGTCTGCCAGTGACAGCATGTAAGCAATGTAACTGAGCTTACTCACCTCTTCCCCATTCCCAGAGTAACTGCCAATCAGTATTCGCACACTGCCGTGTTTCTATCATAAATTATAACCAGATAGTTACATTCACAGAAGGGCTAAGACAAAATCCACCAGCTAAGTTACTTGTCCTAAGTTAGCTGCCCTGCTAAGGCATAGCAATATTTCTGTTGAACTGATGAGCTGCCCATATCCAAAAATACTTTTCTGGGCTGTGAATGGTTGGAGCGTTGGCTGAAATTCACACAACTGGAAAGAGACGGTTTTGTTTATTAGACATCTTTGTCAATCTCTACTGGATATCTCCTCGAGACAATGAAGATGGGTAATTCCATAGTCGAAAGCTGGACTAATAGCATTGCTTCAGCGGAGTTACCCTGGATTTACAGTGGGGAAAGTGAGATTGGAATCTGGACAACTAATAAGGGGTGAGTAAGTTATTTTCTCACCTTTTTTTCCCCCCAAGAAAGCTAACGATACTGGACCAAAAGTAAAGTGTAGTGGCTGTTGCACACAGTTAACGCTGCACACAGTGTTCTCATAAAGAACAGGGAGTTTCCACCTGGGAAATTCCCTCAAACTCTATGTTTATCCTCATGAAAGATGAGCAAGCAGCCAAGTAAGGGAATGCAAAGGATACAACTGCTCTAAAGGAAGATGGACCTTTGACTGCAGAGGGAGAAAGATTTTTCTAGAATCAGTATTACTATTATTTTTAAATTTAACAATGTGACAGATCTCTTAGTGTTCAGTGTGGCCAATGCAGGCCAAGACATAAACACCCGATGAGAGAGATTCACACTTGTTCTTGCCACAGCCCAGTGCAATAAAACCTGTGGTAAAGGACGTTTTATAAAGCACAACACAAAGGAAACACAATGAAGCTTACATAGGAGCTCTAAGGCTGCCTAACTTACACCTCTTGTAGTCCTAAGAATGCTCTTCGTCTGGCTGTTTCCATGCTAGATAGATGTCTCTGATGTTAGCTACATTGCACCAAGAGCCCCACCAAACAAGGTAACATTCCTAGGCAGCTTTTCGCAAGGTAGCAGCCCAAACACCGCCATCTTGTTCCCACAGGCCAACACCGTGCACAGTGGTAGTGAAAGTAACGAGTTTCACAGCCAAAATAAACCCTCATAAAGTACTACCTGCCATCAAGACCTTGAGTTCCTTTTACTCCTCCTCCCTCCTGTCTCTCAGTGGATTCTTGGTTGCTTTTACTTTTTTTTTCTTCCCCTTGAAGTTTCCTGAACTTCTTCCTTCTGGATACCAGGAGATATGTTGGGCCACCAGCCCCTGTCTGCTCCGAGAACCAACTACTTGCCGCCTCCATGGCCGTGCGGGGCCGTTTTGGCATTAACCTCTACTGCACAGGACCAGGTGCTGGCAAGGGCTGCAGGAAAACTGAGTAAGGCCTTTAAAATATCATCCTGGGTGAGTGCCTGGATGGGCAATCCAGGGAGCAGAACGGGTAAGACTTGGAAATCCTACGGAAAAGAAAGAAGCCCCGTTCTAAAAACTTGTCTACATCCTGTGAAAGTTAGAGTAACTGTAGGATTGGAGCAGTCTGAGCAAAGTAGCTCCATGGCAGGTCCAAGACATGTCTGGAGAGCACTCCCCTAGCTTCCTGCACACAAACATGCAATGTCTGGCCTGACTTCTGAGACTGGGTGCTGGATTTAGGACCTGGCCATCAAGTGCTGTCATTAAATGATGTGCTAAGAATGGAGAAATGTCACTGAAGACCTTCCAAATCTCTGATTCCGTAGCTCATACATCCTCTTGCTGCCAAACGTGTTTCCAGAATGAAAACTGATCCCCCGCTCAACAGGGAAATGTGAGAGCCCCTACATCCACCAGAAAGAAGAAAGGGAAGTGCTTTAGTCACAATCCTTCCTACTCTGACTACACTCGACCTCAGCCAGAGGCACTGACCCTGGGAATGGCCTTCTTAAAAACTTTAGGAATCGACAGACATCTGGCTCAGCTTCTGTATTTTAGCCTTCTTCCATTTCCATTATGCCTAGCTGAAAACAGGCAGGTCTTCCATACTTGGCCATCATTCTGCATCTAAAACATCTCTGGACACCGGCTGTTCTTGCCCACAGCCACTGAAATCAATGGGACTCCACAAACTGGCGCAGGAGTCTCAGCCAGAGAGTGATGGTGTAAGATCAGAGCTTTTGTCTGCAGTTTATGCATGCCTAAGAGTGCTAAAGAAGGAATAGGAAAAAACGACGAGATTAATAATTGACATATCAAGGAATATATATTCCTTTGTCATTAGATTATGCTTAGAATATATTGGGTAAAATCAATACAATCACTCTGAGTGGAAAAGCCTACAGGCTATCAGTACCAGAATTTATTTTTAAAGTCTTTTTACGCATATTAATGACAACATCGCTCAAAGATTGATAAGTTATACTGATTTTACTGGTGGGGAAACGGAGGTTAAGTAAGTTTTTTAAGGCCACAGAGCAAGTAAGTGCTTGGATTTATAACTCCCAAATCTGCCTTCTGCTCAGTCCAGCAGGCCATGCTGACTCACTCTGGAATGTATCTTTCCAGCAAACTCTTAAGGGACAAGAGGAATCAAAAGGAACAAAAGGTACAAATAAACTAAGTTAATTCTAAAAACTAAATGTTTTCTTCTATTCAAAAAACATGAGCCAACTTCTGTTTAAGTTGTCACACCTCACCAGTGCGTCAGCCAGAAACAGGAGCACTAAAACACCATGAGGGAGATTGTTCTGACAGTGTTTTTAACAAAACCGAAAGTCAGACACAACAGCCTTATGTCATGAGGTTTCCAGTACAAAGAAAATCTAATATGTGTCTGAGATTTCAAATGAAGTTTATGGAGATTCATCCCACGGTAGCTTTAAAGTTCAGAGAAGCCACAACTGTTCCCTTCTACGCGGATGCTGGCATCCGCGAGACCGTAAGAAACCAGCAGTGATACTGTTATTCCAGCGTCTGGGAGACTATTTCTGTGCTACTGCTCCGTATTATGTAAGTCTGCTCCTCAGTGCTGGACCTATCTGTATGTACTGGAACATTTTAAAAAATCAAACCTGTTTTAAACAAATCAAGAATTTAAATATTAATTTACTCCTCTCAAAGGTGAAATATTTTTGGAAAACTAAGAAAATTAAATGGAACTGACTCTGCAATTTCAAAGACATTAACCAAGACAAGTGTGAAAGAAAAGAGCCGATTACGTGACAATACTATAACCAGACCGCCTGGAATCTGGCTCTGGAGAATTCATCTAAAGAATTCATTTCCATTCCATTAAGAGTCTCCATCCATAAAAAGTTCATTTCCTTTTATAGGTAAACAGGCGGGCGATGCCCAACCTGACATAGCTCCCTGAATAATCAGATGGGACCTGTAAAGGCCTTAATGCACAGCGCAGTTCAAGCTGCAAACGTCCCGCTCCACGTACCCTCTTCCGACTGCATCTCATTTATGTTTATACAACTTATGCCATGGGATAAATCCCAACCTATTGCCAGGAGATTCAAATTTAAGTACTTACAACACACTTTTTTGTGCATGGAAAGAGAGGTAGAGACTCAGATTCAAGTGACAAAGAAAGCATCAACAAAAAACCCCAGAAAGCAGAGAATAAAGAACTGAATGGCACTATTTGAACTTGGCTTTGGTTAAAGTCAAGCAGCTGAAAGAGCTCCTGATCCAACACCCACATGTAAAAAATAGACAGGGAAATCACATATTCTGATACTTAATTTAGAACCTGACATTCTAAACTTACTCTGTGGGTAGTTAAGTCAGAACCAGACACGACTTCTGCTATGCATTAGCATTTCAGAAACACAGCCTTCTGAGTCCCAGTATACAGAAACCTCTTAAATGACGTTACAAATAAAATCCACAATAAAAATCTTATCGATTTTAGTCAAGGGGAAAAACTCCAATTATGCTTATGTTTCTTGTTACAAAACTGGGAATGTTTTGCTCATTTTGAGAGCTCCGGTAAAATGACACTTAGATATCTATAACTGGAAGACTGAAAACGAAAATATTTTCCCAAAACTGTTCTTTTTGCCAGGAGCATGTCTGCATCTGCCCAGTTTTTCCTCAGAAGCATCTGCAGTTTTTAAGAAAGTTGCTAATCTCCCTCTCCGAGTCCTTCTCCTTACTCTTTTTGATCCATTACTTTCAGCATTCTTCCTTCGTGTGCCAAAAAGTCACACTGAAGCTCAGATCCTAACGCTTGCCTGCCTACAAAAAATACCCCCAAACCGGGGGGGAAGTTACTTGCATAAAATATTTTTTATGAAGAAAATATGCTCTCTCATGTGCAGCAGTGGCTCCCATGTATGGTTTGTGGCTTCCAAACTGGCCGTGCAGAGATAGGAGACTGCGCAGCACTGACTCCACTTCCTCTCCCCCCGTCCGCCGTTGCAGCAGGTGCGCATCTTCATCTCCTCTGTGAAGTGATGGGGCACAGCTGAAAAAGCCGAGGTACGTTCATAAACCATGGTAGATGTGCAGCTGGTTCTACCAGCTCACTGACACTTGGCGGTAACTAGGAACCACACCAGTCTCATCTCTTCACACCTGTGTTGTCCTTAATAGACTAACTGTCCTATGTCAAAGTCTTGCAAGAGAAGGGGAGTATCTCCCGTGCTGCATGTCCACTCCAGAGGCGATTTCAGCATCCTCTATATGCCGAGCCATAGCCAAAAGAAGGGTGGTGAATGCGGGGCATCCCCGTATGCTGTTCTTGTGATCTGTGCTGCTGCTGTAGACTACAAGAGTCCAGAGGCTGCAACACCCTGTTCCATGGAGCAGAGACTGGTCTCCATCCAGTCCCACTACCCAGAGAGTCTCACAAGTGGTGCACAGATCCCTCACATCCACTGACCTAAACCAAGCTCAGTCTGTTCACAGGTCACATACTGGACATTTTCTACTGAAAGCTGAAGCAACCCACCCGTGACTTAGTTTGATTTAATGAAGGTACCAAAAGAACCAACTACAGCATTAGAGAAAGGAAGTAAAACTGAAAACCAGGCTTATAAAACCAGGTTAGCTTCTTGTATCTTTAATACAGGAAAATGTAAATTAAAAAGACGACTACTTCTGCTAGCAGTGAACTGGTGAATTGGAGCCAACTGATAACCCTCTCTTCAAAATATGGTATCTTCCATCCATGAATAGTTTTCAGCATAGACTAGGCTAGGAAAAGAAATATACCTGGTAAAGAACAATGGCTCAAATAAGATGGGGAATAGTGTGCTGTAAGCAGTGGAGAAGGGAAAATCGAAAGAAGTTACAGGGAAGAAATATGTTTTCTGAAGAGAATCCTTGGAGCATAAGAAATGGGGTAAATCTGAAGCCCAGGTGAAGCATGACAGAGGCATGGAATGGAGGGCAGGAGATGAAACAATGGGGAGGGGCGGAGCTAGGAAGAATGCAGTGGGAGTGAGAGTAAATTTCTGGTGGGGCTAACTGGCATGGCTCCCCGATTCCGGTCCCTGGGGTCAGAGGCATGCTAGCACTAGTACCAGGGCAGGGGCAGGGAGGCACATTGGGAATAAAGTAGCAGGGTGCGGGCAGGAGGTGAAGCCTTGTACCCTTACTTTAGTTAAGTTTTAAAAACTGACTTGCAGTTTGATTGCTTTCTTGGCTTAAAAATACATATAAAGTATTCCTAATTGCTCTATTGGAGCACAGCTTGTTGCCTGGAGGAAGACAAGAGCTTTCAAGACTGTACACTTTTGAATTTCAGAACATACATAAAGGCCAAAACTTTCTACTGTCCTTGTTTCTATTGTCCTTCTGGCAGAGTGACTCCAAATGCACAATACAAAATTCCCAGGGTCCTGGAAAGCCTGAAAATGCAGGGAATAGACACCTCTCCAGCTTTATTGCCAGACTGCCTTTTAATCCTCAAAGTGTTTACTCCATCTGCAGAGGATTTCTGGAGGACCAGGTAAAGCCAAGGCCAACAGTTCCCCTAACCATTGTTGCATTTCACATGAAAAATGGACAAAATGACCAAGTCCTTAACTAAACAAACCGTACCATACTAGCAAAGGAGCTGCTTGCTTTGCAAAGCAGACAACATAACTCTAAAAACCAGAGAGAACCAACTAACATTTTGAAACTGAAGAACTTGCTTATTATCAGAATAATGGCACTCAGTGGGTGAAGCACACCTTCGCAAGGTTGGTAACGTGATCTACACTTCCCAAACTGTGCAGAGACCAAGAAAATATGTCAGTAAGTCAGTGCAATGAATAAAACCAGAGCTGGCGGTATATTAAATACCAATCTGATGACAAATGACAAAACCCAGAATTCCTTAAATCAGACTTATTTCAAACCGATCTCCCTGGAGTCCTCTCTTGCTGTTCCTAAACCTCCTTTTGGCATAGGAGTGCACAGAGTAAGGACACACACATGCTCCTTATCTGTGCACATTTGCAGGCTGTAATTCAAGTAAACATTAGATTAAAAAAAAAAAAAGTTCCTTGAACTTTGAAATAAAGAATAAAGCTTTGACTTCTATTATAATTAAAATATTTGAAAACAGCCTTCAGTTCAACCCCGATGTCAACCACTGGTGTTCATCGACTGACACAAGGATTCAAACTAATACCATAAATGGGAAAAACACCAGTTCTGTAAGGAACAGGTCTGGCAGGATTGAGCAGCCCACATACAAGCTGCTGTGGCTTTCAGTGGGGTACTCCATTATTCTTTATGTCCACTACAGAAACTGCGCTTGCCAGCTTAAACCTATGGATGTATACATACTTCACTTTTTGTCTGCAAATATCTGTGCCAAAACAAACCAAGCCAGATGTTCAGCCTTCAATGAGACAACGACAATATAAGGATGAGCATATGGCATTTCAATTCTTATATCCTAGCAGAAATCTACTATCTTTATTAATTAGTTTTGTTTTAATATGCACACTTCATTAAGCCAGCACAACCTTTAAACATTACTACCTTCACACCACTGCAAGGTTACGTCAGCCTTTCCAGTAGAAAACTTACCTGCCAGAGATTGTGTTATCTGAAAAATTCCTCATACTAAGGAATTCATATTCTACAGCTGAAAACAAATTTACTATGATTTTCTTCTTGCTTTGCATTAAGAGAATGTTATCTGTTATTTTTTCTTTGGCAAAGAAAAAGGAGGTATTATTACATATACTTGATCCTTCATCTGGATTCCTGCCTTCTGATATTTAGATAAACATAATTTAATACACCAGAAATATTTAATGTTTTACAAAGAGCTTCTGTTCACATTGGGCAAAACTTCTTTTGCTAACCTATGTGCAGATGGATTCTTGTATAAGAGGAACCAGTTCAGCTTCCACATGAGCAGCTGTTAATATAGGCACACATTCAAGCACGCAGTTGTCTGAAATAGCAGCACTCTAGACGTTGAAAGTCAAGAAGGGCCAGCTCAGGTTGCAGGCCACCCCTGTGAGATGGTGTAATCACAACCCAGTGAAATCCTTCTCCTGCTAGGAGGCTATTACTGGTCACTCCTCGCACTTCTTACAAGCATTGGGATTGGCCTTTAAGCAGTGATTCATGAAGGTATCACACTGCTCTGCCTCCCTCACTGCTGTCTTGGCTCACTGCATTCGTTTCCCTCCTATTTTCTGCTAACCATACACACCACACAACAAATTCTGTTCCAAATGCCTCCTTGCTTTTCCTTATCCAGAAGGTAGTTTAAAATCACAAGCGAAAATAATGTGTCACTAGAAGCCATGGTTGTGACTTGTTCACACCTTGACCTCAAAAGAAATTCTGATTTGTTGCTTTTTCGTTATGGCAATTTCCAGTAGATTTCCAATTCCCTTGGCAGTAATGAAGAACAGTAGTTTTGTCTCATCATAGTCATTAGGAAATATTGGTTGCTTAATGCTTAGTTACAACAATGATTTACAAACTAAATGTCTACAGCAGAGTCACATTTTTCTGGGTTCTGCACACAGACTGCTTCAGCTGCAACATCAGAGCGTTAGTTCTGCTTTCCATAAGAGCACAGACTACACCAGATCACCATCAGTTGGAGACTCCTAGTTTTCATCTCAGATTTCTCTGGCAGCATGACCCTGGGAACACTTCGCTTCCTGGCAAAAGAGCAAAGACCTACCAATTAGTTGCATTTGTTTCCTTATACTGTATATTTTAAAAGTGATCCTCCTTTGAAGCATTTGTAAGAGCAGTACAAAAGATGCCAGGCAACACAAAATTCAGCTGAAGTAATCAAATATGTTTAAGGTAAGAGGTGCATCATAGTACCCTGAAAGTGCAGGTACAGAATTATTTCTACTGTCACCAGAAATAAATTTCATAATATTAACAGAGATTTGAGATTTGTGGTTCAACAGTATTTCAGCATTTACAAAGTTTACAGAGAACTGCAGGTCATGAAACTGTGCAAATGACGTTTGAGTTCTAGAAAGCCCCAACACCAGGGATGAGAAATGTTGTAACAATTGGCAACAACAATTTCTGTAACATTTTGGATCACTTAGGAAATTTTCCACAGTGTAGCCCAAGTAACCGATCTACAAGGATTAATGTTGAAATGTAAGAAAAGAACACTGAACGAAGGAAAAGCATTCTGACCTAATTCTCACATAATTTAAGACTTATTTTAATTACCAAATCAAATATGAATGAAATGACAATTTAACAAAGAGCTGGCTTCAGAAATGGGAACAACTTCAGGAACAACTGGCTTCAGAAACAAGGTAATGTGTGTCAGCTGAGGAAGAAATCAGTTCTATTAAAAGTCAACTTCAGGTAACGTTTAAATATATACCAGACTTGAAAATTCTGGATATGACAACAGCCAATATTAACCTTTTTTTTTTTTTAGTTTGCAGGAGAGTTTTCACTTGCAATTTGTACTTTCTAGTACTACTTTAAAATGATGTTATTGAATTTCTGAATAAAGTACTTAATTTGCATTTCTCTAACACATTACCACCAAACATATCTTGATTAGAAAAGGAGCTACCTAGCCAACTGGTCCGTCTACAACACAATGGTGAGTTGATTATTTTTACTTACTTAAGTTATTAAAAACAGCCAGAGAGATTAGTTGACTCATGCTAACATCAAACTCCAGATCAGCTGCAGATCCAGAAACTGCCTAGATCTTCTGTCTCAATACTTTTACGTGAAACCATGTTCTTTCTCACATAGGAGCTTTCCATGATGATCCACCTCACAGTGCCAGATCAGATCCAGTAATGAAATACCTGTTGTATTGTGGCAACCAGAAACAATACCTACCCATGACAGTCGCACAACAGATCATCCCCTTCTACAAAGCAAACTACCAAAAAACAGAGTGAGAACAAACGCCCTTGAAGATAAAACGATATGGTACATGAACAAGTTACTATGAGGTGAGACAGGTGTGATCTTGCCATGGAACAAATGTGAGCAGAGGGACAGCCCGCTGCAGAGTAGCCTGTGCGCACCCATTTTACACTCCAGTTTACCTTGCACTATTTTGTCCACCGAGTCGTTTTACTACACCGGAAAAAATCACGTCATCCCTCCATGATTGTTTTCTCTCTCAATTCCTTATTCCATTTTAGCTCATTAGTCTGGGAACAGCTTGAGATAACAATCTGTCTTGGATTTGAAGAGTGTCTAGCAAAATAGAGTCCCTGGATCAAGGTATCTAGACACCCTTGCAATAATAAATAAATCTTATTGACCTACAGATAATCTAAACTGATCTATGTCATTATGCTGAAACAGTGAAACTCCCTATGACAACAGCTTCAAGAGGAAGTAGGTTAAAGTCCTCTTTCTGTTCCTGTAAGGCAGATTGTATTCCTTGAAATCTACCATACAGGAGGTAAACTCATTCGTTAGAATCAGCCTTTGAAAAGGAAGTCGTTAATGTTTATAGATATATCGAAAGACACAGCTGTTATTTTTCAATAACAGGTATATACAGAACAAAATCCTCTTTTAGTCAGACATTTATCACATCCTTATTTCAAAAGTAATAGTCATTACAAAGTAAAGTTCAAAGAGTGCTTTGGGTTTCAGAAGTGACATACGTTAATTTGGAATGCACACATGATTTTTCAAACCTTTTAAATGCGCAGTTCTGAAACTGCTTATGCATACAGCATAAGCAAAGTACAGCAAAGTAGGAAAGGCTACTTAAGGCTCATGCTTGGTTTTCTTGGTTATATTTTGTATCCCCTCACAGGTAATCTTAAAACTTGAGCGACCTCTAGATCACATGTTTGATACCTGAAATCTTAGATAACGGAGAGACAGACAGCAGCTTCAATTCACTGACAATACTGAAAATAAAACAGGCAAATCTAAAGAAATCATGCTCTAAACCCTCATATGCCAACAGCATGGTTTCCTTTTCTCAGGGAGGGAACCTTCCCACTTCTGAAATGCTCATTATCAATGCACAACAAACAAACTCAGTAAAATGGGGTAGCATCATTACAGCTGCACTAATGTAATAATAAACCAAAACATATTTACTACATATATTTATTTGTGGTATTCACCCATACTGAGAATACAATTACAAATTATGCAGACAATACACACTGAAAGACAACATGATTATTCAAGATACAGAGTATTATTAACAGAAATGTACTTATTTAGAGAAGTAAATGTAATTTAGGTATACTATGAGTTTGTATTTCTCTGTTCATGAACAGATGTACAATAATTGAAATATTCAGAAGAGGAGTATGCTCTGTTATTTTGTTTTGTTTTAGTTTTTTTTAAGAGGCTTTCCTTTCTGCAGCATTGTGGATGCTAGAAAAGTATCGTTTCATTAACCTCTAACTTAAGAAATGAGATCAGGAATTACTCAGATGCAATTCAGAATGGGGCCCAGCTCAGTGAAGCCCATGTCACACATCAAAACAAAGACAACAACCCTCTTCACTCAAATCCATAAACAAGAAAGAAAAATATACATGATAGCAGAACAGTATGTAGTTACTTCTATCAATACTTACTGTAATTTATAATTTTATAAATGTTTGACGTTATTTAACAACAATTTAGGAATGGCTAAGTTAAAAAAAAAAGACTCATTAGGTTTGCAGAATTCATTTTGTTTGTGATTTTCAAGGCAATGGCAACTAAGGGACTTAGATGTCTAATCAGCATAGAAGGAGAGAATCCACTTTCTTTGAAAACCTCCAACTTACTATGTAGTACCTTTCTAGCCTTCATTAAAGATTATTTTAACTGATTCATATACCTAGGTTATTTACAAACAAAGGATTTCACAGCTAAGTACTGAATGGGTCAAGGTTTCATTTAATTTGATTTCATTTCATTAACATTTTAAATACTTTTATTCTGCATACCCAGAAAATAATTCATAAGTCTCTAAGTGCTGTCTGAAAACAACTGAAATGGAAAACAATTCTAGAAAGGAATTCTATTCAATCAAGTCCTCTCCACAAACATGAAAACAATACAATTATATGGGTCAGTCTGGCCCTTGTGGGAGGAAGGAAAAGTTACCCTTCATGACATATTTCATAAAGACAATGGCCTTACAGAACAGTTATATACAGAGCAGAACACCTAAATCACTTTTTAACCACCCTTACAAAGAAAGGTTTGCTTAGTAACATTTCAACAAAAAGACAAAATTTTCAGCCTAAGGCTGAAACAAATTTACTTCCAAAGCACAACAAACAGCTTTGTTCTACAAAATTTACTTCAGGCAGGTATTAACACCACCAAATTCATCTCGGGAAGAAACACGACATTAACCTAATAAATAAAGGAGTGATCTGTACATTAAAGACACAGTAAAACTTGAACTACTTCTCATTCTTTTTATAAACTAGCAGATATGAAACTACGGGGAGGCACTAAAAGAACTATGAAGTTGCAGCTTATTACTTTCTATATATCAGAATGTGTTATTATATTATTCAGATTTCTTGAGTAGGACTTCTAAAATAATGTTTTTCTTTCAACTGAAGCACACACAGAAATGCAACAATAGATCTACCTCTCTTCATAGGGAAAATAAATCAAATTTGGTTCTGTACTAGGATATATTTTTCATGCCCAGGAATTTAATATTCATTATGAAAGGCCTTTTCTAATCATAGTATTTTATCAACAGAGAGGTTTATCTTCACATCTTGCTTGCAAGTCAAGATAAGTCAGAGGTAGCTTAGGAATGCTTTAGAATTTAGTGTTTTACTTGAAATGAATTAATCCCTCTTTCAAAGGGGTTAATAATAAGTACAAAAGGCAAACAGTATATACAGCTGCCACTGACTGCACCAAGAAAATAATTCCAAGAAGCTCAAAATAAAATTAAAACAGAGAAAAGCACAGTGCGCTTCTTTGCATTTGCTTCAGTGCACCAGTTCAGGCTGGTTTTCTACAAAAGGAAGCACCCCACTAACATAGTATGCTATTCCAAGTGACAGAAGAGCAATGACAATGATGAGGAGCAGCACCCTCCAGAAGCCCAGGTCTTCCACAAACTCTTGCCATGTTGTGCGGAAACTGGAAAGAACTCCTTCACCTTGCTGTAGGTTTGGATTAAGGAGGGAATGGCTTTCCATCGCACTACAAAGGATTAAAGTTAAAAATACATCAGAGCAAAAGAATGCACCTTTAAGTATGACAGTAATCCTACTAAGCGCAACTGAAACATTCTAAATTAAAAACTAAACCCACCTGCAGATTTATAGCATTGCCTTCACTAAATCAAGACAAAGCAAGTCAGGCAAAGACTCCTAACTCTAACCTTAAGTTAGTTGAAAAGATGTTTTATTAACCTGTGTAAAGAGAACAGTATTTGTATCTGTACAACTGCACTGAGTTTGCAGGCTTGCCACCTAGAAGCCTTGAAAAGTCAGTCCCCATAATTTCTACTAAATATGGCTTAGTAAAATTTAATGAAGCATAAGCTGAAACCTCAAGGGGCACAGCTCTTGTTAATAAAACAAAAAATATGATTTAAAAATAAACTCTGATGAATAATAAGGAAACTTTAACCGATATAATTTAGATTCTGAACTCTGGAGTGATCTTTACTACTCTCCTGCGTGTCTTTGTTAGAGAGGCCTCTTCCCTAGCAGAAAAATATCACAGAAAACAATAAATTTGGATAACAAGAAGTTCAGAAACTTTCTGATCTTCAAGACAAGTTAGCATTGCTGTGTTTTCTGCCATATGGTGTTCAGCAGCTGCTTTGATGTTTTAACGTTCCACTACCAATCCATTAGCCCCCCTTAAATTGTCAGACTGTAAGTTAGGGACTAGAACTCTCACTTTTAAATGAGAAACAAATATAAAGTCAGAATCATAGAGTCATCTTGTCAATGTATTGCCTTTAGAAAAAATATAAGTTGTTTCAAATACTGCATGGCTTCTTGCATCATTCTCCCAATTTTGCTGGTTTCAAAACTGGTTTATAACGGGAAACTTTCTCTGTTGCTGTATGAAAAAACTCATGAAGAATAGGAAAACTTTCTCATCACTTGATTTCACTTACATAACATTTTAGCCATCTGCACAGTCCTACTACTTCTCACTCGAGTGTAATTACATACACAGGTGTTTACAGGATCAGGCTCGGACAAGCATGAACCAGCTACATACACAATGATGTCAATAGCAGAAGGTAAGCAGAGAAAAAACAATTTCTTTCCTTCCTTCTAATTGCTTTCAGTTACCATATTCCTAGTTCTCTCTTATAGAAATAATAAAAGAAAACATTTCAGGGAAAAGCAATTTCCAAGTCAAAACTAATTGTAGAAATGATATTGTTCTTGGTGACAATAATAAATTGACAAATGATTATCAGAAAAAAAGTCTCATTTATGAATCCCTCTTTTAAGATTATACCACAGAAACCTTCACGCTATTCATATGGTATTTTTTTTCGGAAGTACAGCCATTGAAGAATAATTAGCCTAAACTCCCATAGCTTGCTGAAGTATTGCAGTGTCACATAGGGAAGATTTCAGAAATTGCCTATTAAACAGCTTGTCTTTTTTGTTTTTTAAATATTTATCTTGCTGTAAAGCTATTTTTGCTTGCCCATAGCTGCAGGATTTAGTCATCTTCCTTGCTTATTATGGTTTTCCAAGCAAAACAAAGGGTTTAATAAAAGACAGCCACTGGTGTAGAACAGAACTACTCACTAAGTACTAACTAGTTAATACATAACCACAGAGAGGTTAAATAGAGGTGCGATGCAATTTAAGTGAAAAGATCACACACTTGCTCATTAAATAGAAAAGGGTACTTAGAAAAGACTTTTGCTGTTTTATATTACAACCCAATTAAACTCAATGTTATCCAACATATTTTTTCTCATTACGAATTACATCTGCCTAGGAAATGGTAAGGCAGCAGTGCATCCTACAGAAGAGTTTGTGCCACATAGCCCAGACAGAGGTTCTCTTCTCTTTCCAACACAACGTGGAAGTTCACATTTGGATGCATATGTGGGCATAGCCACAGGTCACGCTGGGCTGTGTAGCTGGACAGAGTGTCTGCGCTGAAAGACGGATAGAGCGAGCTCTGCCTCCTGACAGCACAGTGCCACTCCTCACTTGTAGGAGTGCAAAGCAAGAGAAAATAAATTTGACTCGGGAACCTAGCTTTGGCCTCTGCTTCCAGAGCAGCAGCAACTGTATGTAACACGGAGCAGAAAACTTAAGTCAGAGACTGTTTGTAGAAAGAGTGATCATTATTTCTCCATAGGTTCATACATAATGTAAGAGAGTTGGGGGTGGGGGAAGAGGACAGAAGACATTCATCTAAGTGTCTGTAAAATGTGAAAATAATACTACGAGGAAGGAGTGAAACTGTGGAGGTCTGAAAAGCCAACTGTTACAGACATTATTTATTTACAAAGCAAACAGAATACAAGCTCACTTGCTTTTGCTGCTGTAGGCATCTGTTATTTATTATTTTAAAAATAATGTATTTCAGACATTTAAACACATTCACAAACAAGCTGGGTAACGCACTGTTTATGTCTCTGTGCCTCTCCCCAAGGAGAGTTGCTGACTTCCTTGCCAAAGCAAACAATATAACATTTATGAAGGTCAAATAACAGAAAGGAAGCTATGTTCATTAAAGGGACACTAACAAATCAAAAATCGGAATTTAAATGGGGCTGAGCTGTTGGTCCATATGTTTAAACAAAACCCACATAAATGCATTTCTGTGTGACAAGCAACTGTCAATAAAATTTAGTTAAGTCAGAAAGGTAATATGCACAAATTCTAGTAATTTATACCCATGTGATTTTGAGAATAATATTAAATTTTCTATTCCAGGGCTTAAAACAGTCTCTCTGATGAGTAGGGTCACCTAATGTATGAGACAGAACTTCCAATCTGCTCACTGGGAGTATCTTGCATGATTTCTGTAATTTTGCTGGTTTCATCTTTTCTGTTTACTCAACTTCAATAACAGTTCCATCCACGCAGTTTAATTTTCACTTAGAGTGAAGGCTGTGTACATTTTGACACAAACTCAACAACAGCTATGTGACAAAACTCAATGTTCCAGCAGTCATAGCTCATGATCATTATTAGACAATATAAAAAATTACAAATTTGAATAAATTCAGTATAAGAGCAAGTATTCCAAACAACATTGATGTCCTGTTTCCAATATAAATTAACAAAAGAAAACAAAACAGTACTGGAAAGGTCTCTTGCATTATTAATCTCAGTCCCATGTTCTGTCACATTTACTGGCAATTCAATGGTTTCTGCAAGAGAACTAGCCTCCTTTGAAACCTGCAAAGCTTCTTGCCTCATCTAAATCCTACAAGAAGGCTGTCTTCGAAGCTCATTGTAAAAAAAAACTCCCAATTCTCAATCAAAAAAGTATCTGTGGTTTATCTGTATCCTTTGGCTCTTGCACTATCATCAGCTTTTGTCTTAAACAGTTATTTCACATTGTTCAAAACCAGTATTTCTTGTCAGCAACCACACACCTCAGCCTTCACTGACAGGCTAAAATGAGCTCTAGTTGCCACCTTTTGCAAAAAGACACTTTGTTCCCTTGAGTGGCGACATAATGCTTCTCCACACTTCTTAAAAGATAAATTAAACTTCTTTGAATGTGGCTAAGCAGCATTATAAAATTTACTACACAGCAGAAGTTACCATAGCTTTTTACAACGGCACTGGCAGTTTCCTTTATGTAGTGGAAATAACTCGTTTTGCACGTTCTAGGACTTTTTCAGGGTAGCATAAACTCCTGGAACTGACTAATACATCAACTGTTTCCTCCTATACCCTTGTTTTCCACTGAGGAACTTCCATTTTACAGCATACAGCTTTATGTAAATGAAGTTGCATTTTGAGCTACTGAATCATAATTTATACCTATTAATTTCCTCTCCCTTGTCATCCCGGATTTTTGTCTATCCCATCCAAATTTTCCTCTGGTTTGCCTATATCTCACTTCTTAGTATAACTAACATGCTACTACTTTCTATGCCAGTATCGTTTATGAAAATTATAAGTAAGGACAGTTCCAGAACCAGACCTTTAGGAATTCATTAGTAACTTCTCGCTAATCCAATAATTCTCCTGAAATTGTCAGCAATTTTCCTGAAATCTTCTATTCTCCTTTAACTATCTCTTTGGCCACCACGAAATTCTTACTTTATTCTCCATGTTTTCCAGGACTGCTACCGACAGCAATTTCATATATGGCACCGTATCAAATCCTTTATTCAGGTTCAGATAGATGGAAAGTCTGCTGTCCCTTCTGTGCGTAGACAATCCATCTTATTGAAAGGACGTTAGATTAGCCTGTGATTCTGGCATTTTGCATTTCACCCTGTTTTCCCTTTGGCTTTGTGATAAGTGGTAGAATATTTATTTTTGGGAGTCTGTAATGGAAAATTAGTAATTATTTTTAAAAATTTCCACCATAAAATGAAAATCTCAATAAAAAAAGTTCTTTTTTTCTTACATTTGATCTGCTTAAAGAGATTTTTCCAAAATGTAAAATTCGATTTTGATTTGGTCTGACAATACCAGGCCAAATGTGATATTATCTGTCCTGAGAACAAACAATCAAGTCAATCGCAAAAATCTAAAAGTAATAAACATTATTTCTCCTAGTGATATTTTTTGTTTTGTAAATACCTTTCGCTTTCAGCAGTTTGCATCGTCTCCAGCTTTGAGTGAGCTCCTCTGTTAAATCCTTTCACCTCTTGCTCCTCTAAAGATTCCAGCAGTCTAATCACATCTTTATTCACACCCCTTCGTTTTGCAAGAACAAGCGGTGTTGCACCTTGGTGATTGCTGAAATTACCCAACAAAAGGACATGAGAAGAAAACAAACTTTTAATATGGAAATTTTGTAACAAGACACTCAGCATAACACATTACAATTTAGTAAGTCCTTAGAACTATTTTCTGTCATATCAGAAAGTAAGAAATTCTTGTCTATACAAGTTATAGCATAACTCACTATTAAAGAAAATCAGTGTATTTAGGTTTGAAATTGCACATCTCTCTTTCCTCTAAATAAAATCAAAATTCCTAGTATTCTAATCTAATTGGAATCTCTGGGTGTCATAACAAAAAATAAACGGTAAATTTATGGCAATGTTCAAGATTAAGCTTAATTTCAAGACAGAATTGTGCAATCTGGTTCCTCATAGTTCCTTTTTCCATGCGGGTATTAGGACGTCAGGCAAAAATGAAATAAAACACAGATGGTCCCTCTGCTAAGATTAAAATAATATTGAATAGGAGCAGAGCTGCCTTCAGACTGGGGATTTTCAACAGAGTCATTTGAAATGAGAGAAAAAAAAGAACAACGACTCACATCCCATAAAGAATCTGGTCTGCCTATAACTAGTTTTGCTGAGTTGAAAACATTAACGAGGGACAGGTGAAAAAGGGACAGATTTAAAAACTCTAAGGTTTTGAAGTTACTACTGTTTTTTGCATGTGTTGTGAATATGCAGAAAGTTCCACAAACAAAATAATTCAGTTACTGGAATGAAACAGCTAGTTATTTTTCAGCTTGAGAGCCTGCATCTGAGCACTGGCATCTGACAGCTGCTGGAAGCCAGAAGGAAAGAATATACAATATTTAAAAGAAGGGCTGAGTCACAGCCTTTGAGGGAGGGGGAAAACACTGAAAGGAAGCATTGTTACCAAAGGAGTATGGGAATGAACTGACACACGCATATACTGTATTTTCTTTGTCTTATACAGTACAACAATTAAAACAATAGAACTGTGGAGAAAATTCTTTTAAAGCAGTCAATGTGATTTTTTCTTTGGTGCCAACCACCCACACCTGGCTGTCTGGCCAAACCAGGAGAGCAATGTCATCAGTGAAGCAGAATTGGATACAGCAGCCCATACCAGCAGCTGCTATTTTTATTTGCTTTGCTTGTTGCACAGACTAGCAGAAGTGGCCTCCTATTGTTTTCCTGCCTTCTTATTTCATGTTTTTATTAAGTGATATCTTAAAAAAGGTGAATTGCACCAAATATAGCATTTCAGCAACAGCAGGTTTATATGCAAGGCTCCGGCAACAGAAGGCTAATATATTATAAAATATGTGCTGTAAAAAAAAAAAAAAAGTGACTTACCAAATATCAATTTTAAGTCCGTTAGAAACCAGGAACTGGATGGTATCCACATGCCCACAGAGATGAAGAGCTGTGTTACCTTGGTAATCAGTGGCTAGCAGGTCAGCACCAAATTTATGCAAGAGTTGACAGATGTCTACATTTCCTCTGGCTGCAGCAAGGTGAAGGCCAGTTCGGCCTCGGCTGTCACGAATATTTGGGTCGAAACCGCTCTCTAACAGTCGTTTGGAATAGTTAAAATCTCCATCAATGCAAGCCTGCAGCAGCGGCACATTTGTCTGGGAAGAGTCGTTTACAAAAACATAGGACATTGTTCTGATTCTCTCTGGAGTAGGTGACTAACCTGCAAGTAAAAGTGGGAAGAAATGATGGTGAAACCAGGCAAATAGACACAATACAAATATGCTGTAGACTGCTCAGGTTCCCAAACAAGAATGGAAACTAGCTTATGAACCAACTCTGAAATCTTCCTGTCCTATACATTAACTTTGTGTGCTGCATTCCCTTCTGGTAATATGGAAATAGATCCTTTTAGTCTTACACCTCTGGAAACAGCAGCAAATCTTTGTTATTACAGAAAAATGATAAGATCAATGCCACAAATGCAAGACAGGTGATTAGCTTTCACTGAGCAAGAGATCACATATAGTAGTATTAATATTAAAGGACAAAACACTGTGGATCAGAACTGAAAAGGAGGAGAACCACCTTTCATAATCGGGAAACTATAAACAATTCAGTTAACAGATATAGTGACACTAACTGCAATTCTTACTAGCTATAAGCAAAGCTACGCCAGTGGGATATCCACTGTCTGAATTTGAAGTTTGATGCACAAAGTACAACCAGTTGCTGAAAATCCTTGATTACTATAAATACTAATTCCTTTATTCTGCAAGAAATATATTTTTCAATACCTTTTGCAGAACATTATTTTTATTGTGCTACGGATACACAAACTACTGAAAAACAAGCATAGCAATACAGACCATAGAAAACTGTGTGTATTATGTGAAATTGCCAACCTGAAAGTGAAAACTGGAAGGTCCAAGGATGACAATGGTAACTGGTCCAAGGACGACAACCGTAAAATCAAGTATGGAGCTAATGTGGGTTCAGCTAGAACCCTAATACAGAGAAGCACAAATGTAGTTTCCCTGGCTTAATACTAAATAGTCCTTTCCTATATCAGGACCTAAAAGAGGAAGATAAATGTTGTTTCACCATGGATTTCTTGATACAGAACATTTAATGAACTATGATTTAAGTTTTGCAGAAGAATATTTTAAGGATGAGTCAAATAATGAGTGTATCATGACACTGTGTGCTTACGGGACTCAGAAAAGATGACTTAAAAACAATAAGGAAAAAAGACAATGGCCATGCAAGAGGATGGTAAAATGTGCATGAGGCAATGGTAAGAAGAAATGAAAACATCTAGGAGACTGGACAACAAAGCTTTGCACTGCCTCAGAAAGGAGGCAAAAAAGAAAAAAAAATCATATAAACAAGTAAAAATCCTTAGAAGAAATCTCAATACAGACATGACACAGTTCAAGTGACAGGAAGGAAAAGTGATTTTACTAGATAAGCTTTGAATGGAAACTAAACTGAAACTTCACTTGAAACAGTATATTTCACGTGCCCAGGGTTTGTATTTTGGGTTCATGATGTAGCAGTGTTCTGATTAACTATCTGAACCTGTTATTAAGACAGCTATACACAGATTTAAATTTTCTCATCTATATAAGGTATCCTTCCACACCAGTGCACTTATTCAGCCGAGAGAATGGAAACATGGCCAGGAGCCAAAGAATTCGATTTAAAACCTCTCCTTTTTTTGAGAGAGTTTATAATGTCTATATTTTATAGCTCTTCCCCCATGTTTTAGATCAAATTCAAGATCAAAGTACCTACAGAAATAATTTCAAAATGTTTACATACTGGTCTGATTAACAGCTGTAGCATTTGGAGCTGTTGAGTTTAATAAATCATATTCAAACTTCACTAGTTTGTATTTCCTATCTGGACAAATTCTGCTACATGTATCAACACTGCCTAGTTTCCCAGTGCAGGAATGCACAACTTTTTTCTCTCTTGGATGCAAAAGAGAAAGAGATAGGAATAACTTCTGTGTCCTGGTATCTGTACAAGGAATGATTGTAAGCAGAGTACATTCCCTGAGGCTGCAAGTATGTTTTTAAGCACATGATGGTGTACCACTGGCTCAAACAGCCTTTTCCACAATCATATCCAATAGCAAAAGGACAGTCCACTGATGTACCATAAAACACTTCATGCAAGGCCAGTGTCATTTAGGGCACTAACAACTTTCTTACAACCCTACACAAAAAGAAAGGACAATGTGCTTATGCGTATTTCCAACAAGTATGTTACAAAACCCCTGGATGTTGCAAAGCTAGGATTCCCAGCTGACTGCAATTTCAGTTTTCTTGCCCCTTTCCCACCCAAATCATAAATGATACTAGCATTCAACTCTGCTAGTCCAATCTTTGCTGAGAAAAATATCGGGACCAGTTTCTGTACGATGTGATTGTGACCTTTACGTTCTGCACGAAATCTTCCCTAAAGCAAGATCATAAATCATTTAAAAACCTCCAATTATCAGCCATAGTAACAGCACATCAACAGCACAAAACCCTACTTGTACGTGATAAAAAGATTGTGGTTCACTTGTAAAATAATATTTGAGAGTTTAAACCTCTTTAATAAAAGAAGGCCTAACAAAAATCAACAGCAGAATATCATACTGGAAGAGACATGCTATTTGCGAAACAGTATGGCATGCTCTGTTGAATGTAAGCTAATGTTTGTATTTTCATTCCAGACGTGTATATCTGGCAAGGCCTTACAGAATTCCACGTCACTTCACATACAACTCTGATGAAACATTAGCTAATAATACCAGAAAAAATCCCCGTCACCGCCTTATCTTCTCAGGAAAGGAAGCACAAAGATTAGCAGTTATCAGAAAGTGTAACTGGAAGTAATTCTGATTCAGAATTTATTATCACTGGAATCCTTTAGAATTGATCGCTGAAGTGTAAAAGACTAAGGTGAAACCTTACTATTTCACAGTAAGAAAGGAAAAAAACTCAACAAATCCTTTTTCCCAACGCTTGAAGATTGTGGACTAAGCAAATGCATTCACACACACAAAAAAATCTGGACCATCTGGTTTGATTTATCTTTGTGATTAAAAAGATTTTTTCTACAAACACAATTCTACTTCACATATGGCTACCTAACCTAGGCCAGATATGAGCTGCATACGTAGTTGAACTATACCCCATCTTTAAAATGCCAGTCCCCTAATGATATGTTCTTGCCTCAAATTCAACCCAATTTAGCATTATTTCCTGAGTAACAAAGCTCAGAATAAAAATTACAATAGTCAACTTAATTAGACATTTTTGAATAAAAACCCCTATGGTTACATTTCTGTCCACAGTATGTATCAAAAAGCTTACTGCTGTAATGAGTATCTAATGCAGTGGATTTAGAAACAAAATTCCAAAGCGTTAGCCATCCTCTTTAAATTGCTTCTGAAAGGTGAATCAGATAACAACTCTGAATCTGCCGAAAAGCTGGTACACCTACCATTAAGCACTAATGTCACAGGCACAAATTAGGACAAATGGACTTGCATTAGTAACAAGACACAAAAGTATTGCAAAATGAGAGTTCTGAATATCCCTATAAATTACTACTACTGGAGTTAAATAAATCTAATTTGGTTCAGTAAGTAAGTGCTTCTAAAAATGCAACACCATGTACTGAAAATGTATCTCTTAAATTATACTTTTGTTAAAAAAAAAGTTTTGCTGTTAATTACTTGGGACTTTGACAGAAAATTAGTTTTGTGAAAAAAGTAAATTCAAAGACATCCTCCCAAGCAAATATGATTCCCATTAGAAAGGCATAATGTAAGAATACATTTTCCCTAAATTTATACAACATAGATATAGCCTGAGCACAATGTACTTTTATTAATAATTTTAGAAATTATGGTGTAAGCCCCTTCTTTAATGACACATGTGGGCCAGTACAGGAAAAGAAAATCTAATTGAACTGTTCTGTTTTCAAAAGGAATGCTTATATTAAGTGATTCTGTAAGAAGAATTTACATTTATTTATTAGAAGACAGTTTTCTCTCACTGTACTGTGTACAATGGTAACTCAGTGTCACATGTTGATCTGTTGTATAACATCTTCACACCTGCAGAAGCCAGGAACGATCTTGAATAATTCAAACCATAGAGCTAGAGGCCAGTTCTGTCGCTTCTTAAATGAGACCTAAATTTGCACTAACCATGGACAGTTTTATTTTACAGGAAATATATGCTGCTGTCTCTGCCTTCTCAGAGACAAATACCAATAGATACCAATACCAAATAGCTCCAGAAAAAGGAGAGAACACCAAGACTGTGAGACAGAATCACTAACAGGACCCATCTCTCCACTACAAAAATATTTATGAACCTGACAAGCTGTAATTACTCACTCAGTCACTGCTACCTAGGATATACCAGTTCTGCAAAACTGCAGTATTTCCAAGAATGTTCAGAAAAACTGAAGCAATGGTCCCTATTTTAGAACAACACATCAGGACAATGGAACAATATCAGATTGCTCAGCACTTGAGATTTCTCAATACTAATACACACTTTGACATTTACGACCTAACCATCAGTAAGACTACCACTAGAGAAACTGCCACCACCCAGAAATGGAAACTAAAACAAAACCAAGAAAAAGTAACATCCCCCACCCTGCACCAGCAAAAGACACAACATGCATTACTTGCAAAATCTACATTTGCCAACTCCCTCATGGCAAACAGCTTCCTCTTTCAGCAATACACTTTGAGTGGCAGTGGCTTACGGAGCTCTTCCTCTTCAGACTTTAAATGAGTGGAAAACATTCCAGTACTCTGCTTAAACTGTAAGCCCATGATCTCTGAAGGTAAGATTTCCTGGTCAAATGGGAATGTTCCCTTAAAAACACTATGCTCTCTTTGGATATACAAGAAAAAAAATTTAAAAGGTGTAATTTAATAATTAAAAAAGGAAAACCAAACTACATTACCTCACTTGTGTATCCTCTGAACGCTATCAGATGTTGAAATGTAAACCCAGCAATATTACTCTCTTTCCCTTTCTAGGTAGGCTGAGGGAGAAATTCCTCGGTAAGTTTTCATGCACGCTTGTATATACGTGTGAGTTACTAAGAAGTCATTTAACTGAATAGATGTATTTAGTAAACAATTATACAATCAATTGTCGTTTCCGTTTAGGAAAGAACCCCACTATCTACATCAATTTCCAATGAGAGCTCTGTATCTTCTATTAAAAACCTTTATCTATTCAGTCCAACTGGAAGAGAGTTTTACTACTCCACTAACAAGAATCTGCTGCTAAAAGCACCATCTCAGATCCAGTACAGCATGATGTCTGTTTTACACACAGCCACATTTTGCAGCATTTTCCCACCCTAACTTTAGTTATTTTTTCAACAGTTCCTGGATTCAGGGTATCACAGCAGGTTCCTAAGACCTATCTCTCCTTTCATGTCTCTAGCCAGACACATGGGTAAGTGGTAATACCAGAACATCGTTTATGCCATTCGTTTTCAGTCATTCCCATTCCCTCCTGCAGACATGAGACATACAGGTATATTCTTTTGATGTCAGGACCATCCTGTAAGTAGAGACTTTGGTGCACTGCATACGCATAGTGCTTTGTACATACAGGCTACAAAGTGCTTTATGAAAAAAATTCAAAAAATTATTGCTGCTTTTTTGTGGATCAGCAGACCATGGCATTGAACAACAGGGAGCTTTGCTCATCATTGTACAGTATGTCAACATTACAAGATAAAAAATAAAAAATATATCAAATGCCAATACAGGGCTGCAGAATGCTTCCCCAGATAATACAGCACATCCATTGTGTATTTATGTACACAAAATAAGGTAATCATAGGAAAGAAATCATTATTTTAAAATACCTTTGTTGACAAGCAGACTCATGAACATTTTACCCTTACTAAACTTAACTGGTAATTCAGTTGCATTACATGTTTCAGTGCACTTAACTTCCATCAAATATACATTGAAGTATTTTTGAAACTTGCTCGTTTTTCATCTTCTGCAAAAGAACTATTTAGGGAGAAATCCGATTTACAGATTTCTTTAAATCATCCATAATTTTAATTCCCCACAGCTGGCTCGGGTAAATTAGTGAATAACTGCAGTATTTCACTGATCATTGTGGTAAATTTGAATACATCTGCTTTTATAGAAAGTTACCGAATCGCTTACATTGTTCATAATTATCAACTTCTTCACAAACCTTTATTCAAATTCCTTCTTTGTTTCTCCTAGTAACACGTTATGTTGGTCAAGAAACTATTAAAGGTCATCACAGACTGTTTTGTTGTTGGTTTATTTGTGTGTTTTTTAACAAACTAGAGAGAATTCCTTCCACTCCTAGTGAAGTGTTTGTGTTTACATTTGCTGCAGACCTTGAAACAGTCTTCTGGAAAAGGAGACAAAAGTACCTGAGGAACAAGGGTTGGTTGATAGCTGGCCGGCCGTCAGCTGCCACAGCAGGTACCACACTGGTGTCTGGAGGCACACTGCCACCGCGTGGAACAACAAACCCCTGTCCGGCTGAAGGAAAGGGGCGGTGTGGTGGGTAACCCTGGACTCACACATACCACTTTTTCTACATTTTCTGGTGTTTTCTGTTTTCCTGGGAAGGAAATGATGGAAGGCCTGAATATAAGATTTTATAAAACTTGGTAAAAAATAATTCTGAAATCCAAACTCCTATTCCCTTGTGGTATAAACAGCAATCTCGTTTAAGCTCTGATCCGGTATTAGTGAAATGAGGACTTTGGTATGTGGTTGGAGTTCTCAAGACAAAGGTATTTCCTTTAAAAAACTAAAAAAGTAATGTCTTTAAAACAGGCATTTATGCCTGTTTCTTAAAAAAACCCTGAAAACTAAAACAAAAAAAACCTCCACAACCACACCCAAAAAGCCCAGTCCTTACCTAGACAACCAAGAAGCCTGAGACGACAACTTTACTAAAATGGGAAAAACTTTCTGCATCCAGCAGGAATCATCAGAAGTCAGAGCCTAGTCAGCTTTATTCCAGTAATAAAGCAAACATAAAAGTAGCCACAGCAGATGACAGCAAAGGCCCATTTAAGCCTTGTATCATTTTTCAAATGGTGGCCAAAAGCAAAGGCCAGGAAAAAAAGTAGAATAGGGCAAGCATACGTAATACTGTTTTTTCCATTCAAAATCTCTCTCTGCTGGATGTGGTTCCTAGGTATTTAGCATCCCTCAGTGCCACCCCCCTGTGAATCTGCCCATTCTCCTATTCAACACACATACTTTTAATATTCACAACACACTCTGGCAAGTGCTTCAACTCAATTACCTGTGAAGAACCACATCTTTTGATTGTGCCGAACTGGGGCCTTGTCAGCTTCACTTGCAGACCCCTGGAAGAACGGACAGTCGACCCCTGCCCATTCTTTTCGTGCCACTCATGATTCTACAGGACTTCCTCATATCCTCCTCAGACATCCCTTTCCAGGATGAATTTTGGGTCCCAGCTTTCCTGGTCATTCCTCATATGGAAGGGGGTCTGTGTCTTTGACCATTCTTGTTTTGCTTCTCTGAATCTCACTCATTTTTACTACATGCTTTCTGAGCTGGGGGATGGAGCAGGGGAACACAGAGGGTGTTCGAGGTGAACCATGGATTAACACAGTGGCATGACAAGATTCTTTGGTTTGTTCTTTACTTGTTTCCCAGTAATATTTACTATCTGATTTACCTTTTTGACTGCTGCTGAACATTGTGGTTAGATTTTCATGGAACCATTTATCATAACTACAAAATGCTGCTCATTACAGAGAGCCCAGTATTTCATATCCGAATCACTCTACCTACAGTGAATTCATGTGCCTTTACATTATATTATTCACTTACTCAGTCTTACAGAGTCCTTCTACAGCTTTTCATTATTGACATTACCATTGGACTCGATGATCCTTATGGGTCCCTTCTAACTTGCGATATTCTATGATTCTCTGTCATTGGCAAACACTATCACCTTGTTGCTCACTGCCTTTTCCACGCTGTGCACAGAAATGCCAATAGTTCAGAATCCAGAACCGAACCCTGCAGTACTAAAATTATTTCACCGAAAAGACTGATCTTAAGTTCACAGAAACTGCTGTCCCTGATCAGATTGATACAGGTCCCCCAGCACTCTGCTTTCAACAGTGGCAACCAGAGATCCTTCTCCAGCAAAGCACACAAGCCTGGCTGCTTTCTGCAGCCCACTACCCAAACACACCCCAGCAGCCACTGCTGCTACATTGGGAGCCTCCCTGACCAAGCATTTTAGCAGCCCTTCAACAGACTTCCTGTCCATGAGTTTTTCTAATCCCTTCCTGAACCTGCCCACACTCTCTGCCTCCACAGCTCCCTCTGTCACCCCGCTGAAGTCCTTCCCTATATCCATCTGAAACCGCCCTTCCATGAGCCCCAGCAAGCAACCCCGGTTCTAGTGCTGCAAGATCGGACGAGGAACTCCCACCTTATCCACTGCCTTAATTTCATAAGTCTTGATCACGTCCCAGCCACTTCCTCTCTCATGTGAACAACCCTGGCTTTCCAGTCATGAAGAAGCTGATTCCCTGGTCCTTTCGGTTTGCCTTTTTCTAACCACTTGTATCCTTCTTCAGATGCAGAGACCAGAACCACACACGCTGCTCCAGATGTGGGTGCACCAAGCTGGGGCAGCAAAATGGTGCCCTCTGTCTTCTTCTCAGTAGACTCCCTGAGGACAGTCACCATTTTCCAGGCTTTCTGGCTGCCATGGCACACTGAACTGAGGTTTTCAGGGAACTGTCAATGGTGACTCCAAGAGCTTTTCCTTGAGTGGCAGCTGCCAGTTCGGAGTTCAGCACTATGTAAACATGGTTCTGATTATTCTACTCAAGACATCATCTTATCTTTGTGTACACTGAACTCATGTGCCACCCTTCTCCCCGCTTCCTTTTTTATTGCAATTTATTTTTGCCCTCTTTTTAATTTTTCAACTCAACTATTTCTACGTTTAAGAAATCTCTTTTATACTATAAGCACCCAGTCTCCTCAAAAGCCTCTGGTAGGGTAGGTTTTTTTTAATGCTTCCTGAAAATCCAAGTAGACTGTATAAATCACATCACCTGCATCTACAATCCTACTCAGTAAACTTTAGTAAAAGCTGATGAGCCTTAGATGTAGCAAACCTCTAAAAATTTATACAAACTCAGGCAGAAATAGTCCCTAACATACTAACACAGAGCAAGGACTGGCATATGCTTCTCTGCACAAAAACACGTTGAGGTACTACACCATCCATGGGAAACCCACACACCAGAAGCTTTCCCTGAAATTTCCCTTTCTCTGTCACCACCCATTATGCTGATGTGACACTGCAAGAGATCTTAAGCATGCTGGAAAATATAACCCCATCAATGAACTTTAAAAGATTTGTTCTTTTAAATTTATGTTACAAAATACAGCTGATGTAGCTGCATTACTTGGACACGAGAAATTTGCTAATTGACAAAACTGGTGTTTAAGCAGCTCTGTTCCACTTAGTCAACTGAAATTTTATCGATAGTGTAAAAGAAAGAAATGCCACTTGGAAAAGTGGTGTTGATACATGAATTAAAGACAGAATCTAAGTTCTGTAAGTATAGATATGGTTTCAGTGAGGTACTGCACAAGATAAAACTTTTTTCCACATATTTAGTAAGTATCATCTTTAAATAGTAAACTACAGCAAGTCTGAACTTTTCAGTATTTGTGCTCTTGACCTAGGTGACAGCAGAACCTCAGTAAACAGCAACAATGGAAATTTGGTGGAACAGGCCCAGGCACTCAAGACAGGCCCGTCAGCCTGTTATCTACACTAACAGCATGCTACATATGGTCTCTATAGAAAGCTGAATGCATCAGGGATAGTGTATTTCACATAATGTGTATAAACAAATGTCCTCTGAAATATTTTATGTGATTATTAACTGACTCATCTGGAAGTGGAGCATCCACAATTGAAATTATGTGGGAGGCAATCAATTGACAGACTGATGAAAAGAAAAGAGAAACAGCCCTCAAAATTCCAGCATACCCAAATCCCTAGAAGAGCCATCCAAGGAGTAGTTTACTCCTTGGGTGACCAGGTACCTCAGGTCCTGGGCTGCAGATGAGGACTTCAAGGCCACATGTATTTAGAAATTAGCTGTACAAGAATATGAGGTAGGATAATACAGTAAACTCAAAGCACCACTTGGAATCCCTTGCTCTTGCCGATGAGGCAACTCTAAATGAAGGATACCAAAACCTGCTGAGAGGAAACCTGTCATTAAGTACAGATCAGAACTGATTTTTATAGTCCCCTCTTGCAGAGGCAAACTAACATTCCTCTGGTAAGAAGACAGCAGAGGCACATACCGCACTCCAGCCTTTGACTCATCTCACCTTACTCTCTAATACCTTCTCTTCAACTCAAAAAGAGAGCAATTAGCCAGCGTCATTTTCTGACTGTCAACAATCCTACTATTCAGACTGAAACCATGATTATGTTGGTTTGGTTTGGTGTTTTGTTTTGTTTTGTTTTTTTTTTTTTCCAAAAAAAAATGCATTTAACAAGTTCTTGTTAATAATCTATTTTACAAACAAAAAAGAAAAACAGACCTAAAGTCTATGGATAACACTAAGTTTAGTTGTCCCCTGCTGCAGCAAACAAAAGCATTACTTTTACAAACTGGTCACATTCCATCTCAAAAGTTATCAGGTTTTTGCTCCTCCTTGACCTTTCCAAATGCTGCTCCTGAACATCAGTGCTTTCTGATGGTTAGAAATTTTCATATATTATTAATCTTAAAATCTATGTTAAATTATTCATTTATCAACATCATTCTTTAGCTCAATTTATTCAATTTATTCCCTTCACAGTGTTTACCTTGGTGGGTCAATAGAAAGCAAAAAAAGCCTTTATTCCACAAAACTAAAAAAGCCAAAAGCTTCTTTCGACACTCTTAATTTCCCTACCTTTCCTAGGAGCATCTTCCTGCATCTTTACCTTTTTACGTGAGATGATTAATGTTATATAAAGTATTATAGAATTTTGTTCATGGATAATAGTCACTTCTTTTTCTGGATCATCATAGGTTGGCATTCACTTTTTCACAATTACATATCTTGTAATGACCTAACACATATTTTGGTTTTGTGTTGCTATCAACTGGTAAAAATTTCTTCTGTAAATTGTGTGCTTACAAGCTTGCAACTGCAAAGTCTTGTTCTTTGCATTGTTATTGTACTTATTTCATTCTCTAGTTCTCAGGATCGTCCAATTCTTTCCATGTAGTATTGTAAACCCTCTTCTATGTTGCCAATGCCTCCCAACTCTTCATCACTACCAAATTAGAACAGTATTGTTACACCAAGATCTTTATTAAATATTTAATAAGATTGGTCTCAAGACGGATCTTCAAAGAACTCATTTTATAACCTTTTATACTCAGATTTGATGGGTTTTCTTTTCAATATTACTCACTATAGTCTGTCTCTAATTACTTCCCCAACCTTTTTACAAGCCTGGTGTTATCCCTATCTTTTCAGCACAATGACCATTTCCTTTGCAGCAGCTGATCAAAACCATTAGTGTTGCCTAGAAAACAAATAGAACTACTCTACTGCCCTTAAAAACAATACTTTATCAGAGTTTTGAGGACAGGTTAAAAAAAAAAAGGTCTTCTGGCAAAAACATGTATTGCCTTTTAGCTTTGCTTATCTTCACAGTTTTCTCCTAAAAAGTATGCTCCAAAGAAGCACACCAGAAGGGATGCTGATAGCCTGGGAGGTATACAGAGGAATTGTTCGAGCAGCCAGGGATCAGGTTAGACAAGGTAAAGCCCAGGTAGAACTAAATCTGGCCAGGGACATTAAGACAAACAAAAAATCCTTCTTTAACTATGTCAGCGAGAAAAGAAAGACTAGGGAAACTGTGGGCCCTCTCTGGAAGGAAACGCAAAAACTGGTTACCCAGGACAGAGACAGAGTTGAGGTACTCAATGACTTTTTTGCCTCAGTCTTCACTGGCAAGGACTGCAGCCGCACTGCCCATGATGCAGAATGCAAAGGCGAGGATTGGGAAAATGGAGAACCACCCACTGTAGGTGAAGATCAAGTGCAAGACTACCTGAGGAATCTGAAGGTGCACAAGTCCATGGGACCTAATGAGATACATCCGCAGGTCCTGAGGGAACTGGCAGATGAAGTCACTAAGCCACTAGCCATCATATTTGAGAAGTCGTGGCAGTCTGTCGAGGTTCCTGCTAACAGGAAAAAGGGAAACATAAACCCTATTTTCAAAAAGGGAAACAGGGAAGACCCGGGGAACTACAGGCCAGTCAGTCTCACCTCTGTGCCTGGCAATATCATGGAGCAGATCCTCCTGGAAACTCTGCTAAAGCACATAGAAAACAAGGAGGTGATTGGTGACAGCCAGCATAGCTTCACCAAGGGCAAGTCATGCCTGACAAATTTGGTGGCCTTCTACGAAGGGGTTACAGCGGCAGTGGACAAGGGAAGACCAACTGATGTCATCTACCTGGACTTGTGCAAAGCATTTGACACTGTCCCACATAATATCCTGGTCTCTAAATTGGAGAGACATGGATTTGACAAATGGACCACTCAGTGGATAAGGAAGTGGTTGGACGGTCGCACTCAAAGAGTTGCGGTCAACGGCTCGATGTCCAAGTGGAGAGCAGTGACGAGTGGCGTTCCTCAGGGGTTGGTACTGGGACCTCTACTGTTCAACATCTTTGTCAGCGACATGGACAGTGGGGTTGAGTGCACCCTCAGCAAGTTTGCTGATGATACCAAGCTGTTTGGTAAGGTAGACACACTGGACAGGAGGGATGCCATCCAGAGGGACCTGGACAGGCTGCAGAGGTGGGCCCAAGCCAACCTCATGCAGTTCAACAAGGCCAAGTGCAAGGTCTTACATCTAGGTCGGGGCAATCCCAAGCACAAATACAGGCTTGTTGGGGAATGGCTGGAGAGCAGCCCTGAGGAGAAGGACCTGGGTATGCAGATTGATGAGAAGCTCAACATGAGCCAGCAATGTGCGATCACAGCCCAGAACGCCAACCACATCCTGGGCTGCATCAAAAGAAGTGTGGCCAGCAGGTCAAAGGAGGTGATTCTGCCCCTCTACTCCACTCTCGTGAGATCCCACCTGGAGTCCTGCATTCAGCTCTGGAGTCCCCAACATAAGAAGGACATGGACCTGCTGGAGCATATCCAGAGGAAGGCGACGAGGATGATCCGAGGGCTGGAGCACCTCTCCTATGAGGAGAGGCTGAAAGAGTTGGGGCTGTTCAGCCTGGAGAAGACAAGGCTCCAGGGAGATCTTATTGCGGCCTTCCAGTACCTAAAGGGGGCCTACAGGAAAACCGGGGAAGGACTTTTTACTTGGGCATGTAGCGATAAGACGAGGGGGAATGGCTTTAAACTGGAAGAAGGCAGGTTCAGATTAAACATTAGGAAGAAGTTTTTCACTCTGAGGGTGGTAAGGCACTGGAACAGGTTGCCCAGAGAGGTTGTGGATGCCCCATCCCTGGAGGTGTTCAAGGCCAGGCTGGACCTGGCCTTGGGCAACCTGGCCTTGGGCAACCTGGTCTAGTGGGAGGTGTCCCTGCCTATGGCAGGGGGGTTGGAACTCGATGATCTTCAAGGTCCTTTCCAACCTAAACCATTCTATGATTCTACAACTAACCAGGAGGGCGGCCGCTCTCCTCTCTCTTTCCCCCCCTTCCCTCGACACAAGCTGGCACCGCACTCGCCGTTCTCCCATCAAACCTCTTCCCACCCAAAAAGCTCCGACTGCCCTCACCCCCGCTAGCTCTCGGGCCGGGCACTGCCCAGGCCTCATATCGCTTTTGTCGCTGCTTGCGGTGCTTGTCACCGCCGGGCCCTCCTTCCACCCGGTTCCTTACTGCGGCGCCCTCCGGCCCGGCTCCGGCCCGGCCCCGGCCCCGGCCCCACGCCCTCCGGCCCTGCTCCCAGCTGCGCCGCCGGCCCTCTGGGGGCGGCGCTGAGGCCGCTGCGGTCCGCTCGTCGCCGCCGCTCCAGCCAGTCTGTCCCGGCCTCGGTGCGGGCTGTGCCGGGCTGCTCCTCAGCGTGCAGGGCAGGGCCCGGGCCCGCCACACTCACCAGCGGGCGGGCAGCGCCCTGCCCTCCCCTCACAGACCGACCGACCGCGTCCCTGCCCCCACGGACAGATGGACCCCGCCCGCAGACGGACAGACCGACGGACGGAGACCGCCCCCACCCCCTTTTCCCCGCGGACAGACCGACGGACGGACACCGTCCCCCCCTCCCCTCGCTACCTGCCACTCGGCGGCGGCGGCTCGGCACGGAGAGGGCGTGCGGGGTCGGGCGGGCGGGGGAGGCCGAGGCGCGGCGGAGAGGCCGCGCGCGCCCCCTGCTGGGCGGAGGCCGCCGGGCCCCGGCGCTGCCGCTGTGGCCCAAGCGGAGGGAAGGCCGCCCGCCGCCTCAGGTGCTCCGCTACCGCCGCGGGGGGCCGGGCCGCTGTCCCTGCAAGCCCGGGGCCGGCCGGAAGTGGAGGCGCGGCACCGCCCGTCCAGCGCTCCAGCGGGCCGCAGGCCGGCGGGCAGGGCCGAAGGAGGCCGGGGCCGGGCCGGGGGAAGGGGGCCGGCGGCAGGGACGCTGCTCTTCACAGGGCTGCCGCCTCCCTGGATGCGGGTTGGGTGAGGCACGGCCAGGAGGATGGTTTACACTATCGTGGTTTAGGCTTCTCGCAGTGGCAGATAACTTAGCGCTGCGGTTAACAATGGGTCTGCCCTTATCCCACTGCATCAGGTACCTGCTTACCCCAGTGGCACCAGTATAAACCAGCTCCGTTCCTGATGCACACACAGTCACAGAGGTGTGACTGACAGCCCTCCCCACCGCTGGGCCAGGGAGCACGTTAATACTGTCATTCCCCAAAGCACAGCAGCTTTTGAGTAGGCACAGAGACTATCTCAGGAGGTCAATAAGGGCACCACAACACCCTGTTCTGTGTGGAAGGAAGGACTGGTCCAAATACACACCTTGTCCACAGAGCCTGCTTGGCCACCATGCTAATTACATCATAAACTGATATGTAAATACTTTTTCCTCCTCTAATATCATAGGGGAGGGTTAATTAGAAAAGGTGCTTTCTGCCCCAACAATTTCAGTCTGGGGGGGGGGAGCATGTATGTGAGATGTCTGCAGATTCTCAGCACCCATTCAAACTGGTTCACTATAGTTGTAAATGCTATAGAGAACACTGCCAAGGCAAGGAATTCCACTGAAGATTTTTTTTCCGCCTTCATAATTCAAGGTTTCAACAATGGGTTTATTATTGCTAGACAATTCATTTTGAAAGACAGAATCTCAAATTCTCACAGGTCTTCTTCTCTTATTTTCTCAAATACAGAGTCCTCTTCATTTGGCCTAACCAAAAATCTTTTCCTTGATATAAAACCCGAATGAACTACCTGCAGTGAAACAAAAACAGTTAGAAGAGTATACTCGTTGCAATAATTATAGATACAAACATAAGCTAGACAATCTGACATGATACTGTTCAGGTGCAATGGCTGATCTCTTTATGTTGGCATTTCAGGGCAGATTATTTTTTCTGCAGGAATAGGACACAAGAACAGTTATTTCTGCTGTTAAAGCTTATTGCAGTGTACTAGATTTGGAACTGCCATTCCATCTGCTGACACTGATGTCCCTGTGGCCACCATAATGCCAAATAACGTAAGTATGCGTACTTTAACTGCCTACTAAGCCTTCTGAATTAGGTTGACTACTGTTAATCACACATTCTTAACTTTAACCATAACACCTGCATAAATCATACTTTTCAACTCTACTTTTCCTAAATGGTACCATGTACTGTCTGAAACTTCCTACCACCACATCACCCGGCAGGTATAAGCAGGCAAACTATAAGCACCCAAGGTACATGCAAGCAAACAATACCATTATATTGGATGTGTCTGCACTTTTCTGTTGTACTAGGAAAATCTATGGCACAGATTTTTCTTCTGCCTCTTGCAACATGGTATTTTGATATACAGGTAAAGTAAACGTCCTAAAAACCCCTACTCAAGGTGCCCATCACAAAGCTAGGGGACTGGAAGGCCACAATAAGGTCTCCCTGGAGCCTTGTCTTCTCCAGGCTGAACAGCCCCAACTCTTTCAGCCTCTCCTCATAGGAGAGGTGCTCCAGCCCTCGGATCATCCTCGTGGCCCTCCTCTGGACACGCTCCAGCAGGTCCATGTCCTTCTTATGCTGGGGACTCCAGAGCTGGATGCAGTACTCCAGGTGGGGTCTCACAAGAGTGGAGTAGAGGGAGTGGAGTGTTGCCTTGTCCAAGGCCACTCTCCTTGCAAAAATTCAGAGAGACCATTCCACAGTCCATCAAAGAGGTATTTTAACATATGTTTAAGTCAGAACAATTGCCTCAAGCCCAGAGTATCACACAACTTAGCCCTTGCTAAAGTTGTACCACAATGAAGCCACTGAACCGCATCCTTCAGTCTTCATCACAGATATAAGTCTACTCAGAAAATGTTGTCTCCCTTATTATCATTTGCAAGTTATTTGCAAATACTGAAGGTGACACCTAACCTACAATCTTGCCTCCAGCAGTGACAAGTACAGAGAAAGAAAGGGGCAAGAAAACCCACCACAGAGGTTAATCAATTGGCATATTGAAGAGCAGTTAGTGATTGGTTTTATGTGGTTTCTGAAGATATAGCAACATTACTTTTTTTCTGAATTCAGATTAGATTTTGGTTTTCCCTTAGAAATATTTTCCTTTTAGCCAATCACACACTGTAATAGAGATATTTATTTTCATTTGCTTTACTCTATTCCCTTTCCATTTATTTATTATCTTATATTCAATAAATGACTTGGAAAAGCAACACCTTTTAGCCATTTAGGTATTCAGGAACTATTTATTGGCTATGAATACAGATTCCAGCAAATGAACTTGTTACATCTTTTATACAATATGAAAGTATATATAGAGATATGTAATGTGTCAACTTTTCCAAGTGGGTACAACTCCCAACTACAGGGGAAAATGAACGCATAAACAGTCCCAGTGTGGAATCCAAGTACAAGTCTGTAAACTACATCAGCAGCTGCATGTGGATATACGCACTTGATCTCTGTATGTATTCTGGCTTTCTGTAAACTTCAAATGTCTCATTCAGAAACACTTGCAAAAAGCAAATAAAATGAAGCCAGTTGTCATTAAACCCATCAAGCTAAAATAAAAATTCTATTCAGACATGTTTCTTGCCTTCTTCTTCCTTCCAAAATTCAAGTTTAGCTCCTTTTCCTACTCAAAGAAGTTCCCATTAAATTTATTGGGAATCTCCCTAACCAGAAAAACAGAGGTTGGGCTAAACACCACAGGCAAGCAAGACACACTGCATTTATGTTTTGGAGATGCTTTCTCAATCACTAACCTGCTTTTGTTGGACGCTGGATTTCCCGCTGTTTTTTGTGGATTCAGGCATCTTGATCTCCTAAACAGATTGAAAAATCTAAACTTACAATAAGCTTAAATGCTCCCCCAAATACTCCAACAAAATACACTGAGAAAAATCAGCATTCAGTTAAACCCAGCAGAAACAGTGTAGGAAATGAACCGGCATATTTACCCTTCTCATAATTCTGTTTTAGTTCAAGCCATCTGAGTACTGTCAACAGCTTAACAGTTAAGTAATGAATGCTCATCTTCGTAATTAAAGGTTTACTCTACTTCCATTACAAGCAAACTTAGAGTGAAAGACATCAAATCTTTTCTAAAATTAAAATTGGTCTTTTCTTCTGAATTGCTTATAGTTTAAAGCTATGAAATAACATGCTGTTCTTTGCTCACTGGAATCAGCCTGGGTCTAGAAGATCACATATGTTCTTTTCCTTTTTCCTCTTCAGAAGTTTTCAGTTAGCAGACATTCAGAGTCTTTAGATATCATAACGTTAAAACAAAGGCATTATTAATGCTTGAAGTTACTTTTAAAAATAACAAGTCCCTAAACATGTTTTCATCCTTAAAGGCCTACACAAAAGACATCAGAAGTATTTTAGCTACAAATCAGATTTTTATTTTATTAACACTTCTATTTAAAACCAAAAAGTTTCTGAGTGTGAACGTCACAGATCTCAAATTGGCCTAAATTGCATTGCAGCAGATGGAGCAAGCAAGTGAAGTGGTGAAAAAGTGAAAGCCAGAAACGGATACAACAGGGTATCTGCAGAACACAAAAATTACACCATAGATATCCTTTATCATATGCAACAAAAATTAAATTCAAGGAGAAAGAATGCCAAACAGATTATTAAAACTGTGATGATAAACCATCTTTAACATTCAGAACATTATTTCAGTAAAAATAAGCAAAGGTGTACTTTTTAGTCAATTAATTCTGTACTGAAATGTTTGAACATGCAAGATCCTTTTCCTCCGTGGGACTTCTCTCAGCACATTTGAAAGAATGATAGAGTAGCAGGCTTATTTCTCTTACATACAAATTCAGATACCAGTGTAACACAAGTGCTCACCATTTCTTGGCCCTTTTTGGCTGCCTTCATCATCTGTTCTGATATCATTTTCTTCAAGCAGCTACTGAGCAAAAAGGCCTAAAGAGGATAAACCAGAGAACATTCTGATTTCTTCTATTAAAAGCATACTTGACTTTTCCATTCCTCCTCCACCAGAAAATTACAGTCCCTAACTACTGAAGAACTGTTACTTCCTCGATGCAGTTAATTTTACCCCATGCTTGACATCCTTACAGTACACCAAACTAGCTGCAGTCACTTAAAGCCCAATCTCAGCACAACTAACCCTCACGGCACAGCTCAGAGTGGAGAATAAGAATTTTTATGACTGTTTTTTGTGAGGCAAGTTATTCTCTCTAGGTGTCTGTGGCTTCTACCTTAAAGGCTGCCAAATTACACCAAAGGGTAAGTAAGGTTAATCAAATGTGGCACTATCAGCATCAAAACCACTTCAACAAATGAAGCGAGCCGAGTTTGCAGGCACTCCAGCACTGCCACAAGGCAAAGCCCCGTTGGTTACATGAGATGGCTGCAATTGTTTGTAGACCAGCTCAGAGTCACATCTTGCACAGCTAATACGAACCGAGAAGTACACATTCATCCCACATATTAGGCATCTAGCAGAGGCACCTCAGAGAGGAGTGGAGTTGTCCTTAGGTGCTTATGCTGTCTGATGGGTGTGTACAACTCTGGGATGATGCAACCCAAGTTAAGGTCCGAATTGCACCCTGGAGACACACCTCACTGCTTACTCTCCAAAAAGCAGCATCTCGGGTAGGGTGTCAAGTACTGAGAGATGAATCAAAGACAAAATATCCTACAAGATCAGGGATGGAAGGCTGAGCCATCTCTGACTAAGTTCCAGGTCATCCAGTCTTTCCATTTTCTGCAGCAGGCTCTTGGACCAAACCTCCCTTTCTTCCACACAGCAGCACATTTCTGGCCTTTAGCTCTTCCTCACATTTCTGAGGACAGTAGGACACTGGTTTTCTAATCAACAGGTCACTACCATCAAACACAACCATAATGGATTTCACAGCAGAATTAATATTGAGATAATTCTAGGGTTTTTATTTGTTCTCCAACAGCAAAGAAACATGAAAGCTATGGCTCATGCTCTCATGAGCCTATGGCTCATGTTCTCATAAAACTTAAGCCTAGCAGGAAATTAACACTTACTAAGTAGTGTGTGAACTGCATCACCACCCCAGAATTTAGAAGTCATGTGTGAGAATTTAAGCATTTTGATTTTACTTGAAAAATCCTGTCCGCTGCTGGGTAGGTCTGAGGTAAGAGTTTACTTGAATAATAGGCTCCATACTTTTTATAGAAGCTCTGTACCTAAACTGAGACCGGTGCTGTCTTTCATACCACAGAACCTAGATTATTTGCTAGGCAGCATAACCACAGATGGATGACTTCAAAGAGAAAGCTATTCAGGAATTTAAGAGCTGCCTGAAAATAGTGGGAGAAATGACACCATACAAAATCTTACTTAAGAATTATTTATATGTTAAAAAAAAAAAAAACAAAAAAAACTTATGTCACATATTCACACCCTCCATTAACCTGTGTTAATATGGTATATATTTATATTTGAACAATAGGATTTATTGTGGAAAATGGGAGCCCTTGACCTTAGGTGGGTCTGACCAATTAACTATTTTGGATACTTACTGAGACCAGTAAATAAGTGACACCTCTCCACACTCCATCCCAGGCTTGCTGCCGAGTGCTAGACATTGCTCTTCAACGGGGAGGAAGGGGGGAGGCAGGGACAGGAAAGAAAAATCTTTTCCCCTTATGCTAGAAACTCAAATGCTTTTCCACAGATAACTCTGTCCCTAGGCTAACCTGCTTGAAAGCATAGCTACTGCACTCTGGTAAAGATGGACTAACTGCTTTTGAAGATCCCCTATGGCTGTGAGATTACATTTTACTCTGATCTTTTCCTTAAAGGACTGACAACTAACCTGTTTTGTGTATAAAATTATCCACTGCCATGTGCCTGAATCATTGTACTCAAATCTGAGCTCCAGAGTGTCGTCTTCACCATCCTTTGCAGCACCCTGAAAAAAAACAAACAACCAATGAACAGAAGAAATAGCTAAAAACAGTATTAAGGTGTTCAGCCTTAAATCAAAATGAGTCAATCAGCTTAATTTTATACAGTATATAAATAAAACAGGTGAAGATCTGTACCAGAACATTTCTCCTGGGGGAGGGAGCAAGTGGGAGGTAGGAAGGGGGAGTCTTCACAAGCATAAAGCTGGCTAAAGCAGTTCCTTTTCTCCCACACAAAACTCTACCTCCAACAGGAAAGGGGCAGGTAAAGCATGACATGGAATGCCAGGGAAGGGAGAAAACATAGCAGAGTAAGGCGAGATGCTTTACTGTTGCCAAGGGAATATGTTTCAGGATAGGTTTGGAGGGGAATATGGGCAAATGGGAAGGATTTAAAACAGACCACCCCCTTTCTGCCCAGATCTGCCCTTCCCTGGCACCCTTAGTTTACATGAAGATAAAGTGAATTCAGACACAAAGCCAGTGAAGTACTTACAAGAAAAGTAACCTGCCAACTTCTTAACCTGTTGATTTTAAAGCTGACCTCTTTGGTTTGTTTAGTAGGCAGTTTTATGCAGCAGTTAATCTCATTATTGCCGACATAGATGTTGGCTGAACAGCCTTCTTCTGGATAGTCACAAATGCAAGGATCGAGCTGTATGTATCCGTAGAACTGCATTTCTCGAATCATCTCCAGGAACTGTACCAAAAAGACAGAACTAAAGTGATTTGCTGTAAAGGCAAGTGAAATCTACTGATTTAGGTTAAAAAGGCTATAAGGCAAACCTCAAATCTTTCAGATTCCTAATACTTTGTCCTAGGAAGACACAGATTCACCACAATATGTCAATGATTGATTCAGAGAATAGCACTAAAGTCCAGACTTAGAAACTTTTTTTTTCCCCTCAGTGGATATGATGAGCTGGGTCTTTTGGAAGCTTATTAGATATGACAGAAAGAGATAAAACTAACCAGTAAGCAATACTGAGAACAGCAGTCCCAGAAGTCTGAATTTCCATCTGATTTTCTGAACTGGATGACAATACCTAGCACCTGAGTTCAGCAAATAGAGAAGACTAAGATTCACAGTCAAAAATTTCTTACTAGTCCTTGAGATCCAAGTCATTCCATTGGGATATTTTAAAATACTGGGAACCTCCTTTTCTATTTGGTGGCTTGGTATCTGACCAGATGCGAGGTGTGGGTCTCTAGCTCATACCACTCCCCAAAACCATGCTCTATTTTTAAAGTCACAGCCTTTAGCATCATTGCTTCAAAATCCACTCCTTTCATCTGTTTATATTGGTTTTAAAATACCATTTTACCTTTGCTTTGTTCGCATTTTTTTGTAGAAATTCAAGTTCCTGCATCTGCCCTTCTGTTGGTTTAACCCAATTCCTCTTAACTTCCTGGACTGCCTTAAAAGAATTTTTAAAAATAGCAAAAGAGTCAGCAAAAATGTATTTCCTTTCATACACAAACACTCAGAAACACACACACAGAAAGCTTGTTTGTTTTTTTTTTTGTTTGTGTTTTTTTTTCTTTTTTTTTTTTTTCTAATAAATGCTTTGGATTTTGGGACAAGTTCGCTGTTCTTTCCTCCTGAATTGATAGTTTCTGAAGCTAGTCCAACTCAACACACCTACAGTTCAGAAATCAACTGCTCTCATATCATGCCAGAATGCCTACCTATAAAGACAGACAGATACACACATACATGTGAAAATAGGAGTGGATGGATACCTAAATACATCCTTTTTGTACAATACTTTTCGCATGCACAAAACATTAATTACAACCTCTACTACATGAGCTTGAAGGAAAAAAAAAAAAAGAACACGATCAACAACAGCAATATCCAGAACTTAGAAAAGCGCAACAAAGCAGTGTTAAACAGGAATCATTTAACAAATGCTTCAAGAATTTGTATAAAAAATTAAATTAATGTGGGAAAGTTAACTTTTAAAATTCTAAAGATCTTTCAGTTTTACCTGCATATATAGCAAATTCAGTGAAGCTCTACAATCCATCAGCAGTGTATCAAGAGAAGGATCCATATACCTTTACCATGCCAAGGGAGAAAAGTAATAAAATATGAAGATAAGCTTCTAAATATGGCAGTTTGATTTTTCAGCTAAATACGATGGGAGCACAACCCAGAAAGATCCCATTACTTACCAGATTAAAAAAAAACAAAACAGAAAACCAACAAAAAACCCCTGACAAAACAGTTGTGCCCTCGAAGTGTGTACTATACTCATTGTAGCAGAATGGAAATAAACTGAAGTCAGGTTATCCAATCTCTCCACTTTGAGGTACCAAACAACAGTTACAATTTTGAACTAAAATTTTCTTCCTCCTTTTATCAGAGAACTTGGGGTTTGTCTACATAAAACTCGGTAAGACTCTCAAGAGCACCCACTGCTATGCTGCAGTGCTGACATACAACACCTAGTCTTGTGCTAGCTAGCTGCATACCAGCTACTGTAGAACTTCTGCAGGATCATATCAGTACAGCAGCAAAGCAAGTTAAATATTCAGTTATCCAAGTGCCATGCTGCAACAACTAGCTTGAGCCATCTTATTTAAAAGCAGCTTGGGTAAGTCTACATGCCAGTACAAAGCAGCGCAGGCTCCATAGTACAGATGTATTACTCATTGTACAGGTGATATGTCTCCTGAAGCAGAGGAACAACCCCAGGACTGCAGTTTTCTACCTCTGTGCTTTGAAGCAGTACTAGATGGAGAATTATCTACTCAGACAGTCACTTTGTCGTGGCTTAGAACCACACAGTGCTTTCATTAGCCTTCTAGGTTCTCCAGTTTATACAGGCACATATAGGGAAACAGAGAAAGCTTTGTAGAGGCCAGTGTCTAGCCCAGTAGGTTTCAACCAGACAAGTTACAAGCATCAAACGGCAGGTTTCTGTGTAGCTTCAAGCCAAGCAACCTTGCTTCCTGCCATCAAAAGGCATGGTCTGCTCTTTCTCTTCTGCTCCCAACCACAGTCCTTGCTCTAGCATTCACCTGATGCAGACAATGCAACTCACTAAGCATGAAAAAATCCATTCCCTTTTTTCTTTTTTTTTTTATAGGGAGAAGTAGACCAGACCACAACCACAGCAGTGAAGCCATAAGACTGGCTCAGCTATACTGCCTAACTGCACCCTCAGGGCACCATTTGACAAGCGGGACTTTGGCACCAGGCTCCCTGTCCTCAGGGTTTATCCTCACCCACAAGTCAGCACAACTGTTTACTGCACAGCAAACAAGACCAGGGGACTGACCCAGGCCAAAAATAGGCCAGCAAAACCAAATAAAAAGTAAACAGCCAGCAACTTATTTTTAGGCCAGGTTAGCTCACCTGTCCAGTTCACCATGTCTGCCCACACAGTTCTACCAGCAAAACTGAGGAGGAGCCCGAGGTGCAAGCAAATGAAAGGGGAAGAGTGCTCTAATGCTTAAGCCAGGCCACTTACCAAAAATGCTCAAGCTATGGCCTCAGGTATTTTGTGTATTACTATATAGAAATTAGCACTTTAGGCAAAAAATAATCCATCTCTACCCAAGAAGAGCTGCAGCTTGCAACTCAGTTCTCTTCTATATTGTTTGAATGTATATTCCCATTTATGGTCACTGTATTATGCAGGTATAAAGATTAGGAGGCAAGCAGCTAGAAAGCACCTCTCTATAGATTCTGAAAGAGGGAAGGAAAAAACAGCTAGCTGCAGTAAAGGACACTTCAGGAATACTACAGTGATAAAATTTAAAACACAGAGTCACAGAAACCAGTAAATTCCAATAACAAATTGGCATCAGAGAAAGCAGTCAAGCTGCTGAGTCTTGAAGACTTTATAACTAAGTTATTCAAGGGATTTCTTTCTCTGCTTGTAGCAGTTGTCATGCATCTTGGTAGTTTGTCTAAAGCTTCTTGCTCACCACTTTCTGATCCCAAGCTTACAGTGAAACTCTTTCATGCTCTGAAGACTCACATAAGGAAGTTCAAAGTCTGCCACTTTTTTCACCACTAGGAAAAGAAAAAAACAAGAGAGACATTTGGTGAAATCCAGTGAAGTAGCCCAGCTACTTTCATGTACCAGTCAGTGCTGGTTAGCAATGTCTTTTGGAGAAGAAAAAGAACTTAACAAATATAAATTCTGGAGTAAAGTAAGGTGACAGGTTAGTTATCTTCCTCGCTACTCTGACTCTAAACTTTGATAGCTCTATTACAGAGTATCTCTACTCCCTTAGACTATGCTCTTATAGAATATCCTTCTCTCAGAACACAGCTAAGCAGGAGAGATGTTTCTCCATTTAAGGGACATATGGCTGCAAGCTTCCAGGACTGGTGCTTTTCTTGAACAGAACACCAGACAAGAGCACTAACTAATGCACAGCAAGAAAAGCACATCACTATCCTGAGGTCACTATGTTCCTGTGCACTTGTTAAAAATTGTACGTCTAAAGGCTGACACCTGTAAACATTTCCTTCTAAGACAACGCCGCAATTCAGCAGAGCACTTAAACATGCAATTTTAAGCATGTGAGCATCTAAACATTTTTTGCAGTGGACTGTGGCTTACATTTGGACTTGATGTATTTGTGAAGAATACCAAAGATGCATAGAAACGTAATCAACTGAAAAACTTTTCTATTCTCCTGTGTACCTAATTCTATCCCTACACAAGGCAAAAATAAATCCATCTGCAACTGCAGTAGAAGAGTATATAAAACGTGTTATATCCGGATACATTTGAGACATGGTAACAGCCTGTCTACTCAGAGATACCTTTCACAGCCAGAGAGAAGAGGGCAGGGGAACAATAAAATAGACACAGATAGTAAAGTTCCCACCCCACTGAGTGAGCCTGAGTTTACTACGGGACCTTTGTCTTGCAAAGCTTCAGAAGAGCATTAACCAATGAAGACTGAAAAAAGCTGAATGACTTGTCAAGGCCACTCAGAGAGGCTGTAATGCCTAGCTTCACTCCAGTCAACAGCAAAGTCTGCGTTCACTCTCCTGACATGGCCCAAGCCTATCCCAGGCCCAGGCCTGGATCCAGCCTCATCCACACATGGGAAACAGGACCAACCAATGAGGACATAAAAGCCCCTTCACATTTTATGACCATGAAGAGACTCACAACCCTGACTTACAGCTTGCTCAGTACCATTGTGGTTAAACTTAAGTTTGTATCAGTTAAGAAAGGAAACATGTGATGATATAAAGGAAAGTAAGCCACAGATATTATTTATAAATATAACTAAAGAGTTTCCTGTCCCATTGTTAAACTCAGCACGTGATCTATAAATTAAGAACTGTTATATATAGGTATGACCATCTGATTAAATGCCTACTCAGAAGATACACCCAATAGTTCCCATGTGAAGTTGCTACGTATCTTGCAAACTGACAGGGACACGATATTTATATGTGAAAGTCTCACCCCTGCACCACACTATCTATTGCCATACTTTGTTCCCCACTACCACTCTTTCCAAGCCATGCGGGGAGAGGGCTTGAGGGGGTTTATCAGACAGGATGGGTCTCTCGGCCTGAGCCCGAGCAGGGTCATAAAAATCCTGTTCAGACTCCAGGTTCAGTCACTGCAGCAACAAGAAAAAAAAAAAAAAAACAAAAAAAAAAAAACAAGGGAGGACTAAAACTTACCAGAGAGCACTCCATCATCATGATCTCGAAAGAAAAATAAGCTAAAATATTTTATTAATTCTCTTGATAGCCCCATCTTGCATGATGCAACCTTTAAAAACGAAGAAGGCCAGAAGCTTCCATTAGCATGAATGAGGAAGAAATGTTTGGTACCTATTAATGTAACTTAATTGTTATTAAATTTTCCCTTATATCCCATTTAACAACAAATAAAACCATTCCCATATAGCAGCGTTTGAGTTTGTGAGGAGTTTCATGAATTTCAGAGGAACGTAAAAGTGTAATAAAATAGAAAATGTTTACTACTCTGCCATGCATTTAAGTATCCTCTAACGCAAGGCATCTGCCATGTTATTCCAGAACTTTACTACTAAACCCTCAAATCCTGTTGTAGTGAGCACTGCGTGTTCTGAGCTAACAACATTGCTTGTGAGTATCACAAATATGTATTTTTACAGAATTTGTGTATCTTCCAAGCTGATACAGTCCCCTTGTTTTTCTAGGAAATATCTAGAAGTCCTGCCACTTTACTGAAAGTAGTAGGCTTACTTGTAGGGTTCTACAATTCTGTGTGAAGGCTTCTGACAAGAGCAGACTTGAGCTCTGTTGAGCTTTCATTATTGAGAGTGCATAAGGAGGAAAAAATCCTATCCAGCTTGAAATTTGGATTGGTTTTAACTTGCTGTGGCCCCTCTACATCTTTTCTGAAAGAGGGCAGAAATAGCACCAACAGAAAACGCAGAAATTATTTGCAGGACCAGCTGCAAAATGGGATAGTTGGGACAGAAGGAAAAAAAAAAAAAAAAAAAATCAGGCAGATGTGAGCACAGAAACTGCTGAATCAGATTGGGGCAATTGTCTTGTTCTGGTTTAGGTCCTGAAAAAAACAAAGAATAAGTTAAGGCAGCCAAAACCTAACAGATGGCACATCAGAGCATTCCTAAATTCTGAAGTAACCATGATCTCCTGAGTTCGCTCAGGAAAGTGGTGTAGCAACCATAAGAAAACTCTCCACCCCAAGAACACTCCTATCATAGCTCAACTGACAGATTGTGCAACCTGATGGAGGAGTCATGCTTTGGTCAGAGAAGATGGACTTTCTTTGTCTGAGCATAAGGTGGAAGTACCAGTTTTCTGTCTTCTTCCAAGGTGTGCCAATTCAAAAACACCTCCAGCTCTGTGTCACAATGACAACGTTGTAAATTCACTCAACTCCACAGTTCAGAAGGGTTTTCTCCAGCTGTATCAGCTGGTTTAAAAAGCAGACATGTTTTTGTGCATAGAAAAAAAGTAGACATCAAGCTAAGTATAGGTTGGGAAGAATTGTTCCAAGTTAAAATTAAAGAACACATTCATGAAGTTTTCCTTATACTTGTTAATATCAGGGCTGTTACCGGAGAGGGCAGCAGAGCATAAAAATCACTTGTCTCACACTCGGTTCAGACACCAGGTATAATGGGAAGAAAGTTTTAGAAGTCCAAACATAAGAGACAAAAAAGTCAATATTAGCAGCACGATCTTTCATTCTGTCTGCTTCTGTGCGAAGAAGTCTCCACAAATTACTTTAAGAAATTAACCACAGAGCTTTAACAAGTTATCCCTTACTAGCATAATACTAAGCATAACAGATGGTATTTCCCAGGAACAACAAACATAGATCTGATTCAGTAGGATTTTGACTTATTTTATTTCTTGAATCAAAGCACAAGCTGGTATATGCTGCCTAAGCACCAGGATGTTAGGGAGTGATGGTTACAAAAATCTACCTCCACTGCAAAAGAACAGTGAATGTGGTAGCACAGTTACTGTGACAAAAGCTAAATAATTCCTAGAAGTCCTATCTCATCTTTAAGACCACAAGAGAAAAAATGGTGTCTGCAGCATTTCAGATGTCATTGTTTTTTTTAAAGTGCCACATAAACATTAAACATCTACAAACACAATAAACAAAGCATCATACAACCCCACTGTCTGGCTTGGAAATTACCTTGACCCACTGCAAAACTAACAAGTTTATCACACCCAAACTATTAGTATTTTTTAGAGGTATATTAGCAAATCCTTTCCTTACTCGAGATCCCTATGCAATTCTCATATCTAAAAATGTCTCCTTACTTCTTCCACCCTAGTAGCACCTACTTCCCTCTCCCCAAATCAAAATTCCTGTCTTCCTGCCACCCCCAACACTTTTCGCCTTCAGCATCTCCCACCCCACAAGTCTCCTGTTGCAGGGTCTAAGGCCAACTCTGACACTTACCTTCCCCTGGAAAAACCGGTCCCAGCATTGCCTCAGGTGGTGCAAACCCCATGGGAGAGCAAAGTCAGTAAGGGGTTACCCTGTGTTATCCAACTAATGGTAATTGTGCACAGATACTGTTCGTTCTGCAGTCAGACTAACACACATTAGCTTGGAGGACAGTGAATATGTGTTCAGCTCACTTGTATTTATGGCTAGCTGAGAACCACCTCAACAAATTCTGACTGCAAAGGCACAACAGAAATACAGTACATAATTTTCTGTATTATAAGAGGAAATTTCAGGTTCCCATGACAAAGAAGATTACCTATCTGGCACGTGTATGCTTTGTTATTGCTGTTAAAATTAGGAAATAGGAGCAACTGAGGAAGAGGCTTCAGCCTTGCTCATGCACACACATGTGCAAATACACAAAATACACAGACCCACCACTGCTCCTCCTCTTCTGGCATAAGGAGGGAACTTCAGCTGAAAGTTTCAAACACAAGCCAGCCAGTTGTGTAAACAACATTTGGTTGCTAGTGGTTTCAAAGCATAACTAGTAACTGTTTACTGCATGTATTACAACAGCTGTTACGGACATCCCAGAGCCACAGAGCTAGAACTGCACCAATACTGCAAAGGAAGTCCCACAGTTTCACAGCAGATATGAAGGGACTCAAAACAAGTAAAGGAGAAGCATGCAGAAAAACAACACATATCAGTTGCACACTAAGTTTTAACAGCAGTGTCCTAGCTAAGACATAAGCGAAGAAGAGACCACCATTTCTGACTAGTCTTCAAGCACTTTCACCCACACTATGCTAAACCAAAGCAGGGTGTTATTTAAGAATGTGTCCCTGTAAGGAATAGTATATATTTTCTAATTCTATCATAAATGACGGAAGCCTGAACTTGACAGCCAAATTCCATAAAAGCAGAGGGCACGTAACATTAAGAAGATATAATTTATGGACAGAAGTAAGAACCAAAACAGCTCATCTGCAAAACCAGCAATGTCCCCCACTCCCCTCACCCCAGTACAATAAATGCCTCAAAACCCACAGAAGATATTCTTATATGTCTTCAGATGGGGAGTTTTATCCTTTCCTGACTGAAATATCTTAATTTTTGCCCACTTCTCACAGATGGAAAATTTCAACACAATTCTAGAAACCCATTACCTCTAGTATTCTTTCTGCAGTGTCCGATGTCTGGATATCAAGTCTAATATTGCTGCCATCAGCGAGGTAAACATCCAAAAAGGCTCTCTGGGTTTGGATCTTAAATGTATCCTGTTAGGCAGAAACAGAACACTTTTATTGCTTTCCATATTGCTGAAGCCTTCTGAAGATGCTGGTGCTCCATTTCCCTATTTACTGAAGTAAAATAAACAATTGAGATTACTATTTATAAAGCAGTAAGTTACAAAAATCACTGTTAAAGCTTGCAGACAACAACAAAAAAACCCCAACATATGCAGAACAGCAAGTGGGAAGATACTGCAGAATTACAGGAGGGTTACTTCGATGTTAAAGTGTGCACGGGTTACCTAGTGCCTCGGTGTCTGTAGGAACAACACACTCACTGTCCTAGAAAGTAGAGACTCCAAGAGGAGGTGAATAAACAGCTGCATGTGAATACTCAAAGCCACAATCTTGCCAAAAGGAAAAAATGCATCCCTATACCTATAAATAGGAAAATCTCCAATGATAATAACAAGGCTATGGTATCTTAATATACCAGAGCCACTGCTACTAGAATACTGTGCAGTGACAGTGCCCAAGGTTCAAAACCACCGCAAACAGAAAGGGGATATTAAGAAGAAACCTGAAAGCATTTAAGTCATGAGAAAACAGGCTTCACGGTAAGTGACCCTAGAGAACTGTCTTATGTCTAGACATAATAAAGGGGTGATTTGCAATCTGGTAAACTGAAGTACTGAAGCCAGATCCATTGGCTGTCAGCTGATGATAGATGCGGTCAGACTAGAAGTAAAGCACATGTTTCTAACAGTGAGGTAACACATAGGAATGGGGTATTCTCCACTAGTTTTATATCAAGACTTTATATTTCCCTAAAGGACTTTCCCAAGCTCAAACTTAGAAAGCCCCATGCCTTGTTATGCATGGAAGTCAGTTACTTGTTTCAAGAGGATGGACACTAGTTTGAGAACTGTCTTGGGGATGCACCTGAATGAGGTGGCAGAAACTCATTGCTGCAGCTCCTCTTCCTGTCAACTGCCGTGTATCATAGGACAGCAGTGGTCCTTCTGACGTTTTATTAATTAAGGACAGGTACTTCCCTTGAGGGCCATAGTGATAGAAAATGCTGTAATTGTACATACTGCATGCAACATTAAATTCTAATTTCTTGTATCCACCTTTGCTAGACTGGTAGAAGATATGGGAGACTCCCTGGGAGCCCCTAGGTTTCAAGTACTTTCAGTATCTTGCTGCAGACCCTTCATGGTACCTGTAGATAGGCGCATCTCCTGACCCCTGCGATGTCAGCAAGAGCAGGGTAGCAGGGCTGACATTTATGCTGTGTGCTCCATTATCCCTCTTTGGGTACCCGGGAGAACATGCTATAATGTATGGCTCCATTTAACTAACTCATCTTAGATTGGTAACTTTTTTGGGTCAGAAAGACCACATATTCCAGTAAATCTGGCTTAATTAAGAGTTATTTCAAGGTAAGATCAAATGCAAACAGTGTTTTCTTCCACAACATCTAAAAATTAAGAACACATTGTTGAAAGTTTGCAGAATGATATGTGGGGAAAGTGGTCTTGAGGAAAACCAAACCAAACCAATCTTTCTTATTTAAGCAGATTTCCCACAGGTCTTTCTGACACCCAATATTTCACCTAGCTCCACGCCTAGACATCTGTTTGCACATATTAAAGAACAAGTGAACCTCTTCTCAAGGCACTAGCCAATGCCCTGTCTGAAGTCGTTCTGGGGAGCCACGCATTTAATCTTTATCCCCAAACTAATTTCCTTCTATCCAGGAGACAGGTCTAGTCATTCCTCTTAATTAAAATAAGCATTACTTTGCTTTTGTGGAGATACAAAAGCCCCTCTCTCTCTCATCAAGGACCATCTGTGCTTACCTGAGTAGTCTACTACTTTACTCAAACGGGAAGGAGCAGAGACTTCCTTACAAATACCTTTGGCACACATATTTTGGTATGAAACATTTCACGTGTGATAAAAGTGTATGTGAAACGTGGAACAAACATGGGATGCAAATATCAGAATGAGATAGAGGCAGGTAACTCATTACTGACTCTTGATGAAGAACAAGCAAGTAGCTATAGAACAAGCAGTGCTGAGGAGTGAAGGCGAGTGCAAAGGCTCACACACTGCAGTAACTGCTTCTGGGTGTGGGCTGCTAATGCTGAAGCTCCCACAGGGAAAGGACATGGAGGATCTTATGCATCTACTTCTGCCAGATCCTCACCGTTGCTCCTGCAGCTTTCACAGCCTGAGTACAGGCCACCTTGACCACTGTGGCAACCCAGGGTCAAAGACACAAAGGTCACTTCACCCTTTTGCCACTCAAAGGGAGTCCCACCTCGCAGCACCCTACCCTACTTGCCGCCTCACTACTTGGCAATCATGAGGAGCAGAAGAGAAGCATGATCCAAACTTTCAGCTACTTCCAAGCAGTTTGAATTCTTCAAGAACACCATGCAACATATTAGTAGGTGGATTAATTTGAGGATCTACAAAAAAGGATGTATTAGAGAAAAGAAAATCTCGGTCCCATCTAGAATGGTCACATTAAGTGTCACTGTTTAATACTTAAACTAGTGGTTTCCACAGTCATCTTTTAAGAACTGCTTTAATTTCTCTTATTTGACTCTACTGAACTACAGGCACAGCTTCATTTCATAGCCTTGGGGACAAATTCCCTTCTTTCTTATCTCCAGCTTTTGATTACTGCTCTTTTAATATGGCTATGACACAACAAACTAAAAAATAAGAATTATCTTAAACTGTTGAGTTTGGGGATCCCCCCCTCCCCCCCCTTTATCACATGCTTTTACCCCAGAAAGCAGAACTGTCCATGCCAGACACCCCACACATTGTTCAGTGTTATAAATATTTGTGTTAGCCTCTTATCAGTGAAGTATTGTTCTAACCAAAAAAAAAAAAAAGTACTTACATAAAAACAAAAGGAGGAAACAGTGCAGTCTAAGGCAGGAGAAGACAGTGTTAAGTGAAGAAATACAACTACAGACACGTCCCTAAAACAACACAAGAGAATCCAGCATAAATTTAATACAAAGGGAAGAGCGTTTATGAGTGCTAGTGATAATCCTTTTAGTGAGTGCACACGGCAATCCCAACCACTTCCAAAATGGACAGAAAAATACTTTTGAAAGAAATTTGCAGCAGCGAGTCAGAAAAGTTCAGATGTTCTCCTAAGTTGCTTTTTTAGTTTTGGAAAAAGTAGTAGAGTCATTGTCTCATCTACTTGAAATAGGCACCAACATCAACAAAACCCTGTATTTTGGCTACAGTACATGTTCAGTAGTACTTTTCATGTTTCAGGGAACATGCCATGTAACTAGAATTGGACATTTTCTTCTATCCCTTAATACTGCTCATTTGAATCTTCCCATAACACCATCACTGTTACCTGTGGTAAAATCTCCTGAAACTGCTGCCTGCTGCCTACTCCCTACTTGCCTGCCCCAGTAGCTTGAAGCACAGGAGAGTCATTAATAGAAGAATACAGAAAAATACAGAGCTTGTGAGGGATTTTCTTTGGATTTTGGTTTTGAAAAAAAAAAAAAAACAACCCAGTTTGACAACAACAAAAAGCCCCACCCAACAAAAGAAAAAACACAAACCCAACAAAACAACAAGCAAATAAATAAAATAAAAACACACAAATACCCACCATATAGTTCCCTCACAGGAAGAGATACCTGGATATCTTTTTTCTTTTTTTTCTCCCAGTTTTTCATTAGAAAACTTAATTTAAGCAATTTCATTTTAACAGAAGTCAACACCAATCTGAAGCCTCGGCAAACTCTCAATGGATTTGTTGCTCAGCTAAGAAACATAGGCCATAAAAGGAGAAAGGGCGAGAACGGAGGCCCTTATTATAACATAGTTGACAAGAACAGCAGGTCAGGGGACTGAATTGCGTCTCAACATTGAAACCAAAATAAAACAGACATCCTTGAATTAAAATTCTTCAGAACTTTCTATGCCAGAAACCTTCCCCCCTGGCCGGCACACAGTCTGAAAGTATGGGAACTCACCACATGAAATTCAGATTTCTGGCCAGCTGCACTTTTGAAATAGAAGTTCATAAATAAGAAACCTGACCTGGTTTGAGATGAAGGAAATAACGTTTTTAGAGCAGTGCTGAAATCATAGATACTCAGCCTGACTTCTGTTTGTCTACATATGCAAACACATTTGTGAGTTACTGTGAGTACAGGAGAACGTTACAAGCATGCATTCCTCCACTGTGTGCAGAAATGGTAAGTATGTTGTAAGTGCACAGAGGAGAAGAGGCTGCATGGTCAGAGACTGGCGCTCTATCAAAAAAAAAACACAGCCCCTAATCAGACCAACTTTGATTCCTGCTAACATCTGCAGATTTGTGGATTATGTTTTGCCTACGCTCTCAATAGCGCACACACCACAGCTGTCTTATGGTGTTCAATTCTTGGTCTCATGCTTTCCACCTCGAAGGAAAACCACCTTACATTGGAGTCCTTTGATGAAGGACCCCAGAACACTGTGTTTTGCCTGTTGGCATGCACTGGTTGGCTTTGTTTGCTCAAGTACACAGAAACTTTTAATCTGCCCTTTCTTCAACACCTGAATCCTGTTCCTCGTGCTAAAGGCTGTTGTTTACTAGTAACACAGACTAGAAAAGGACAGCCTCCTAGATCACTAACTACAAACCTCTGCTGCTGCAAGAAAATAGGTCTCAATTTTATTCATAAATGCATAATGACTAGCTGTCCTCACAGCTGCATCCTGAATACACCACATTACTCTATGGGTGCCCTGTACAGTGACAGACCATTATCTCAGATTACATTCAAGGATATAGATGAGTTGCATTAAAATGAGACTGATAGATATGTACATACCTGCTCGTATCCTCTTTTTCCTGATGAAAAAAGGAGAAGACGCAACACAGCCACAACTGTCTCATCTCGTTAATGACTTCTTGCAAGATCTGTGCCATTTGTCTTTAGGGGCTGGAGGGAGTGAGGCATACTCTGAAACTTGTCTCTCCAGCTTGGTCACTGGCCAAGTTTGCAGAGTTTGGAAGCGCGGAGGGGCAGGGAGATTATGGGTTAGGTTATTCAATTCTGCTAGTGTTGGTATATATTTCAGCAATGTCTGTTTTGAGCAAAGCACCCATTGTGCCAAGCTGCTTCCTTGTGTGTCAGGAGCCCTGCTGTCCCCTGACAACTTCTCCCATAAGATTAGTTTGCTGGGGAAACAGCCAGAGCATGCCTGCTATAAGGAGCAAACTGTAACAACCTATGCGACAGGTAAAGATGGTGCTGGGCAAAAACAGGGGCCTGGAAAGCAGTGTTAACCTGCATGGGCTTGTTCCCACTTGAAAAGTTTGCCCGGTTAGATATGATCAGGGGGATATAGCTGGTTGCTGTGATGCTGAGTGCAGATACAGATGAGTCATGTTCAATACTGTCGGGCAGCTGCAGTAAAGCCATGGTCCTTGCACAGCACTCCCACTCCAGGGAGTGCTAGTCTCGGCACACCCTTCACAACCCCATTCAGAAGGAAAACACAGGACAAGGACCAAAAAGGTCTTCAATTCAGTTTGGTTTTTTCTTTTCATCTTCTATTTTAGTCAGTGACATATACAAATATCTTCAGCTAGAAGCATAAATACTGCTGGTTTTAAGACAAGCCAAGAAAATGAAGCAAGCACTAGCAGGCTACCTGAGAAGACAGATCTATTCTCTCTCATAATGAAAGATAAAAGTGAAGGTGAAAAAAGTCAGCAGTAGAATTTTTAGGAAAAAACAAACAAACAAACAAACTAGCCTATCTCATTCACCTCTGGTTTCTTATCTTCTCATTTCATTAAAACCTAAGGTTTCTATTATAAAAGCTACACTGGTTTTACCTGCAGACAGATCTGTGCTCAATAAACAGCTGTGGTGGCAGAGAAGTGGCTAACTGCTTCCCACTCATCACCACCTGCAGTGCAGTCCCTCGACCACTTCTCCCATGTTTGCTGGCAGGTTGCTTGTGCAGTTGTGCACTAACTTGTTTCAGGTAGCAAAGACTGACTAATCAAAGCCAGTTCACGTCACTGACAGAAAAGGAGCATGCTATTTCATCATTTTAATGGTTTATTCTTGAATCATTCATTAATCATTCCTCTTGCAATGTAACAAACGAGCGAGTTTGGAGGAATGCCTGGTTTTAACACTAAGTAGCAGTAACGATGAAACCCTAATTATATTTTCACTCCTAAGCAACATGTAGGACACTAAGTGCTGCCTACACATCTTCAACAATGGAGAAGGAAAGAACAGTACAGAGGTGCTTTAAATGTGAACTTTACTCCACGTCTTTCAATGCTGTCACAGAAATTTTATCACTCCGCTGTAAAACATCTCACAAGTCACAGTATACTAATAAATACTGGAACATGCACAAAGCCAGTTTGTTCAGTGATATTCTTTAATAGCCAAAACAAATACTTAATTGGTGTAACTGATGGCTGAATGAAGACACTGTGCACAGCTAGTGACAGTGGATGCCCTCCTGTCTTTCACAAAGCTATTTGATCTTAGGAGTTTGTTCTTTACCATAATGAAAGAATACATAAAGCACTACTGCTCTTTGTATTATGAAGCAGTATTTTACGTAAGCACAACCATTATAAGTTGAAACTGTAAACAAGAAGAGCTGGAGAACTACTGTCTTCACCAAGCAGGAAGCCTAAACATCGTGTATGAAAATCCATCGCATTGTGGAATGGAAATTTGTGTTAATTTTATGTCTTGAGAACGTACTGACCTTGCACTAACATTTAAGGTATAATTCAGTGCCTATCTTGAACTCTACAAAATCATAGAATCATAGAATGGTTTAGGTTGGAAAGAACCTTGAAGATCATTGAGTTCCAACCCCCCTGCCATAGGCAAGGACACCTCCCACTAGACCAGGTTGCCCAAGGCCACATCCAGCCTGGCCTTGAACACCTCCAGGGATGGGGCTTCAACAACCTCTCTGGGCAACCTCTTCCAGTGCCTCACCACCCTTAAAGTGAAAAATTTCTTCCTAATGTTCAATCTAAACCTGCCCTCTTCCAGTTTAAAGCCATTCCCCCTCATCCTATCGCTACATGCCCTAGTCCTTCCCAGCTCTCCTGTAGGCCCCTTTTAGGTACTGGAAGGCCGCAATAAGATCTCCCCGGAGCCTTCTCTTCTCCAGGCTGAACAGCCCCAACTCTTTCAGTCTCTCCTCATAGGAGAGGTGCTCCAGCGCTCAGATCATCCTCATGGCTCTCCTCTGGACATGCTCCAGCAGGTCCATGTCCTTCTTATGCTGGGGACTCCAGAGCTGGATGCAGCACTCCAGGTGGGGTCTCACAAGAGTGAAAATAACTGATTGCTTTTTGCAGAACAGTCATCACATGCCTTAATAAGCACACATACATATGGAAATAACCCATAAATCAAATGAGCGTTAGACATGTACTTATTAAGACACCCCTCTTCACCAAAAGGGCCTGCAGTAAAGAGTGAGCTAAACTATACAACATCATTTCTGATGGAATGTTAAGAGAAATCCACAATACTGGCATGCCAAAAGACATCTTTAAACACTGCAGACATGCATTTTGAAGAGTTATTTCGTGCCAGAACTTTGTCTAAAGAAGTCAGTTGGTAGAGTTTAAGGGCAAATTGCAGGCATTCCTGATGGATTTAACTTTCTTTAGCAGACCTGTTATCAGTCTCATCAAGACTAATTAAGACTCAGCAGTAATTGCTGGGAGTTATCTGTAGGGCTGTAATAGGCATTGGATCAGAACTAAAGAAAGACTGCTTCTCACAAAATAAATCCCTAACCAGAAAGGGACTTTTCTTTTTCCACTGTCTTGAGCACTTCACTAGGTCTGAATTTAAGAAACTGTATCTTTTTATACTGCAAAGTATATAGGAAAAACCTTTCTGGAATTTGTTAGGAATACTTCTTCACACCATTTTCTATAGTTTTTCTGAACTCACCTTACATACCTTAATCACACATAGCAAGCGAAGAACTCGAGTCACAAAACTCTTACTTGGTCCTTCAAAACATCCCCTCTCTCCAGAGCAACTCATTGCAAGTGAGGTTACAGCAGCACCAGCAACATGTGAAGCACTTCCCAGAAAACTAAAGACGCACTCCCTCCCTGAAAATACTGTTGGAGTCATACTGCACCCACCTGCTCCAAAACACTACTATCCTCATAAGAACCACAGCAGCTGGAGAGGAATTAAGAGAAGAGGGCCATACAGCACCTTGCGGTAGTCAGACACAAGCAACAGCTATCCAGGCTCCAAGCCTGCCAAAGAATGATCATACATGTCATGGACCACATTAAAATGGATTTCAAAAGCCATCTAGGTTGCAACAACCCAAATAAATGCCTGATTCTGCCCATCACTACAGCTGCAAGATAAGAGAAAATGACATTTTCACAGCAGTCATCAATACACTTATCAGTCCAAAGCACTGACACTACTAAAAAGCATTGACAGTTGCAAAATCCAAGAATGTGTGTAATCCTTCTATTGAGCTTTCACAAAGACTCTTCTGGGAACTGTTTAGAGGCAAAAGATTCATCAGATATGCCACAGGATATAAAAACAAAGCAAACAGTTCTTTCCATGTGAGAAACAAGTTTGTACGTGGACAAAACAATAGCAATACTATTATTATTGCCACCCAGGCTTCACAGAGAGCATTCTCATCAGAACTCACTGCTTTACGGAACTGACCAATACGCTGAGAACACAAGGAAAGGAAGATAGCAAAGGAAGCCTTGAACTCAGGAGGTAGGATAATATTTCAACTCTTTCATATAACAAACTATTTGGCTGAAAAATTCCAAACTTACCTGCTGTAGCTTTCGGAAAAAACCTATGAAGACATCACTATTGGTAATATTTGAATCCAAAGTAACTGAAAAACAAGAGGAAAATGGGGAGGGAGGAAACTAAACTTAGCCAAAAGGTGAAAAACATGGCTAGTATCTAAAAACAAGGTATACAAGACATGACTGTTGGTTGAACGGTCAGTGCTACTTTACTCATCCTTTGGTTTCTGCACAGATACCTTTACTAGCCTATTAAATCACTGAAGCCATGAACACTGCAAAATACATGTAGTGTTGTTATTCTCCCAAAGCAACACTACAGCAAAGTTCTTGGCCATATAACTCCATGGTCACTTATGGCCAGTAACTCTAAAAGGAACTGTTGAATACTCAAGTGAAAAAGATAAAATAATCACTAAGTAAGATTTTAAAGACTAACCCTGAGTTTCTCTTTTGTAAGTCTTGGCACAAAGTAACTGAGGCCAAAGGCTACAAAACCTCTTTAACTTCATCCCCTCACAGCCCCTTCTTTTTGGGTAGTTGAATGGTTATTATTTTTTTTTTTTTTTATTTCTTGGATTATGTGAAACTCACAAGGCATATTCTAGGGATCCTGCAGACCTGGTTTATAACACAATACATTGCGCCTGAGATTTAATTTTTCTACAAACTCTTATCTTGTTATAATTCTCACAAGTCTGCCCAGAAATCCTTGAAGGGAAGAGGTTTATGTAGAGCCAAGTTCCAAATTACACTTCTACCAGTCCAAGTGCCTGTCTTTCCCGCCTCTCTCTTTTACCCACCAGCCATAAGTTCTCACACCCAACCCCATGACAGCTCTGGCAGTTGTGAAGCAGCAGGGATGGGTGGCTCAGCTCACTGATCTGCAAGAACAAAGAATGGCCAACTGTGGGCTGCCACCAGAAGGACAAGCTGGGTTAAGTTTAGTGTGAAACCAAACCCTCACATTTTGGGAAAGCTGCGCAAAGGCAGCTGCTTCAGAAATAAGAGGAGAAATATGATATGCTGCTGTTCTAGAGCCAGTGAATCAGCAGAGAGGACATGCCAGCAATGCTTAGCCCCAGTCTTTTCGGTACACCCTTACTCAGCTCAGTATATAAGGTAAAGCACCCTGCAGTCACAATTGTTGACACATCCACAAAGGTTTAAGCCCTATATATGAAAGCTGATCAGGTTGTTACAGTCAAGCTTACCATTCTGAAGGTACTGCTCCAGCTGAGACCGTCTCTCATCTGCCATTGACTTGGTCATTGACAGGTAAAACTTTGGAGGGAAAGCAGGCACAGCACTCCCAAAAAGCTGCCTCAGCTGCAAAACAGCCAAAGGAAAGCTCCACATCAGGGAAGAAGTGTTCAGAGTTTCCAAGAAACTTTCAATGCTTTCTTGTTTTGACAGCAAGACATGACGACCTGCAAAGTGCATAGGGATACCAACCCAGCATCTCCCTGATGGCCCTCAGGGCCCACAGCAACGGCAAAGCCTTTGCCCAGGCACCCACCAGAAGACAGTCCAAGTGAGCAGCCTCTTGATGGGTTCCTCATTTTTATAGTCTTACCACTTCTGAGCTCCTGTTCTGAGCCAGGAAAGTAGCACTGTATTAACCTTATCAGCTAGGTCTTATACACCTCATGGAGAAACAAAACATGGTTACGGGTGTCTTCTCTTCCCAATACATGCATATGAGATTTCTTTGATCTATACCTCCAGAACTACTCTTTAAGAGCTGGTGACTTCTGCCTTTGACTTGTGCTACCTCAGAGGCTTTTATTATTTTGTCTGTGAGAGGCAGTAACCTTTATCAGATCACCTAATATTGTCAAAGAAAAAAAAAAAAAAGAAACCAACAAAAACCGGAGAATCTTTCAGGAACACAAACTATCTGAAAGTTTGATTCTTCCTCCAGCTCTATCAGCTGGCTAATAAGAGCATAATATCCCTGTACAAACCCTACCTCATTTATAAACGAACCTGAAAGGACCAGAGAATCACAATTACATTATCTTATGTTATCGTAAGATAGTTCCAATACAGGTTTGGGCAGTGTTCTGTCACTTGGAAGTGTAAAAATTCTCTACTATAGGCAAATTATCTCAAGAGAAGGATGAGCTATGTTTACCTTCCCAATACGCACATTACTAAACACAGCAAAATACAGCAAGTTTGCCTGGAAACACTCCTTCACCTAAATCAAAAGAATATGTCATGTGATCAGTAAAATGAGACTCCTACAGTACGCTGAGACATTACTACTAATTAAATTTTAAGCACCAGTATTCAACTCGGCAATTAGTGTCACTAAATTCTGTGAAAGATGACATTTTCCCTCTGGCCCCAGCTGCCCAAGTCTTTCACATGACTCCAGCAGCTGAAGCTTGGAAAAAAAAATACATGTTACTACTGCAAGAATTAGCAATACCTTTTCCTCCCTGTTGGCTAAAAACAGGAGTAAGGCATGTTCTCACAGCTCTACTTTCCCTACGTTGGCAACACATTGCTATTTCTGAGTTCTTGATTATTAGATATGCGTGAATTGCTCCGAGATACACAGCATCAGAGTTAGATAACACCACATGCTTTGGTTTTATGTAAAGCTAACAGTAATAGCTAGTATAGAGTGCTTTTTATCTTCAAAGTCCTTCACATATGTGATCTTCCCCCAGAGACTGAAAAATATTATCTCTGCTCTACAGGCAGAGAAACTGAGGAGATACAGCAAAACATTTGCCAGGAGTCAGAAAGCCAGAGCCACCCTGACAACAAGGAGGTCCTCTCTCCTTTCTCTGTGTTCAGGCAATGCCTCACCTACACAAAGCTACGCTGTCTGTTATCATCAGTTTGCACCAGCAGAGACTCTGGCCTACTTAAAAAAAATAATTATTTCATCTCCGTACCGGTTGCTCGGTAGGCTTCTTGAAATGCAATTGTGTGTCCTCAGGATGTGGGCTACAGAGAAGAGAAACTTCTCCCAGCTGATTAGGCTTTTTCACGTCTCAAAGAATTAAAGAAAAACACCCATAAACTTAAAGTGTGTAGTTGTGTACAGTGCTGAAAGTCAACCAGCATGACATTTCATTCTAGCAGAATGGAACTAGCCAACATTTGTTTTCACAAACCCAACGGCCTAGGCTACGTTTTAAGTGCAAGTCAACAACACCACTGTACCTAGTGGTGCCAGATGCCAACTGCCTGCTGCCCTGCCAAGCCAACACCACCATAAGAGATGGGTCCCCTACCCAAAATCTGTTTCTGACCTTTTTTTTTTTTTGAGGCTCTGGATTTGTTTTTGCAACCTAAAGCTACTCCACAGAAGACATGTCTCAGTCTCAAACCAGGGTGCCCTGTGCACTGCCACTTTCTCTTGACTGGACCTACTTGACTAGACAGGTACTTTCAAGTCAACTGCTCCACAAGTTGACCAAGGGGAGGAATCCCATCCTGTGGCCTCTCTGCACGCCTGACCAAGCAGCTTCTTTGCTGAGACCACGTGCAGCTCCTGTCAACAACACACAGCAGCCTCTTGGGCCAGTCCTGCCTCACAGCCCACAACCCAGCACCAAGGCTGGACACAGCTCCACTTCTAGCTCCCTATCCCAGAGGCAGCTTCAAGAGGAAGTGGCAGGAAAGCTCACAGGAGACTGGATCATGAAAGCAAGCTTAAATCTGACTGTGCTGGAAGCCCAGACAGGATGTTCCAACCTGGTGGAAGAGGTACTTATTCTTCCTCCAAGATTTCCACCTAAAACAGAGAGAGCGGCTTTCCTAAATATGACAGTTTTAAGCTCCAAGAGCTAATCTCTCCAAAACAGGAAGTAAAGACACCTGCCATAGTTGGTGCTGTTTCTTTTTCATCTTTCTGCAGTAAATATTCCCCACCTTGGCAGAAGACATCATCAGTTTTGAAGTGCAGTTGACCAGAATCAATCATCTCCTACTTAGTCTAATCCCATAGGTCTGCTATTTGGTGTCAGGTCCTGCCTATGCTGTCTAGACAAGCTATTTCACCCAGGGCCACGCTCCATCATAGCTGTGCAGATACCAAAGTCAGACAGAGCACCAGAAACAAAATTGCTAACCTGAAAAAAAATAGAGCAGCATTATAACTATAAAGATATTATGTATGGATTATATACAGAATGAACAGGCCTCTGGGCATTTCCTTCTCAGTTACCTTATTAAATACCTAAAAGGAGATGCCATTCTAAGATTAAAAATGCTTAAACACGTTTCATGTAAAAATTAAAATATGCTTATGCAGAAACTATCCAAGCAAATCAAAGCTATGAGACTATTCTGGTACATGACTGGCTAAATAAAGTTTAAAAAAAACACCACATTTTCTATATTTAATTCACTTTTACCAATTGTTTTACTGTGATTAACAGATTTTTTTAGAACCATTTTCCCAAGAGCCATTCATACCAATCACAGATGCTGCTAACTGACTCAGTGGAACTGGCATCATGACCAGAATCCATCAGTGTTGCATTTCACTCTTAGCCCTACAGAGGGCACTTCCTATTTACTCCCTGCCTTGAAGTAAACCAGGGAATACTCCAACAACTGCAAGAAATAACCTGTTCCTTTCAGTCCTACAACACAACACAGGTTCATTATTATGATATCTGTTTAGAGAGGGACACGCTAAGCGGTTGCCAAACTGAAAAGCCAAATGTAAAAATCACAACATCACACAGGTGGAAACCAAGGACAGCCTGTGTCTTTATCAACTGTTCAATTTCAAGGAAATACAGTAACATTTTTAGTGCACAGACCGCTGTCCAGGTAATCAGTAGTCCCATTCTAGAAGTTCCCGTCAGTTGTACATTCTTGCAAGAGAGCCTTATTTCTCCATAAGCAGAATGGAGACTCACAGCTCTGGTCAGTGTGCAGTCCCCACAGAACTAAATCCAGAGGAGAACATGGTTACAGTACAGAGCACTGTACCAGCTGTTCTTGTATAAATCTAGGCCCAAAGCTTAGATACTTAAAATGCACATCCATCTGCCACTGACACTCCTGCTGAATCTGTTCACAGTCATTTGCAGAGAATGGCTACACAAGTCTTAGTTAAGCAAATCCAAACAATAAGGAATGCTGCCCAACGTGCATAGTGTTCATCCCAAACAAAGGGAGACTGGTCCTCCAGCTGTCCTTTCTACTGCTAATACTTAATACCTAAATACTGAAGACAAAGGAGGGAATGAAAACTGGGTTTCCCACAATTGAATGCTCTAGCTCCTAAAAGAAGAGGCAAAATAGGAGAAGGCAGAGCCACCTCTGGTCCCTCTTACAGCCAACACAAAGCCCCATCTCCCAGAGGGAGGTCAGAGTAAATCCTCGGACCAAGACAGGCACCTTCTGGCAATCCACAGCCAAGTACCTATCTCCACAAGAGGAGAAGGGCTAAAGCTCCACTGCTGTCCTCAGCATTTCTGCCAGCCCTGCCTAAACAACTCCTTCTAAGCAAGATCTCTTTTAGGATATCATTCTTGCTTGTTCACACCTCCCTCTATGCCATTTTCCTTGGGTACTCAGCTTCAGTTGTGAATGCCATTTGGAGGTAAGGCACCTAGAGGTAAGGAGATGTTGCTCAGTGTTACTATACTTGCACCTCCCCATTCAACAGTGTATCCAAAACCTATGCTCTGTTACACTACACTGCATACTACCAACTTCTGAACAGTTGCCCGCTTCAGAAGGTCCTTTTGTAGAGAACAACCACTCTGGGAGACAGCAAGGAACAGACTTTGGGAGTGTCAAACAACAGAAGCACTCTCAGAATATAAAGTGATGGAGAGCAGGAAAATGCACAGCAAGAGAAGAGGGGTAGGTAAGACACAGCATCACAAACAAAAATTATGTGTCCTGATTTTGTATCACAAGTTAGGAGAGGAGTTTGTAAAGGTGGAATAGCAGTGCTTTAGAAATCACTACCCTGAAGGAGATCAGAGGCACAACTAGTCCAGCATCACATCCAACAGAGGCCAGAGACAGATCCTCCGGAGCAGTGTTTAAGAAATACCATCAAGTATAATCGCACAGAAATCTGTCCATGGGGGAAGCTTATTTCTAATTCACATCCTTTATCCATCACAGAATTGTTGCATCTGTGGGGCTTCGTGGACACCACATGTGATCTAGTCAAGAGGGTGAAATTACTGTATCCTGGAGTTTAAGACTTCCTGTATGTGTGCATTTTTCTACCTTAACATAGTATTTCAAGCCAAATAAGCAGAATGGGATATAATAATTATAGATCAGCAAGCTCACATAAGTACAGGGAAGACAATTAAGGGACAGCAGCGCAGTTGCAAGCTTCAAGACTAAGTATGGCAGCTACCAACAGCAGGAATGAAGGAAGTTAAAAAAAAAAAAAAAAAAAAAAAAAATCAGCTAACAAGTTGTAAAGCCCAGCAAAAGGCAAACTGTCTGTTACAGACGATGCAGAGAAGGGAAAGATTTTGCTGAGAGCGTTAATGAAGTTAAAGCCTCTTGAGCAAGAAACAGTAAGTCTTAAAGAAAAAGCAAGCAAATACCTAAGCTGGTTTATGAGTTCGGATATGTCATCCAAAATGCTCCATGAATCAAAGCAAAATATTACTGTGAGAGCCCCCACAGGGAAAAGAATTGCAGAGCTGGGGCAGAAGAGCACACCTCAGCAAACATTGCCTCCTGTGGCAGCCCTGCTGCTGACTCAGCTGCTTTTTAGCTGTGCTACTCCAACTGCATGTGCAGTCATAGAGATGGGAAAGATTGACTGATTCCCCATCCAGGGTTACCTGGCTGAAAAACTGCTCCAAAGCGGTCTTACCACTGCAACTGAGAGGAGGCTACCAAAAGAAGAAGCACCTACCTAACCCACTGCCAGAAGAAGCATTCATCAAACAGGGCCTCAAATAGGGTTGTCAAGGTAAATGAAGGCTGCTCAGCAGGGATGACAGTGTGCACCCAGGCTGATGGAAGAGCTGGGAGAGATTTCACTTGGATCCATGGACTAGCAAAGGCCAGAAAGTTCAGGCTAGCAGAAAGAAAGCTAGTGGCTACTCAGCCTCCATGGAAAAATCTCAACGTCACATTATCTTCCTAAGAATACCAGAGGAAGGATAGAGGGTAAAAGGACAGAGGCAACTTGGACAAGAAACAAAACAAAAGCAGAGGCATAAACAGGCAGATTTACCCTGAAATAATCCACTTCAGTTAACTGGGACCATTCCCTGATGCCCACTATTTCTTGGAATACTCCAAGCCTGTGTTCCAGCTGTTTTGCAATTGCCTAGTAATTGCCTGCGTGGAAAGGGTCACTCCTGAGTTATACACCTAGGGAATATAGGCCAAAGGATCCAATGCTCTATTAACCCCTGGCTTGTCCAAAAAAAAAAAACAGACCCCACAACAAAAACCTGCAACTGACTGTGCAATTTGCCTGGACTGACCTCAGTACACTTTCTAAAGACCCCAATAAAGCAGTTGCACCTCTCTCCCAGAGGCCAAGGAAAAGAGGCACCTGGAGCCCACACCTGCTGCTGCTTGGCCAACATCTCCCATTAAACCAGTTTACCATGTCCTTCGACCACATCCCGTGGCTTCTTTTTTATTTATTTGCCTCTCAATTGCTGCTGGATTTCACCCTGCAAACATGGGTGCCCTACGAGCGGCAGCTCTGCCCCTCCGGCAGCACCGCAGCAGAGGGCACGGGCAGGGTGACAGGGCCAGGTGGGAGGGCAGGGCACGGGTTGGCACCAGGCGCGTCCCCCCCCCCCCCGTGCTGTCAGCACGAAGGAAGGCTTCAATAATGCAGATTTGGGTAGAAACAACTCTCTGCCCCCATCCCACGCTGGGCCTGTGCGGGCCAGGAGAGCCCCTCTTGCTCTGCAGCCCTCAGAGGGGCCCGGCCGCGGGGCCCGATGGCCGCCCGCACCCCGCCAGGCTGCCCCCACCGAGGCTTTTCGGGGTGTCCCCCCACCCCGCTACCCCCCGGCCGGTCCTCACCTGCGCGTCCCAGCGGCGGAGCTGGCTATACCGCGCCTTGCCCAGCAGGAAGCCCTCCAGGCACACCGAGTACAGCTGCAAGCACACCGCCGTCAGACCCGAGCCCGCGCCCGGCCCCACCGGCCCCCGCCACCCGCCACCCGCTCCCCGCCCCGCGCCCACCACGTAACTCCCCCCGCGCCTCTCCCGCCGCTCCTCGGCGGCGGTGATGCTGAAGTGCAGCTTCATGGCGAGGCCGTCCCGTCCCCTCACGGCGCGACGAAGCTGAGGGAGGCTCCGGCAGGCGCAGGGGGAGCGGGCGCGACGCCAGGGGGCGCTGCCGCGGGCGTCAAGACGGGACGGTCCCTCAGGCGCAGCCGCGGGGGCGGTGGCTTTTATTAGAAATTCCTCCAGAAAAGGGGCCTACCGGGGGAAATGGCCCTGCCTCAAGGGGCCTCATTAGGGCGAATTTAATGGTTAATAAGCGCCAAGCGGTGCCCCGCAGGGGAAGCGGCCTGGCTGAGGAGGGCGGCAGGGATGACCCGGGGCACTGAGGAGACGGTCCTGAGCAGGGAAGGAGGCACGAACAGCACGGGGGAGGGGACTAGTAAGTGGTAATTCACTGTTTTTCAAGGAACAGGAACTAGGGACTGCCTGATGAAATGGGTATGCAGCAGGTTTGTGAGAAAATAAAAGTCCTTTTTTCATACAGTGCCTCACTGGAGGTCAAATATACTTAAAATGGCAGGTTCGTCTCTGGCCTGGGAATTTTGTTTGTCACAAATTACCAGACAATAAAGCTGAGTTATGCTTGCCATATTTCATAGCTTCATTTAGTGTATTTCTGGTACCCCTGAGGGAAAGGCGCTGTGGGAGCTGGGCCTTCTCATGCGGATCACTGTGGAAGTCCCGGTAGTCTTACACAGGCAGTGCTGCTGGAGACGTGACATGAGTTCACCAGCGTGGAACTAATGCAGCTGAAATGCCTCCCCTGCACACTGGAGCCTGACATCAGCACAGTACTCTGACCTCACCGAAAGGCCCTTCGTCAGAAGAAGAAAATCACCTCGGGAAGGCTGTGATACGCTAACTGACCTGGGGAAAACCTCTTCCCAGTGGAATGAGGTTTGTACTTATTTTTCAAGAAACAGGATTAACTGTGGGCATTCTGGAGAAAATGGAGAAGAGTAAATAAAATAACATTGTGTAACATGTTCGATAACTTGATTTGTTTTTCTTCTTCATCCGTGCAGCCAAATAGAACCAGTCTAACAACTTTTGGAGCACCCATGCAACCGCCCTCTTACAGAGCCACCTTTGTAGCGCCGGTGTCATGGCTGCCCTGTTGTACCTGGGAGATGAGGCACCTGCACCTGAGGAGCTCTGGAAGAGCTTTCCTTCCCCTCCTGAGCAAGGCCTCTATGTGTATCATTGCTCACATCCCAAGCCACTTTGCAAATCCACATCTCCGCTTGTAACCTGGGAGGCAAGGTGGCTGTGTGATGAGTTGGATGGAAAAATGTGAGGTATAGGCAGACAGAGGAAAGATCTATGCTCTGGGCCATGGGCAGGAATTTTCCAGTTCTGCTGTCATTCTAGTTTGGTGGTCTCTTCTCATCTGTCTGAATCTCGTTCCCCTCTGGAAAACTACAGGAGGGGAAACTGAGCTGCCTTTGGTAGCAAATCTCTAACAGTGGCAAGAGACAGGATTAAGCAAGTTTCCACTTACAGATGTGACAATGCAATGTTTGAGGCCCACTTTTTGAACTGTAATCTCTGTTTTATGTCATCTGCTGACTTCAAGTTTAACCTAGACCACAGGCAACCCAACGTCCCAGTCACTGCAATGTGACACAAACAGATAGCCTATCCAGGGCATAATTTTTTTCTGAATGCTCAGATATCACATGGAACATTCTAAAGTGTGCTCAGAGCTATAAAAAAGTACATACCTCTGGACAGCTGTAGCCAGCTGGAACATGACTTGATTAGTGATGTTTCTTTAGCAGGTTACATGGGAAGTAGGAGAATATTTGGCATAGATAAACTGCAACTAGTACTTAATGTACAACAGGCCTGTTATGTTGGCCCAGCTTGTCATTTCCTTTCTTTCTTAATGACTACATTCAATCCCAATACAAGTGAGAAATCGAAGTTTCAAATTATTTTTTGAAAATATTTTGTCTTTGTTCTTGTTGTCCAAGTCCTTCAAAGGGAGCTCTAACTCCATGTGCACCTTGTGGTCTTAGTCTAGCTGAAAATGTTTGTTTCAAATTTGTATTCACTTCAAATGCCACGTCCCAAGGATTTGTAACCTGCCAACTCCATTTTCACATGGATACAGCTACTATCCATCACTATTGACCACATCCTAGAGAAGGTAAGCAGGACTAAAGGCTTTCCTTTGCAGAGGCAGTCTTACCACATGAACTCATAGTTGCCAAAGGAACAGCAGTTAGGCAGCTGGTGTGCTGAAATTTCTGCCTGCCTTGTTGAGGAATTATATCTTGGGGTTTTGTGTGCTCCTCCTGGCTCGTTAATTGAGGAAAAACCTGCAAAGAGGGCAGGTAGCGAGTAAGATGCTGACTTGTGGCTCAGAAGAGACAGGAACCCAAATGCAAATTGTTACCTGGTGAGAGTAAGGCATATGAGGATTTCCCAGGTTTCAAGTCTTCACATGAGAACAGGGAGGCCCCATACTTGCCTCCTTCGCTAGCAGTTGAGCTGCAGATCCTCTTTAAGTCAGCATGCTGCCTTTGCAACTCCATCAGGGAAGACCTGCAGCATTTCCCAGCCAGATCTTGTAGCCTTCCTATGGCTTTTCATTGCAAAGGTGGTGCAGGGCTCTTAGTATCACTTGCCATGATGTTAATGAGGCAGCTAATTGATATAACAGGACAGAGGATGTGGTATTTCTCTTTGTAAGGAAAGGACTGGTTGATCAAAGGGAAAATGGGAAGGAGGTATGGGAGACAGGGCAGTTTAATGCAAAGTGCCCACTTACATAATAAAAAGTAATCTGAGAGAACCGAGACATTTTTGAGAGTAGCTTCTGATTCCAGTAAATCCAAGCCTGTGCTGAATTTACTCAGGAGGCATTTCTAACCTCAAATCTCCTCTCAGGGACAACTCATGTACATGGGAAGCTATGAAAAGTTCACTAGTAGTTTAAGCTACTCCAGCAGGGAGTGAAAATGTTGCTTATGTTCAGTGAGCAACTCCAATGGAAAGATCAATCCCAGAAATAGAGCATCCCACTTAATCCCAAGTAGGATGGCCAGCACTGCCTTGCCACATACCTGAAACACAGAACTATGAAAACATAGTGAATTGTGGTCCCAAGGATGGGAGTGTGGCTCTCTAGGATGTCAGCTTGGACCACAACTCCTGGACCTATTGAGAATAAATACAAATCCTGGTTGGGTTTTTGGGAGGTTGTGTTTTTTTTTTTTTTTTTTTTTTTTTCAGTTATTCCTAGCAGAAATATGTCTATTAGATGCAGAATTCAGAAAACCTTTTTGCTGAGAATCCAAATCCAAAATGGTAAGTGGCTGTCTTTCAACATCCAGTTGACCATAGCAATCATTAACAATACTCCTGAGAAGGAAATGTATTTAGGTGGGAGGACTGAAGATACTATTTATTTACTCAAGGGTAGACATCTAATTAGTGTAAACTGGCAACTGTAATGATATTGCTTGACTCGGGAACATCTTGATTTCTACCACCTTGCCCCCTCCTCGCCCAGCACCCAGTGAAATCCAAATTTCCTGGGCTTCTGCAGAGCAGCAAAGAGAATGCATGCAATCCAGATTACCTCTGCACCAAATCTTTGATTTAGTTGCCCATCAAGCCACATTCAGCTTGGGCAAGCGGATGGTGAATATAGTACCATTCATTCCTTCAAATTGCCATTCATTTCAGGAGTGGGCTATTGGTTGCTGCTAAACTCTGAAGCATTTGCTGTGGTTCTAACAGAAGACAGGGAAGGACTGAAGGAATGAAATACCAGAGAATCCAGCAAAATCAGCTTAGCGCTGGGTGGCTGCAGGGCAGTTTAAGGATCAGCGTAAGCCTCTGAAACACACTAGAGGGAACATGTTGCAAGAGGAAGTGACTGCCAGTTAGGCTGCCTATTAATCCACGGGAACAATGCTCTACCTCTACTGAATAAATTGATTTTTCTGTGTGGTGCGTTGTTTTACAGCAGTACTCTAAAGATACATTGATAGAGACACTAACATACACATTGTTCACTATCTCTAAGATTAAAAAAAAATAAAATAATAGGAGACTGATTAAATAGGCTTTTGTGGTATACAGTGGGGAGTTACCGTGTAATTAAGAGTGGGAAGAAACAAACCCAACCAACCTATAGTTTTGTTTTCTTAAGCTGTCATGATCGCCTCAGCAGAATTGCTTCACTGTTTCCTTCCACCACAAGAACTACCTAGTATTTCAGGCTGGTACAGATGCCAGTGCTTGACACACCCACAAAAGCCTTGAACAAAGCTGGAGGAACTGTTTTCCTCCTTTTTCAGTTTCCCCATATGCAAGAGGTTAAATAACTTCCACAGTCTTAAACATAAAAATTAGTTTGGTTAACTCCAGCAGACTCCCCGACAACCCATTAACTCTTATCTGGGAAAAAAGCAGAAGTGAGGTGGGCTCTTACTTTCCTACTAGGGCCCCGAAACTCCTGCAAATGGTTAGGTCTTTATATCATCCTTTAGACCTTCCATTAAACCTTTAATACCATCCAATTCTTCAACATTTCTATTATGGTGCTAATTATTTGTAGCACTTTAAAACTGCCTTCAAAGCTTTAATGTTTTTATAGTTGACTTTACATAAAATTAAGGTTGTACATTCAACCTCTTATTGCGTACACATCTTGTCTGAATCACCTACTTTTTAGGATTTACCATCCAATTTCAAAAATTCTTACAGTTGTACACTTCAGCAGGATTGCAAATTAAAGCCTAACCCAGCCTGCCTCCAACAGGACTGATCATAGGAATTGTACAAGCTTAACCTAAGGATTTTAAATAGGATTCATTTATGCCAGACCAATTTCACTTCTCCGTGCTAGGCTTATTTCTCAAATTCACTTAACAGAAGGAAAAAAAAAAAAAAAATCAGTCTGAAGATCTTTGCACAAGAGGAAAAATAAGGCCACTCTTGAATTGTCTTTTGTGGGGCTTCAGAAAGTACACTGTAGGGATTTAAGGCTGCAACAATAGGTCCAGAGAACACTGGCATTCCTCCCATACAACATGGAGTCCAGAGAGCCTTCCAGAAAGTACTCACTAACAGTTCCACAGGAACTGTATTCTTTAAATACAGCAACTGGAGCCCAGTGGATTGCAGTGGTAAGGGTCATGCCTTCCCCATGACTAACAGATCTTCATTCCTTTCCTCCATCCCAGCCTGCCAGGTTTTTCTCTCTTCTCTGTAAAAGGAGGACATGCCATCTTCACTGCTTCCTTTCTCCCCCTGCATTATCAATTTTGATTAAGCAGCTTATACAGCCAATTATGGGCTAAACTGGCTAGAAAATGCCTCTCATACTCTGCAAGGCTGCAGAAAGTACTCCCTTAAAAGAAGCAGGGGAAAAAAAGCAAGGCAGCAACCGTAGGATAACCCATCTGTGGATGACCAACTTCAATGTATCTGCTAATTTACACAGTGAAAGTTTGTTTTACAGCAAAAGCTCTTGTTACTCTGTCTCTCTTGATTATGCGTTCAACAGTTTTCATCCAGCAAAACTCTCAACCTCAGTAAGGTCCTGTAGCAAATTGAACAGCTCAAGTGCTAGTATTGGCTCTTCTCACTTCTGCTGACATTAGTCATTTGCTTGGATGCTTTTTAGTGACCAACACACAAGCTGACTTAAAGGTCCTATCAACCCCCAGTGAAGACAAGATTTCTATGGTACTGTACACTAGATCAGATTTAGATCAAGCAGCAATTTCTTTTAAAAAGGCACCCTCTCCCTTTCAATTCTATTTTTTAAATGTCAGTCAAGTATAAGGATGAACCTGGAAGGTCACCTTCTGCATGAAAAGCAGATTCCTGGAGCCACTAAAATGGCTAGAATTATTTCACCATTCACAAATTGGATAAAAAAAACCCACAAAGTTTCACATAAGCTCACTGTAGGCAGAGCTCTGTGACACATTACAACTGGAAATCACTGAAACAATCTCGGTAATGAATATTAAATAGTAAGTATTCAATTTCAGATCACTTTCTTAGTTTTCAAATCTGCTGATTTAAAGCACCCTAGCTGTATTTTTTTCCAGTAATAATTCAATTATTTAGTTACCAAAGACCTAGTTGAGACTTTCAATGTTGCCTCTGACAAGAAAGAGTTGTTCAGCACGTTAAAAACCCCAAAATGTAGCAGTTAAAAATAAACCAACTGGTCTCATATTAAGAGAGGGCTAAAAAAAACATAGCTAACAGTAGCCATCCACTTGTTCCAGAACACAGCATTAGAGATATCTGACTCAGAGGATTACACAGTCCTGTCCACAGGATTTTTACTGTATAAAAAGCATGATCTTTTGGTTACTATGCATTCACCTGTTGTTTTTGGAATGCCTTGTGTTGATACATTGACAATAAGGGAATTTTGCAATGCTGTCTAGCGCAGCCAGTCCTTGCTCATTCACCTACATCCATACGACTGCCTCCACCTCAGGGTTCATTAGCCACCTAAAGACACAGCCAGAGACCTGTGTAGATTGTTCCTTCCACCAGCACCATGGTGCTGGTGGAAGCCAGCACACGAACACCATGTGCAGGTGGTCAAATGGGATCACATGCTGGTATGTTACACAATTCCAACACAGGCCTTTTATAGTAACATTTCTTACTGCTCATCTCAAAGTAGGGTATCTAAAGGTCTGTTTCTAATTAGACAATGACAAGAGCGCAGATGTCATGCTATTAAGGATTTAAAACCCAGATATGGATTTAACCACTCTTTTCACTTGTTTTAATGCCTAAGTTTATATTATCAGTAACAGGTGGCTTATAGGTACTCTAATTTTCTCTAGAAACTGCTAAAACACACTGCAGTGGGGATTTTAACCTGTTATTCTGAATGACAACCTCATCAGAAGTACACTGTACAAAATAAACTATCACAAGTAAATCAGTGTTTAAGGAATTTTTATTAAACCAAGAATTTTATAATCCAAATTACGTTTCTTTGCTCAGCTATCAATTCTCACTGTCAACTAAAACAGTGGTGATATTCTGAGCTTTTCCACAGTAAAGAATTACAAAATTAAAGAAAGGAATGCTTTAAATTTTTGTACTGTGCTGAAAATTCTTTTCCCCCGGGTTTATAAAACATTAATTTGTATTTTTTATTTTACTATTTTTTTTTAATTTTAAATCAATAAGTAATCTAGGACTAGCATTTGTTTTGCTAGCCCCGGCGTTGCTCTGTACATAAGCTTTGAAGTTTCCTTTCCTTTTTTTATTTATTTTATATTTTGCAATGTTTTTCTCAATATTTAATAGTTTTTCCATGTTTAGATTTTTTTTTTTCTTCGGTGAAGCGAAGTTCTAGATTGTAGTCCCGGATCTTTCTGCAAACAAAAACAATGTTGTTAGGTTTTAAAATTAAAGCAGCACCTTATGATTTCTGACATGTTTTCCGCAACTGTAAGCCCAACAGTACTTTGGGCTTTTACAGTATCAATGATACCAAAGTTCTTTATAAGCAATGTATCAGAGGTACCCTCCACTTTTTAGAGTCATGGAAGTAAAGCATCCCAAGTCTGTGATACCTGGTGAGTCAAAACTGAATCTAGAACTAAACAGTACTCTGAACAGCACAGCTTTGGACAATGGCTACACACGGTAATTTGTTACTGCAACTAACTTGACTGCATGTCACCTCCACTCTTAAGGCCAGCATACCAAGGCTCATTAAATAACTACACTATCATTATTTTCAATTTCCTTGACACATCATGGAGCATAGAGTGTAATGGTCTCAAAGTTTGGGCATCTTTAGGATAGACAACTTATTCAGCACTTGTTTATCTCTGGTGTGAAAGTGTCACTAGCAAAAAAAAAAAAAAAACACAGAAAAAGAAAGTGTGGAAGAAACAAGACTCAAATTCTGCCTCCAAAAGGAAAGTTGCAGGAATGAAAAGACCAAGTAGAAAAAAACTTTTAAGTGATCAAATGTTAAAGCAAGCATCTTCAATGGATAGCTGTAAATGTGGAAAGGCTAATGTGGACAGGCAAAACCTAACTGCACTTAACAGAGAATAGATTCCTATAACACCCTCAACTCCACAACATTTTCCCCTTTCAAAATAGTAAAGATACTACCTTTTGTCATGCAAAATTAAGATACTAACCCCACAGAAGGCAATAAATAAATAAATAAAAATCAGTATTTTAATTGACATTAAATTTAAATTCACCAAAATGTGAAGTCAAGACAATACATAGTTTAGTTTTTAATTACTGTGTAATTTTAGATTTTGGCAAGTATTTACGAATTATAGTGTAAATAAGCTATTTCATTTGTAAAGAAAAGTAGGGTTGGAGAACTGCCCATTTTTGCACACATGCCTAGAACTAATTTCAGCTAAACATGCTGTTAGAAACAGCTAAATACACAAGACAAAATGTCAGTAGCATTTGCTAACCAAGAGCCACAGAACTGGACAACAGGCTCAAGAACAAAATTTGTTTACAACTGTGACCACAGCTGCTACTTTCTTTGGCTGCAAATGATATAGAGCCCAGAAGCACGCTGCTTATAAGGCCACAGGCTAAGGATTACTGCCCCAGTCAACCTATAAAACTACAGTGCTCAGAAAACTTACGTATTAAACACTTGGAACCCCAGTGGGATTGTTAACTGCCTTTTGAGCAGCCTCTTTAGCTTGGTGGGCTTGTAGTACGGCTACAGCTTCATCAACCTGTGAAGTAAAAAAGAAAAGTTAATGAAGGGAAGCTCCTTCATTTCTGTAATTTCTGTATATTTAAGCTAATAAAACAGTTTAAATTATATATACAAACAATGCCTGCATTGTTAAAAAGGAAAGGGTAACATTACAGTCCCAGTTCATGCTGATGTAAGTCACTGTTACCCTCTGAAAGGGTATTCTAACATGTCACCCTGGGCCACTGTCGAACTGCTGCTACTCCACTGCACCACTGTAGACACCTGTTAAATCAGTGTAGAGTTAACTGCTGATAAAACTAGTGTAAGGCAAAAGTCCACCTACCTTCGAACGAAGAGACTCAGGAGACTCGAGCATGTGGAGGAGTTCAGAGTTATCAATCTCCAACAACATCCCAGTGATCTTACCCGCCAGAGTAGGGTGCATGCTTTGAATGAGGGGAAATAGACGTTCACCTGGAGAGAAAAAAGTTAATCAGAGTGACAAATGTCATCTGACAAACACAGCCCAGATTTAAGGGAAACAAATGCCTTGTTCTACTGCTAAAACCATCTATTCTGCATTTTAAGATTGATAAAAAGAGTACTTTTACCTTTCTCTATGCCTTGCAGCAGAAGGACAGTATCATGTACATACCTAACATCTGCTTTTGTTCTTGTGGAGGGGCAGAAGCCAACATGGAAGCAGTCAAGGGTTCCTGACCTTGCACATGGACAGCAGGCTGCAAATTAATTTAACACCATTTCAATATTAAATTCTAGTTCATAATTAGGTGCAGCTTCAAGTATCAAATGTCCCACAATTCAGCATAAACAATGCCTACACTGTCAGAAACATGGAAGAAATAACAATTAAGTCAATTTAATCAAATAGTGCTAGTTAGAGCTGAGTGATGCTGGAGATTAGTTAATCAACCACTCCATTGTGGAGCAAACACAAGGAGAATTCAGGCTAAGGTATCAAGCAACTGGAAAATATGAAGTAACACAGGATCACATCCTGTTCCAGGTGAACATGAAATATACTTAAAACCCCAAGGCTATAAATCTGCTGCCACAATGCAGAGCCTGAATTCTAGAATAATAAAGACTACTCTTAATCATGAGCACACCCTCCCCCTTCCTCTGCAAAAGACACCAGCATACACCAGTTCCTAAAATTACATACCTGCTGCATAGCAACTTGCGGCTGTGTATTAAGATGCTGCTGAGGATTACGAACACCTGCAGCATATTTGTATTGTGGTACTGTGCGTACAGCAGGAGTAGCTGCAGTAGCTGCTGCTGCAGGACGTGGCCCCATTGTTTGTGTTGATGTATTAGCTGAAAAGATAATTCTGTATGTCAATAATTCATTTTTTTATTTAGCCTACACTGTACAAGTTAAAAAAAAAACAAAACAAAACAAAACCCAAAACCAGCCTAAAATGAATACCTAATTTAGGTATTGTATTATATTATCATTTCACCTCAGTAGTATTGTAAACTGTCACATTACTGGTCATATCTGAAGGTTCAAAGCTCAAAGTTTACTGGATGTTACTTTCCAGTCACTTCACTAATGAATTGCTTTTCTTACATGCTATTGAAAAAAGATCTGTAATAACACATTCATTTTGATTGTGTATTAATTTAATTTCATTCTAAGCTCAAAGGACACTTGATTTCCTGAGAACATTACATCAGGAGTCATCCTAAGATACTTTCATGAAGTAAATAGCTAAAAAAATACTACTGCCTACTACATTCTGAGAGAATTAAGACTCCACTACAATCAATTCTGGTTCATTCAGCGATGTGCAGACTCTGCATACCTGACACTGGCTCACAGTATTCTATGACAAAATAATAAGAGCTAAAATTCCATCACCTCAGTATTTCTACATGCAACCTATTATTACAATTGCCACAAAGTTGTTTAGGAATGGCAGCAGCTGTCAAAGTATTATTAAAATGCACACTAAAAGAAGAAATGCTTCATGCTAAAGAAATGGGACCACAGTAGGAGTCTTTCCTGGGACAATATTTAAAGCAACTACTAGAAGGTGATACTAGCTTACTCATTTAGTAAGAGCCAGAAAAGGAGGGAATTGTTACCACATACAATACTGAACTTACGAATGCTTTTGAGAGATCAGCAAAATTACAAAAAGCCTAATCAAGTCTGCATAAATGAAACTCACCAACACGTTGTGTTGACATGACTCGTGGTACTTGTGAAGAAGCTGGTCTCATGGTACTAAATGGTGGTCTGGGTGCTGCTGGGCGGATAGCACCAGGCATGTTTTGGAATGCTATGTTTTAGAGAAAATATATTAAGTTACATGCTGGAACACTGAATGGTGAGAAGAGTTCAGAAGTAAAACCACTAACATGACAAAGAGAAGACTGATACTGTAATGCTGTGAAAATGTATTTAAAAGTGCAAAGGTAAATGCTATGGAGTTTATTGCAATCACTGGAAAGGAGCATAGTGACTTACGATGAGGTCTGGCACCCTGAGCAGTCCAGCGAGGACTAGGTCTAGCAAGTTGAGCGATTTGATTAGCAGGATAGTATGCAGCACGGTTCTGAGTCTGTCAAATATAAAAACATTGTGTAACTTTGTTATCTTTTGAAGAGCATGCTGAAGTCCATCACCCTTCTGCTCTGAAATCAGAATGCTGAAATTATGGACACATGCTAATAGTTACTATTTACTGTTAAATCTAAGCAGATTTTATATGCAGCACAAAACATTCAATTACTCATCTCTATACATACCTGTGGGATAGCTGCCATGAAGTAACCTGAAGGAGGTGCTGGCTGGTAAGGGTTGATTACAGGATTAGGTACTGCTCTTACACTTGCCATTCTCTGCATATACTGGTTGGTGAGATGAGCTTGGCGCTCTTCTTTACGCTGGGCTAGAGCTACATACAATGGTTTAGTAGCCACAATTCTACCATTCATTTCTGTGACAGCTTTGGTGGCTTCTTCTGGTGATGAAAAGCATACAAATCCAAATCCTTTACTGCGGCCACCTTCCATCATGACCTGTCAGTATAAAATTTAGTTTTAAAACAACAGAATGTTGTATCTACTCAACTTGCAAGAGTTTCTTTTTTCAGATTACTAGAAGCGAGACCACAGGTTTGTTTTACTGATTGATTTATAAAAAGGAATATAATTGCTTAATGAATAGCTGTTTACTGAATACAGATGAAAATCTCAGTGAAGTAATAGTGAGCACGTTATTGCACTGAGAAGATTTAATTTTTCCTCACATTAATATCAGTACTCAGTTTATTTAAAGACAGGATGATCATATGTGTTTACCCTAAAATGTACAATAATCCAGAAAGCAGATGTCCATGTATATGGTATATAGTAGCAGTGATAAGTGACTGGGTCACATCTGTTAGTCAATGAAATAAATCACTCTTCCTTGGTAAAGGATCACTGTTCATTTTCAGAGAAAGGACGAGCACAATTTATAAACTTTATTTTACCTTTGCACTAGTGATTGTACCAAATGGGGAGAATTCTTTTCGAAGACGCTCATCATCAATCCCATCATCAAGATTTTTCACGTAAAGGTTTACACCCTAAAAAAAAGGCAAGTTATTGTTGAAAGCAAATGGTCTGTGTAAATCTAAAAATATCACAGAAAAAAATTAGTCCTCTTGAATTAAAACTGAACCTGGTATCTGGTGATCCTGTCCTGCTTCATTTGTTCAAACTTGCGCTTCAGCTCCGTCTGTCTTTCCACCTTTTTCTGAGCCCGGCCAACATAGATTTGTTTCCCATTGAGCTCTTTCCCATTCATCTCATCTACAGCCTTCATTAACAAACAAGAGATTAGCACAACTTTGTATTACAGTGTTTCTCAGGCATATAAAAAAAAAAAAAGTAATTCAAATATAAAAAGTTACATAAAGATTCCAGAAAATATCTAATATATCACTAGCTGAAACAAAATACCTCAAGACTTCCCTGCTTAAAGTCAAATAGAAATTGCTTCCTGAGTGTGCTTCTGTCCAGTTACACAAAAAGTCGGAAGGGTTGAAAAAAACTTTTCTTATATGAAGTTGAACAAAAGTATTGAGCTCACACAATGAAGAACTATTTCTCCAACCTGATCATGCTGAGGTCAGAAAAAATAAAGCAAATTAAGTTGAAAAGCTCTAATTCACATACCCGCCTTCTGTTTTTAAAAGTAACATCTGAAACTGTAGCATCTACCAGCTTTTCTTCACTGTATGTTAAGCTACAGCTGGCATAGTTAGCTTTTTTTTTAATTTTTATTCTTTCATTAAGGAAATACTTAAAGAGTATAAAAATATGAGCTTTTTTCCTTTAAGCTGTTTTGAGTATTAAGATGTGAAAACTCTGGCACAGACTTATTCAATTTAAAACCAGAAGTCACAGAAGGGATTGTATACCTTCATAATTAAAATTCTAATATCTCAGTAGATAGTTGTTACTTAAAACACTGTACATGTCGTTCTGACTACTGTAAGAGAAACAATTCATCTATGAATGTATGCAAGACTGAACAATGTAGATGTAAGACAGATGGGATTTGTTCTAATCTTGTTTGTACACTTGCACTACTGACAAATCACAGAAACACCTTTTGAAAAGCAAACTTCATTTGTTACCATGATTTGTTCTGTGTTGAGTTCTTCTCCTGATGCTATGTCCCTACTGCCAGAGTCAACTGACACATCAAAGCAACCAGCTGACAAAGAATCAAGTTATACAGCATACCAGCATGTTACAGACATACACACAAATTAAAAGGACCCTTCTTCCCAAGCTACTCTTCAGAGTAAAAGCAATCATAGGGCTCTATGACTATTTTCTTACAGCTGTGCCAAACATGCTCCATAAAACTAACAGCTTTCCTCCTGACTTCGCAGCACTGAAGTTTGAAAACACAATCCTTTCTGCCTTGCACAAATGTTTTGTGCAACCGCACTGGATCCAATGATTCATCTGGGTTTTGCAGAGATGTAATAATTTACTATGCTTGTATGTTGCCCAGCATGAGGGAGTCCAAATCTCAATGACAGCCCAACTACAACAGGTTATTACATCATTCAAGATTCCCCATTTCTACACTAGTTCCAGCTGTCTCAGAGTATGTTGACTTAACAAGCTCCTCAAATCAACTGACATTTGCTCATAAGACAGCATTCTAAATGGCAGAAACTATGCTAAGTCATTTAGGAAGCAGTCACCTGTTTTTGCAGTGTCCTTGACCAATTAAAACCCCTTAATGAGTTTGCAAGATTTCAAATCACTCAATGAAACATTATTTGCATCTCAGTTATCAAATTCCTAAAATGAAGTCTACCCCTAAAATGGACTAGATGAGGTGACAGCGAGGTGGACTGAGAGCTGGCTGTGTGACAGAACTCAGATGGTTGTGCACAGCAGCACAGAGTCTAGTTGGAGGCCTGTAACCAGTGGTGCCCCCCAGGGGTCAATACTCTGTCCAATTTTGTTCAATATATTCATTAATGACCTGGATGAGGGGACAGAGTTCCTGATGATACCAAGTTCGCTAATGATACCAAACTGGGTGGGGTGGCTGACACCCCAGAGGGCCGTGCTGCCATCCAGCGTGACCTGGACAGGCTGGAGAGCTGGGCAGAGAAGAACCTTACGAAGTTCAACAAAAGCAAGTGCAAGGTCCTGCACCTCGGAAGGAAGAATGCAAAGCACCAGTATAGATAGGTTAGGGGTGGACCTGCTGGGAAGTAGTTCTGAGGAGAAGGATCTGGGGGTCCTAGTAGACAGTAAATTATCCATGACACAGCAATGTGCCCTTGTTGCCAAAAAGGCCAATGGAATCCTGGGCTGCATAGGGAAGAGTGTGGCCAGTCGGTTGAAGGAGGTCATTCTCCTCCTCTACTCTGCACTGCTGAGGCCACAACTGGAATACTGTGTCCAGTTTTGGGCTCCCCAGTTCAAGACGGACAGGGAACTGCTGGAGCGAGTCCAGCGAAGAGCAACTAAGATGATTAAGGGATTGGAGCATCTCCCTTATGAGGAAAGGCTGAGAGAGCTGGAACTCTTTAGCCTGGAGAAGAGAAGGCTGAGGGGAGACCTTATTATGGCATACAATTATCTAAAGGGTGGGTTGAAGGAGGATGGAGCCAGGCTCTTTTCAATGGTTCCAAGTAACAGGACGAGGGGCAATGGGCACAAGTTGGAACACAGGAAGTTCCGTTCAAATACATGGAAAAACTTCTTTACGGTTCAGGTGACAGAGCACTGGCACAGGCTGCCCAGGGAGGTTGTGGAGTCCCCTTCTCTGGAGATTTTCAAGACCCGCCTGGATGCAATCCTGAGTAATGTGCTCTAGGCAATCCTGCTTTAGCAGGGGAGTTGGACTAGATGATCTCTAGAGGTCCCTTCCAACTCTGAAACTCCGTGAAAGTCCAAAAGCTTACTTTTTGGGCATCTTCATGTCTTTCAAAACTAACGAAGCCAAAGCCTTTGGATTTTCCACTCTCATCGGTCATAACTTTGACACTTAGGGCAGGACCTAAAAAAGAGAATTAAATACTTATGCTTTGTCTACAGAGTGTATTCTCTTTGTGTTTTGAACATCCTGTTTAGAAGTCTTAATATTTAGTTTGTTTCACTTGTATTCCAAGGACTCCTGCATCAATTATAGCATCCAGTAAACATAATCCATTAATACAAAATGGCTAATTTTCCCTGATGCTGAACTTCAGCCATTATGGCTGAAGTCTGTCATGCTGAATTTCTTTCCTACTGTATTTTCACCCCAAATGGGGTAAGAATTTCACCTTTAAGTGAATGAAATTGGTTTTCTCATTAAAAATTACAACATTTAAAAAGCGTTAGTGCTTGCGTCCTTTGAAACGGGTACTGAAAGCTGGAGTGGAGGCCTTTTTTTCACCATTTATCCTGGTGAAAGACGATGCCAGTTCAGCAATTCCAAACCCTTGGAAAATTGGAGTTCACAGTCTCAGTTGAGACCAGTATTAGCAGCTAAATTTACTACCTTTTCAACCACATATATTCAATATTGGAAAGAAACTTCCTGTATATACTGCTTAGGGCTGCTATAGAATATCTCATATACAAGGCTTTGTTTTGTTTTACAAACTAGCCACTGGAGAACAGCAAAAAAAAGAAAAAAAAAAGCTGAGGCTGAAAAAATAGATGTGCCCTATAAACCAGTACAAGAATCTGTAACAGAATTAAGGAGTTTGCTGTTTCCTATTTTGATGGTGACACATCACATATATTACTAGATCATAATCATATGTCTGCCATAATTTTTCCCCATGCATAACTGAGGATCAAGACAGACCCAAACAGCTTGTCAACAGAAAGCTTGCCTTAAAATTTCATATTAGGTCAACCACCGCAATGCAAATGAATAATGAAAGCAGAGAAACTCCAAGTAAAGGTAAGTCCACTGGTCAATGAAAGCAACAGCAAACTCATTTGTCATGTATACTGTAGTGAATTCATAACATCAGTCTGTACTAAAACAGAAAACACTTCTACTTGCAACTTAAAAAAATTGCAAAACCCATTCAAAAGACTATATAGACACATTATTTTCAGAAAACAATTCTGCACTTTGAATCCAAAATTGGAATTAAGTAACAACTTTTCAGTACCTTATTTTATTTTTTTAAATTAACATCAGCCAGCCAGCTGATTCCTTGTATTATAAGGCACTGTACAGATAAATACAAGAAGTAAGCTGAAGTTCACTCGTGTTTATATAAACTTAAAGTTTAAGACATTACCAAACTTGCCAAAGAGTTCCTTAAGTCTCTCATCATCCATGTCTTCTCCAAAATTCTTGATGTAAACATTGGTGAATTCCTTTGCTCTGGCTCCAAGCTCTGCCTCACGTTCCTTACGAGATTTAAACCTTCCAACAAATCTAGTCGCAGGAGAACAGAACAGTGTAGATTAAAGCAAGTCTGTCAAGGTTAAAAAATTTACTTTAATCCTCTAGCATCATATTTTATTCTTAATCAGTCTTATTCATTATAGGCACGTAATTCTTTAGATAAAATATTTATGGTAAAGCTTCATCAGAAAAACAATTTCATGATCCTTTGCTACATCAGTATGCTTATTACAGTTACTAGCACAAAAATGCTTTCAAGCCATTGGTGGGATTGTTCACTCTTATAAAACAGCCTTTGACAACAGGAGCTGGACAATGGGAAACCGTACTAGGTAAAGTGGCTAAACAGAAATTCTAGTTATCAGCATAATCCCTCTGTCATACTAAAAACTTGGCAGCCTTAAAGCAGTTACCATTCTCCGATTCAGTTTAAGCAAGGGATATTTAACTAACCTCTACAACTACACACCTTTCCAGCCTGTATCAAAGCAAGACCTTCCCCTCCCAATAGACATAGAGAAATAAATAGTTCAGCTTGCTCTTTAGTCAAATATCATTGCAAATTGGCTGGGAACACCAAAGGTCAGTTCATACTGTCAGAGAAAGAACAGAAGCTGAACACAACATTCTGCAACCCAAGGAACTGCCCTAGTACAGACATTATATGGCTAACACTGATTTCTGATTGTAGTAGACTTTTGCTCTCAAATTTTAGTGTATTGTCCAACTTTTTATTTCCAAATCTGACAAGTCCAATAAAGTAGCATACAGTAACTCAACATTTTCTTAAACTTTGCCAACTTCACCCAATTTATAGTAACCAAGGATGAATGACAGTGCAATGTGTTCGGCAGATTTTAAAAGTGAAGTAAGGTACTTCATTCACTATCAAAAGCCTAGCCTGAATACAAAATTCAAAGCAAAATTAACTCTCATGATGTATTTTACCAAACAAAGTTTACGTAAATCATGTGCTTTTGTGAATACATGCTGTCTTTTCTTTTTACGAATTTAAAAAGGTTGTATAAAGATGGAAGCTGAGTAAAACCATCCACAGTATTACCAGTCACGCACAGAACAAGCAGGAAAACTAAAGTCTCAAAAATATATGTTCTCCCCATATGTGGCTTGATTCACCCATCTCTACATGTAAAAATAATCCATGACATTAAGCTGACACTGATTTCTGTTATCCTTTTTCCAAACCCTCTCAAGTATTTACAGAGCTATTCTTCTGTAACTATACCAAATACCATAATGATTCCTTAGGCAGAGCTGTGAGGCCCACTTGCCCTCCCCCCCAGCCTAGGTATCACTAACCAAGTAGCCAAATAATGTTTTTTTTTTCTCTGGAGTACAGAACAGTGATAATGTTTAAAACATTATGTTTCAGTAAGTTTTATTTTCTACTTCTATTTCCTAGATACGCCTATTAACAGACTTTCACATTAAGACATTAGTGTAATCTGACCGGTCACTATTCAGGACTGAGCAACTCTAGATCTTTAAGTTTCATCCAAAAAATGGATGACGTACCTATTTCACAACTCTTATAGAGGAAGTATTATTCAGAATACATGATGGATTGTATTTTATCTCAGACCAGTAAGATCAGAAAACCAGAGAAGTTCCCAAATCCTCATTAGAGCAGTGGCTTGCAAGAAACTAATACAACAATTTTTTCCCTAGAGTCCATTATTAGTCTTTTTTGAACTTATTCTGCCTTTAGAATAGGCAGGTGACACATTTCATAGTATTCTTAGCACTAAAATTCTACTCTTTAAAATTAGAAAATTTTAGAACAGCCTGTCTTTTCTAGGTAAGCTTTAAATATTTGTCCGCTGTAAAATGAATTTCAGTCTGTTGACCCCCAACTACATATTTATGTACTTACACTTTGCGGTCATTAAGCAGCATACCATTCATTTTTTCAATAGCTCTCTCTGCAGCTTCTTGTGTCTCAAAATGTACAAATCCATAACCCTTGGACCCATTTTCATCACATACCACCTATTAAAGAAAAACTCAGTTGTAATATCAGTGGAACGTTTCCAGTGTAAATTCAGGAGTTTTGTGTCAAACTATTAAATGCACCAATAATTTTCCACTAACCTTACAAGACAGGATGTTTCCAAAAGCAGAAAAAGTGTCATACAGAGCTTTGTTATCAATTGATTTGTCCAAGTTTTTGATGAAGATGTTTCCTACACCACTTTTGCGTAGAGATGGATCGCGCTGAGACCACATGATGCGCACTGGTTTGCCTTTAATGACATCAAAGTTCATGGTATCCAAAGCTCGTTCAGCTGGAAAAACATCATGGAATTAGTAAGAAACACTAGTTATCTTAATAAGCACACAAATTCTTCATAAATTTTTTACTATTATAAGTCCAGCATCTCCAAGATGCAAACCAAAACTTCCAATGTTAATAAACCCCACTCTGTTTTATGCAAATAAAAACTGGCAAAAACTCCTCAGCAAAAGCTGTGCTTAGGAAATAGAAAGGAGCACAAGTGAGCTGAACAAACTGTAGAAATCCCAGTAGCCTAAAGAATTGGACCCCACTATGAAAAGATGGTACGGTGACAGGAGAAATTGTATCAAGTGATGGCAATTACAACTTATTCCACATGAGGAAAAGTTTTAACATGTGTGAAAAATCAGCTGGCTGCTCCCACATCACATAGACGTCCACTGTACCAATAAAAATGCTTTTAGGGATACAGCTTGTGCCTAGATGAGGCCTTTTGCAAATATTAACATAAGAACTCCTAAATCACCAATACCCCTTAACTGACAAAATTTCTTTGCTAGCTGGAGCTCAAGCCTGTTTCAGGCAGCTGTTCTGCACAACTCCTTCCTTAGTGACAAGACAGATCTGTGACGGGACTTCCCAGCAAGGAACAGTTCAAAGAGATTTAAAACTAGTACTTAATTTTGAAAATCTGAAATTATATACATATTAAAAGCTCATACAAGCTCAATGAAGGAGCAAGCATTAAAACAGCAAAATGAAGTAATGTAAACCAGGTTACTCCAATGAAGGAGTTTTTCCAGTAGAACTCCATAACTAACTTTTCAAAGCCTGGATTTGAGATCTCAGTGTATTTAGATAGGGAAGTATCAAGACTTCTTCAGTTTTCAAACGTCCCTTCAAAGCAACAAGACACATCTGTCGTGTTTTAAGTCAATAAGGTATTTAAGCAAGAAAGAGCAACATTTCTCAAGTATGGCAGACATATTTTATGATCTCCTATATTAGGTCCTTTTTGTCACTGTTTCTGTACGTCTGGAAGAACAACGAAAAAAGTCCCAATAAATATCTGAAGTCTCACCCATTGGTACTAACTCACATCACTTCAATTTGCATATAGCAGAGCAATGTGATGTTAACAAGACTGAAATCAGCTTAGTATTAGTTTAAAAACAGTAACCATGTCAGTTAATTGCTTTTCTTGGGAGAAGGACCAAGGGCCAATCATAATTTGAAAGCCCTTATTTTTTTTGTCAAGTGACAAAAGTCTTTATGTTGGTGAATATCATGGCCAAAGCAGATTTGCAATCAGCCTGTGTTCAGCTGGTACCATGTTTTACATCCTTTCTTCCCACGTTTTCAAGATTACAAATGAATTTGAAGATTATATTCTCTGAAAGACATCTGTGGAAATTAACACGTCAGACTTGCAGCATTTTCTTTTTAAAAAAACCCAAACTATTGATAATATTACCATATTCACATGCCAGTAGCAAGTCAACAACTGATTTAAGGTGAAGCCACAAAAATCCCAACATTGCCAAGTAAGTTAACAAAGCTTTCTCAAACTTTAAGATAAATGAAGCAGGAGAGAAAAGACAACCTAGATATTCATAATGAGAAACAAAAATCTTTGGAAGGCTTTATATTACCCAAAAAAAAAAAAAAAAAAAAAAGCCCCCCCCCCCCCCCCCCAATAGAACTGTGGATATCTGACTTGCCACAGCAGAAGCATCTAACACTTTGGTACTGCCCTGGAAGTCATTAGAATTATTACTGACAGCACCAGCAAAAGTGCCAGCAACAAACAGTTCATTATTTCCAGAAGTAGTAACAGGGCTTCCTTTACTAGAAAAAAGGCTTTTCTAATTCATGCTAATTGCTTCTAGAATAATCCCAACATCCCTCAAAAATGTGTGTTTCCAGACACATTTCCCAAACATCTGACTCAAAGCAGGTCCATGCTAGCCTTCGCAGACATTACTGCTCTGAACTAATTGTGAGCACATATCTTTGACTGATACAATCTCTCCACAAAGACATAGAGGATGGAAACTCTTATCAGCTCTCCTCATCTCTTCTATGGAGTAGAAATACAAAAAAATTAAAGATTTCTGCTTCACTAACACCACATTGTCATTCCACACTAGATTTTAAAACGTTACTAGAATACATCTGCAATCAGGTACAAGCTACTCATTAAAATTCACAACTAGTAAAACTGGCTTACTTTCATTACATTTTAGCCATAAAAAGCTGTGCCATAAAAGGATGCAATTCCATTCAGCAGTTAACTTGTTACCAAGTGGACACACCTACCCATGCTGTACTTCTGCTGATTCTGCTGGAGCTTTTATTGAATGAGTCACCAGTTCCCATTTTAGTTGTGAGCAACTGGACAGTCCACTCCAGTAACAATTTCAAAATTGCACAGAATATACAGTTAATGCTAAACTGTGCTAAATGTACATATCAATAGCTATAAAATAATAAACCCCTGGAAACATAATCATTCAAAAAATCTTAAGGGCAAAGTGCAGTTTCAGATTACTCAAGAATATTTCCAGTTTAGTGATTAAACAAGATTGCCTGGGTTTTACTCAGGACTATGACTCAAATTCAGAAAAGTCACAACTATGAAATGAGTGCATACCTCACAAATGTGTCATCAGGCCTAATTAGTTTTTTGGAAGAGCTTCGAGATCCCTAGCTTACAGACAGCTGGTAATGTCAAACACACCTTCAAAGATGTTTTTCAAAACCTGAGTTAGTAGTTACTAGCTATTTAATAAGCGTAGCCTGAAATGTAGCTAAGAATTAGGCTAGACCAAGAAAAGGCAGGTAGGTTGGAATCAAAATGAAACCAGTAGTACTGTAAGAATAACCATTCATCCTCAGAGCTCCCTAGTTCAAGGTTTCAGTAAATGGATAGAATAATCTATGAAAAAAAAAAAAAATCAGCAAATGCTTTCTAGGTATTTGACAAGAACATAAAATTATAAAAATGTTGCAAAAGCATAATCACACAATACCATTTAAGTATATTTTAAACAAGTGCTTCCAGACACGTGCCAGATGCAAGTTTGATACAGATGAGAAATACTTTTAGCTGAACCACACTAGGTGTAGAATAGTATGTGTGCTTCCCAAAATCTGAAAAATACTTGTAACATTTGGAGTAACAGCATTTCTATAAGAGGCACATTCTTAATCTCTGAATGCAAGCCCTGCTGAGGTGAAAAGGCTGTTTTCATCCCCACATTTGACAAGTTACAAACTAAGTCACAAAATGTAGGGTTGAACAGGTTGCTCAACTAATGACGACAAAGTCGGCCCTTACGGAATTCTGCCATTACTAAGAGCAAGAAGCATTTGAACTGCCTTTAACTTCTGCCTTGACATTATCTTACCGCAGTACTGAACTGTAATAACCCCTTGTTTTTCTTTTTGAGAGTAAACTGTACCATAGGTTTTTATCGAATGAAAGCCAAGTATGTTAAGCATTCAAATCATCTCATCCTAAACAATGGCTGAATAAATTAAAAGCTCTCTGAAGTGAGAGAGATAACAGGTGAAATATCTGCCTATTAAAAAGATGAGACAGTAACTTTTACTACTTACATGCGGATATCATCGGTACACCAAAGCCTGATCTGATAATGGCCATATACTAAAGCCAATTTTGAAAGCCAGCTAATGTAATTGCTTGAAAAGTTTGTAATTCAAATCTCTCACTTTCATACACTTGAAAATAAAAGCATTATAATAGAAAGCTGTTTATTTAACTGTGCTCGAAATCAAGTATGTTCTAGCTGAATTATTTTTTCTTTAAATTGGACTTCACAAATCTCAGAACTGGTCACATTTTGACCCTCTATCGAAACACCCCCCAAAAGACCCAGTCGGTTTGCCAAACTTAGCACAAAAATGACCAGAACTACAGAGAAAGTTTCTTTACTGATGTAACTCTGGAGGACCAGCAACACGTCACGTAAAGCAAGTTTAACAAAAGCATAACTTGGGAAACACAACGTCAGAAGAGTTTACTGCGAAGAGAAACTGATCAGAACACCGCCTGCTATACGTGAAGACCAAGGAAAGGAGGCCCAAGTAATTCCGTCCCCTCCCTACACGTGACAGATGTGCCGTGGCGTTTTCGTGGTGTTTTAACGTGCGGTGCTTTGGCCTGTGCTTTGACTGGACGCCTGTGAAACTTCCAAACCACCCTGCTACGTCCTACTTCCTTCTTCTAGCCCCTTAATCACGCACACACGCCCAGCTCCTGCGTAGTTATTAAAAGGTGCTAATCACTATGATGTTGTCTTCGAGCCAGCCTTCATCTCGGGTTCCCGATGCAGCCGCGCACGGACGTGCCAGCCCGTGGAAAAACCGCCTTCACCCCCTCCCCTCCCCCCCCTTCCCCGTGGCCGGGGCAGCTCCGCCAGGCCCCGGGCCTTCGGGCCCTTCCCCTTTCGGTTGCCGGCGGCGGGGCGCGGAAGCGCCTCCTTCCCCCCCCTCCTCCTCCCCCACCCCCCCCCCCCCCGCCTCGTTCTCTCTCCCGCCGCTCCCCGCCACGAGGCGGCCCCGGGCCGCGTGTCAAGGCCCCGCCGCCAACTTCCCCCCCCCCCCCAACCAACCAAGTTCGCCCGCGTCCCGGCAACACCGCTGCCGGCCCCAGCAGCGCCCGGGCAGGGAAAATGGATGCGGGGCCGGGTGTGTGTGTGGGGGTGAGAAGGAGGAAAGGGGGGGGAGAGGCGGCCGCGCCAAGCCCTGGTGGGGGCGGGGGAGAAACATGGCTCCTCCGGCGGCGGCCGCCCCGGCGCTGCCCTCACGCCGCCTCACCCGCCGCTCCCTCCTCCCCTTCCCTCGCCACTCACCGTCGGCGGGCTGCTGGAAGTTGACATAGGCGTAGCCGAGCGACCGGCGGGTGATCATGTCTCTGCAGACGCGGATGGAGAGGATGGGCCCGGCGGGGCTGAACTTCTCGTAGAGCATGGCCTCCGTCACGTCGGGGTGCAGGTCCCCCACGTAGAGGGAGGCCATGGGGTAGCTGGGGGCGCTGGGGTTCATCCTGCCGCCGTCTCCCGGCGCGGGAGGGCAAGGGGGGGGTGGGGGTGGCGCTGACGAGGCGAGGAGGCCGCGGCGGCCCGGCGGTCCGTGAGGGCAGGGGCCGGCGGTGGCGGCGCGGCGGCGGCGGGGAGGAGGAGTGGGGGATGGTGGTGCCGGCCGACTCCGGAGCTGGATTCGAAACTTAACGGCTGCGGGAGGCGGATGCGCGGCGCCGGGTGGAAGGGGCGGGGGGGGTCTGGCTCACTCCGTGCCGGGCCTGGCGGAGGTGGCGGCGGCGGCTGCTGCTGGCCTCGGCGGGGGTCGGGTTGGCTCTGTGTCTCCTCTCGGCTGCGCCGGGTCCGGGGGCTTCGCTTCACCGGGTTATTTTATATCAAACCGGCCGTTTGCAGAAGGTTGACGGGAGATGGAAGAAGGGAGGATTATTATTATTTTTTTAAGGTTTTTTAGGATTTTTGGATTTTTTTTGGCTTTTTTTATATTTTTAGTAATAAATGGTGCGGCGGGGCCGGGCCGGCGTGTCCGGGTGTCCGGAGCACACGCACTGCGCACACAGCTCCGACGGCGGCCGGGGGACAAGGGGGAGGCCGCCGCCCCGGCCGCGCACTATATATACCCGCCCCGCCCCCACCCGCCCCCACCGCGCCGCACGCCACGCACCGACCGCGCGCACCGCGCAGGCGCCGCCGCAGGGGGGGGCGGGGCCACGCGCGGCGCCGGCGCCCGGCTGGGGTGTGTGTGGGAGGCTCTGGCGCACTGCGCCCTTGACGCCGCCGGGGCCGGCCGGGGCACAGGTGCTCTCACCTCCGCGCTTGCGCCGCCAGGCGCCGGGGC